>NC_140573.1:31835393-33165393 GCF_057381845.1 Rhamphochromis longiceps
TTTATTAATTTATTTATTTATTTAGTTATATGTATTTATTTTTAAAGGGACTGACTTCAAATGCAAGTGTGATGCACTTCACAACTAGTGTGGTACTTGAGAGTGACTTTGAACTCTCCCTGAGTACAATAGCCAAATAGTGAAGAAATAGACAAGGGTGAATTTAATAGAGCTGCTGAAGAGCAGGAGGAGGAAGAGGAGTGGGGCTGGTGAGAAAGTTGTGGAAAAAAGTTCAAAGATTCAGACAAACATTCTCTATAACATGTTGAGTTGGAGAATGAAAGGAGAAACCTTTGTGTTTGATCTTTGATGTAATGTTCCCATCAAAAAACCACAAGAAGGAAAAGAAGGGAAACACAGGAAATATAACAGCGCGCGCGGAACTGGATCAGAATAGAATAAAAAAAAAAAGAAAGAAACTCTCTCTCCTGTGTATCACTCACTACGCATCACCCTCAGCTCTCCAACTTCTTGAATAAATAATTACCACAAAATGAGCACACTGTTCTGCCATACCACAAGGGCAAAGCTAACAATTCAAAGCACCACATTTTGTGTCGCGCTTGTCCTGCATATAGTGTATGTGGTTTGTTAACCTTGTAACAAAGCTACAGTCAAATAACGCTCAGTGAAGTGCCCTATAGGAGACGCAGGCGTTTGAATTTTTTTAGTTGATCATACTGCGATCAAATATGAGTAGTAAAAACACACACACTTTGTATCTGTTGTCTCCAGCTGTCCCTTATTTTCCCGCAGACTCTCTTCTCCATACACTCCTCCTGCTTCTCTCTCTGGACAGATTGATTTCTGTCACGGTGAAAATCACTCTTTTTTTCTTTTTTCTTTTTACACTCCTCTCCAAACCGCACCCACTGATCAATTTTTTTTTTCACACTGTGTAAACATTCATTGAGCCATGTGTTTGGAAATGTCATCGCCGCTCCGGCCATTGGGTGGGCCATACATATTTCATCTCGTCTGACACCTGTTCGATTTTGTGTCAGGCGGCAATGCTATGTCTTGTCACTTGGAGAAGAAGCCATGAAAAATTAACCATGCAGACTTTCTGAAAGTTTCATATCCAATCTCACACACCTGTAAATTGGAAACCTCAGACCAAGAAACTACATTCTGTTGCTGACATGCAGGTTATAGTTTTCTTTGCCTTTTTGGTTGCATTTTCCTTTTTTTTATTGTGTTTGTGCTGCCTGTGACTGATTCTTTCTTTTTTCCTTTTCACTAGTTTGATTTAGCTTTAATCTGTCTTCTGTGACTATCTGAACAACAAAACAAAACGTTTTTAATGATTTTTATAAAAGAAAATTAACACTTATCTGACTCTGTGTTTTGCATAAATTAGCAGCATTTCATAAACTGAAGCATGTTGTTTCTCACAGAAAACATGATCAAGTACACTGGAAGCCCCGACAGCCTTCGTACCCGTACTCCTATGATCACCCCCGACCTGGAGAGTGGGGTGAAGGTTTGGCACTTGGTTAAGAACCACGAGCACGGAGACCAGAAAGAGGGCGACCGCGGGAGCAAGATGGTCTCTGAGATCTACCTGACAAGACTTCTGGCCACCAAGGTTAGCAATCTATGTTTAGGAGAGACACTAATCTGTGAGGACCTACTGTGCTAACCTCTAGGTCCATATTTTTGTTCTTCGTCTCTACTAGAGTAGCTTTGCATGAATCACTGGCCAAATAATCATTATTTATATTATATTGGGCTTTGGTGCAGCCCATCCTTTTATCCACTGTTTTTAAAAAAAAGATGTTTTAACTTCCTTTTAAGTTATCTTTATTCTGATTAGCTGCCCCTCACAAACAAAGACTGAACAGCTGGTGGGTGGGGTACAGTGCTCACAGACAGAGCTGCGTTTCTGTAATGACCACATTAGGGATATCCTCTCTCATTAACTCAAATAAACTTTCCCTATGTTTAATTTGAAGAGAAAAATCAGAAAAGCATAATAGGTCTCCTTTATCTAGCAACTTGCTCAATTTAGCCAATACTACGCGCACAATTTATATGATCAAACCAGACAAAATAAAGTTATCCAACTCAGCAGTAGCATCTTTAACCGAAGCAGTTCAGCAGGTGAAAGGCTAAAAGGTCACTCCATCTTTTACCCCGTGTTATAATAACGAATAAAATCCCTCGCTGTATTTAAATATTCATGTTTACTTTGGATGAGTCATCTCAGTGGAAAAGATTATTCAAATGTATTCCTCTATCCCCTCAGGTGAGAACGAGAAAATGGATATTTCTGTTTGTTTTTCTTTTTTCATTACTGTTGCATTGATGCAGCAGCATATCAAAAAGGGTAAAGAAGAAAAGACCGATGAAACCAGTGAAGGTTTTTCTGTTATAAAAAAAAAAAAAAAATTATCAGGCAAATATAGAAATGACTATAAAATTGGTCTCTTTGAATGCGTCTTGCGACAATGGCCCCTAAGAAGGAAAAAAAAAAATACAGTTAATTTGGTTTGGAGGAAAATGTGACTTTGATCCAACAGCTGAATGCAAATGAACAATCCACTCTTAAAGCACCTTGTCCCTCTTCCCCCCAACACCAATACACCCTTTCTATCAGACTCACACAGCCATATGGGGAGGGTAAAAGAAAGTGGGAGGCTGTGAGCTGAAAATGTTTAGGATGTGTTTTTTTTTTAAATTCACCAGCACTTCCACTTTTCATCTTCTGAATGTCTTTGTTTAGCTGTTAACACAGAGAACATAAACCGAGTTCAATATATGCAATATAAATGAAAAGTGTCAGGAGTCTAAAGTGGAGTGTCTCAAACACACCGGTAGCACATCCATTAAACAGGCACAGAGGGAAGAAGCAGGATGATCATCCTTTATGGAACATGTTGGCTAATGAGCAGGAACATGGAACTAATTTGGTTGTGCCAATTCCAACTTGTCTTTGAAATAGTACATCTAGATAATAGGCAAACAAATCCTCTTTTTTTGCCGCTGCTGTTTTTGTCTTTATGAAAGCGTGTTTGCTTTCCGGTGAACAACAGCCTCTACAACCACAAAAGCATTTACAGCAATAAGAAACCCTTTCCAGTTATATTTATTTATCTCGATCTAAGCTCAAAATCTAAACACAAATGATTTAAACTAATGATACGCTGCTCGTTCTGTTGTTCATATTGATACCGAACACATCATTAAGATATTTGCAATGTAGGGTGGAAAAAGTTTATGCTTAACATTAAAACAGTACACGTTATCATCCCATCTACCAATCCCACTATAGATCTGCAAAACAGAATCTCATTTTTTATTATCAGGAATTGTTGATTTGCATTTAGCTGGGCAGATTAAACAAGTTATCTCAGGGAGTTAAGATACTTATCTGTCCACAGTTAGACAAATTGCCTATAATTTGAGGCGATTTAGCCTGCAAGTGGGCACCCAGCTAAGATGAATTCACAGTGGAGTAATAGACGAGAAACCCAGAGTAACAGCTATAAGCTTAAAGGATTTATTGTAGCTGTTAAACAGAAGTTTAACGTACACATACCACGGTCGCTCTGCTGAAAAGATTACCAAAGAGTACCTTAATTCTCTACCGTGCTACACTGGAAGGTGTTTAGGAGCTATGGCTGAATTGTGCAGGATCAATGTAGGGCACTACAAACACTGCAGAAAACAAAATTACATATCAGCTTGACATCATCCCAGTACTGAGCATAGTAATCATCATAATTTTGGTGGGGTTTTTGGGGTTTCTTCGCTTCCTCTGCACCTGGACAGCTTGCCATGATCTGGAGGAAGACTTATTCCCAAGTTTAGCATGGCAACTCATAGGCCCATCCAAAGGTCTTATAGTAGAATCTCGCACATTTACATAATACCATACAACTTGAAACACTGATGTCTGCCTTTTTGAGTAGATATATCACCGTGACTGTCTAATAGATTTATTCAGTCATTGTTATTGGACTGTCTTTATCTTGCAATATAAAGCACCTTGGGGGAACTATTTCGCCCTATATAGAGCTGGGCGATAGAACGATAACGATATGTATCGCGATATAACTTTTACTCGATAGAGAAATTAAGCTATCGCGATAGACCTCGCCGCTCTTGTCCTCAAAAAAACAAAAAAAAAAAAAACAAAGGTCAGCCGATCCAAATGAAGTAGCGCAGAGCCGAACCAATCACAGCCGCAGCGTCACGTCGCGTGACTTGTTACGTACAGCACAAGTGCCAAGCCGCACGTGTGTTTGTTTGGGAAGCAGCCAGCGGGTAATGGAGGAAATGAGTGTGCCGACTAGAAAAATCAACCGAGCGTGACCGAAGAGAAAACAGATGATGGTTCCAACGCCGGAGAGATTGTCGAACGGAAGAGCCATAGAAGTTCCGTAGTGTGACGGTATTTCGGCTATTTCAAGTCTGACAAAAAATAGAGTAGCGTGCACTGTAAATTGTGCCGACAGCAAGTCTGGAAATACAATAAACTGGTGCATGCGTCACACTGTGCGCCACGTTATTGTTTCGGTGAAATGAATTTCTACAATACTGTTAATTCTACTCTCTGCAGTGTTTAAATGCTTACATATACACACAGTTACTGTCCCTCCACACATACGACTCGGTTCTGCTTCTATGCCGCAGCTTTGTTTACTTTTTCCCACCGAGGCTTCTAGACTTCTGATTGGCCAACATTTCTGCACGGTTAGGAATCTAGCGCCACCTGCTGCTTTGGCATGTTCATAGCAGCGTTTTCCTTCATTTCTGCCTTTATGTGTGGACGGGATTATTTTTTTAAAACGAAAACGGAAAATCTCCGTTTTCAAAAATACCCGTGTACGTGTGGACGTAGCCTCAGTCTCTGACTGGAAGCGCTAATTCGTCATTCGGCTTTTGTCAGACTAAAGTAACTGTTAAAACTGTTTGAAAAGCTAAGCTATACAACAAGGAGAGATTGAGAATTTCCTTTTAGTTCTCAGTTTATTTGATATTGACAAAAGTTAGTCAGTTTTGTCTGTTCTTCTGTAAAACAAACTAAGATTTATTTTTAGAATTAATATTTTGTTTCTAAGTGGAATTGACAATTTAGTCTGTTTCGTTTGTTCTATTTTGAAACTTAAACGCTTTAGCGGCTGCCTTTTGTGTAGTTTGCAATATTTGCCTTTATTTATCTGAAAAAGTCTCATGTTCCTTAAGTACATCTACCCTGTTGAACTTATTATGGGAAATAAATATTTAAATAAAAACAAGCTGCTGATTATTTCACATTTTACTTGTGAGCAACGGCACATTTAAATCTTACAAATATAGTTATTTGGCTTATATCGTGATAGATATCGTTATCGCCTGAAATGAAAAAAACATATCGTGATATGAAAAAATCTCATATCGCCCAGCTCTAGCCCTATATAAATACAATTGAATTGACAAAGACAAAGGTTAGTATGTGATTATTTACCATATTTCGTTTGTCTCTACCTTGACTTGGAATACTACACTTAATGTACATTCTGTACATTCACTAGCATACAATGCTACTACTGCACATTCACATAATGTTCTTCCTCTCTCCCCCCCTTTTTTGCACAAGTTGAGGAGCGTGTCAGGTTACATTTCAATGTGTGTTATACCTGCATAACTATGCATGTGACGAATAAAGAATCTTGAACTAGTGATACCACATACTTATAGTCAGTACACTTAAAGTTGCAGTCAGTTGTTTTTTGAGGTCATTTAATACTAAATACTAAAAAAAATAATATTTTGCTCATACTTATACATTGATTAGTGGGTAATTACCTTCCATCCATCCATCTTCTTCTACTTATCCGCGGCCGTGTCGCAGGGGCAGCAGCCTAAGCAGAGAAGCCCAGACCTCCCTCTCCCCAGCCACCTCCTCCAGCTTGTCTGGGGGAACACCAAGGAGTTCCTGGGCCAGCTGAGAGATATAATCTCTCCGGGGTGTCCTGGGTCTGATCTGGGCCTCCTCCCGGTGGGACATGCCTGTAACACCTCAACCAGGAGGCGCCCAGGAGGCATCCTTGTCAGATGCCTGAACCACCTCAACTGGCTCCTTTCGATGTGGAGGAGCAGCGGCTCTACTTGAGCCCCTCCTGGATACCTAAACTTCTCACCCTATCTCTAAGGGAGAGGCCAGCCAGCCTTCAGAGGAAGCTGATTTCCGCCGCTTCTGTATCTGCGATCTCATTCTTTCAGTCACTACCCACAGCTCGTGACCATAGGTGAGGGTAGGGATGCAGATCGACCTGTAAATGGAGCGCTTTGCTTTTATACTCAGCTCTCTTTTCACCACCGGTACAGCGTCCGCATCACTGCAGCTACAGCAGCGACTGCACCGTCTGTCAATCTCCCGCTCCCTTCTCTGGATGATGTAGTTGGCTTCATCGGGTGATGGCCTCCAGCTCGCTCTGGAACGGTTCGCAGCCGAGTGTGAAGCGGTGGGAATGAGAATCAGCACCTGCAAATCTGAGGCCATGGCCCTCAGCTGGAAACGGGTGGAGTGCCCACTCCGGGCGAGAGACAAGTTCCTGCCCCAAGTGGAGGACTTTAAGTATCTCGGGGTCTTGTTCACGAGTGTGTACTTGCATCTTCCAAAACGTATTTTCACAAACTTCATGAATGAATTCATTAAGAATACATACAAGCAGACGCTGGTTTGTTGAAGATGAACAGCTGATTAAAAGCTAACGTAATGCCACCTTTAAGGCCATGCTTATGTCCTAAAAATAACACCATTGTTCTGATAAACCAATTAAGTAGATTCCCACATCGTATGAGACCAAAGTGCCCAAGTTCAACAATGTTAGCGCCACTTTGAAGAAAGTTTGACTAACACTGGCTGACTCATCAACTCCTTACACAGAGTTAATAGATATACACATCAGGAGAGGGAAACACTTGCTGACAGCATACACTCACTACAGTTAAACAGTGACCAGAGTTGTTAGTCCTACAGCGGCCACCGTAGCACCGCAGGATTATGCAGTAGAACTGGGAGGTGTATGAAAACGGGTGACTAAAAATCTGCAATCTGCTGACATTTAGTGGTGAGATTCTACACACCGGAAAACCAACAAGTCTGGTGATCAGTTAACAGGGAAAGAGAGGCGCAATAGTGACTGTGAAGTGCAGGGCATATGAAAGAAATTAATAAACAAACTACAGATCCCAGAATGGGATGAGGCAGGAAAAACAAAGCAGCTATCGTCATGACACATACTGTATAGTTCTCCACACACCTTCACACATGAACACGTCGCCTCTCAGCCTCTGTGAGTCGCTCCATTTTCCTGCCATTATCTCGTTCCTGAGTGCAGGAAGGTGGCTTCTGACTACGGACAGCGCATCGTCTTTCCAGATGGATTGTTTTTGAGAAATAACCAGTTTATCTTGGCTGGCCATCTCTCTTGCTGAGAAATGATTGGGCAGACAGGCAGTGTAATTGACTGTGTTTGGCTTTCACCTTACCAATAAATACCTCTCCTTGGCAACGCCACTCACATCTCTCATATTAGCTCCATCAGTGACACTCTTGAGTGTGGGTACAGGACGTGTTCACGTGTGTGGACTGGTGCAGGGAAGGACTGCATTTTCCCTCCACTTGTACACTTGAGAGTGTGTGTGTGCGCGCCTGTCTCAGCCTCCCTGTTTCATTGCTATCCCCAACGTCGCTTTCCTTGCATTTCAATGCGGAGGCAGATGGCATCAAAACATCCAGATGACACATTGTGTTTAGAGTGCAGTCTAATGACAGGGTAGATGGTCGTGGGGGGGTTATGTTGGCAGTTTCAGCTCCACCAGGGACCAAGAGAACCCTGTGATGATGACAGTGTTGATAGTGGTGCACCCCTTGAGATCGAGGATGACGTAAAATGTCACAGCCTAAGCACTAGTAGGCACATACACAGATTTCACTGTCTCTGCACACATGTACCCGATAGGCCTTCCCTTAGCAACTAGGAAGGCACGTGGGCTTGATATAGAGATGTGATACCGTCTGCATAGAAAAATGGTAAGCTGCCGGGAATGTGGGCCACATTAGAATTATAGCCATGATTGTCGAACTAACAGGATTCCCTCCTCCCATTCTCCCCTTCTATCTCTCCTGACTCTGTGATTTGGTCACCCGCTCCACCCAAATTGGATTTTTATTTGCCAATGCCTGTACACACCTCATCTGCCACACTCAATGGCCTCTTCTTCTGATAGGAAACTTGTGTGGTTTCATTTCCATCTCTGGCTCTCGCCTTTTTCCCGTGCATCCCATCAGCTCATTCTTTACAAGAGGATTAGATTCTCTCACTCTCTGTCTCTCTTCTCCTCCTCCTTCTTAAAGTCACCAACATTAAATCAAATTAGGGTCAATGGTGCAGTGTGGGAGCTAATCCGGCAGCACAAAGAGGCTTAGGAGATGCGCCTCCTGTTCCTAGATATTATTAAAAGTCAGCTGTGAAATAACAATTTCCCCCATCAAAGCTGCAAGCAGATTTAAGGGCAGGGTCTGTGAGATATGAGTCAGACACATAAACATCGGCGCTGGGAGAGAAAGTGTCGTGCACTGCACAACTCAAACTGACACAGAAACAAATATACATATTAATGGCATTTCTGCTACTGTTAGTGAAGTTTTGAAAAATGAGAGAATGACTGAATCTTTGTAACTCTCCTCTCCTTGCTCTGTAGGGTACGCTACAGAAGTTTGTGGATGACCTGTTTGAGACCATCTTTAGCACAGCCCATCGAGGCAGCGCTCTGCCACTGGCCATCAAATATATGTTTGACTTCCTGGATGAGCAGGCCGACAAACACAACATCCATGACCCGCATGTCCGACACACATGGAAGAGCAACTGGTGAGTATCTGAATCTAAATATGCTGTGGGTGCTGATATGGAAATATGCATACACACCAAGTAATTGGTGTCAAGCGCACAGAATGGGAATGTTTAAGACTCCTTAAACAGTTATTTGGATCATTGATGGGCATTTTGATTTTTAAAAGTACTACAGGCACTCTGGCATTGCCTGGGTATTGCCCTGTCAGAGCCAAGTTTCACAATACGCCTCTTCCTTTCCTAATATCCATTAACCACAGGGGTGTGTAATCTTCATTAAAGCCAACCACAAGGGGCTAATCCAATTGGCTGCCAAGACTCTCCATCTATTATCATGGATAACTGGGCCAAAAAAAAAAAATTCCTGTCACTGTGGAATTCTCTAAAGTGACAGATGTTCACTCCCGGGTGCAGAAGTACACCTCTAAATTAATATCTGCTGATTAATTTATACCATATTGACCTGTGAGTCCACCTTAAAAGGTTGGCTGGGGTTAAATAACTGACAGTGCCCTGGAATGGGGTGAGCAGAGGAATGAAAAGGTGAAGAAAAGGAAGTGAACACAGTGGGAGTTAAATGCACACTAATATCTCATTAGCCTCATAGCCTCTGCCAAGATCCCAGCATGCATCACTCAACCCAAGGCCCAGGAGAACCACAGATATTGGAGGAAAAATTTATGTGTATCGAGGGACGAATAGACATAAAGGAATGGGTAGGGAGAGGCTGAAGGAAAATATTATTTACTTTATCTTATGAGCCTAATTTTAGGGTTTTTCTCTGTGTTACCGGGCCAGTCACAGTGTGTGTTAAGTGTTCTGAGAAGTCGACGTGCTTCTCCCCATTAGACTTTCACTGTAGGGCTATAAATAAAGCACAATTTATCATAGCACAGCCTGAGAAAAAGCCACTGAGACTGAGCACAGTTTGTGCTGATGCCACCACAAATACCTTCTCAGTGTGGAACGTGCGTATGATTGTGCCCTTAAGCACCTCCCCGCGCGTGCATATGCATAACCTCATGACCTCATCTTAAAAGACTGCAATCTTGGCTTCAACAGAAGCCTTCGTTTTGTCTCATGGTAGAAAATAATAATGTCAGTGTCCCTTCCAAGCTGAGCCCCCATCCCATTAAACCTGTCAGTTCCACAGTTATTGTACACGCCATTAACTTCAACTGCAGCAGGAGCCCCTATATTCTACTACTACCCCCACCTTGAGGGTTCCCTTCCTTCTGTGTCCCCTGATATAACCTAACTTATGTTAGATCCTTCAGCCTTATACCATTGTCATATCATGCCAGTGTATTTGTTGCTATAGCTTACCAGTCAACCGTTTTGTTTTTTTTATTAGACGAATGTTTAGAAGTTTGCGAAATCTATACTGAAATCAGATTGTGAACCACTATTTTCCCCCATTCAGTGAGAAAATTTTCATAATTTTTCTAAAATAAAAGCAGACAGTTGCTTTGGCATGATTAATGCTGACCACGTTTCCATACACCCTAAAGACCTGAAAGTGACCTTAATGTATCGCTGAACTTTTATAGTCCAAGTCCTTTATATCAAAGCAAGACTATCAAAAAGAAAAAAAAATACTATGCCTTTCTATACCTCTATGATGCTGCTACACTACATTTTAAAATGTGCATTGAGCAGTGTGCAAAGTGCACAGTGCTAAATATGAGTGTAAATGACCACCAAGATATATTCAGATCAAACCAAACTGCAAAAGGCATGTTGTAAACACTATAAAACCTAATTATCATTTGTCCTGCACATCTTAACGGCTGAAATAGCCTTTAGATATGTAGATATTAGTTCTTCAAGCATTTTCTTGTGCTTGACTGTCAACAGAGATGCATAGTAACTTTGCCTATGCCTATGACGTGGTTGGTGGCACACCTTGCAGAATCACGACAGATGATTAAGGCAAATGTACTAGGTGTGGACAGTTTAACAGTTTAAACTTCTTTTTCAGCAGTTTTACTTCTTTTTGAAATAAACTGTATTTTCATGGTGCAAAGTTAAATTTAGTTAAACTGTTAGTTTTGTATGTATTGTGTGACAGAGTTGTAACATGTTTTGTATGTGTGTACAGTCAGTATGTGCGTACATGAGTCACTGGCTCCCAGAGCATCTCCAGATGGTATCTTTTGGATTAGTGGCAGTGTGTTAGTGTCCGCTCTCATCCTCACTCCTCTGTATTTGGTCCGCGTGTGTCCGTCTATATGCGCTGCATTTTGGGATGGAACAGACAGAATTTTAATTATTGTGCAAAACTGCCACATACACCCCTCTTTTCTGCCATCATACTGCAACGGAATCCTACTCAGATTGCTTACTACTACCACTGTGGCAGACCTAAGTATAAGGTGCCAATCACAGGAATAAAATAGCACAGTTTTGCTTACTTAGGCCCTGACTGGAACCAAACTCAGTCAGGTCACCTTTATAAAGCTGTTAATTCCAAATTTAGCTCACTGCATGTCTATGCCATAATGGCACCAGTGAGATGTTGTACATCACAACATCTGTGATTCTTTTCCTGCCAATGGTAAGCTAATTCATTAGGCCCATTCCACAAAATGGGCAGAACCATCCTAAAATTGCAGATGCAAAGGGCTGCATGAGGTGGTTTTCAGGGACCACAAGGGGGACTTAGCTGTTTGCAGGTGTTGTTAGGTACCAGTGTTAAAGTGTGGATGCATTCAAAAAATAAGAGAAAAGCAACTAGTTAGAATCACATTTGTTCTGGTCACATTTTGCCTTTAGAACAGAAATAATTCTCCTATTTACATCTGCCCAGTTTTGGTAAAGATGCTGTCTAAACTGTTGCTTATTTTGCTTGCTTAATTATACAGTTTTGTTTTTTAAACTATATCACACCCTTTTATCAGTTTGAAATGACTGCACTTTCAAGTGATGAATCAGTGGGCCCTTTTCTTACTCTGCCAGCATAAAATCTTTAGGATATGAGATGCCCTTGATCTTGGCAGCTGATATTTAACCTAATCCCTAACCAAAAGGACCGATCATGACCATCATTCAGATTCCTAAAGCTACTCAGCAGGAGTAAACTCAGATTTGCCTATTTTCAATGGATAAGGCATACTTATTATGGTGGTAATTTTGCACACACAAAATTGTGCAAAATCTCATCATCTTAGAATCCATTGCCCCATTGAAACGCCAGCTTGTCAACAATCAAGACAGCACAGCAGCCGTGTTAATATTCCTTTGATCCCTGCACCTAATCCCACTAGATTTTTTGCTTAGATTAATTTTGAAGTCATAATGCTGAGTCTTTCCTCATTCTGAGTTTAAATCCTCTTTTGTTACATTACAGCTGAATATCTTTGTGGGTGGTTGTACTAGAATAAATGCTCAGTGGATTGTTGAGGAACATTGGCGGTACTTTAAATGAATGTGTTTCAGGTTTTGTTTTTGGTTTTTTTTTTACATTTTATACTCTTTTTCTCCTACACGCAGAAACTTCTGTGTAGCGTAGACTGCAGCAGTGTCTGTTGATTTTTGTCACATCAGCTAAAAGCGCAGAGCCCAGAGAAAAGTAAAGATACAGAGATCCAAGTAACACTCAGCTTTTTCTTAATACCACCTGAGCCCCTTTCACAGCAATACACAGATAAAGCTGGCCCTATATCTATTCATTTTGGCAGAAACAAGCCCTGCAAATAAACAGACTTGTGTATTTTTATTATTCCTGACAGGCACAAAATAGGACCCACTTGCACAAAAAAGGCAATATGAACTGTGTCACTGCGCGGCCCCCAGCGAGGACCCCTGGACACTGCGAGGAAAAAAATGAGAGCCAGCCACCACCTGGTTTTAAAGATAAAGGCTTTATTGAATTGAGCACACACATCAAATAGAGCACATCAGCAACAGCAGGGCCTGTGTACTAGCTTTGCAAAGTGAATGAATCCTCGTCCCTTCTGGTGAATAATATGTTCATGCCTATTGACTAGCTGGCTGTAGCAAATTTGAAAACGGCATTTAGGGACTTAATCTCAGAGCAGCTCAACCGGACATAGGCTGTTGTTTTACTTCACACTCTTTGTTCGCCCATTTGAATGGCTATTCAAGCATTCTGTCACCGAGACAGAACTGAACAATCACTGCAAAACTCTTTTTTTTTTTTTTCCCCCACAGGAAGCCTAACAGACTACATTAGTTAGCATGACTCAGTTTTAGATTTTATTAAGAGACTACCTTTATTTATTTATTTTACAGGTGAAAGGAATTATATTAAAGAATTTCATATTGTTGTGTCCAGAATTGGAAATATCAAGATTGGGAAAATTAAAAGGAATTTAAAGAAAACAGCAACAAACAATTATTTATCAGGGAATGAAAAGTTAAAGTGCAAAAGCTGCATGAGTTTGAGTTTGATACTAAACTACTTTTTGTTCTCTTTTCCCTCTCTGACAGCCTACCTCTGCGTTTCTGGGTGAATGTGATTAAAAACCCCCAGTTTGTGTTTGACATCCATAAGAGCAGCATCACAGACGCCTGTCTGTCTGTGGTGGCCCAGACTTTCATGGACTCCTGCTCCACCTCAGAGCACCGCCTTGGGAAAGACTCACCCTCCAACAAGCTGCTTTATGCCAAGGACATCCCCAGCTACAAGAGCTGGGTGGAGAGGTAAGCTGTCAAGAAAAGCGCATGTGCATACACACCAATTACTGGATAGATGAAGAGAGAAAGAACCATCAGAAAACCTGCATTAAGCGTGTTTCATTCCAGCACACACAATGCGACTGTAGCAATGTGATCTATGAGCTGTGAAACCCAATCCAAATTACAATGCAGTGGGAATAGATGGGAGTGCCCAGGGCATAAGATCTACAGGACATAGGAGCCAGTGTGTGTGAGTAGGGGGGAGAGAAAAAAAAAAAATCAAGGGAAGCATTTTTGAGAGTTGCAGGCAGCAGAAGCCGGTAATTTGTTAAAATGGAAGTTTTATTAAATTTATTTGTCAGCAGGGGAGGCAAAGAGGTCCTGAATAAAAGATGGGGTACTGTGAAGTGGTTCCGAGTATTTATGTGGCTGTAGCGTTGTTGCAAAGCAAGCCTCAGGATGAGAATATATGTGCAGTGCTTGAATGGGTGGAACCAAATGAGGGGATTCAGGCTCGGGATTGTGTGGCTCTCTCTGGTCTCCTATAAGCGATGCATAAAAAAGATATGCGTGGACAGAATAGAGCAGCTGCTACTGTGAGGGGAAAATGCTGGTTGCATGTTTTGTTTTTTAATAACTGCATATAAACAGGGAATGCCTGGTATCACAGAATGGCGTCAGTGTATTTTGTACTTTTACAAATGATTCTTTCAAATCAGTGATTACTGCAAAGTGAAACTGTCTTAATCTTTTTTAAAGAGCCACACTAATGGTCAAAAGTGGATCTTATGCCGTTTCACTTTACTGTCCAAAGTGCCACAGCAAGGGATTTACAGGTCAGAAAGAAACTGATCACTGTAGAGGTTCAGACGAGATATCCTACTGTTCTCTGTCTCCCTCCTCCTCTATCTTGGTTAGAAAGAGAGGACGCTGCTTTAGCTGGTTAGCAGGCCAGTGGATATCTCCATCCCTTGAAATCAGTGTGTCTCGCTCAGTACTACCCTGCTGAGACTTTGCTTGAAACACCACTTCAGCCACTAATAAATTACATAAGACAACAACTGCATTCAGCACTTCCATGCTATGCAGCTGGGCAGAGCCACGATATCCCAAAGCTTTTTACTTGCTACAATATGTTGATGTTATTAAAAAGGTGTTGTGAAGTGAAGCAGACCCGTGAGCTCCTGCCACCTGCTCTGAATTTGATGTGGGAGTTGAAGGTCTCCAGACAATGACAAATCCATCACACCTGTCATTACATTATTTGTATACAAGACTGCTTGCATATAAATCTATACCTTTAAAAGTATGGAATACGTGTGGTGGTTTTTCCTTTAACGGCTTTTAAACTTCAGTAGTAAACGTTACTGTAGAGACATCGGCACTTGCAACAAACTGGATGTTAAATTGGTAAAGCAGTATTTTTATTTCACTTCTGCAAATAATTGACCAACTAATTACTGGTATTTAAAGATTTCAATGAATTAAATTTAAAAAGTTGGTGGTGAAGAAGAATGCCAAAATGGGGTTGATCTCATTAGAGATATACTCACATTTTCCACCTAACACGACAACACTAGTAATGAAAGTGATCGCTGCAAAAGATATTTTGCAACAGCAAAAATGCAAACACTGCAGCAGTCTTTAATCCGCATAATTGTCACACATCAGTTCAGTTTGAGGCTTTCACAATTTCATATTGTGACAGGTTATTTCACATTTCAACAAAGAAACTACTGAACAGCTAGCTTACTTAGTAAAAAGTAACCTAACTGTACTGGCTGGGCCTACAGCTATCTTGTGATTTATACAATGAAGACTTTAATTTTGCTTTCCATACATACCTTAATATGTAAATAAGCAGCTTTAATCAACACAGTTGATATGGGCAACACAGCTGCTGCTGACAGTGACTGATTGCCTTTAGCTCAGTGCGGCGTGTGTGAGTATACTGTATGCTGCTGCAGTGTTCCATTTTAAAACATGAGGCCTCTCTGCATCTACAGGTTCCATTTAGGTCACTTTACTATGAAACGTGCTTTTCGTCTCTATGCTCCACGCATTAGTCAGGCATTCATAAACGATGAACTCCGAAGTAAACATCTGTGTAAAAATACATAACTGGGCATATTCTGCTTTCAAAATCATTTAGCACTTTTCCTTTTAGCATCTTTTTTTTTTTTTGCTGCTGTAAACACACCTTAATGCTTTGTATTGTTCCTCCTGCCCTCTCTTCACAGATACTACTCAGACATTAACAAGATGCCAGCGATCAGTGACCAAGACATGAATGCCTACCTGGCAGAGCAGTCGCGGATGCACATGAATGAGTTCAACACCATGAGCTCTCTCAGCGAGATCTACTCCTATGTGGGGAAATACACTGAGGAGGTACGTAATGCTGGGACCTATTACACCTTTGGGCAACACATCAGTGCTGTCGCTAACTAAGGGGGTACTTATAAGAGGCAAATCGTACCACGCCCAGGCATTTAACCCCCAAAAGTCATGAAAAGTCAATGAAAGAACAGATAGTGTATTAAAATGTGGGAAGTAAAAGGGACTACCTGAAGCCAAGAACAGTGAGTGTAGGCCAGCTGGGTACAGTGGGACAGTCAAGCTCAAGCACTCCCCAAATCCAAGCCAGTATATCAATAGCTACAATCAATTTCTATAGTAACACAAATAGTAATTTGCTGGATTTTTAAAGTCCTGTTATGTTGAGTGCTTTTAGTAATAGTGTTGTGTGTCTTTTTCACGGTCACGCCGGCAGATTGTGTGCGCACTGGAGCAGGACGATGCAGCCAGGAAACAGAGGCTGGCCTTTAAGCTGGAGCAGGTGGTGGCCTTCATGAGTCTGGAGAGCTGAGAACCGCACTTCCCAGGGTGCACTGGGAAGAGACCCCGTCAGAAACCGAGCCGTGCCTGAGCGAAGACCTGTCCCCATCTTTTTTCATCATGTGACTTCCTCCCTCAGCCTTTCAGAGATGAATTCTTCCTCTAACTTTTTTTCTGCTTCCTGTTTTTGTTTTTTGTTGTTGTTGTTTTTTTCTTCCCATTCACTCTGCTGCATAGACTAGTTTACCTGAAGTTATGCGAGGGGTGGCCCGGAGCTGAGGTTGGCGTTTCCCACAGTGCAATGTGGGGGATCCCTCAGCTTCACCACAGAGAAGCTTCAAGGGGTGATTGCTTGAAAGCTGGCCATATTGGCAATGTGTCGATCCCCCCTGTTGGAAGGAAAGAGGGGAAAAACATTTTTATGTTGCCTTCAAGAATTTACACCGATAGGTAATTCTTTAAAAACCACAATGTTGGGTGTCCATTTTGTTGAGAACTTTTCAGAATAGGATAGTTAAAATAAAACCATCTCTAGAGTTCAGTTTATTGTAGTTCTATATTAAATATACAGAATCAAGAGGAAGCATCAACACTGATGACTGCAAGCCAAATGAACACCTCTGAAGAAAATTCATGCAAGGATGGTTTGCCAAGTTTACACTGTACCTTCAAGCAAAGCATACATATCCGTGAAATCTGGGGCAAATCCAGGCAAGCCTAGAATGTTCTTGTGTTCTTTAATGTAGCTGGAGTTGTATTTAAGAAAAAGACTGATGGGGGAAGGGAAGGATTATAGCTTCTCTGAACTTTTCCTTTACTGAACCATGATGAACTTTACAAACCAGAGCATCCCCAGCCTATAGCCCTTTGCGACATGCACACATTTTTACCTGGCCCAGCATACATTTAAGAAAGTGCTCATGATTTCTGCTTCCATTTGGCTTATATAGCTACTGCAAAATTAAGCTATTAGATGAAACCCTGGAGCCCCCGCCCAAGTTGGATCCTTTGTAAAAAAAGAAAAAGCACACAACCAACTCTGGAAGACAGTGTTTTGACTGCTACTCCAAACACCAGTAGCAGTCTTTGCCTGGCTCTTGCCACTTCCAACCTTGTGTCGCCGCTGCGACGGTCTATCAAAGCACACACATGCACACAAAACGCACACACACTCAGCAGCTACCCAACATCCTGACTGCCCAGATTTCTACACCAACAATGGAGGACGTAAAGGGAAGAGCTGACTGAAATGCACTGGGTAAGAAACTGCTTGATCAAGAAAAACAAGAATGATTCAATACAGCGTGTGCTACCTAAAGAGGCTCTGTTGTGAGAGTAGCACTTCTTTCCCGGAATGTCCCAAGTTTAAGACTTTTGTGTGAAGAAATCAAATGACACGGACTTAGTTGGTCAGCCAAAAACCAAAGGAGCTTGAAATTTTCAAAAATGGTCAAAAATGTATTTATAAAGTGCCACTGAGGAACTGACAAACAAAGGACTATGTATAAGACAACCACTTCTAAGACAAAAAAAAAAAATATTGTGACTTGAACTTTAAGCAACATGTGTGATTTTTCTGACCTCAGTGTGTCGAGGTGACAGGCTCTGTGGGCGAGGTGATCCGATCCTCCTTTCATCATCCCGGGTCTCTCTGGCTCTCGGCACACCGTTCACCCCCTTTTTCGTCCAGCTCCTGACTTACCAGTTTTTCTGTTTTGCACAAGCATTGGAGATGGTAGCTAGTTGCATACGGCAAAAACCCCAACTCCTGAGTGTGTAACTGTTTGAGGCGCTCTTGTCTGTATTAGTGTAGTTGTCCTCAGTGGCGGCAGGGGGCGGCCTTCTCCAAACCTCAAAAAAAAAAAAAGAGGAAAAAAGAAAAGAAATTAAAAAAAAAAAAAAAAGATCTGATAAAGCAGAGCAAGACGTGAGCATCACGGCAAGATAAACAGAAAATGATGGACATAGATAAGACTTGTTGGATGTGAATCCCCACTATGGGAGAGAGCGATGGAAAGATGGAGGCGCCCTCCGTATATTTTGACCTCTGCCCTTTCTTTTGCCTTGACAACGTGCCCCATGTGGTGATGTGAATGTGTGAAGACCGCCCTAGGTCCACCTTGGGTCCTTTATTGGCTTTTTAAGCGCATGTAAAACGTAAACAATTTAAGAAACTTATTTAAAAAAAAAAAAAGTGAAAAATAAGAAAATTAAGCCTTGCAATGATGATGTGGATGTGTTCTTTTATCTTTCTTTTGCTTGGAAGAATCAAGATGGAAAAAGTGGATTGTTCATGTTATAAAAACTATAACTTTCGTTTAAGGTGGAACCTTTATCCAGACCAGTCCCCCTATGACACAGTCTCGTCCCTATGATTTTTGTGACGTGATAGATGCTAAATAAAGGAGTTACTGTATACCTTTGCATGTTGACCTGTTTGGATGGTATGAAATTGAATTGCCTTGCAAAAAGATATTTAGAGACATCTACAACTGCTAGGGGCTTTTGAAGTCATTTCCAACACAACTGCTCATTTTCTGGATGTCATTTAAAGACAGCATGTACCCCATTTTGGATTTTCTTGTCCCATTTACTGTGTCCTCCATTATAGACCAGCACTCTTTGTGTGTGACAGCTGTGCCGCCTCTGCAGTTTAAATCTGGTCAGGCAGAACATTTGTTCTTTTTATTGGTTTTATTTTTTCCTATTGAAAACTGCGTTAGAGTATTTCATCGTGATAAATGCTCAACTTCCCAGAACAAAAAATCCCTCCTTTACAGTGATGAAGCCTGCCCATTTTTTTTTTTTAAAGAACAGAATATGTGCAGTTATGAAAACAGACGGGTGTGATTAGATGCAGGTTCACGTCCTAAAAAGCAACGAAGGATTGCCTCAATTTGCCAGCGCAAGATGTGAAAATGAACACCAAGAACAAATTAAGTAGGCCTATACCTCTAATTTATCATCCATAGCAGGAGAGGCGCATTAGCTTTATTAGACTTGTGTTTTAGACTGAGTTTAGCAAGTGACTCCTTTTTTTAGAGGGGTCATTGTCTGTTAACAACTTTCTGCAGCTTTTTGAGAGGTGATCAAAAGGTTTTGGGAATTATGTCTTTGTGCATGTTTATCTCTGCAGTGTACACTGGATGTCCTCCACTGCATCTCAAAACCAACCTTTCAAGTTGAGTTTCAATTAGCAGATCTGGAGGAAGTCACAGTAAGGCAAGTCTGGCAAATGTTGAGCGAACAGACTTTGTGTGGCCACAGAACCCCTGCGTTTCGAGTGCACTGCGTGGCACACACCACACTTCAGACAAGGAAAGTCTGAACCCTGAGTTTATATTTAGGATACAGAACCTACTGGAACATTTGTTCCATGCAAGTTTGGGCTCTACTATATACACACTCTGAATGTGCAAATTGGACTTTTGGGATTTCACCTTCAGGGTTATCAGCTAGTGTTAATCATATATGGTTGTTCATCTTCATTTCCAAATTCACAGAACTTTTTGATCACATCTCATGCAGCATACAGAACTTCTATTATTTCAATTTAGGATTAATTTTAGGGACATCCAGGTTTCTGTTCCCAGCTGTGTGTTACTAAATAAGGTGAGAGCCCTTGGCTGTGATTGCAAGTCTGCTCCCCCGGTGTCTCATCCTGTCTTTCATTTCTCCCCCCCTCACCCTGTCACTTCCCGGGCAACAAAGGTCGTCTGGTAGTAGCCACCTAGCGTTGCCAAGAGCACAGATAAAGTTTCCACCTTCAAACGTTTTGTAGGAACTAAAAATGTCCTCCTAGCTCAGTGTTATAGCAGATGTTACACAAACATGCTAGAAAAGACTTTTACTAGATCATATTTGAAAGATAAAGAGTATCTTATTGAGAGATGAAAACGAAACCTGGGGGATATAAGGCGAGCTTCTCTAACTTTGTTATAATTAATTGTATACCTGTGTATGTAAATATAATGCATTCCTATTTTGCAGTCAAGAACAAAATACTATTTGTAATATAGAATAAACTTTATTATGAAACCAAGCATTTCACGAGTCTCGTTGTTCCTTATTGTGCCAGTTTGTGAGAAAAACCTACCTACAGTGCAAGCAAAGTAACACAATTCCATAACAATCAGCTTATAAAGACTACACTGTGTCTTTATGAGCTGGATGGCACTAATTTCCTTTTCAATTCCCTGTGACAGTCGCTACAGGGTATGTTCAGGGACGTAGAGGCCATCGCAAATCCCCCACTGTGGGGTGCCAGACAAAGCAGCAAAGAAAAGCCACACAATAATGCATGACAAAGAGTCAATTGTACTCTGGGATTTCTCATTACTCCCTTGCTGTTGACTTTATACATGCCAGGATACACAAGGGATAGAACTGTACTGTAGCTGCAAGATCTCTCCGATGATAAGAAACACCATCATCTTTAAATCTTTAAAAAAGGTTGTCCACATAATTTTAGACTTTAAGTGTCCAAATTAGTCAAAATATGGATTCATTCATTCAATCAATCCTGCCCACAGTACCATTGGGGAAGATAAAGGAAACCGTGGATCTGGATCTGAATGCAAGTGGCTTCAAGGGTAAACCTCTAAATAAATATGTAAATTTGCATCCAGCAATCATAATGTATCTGAAGACTATCACACAGCAATGACATCCAATTCAGCTAAAGCCATTAACGTCATCATAGAGGCTGACACCGGCTAGCAAAGCATAAAGAAACATCCTTGCCAACTGAGAATTGAGGATGAAAGCTGAGGTACAAAAAGCTGGTTGATCCGTCGTGAGCAGCAGATAGTAGCACTGGATGGAGTCAGGTATTTACGCAAGTAGGTATGCAAATGGCATCCTTAAAAATTATAGTCCTAAGCCACTGTTTTTACATCATTCATTGTTACAATTTAGAATGTAGAGGATTGGTTCTTGAGATATTACATCACATTTTTGAAGCAACATCCTAAGATTCGGTTTATACAATACACAAATACAGTGAGATATACCCCAGACCCGTAATGTATAAAAATAAAACATGAGAACACAAACAGTATCCTATTAACTGAAAAATTACTTGTACTATAAAAGTGACAGGGCATAAAAACTGTATGAATGAGAACAGAAAATGGTGATAGAATAAAAAAGATTATTCGAGAAGGAAGTACACAACAAAACAGAGCAAATGTATTTTGTTGTCTTAAGGTTCTAGAGACCAAGAAGGGGATATTTCCTGCATCTTATTGGAACTAAAGATCTATGTGGGACCAGAAAAGGTCTCAAAACAGAAGGAGAAATGATGAAAGTTTTTAATGAGCCTAGTGAAATTGCCTCAAAAGATTCAGGCCTCAACCAGCTGAACAGTTCAGACATCAAACGGAAGAGAGAGAAAAAACATGTCATCACCTTAAAGTTAAAAAAGAAAATCCTACATCTGCATCTTGCCAAATTTGTTAGTTTTCTAATTCCGCATTCCAAGCTGGATTTTTTTTTTTTAATGTGGAAACTGGCTAATAGTGAATTTTCCAACTAATGTGCAACTCTGGCTTACTGGACCTGGACCTCTCATTGTATTTGGCTGCAAGTCAGCCTATTAACTTTGCCAACTTATGCATATGCTGCTTAGCTCCTAATCTGTGTTGAAATAAAATAAGCTTCATGGGCTACCTCCACAGCTCCCGTTTATACTGTCAAGAGACAAGTTACAAAAGCCGATCGTCTTTAATGAGAGGCGTTTCCTGACATGATGTAACCAAATAACCAGGTCAAAAATATTAAGTAAACAGTCGCACTGGTAAAAGATTAGCTGAACCTGTAAGCTTCTTCCAGTTGAAGCCAGTCAAGCAGACCTGAAGCCATTCAGGAAATCAAGGAGGGAAATCCCTGCCTCTAAGCGCATGTCACTCTGCAGAGCTTAGCTGCAGTAAAGACATAACTGGTTTATTTTACTCTGCAACCTGCATTATTCAATGTCGTACATCAAAGGCAGCCAAAATGCACACTTTAATGTATTAAGTTTAATTTGGCTCACCGGCTTCGTTATCTCACAAAACACACAACCTCACAGGAAACTCTTTGTAACATCAACTTTTCCAACCGGTGCAGCTGCACAATAAAGCACAACACTACTTCATTACAACAAGGCCATCTTTAAAACACCTTCCCTGAAACACCCGGGGCTGAAAAAGTCAGAGGTAAGGTTTAAAAAAAAATGAGTAAATGGAAAACAGGAGTGACAAATGAGGAAATAGAAAGTTCTGTGCAGCACAGGAGGGCAGCGAAAGTGTGAAATGCAGAAAACAGGGTGACAACCTGCTGGACGGGTATATATGGATGTGAGAGGCTGCAGCACTCCAGCAGGCTTAGTACCTGACGAGGACGAGAGATTGAATTGGCCTAGTGTCACCCTCCATATACCAACCAGTGAACTGGGAGTAATGGGTGAGAAATAGAAAGAGGGAAGGTGGAGGGAGAAATAGCAGTAGGGAGAGGTGGGGGGGCTGCCAAGTGTTACCCTAATTTTCTGACTAGTGAGCTGGGAATAATGGAAGAGAGGAGAGAGGCAACTCTGTGAGGTGATGGGTTGAGAAAGGTTGGATGGAGGTATCAGAGGGGCAGGATGATCGAGGGCCGGCTATGATTGCTTTGCACCGAGGATGGTTTTCCACACTCCCATGATCACCACAGCTCTTTCACCTCAAATCCCCACCCTGCCATCACATCCCCAAGCACTGATGTGATGTGGCTATGGAGGGGAAAAAAACAAAAAACCTGAAGGTCCATCCACATGGAGGTCGAGGGATGGAAAAGAAGAAGTAGTGAGCGGTTTGGTGCTGTTGAGACATTCGGCATGTTGCAGGGCATGCAGGGTTACAGGGCAGGACAATCAATAACGCTGGACCTGCTGCTTTAGGGACTTGAACCCATAATCATTCCTTGGTCACCTTAGCTAAAAAGACTGATCTTCAAGAAGAGAAACTATATTTACCGTCAACAAAGCAATTCAAATGACTAATCTCACCATCAGCTTCTAGGTCAAAGTTCCCTCACAAAGAAAGACTTGAACGAAACTAATGTTACAGAAAGATACGAGGAAGTTTTCAAATCCAAGCTTGTGCACTTTATGGCATGGTGGCATGCTCATTACTTGCACATATACCTAAGTTGTGTTTAATGGTTTGGTTTGGCTAATACCACCCACCTGACTAAAGGGGGAGGAGCCAGAAGTGTCAAGTATTAGAAGGTGAAAACAGCTCGATTCTTTTTTTCTTTATTTTTATTTTTTTTTTAAATCATCTGTTGTCAACCTCTGTCATACGCATCTTCGGTGGAGCTGGGAGCTGATCCTCGATGAGGCCTTCCTCAAACCACAGCCTCTGGCCTAACTTGTTGCTTTGTTATTATTGGTCATTAGCTGTACCCCGCCTCTCGCCCTATGACAGCTGGGATAGGCTCCAGCGCCCCCCGCGACCCTGAAAAGGAGAAGCGGAAGCGAATGGATGGATGGATGGATGGTCATTAGTCATTTACATTTGTGTCCTTGCTAGTGAATTTCCAACTCTCTGCATAAATACGGTCTCTCATCCACATTTGAGCTTCACAAATGTGCATGAAAGCATGTAACTGCATGGGTTAATATTTAGAATTAAAAAAAATCACCACCACAAGTTGAATCTGTTAAGGTTCAAAATTGAGGAGGGAGAGTACAAACCACTCTTGGTCCAGAAGGTCTTGGTCAAACAATGATTTTAATGAATACACGCGTGGGAAGACAACTCTGTACGCAGACAGGAATTAATCTTCAACTTAATCAAAGCATGAACAGATATTTTATAGCATCAGGGTTTGATTTACTAACGCCCCTTCATGCGTCACAGATACATTTTATACATAGATCAGATCAACACCACAAGGACTTTTAACCCAGAAGATCATCTTCTATTTTCATGGCTGGTACTTTCTTGTCTTAAAGTGAATTGTTCCTCTTTCTTGCCGAGACATGACTAATCTCTCCTCTAAATAAATCTAACTCATGTGTGTGTGTGTGTGTTGACCTCACATGCTCTTTCTCAATTCACCTGTTGCACTTCTGACCTTTTACCAGACCAGAGGCTCACTGAGACTATGTGTATGTCTTCTACTAAATAAATGTTTTAACCAAGAACCTCTACTAAACATAATAACTGTGTGCATAAGCATCTTAAGGCCTTCTTAAAGCTATCTGTTACTCTGTTACAGCCTCGTCTTAGCCTGCTGCTCAAAATAACTTTCACTTCTGCAAAACTCTCCAAGCCTGTTTCCTGTCCTGTTACTTTTAGCCTTTCTGAAAGACACACACTGTTCAACCCCTGAATGCAATATCCATGCTGCAGATTATATTCTTAATGCAATGGTACTGTTGATAATTATTTAACAATAGCAGTAAAATAATTTCCCTGCTCCACACTCCCTCTCTCGACCTCTGGAACACCAGAGGTCGCAATACATTGTGTCCTCGCTCAGACCCTCTCTAGCCGTCCTCTGGCTCAACCAGCTCCCATTCGAAAACACTCCATGTGTAAGCTAAGGTTTTCTCGGTCCCTCTCTGGTGGTTCAGCAGGCCTCGAGATCTCCAGGATCCTCGCCCCTCCTGTGGTCGCCGAGATCGATCTTCTGCAAAGGAAACAAAACACCTTTTCCTGCACCTCCCTAACTTATCCTTTTTGGGACTCTGTAATCAAAAGCCTGATCCTAATTATGTTCTTAACTTATTGACTTGTATTTATATATATTCTTCAACGTTCCTCATCACTTTAAAACTCTTTAAGCCCTGCTTTCACGTCCGGTTGCTCGCTCTATTTTTCCCTTATCTGATCATCAACATCCTGTGCACAAATTGTCGCTGCTGCAAGTTCCTCTACTCTAAAAGATCCAAAAGAAAACAACCACTTTAATCAATTAAGTTTAAGCATATAAGCAATTACTCCTGTATACATTTCATCATAGCTAAATGCTGCCTTGAAACAACTCCTATGTGTTAACTTCATTTTAACCTCACATTTCCTATGTTATAACCCGTTTTGGTATAGCCTTTTTATTTCATTTGCTCCTTTTAATTTAACAATACCTTCTAATTCTAATTTATCAGACTTAACCAAAACATATGCTTTCCTTCCTCTTTGGTCCTTCTTTAAGTTCAGTCAAAAAGCTAAAGGAATTTGAGGCCTTTTGCCTGGAATCAATACTGTCATGTGTGTTTCTGGACTCTGTGTCTGTAAGCGTGTGCAATCCTTCATGAACTCATATTATCCTCACAGTAGATTGGCTAATCATAGCGCTAGCCAAAGGCTCGTGACCCTCCAGAGACAAATTTGAGCCACAACTCCTTTAAAAGCACAAAATGCAATATGTATAAAAATCATTTCTCCGTACAAGCTCCCCCTTTATCCTAAAGATAAACCTATGTAATATCTGTATGTGTACACCTACATTATAACCACTACTTCTAGAAATCAAAAGAAATCAAACCTGTTCTCCTCCTTCAACCCTCACTAATTTTCCCTCTAAGATTTATTCACGGCTTTGAACCCTGGTATTGTATCTTCTAAACAGGATTCAGTTCTTTAACCCTTTAACCTTAACATAAAAATAACAGTTTCAGTTTTACCATATCCAAATGATCAAAAACCCCAAAAGTCCTACAATGATCCTAAATTATTAAACAATTAAATTAATAAACCCTAAACCCCCCTTTATCTTGATACATTTCATGTGTCAAGATACTATACAAAACTTAAAAATGCTCAGTTTTCCCCCCTCATGTTCCAATCTATATCATAAACATAAACTTAAAACAGAACAATTATCAGTCATGTGTTTCTACAATTAATGGTAACTGAGTTACATCAAAATGTTTCCCCTTTAACATTTGGCATTCTCCCAACAATATACTATAATCCCATAATCTAACCCCAGTCAACAAAACAAAACAGAAATTTTCTCTGGTAAAAACAAATTGTTTGCCCACATTTATTCATCCACACCTTCATCCAGTCACACATTCACATGCAGTCACACCATATATTTGCTAATAGTGGAGCGTCCCGCGCCAGATTCTCCACCCTCAGCAAAATGAGCTCAGTCATTTTTTATTTTCCATAGGAAAATATTTCTTTATGCTTTTGGACTGGATTGACTCGCATAAAATCCTTTTTACAGGGACTTACGACCTGTCCCCACAGGTAGCTTTCTCCTCAGCCAATTATAATCTGGAAAGCCCCCTTATATTTGCTCTTCCCGAGAATTTTCAGCGCCGTTATTCACTGTTGCAGGCCTGCTTAAAACAGAAATGAAAAAATAGAGCTGATTGTTAGCTCACAAAACACAAAACAAAATCACCTGGCAGGTTTTCTTTAAGTGCACTGTTACAAAATAATGGGCCCAATTTTAGACATGTCCATGTTTCCTAAAGCTCCCTCTATTAAAAACAAAAACAACAATAACCCGGACCTAACTGACAGAATCAACCCATCACCACAACAACCTCAACAACCTTAAACACACAAAAATTCTGCCACCACATAATTTCACCTCCTCAATACACCGAAAGTCTCATTAAAACCACACAATTTGCACACAAAAATCACCCCCTTATGCTCTGTAACATACTTCAATTCAGCATAAAACATAACCCCCCTTACAACAACATATCACTAAACTATAAATTTCCTACCCAAATCTGTACTTCTCTTCTCTGCTATGCTTCCTCTTCTGAAAATCACTTCCTCAGTCACACACACACACAGGAAGTTCCTTCGTCACCACTCACTCCAACTAATTTGCATACTGAGTCATCTCTCAATGAGTTGCTGTAACAACAGAAACATATGTTTAAACATTACCACCTTATTAAATTATTTTCTTTCTTTCTACAGTGATCACTGGTTTTGATCACTCCGTACGAGAGAGCACTCCTAAGTCACTCTTTTAAAACTACTTTAATCACTTTTTGTTTACATAACTCACTCCCTTTGTCATATGGCTTCTTCTATTCCTCAATTACAAACTCAAATGTATTTTATTAAACATTCACACCATTGTATCATTCATACAAAATAGCAAGCTGTTCTTCATTGCATATGTTTGTGTTCTTAGCCAGGTTTAATCAGTGTCTATGCATTAAACTCCATGAGCTTGTCTTGTCTTTATAAGGTTAATGCATTTTCTGTTTGTGTATGTGAATTTGCATATGTTGCTTTTGCAGTGTGTCAGACTCCTGCACAATTCTCCACTCAAGCCGTCAGTTGTCTTTCCCAAATTTGCTAACCCAAATTTTAAGTTCCCACCTTATTAACAGCATCCCTGCTCCTCAGCCAGAAGTTAGGGCCCACTTGTCAGGTTTATGGAGACATGGCGCTGTGAACAATTCAACCAGAAACTTGCCTTAGCATGTCCAGTCAAGTCAACCTACAGGTTTCTTCCGATCGCTGCATGTGGAGAATTGATCCAGGTCTGTTTAGCCCCTAAAGAAACACAACTGAGACATTTTCATCATTATCTTAAGTACTTAAACTACCCGTTTCCCTCTCTCTGGTCAGAAATCCCAACTTATGTCATGTATATACGTGTAAGCAGGTCTTCATTGCTTTTCCTATGTATTTTGTTACTGTTCAGTGAGTGTAAGCTGCTTTCTTCATTGCCTCTATATGTTATAGTCAGGTTTAATTCATGCATCTTTTCCCTGATTTCTTAATTCAAAACTATCTCACTTCTGATTCTTTCCAGAAATAATTTCACATGTAACACTTTGTCTATGTGTGTTTTCTATTGTTGGTTACCTCTTTGTTTGTGACGGTGGACATCTCTAAACCATCATGAGTTCAAGCTTCACTTTCAGTCCAATTACACCCTGTATTCTCACAGTCGAACTCGTCCGGCTTCGCCTCTCACTGGTCACTGTCCTCTTCTCTCAGTGTCCTTTTGTTGTCTTGAATTCCAGCAAACACAGTCTGTTTCTTCTCTGTTTCTCTTCAGTATTTTCCTTTTGGATCAAGTCCCAGCCTGGCAAAATACCACATTCAGTGCCTTTACACAGCCGTGTGGCACTGTTCTTACCAGCCTTCAGTCCACCGTGCATGTTCCATCACGTAGTTTCTTCTTTTCTGTTGATCCTTTCACTCGTCTCTTTCAAGATTACTCCAAGCATGGCAAATCTGACAATCAGTGTCCAGTGCTTTACCACCGTTCATTATCCCACTGTTCAACTGCCCAGCCTGTAATTTACAGTACATGTTTCCACCTCGTGGTTCCTTACATGCTGCTGCTGGTGTCGTCAGTGTGGTTTCAGTTGCACTGTCTTTTGCCTGCTATTAATTCTTCTCAAGTCCACGATGTTCTGTTGGTCTTCATCAGGAGATTAACTGTCCTTTGAGCTTCTTCTCAGGATGGGGACAAGTGCGAGGTCAAGCTGTAAAATTTTAAGCCAAAATCTGGCCTGTTTTCTCCCAATTATGCTACTCTAGTGGTTTTGGCGCCGTACTCAAAATTCCAGGTTGAGAGAAGTCCACCTTTATTTATCTGTAATCTGTGTTAACACACTAAAACATACAATTAATATCCTTTTCATTTCTTTTCTCAAAACCTCCATTCGCTTTATCTGCCTAGAGTTTAACTCATCTGTTTCTCTCTCTGGGTGCTCACTCGTCACAGTCACTTCCTTTTATGCGCATGTAACTTCCTGTCACACACACACAGCTTCTCAGAGCAGCTCAAGCTGCTTTTCTGTTTCTTCAGGCTAATCAAACTTATTTTGTATTTACAATCTACAAACCCTCTGTAATTCTACTAACTTTTGATCTAAAATGTAGCCTCATTCACACAATGATTTCATAATCCTCTCACACACACACCTTTTAAATAAACTAAACTCTTATAACATCACTCATGCATCTCTTAAATTAAAAACACTTTCAAACTTTAAAACATCCTACTTTACATCACCAAAGAAATACCTCTCACACCTTTATTCATCATTCAAAACCTTCTAGTCACCGCATTCACACACTTAAAGTGTGACCAGAGTTGAGGAATATAACTCAAAACACACTTTCCTAAGAGTATTTTAGACATGCTTGTCATAATCAAAAAGAGCAAGTCAAAAACAAACAAACAAAAAATTGAAACCTCCATTAATTCTCACCGCACACACAAGAAATTGAAAAAATAAAACACACCAGCAACTATTGCTGGAGAGAAGTTACTACTGAAAGTAATATGTTAATCTTAAGTATACACAGTGCACTCAATATATTTATATATCTACATCCAACTTCAGTCAATTACTATACATCCCCTACGGCAACTCAAAACTTTATTTATAGTCCTCTAATAAACATAAATGGCATTTTAAACACACACTCAACAATGTTTGCAGCAGTATTTGTAAAACCAACTGTGGCTTAAACAGTTCACTGCTTACTAATTTGCATTTTCACTCACACACACACCGTCTAAAAATAGCTCCAGCATTGCCTCAGACTCCTTTCACACAGAGATCTCTTATTTTATATTACAAAGACATCTTATATTTACAACCACTGTCAGATCTGTCAGCTTTAGCGCCTACACAATTTCGACAAATTTAAAATAACCGCCCAGCGGATAAACTCCCTGAGTTTTTTGCGACCAATTAACCAGTATCTGTCCAACAGTTTCTGGCCTCATCTCTAAAGTCCCTAACACAATTTAAAAGCGTCAACCAACCCAAACTTTGCCTGAAGCTCTATTTTTTGGCGTTTCCCAGCCAAGGCTTACCCTGAAGTTTTAAGTTAAAATTACACGCCCGAAGTCCAACTTCTGCTGACCAAAAAAGCGCAGACTACCGTTCCAAACGGTAGAGTGGTCCAACCACTAGCTTATTCCAGGATGCCCTGTACCCCACAGTTAAGCCACACTGAACTAACCCTCTTCGCCGAGAGGTCAATGTCGCGCGTCCACGACAAGGAGGGAGCGTAACCTCCGGGCTCTGCGCTTCCTAGAACCCCCACGGTTCCGTTCTAAAATAATTTATAATACTTTGAAACAACAATCAACACCCGAAACAAGTGTATAACTGAAGCAGGTCCAACCTTATAACCAAAAAATAAGCAAATTCCCTAACATACTAAAATCATTGAGCAGTCCAACTGCTTACCACGGTCCAACCGTATTAAATCCTTTTAGCGGTCCAACCGCATTCAATCATTACCAGCAGTCCAACTGCTTTTAAATCCTCAGTACTGTCATGAGATTCTCATCAAAATCAAAGCAGACATTTACCGGCAACTTTTACTGAATAGACATTTAATTTTATCATCCAATTCAGCACACTTCGGATAAAATCAACAGGCCTGTGCCTACCTCTTTTTAAAGGCGCCTGTCCCCTCAGTTTGGTTGCCGGGTCACGCCTGCCTGTCTGACCACAACGGACCATACATCACCGTCTACACCTCCAATCCTCCCTCCTCAACCACCGGACGAAGCCCCCAAATGTTAAGGTTCAAAATTGAGGAGGGAGAGTACAAACCACCCTTGGTCCAGAAGGTCTTGGTCAAACAATGATTTTAATGAATACACGCGTGGGAAGACACTCTGTACGCAGACAGGAATTAATCTTCAACTTAATCAAAGCATGAACAGATATTTTATAGCATCAGGGTTTGATTTACTAACGCCCCTTCATGCGTCACAGATACATTTTATACATAGATCAGATCAACACCACAAGGACTTTTAACCCAGAAGATCATCTTCTATTTTCATGGCTGGTACTTTCCGTTCTTGTCTTAAAGTGAATTGTTCCTCTTTCTTGCCGAGACATGACTAATCTCTCCTCTAAATAAATCTAACTCATGTGTGTGTGTGTGTGTTGACCTCACATGCTCTTTCTCAATTCACCTGTTGCACTTCTGACCTTTTACCAGACCAGAGGCTCACTGAGACTATGTGTATGTCTTCTACTAAATAAATGTTTTAACCAAGAACCTCTACTAAACATAATAACTGTGTGCATAAGCATCTTAAGGCCTTCTTAAAGCTATCTGTTACTCTGTTACAGCCTCGTCTTAGCCTGCTGCTCAAAATAACTTTCACTTCTGCAAAACTCTCCAAGCCTGTTTCCTGTCCTGTTACTTTTAGCCTTTCTGAAAGACACACACTGTTCAACCCCTGAATGCAATATCCATGCTGCAGATTATATTCTTAATGCAATGGTACTGTTGATAATTATTTAACAATAGCAGTAAAATAATTTCCCTGCTCCACAAATCACAAAACAATGAAATCCATCACAGAATATTACCAAAGATATTATCCATATAGGCCCTTTAATTATTATTTAATTATAATAATTTGTACATTTTTAATATATGACCACTTTCAGCTCAAAACTAAAGCAAAAAAAATGTTCAACTGGGCTCATTTCTACTAATTTTGTAGTTTTTTTTATTCAACGTAGAACGATGATTATTCACACTGTATCAGAATCAGCAGCTCTCAGTACATTCCCTCAGAGTATCTCCTCACCTTCACTGAATTACAGCAGGTTAAGTTGCTGCATTGTGTCCATAGAAGGACAGCTTCACGAATATATTGAGCTAAAGTAGAAAGTATTTCAGTTTGGCAAGCATTCATCCTTGCCAAGACTTTTACTAAAACATCTGGCTCTTGCTTGTGATTTCAAGTTTTGGAATTGAATTTTTCGTGTGGCTGCTATCACTGGCTGCTTTTCTGACTACCAGACTGGCAGGATGGATGACTTGATGATAGCAGAACAGTCTGGACACTGGTTGACGGGTCTAATTTCAGCAGTGGACTCAGATATTGACAACTGCACACAAGCAGATGGAAGTAATTTCCGATATTAGTCTATTCTCCTCCATCTGTTCTGTCTTGGTAAACATTTGTGTTGCTGGTAACAGGAGGGATAGAGTGGGAGAGAAATGAGATGGACATGGATACATCCAGAAAAACCCCTCATAGTACAGATGGAGAATAAAGATACAAATCTGTCAAAGGGTTTAGAGCTAAGACTTTAAGTGACCTTCAAGCTGAGGTGTACACTGTGAGTCTGCTGAGTCGAACCAGTAAAAGTATAAGTGTGCGATAGTTCTACCAGACAGAACTCGAGTCCTGTGTAATGCATCACCTTCTAACTCCAGGATAACCGGTGCAAATGCTAAAAATTATTCTGATGATACCAAACTCCATCTCTGAAACCTTCATTCCAGCATTGCTGACTACTTCCACTGCATAAATAAGCTGTACAGTTGCAGAGTCAAGAAAAACAGCCTGTTATGGTAAACATTATTACACCTATAACGCACACACAATCTCTCTTCTAAATCCCCCTCCCCGCATTTCAGCTCCTAATCAATAAGATCCATGGAATTCCTTTTAAGGAGCCCATTTGCTCCTCGGACTCCAGCGAATTACCAAAGCTGCGTGAGCCTGTACAATACAATAAATTGATTATCTGGTTCAGATGTTCATTGAATTTATTTTGATTCTATTGTCTGCTTTCATGCCTGGCACGTTCTTCCTCTTGATAATGGATTACAGCTGTGCAGCAGATCGGTACGGTTTTGTGCTCTTGGAATGGTTTTAAACTGGAATTTCAAAAAACATTCCTAAGCCATTACTTTAAAGCAATATGCAACAAAACAACTTTATATTAAAGGTACATATACTGTATTCAACAATAACTATTGTTCAGATCAGTAGTATCTTTTGTCATTATAAAAACTAGTATCCTCTTAACATGAGCAGGTACCACAAAACAAGACCCTGATAAATATGCGCCATTCTTACGTAATAAAATACAAAACCATAAATTTTAATGACCAAATAACTCAATTAGTTAAAAAGACAATGTTTAGTATCCCCCAGTTTAATGCGAGGCATGGCTCATAACTACTCTGAGACTTATTAAACTGCACAGTTATTCGTTTCCTTCCTTTTTATACTTAGGAAATCCATCATAGCACAAACACACTGCAATGAACAGAGCCTGTAATGAGTTACAACTTAAAGGGGAAAAAAATGGGTATTTTTTTTAATCATTCTCTTTTTTTAAAATAAGCGTTAGGTGACTACAACTGAACTCTCTCTTCTTAGGGTCACTTGAGAGATCTTTTTAAGCTTTTCTTCAAGCCAGGAACAAATTGACTAAACTTGCTGTAATTTAGTTATTTACAAAAAAAAAAAGAGAGTGTCCATGGAAACTAAGGCTTTAATAGGTACCGGTGTGCTACAAATATGCATGCCATTAACCAACTAGGTATTGGTGAAAATCTGCACCTTATTATAAGTATATTAACTGTTATTCAAGCTTTCTAGCCATACACAGTTATGCAGCTGAGACTGAGACATAGTAATGACCCAAAAATAAACCATACTGTTAAAGATTTTTTTTAATAAAAATCAGTGGAACAACACTAACATAAAAAAAAATGCATGACTGCTAAAATTAGAAACTTCCCACCTTTGAATTATGCTGAAAAACTAGTTAATGCATTTGTGACTTGTAGGCTGGAATTTCTTAGTATCAGGTTTTCTAAACGCTCTCTGAAAGCCTTAAACTTGTAGTACTAACAGGGACCAGAGAGATGGAGATAATATTTCTCTTATATTAGCTCTATTTGTTGCTGGCTCTTGATAAATCCAGAACTCTATTTACAATCCTAAAATAAAGTTTTGAATGATCAGGCCCCATCATATCTTAGAGACTTTTAAGCACAGACTTTCTACAGTTTCCAAAAGTAATGGGAGGCCGAGCCTTCACTTATCTCCTCTGTGGCACCAGCTCCCAGTTTGGATTCTGGAGTCAGACACCCTCTCTATTTCTAAGATTAGCCTTAAAACTGTCTTTTTAGATAAAGCTCAGGGGACCCTGAACCATTCCTTACAGAAGTTATGCTGCTATAGGCTTCACATTATATAATGAGTATTTCTTTTCCACTCCTATGTTTTTTTCATATGCCCTTCCTCCATTCTTCCCCCCAACCAGTTATTGCAGATGGCTGCAGTTCCCTGAAGCTGGCTCTAACAGGCTTCTTTCTGTTAAAAGCGAGTTCTTCCTTCCCACCATCGCCAAATGTTTGCCCATAAAGGATCATCTGACTGTTGAGCTGTTGTCTGCGATATCGTAGGATCTTTACCCTTACAGTCTAAAGCACCTTGAAGCATCTGTTGTTGTAAATTAGTGTAATTTAAATCAAAATTAATGAAACATGCAATACAGAAGCCATTTGTTGTCGTCTATTATGTCAGCAACACCACTGCTAAGAGAAATGGTGATATGCTAATTGTTTGAACTGTCAAAATGAAATTGCTCAAAACAAAAGTTACCCATATGGACATTAAAGCCTTTACAGCTTATCCAGAGGTAAAAATAAATACATAAATACAATTTCTAATTTAGTGAGTGCACAAAAGGATGATCATGAGTAATGTTATATTGATTGTGTGTAAGATAAAAGAGTAGAAATATGAAGAAATTGAGAGAAAATGACGATTTGCTGCTCTTTAATACAGACTCAAACATTGGCGATGATAATATCAGGAAAAAAATACATCTGTTTTTGTGAGCCGATCTGGTGAGCCAGCACACAAAGGGCAGCCCTGTATCATAGTCAGCCACCTGTGGGCTTTTGTCCCTGGCCCGTCACGTCACATATCCCCGCCATGTTAGCCTGTCTACAATGGACAGGAGCCCATCAGCTGGATTCAGCGCTGGCCCTGGCCTCTGTGATCTGACTGCTGTATGATACACAAAGCAAAATCCCACTAGACAGACTCACACAGGGATTAACACAAATACCCCCCACCCTCACCCAATAAAAAAAAAAACAAACCCATATGTGAACAAAGCCACACACGTTTTCACAGCTTCTCCAGCACCAACATTATGAATATGAATAACCCTCTGGCCCAGATTTTAGCGAGCTGTACCATTCGGTGCTGCGTTCAAGCCTTCAAGATGTCAACACAGCGACAGAAGGGCAAACTGAGAAACAAATCTAACAACACAGTGTGGGCCAGCAATAGGCTATAGGCATCAGCCAGTGATCGAGGGTGATGAGGGAAAAAAGGGGTGTCCCAGTGCTGGCCCAATATGCTTTATTTAGCAGAGCAAATCTGAGCAGAGCCCAGTGACTTGCACCAGTTGTTTATGCACTAAAAGTCCATGTGGTGAACTAAAAACTTTGCAATTCAAGAACCTAACTTGTCGAGAGACTTGTGACGACAGCTTGCTGAGAGGGTACAGATTGTAGAGGGGTACAAACGATGGCAGGAAGATCTACCTCTAATCCAATTCAGTGGCAGCCATTTGAATAATTGATGTGGGGACATAAATTGGTTCATTCCAGATGTCCCCTGCTCCCTTAATCAATACTGATTCCCTTAATCAATGGTTGGCTGCCCAGCCCATGACTTTGGCTGTTCTACCCCCACACAGCCAGGCTGCAGCCAAAGCTTCCCACAGTCCGAGTCACAGGTGGTTGGCTGCAAAGTGGCTGTTTGCAGTGATAGACTCTGGGTAATTGAGGCTCTTACCCGGCGGGGTTGGGGTGGTGAGAGCAGTGGTGGGGAGACTGCAGATTGGTCTCTTTTGTGGAGAAGGCACATGGCTTCCATTGGGAAATAACTGCAAATTGATTCCAAGACTGCCTTGAAAAGAAAACTTTCATCATGGAGAGAGCGACTTGATTAATTAAAAGACAGAGGAACATGGATAGATGCTCTAGGTTGGTGACTAGCTAGAGTGATATTCAGCGTGACTTTCCTAGAGATGTGAGAAAGGGCAAGAAGACACTCACTTGCTGCATAAAGAACCTGAACTTGCTCATTTCTATGCTAATAATCTGCATACAGAAAAGCTGACAAATATGGAGTACACACACACACAGAGCCAGATAATAGTGGGCAGAAGGAGCTGTGTGCCAGGATGCCAGGACAGAGTGGAGCATAGCAGTGTGTGACAGCTGTGTGGCACAGCTGGGGGAGACAGATAACCCTCAGTCTGTATGAGCTGACAAAACATCCCTCCTCAGAAGACTGAACACAACTTCACCTGGCTCTGCTTGCTTTCTCATCATCCCTCTGTACCCGTTGCTCTTGTTGTTCCTCTAAATACCCCTCTCTTTCAAACTGCCTCTCATTTTCTACTCCCACAATCCATGTGCCCGTTACATCCCTCACCTTTTCAATATCCTTTTCATATCTGTTCCTTTTCAAAATGTAGCCTGCAGCTGACAGGACACCGTCTAGCACCTGGCTAGAGTGGGCTGCAGGCTGCCAGCAGGACACTTGCGGTGGTCTATAAATGTCAGGGTATAAGTGTCAGGGTTTGGGGGCAAAAGGACTCACATCCAATAACAGGTATAAAGCACAGGCAGCTAATTTGTTAAGGAAGAGAATAAATACAGTGTGCTGATCAGGAAAGAGAAAATTAACATAACAATCAAATCTGGCACATGTCTTAAAAATCATGTTTCCAACAGACTTTTGTTACATCTTTCACACAGCTTCAGATGACACCTGCAGAGCCATTTCAAGTTATGCAAAAATCCGTTTCTGGGACGGTGCTGCATGCTTGATGGAATCCCTAGAGATCGCGGCACAGACGTGCCTGCTGTATTCCTGCAGTTTGTTGATTTTTCAGCCCCAACGAATTATTAAAGCATCGAAGTCTTGACATATTATCATCATCCAATAAATCAAGATGTGTCCATTTCTATTTCACATCTGAAATAACAAAAACATGATAGCAAGATGGATTTCGGACTCTACAATTGTCAATAATGAAGCCACAACATGTGTTTATAGCACCGAATAACTAACCAAAACCGAAATGACAACTGCAGATGGGGACCTCTTAAGGGGGAATTGCACTTCAACTTGCATTAAACAAGTTGCAAGTATATTTGAACCAACAACATAATTGGGGTTCTTAAAAAGCTTTTTGTGAACATTGCTAGCCATTTTGTAAACGCGTGCAGAATACAGCACATGTATGTAAACTGTGTTTGTATGCTTGCTTATGCTGATGTAATGTTTAATATCCAATCACCATTCAAACACACACTTTGGCTCTGAAGTCTTGCTTGGAGCTGACTGGCAGCATCCTTGGAGGGAGGCACAGCTATAATCAATTTACACAGCAATCACAGATCTGCACACAGCAACCTTCAACAAGTCCTTGAAAGCTTGAATCTCTCTGCTGATCACAAGCCGTCAGCAGAAGCTGATTAATGAATTAGATGTTCATATGTGCGTTTAAAGTCACACCAGCTCTGCTACAGTAGTAATCCTCACACTAGCGTTTGGCAGAATGAAAAGCGGCTATCCGTTATGTCTGGCTGTATTTAGAATCAAATGTCGCATACGTGATAAGAGTCACTCTGAATTTTAAAAGTGGGACAACAGAGCACATTTTTAATGAAAAATAGGAAGGGAACAGTGACAGGGTAGGGTGAAAAAAAAGCAGGAAGCTGGTGGTATGATCTTTTAAAGTTATTAAACATATAGGAATGAAACCAAGTCCCTTTTATATAAGTCAGATATAACAAAAACGATGAACTACGGACTGAAAAAAACCACAAGGCACAACCTCATTATTTGTAAATGCAGAAAATCTGTCAAACTGATACGAGTGTTTCCTCCCATTTCTTTGCAATATAAATGTTGCTACTAATTTTACTAGATACACATAGGAAAAAAATGGAAGGATGCTTGCTGTACTCTGTCAAACAGGAGATACGGCAGAGCGAGACACTTGTGAGACGCTCGCTCACTGTCAGTATCCATCTGTTTACCTTGCTGCCAAAATGGCGCTGGTGAGGAAAAACAAGTGTTCTCTTCAAAGGCCATTAAAAATGGATGCGGGAATTAACAGATCATACGATTTTGGTGGTTGTTTTGGTTTTTTGTATGTGTGTTTGTTTGTTTTTCCAAAGCTCTCAGACCACTTTACGCCTCGGGTTGAAAGATCACCACTCTAAAACATCTCATCACATAATGACAATACTGAATCCCCCACCGTTATGAACCTGAAACACACTTGCAGCTAATGAGGTGAGCAATTAACTTCTAAACGTGCAGAAACTCTGTCACCAGGGAGTTAACCACATGCGCTGCCTGTACGAAACAAAATATAATTGATTGTTCCCATATTTTAATCAGCCTAAAAAGGGAGGCGCTGGTGGAAGGATGAGGTTTTAGGACTCAATCTGCTAATCGATCAACCTGACACAGGTGTTGACAACCTGCCATCGGGAGTTGACAGTTAAATGTCCAACAGCTCGTCACAGGAGTATATGTGACAGATCTAGTGTCGGGTATGACTCGTAATGGGCCCTTGGGTCACACCGCGGCCAGCAAGAGTGTCATTTAGGTGCCCAGAGGTCACATTCTAGTCTAGCAAACACAAACAGCCCTGTTGGTAACCAGGGACATCATTGTCACTGGGCACTGAAGAGTGTGTGCGTGTGGGTGTGTGTAGAGACAGTGTGAGATGGAGGGGGTTGTCTTTAAGGAAAAAGAACGTACTGACAGAGTGGAGACAAAGTGGAGAGGGAAATGCACTTTTCAAATGTCACCTTGCCTTGCCACCCTTTATGCTCAGAGAAAGAATGGTGTGAAATAGTAAAAAAAAAAAAAAAAAAAAAAAAAAGCTTCTCGTTTTCAGAACGTCTTGGGATGTACAAAGGAAAAGGAAGCTAAATCTCTGGTATGCTGATATGGTTTTTAACACTATATAAAGTCCAGCATTATAACTTCAAACTCTGTTAAACCTTAAAACACACCATTCTTTAACTAATTGGACACACTGCACATTATTAAGAATGCTTGATTTGACTCATATATACTGATGAAATGAAGCCAGTTACCAGTTTGAAGATCGAAATAAGTAAAGCCTTGTAAAATAAAACAGTAACTCCTAATTAAACTCGTCTTGAACACAGTTGGCAGATAATTGTTAAACATTTTAAAATCTAATTTACTCAAAGGCTGCCAAAGCAGATAAATGCAAAAGGCCTTTCATTTTTAACCTGTTTAATTTTAACATTGCCCTCCAATCACCAAATCAATGCTGTATGAGTATGTATGAAGTATGACTTTTTTCTCCAATACTCTTAAATCTTTGGTTCATTCAAACTCCGATCTGGGTAAGCATAAATGTAAAAATCCGGTAGTGTCTGACTCACTAAAAATTTGGTCTCAAATTAGAAAGCATTTTCATTGGCGTCAATGTTCAATCTTTACACCATTAATTCATAATCAAGCATACACATTGCTCTCAGGATCAACATTCCAGCTATGGACTTCCAAAGGGATACACACAATCAAGGATCTGTTTATTGATAATCTTTTTCCTTCGTTTCAACAACTTCAACAAAAATTTTCCATAGAAAACAGAGATTTTTTCAAGTATTTACAAATACGTCATTTTATTAAAGAAACTTTTCCATCCTTTCCCAATGAACCACAAAAGCTAGTTTCAGATGATCTATTCTTAATGAACCCGCTAAAGAAAGGAGCTATTTCTAGGATCTACAACCAACTTTTGCAAATAGACAGTACAACTACATTGGACCACTTGAGAAATGCTTGGAGTGAAGAACTGGCTACTAACATCACTAAAGATCAGTGGACTAAGGCACAAGAACTGGTTCACTCCACTTCTGTCTGCTGCAGGCATGGACTGCTACAATTTAAGGTCTTGCATAGGCTCCATCTGTCTAAATTGAAGGTTTCAAGGATGTTTCCAGGGGCCGATTCAAGATGTGATCGATGTGGCCAGAATTCTGCCTCATTGTCACATATGTTTTGGACATGTCCTAATATCGCTACCTACTGGTCTAAAATATTTAAAACTTTGTCTGATATTTTTAAAAAACAGCTCCCCCCAGACCCAGTAATGGCACTATTTGGTGTAGCTACAGTTAAAAACTTAAATAATAAACAAATTCGTGCTCTGAGCTTTATAACATTGCTTGCAAGATGCCTTATACTTCTAAATTGGAAAAATAAAGCCCCCCCAACTCATTCTGCTTTATTAAGAGACACAACGTATCATTTACAGTTGGAGAAAATTAAATTTTCATTAAGAGATAATGTTAAACAGTTTTACCTAATTTGGCAACCCTTTATAGATTACTTTAATAAGTAAAACCGAGAGGTTTGGCCTCCTCTCATATCTGCCCCAAGATTATATATATGGGCCTACGCAGGTGTTGTTGTTTTTTTCTTGGGGGGGGGGGGTTCGTTTGTTTTTTTTTTGTTTTTCTTTTCCTCTCTCCCTCCTTTGAATATACTTGTTTAGGATAATAAATGTGTATGTATAGACATAGATATGATTGTTTATATAATGATAATTATATTTTATATAAAAAGGATGGGGAGAGGAAGGAAGGGAAGGGAAAAAAAGAGGGGAGGGGAAGGGACAAGGGGAAAAAAGAAAAAAGGAAAACTATGTCAATGTAAATGAAATATATACTTTGTTGCCTGATTTGAATAAAGAAAGGAAAAACCTTAAAACACACCATTCTTTAACTAATTGGACACACTGCACATTATTAAGAATGCTTGATTTGACTCATATATACTGATGAAAAGAAGCCAGTTACCAGTTTGAAGATCGAAATAAGTAAAGCCTTGTAAAATAAAACAGTAACTCCTAATTAAACTCGTCTTGAACACAGTTGGCAGATAATTGTTAAACATTTTAAAATCTAATTTACTCAAAAGCTGGCAAAGCAGATAAATGCAAAAGGCCTTTCATTTTTAACCTGTTTAATTTTAACATTGCCCTCCAATCACCAAATCAATGCTTATTTGGGGAAAAAAACATGTAAAAGCATTGATGGAGTCAGTTTTCATCATTATTCACTAATCCAGTGAACTACCACCTCAACTTTTTTTCCCCACCGCTTTTAGTCACACATGCCTGAGACTGTCTAGTAAAAAATGGGTACTCCCCAACTGGTTGCAAGTGTTTACTGGAGCTTGCTAGCTGATGAGCTAAAGAGGGTTCTTCACTAAAAACCTCCTTGCGGTTGTATTGATCAGAGAAGAAGAATGCATGAAAGACATGGACTTTTCTGTAAACACCTGCTAACTCTCCACTGAGCTAACTACTTGGAAATAAATGTAACGTAATCTGATACCAGAGAACATTCACCTTCAAAGTTTCAAAAGGCACAACTGTAACTTCGAAGACAGGTGGGTCTCACTTTCCGGTTTACGCTGCACTTTTCCCAGTTTCACTACAACTTGGTGAGTAGCTTTCTCTCACACAAACTAAAGGCAGCTTGCTAGCGAGCAAAGCAATCATGTGAAGTTTTTTTTTTGTGTGTAAAACTATACTGTATACCCCTTTGCCACCAGTTTCACACAAGCAACTAGCAACAGCCTGTCATGGAACGCACTCTTCCCTGGCCAGAGGTTTCCAGGGGGTCAATTTTAAGGTTAATCAATTTCACAGTAACATCCAGCAACTACCACTAAACAACCGGGGAAAACGTGACCAGTGGCTGCCACATGAATGCTAACTAGTCTTTAGGCCCGTATGACTAAGCTATGAGATGGTTTAACTTTTGGACCACTATCAATTTTTTGTGAGGTTACTGATACATAAACAAAACAGTTGTGTGACCAGTGTTGGTCATACATGTAATGTGTTCCAAAGAAACGGGATACTGTAATTTCAGTAATTCAGTAATGGAGCACATTATGGCATTAAATCCAGCAATTACATTACAGATACACTTATGTTGTTACTCGCATCACAAAGGTTTTTCAGATATCTGCATGCTGAGCAGATGGGAAAAAATAAATAAATAAATTTAAAAAAAAATATCAAACATTCTTGTTTCTTCTAGTGCTCTTGCATGGCAATCAGCTGATTTCAGTTCATGTGCCAGAGGAAGAAGATGGTGGAGTGATAGACAATTTTGAGGAATGGTGGTATGGACATTACTTTTATTTTTATTGCATGAAAGAACGATGCTGAAATGTAAACTGAGTCCAGAACCCAGAGTGATGTCAAAGGTCTGAGTGTATGCAGACCACAGCCCAGCATCCAGAGCCAAAACTTCAGCAGGTAACAAAGGCAGTGATGAGCAGTCAGGATTGTAGCTTCCAATTCCACCATATTTCTACAGTAACAATCACGGTGGCAATCGCTTTAACACTGGCATGTTTGCTGTGTGGCAGGCAGGAGATTGGACCCAAATGCAGGACTCAGAAACAGAATGAAACTTAATGCGGCAGAAGACTTTCCATACAAAAATAAACTTTGCAAAAAACAAACCAAAACCTCGAACATGAAAACCAGAAACTAAACCAGGAACTGAGAATTAGAATTACTTGGAACACGGTGGAAAACACAGGACTAAGAAGGTACAACGCAACAATGGGCAGAGGAAAAACAGGGCTTAAATATACAAGGAAGTAATGAGGGAATGGGGAAAAAGGAGGAAAACACAGCTGGGATTAATTAGACATAACGAGACATGTGCAATTCAGTTGTATTTTTATTTTTTATTCCTATTTATTCTATTTATCCCCTTTGTATATTTTATTTATATTTGTCTCTGTATTTATATATGTGTGTGTGTGTGTGTGTGTGTGTGTGTGTGTGTGTGTGTGTGTGTGTGTGTGTGTGTGTGTATATATATATATATATATATATATATATATAACAATTCTGTAACTGTAACTTCGGTCGTTGCTGTGCTTTTTGGAAGTCGAATTTCCCAGAGGAACCCACCCGAGGGATTAATAAAGTTCTATCCTATCCTATCCTATCCTAAGTGGAAGCAAAACTAGACACACTGACGTAGCACAGGAGACTATCAAAGTAAAACAGGAAACAACACATACGCAAAGACACCTACTCAGACACACGGGCTTCACACTGAGACGTGACTGACTCGGAAACAGAGGGAACACAGAGCGAAGGGTGACGAGACATGAGGCGTGGGACCAGGACAGGCACAGAGAAAACATGGGGACAGAGACTAAACACAGGCTAAGAAAAATACACAGGAAGGAAGAATTAAGATCATATATGAAAGATAACCAAAACCAGGAATAAGAATCATGAAAGAATATTAAAGCAAGCACTGAAACATAAAAGTACCATGACAAACATCTCTTAGGGCTTGTGTTGATCTTTGCAAACAAAGATTATGTATGTGTCTTTAAGGATGGGGCTTTGTTTTTGTGTGTGGGACAGTGATATTGTTAACTAGTAATTATGACATTTTAGGGATAATTTTAGGGATTAATAATAGTAAGTAATGTAACGAGGAGTGTAACAAATTACTTTCTCTCTAATTAAGCTGCATACAGCATTACTAATGTGGAATAAATCTTTTTTTCAGTAATGACCCCAACACTTTTTACAACTAAACAAGTGATTATTATGAACTACAGATTTGTGGTGAAGGTGCAATAATTCCTCAGCGTTATCATGTTTCATCATATTTTCCATCTCAACTCTGTGATACATACACACACACAGGAAAAGCACCAATGCCATTTAAAGAGAAAGAAATGTTCCATTCTAAGACGTGAGCCTAGTAAAAAGGCTAAAAATAATAGAATTTGAACTTTCATACGACCTTCAAGGGAAAACTCAAAAGCTTTCAAACACAGACTAAAGTAGTGTACATAGTAATGCTGTATAGCAGCTGAAAGCCTTCGAATGTCACATCTATGCCACAGCAGAGCCTCTGTACTACAGGTCACTGCAATGTATTACTTAAAGAACACCTCACATTATATGTCAACTGGGGAATCTCCCACTATACAGTTACAATAGTTCAACAGGTCTTTTTTCCTTTTCTGCCACAAGAGCAGACTAAATGCAAGAGCCAACCCACATTTAAATTTGAATCACTTTAAGAAGATACATTTAAAGTAAACTAAACTATTTAGTATCCTAATCAGATACAGGATCTCAGATCCCTCATGCAGCATGATAAATCCCCATCACTGAATGCCATAATGAGCATTACTCTCCACTGGTTTAGAACAATTTTCAGTCTGTTTACTGACTTCCATCAGTAAACAGATGGAAGTCAGAATGTGCAGCGTCTCTTAAAATGGGAAACACCTAATAAAGTAGATCCACACAAAGTATTTAAAAGTATACTGCCAATCCCAGCTGAGTGCCACAGAGTGATGCATGATCTATCCACTTCATGCCAGAAAGGAAGTTTGACACCTTCTCCCCCCGCACTTCAAAAACACATCAATCAAATCAGTCAAAAATGCCAGAGACCTTCTACTTGTCAGTGTGGGCTACTTTGCTATGATTGATGGTCTGATGGTTGTCTCTCTCCATTCCTCCCCAGCGCCCCCTCCCTTACCCTTGCATCAATTTGCACACCATGTGAAAAATAACAAATGATAACGTTTTGAAAAATGATTCACAATATCCTCTAGCAATTTAGATAAACAATTTCTTTTTACCAAAAGGAAGGAGCAAAACAGAGACAGACGGCGACAGAGAGAGAGGGAGATGTGCCAGCATTTCTTTTTATATTGACATTTATGGCTTAGAGGCTGTGAGAAAATGTGCACGAGGGCGTGTGTTATTGTGTATGCGTTGAGAACAGAAGATGCTTTGAATATCAGATGCACGCTGAAGCCTGCAGTGGCCTCTATAGGCAGTGTGTACATGCGAGGATCCATTACGCGGCACTCTCATCGGGAAGGTGTGAAAGACTGAGATTCAGACTGCCAGAATTGTCTATACACATACACATATCTGTCTACACTGATTCAAATTGGCCTGCGTATGAATACCCTCGAGTCCCCACCCCCCACCTCTTTCTTTCGGTCTTCCTTGTTTGTCTTTCATAAAATCTATTCAACTCTCTCTTGCTCCATCTGCCACTTTCTGAAGTGCCACTCATTTTTTTTCTGCTCTTTTTGCTCTCTTCCTCGTGTCTCCTGCTAACATGATTTGTCTGCTTCGCTCAATATCCGCATGTATTCTCTCACTTGCATTCTGTTTTACATGCTGTTACCTTCCATCCTTCGCTCCATAACGCTGATCTGCCCCTTCCCTCCATCCACCCCGCCACCCCCACTCAGAACTGTCAAATGGCTTCATGCAATGAGCTGGAGAGATGATGAGAGAGATTGTAATCCTAATGGAGTGACATGAAGCATTGTCCTAGCCGCCTTTGATAAATGAATTTCACCAAGCACTTGCTCTGTGGTGAACCATGCTAATTAGGCACGGCAAACCAAACAAAGATGTCTCTCGCTAATTGAGGTGAGGTCAGAGGGATTGAGGGGAGTGTGGACATGACTGAAACTGTGTGTGTGTGTGTCAGAGACGGAAAGCTCAAACTCATCTGTCTGTGGGAAGCGTTTGTATGTGTTTACATGGGTGCCCACTGGGAATTGACTTGATACCCTCTTTGGGGAGCCGGTAATGGCGGCCTTTCCCTTTGAGCATTTGCTCTGCAGCTGGAGACAGAAGGTTAGTGGATGACCTTGTTTCCCAAGAGCAAAGGGATTTGTCCCCTATACAGTAGCACAGTTTCCATCCCACTTTTGCCATTATAATTCTAGTGGGGATCTGTGTGAGGTCAGAGTGAAAACTGGGGAAAGAAAAAAAACAACAACAACAAAAAAACAAGGACACACCACTCACTTTATACTCAAATTACCTAAGCACTCTTTTAGATTGATTTCATCTATGCATTTAAATGGATTTGTCGAGGAACAAAGGCCTGAATGCTGCCCAGTTCAGTCTCTTAAACAAACATATTGACATGTTTAGAGATCCAAACACCCCCTGCTGTTTAGCCTCCCATCATTGATATTATTGGCGTGTTTACAATAACTGAATGGCTATACATCTGTCCTTCCTGGGATATCCATATGTTCATAACTGATCCAGAGAAATGCCGTTGGACAACACTATGTTCTCAGGTCATCAGGGACATTAGAGAGTTTGAGAGCGACAAAAAGAGAGACATAGAAAATGTGTTTTTGGATAATAAAGGAAGGTCATTCAGGAAAGGGCTTTTGAATTTGTATCATTATAAGCCAGTTAATGCACAAGAAATGTTTTGACATGCCTTTAAAATAATGATAGTTAGAAAAACCCTGAAATTTCACATTTAAACCACTTCTGTGTCTATATTTCTGCAAGTGAAGGTTATTTAAATAAGCAAGTTAAATGCTCAACACGGTATCAGCAACAAATATAATATCTCGAAGTCATGAAGCAATATGAGAATGAAAGCAAGTATCGAAAACTTGAGTTGATATAATATGCAAAAAATATAAAAGTTCACTGAACTTTTATATGACTGAGCTTTTAAACATTTTTTAAAATGATATCTAGTGTCATCTGCAGTGTCAGTGTACTGAGTCAGCCTGTTTTCAGTCACTGGCACAGCCAGTGCTATATGCAGTAAAAAATAAAATTATTATAAATTGAAATTATTTATAATGTGAAAGTATATTGCTCAAGAATACTTACAAGTCAGAAAAAAAACAAGGAATAGTTTTTTTATTTACTTGTTTCCATATGATAACTTAAGATGCACCTTCTAATTTGTCACATAGGGGCAAATATCAAAGTTTTTACATGATAGTTAGACAAAGAGGAAAAAAGGCCATTAAAGCCCCACATGGAGGGATCATGCATAATTAAGTGGGTGAGATTAAAGGTTGGTCAGCTGGGAGTTGTATATGGACACAAAGATCAAACCTTCATCTGTGTCAGTCACCCTTTAACTGACTACAGGGTGGTGCATTTGCATGTATGGCACAATATAGCCATTTATCAGCACAAATGTTGGCAGTGTGTGCATACTTCACGGCGTTCCAGCAATGTCAGGTTAAGGGATGGACACAGACAAATGGACAAGATCAAACAATTTGGTTTCTTCTGATTTTGCATATATACAAAAGCCATCTAAGCCTGTGTTTCTTTTATATTTTTGTAAGAGTTATTCTACTTTACAGACAGCATGAAATATTTATCTCATGAACTCAGTAGTTTACATAAAAGTAGTCCTAATAAAGTATGCTTATATTAGTAAACCCACATAGTTTATATGCCAAAATCCTACATGACATTTTAAAGCAAAAGTCTTAAGTTTTGGTCCTAAAACTTAGAGGAAAAACTACAATTACACAGCTTATGCATGGAAATATTTTTAACTATATCACCTATGAAGACTTAACTTCCTTTAACTGCACACGCAGACATGACTGGCATCTTTAAGTGTGCATGTTCTATTTTCAGTCAGTTTCTATGCAATCTTCCAATTGTAGCACCTTCAGAACAGTCCAGTTTGAGGCTAATGGTGGACAACATCAAATATTAGCTATACCACACATACTTGTGATAGAAACTGCACAGTAGGAAAGGACATATTTCTTCATTTATCAGCCCGATCATCTATATTTGTGACCATTTGGCTGGCTTCTATGTCTCGACATGTCTGAAAAGAGAACCAGCCGGCTCTCTCTCTCTATATGCCAACTAAATTACAGGGCTTTGTGTTTGTGTGTAGGAGAGTGAGTGGGAGAGGGCAAGATTGGTCTGTCTATGTGCATGAGCATCTGAGTACAATATCTTTCACATCTCAAATCTCCTCCTAATCTTTTTATAATTGCCTGGTGAGCCTCACTGCTATCCTTCACCTTAATGCCTCTTCTCCCTCCCAACCTTGCTACTTCACATTCACCTCCACAACAACAGAAAAAATTACACTCCATAAAAGGAGACACAAAACTTCAGTTACACACCAGATAAAACCTCTTAGATTATCTATCTAGAGTAATTGAGCTCATGTAATCCCTGGAAAGAGGAATAAAAAGCATTGCTTTTGGGTGGCTTGGATATTTTACATTACCTGGAATCAAAAGAAAGCAAAAATAATATAATGGTGTTATGACTTTCACCAGAAGTGTCACTAAGTTTCCTTATAATGCTCTCTTCTTTGAAACTCTGCTCTAAACAACATCTGCTAAGGCTCTAGCACTCTACCTAAGGCAAAGACTTGGGTAGGCAAACTGCCAGTAGCAAAGATAAAAAGTCATCCCACATCTGCAGCGTTTGCATGCGCCAATAAGTGCCTGTAAAATCTGTGTGGCAGCAGTCTTAAATACTAATACAAATCCGGACTCAATGACCCATGGGGACCAACGTCACAGTCAAGAGAGAAGTGCTCCATCTTACAAAGGACTAGCCACCTGGCTTGTTCCGCCTGAGAGCATTGACCCCAGTAACCACCTGTTCATTCACTAGCAAAATGTCAGCCTCATAAAATAAAAATACACACATTCCCCCTGATATTTTAAAAAGCTCGATGCGTAGGCTGATTTTAATGCAGTTTTTCTGCTATGTTGTAACTTTGTTTTTATCATCTTTTATTCTTTTCCTTTTTTTATTTCACAGTTAATTTCCTTACCACTGCTTTGTCACATACAACTGCTTTGTTACATGACTCCGCCATTTTAATAAAATAAGCCATACCTCATTTAATTTTGGCTCATTTTCCCCAACAAAGGCTGTTTATTTGTGCACCAGGTGACATTCACAGTTTTGCACCCTGAATTTGTCCCTATGGATCAGTTCTGCTATAAAGTGATGATTCAAATGCTTGACTCAACTCACTTTAACTTTGCTAACTTTGTGTGCCAGCAAAGCACACTGAAAAGCAGGAGTTTCATATCATCCTGAGAACCAGCCCATTCATTTATGTCCTCTGTATTGGACATTTGTTTATAGTCTATATCTTTTGACTTATTGAGCTACCCTACTAAGTCCTAATGTACTAAATAGAGGACATCTCTGAGCTTTTCACTGATATCTCATGTGTTCGCGTGTGCTCTTTTAGCTTCAAAGAGGCAGGAAATCGCAATAAAGTTCAATAGGAAGATTCTTTTTTTCTTCAGTTCTCAGAAAGATATGCCACGCCAGTGTAACTGTTGCTCACCACCAAGTTATTTGGTAACTTTGCCAACCTGTGACTTTCTCCTCTTCCCCAAAACGAAAAAACTGAAGTGCCAAAATTTGAAAACACTGGAGGAGGTCCAGCAGATGCATAAATGCTCAGACAGAGAGAGCTAAAATTATCAGCTGCACTGGAAGCATTGCAATGGCCTCCACAGAAACCACACTCAAGGCTAAATATTAATCAGGTATGGGGTTTTTTTGTTTTGTTTTTATGGGTGCGAATCTCATACGATGCGGCTCATTCAATAATAGTTCTTATGTCATATACTAATTTAATATATTAAGTGTAAATACAACAAAGTGTTTCCTATGTTTGGCAAAAAAATAACAAGATAAAATCAAAACTTCACTCACTTGGCATAAATAATTTATCCGTTATTGCACATTCCTGTCACCACATACTTTATGTGAAATGTGTGTTTGGTTGGAAGTATTTGCAAGTGTAAAAACTGAATAAGAATGTTTGGGGACAGCTGAAAGCGCAGAGAGTCCGAGATGCCTGAGGAAAGGAGATAATTGGAAGTGGAGATGCTTACAAGCTGCTTTTGTTGCCATGGTGATAGACTTTATGTAAACACTGAACGATCCAATCTTCTTACAGAAGTGAGAGAGAGTAGGGAAATGGAGGGGAGAGAGAGACAGAAGTCAATCATACGAGCAGACAGAGAGAAACAGACAAAAACTCAGGCAGACAGCCAGACAAATGCATGCAAATGCAGAAGAAACGGATACAACCTTTCCTATGGCCAGGTAGAGACTCTGTGCTGCAGAACCATGTTGTTCCACAGCGATTATGAGGTACATGGGTGGTACAGATCCCATCAGGGCCTCAGGCATCCGAGCTAAAGTCAGTCAAGACACTAACACCTATACAACGCCCAGAGGAGCACAGACAGAATTACATTCGGCACATTCAATCTCTGAGCACGGGCTCGAGATGTATGTGTTTCATGGAAATAACGTACAAATTGCAAAAAACAATGAAATTGAGGAGATTATGCTCACTCTCCAGGCTCATCTAAATTCTGCTCCCACTGGACCTATGCAAGCATTTTCAGAGATGCTACCTTTAAGTGGTACCCTTGTTTCTGGGTAACAAAGAATATTCCTAATTCAAACCCCTCGAGGAAGGAGAGCACTCATTTCAGGAAAACAGAATAGAGCGATGTGCCAGTGTGTTTTGTATTCATAGCAATGGAAACGTAGCAAAAACAAAAACATATATTTCCAACTACGCTGACCACCAAAATCCTTCCAAAATAAACTTCTGAGGAAAACTCGCAGCAAAATACAATGGAATGGCGGATTCACCTGTCCATTATGATAACATTGTAAATGTCCATGTTCTTTGATAGATGGTCATACTGAAAGAACCACAGACAGTCAAATGACAGACAGGCCTATCCTGTAAACAAAACTCTGGTGTTTGTTTCTTTGCTCAATGCTACTGCTGTCAGTTGAGGAGGAGATTTTTCTTTATTCATGCAGTTGGAAATCTGTTTATACCAGATGTGGAAAATATCCATGTATCCATCCATGACAGTGATCCCAGCTATTGAACTACAACTAATGAATTTGCAGCTTAGATGAATATTACAGTTCTGATTCACAAGCTTGTATTTACTGATTAATTTTTTTTGTTCCAAATTAGCCCAAGAGAAATTATACATGTTTAATTAACTTTTATTTATCTTGCATCAAATTGCAATAACAATCATCTGATGGCATTTTATGCTGTAAGACCCAACTATTTTATAGACAGAAACCCAACGACCAGTATTTCCCTATGAGAAAGTACTTGGCATCAGTGGAGTGAAGAAACTTGCTTTTAGAAGAAACCCACCTCTGGCAGAACCAGGCTCGGGGAGGACAGCCATCTGCCACAACCAGTTGGGGTGAGTAAAAAAAAAGAGAGAGAGACAACAAACAGCACCAACACCCAAGTGAAAAGCAAGTTGGACTGCTCAGACCATATGGGGGTAAATACCCTTTTCTTGCAACACCAAAACTAGCAGGGACAAACTGGTTTGCGACTCCCAGTCCAGTGCAAACACCTGCCAAAATGAAAGCTTTCGGCACAAAAAGCGGGCGCAGAAGAATATGCCTGTGATTAGGTCGGCCGGCACATCTGATCAGATCAGAGCGACTCCTTGCGTCCCAAATAGCTACAATGGAGGTGACGAATTTAAAGTTAGCATGACACTTAGAGCCTCTAAAGACACATAAATGGGAAATGTGCCACAGTGAAATAAATTCTCCTTTAAACCCTAAGCCTTTGGCACTATTCAGAAACCAAGCAGATGGCAGGGTAGCAATTAATTTTGCTCGTGGTGTGACTACTTATTTCAGTAAAACTACAAATCTATCATGTGACTGCATAGCTGTAAAATATACTGTTTGCTCATCCTCGTAGTCGGCATTGTATTGTCATAAATCTGTTGCATCATAGTGCATCAAATTCTGAAACCTATGTTTTACAGCCTAAAATTACAAGACTTTACATAGTACATCCTTTTTCAGAGCCGGCATGTTGTCCAGGAAGGCAGACCATGATTCTCCATGTGTTCCCTCCATCTGTCACCTGCCATGTCATCGTGTCCAGGGGCCCTGATCCAGACTCCCAGTAGTGGGATTGCTAGATAAAGCGGGGAGGAGTGGGTCAACATCCATGTCACTCTAATGGACATGGGGCTACCAACTGGGGTGGTGTGTGTCTGTTTTCTTTCATGTATGGATAGATGAATGCATGTATTCAAAAATTCTTTTGACAGTATGTCTCCCAAAATAACTTGTGACCTCCAGAGGTCTGCTGACAGACGGATGGGCAGAGTGAGACAGGCACCAGGGCGGACATTTCCCTCAACCCGTAGCAGAGGTCATTAACCGAGACTGTGATCCACAACAGCAGTCATTACTGTTGGAGCTGTGATCCCTAATACTGACATACCATAATGTTCAGGCTGTGTCAGTAAGACTGAATGACCCGTTTCAGTGGTCATTATAGAGAAGCCAACAGGTCAGTGGCTTTCGGGACAAATTGAGGGAGTGTGAGAGAGAGTCTGAAGAATGGAGGGCAGCAGCCATATTGTCAAAGTCTGTAATTACAGGGTAGTGTCCATTCAATCGTGCAATTTGTGACTTGGCGAATGGTGTGTGACTGCACATACAGCTGTTTGTATGTCGCTGTGTGTGATTCTATGGTCATAGCTTTTAACACCAATTACAGTTATCCACTGGAAGATAATAAAATCCCATACTAAAGTGCAACTTAGTTGTACATACCTACATTTATTTTATGCTGATATAAAGTTAGAATAAATACAACGCATGGTAGTGCTGGTTGGCACTGTTGCCTCACAGCAAGAAGGTCTTGGGTTTGGATCCACCTTCTGGGTGGGGACTTTGTTGATTATCTCCAGGTATGTCAGCTTCCTTCCACAGTCCAAAGACATGCAGTTAGTGGGGTTAAGGTAATTGTAGATTTTTGAAATTGCCCACTGGTGTTTTCTGTCTCTTGCTTCATTTTTTTTATACCACAGTATCTTGGCATAGCTATATTATTGATAACACAGTGTAAGCAGTCACTTAGTCTATCAGTCTGTCATTTTTAGTTCCTATATTTAAAGTTCCCTTCGCTAAAATCCTAATTTCATTTGTGTTGTTGTCCACCTGGCTTCTGTAAACAGAATCTGTTGCCTTCTGACACCATCTGCCCCTCATGCCATTGTGGAAGTTTCAAAAATAAACTGTAAAACTACTAAAACAAAATCCCTCATTCTGAAGTGGAAATGGAAACTTTTCAAACCCATCTGTACATGATGAAGCACACATCTGATCTCAAATGTAAGTCTGGAGACTGAGGACACTGGGAATATTGGCTCAAAGTATACTGTTATCCTGTCGTTTCTTTTTTTTTAGTAACATGAAACCAATTCAACTTTCATTCATAACAAAAAAGGCTTTTGACCATTGTTAGGGGTAGGGATGTTAAAATAAACATTCTCAATTATAATTACAGCACCATTTGGAAAATCAACAATTTTCTTCTAATTATAACATTTTATCCACCAATATTTGTTCCTATGTCTAAGTACAACTATATTTATCATTCAGAAAATGCCACACTGCTAAGTTTTTATTAGTGTCCGATCAAATTTAAAACTTAAAATTTGACACAAAAAAATGTTAACTAGCCAACAGTCAGACTTTTTTTTTGTATATATCCCAAATTGGAGATCTTGAATAATTTTTCTTGCCAGTGAAAAGTATAGCTTTTTATCTTTAATAGCTTTCTAGATGTATGTGCTCAAACACGGTCTCAGCTTTCAAAGTGAGAAGAAAAACATGCTGGAAGTGGGTTGACAGACCATTTTAAATATACACTTATATACAGCATGATTTGATATATGACCTAACAAATCACAGCAGAGATGGAATGACCAATACATACAAGAAAATACAAGAAAAAGAACAGTATATTAAGTGAAAGCTTGAATTGAAGACTTTTACATGCAATAGTACTATAATAATGTTTCTCCATTGTGGTTATGGTACTTTTACTTCAGGATATGAATTATCGTTCCACCACTGCCAGCTACTTAACATTCATGGTAATTTCCATCGTGACTAATCCTATAATATAAAACTGGGGAGCCCGAAGTCTGGCTCCTACACTGAGCAGCATTCAGTCAGCTGCCTGACATTCCATCTGTTCATCACATCCTTTCCCCAATTGTGTTGGTGGTGCTCAGAATTTGATTGCAACCTCTTAGCACGCTGGTTTTTACGTGTTTATTCCAGCTGTTCCAATCTGACAGGCAGCTGGTCTTTGTGTGTTAACGTAAGGTGCGTCTGTGCGTGCGTGTGTTTATGACAACGTGTTACTGTCTGTAGGAGTGTGTGTATTACAGGGCAGAGGCACAGTGAGCAGAGCATTTGTTGTTAGTGTCAGAAGCAGGAACAGTAAGCCGAGTGGTGGAAAACACAGCTGATTGAGGTGAAGATGGCAATTAGGAAATGGGCTGTGAAATAGCTCAACATTGCCATCGCCCTCAGATACTTTGCTCAAATTCTTCAAAAATAAATAAATAAATAACATATTTGGGATGGAGCTGTGTATCAGTTAATAACAAAGATGAAGGGGCCATGGCTCTGCAGATAGTGAAAATTAAGCTGCTGCCAGAGCCGCTTTAAGATGAGCTCAGAGAGAAAGAAAAGCGTCGTGAAGAATTCTGATGCTCTCTCACAGTGTTGAAATGCAAAAGCTGACTAATAGCATTACATGGTTCACTGCAACAGGCAAAAAAGGGAACTTTGACAGCCTTTGAAAAACAAACACCTCATGAGATGCCGTCTTGTAAACAAGCTTTGTTTGCCAAATTTGTAGAACTAAGGATGCTATCCTCAACTCGAGGTACAGGTGTGGATTGAAGTTTGCATTTCTCAGAAGAGGGAAAAGTGCAGTCAATTCTGCGGCTTAAGTTTCTTCTACTCGCTTACTAAAGTGGCCTTTTGATTTAAAGCCCGATTTTTGTATTTATTGCAAGAATACTCTTGTTGTCACTACTACAATGCTTCCATCACCATGACATAACAGCACATCATGGTGATGGAGGGGATTTATACATTGTGCATTTAAAAAAGTTTTTTTTTTTATCATAATCTTGTAATAAGTGTCTGTATGATTATATAAAATTCCTGTATTTTTTATAACATGCCCCATTCTATTTAATCTGTATCCATTAGTAGCCATTAAAGCTTATAGTTGCTGATCAGTCGCTGAATACAGATAAAGCTATAGTAAAGAAACCTGACCTTGGGCACTTTACAGTAGTAAATGTGTCTTAGTTGGACTTTATTTCCAGTCACTATGGCTATGCTATCTTTAATACAGAAAATAGTAAAAAAATTATGTTTCAGCTATGGAAAAAAATCCCCCAATATGCAATTTCTTATGCCAGCTCTGCTTTATCAGGTCCTGAAAACCAATTAAATAAGTTCCCAATCAGCATGTGTGTCCAGGGGAAATCCAGACACTTTTCTTTGATCTTACCCAACAAAAGCATTTTACATAGAAAACTATTTTATTATTTTAGCAGTTTGTTCACTGAATTATAATTCTCCTGACTATTATTCCTGTCCCCCTGACTATTTCATGAAAATGCATCATGTGGTTTTATAGCAGCTCCTAAAGCTGAATTAAATTTCTCAGTTAGCTGGCCATATCTTCAGTCTCAAGAGAAATTTACCACATTCTGTTACTTTCCAAGAACATCAACATGTAATTAATTCAACTTCCTTGTCAGGATCTTTCTCTTCTTTTTAGAATACGAAAGGAAACTTTGTCTCATGTCAAATAATCACCAGAGCTATGGCAGGACTTGCAGACGCACTGACAGATGAGCACAATGGGAAAAAAAAATCCACACCTCATTGGATGAAATGACACGATAACATAATTGACAATTGATTTCACTTTGCATGCATATAATTTAATTGTTTCTGGATGGTGGTTTGCTTTAGTTCCATCTAGCCTAATGAGATATACACAAAAAGCGATTAGCATCGCTTGCTGTACAAGCCCAATGAGCTTTTTATGAATTCACAACACCTTCTCTAATTGCTTACATTTAAGTTCATCTAAAACTTCCCATGCCAGATGTTAATGCAGATCTAAGCTCAGTGAGAAGTATAAAATGTTCTCCTGACCTTACTTCTGACTTGGTTTTTTCTTCTGTTGACTCTTTAGTGCAGATTTTGTTGTCTACAACTTGATATTCTGTTCCATAAACACAATTTCAGCACATTTTGACAAGAAATACAAAAAAAAGAAAAGAAAAAAAACCCCTAAAAGTCAATCATGGCAATTAGACACAAGTTATGAGTTTATCCACACATTGATGTGTTCATTGACTTGGGCCTTCTCCTGGTAGGGATGGTAATTAAAAGTTCTTAGTGGAGTGGTTTAGGGTAATCTGGGCCCACTTAAAAGCCTAAACGCCCAGCGCTGGTGGGGCTTAATTGGTAATGTGTCATTTATATGATTAACCACCAACGAAGGTCTGCCACCTTAAAAGCACTCTTTATTCTTGGCACTTTATTAGAATAGAGGTTAGTGTGAACTCTAATGAAAAGAAAATGTGTTAATACAATGGCCTCATTAATTTCCAGAGAACATCTTTGCTCTGATCCTGTTCGCTGATAATCAATCAATTTCATTGCTCTATCCCCTTCAGGACATGGAGGCAATGTAGTGTTTTATGGTGATGTGTGTTTGTTTGCAATTCTGTTGATGGACAAAAGGAATCATTTGGGGCAACCATTAGGCTTACAAAGCGATGTGGAACAGCATTTTAAAGGAAATTAAAGAGACAGGGGAAAAAGTGAAAATGTTAATGGCCATCATAGATAAGAGGGACGAAATCCAAACATTGTTTTGTTTCATGTCTCGCTCCGATTTGCATGCTTGTAGCAAAATTCAGTTAAACAGCTGCACTGAGTAAATTGTCTTTATTCTCTTTATGAATCATTCTTAAAGGTAACATTTTAATTATGGCAGCTAAAATGAAGAAATTCACTAAATGAACGTGTGAGACAGAAATAGAAATACAATTTAAAAAAAACAAAGCAAGTGTCCTATGCTAGTAAAAGAAGTGAAACAGATGGTAACATTTTACATTCACTTAGTTAAGCGTATATTTAGGATAATCATCAGCTACAAGAAATTCAAACAATCCAATATTTTTGGAAACTTAAACATGATTAGCAGACAAAAACGTATCTTTACTAACTACTGACAGTCTAGAAGTATTGCTGTAGTCCCTCTTCCTATCCTAATGAGTATAGGAAAAGTATGTTTTTTTTATGCTCATTGAATTTACTCATTATAGAAGCTGGAACAGCTGCAGTCAAGTAAATTATACACTGATCAGGCATAACATTATGACCAGCTGCTTAATATCATGTCGGTTCACCTTTTGATGAAAAAAATTAAATAAAATAGCCCGGACTCATTGAGGCATGGACTCCACATGACCCTTGAAGGTGTGCTGTGGTATCTGGCACCATGATGTTAGCAATGGATCCTTTAAGTCGCATAAGTTGCAAGGTGTGCCAACCATGGATTGGATTTGTTTGCCCTGCACACCGCACAGACTGGTTTGAGATTTGGAGAATTTAGAGGCCAATTCAGCACCTCAAACTCTTTATTGTGCTCCTTAAACCATTCCTGAACCAATTCATCCAGTTCTGACGCTCATGTGCCCATTGTCAGTGCTTTCAGTGGTGGACAGGGGTCAGCATGGGCACCCCGACTTGTCAGCAGCCCCATACACAACCAATAATGATGCACAGTGTATTCTGACACCTTTCTATCCGAATCAGCATCAACATTTTTGGCAATTTGAGCTACAGTTGTTTGTCTGTTGGATCGGACCATATGGGCCAGCCTTTGCTCTCTACATGTATCAGTGAGCCACAGCAACCCATGACCCTGTTGTTGGTTCAACACTGTTACCTTTACTGGATCACTTTTGATAGACACTGACCACTGCAGAGCAGTTTTACAGATGATCTGACCCAGAACATCTGTAAAACTAGCCATGACAATCTGATCTTCGTCAAATTTACTCATATCCTTTCGCTTGGCCATTTTTCCTGTTTCTAAGATATCAACTGAGATGAGCCTTTCTTGAGGCAAATGCTCTTCTTTATCTTCACTCCTTCAATGCCAAATAACCTGCCAAATGACGGGGTCTTAATCCCACGCAGTTTTGAACTTCTTTCTAAGGTGTCTTACAAGCAATCTTCACAAGGAACTGCCTGCTCTTACACTTGGACTACCACAATGTGTTTGGAGAACTTCATTTGATGCTGATGGTATAAGGGTGGAATGCCTGCAGATGGTTTTGCAGTGGGTCTTGTCTGCAGCACTGATGAAGGTGTCAGTTTGATGGGGCAAGATCTCTTCAACACCTGATCGTGCCTCTGTCAATACCATCCCTCTCCCAGTGCCTTTGAGCAGCTGCTCAGAACGTGCTTCAGTGTTTCTCGCTTCAAGCAGTGCTGGCTATCCTTCTAGCAATACATGTACTTATTTTGGGGATGTTCCTGCAGAGATTTAGAAATTTTCCAAACCAACCCATTGCAGCAGTTTGGTCATTGTTGTGTTAAAATTTTGTACAAATAAGATCCCCATTTCTGTTTTGGTGACATGGAACTTTCACAGTTCCATGTCACAGCAGCTGGTCTGTATCAAGTACAGATTATTATCTTAAAAAGGCCATGATCTGATATCTGATGCCCATGTTTCCACTACTTCTGCTCTCTCACACACACACGCACACACACACCACAGTTGACCACTCACTTGTCTCCACACAAGTGTAATCGCAATTCAACAGTCTTTGTGGGGGCCTGGTTGCTACTTAACAAGCCCGTCCACGCCTGCCTACTCGACCGTCTTTGCGTGTTTCTCTACTCGGCTGCAATGCAAAGCTCTGCAAGGGGAAATCAACTTCAATCAGTCACGCTTTCCTGCTGCGTCAGGGAAGAGAGTCTACACCTCTCCGTTTTGATGAACGAGGACTCGGCTGTGTGATTTTGGTGTAAAAAGCCAAGTTCTCAGGCCGTGGATTGTGGCCAGCTGCCACCTTTCCATCAAAGGTGGAAATGTACACACACATGCTGCTTATCACTTCTCATGAGGAATGAGATGAGCAAAATGGATCATAAATGAGCTGATTTTACAGGCTGTTGCACACAAGTTTGCTCTCACTCAGTGGATGTATACAGTCACCCTTTTTGAATGTGTATGCTACTTTATGTGTATGCAATTCATTTAAATGTCTCTCTTCTGTTAAAGATTAAATTAAACGTCTACAAATGGATGATATTTGGATATACAGAAATGATGTGTTACACAGGAACTAAGCAGCTTGTGAACTTACTGTACCTTATCCACTTTTCTCACAAGCAGCAAGTACCTTACCAATGTTTTTATAGAGACTATTTAACCTTTTACAGAGACTGTAGAAACGCCTACGTATCATAGGCTCTGTAAAAGGTTTTTAAAATCCTCGCAATTTCTTTAAAAAAAAAAAAAAAAATCATTTTGTGGTTACTGTAACTTTCATTTCCAGCAGCCAATCCGGCATGTTTGTTATTATGTTTCTTTTCCTTTGGTTGTGCATTACTACAATGTTTCTGCATTACCACCAACTACTACTAACTGGGAGAACAGCGTGATGGGAAGTGCAATATCTCAGTCTGAGAACATTACACCCCTAAAGATCATACTTTCTCTCAATCTTAGGTTTGTTTTTTGTGGTATAGGTAAAGAACAGGGTTCGTTATTTTGCCACCAGCGGGAATTTCATCAAGATTTCCAATGTTATCCATATATTGTTAAAAACACTGCTCATGCAAAAGTAAACAGCTGCTGAGAGGAGGCTACAGACAGATTGCAGAAGTACATTTTGAAGGGGGCAGGTGTCATATAACTTGTTTTTAAACTTTTCCAAAGGTTTCTCCAGGCCTGTGAAACAAAAAGTTGGGGTTGCACAACCCTCGACTATACAAGCGATTTAAATTTTAAATTAACTTAATTTTCATTAAGTGAAAAGAGTTTATAGACTGAATTTAAGAATTTGTCTGCATGATCTTTTTTATGTTTTATTGGGTCTTAAAAACCTTTCATATGGTGTGCATTTGAAGAACATGAAGTGAACTAAATATCCTTTTAAATTTTTGCGTAAGTTGAAGAGAACATGATATCTGATGTCCCTAATATGAAAACCTAGACCCTCAAGCCATCTGGGGGTGACCTTAAGTTTGATTTTATTTCTGTATCACCAAATCAAAACATAGTCACATCAAGCCATTTTACACAGTAAAGTCAAAATGTCCAAATTACAAGATAACAAGTCTTACTCAAATAGAAACAATATTGCCTTTTTTGGAAAGTTTTAAAGATGTTATTTTAGAGGAGAAATATTAATCTGGAGAGACATCAAATCACAGAATTGCTGTAGTGTTCTCTTTGTGAAAAACAGTAAGCAAGAGGACGTATTCCTGATACTGCAGGGAGTAGTACTACAGGAGAAGTGGAAAAATGTCTGAATGTGGCTAAAGGAAGCAAAAATGGTGACCAAGGATAATGAGAACAGAGACAAAGCAATGGTAATGATGGATGGAATGGGTGACAGAAAGATATAAGTTAGTCTACAATGCAGAAACAAAAAGAGCAGTGAGCAGGTGAGGAATATGGACAGACAGAAAAAGAGAATGAGAGGAAGAGAAAGGAGGCGGCAGGGGAAGATTAGCCACAGAGCTGGAAGGGAGTAAGAAGAAGAGAGGGAGAAGAGGGAGGAAAAGAGCTGCACATAATGGATTGATTCTCACATTTCTTTGAGGGCCTGTTCTTCCTGTCTCCTTCCAGATGAATGGTAATTGCCCCGCCGGCTTTAATCATGTGTTGAATTGGGAAAGAGAAAAAAAAAGACGAAGAAGAAAAAGAAAAAAAAAAAAGGAGGAAAGTGCTTCTACGGCGATTGAGAATCGATCGCTCTGGGAGTCGACCTATTGCTACTCCGCTTTATCCCCCATCACACAAGTACGCACCGTGATGCAAACACACAAACATACTTTGAGCTTCTCGCTTTGTAACAACCACACATTAACGTGCAAACCCATGTCAGAGCCAATGACAGAAGCACTAATTACAGTGATAGCTAGGTGCAGAGAGGACAAAAAAAAATGAGGGGAGAAGGAGAAATATGGAGGCGATGAGAGAGTTGATCAGTGGAGCGCATGCTCCCATCTTGGCCTCAGTGTCAGCTGTGGCAGCAGACTGAGAGGAAGGATAATCGTTTCGTCAAGGGTGTGATTGCCATCACATCCCTTATCCTCCACGAACAATGCTTGTGCACCTTTTAACATTTGTCTCTCATTTAACTTGGTTACAGTCTGAGTAGATCCATCATCCCAGCCTTTTATCCTGCTCATCAACACACATACATTTGCAAGTGAGAATGCAAGCAAGAAATGTATGCAGGAGATTTAAAGAGTATTCATACCTCTTCCCTTTTTATACACTAATGTACTGTGTTTTAATAAGATGCTCACTGGCATTTGAAATACCACTGCAAAGGGCATCAATAAGAAACAAATACCCACTTCTAAAGGTAAAATTACACCATAAGAGCACTAAAGAACAGTTTGCTGATGTTTAAGCAAACAGAACAAAAAATGTACTTATATGATCAGACATCCAATTCCTCAACTAATGAAACTCTTCTTCAAATTTAGTTTCTAATCTCTCAACTTAAATGTGGTTTCTTCTCTTTAACTTCTCTAACATGCACTCTGTTATAGCCCAGCTATGTTGTGACGCTCTAACCAGTAGGGCTGCCACAAACGATTATTTTGAGTAGACTAGTCACCAATTATTTTTGCGATTAGTCAACTAATCAGATCATGCATCCACTGGACGTAAAACGTACAGCTTATTGCATCAGCATGCACCTGGACTTATATGACTATCATCAGCTTACAACTTTAAGTGTTTAAGGTATGTGCAAACTAAAAATAAAGACAAGATGACAGTTTATTCAACTTTTAATGAAATTTGCAGATTGTTTCAGTGGAGTTTAATAAACTCAGCAGTCTGCTCCTTGCTATCTAAAATATAACAGGACACTGGTGGAAATTCTCGACCATCTCACACTGCCGTTTAATCAGTTTTCTGTTTGACGTTTATTCAGCTGTGTGAAAACTGTAACTTTAATCTCAGCCAAACAGATTCACTCAGGAACAAATAAAACCCACACACACACAAAAAAAAAAAAAGCCAAACAATAACAGTTTTAAGTTATCTAAGTGACTTATATATCATGTTTAACCTGAGTAGCGAAAGTCCACGTGGGGTTTGAAAACGATTTGCCGGGAGTCCGCAGTTCTCGCCGGCTCGAGTGACCATTGAACCCCCCGGCTAGCTATCGAGCTGGTGGGTAACAGACATTTCCAAAAACATCGGAGCACTTTTGCAAATATGTGATGTCTTGATAAACCGAGCAGATATTTAAAGTTTACACAGCTACATTCTCACCTGAAAATATGTTAAAAGTTTATTTTGTCACCCAGAAAGAGTAAGCGGCTCAGCCAATTCCAGTTTCTGGAATTGGCTGAGCCGCGCTATGAATTCTGAGAAAGGTTGGGCCACAAAGTTTAAGCCTGACCCATCCTTAAAATCTGAGGAAAAGTAGGACGCATTTGTCGGCTGCATTTGCAGAAGTCTTCGAATTTGGAAAGCCTTCGTCACGTCGCTGTAACATAATCAGCCTTCAAATGCGGCCTCCAAAGGATGTGGCCGAATTTGGACACAGCTACGATACCGCAGTTGCTTCTTCCTCTTCTGGGTTTAACGGCAGCTGGCATCTTTGTCAATGCAGTGCTGCCATCTTCTGTTTCAGTTCGTTATAACACTCTTAAATCCTACTACTTATTTCTGCGTCTTTCAGGATCTTACAAGGCTTTAAACGACACGTCGACTATTAAATTTGTCGTCGACGATTTTGATAGTCGACGTAATCGTGACTAGTTGACTAATCGTGGCAGCCCTACTAATGATCCTCAGCACCATAAGTTGTTCGAGTTTGAGGTCCAAGGTGCAAGTGATCATCCAGTTAGCAATCTAAAAACAGCAGAGAGGTCCAGAAGTGCATGAGAAGAAGATCTTGAAGAGGAACCTAGTCAGATTTGGCAGATTCCTGAAACTTTATGATAAAACCTTATCGATTATTTGCAACCAAGAATCTTCAAATAATAAAGTGAATAAAAATTACTGTTCATAACAACAGTAACAGAAGCAGAACTCCAAAAATCTGGAGGCTCTGCCAGTGACAAACACTCAGACGTCCAAATCTTTTTTGCCAGCAAACCCGTCAACCAACCACACACTGCTTGAGTTTTCCTGGTTGTACAGATTTAATAGAAAACGTATACTTCTGGCTGCTAACAGATTATATCTCTCACAGCTTGAATTTTGACTGCTTTCCATTGTGATTTAGACAAAAAGCAGCATAGAGTCAGTGGGTTTCCTATGGAAGCCCGTTTCCGCCACTAAAAAAAAAAAAAAAGCTAGTATCCATAACTCGAAATTTCGAGAAAATAACTCGAAATTTCGAGTTACTTTTCTCAAAATTTCGAGTTAGCTCTGTCAATCAAAAATATACGTGAATGAGGTCGCTTTCTTGTTACCCGGAAGCATATGGCGCAGGACCGCGCGCTCAAAAACGGATCCCAACAAATTAAAGTATGTTTGCTGATAGTAACACCATGTGATTCAGCTAATAACACATCATTTGTGAAGCCAGGCTGAAAACACTCAGCAATCTGTGCATTCACGACTGGATGTAATACCGGTAGCTTAGCTGTAGCATTTGTAGCTGAGGGCTTCAGCTTCCGGGTAACATGGAAATGACGTCATTCACGTAGATTACTGATTGGCAGCGCTAACTCGAAATTTCGAGTTGCTTTTCTCAAAATTTTGAGTTAATATGTCGAAATTTCGAGATAATAACTCGAAATTTCGAGATAATAACTTGAAATTTCGAGAAAATAACTCGAAATTTCAAGAAAATAACTCAAAATTTTGAGTTATGGATCCTTTTTTTTTTTTTTTTAGTGGCGGAAACGGGCTTCCATAGTTTCCTTCCTGTACTGTGAATTTTAAAAGTTTTAACACATTTAACATGATGGATTTTTATTCTCATTTGCGCCATGATCCAATACCATGATGGAACAGTTCCTTGTGCTTTCATTTTTATACAATGTGATATTTGATATTCTTACAAAATCCTGTGAGTGCTTTAAAATATGATTTGATTGGGGCTAATAAGGCATCTGTAATTTAAACCCGATTAATTTCAAAGCTTTGACTTAAATTTTAGCACACTCTTGTTGAGCATAAGAAATTACAAGACAGTGGATATGTCTGTGGTTGAATATCACTGTTATTTATTGGTGCTCTACAGAGTATAGGAAAATGCGCTCCAGTTTCTGTCAGATATTTAACTGTGCTGATATACGCATCATCCATTTACTAGAAATTAGCTTTAAGTGTTTCTGCAAGGAAATATCATCACATCTAAGCAGAAATTAATCTGCTCCTATCTGATGAGGATATTAAAGTCCTTCGTTATTTCTACCCTTTTCATGAGCACGTGCCTGTTAGCATTAATCAACCTTTGCTATTAGGTGCTCTTCCAGGGTTGCAGCCCCTTATCGTGGAGGTTGAGTGGTTAGATGAAGGGATTAAAGGGGGGATGGCTTTACAAAGGGTTGGGGGTTGATGGCAGTTGACGTGGCGGGTCAGTTCATTCATTTACACTACATTACTCTGTTGTCGATTTGGGGTGTCAGCACCTCTGCCAGCCTATCACCGTGTGGTTACCTGCGCTGAAGAAGGATCTGAGGGCAAAAGGAAAGTCCGTGTTTGGCCAAATAAAGACTGATGGACAAGGTGTGACACTTAAACCCAGCCACTTAACAGGCACTAATGCTTGTACCAGATTACCTGTCGAGGCCACCGCGTTGCCATCCAAATCACCATTTCAAATTGATAGCGCCAGCAATGCCACAGAAAAATACCTCTGATCAGCCCGCTCTCAACCTCAAATCAGATGGTCACCGTCCTCCATTAGAAATGCCATTTTCCCACCGGTGGGTTTCAAATTGAGTTTGAGCATACTGAATATTCCTCTGCTTTGATACCTATGGGCTCTGTGAGAGTTGTGTGTGACATTATTCACCATTAAGTGTAGAATATTAGAATGTGTCACTCGTCCCAACTTCATAATGCCACACAGGCAAGACAGCAGGTCATAAATCTTGAAACAGACCATCAGTAATTTATCACATCTCACAAAAAAATAAAAAATAAAAAAAGCGAGTCGACAGACTTCTTCACAATGTTGGAAAGATCGAAGCTTTTTAGAATCGAAAGATAGGATATTTTTTCAAGCAGAGGGATAAATAGATTTGGCTCCGTTGCCTCGATAAATCCACAGCTTGAAGCGCTATGACGCAACTGAACAGCTACCTGTGAAATCAACTTCCGAGCACGTCTAACCTCAGGTCATTATTTGAGGCTCCCCTAATAAAGACACCACACATTACTGTAAATCTATTTCACTTGAACAGTGTAGTTATGCAAGAGCCCTTCATGTAATGTGATCACTTCTGCAAAATGCATGAGGTTTTTATAAGAAGGGCTGCAGTCAACCAAAGAAAATCTTACCTGCCTGACTGCAAAGGCAGGCGGGATCATGATATATCACTGCAGTGTACTGAACCCCTTTTTCAATTTAAAATAGGAAGAGTCAAATAATTTGGAGTTGACTCGGATTAAGAATAAATATTAATTAGGGCAGTAGTCACGCATGATTTTGAGCAAGTCCACAAATCTTTTCCTCCTGCTGCCAAAAACCATTAATATTTAAAGGCTATTGATGTAATGCTTGTTCTACTAACATGGAATTTGATTAGATACGATCATTAATTAACTAAACATTTGACCATTGACCTAGAGATTACAGGTAGATGGAGTTTGGTATCTATAAAGGCAAGTAAAACCTGCTATTAACCTTTTATAAAAGTTAATAGCAGAGTTTCAAACTTTTTGACTCTTCTTCGTCAATACCCGAGTCAACTGCTCACATTTATAGAAGATGGTGAAAAAAAAGAATCACTTATCTTGCAAAATAGATGAATTTGACTTGGAGCAGTGGGCTGCCATCTGCAGCACCCACGGAACAGTTTGAGGTTTGGTGGTTTCAGTCTTTGTTCTACTGAGAGAGGAGCGAGCGCTAATCAATCACAACCCCACTTAGAATCTAATGTTGAGTCAAGGCTAAACACCTAAAAGAAATTCTAAAGGTAGGATATTCTCAGGTGCTGAACGACATAACAACCACTTAAGATAGAGGTAATTGAATATAAAATGCTAGTTCAGATCTCATTCGTTCAGAGATGAGGAGTTTTTTGTGGTAAGTGCTATGCTACTAAGTTGTTGACTGCGTGTTTCAATCAAGCACAGTGTTCAGTCATTATACCTTATGCAAACAGCTATATTGGGTTTTGGAACAGGGCCAGAGACAATCTGTGCAAAACGATGATTAACAAAGCAGCAACAGGTGCTACCTGCAGATCAGTCTAAGCACAAAGCAAGAAGGAAATGTAAACACAGGTATGGTGAAAAAAAACTTAATGTCTGAGCACCAGCATGATGATATAACCATGCAATGAATACAAATAGTTGAAAACTCTCTACTACACTTTGTGTAATTGTGGTTTCTTTATATTTGCAGATATCTGCCTAACAGCAGGGGGGTCTGGGCCCTAATGTCATAATATATGTCTTGGGATAAATTCTTATTTTAAAGCTTGCAAATTTGAATCAATCGCCAAATGATTACTGAATATAATTTTAAAATCATCAACTTGGGGCTCAATGTTTACATGAGGAATATCTAATCTTATTTCAGCTTATTCCATTATCAAAATGTAGGTGCAGTAAAGTCAAGTAAAACTGACTGTGTCAAATGTGAGCCATGTTTGTCCTAGCTCCAAATGTCTGGGCCTTTTTAGTGGAAAGGTTCATATGTTGTTTCAAAAACATCTCTTTAGGTAATTTTATATGATAAAGAATCTGATGTCAGTCACTGGTTCGGACTCTGCATTTTAAAGCCTAAATGTTAGTGTTTTGCTGCATTGCTAAAATCTTTAAGCCAATATTAAAACTCACAATGAGTTTAAAAATGAATGCTGTGTTGAGAACAACAACATTGTGGCTTGCATGGCACTGGCTGTCAGCGTGAGAGCATTAATTACACTTCACCAGTGCAGACAGTTTGTGGCTAATAAACTGAAGCGTCAATCTCAAACTCATTTATGTGCAAGATGCAGCATCTCTGATTACGTTAATCAATGTTAGTGAGACTGAATGGAAACATGACGCTGTGATGAAGTCGCCCTCTTAACTAGTAAAGTTAGAAGTGTTTGATATGGAGTAAATGTGATCAGAGTGAGAATGATTAGCACTCAAACTATATTAACGTACAGTTGAGCAAGGCATTTAAATACATACCAATATTGGAATTAACAATTTTAAAAATAGCTTACTCAGATTGACAAAAAATGCATGTATGGTTTTCCAGGGAAACACTGGAAAAACATTTTTATAAATGTGTTCACATGTAAAACAGAACGTTTCAGATTATTTCAGTAAATAAATTAAAGTCTTTGAGCAGACAAAGCCACGAAATGTCTTCTTCACATACGCAGATTTTTATTACTATTTTCAGCCTTTTTAAAAAAAATAAATAAAACTTGTGAGCCATTTAGTCTCATCTACATGTAAATTAAGTTGTTCTATGGTACCTTTTTTTGACGTTCTTCCTCCTCTCTTGATCGACAGTTTCATTTTGTTCAGATTGATTTATGGGTAATATGAAACTATTATCGATTTTTTTTTTGTTGGAAAGTCACGGAAAGTCATTGGGCTAACAGCACGTTTTAATTACTGTGCAAAAATCTTGCGCAACCCCTCATTTCTTTATATTTTCTTCCCAAGGAGCCAGACTTTGTCATTTTTAAAGTGCTCTTGAGCAATAGTTACCCAAGTATTCTGAAGGTCATTTAAAAGTCTTTCTTTGAGCTGCTTTTTCATTATCTCATTTTCATTCCAGACCTTGTACCTGACCAATTTCTGAAGATTTTTTTTAGCCACTTAACAATGACCTATGAATTATTCAAGCATAAAAAAGGCATCTAGCAGACGGTATGAACCAGTTTTGACTTGACAAGTAACAGACTTAGCAATGAACCAATTTTAAATTGTATCTTTAGGTACTTTTACAAGCAGCCTGTCACTAAAATACATGATTTCTTTAGTCAAATCTACAAAAGATGTAAAAGCTAACACAGTATACCGACACATATAAAATAGTATTTTTATACTAACAAGGTGATTCCAAAACATTGTGTGCAGTTTAAAGAATTCAAGGATCTTTACTTGCATTCATTGTTCAGAAACATGTCAGAACAAGATGATGTTCCTCAGGTCTCAGTCCTAATTATGATGAGAATTAAAAAGAATTTGATGATAATGGACAAGTGGAGGAGAAAAGAAGAAGCGTCAAGCCCACAAAAGTATCTATACCAAATTAAAGTCATGTCCTTAAGAAACAGAAAGAAATCCGGAGCGATGCATCTAGCACTTTCGCTCATCCATCTACTGTTTTCAACTGGGCGTCGTGTACCTGGAGTCGAGTGTTTTGACCGATGCATGAAGCTATACATTTTTATTCATAAGTTGAAATGGCCACATTTTCTTTGTCAGTATTTATTACACAGCGTGCTGCTGGGAAAAGCCTGTTCTAAGGTTTATTTTTTAGCACCTGACGGTTCTTTTTTGCTTCTCATCGTAAACACTCTGCATACTATATCGCGTGATTCATTTTACTTTGAAAAATCTCAACAGGATCTTCAGCTTTATTGTGAAAGGCTTATGTGGAATATAAACAAGTGGACGGTGGAGCCACGCAATCGTTGTTGCTAACAACAACGCATAAAAGCAGTCGCTTGTCCGTCTGTAGTATGGTTATTTTAAATATAAGGGAGAACTTTAAGAAATAAATTCTACAGTGACCATCAATACGATGGTAACATGAAACAATAGACGTTTTTATATCGTCATCCGATATATATATCGTTATATCGAACAGCCCTGTGTGCAGGAGGAAGTCAGGAGATTGGTACAGTACAACAGTGAGTGTGTCCTTTGAGTGGTAGTGGATCCATCTGTAAAACACCGCAGAGGCTCTGTCATGGTTTGGGGGGCTACATTTCACTAGAAGTATTGGAGATCTTGCCAAAATTCCTAGAATTATTAATGCAGAAAAGTACCATCAGATTTTGATTGACTTTGCAATTCCATCTGGAAAGCATCTGATTGGCAACAGCTTCATTTGTCAGCATGACAATGATCTCAAAGACACTGCCAAGTCTCTAAAAGCATACCTGAATAGAAAAAACACACAGTGGAGCACTACCAATCAAGGATCAGCCTCCCTAGAAAGAACTCAACATTATTAACGCAGTGTGGGTGTCATTGGACTGGGCTGTTTTGGGGTGTAATAGTATGCTCAGTTGAGTTATTCTCTTTGGGTGATGTATGTTTGGAATCCTGGTACGATGTTCCCTTTTGATCATTTCTAGCCCTTAGGTTTTTAGTTATTCTTTTGACATGCTTAGAGTGTGCTTTTGTTTTCCTTCAGTTTGTAGTGATTATGTTCTCCCTTCGTCAGTGTCTAGTCTTGTCTCTGTTTTGATTTGTCATAGTGTTAAACTCCAGGGGTTGCAAAATCGCTAGCCCGACGTCCCGGGGCTCATGCTTCCCGTTTTATTTTGATAGTCCTTGTGCAGTGTTCAGTATATTCAGTTTTGCTTCCCCTTTGTCTCGTCATGTCAGATTAGGTTTAGCTGTGTACCCTTCCTATTGCAAATTTCCTCGTTACTCACTGCGTATATATTGTGTGTGTTTTCCTTTGTTTCTCGACGGATGGTCTGTGTCTGTGGCCTGGTCCATGTTTTAATGTCCATGTTCGAGTTTCATGTTTAATGTTTTAGGTTGCCATGTCATCCTGCTTTCAGAGGCATGTATTGAGGTTTTAGTTATTTTTCCCAGTTTAGGTGTGGTTAGGTTAGTCTTCTTCGTTTCCCTTTTGCCTTTTCCTTTGGATTATGTCAACCATTAATAAAGGCTCACTCTTAGTTTAAGTTCAGTTCTGTTTCCGCTGTCTGAATTTGGGTCCATACTCACTCTCCACTCCACGTGTCTGACAGTGGGATCATTTTGACATAAAACAGAACAAAAGGCAGAATCATTCAAAGAACAGAGTTGAATTTCCTTCAAGAAACCTGGAGAACTATTCCCAGAAAACTAGTTAAAGAAATTACAAGAATGCTGCCTAAGAGTCCAGGCTGTGTTGAAGAATAAACGTAGTTCTACAAAATACTGACCCGTTTTACATTTTCCTACTAAAATACAGAGAAATTAGTGGCTCAGGATCTTTGCAGAGTACTGTATGTCTCAAAGTTGGCATTGCTTTCCTTTTGCAACTGTTTTTCAACCATAGCGAGACGTCAAGAAAATAAATGCCAGTCGATGGCTATTTAAGGTCAAAACGTTTGCTGGGTAATTTTTTCTTCTCCAGAAAGAACTGACCTCACCATAAGAAGAGAGTACAAAAAAAAAAAAAGCCGTGTTATTGCAGAGGATGTGAATTTTCATTTTGAACCTTACTGAATTAAAAAAAAAAACAACAACAAACAAGCCAAAAGTTCAGTACTGTTGTTCTGACCTTAACATCTGACCTCAGTATGAAGAACGCACATGTCAAGCAGTATATCCGTGCAAGAATTCATAATGTTTTCACTTTTTTCCCCGTTTCACTTCTAAGTTCAGTAACAAGGTTGAGATGGCAATCGGATTCACAGGCACAATTTGAGAAACAGTAATTTTCAGAGCGATTTGAGCTTAATGCTCTAGCACTGCTTATTATCTTGAAGGTGGCATCAATCACACAGTGAGTCACCACTCTAAATGTTTTTAGAAATATAAAAAGCAAGGGAGAGGCATCTCGTTTATAGAGTGTGTGAGAGAAGAATCAGACTTGGGTATTTGTACTGACAACAGCATTTTTGAAAGATGGATAAGTTTGGATGAGCTCACAAAATGTAAAAAGATAACTCCCAATTCCAAGATAAAATGGACAGCGCACTTCTTGAGGCTCTATTGTGCAGATAAAAACACTGCAGGACCCGTAAGCTATCAACAGCCTAGCCTTGATGGGTTTCTGCATAATGCGCCTGTTGCATGTATGCAGATGTGAGCTGGTGAATTTTGATCACCCTCTCTTATCTTACCTGTCACTGTCAATCATCAGTTTCCCATTTCTCTTTATTTCCACCCATATTATCTTTTTCTTTCGCTCCATAATCCATTATTCATTCTCTGAGAGGTTTACATTGTACTCTTCTTTGTGGTTCCACCTTTTTTCTAAAAGCCTCTGTCACTCGAAACAGAGGACAGGTTGATGAGCACTTCCAATTAAATGTTATATTTTTATTATTTATTTTTACAGCAGTCTTGAGATTTCATGTTGGCACCTACAGTGTCCCAACATGAAACATGCCGGTAGTCATCTATTTTCTAGCAGATTCTGGCACTCGCACTGCCACATCTGTCATCAAGAGGCAGTACAACTTAGCAGACTGTAGGTGTGGGAGTGCTGCTGCCCACACACACTCGGCCTAGTTTAGGGTTCAAGTTGGTGCCAGTTAAACATCAGCTGTTAAAGCCCTCACTGTGGCCTCGGCAGCCCACTGTAACCATGCCAGATGGCACCATCCACAAGGGAACACATGGCACCTCATGACAGGGCCCTTCAAACGTCAACAGTCTCTCTGAATTATGAAGAGATGGAAAATACTCTCCCTTAAAATTAACACTTCAGTGTCTCTAATGAGATTCAGTATCTATGGAGGCTGTGGCAGTTTCCTCTGATAACATCAGAAGGCGGTGTCATGTCAGCTATATTTTAGCCATCTCTATTGCTTTTTTGAATCATTTATCAGTAGCAGGCAGGACTCACCTGTGCTGCAGTGAGGACACAGTGTGATACTATCAGAGGGTGTGTTAACTGCTGCGTTCAGGCTTATTGAAGAATAGATTATGACATTAGGATGCAAAGCACATTCCGTCTTAACGCAAAGGAAAGGCCTTTAACAGGCTTGATAAGGACTTTTTCTGCTGATCTCATTCAAACGTGGACGGTCCTCAGGGGACAGTTTTGGCCTGGTTCAATGTTTACAGTGTCATTCATCACACATACAAGTTTTGTTATCTGCCTGGGAGTCAGAAACCGTACACACACAAGTAGGTGTCCGTGAACATAAAGCACGCACACGTACGTGCCTGCGTAATCACGCATTCCTCCCAGAGGAAGCAATATATCTGGACCTTTGAACCTTCAGCCATTTACCTACCCAACTTGAGATAAGCAAGCTTGGGTTCATGCCCCCCCCCCCCCCCCCCCCCTTATCCCCTAATTAAAATCTCCAAAGTCCTCTCGACTCAGACACTTGAACCCCTTCAACATTACACTGCTATAAGAGAAAGAGTTAAGACTGTACCCTGATCAATCACACATTTTGGTTTAGTCTGCACTGGAAATATATTGGTTTTAAATCAGAGAGCTTCAGAAAATTGACCTCTTGAAATACAAAAATAATTAAACAGGCACATATCACTACTGCCAAAATCAGACATAAATAGGTCTACCTGCTTCATTTGGAGCAACACAGCTGGTTGTTTCATCTGCTGGGCTTTTAACTTATAAACAACACTATCAATATTACTTCAAAGCACTTCAAACATATTCCCAGCACCATTTCTTTTCCATTATTTTTTTTCAGGGCAATAAGGGCGAAACTAAATCAAGGCCATCCCAACTCTTTTCCTCTCATCTCAGCCCATCATCATTCCATCCTCCTGTGTTTTGTTCTTTCAAACCTCAAAGGTCACTCTGCACACCTTTACACAGGTCCTCCAATTTGATTGAACCTTCCTGCTTCAGTCCATAAACATACACACATTCTACCAGTGAATGATGACATACATCAAAAGCTGTCCATCACTACCTAATGATCTTGACAGAGCATTAGTTGGAAGGTACGTCAGCTTATGGGGACAGATAAAATAGAGAGAGACAGAGAAGGAGAGATAATCCAAGCTAGTGTGTGTGTAAAGAGGACATGATATACGAGATGGTGAGGACTGTTGCACCTTTCATCATCTCCTCCATAAAGTCTAGCCAGTCATGAAATGAGGACATTAAAATACTACAGCAAACACAATCGTCAAAATGTACAGCTAGCTCCAAGACAGCTAACATTTCTGCATGAATGACTGAAATTCTGATTAGTCTGCAATTCAAACACAATTTGCAAATTCAAATATTGAATAAATGAAGACAATGCAAGGGGTGTGAAGAATACCCTAATTGCAATCTCAGTTTTCATATGAAGATTTGAGCGTCTGGTCATGCAGCGGAAAAGGATTTCTGACTCAAACTAGTAATCAGGCTGTAAGCGGTCCTTACACGTGCAGTGCTGTGCTGAAATTTCTAGATATTTCTTAGCATGTATGTTAAAACTTACATTTCATTCCCAAGAAATGATGTTAGCTAGTCTTTAAAGCTGTTAGTAACCCTTTTTTGTTAGTACAGTTAAAGTTAAGGTAAACCTTTTAAGTTGAACAGTTTACATACAGTGGGGCAAAAAAGTATTTAGTCAGCCACCGATTGTGCAAGTTCCCCCACTTAAAATGATGACAGAGGTCAGTAATTTGCACCAGAGGTACACTTCAACTGAGAGAGACAGAATGTGAAAAAAAAAAATCCATGAATCCACATGGTAGGATTTGCTGGGACCAAAGTAACAAAGGTCACCATCAGTAACACACTACAACGGCAGGGAATCAAATCCCGCAGTGCCAGACGTGTTCCGCTGCTGAAGCCAGTGCATGTCCAGGCCCGTCTGAAGTTTGCCAGAGAGCACATGGATGATACAGCAGAGGATTGGGAGAATGTCATGTGGTCAGATGAAACCAAAGTAGAACTTTTTGGTATAAACTCAACTCGTCGTGTTTGGAGGAAGAAGTTGCATCCCAAGAACACCATACCTACTGTGAAGCATGGGGGTGGAAACATCATGCTATGGGGCTGTTTTTCTGCCAAGGGGACAGGACGACTGATCCGTGTTAAGGACAGAATGAATGGGGCCATGTATCGTGAGATTTTGAGCCAAAACCTCCTTCCATCAGTGAGAACTTTGAAGATGAAACGAGGCTGGGTCTTCCAACATGACAATGATCCAAAACACACCGCCCGGGCAACAAAGGAGTGGCTCCGTAAGAAGCATTTGAAAGTCCTGGAGTGGCCTAGCCAGTCTCCAGACCTCAACCCCATAGAAAATCTGTGGCGGGAGTTGAAAGTCTGTGTTGCTCGGCGACAGGCCCAAAACATCACTGCTCTCGAGAAGATCTGCATGGAGGAATGGGCCAAAATACCAGCTACTGTGTGTGCAAACCTGGTAAAGACCTATAGTAAACGTTTGACCTCTGTTATTGCCAACAAAGGCTATGTTACAAAGTATTGAGTTGTATTTTTGTTATTGACCAAATACTTATTTTCCACCCTGATTTACGAATAAATTCTTTACAAATCCTACCATGTGGATTCATGGATTTTTCTTTCACATTCTGTCTCTCACAGTTGAAGTGTACCTCTGGTGCAAATTACTGACCTCTGTCATCATTTTAGGTGGGGGAACTTGCACAATCGGTGGCTGACTAAATACTTTTTTGCCCCACTGTACATTCATCATGGGTGAATGCCATAGTAATTTGGACAAGTTGGGAAGGTCTGTTAAAGACATTTTTAAACAACTGCAGGTCCCGAGGTCATCAGGTCAAACAATTGCAAATACAAGTTCTTCTGATGTGTCACCACTTTATAAAGGTCTGTAAGAAGACCACCAAATTGTCATCCTCAGATGAGAGGAAACTTATTGGGGTTCATCCAGAAAATCGTAGAGTCACAAAGGCTCAAGCCTGCCATAAATTAGAAATTACTGGAACACCAGCATCACTGTCCACAGTGGAGAGTTTTGTATAACCTGGAATGAGAGCGTGCTGACCAAGAAAGCTTAAAATTGACTAAGATTTGCAGGTACCCACATGGACAAATCAAGGTCAAGCCTTCTGAAGAAAAAGTTTCATGTTTCACATGAGACAAAAACAAAGACAATTGTCACAATGACAAGAGATATGTTTGAAGGAGTAAAGATGAGGCTTTCAAATCTGTATCAACACATACTGGTATACACAAAATGAATGGAATAATGAGGGAAGAGGACTATCTCCAACTTCTTCAACTCAGATCAACAGCTAGATGGTTAAAATTTGGATACAAATCAGTGTTCCAGCAGGACAATGATGCCAAGGCATCATTGTCCTGCTGGTTTTGGCATGGATAAAGCAGGCTAACACTAAGCTTCTGAAATGTTCTTCCTCAAGTACTGACCTTAAACCTTTTTGAAAATTTGTGGATTGTGCCTAAAAACTGGGTCTGTGCAAACAAACTTTGTGGGGGCTTTTTAAAAAGATGTATGCTGTACAACCATTCCACCCTGAAAAAAAAACAACAAAAAAACAAAACAAACAAATCCTTAAGAGCCCCAAATTATTATACAGTGGGGCAAAAAAGTATTTAGTCAGCCACCGATTGTGCGAGTTCCCCCACTTAAAATGATGACAGAGGTCAGTAATTTGCACCAGAGGTACACTTCAACTGTGAGAGACAGAATGTGAAAAAAAAATCCATGAATTCACATGGTAGGATTTGTAAAGAATTTATTCATAAATCAGGGTGGAAAATAAGTATTTGGTCACCTCAAACAAGGAAAATCTCTGGCTCTCACAGACCTGTAACGTCTTCTGTAAGAAGCTTTTCTGTCCCCCACTCGTTACCTGTATGAATGGCACCTGTTTGAACTCATCATCTGAATAAAAGACACCTGTCCACAGCCTCAAACAGTCAGACTCCAAACCCCGCCATGGCCAAGACCAAAGAGCTTTCGAAGGACACCAGGAAAAGTATTGTAGACCTGCACCAGACTGGGAAGAGTGAATCTACAATAGGCAAGCAGCTTGGTGTGAAAAAATCAACTGTGGGAGCAATCATCAGAAAATGGAAGACATACAAGACCACTGATAATCTCCCTCGATCTGGGGCTCCACGCAAGATCTCATCCCGTGGGGTCAAAATGATCATGAGAACGGTGAGCAAAGATCCCAGAACCACACGGGGGGACCTGGTGAATGACCTGCAGAGAGCTGGGACCAAAGTAACAAAGGTCACCATCAGTAACACACTACAACGGCAGGGAATCAAATCCCGCAGTGCCAGACGTGTTCCGCTGCTGAAGCCAGTGCATGTCCAGGCCCGTCTGAAGTTTGCCAGAGAGCACATGGATGATACAGCAGAGGATTGGGAGAATGTCATGTGGTCAGATGAAACCAAAGTAGAACTTTTTGGTATAAACTCAACTCGTCGTGTTTGGAGGAAGAAGAATACTGAGTTGCATCCCAAGAACACCATACCTACTGTGAAGCATGGGGGTGGAAACATCATGCTATGGGGCTGTTTTTCTGCCAAGGGGACAGGACGACTGATCCGTGTTAAGGACAGAATGAATGGGGCCATGTATCATGAGATTTTGAGCCAAAACCTCCTTCCATCAGTGAGAACTTTGAAGATGAAACGGGGCTGGGTCTTCCAACATGACAGTGATCCAAAACACACCGCCCGGGCAACAAAGGAGTGGCTCCGTAAGAAGCATTTGAAAGTCCTGGAGTGGCCTAGCCAGTCTCCAGACCTCAACCCCATAGAAAATCTGTGGCGGGAGTTGAAAGTCCGTGTTGCTCGGCGACAGCCCCAAAACATCACTGCTCTCGAGAAGATCTGCATGGAGGAATGGGCCAAAATACCAGCTACTGTGTGTGCAAACCTGGTAAAGACCTATAGTAAACGTTTGACCTCTGTTATTGCCAGCAAAGGTTATGTTACAAAGTATTGAGTTGTATTTTTGTTATTGACCAAATACTTATTTTCCACCCTGATTTACGAATAAATTCTTTACAAATCCTACCATGTGGATTCATGGATTTTTTTTTCACATTCTGTCTCTCACAGTTGAAGTGTACCTCTGGTGCAAATTACTGACCTCTGTCATCATTTCAGGTGGGGGAACTTGCACAATCGGTGGCTGACTAAATACTTTTTTGCCCCACTGTATCTATGATGAGTGAATGTAAACGTATGTCCACAACTATGTGTCCCGTTGTGTGCAACATGTGAGAAAGGTAACACCAGACAGTGATCTGATTCTTCCAGTTTTGTCTGGAGAGCATAGTGTGTTCATTATTGTCATGGTTTCATGTGATGACAATAACACAGAAAGCCCATCAAAAAACAACACAAATATAAGATATTCTTTGAAAATTGGTTTCACTCTTTAATTTAAGTTATTCTGTAATTTCTCCGATATCCTAAACCTCATTACTGACCCAAAAGAATTCATGTGCCATTTAAATTCCAAAGTGATTCATCTTGGCGTTTTGCACTGAGATTTTAAAAAAAAGAACTTGCAAGAAAAGGTCAGTATCTCTTGATGTGGAGCGTTTGCATGCGTGCAGTGGGTAAGTGGGATTTACGGAGACAGTAAACCCACAGATGCTTGTCGATGCCTCTGCTACAACTCCACAGGCGCGCGCACACACACACCCTGCGTCTCTAGCTCCCCTAGTTTACTGCATTGCACCAGCAGCAGTTAGCACATAAGCACTAAGAGACAAAGAAAAGGCATAAAGAAAAAGAGGAATTTTGTCAGAGCTTCAGATAGAAAGAAAGCACAAATTAGAGAGCAAAACACTCGCTGGTAGTCTACTGCTATGGACTTTCTCCTTCCTCTGCATTGATTCTCCAGATACATTTTTTAATACACCCTCATCAATAGCACTGGTGGTCTGACAAATGCATTTTTCAAACAGTTGGCAGTCAATAGTCATTTAGTCTGTATCTTGTCCCTTGAGTAAAGGGTCTCGATCAATTGAGGTGATGAAAATTCAAATAAATCAGAAACAGGAATGAAGAAGAGCTCTCTTCTCTATCCAGTGCAGTACAAGCGGCTGTGTAGAAAAACCAATATCTACTGCTATATCTTTCAATGGAGGATCAGTTAGAGCTGTGTGTTCAGGGTGGAAGAACTAGAACTTGCTGGCCAGTGCATTGTTAAAGCTTCAGAAAGTCAATAGACTATTAAAGACACACATTCTTCTGTGTTAAGAACATGACGCTGCAAGAACCAGATAAGATATCAAAATGTTGTGCGGGGTGATGGAAAAGTAACAGTCTACTGTCAAGCTGCTGAGCACTTGCAAGATTTCAACCAATTTAATGCGCAAAAACGTTTTGGTTTTTTTTACTAAAGAGCACATAGTGTGAAAGGATCATTGCATTGTGGATTATAATATTATAAGGATATAACTCTGTAAATTTAACACAAAGGTAATATTTTACCTATTGCCCACCTCTGAAGCAACATCAGAAATCTGGCAATCATTGCAAACATGAGGAATGTATACTGCAATGTATCTGACTGCTCCAACACAGCTTACTGAGTTAGCACACATTGCTGAAGCTACAACTGGAAACACTGTTATTTGTTTCTGCTGCCTCAGCTTCACAACTACTATACCCCTAATGATCTGTATTGTATCTTATGACTGAGCTACGTGTGTCTTACTACACCCTCCAACCTTCCAATCTGCAAAGACAGTACAGCCAATGTTACAAAATTACACCATGGACTAAGAATGTGACGGCTATTCTCGAAGATTGAGTTTTTATTCATCTGCTAAAAATATATTTGGCTCAATAAACTTCTCACTGATAACAAACTTACTCTGTCCTTGTGTACACACATTTCTTTTTTTTTTAGCTTCCCTTATTGTAGATCCCAATCTACCAAAGTCATACCATTTAAACTGTAAAACTGCAGGACAATTAGAACCCATGGAGACCTAATTACAGCCAGGACCAAGACTCCAGCTTCTTCTAATGGAGCAGCAGAGCACGTCCCCAGGGTAAAATCTTCTTGCCAGTTAATTATGCCATTATTCTATTATTCTAGACTGCCAAAGAGCGCTGGAGCTAAGCTTGACCTCAGGAACTCAGAGAGTGAAGAGAAGACATCCCCTGTAGAACCATACAGCCATGGATGACTCCATGACTGCTCCCTCTTTACCTCCACCTCTTCCCCTACCTCTCGCAATAAACACTGAGAAAGATTAATAATGAGAAGTTGGACCTGGTCCAAATTAAGCATGTAAGCTGCCCAATGGTAATCTCCCCCCTTGCTCTCACTGAATAAATTTGGTTTCTTGCAAACGACAGCACTGGATTTTGCAGATGCTTTTAGTGAATATGAATAAAGGGGGGTAGAAGGGGCAAAAAGAGGATTTATAGCCTCTTCTAGATCAAGAAAGTGACCCTACAGTATAAAGGATTTGCCCTTAAGTTTTACTTTTTGTAACTATATACAGATGAACAACATTTATGAGCTGAGGTGATTTACTGCTTCCCTACAGAATGTATTCAAAGCTTCTCACTGCACATGTAAGAGTAGAAGACAGTTTTAACCATCACTTTAGATCACCTTAGATCATACAGGAAAAAAACATCACTAAGCCACAGGCCTTTTATGATAAATTGCACACCTGCAGGTACTTCTTCCTTCCTACTCCAAAAGTGAGTGATGTCATTCAAAGGCTATAATGGACCTCTAATGAACTCTAAATCCCATGCCAGTACATTTACACTGCATTACTGCTTCCTGACCCTTGACCTCCCAAAGGAGTAGAGCAGAGAGTGCTCCTGTCTGCAAAGCTCCTTCAGTCATTATAAAAGCATTCTCACAGAACGCGGCTTCTATACAAAATGGACTGTATGTGACTGAAAAAAAAACATACTTCAATCCCAGCCTCTAATGGCTGGATTCACCCTTAAAATTGACTTACTTGCATCTATACTGGTGTTAAAAACTGAATGTAATATGCCCTATGCCTTGTTATAAGAGTGAAGAGAGCAAATAATATTGCAAACAATCAGAGAGCGAGCACTCACATAAAATCCCAGAGAGGAACTTTCCAATTTTAACCCTAAAATTCTGGCGTTGAAACATTGCAAATTGCCTTGACAAATTTCCTCATCAAACCTCAAGAAACACTCCATCAAAGGGGAATCCACAGCCTCCACATTCTCACTCATACTCGCTCTTTAACAAGTGATGTGCCTCGTGTTGCACCATGGCCAAAGAAAAAATTGGAGAGGTGGGGTGAGGAATGGGAGGCAGAGTTCAACTAATTACCTGATGATGGAATTTTAGTGTCTCCTTCATTATAAAGCAGCTTCTAAGTGTTATTGATCTTAGGAGGAGTGTCTCACAGTGATGTGGTATTAGAGGGTCCAAATGCTCTGAGGCCATGCATTATTCAACGGGCATTCTGAAATGACGCCTCACCAGGGTCTGCCAATTCCTCTCAGGTGGCGTGGGAGTTGCTGCAACTATCTACACACCCCACCCTAAATCATCAAACACATACACACAAGCATATGAATTGCTCATGTGAAAACATTAACATATACACACACACTGTGTGTGCATGAGTGCATGTACACTGAACCGAAAAAGTCTTGACTTTTCTCTTCTAACTGGAGGCTGTAGATTTGCTTTGCTCTGTAATCGACCTTCAGTGAGAGGTTAATCTATAATGAACTGACTTTTGCTGCTGTCTTACATTTCCAACAAGTCATTTACAGACATTTCCCTGTAAAGACTGCAGACAGCATACTCAGAATATAGACTTTGAAGGAGGCAATAAAGAGGAAAAGAAGAAAGCACTACACACAGACAAAGTTTGATAAGTGAAAGCTTCTTCACATCCTAAAGATTTATTGTCAAGCCAGTAATTTTTCATCTTGAACGAAACTACATGGAACTGTATATTTGTTAGACTGTTATGGCAACCAGTTAAAATGTATCCTACCTAGACTTTGCTGGATAAATATGTTTTTTATATTTTTATATTGCTGCCCTTTACAATGGATTCACAGCATACTTTCTGACTGTGACCATAGAAGTGAACACCAATCTGCCATTTAAATCTTTTGTCGCGAGCCAATCTGAATAAAGTTGGATTTAAGATGAGTTAAATGCTTTTTTCCACCAGAAAAAGAACAAACGTCTGCAATAGGCCTATTTTAAGATTTTTTTAAAAAAGAGAATTTTTAACTGTGAACCATTAAAGCTAGTCTTGCGGATTTCAAGAAAGAAAATGAAACCGGAAATGAGCGGGCAATGTAAGATTTTTCTTTAATTTACCATGCTTAATAGGATTTAGTTTGGTTTATTCTGCAGCTTCTATTGACTATCAGACTTGACGAATACAGCTGCAGCATCTCTTTGTTCTGCTATGAAAGGCAAAGGCAACTTAATGTTACTCATATCAAATAAGAATTGAATGGGTGATCATTATTTAAGAAACCTACTTGCCTAAATTTACAAGATAGTCATGTTTGTAAGCATTGACCAGTGAGAATTAACCAAGGGTTGCATTATTAAAATATTCAGAAATGGATAGACACCCAAGAGATGAACAAAAGAACCAAAGAACATCTCATCCATATATCCATTCATCATTGTTTAGCACTGGCTTCAGTTGAAGTCGGCTTAGTCTCATATAATGTATCTTTGTTTTCGCTGATTGCAATTATCTAGGAGATCAATTGGGGTTATCAATACCTTACAGCAATTAACATTTAATATCCTTCCACAGCCACTTACTCCATTAATGGATGATTGATTATGCGAGACCTGGGAGCTCTGCGGCTGGGAATGGCATGGATCCATTCTGTCTGTCAGTCAAAGTAAAGGCGGTCTGCTCTGCAAGAGAACCTCTAACTCCGGCTAATACCGTATTGATATGAGGTTACTTCAGCCAAAAAGAAAGATCATGAGATCCAGGAAATTCTTGTGTTTGCAGTCTGTCGGTTTTGGTTGAAGGAACTAGCATTAAAGATTCCTCCTCCTCCTTTTCCCACTTGTCTGTTAGGCACAGTATGTTTTGCTTACATTTCACCCTCATATCTGCCACCACTCCGAACACCCTCCCTTCCACCCCTGCAGTTCTTCATAATCTAATCAGCACTGATGTATTTTCAGAGCAAGAAGGCACTGCTTTCCATTTCAATCAAATTCAGCCCTTTCAAAAGAACCCATAATGCAATCGTTCTGTACAAAATTCAGGCCCAATTTAAGCCCTATAGACTGCAGATGACTGATAAACACTCCACTTCACTCCACGTCACTCTCCTCCTTGTGGCTTTCCTTTGCTGCAATGCATCATCATAAATAAGAGCTAGCTCTGTTCTCTCTCTTTGAGTATAGTGCAGGCCAACTTTAAATTGGCTGTATTAGACAACGGAAGGAGGGAGGGTGAGGAAATAAAAAGTTAGAAATCCTGGCAGGTAGAACATTTAAACAAATGTAATTGGGAGAAACAACAAGTCCCAACTGGGTGGACAGGTCCCAGGAACAGCTTCCCCATTACCAAGTGAGGGGGATGGTGGAACAGCGATCGTTTTGGTGGGGGAGAAGAGGGAGATTGGGAAGGTTTCGCTTAATAAACACTTTGCTTTCTGCTGACGATCAGAGGGGCAGAGCGAGGGATACAACGACAGATCGATAGACTGATTTGTTCCGGGCTATCCATGTTCATCAGACCGTTCCCCCTCCCTTAGGTAGTGGGCAGAAAGTCTTAGAAAAAAAAAAGAAGAAGAAAAAAAAAACGAAGAGGAAGGGGTGGCGAGAAGGAGTGACTGAAGGGAGGAAAAAGAAAATAGCAGAAAAACAGCAGGAGAGTTGATGAGTTACAATAGCAGACAGACAAATGATGATGGGATGGAGTAATGCGTGAAGAAAATAGCGGCATGTGGGAGGGAAACTGACTACGAATGGTGAGAGGAGAAACAGGAGAGCATTTGGATAGGCTGAGGGTCAAGCATGAAACTAAGTGACTATAGAGATGGTAGGAGGGGTTGGCAGTGCGGGGGCGATGTAGAAAATAGGAAATCCCTTTACACACCACTGAATCATTTACTCAAAAACCTACCTTAAATACTTTTCTTTAGCATCCCCTTTTCTGCAGATAGAAAAGACAGTCAAACCCATCATGTACACCAACTCTATTCATCACTATTCCTGACAGCAAGCTCAGGTTTGTCTGAGCATTTTAAAAAGAAAAAAACAAAACAACAACTCAGTATATCCACTCCCTGCTTATCTCGCTCTTAGGGCAACTTTATTCAAGAAGAGATGATGAGAGGAGGAGGGGAAACTGTGAGATAATAGCACAGCAATTTTATGTCTTCTCCACAAAAGCACAAGAGGCCCTGGTGTATAATGGCAGCCAGCAATTGTATCTGCAAAGATTTCCATTGCCATTACAGCCCTGTTCACAATTGCAGAATTTGATGTCAGTCAAAAACCTATGGCACTGCAAATTATTGCATGTTCCTTCAAGGAGCTCCACAAAAAAGAAAAAACAAAAACAAAACATGTATTATTGCACTATAGTAGATACAGTTTGATCAATGATTTCACAGTTCATAACTGATCCTGCCTTAACCCGTGCCAATTAGCAAAGAAATTAAAGAAACATCACAAAACTGCAGAGTGACATCAGTGTATCATTCATTAAAAAAGAGATTATGAACCTTTTTTAGTGATCCATTTCACCTTTACCCCACCGTCAAGCTACAAATTAGTCCATAGGGCAGAGTCCTACCATATAGTCGTTCTTGTATGACGTGTGAAAGCTCTGGCAATACATAAATATCAAATATTATGCATGATTTAAATATGGTTGGTCTCACCTTTAAGATGATCTTTTCTTGCACCTTTGGGCTGCTTTCACTGTCACTAATAGTTATCAATTGGTTCCTGGAAGTTTTTCTGTCTCACCTTGCATTCTGTCTTGTGGGTCAAAATGATGATCATTCAATTTGATATTCATTTTGGAGGAAAGTGGACAAAATCTTAAGGAGACAAATGTGCCCTGCAGGGTGGGTGGGGAGTAAAGATTGTATTTGCATCTGTAAAAGACTCCTGCATTTTCTATGTGCAGTCGGCTGGCACATAGTTCATGTCATTTGTGCTGAATGTTCTCTTCCAGAAACTTTTCATACATTTCGGACAGTTAAACCTTCGGATTTGACAAGTTAATCCTGGAGAATGTATTGCGCAATGCCTTCTTAAACTGACACGCCCCCTTCGGCCTTGGAAACTGCACTCTTCAACAATCATCCACATGAAATTGGTGTCATTTAAAACACAAGCTGATATTTGAAGTCTCAAATGTGAGGTACATGACAAAACTGAAAGTGGTCACAATGATAACCTTCAGGAAGCAGACTAAAAATCTGTGATACCTGTGAAACCTATCAAAGGTGCATAAGAAGATGATTTAAAGGGGCGATGTGTAGGTGCAGTTTTAGATTTTTATGGGCTAGTCTGAATCCTTTGCACTTCCTATTAATAACACTACATGTTAAAGGGGGAAATGCATAAGTAATGAATAAAATATGATGTAATTCTAGAGTTACTCTGGGAGTGAGTGAAAGCTATATGGCTATCTTTGTAAACACTATAATAAATAGAGTTTAATTGAAGAAACGAAAGTCTTTCCAAAGTTTCCTTTTTAAAGGCCACCACTTTCTTATTTCTGCCACCTGCTTGTATCATTAAATCCCCCGAGGTTTTGATCTAAAAAGTGAGCAGCACAATAAATAAATAAATAAGATAATAGTAGAAATACACAAAAGGCAAATCTCCCCACATAAATGAGGAACACAGCCAGGGGTGAATAGATAAGAAGCAACACATAAATGAAAAGTGTAAAGGTATAAATGGTCCACAGACTGCAGGTATAAATATGTATTATGAACCTGCTCCGCTGGTGCATTGCTCTGAGCTTCCATTCTTCCACATGGAAAACAGCTACGGATGCTACGTTTTAACCAATCAAATTTGCCCCTGGGCAGGTCGTTTTTGATGCAGTGGAGCGCAGTAATCTCAGCCAATCCTTTTCTGTGACTGCTGGGGCTTTTGGGTCAGAGAGACGAGGGGAGTGGTATGAAGAGAAAGTCACCAGGCAACTACGGTCATAGCCTGTGGCAACAAATATGCAGTAAATCCATAAAAGCTTTAGTTTCTGTTCAAGTTCATTATTACAAAGTTCACCTAAATTTATTACTGGAACAAACTTTTTTTTTTTTTTTTTTTAAATTTCATGTACGGTTTTGTAAATGACTCAAATTTGATTCACATTTTATTCCATTTCATTTTATGTTGCTTTAGATTTTAAAATTCAGTAACGGAGAGATAATAATGTATATACTGCTGAACGGCTATCTGGTGTGTGAAGCACACAGAGATGTGTGGCAAGGTTTTGACAGAAGACACTTATCTATGTTTGCTTTCATTTGCCTTCAATCCCCCGGTGTGGCCTGAGTCATTTGAAAAACACACAGAAAATATAGCAGATATAAAATTCCTGTTGTGGAAAAAAAGAATCCAATATGATGTTTCACACGATTAGAATAAAGGAATGGAAATGAAGGGGTGAACCGTAACAATCACATTTGAAACACCATAGAGCCAAGAAAAATATATTTTAATGTCAGTTAAAAAAAATGTCTTGACTTGGTGACTTGAACGGTTTAGAAGTTAACTTTCACTCCATTTTATTTTTTGCACTGGAGTAGAATAACAAAGGAATAAGTTTCACCTGCTGCCATCGGCATCATCGTGATAGTTTGCTGAGCAATCCTTATCCTTTAAAACAACTTTCAGAAATGAAGAAGTCAGAGGAGGAAGATTATCCCACATTAATATTAATAATGTGCTTTCTAACTAGAAATCACACCTAGCAAAGACTGGAAAAAGTATGCATGTTCTTTGATATTTAGTGAGCTTCATTTGAAAACACTACATTTGAAATAAGGTGCCAATTCAAAAAATAAATAAATAAATAAAATGCACGTATGTTCACTCCCCACAACTGCAAATTTACTGACAACCTTACACATAAATGCATGACATGGATGAGAAAAAATGTCTGTTGGGATGATATTACTTTCTGATTTGCTGATTGCCTCAATGCTATCAGCTCAAAGGAAACCCACATTAAAAAAAAAAAAAAAAAAAAAAACTTCCATGGCATTATTTTTAATGTATAAAACCAACATCCTCCTTTACAATGTCATCATCAAATTGACAGTACGGACTCTATATATACTAATGGCAATTCACGGACCTGCTTGCGGCAAACGGTTCCTGTTCGTTGTAAAAAAGGCGACTCCTTTCTGCTTCACTCAGCCATTTATCACACAGACCATCACAGCAGGGCTGGCTATTACTTCTTAAACATGAAAATATGTAATCAAACAAGAGAGAAATCGTGTAGTTATAGAGTTATACTTTGCTTTATAGCTGCACCACTTATTAAAATCTGTAACCATTAAGGAGTTATGAGAGTCTGGAAGCCCTTTTGATTGGTGTGGTGTATATAGTGATTGGGTTTAAATGAGTGAAACTGGATGTCCAAGCTGAATAAGCTGAATCACCGGTTTTAGTTTAATTGGATTTAGGAGTAAAATGCCTTAATGACTTGGCATTGTCTCATGTGGCAGCTGTTATGGGACTTTAATTAAGTAGTACAACCTCATTTAATGGTAAACATATGGAGTCAGCAGGAGCTAACGCAGTTGTTTTTGTTTCAGGTGAATTTAGGTTACTATAGGTCACCTACAACTTCCCCAAAAGCAGAGCATTGTAAACAAGACACACCAGTTTTCCCTTGGAGACAACAGTCACTGCTTTGAATACAGTAATAATGTATGAAATACAGTGGAGGGAAATTATTATTTGATCCCCTGCTGAATTTGTAAATTGGCTCGCTTAAAAAGGAACTATTATCTCTCATTCTTAAAATATGAACCAAAAAATTCCAGAAAAAAAAAAAAAAAAAAAAAAACACATAACAAAAAATTATAAAGTAGCTTTCATGCCATTGAGTCAACTAAGTATTTGATCCCCTACAATCCAGGCAAACCTCTGGCTCAAACAGACAGGCAGTGTGTCCATGTGGCACATAGATTACCATCAATCATTCGATTACAGAATCTCCCGATCTAAACTTATTATGTGTATAAAGCACACATGTCCACATAACTGTTTTCTTCCATTCCAACCTCTCCACCACTATAGGCAATACCAAAGAGCTGTCAAAGGACATCAGGGACAAGACTGTAGACCTGCACAGGTCTCTTACGGGCTACAAGACAATCAAGCAAGCTTTAATGAGAAGGTTAGTGCAATTATTCGGAAATAAAATAAATATAAAATGATCAATCACCCTAGGTCTGCAGCGCCATGCAAGTGGGGTGAGGATGATTATTTGAAAAATTGCCACAAAACTACATGGGAGGAGCTTGTTAATGATTTGAAAGCCGTGGGAACCACATTCTCCTTTACAAGAAGAAAACTATTGAAAACACATTACACTGTAATGGAGTGAACTCTTACAGCATCTCCAAGGCCACCATGCTGAAGGTACATGTACAGGCTTGTTTGCCAATGAACATCAGGTTCAGAGCAGGCCTGGGAGCAAGTGTGTGGTCAAACGAAACCAAAACTTAGCTCTATGGCATCAAATCAACTCACTGTGTTTCGAGGAAGAGAAATGCTGAGGATGAGCCAAAGAACACAATCCCCATAGTCAAGTGCAGAGGTGGAAACATTAAGCTTTGGGGGTGTTTTTCTGCTGAGGATACAGGATACCTTTACCACATTGATGGGCCATATAAAAAAAAATCTTGGATGGGAACCTGCTTCCCTCAGCCAGAACACTGAAGATGGGTTGTGGATAGGGCTGCCACGATTAGTCGACTAGTCACGATTATGTCGACTATCAAAATCGTCGACGACTGATTTAATAGTCGACGCGTCGTTTGAAGCTTTGCAAGATCCCAAAAGACGCAGGAATGAGTAGTAGGATTTAAGAGTGTAATAACGGACTGAAACAGAAGATGGCAGCACTGCATGTACAAGGATGCCAGCTGCCGTTAAACCCCGAAGAAGAAGCTGTGTCCCAGAATTCATAGTGCAGCCCAGCTCAGTTTCCAACAATGGCGGCAGGTAGTTAGTTTTAATATCACTCTTATTATTCTTTCTGGGTCACAAAATAAACGTTTAACATATTTTCAGGCGAGAATGTAGCTGTGTAAACCTCAAATATCTGCTCAGTTTATCAAGACACCACATACTTTCAAAAGCGCTCCAACGTTTTCGGAGATGGTTGTTACCCACTAGCTCGATAGCTAGCCGGGGGCAAGGCTCACTAGAGCCTGTGAGAACACCGGACTCCCGACAAATCGTTTTCAAACCCACCACCGTCTTTCACTACTCACTTAGATAACTTAAAAATGTTATTGGCTTTTCTTAGTATTTTATTTGTTCCTGAGTAAATCGGTTTGGCTGAGATTAAAGTTATAGTTTTTACACAGCTGAATAAACGTCAAGCAGACAACTGATTATCAGAAGTGTGAGATGCTCAAGAATATACTCCGATGTCCCATTATATTTTAGATAGCAAGGAGTTTACTTCACCGAAACAATCTGTAAACTTCATTAAAATTTAATAAACTATCATCTTGTCTTTATTTTTAGTTAGCACATACCTTAAACACTTAAAGTTGTAAGCTAATGATAGTTATATAAGAGCAGATGCTGCTGGTGCAATAAGCTGTACGTTTTACGTTCGATGGATGATGATCTGATTAGTCGACTAATCGCAAAATTAATCGGTGACTAGTCGACTATCAAAATAATCGTTTGTGGCAGCCCTCGTTGTGGACGAGTCTTCTAGAATGACAATGACGCACAACGTAACACCAAGCCAACAAAAGAGTGCCTAAAGAAGAAATGGAGTGGCTTGGCCAGTCTATAGACCTCAATCCTGTGGAACAAGTTTGAAGGGAGCTAAAGCTTCAAGTTCAGCCACCAGCAAAGAAAATTAAAAGATTTAGAGAGCTCCTATAAAGAGCAGTGCGACAAAACATCCCTCCTGAGATGTGTGGAAACCTGGTGACCAACTACAAGTAATGTCTTATAGCTGTTCTTACAAACAAAAGTTTCTCGACCAAGTCTTAAGTTACATTTTGCTTGGAGATCAAATACTTATTTCACTAAATGGCATGCAAATCAGCACAAATCAATGCATGCCTTTTATATAACTTTTCTTCTGGATTTTTTGTTGATATTCTTTCTCTTTCAATTAAAATTAAACTGCCATAAAATGTGAAACAGTTCAGTTCTTTATAAATGAGCAAACTTAGAACATCAGCAGGGGATCCAATAATTCATTCTCCTACTGTATTAGGCCTGGCATGGCCATTTGTCCACATTTAGGTGACTTCTAATGCATCAGTTCAAATAAAGCTTCACTAGAATCACCATATCTAACACAATCTTCATGTATAACAAAAGGGAGAAAAGGGGCTTAATCTTGTCAAACACAGCACACAGCAATCAGTAGGGCTGATCTTCGATGAGGGAGGTGGATTATAATCAAATTGAAGCTCAGAGTCTGGCTATCATCCGGTGGAATTAACTCTGGCACATCCACAGACCACAGGAGTGCAATGAAAGAACAATAAGCGCTTTTTCGGATGAACGTTTCACTTTTTAGGACTGTTTTCGTGGAACAGGGAAAACAGACACAATGCTTGCAGTGAATGAAAGCAAAAGAAAGTGATAGCTCGGGATAGTTTAGTACTTTTTGTGGTATAAGATAAAGGCCATTATGGCATAATATTAAGGTTTTATGGAAGAACTTTTAATGTATTGGTGTATTCAAATTGTATGAAAACAAGACTTTATTGGAAGAGATCTGGGTAGAGTGCTGGAATGAGTTTCTTCAGATAAATGTGCAGAATTTGGAATAAATCAGTCAGCGTTAAATAGCAGGTAGGCTGAGTCAAACCCCTTGATAAGGCATGTTGCATTATTTATGGTTATCTGTAGTGGCCATTCATTAACCACCTTTCAATAGATGACAAAGACTGATAGATGGTTATCTTGTTAGAGGAAAAATTTATTCATTGGGCACATTACACAAATTTAATTGATGGCTAGATAATGCTGAACAGTTGACTTGTTAGCAAGACTCGCTTTAATTAACGTCAATATGCACTGGATGTGTCTTCACACCGGAGAAAGTTACAACATTGTATGTTCTATACAAAGCACTTGTAAGCAGTGTCAATGCGCCATTTTTTCAGAACACACTCAAAAATTCCTTACAGTTCAATGCCAGATCAAAACAGACCACACCTGTGATTACATGAAATATTAAAATAATGTTTCAAACTTTATAACTTCAGTAAAACAAAGAATTGTAAAAAAGGAGGTCTTTGTCAGGGACGTTTGGATTTACTGTGTGTACCATTACAGTATGCATGCACAATGTGCCCTTATGCATTCAGAACTTCATTTGTGCCCTTGCATGTCCTTTTGCATCCTGTCCCTCAGGCCTAAAGTAATTGTCACGGATGTCAACTTAAGAGGAAAAAAAAAAGGCATAGAAGCAGAGGACCATGTCCAGGCAGGACAAACAGGACAAAAGCTCAGTCAGGCACTGCCTTGTGGGACTGTGACAACTATAACAGAGAGCCTTCACCAGTTTTCAGAGGGCAGGTCTCGTGGCCTCTTTATTCATCCAGAAAATGTGCCGTTTGTGTATTAAGCCATTTATGGTAATACAGGAAAAAAAATCTAACAATTTAAACTGAAAGTGATTAAACTAGAAGTCATTTAACCTGACTTTTTGATTTAAAGCTTAGCACAGCTTAAAGTGGAGGTCAAAGAATATCAAATCAAGAAGTTAAGAATGATCATAAATGAGTTGTTTCCCTCAGCTGTTAAGATAGTCCTTCAAACTCCAACATGGATAGCTATGCAAATTCATCTTGTTTCAGCAATGAAATAATGTAGTTATCCAAAGAGGCAAGGCATGGATTATAACTAGTTCTGCATTAGTATTTAATCACAAGTCCTGAATTTACTGTGACTGTTAATTTCCATTTGACTTTAACTGTTGTGGACAATTCCAGTGTTTGTATTGTCGAGAGCAGCTTTAGATACGAGCTACAAGAATCCATGATTTAGTGATTATACAAATGTTAAATTAGTAGCATCCTTTTAGGGTAAATAGATCCTGTGCACGAGAAAATGCTAACTTCCTGGTTTGAGACCAGATGTGGGGTTGTACATTTCCGGTAGCTTTACTTTGCGGTCAATCGCTACTGCGAAGATATACTCCAAAATCATGTCCAAAACTCGAAAACGGAAAGATCGCGTTAAGTTACAAAGAGCAGAAGGTGGAAACACTCACCACTGTTGTGTCACGAAAAATCTAATGATCAATTTTGACGTTTAAAGAGTTTGGATCGATCAGTTGTTTACATCACTCAACACAAGCAGAACTGCATTACTGCATGCAGAAAACACATCGTCCACATTCAGAAGCATATCTCTGTAGTGACTGGTCTTATGATTTAAACAGGCAAATGTTCAGCATTCAAACTACAGGTGAAGAATAGTCAAACCAGATTTTTCCCCGTTATGTCGATATCAGCTAGTCAAGTACACACCTACACAGCATGTTAACAAACCGTGAAAAAAGCCACACAAAAAATGAATGATTGCTGGTAACGGTTTCTATACATTAGTATTTACGAAGGATATGTTGTGACTTACCTTCAAAATTACAGTGGTCCCTCGCTATAACGCGGTTCACCTTTCACCTCGCTGTTTCGCAGATTTTTAGTGCAAGATCGCTGCAGACGATCTCCTCCGTGACGTCTCTCCTGTACAGAGAGAGGCTCCTACAGTACAGAATCGCTGCATCGATCGCTAGCAGTGTGACTCTGAAGTGCAGTACTGTATGTCGTCGAAACGTTTTTCACCGTCAAAAAATAAAATTAGCTACTTGATTTCACCTATCGCTGGTTGTTTTTAGAATATAACACCCGCAATAAACGAGGGACCGCTGTTTACAGATACTGAGGATATAACATTTGAATCCTTTTTCTCTTTTGCTCTGAGGCGTGGGGGGAAAATATCGACAAGTTGATGAACATCATTTACAGATATATTGGGTAAATGCCCAAGACATCTATAGAAATGTAAATCGCCGCTTGATTCATTCATTTGCTTAACTTGTTTTGGACCGTAAACCAGGCGCGAATAGGACACCGGAAACAAAGCTCCCCACAGGAGTTTCGGCACCGGAAGTAGCATATGCTAACGTTTATAGGTATGTTATATTGTAGAGTTTCAGCCATCCATTTTCTCCCATTTAATAATAATAATAATAATAATAATAATAATAATAATAATAATAACAACAACTTTATTTATAAAGCGCTTTCAAACAAAGTGCTGTACAACTATTTGAAACTAAAAAGATTTTAAAAAATAAAAGCAATACATAGCAATACAGGTAAAAGACAATACAAGTTAAAAACAGTAAAAATTTAAAAACTAAAAGCCATAGAATTAAGACATGTAAGATAGGGTGAACAAATGTGTCTTCAGCTTGGTTTTAAAAACCTCCACAGAGCATGCCTGCCTAACATCTTGAGGGAGGGTTTATCCAAACTAGGGTCAGTGAGAGGCCGGAGCCCATCCCACGTATCACAGGGCAAAAGGCACACCCTAGACAGGTCGCCAATGTCTTGCTGGGCTAACACTGAGAGACAGACAACCATTCACACTCACATTTACACCTATGACCAATTTAGAATCACCAATTAACCTAACCCCATGCATAATTTTGGACTGTGGGAGGAAGCTGGAGTACCTGGGGAGAACCCACACAGACATGAGAAGAACATGTAAACTCCACACAGAAGCAGCCGATGGATTTAAATCCAGGACTTCCTTGCTTTAAGGCAACAGTGCTGCCTACTGTGTAAAAAAAAAAAAAAAAAAAAAAAAAAGAAATCACATACTGAAGTATAAATTAATGCATTTTAATGCATTTTGTTTGCAACTAAATACCTGCAAGAATTCAACCTTAGAGATTAATTTTTATACAGCTGTTGTTATATTATAGCAGATACAATATAAAAAAGTAAAATAAAATAAACAATATCATGCTAGCAAATTTAGCTACCAGTAGCTTACTGTAATTAACTAATGAAGTTAGGTAGGTATTTTGGACACACAAAGACAGCTGCACTCTCCACACATGCACAGTTTCTATTTTAGTCTGCATGCAAATGTGCAGGTGTCCATGCAGTGTTGCATCTGCCCTGACAGCTGTGCAGTTTCAACAAACTGGAGGGTAAACAGGCAGAGTGTCATGGAATCCCTCTGAGGATGCAATTTGCGACATAAGATACCTCGCTTGTAGTAGGGCTACCAGTGACATCTTTGAGAAGGATAAACAAAAACTCTCCATAGTCATTTGCATGTCTGTGCATGAAATACAATCTGCTTATAAGGGGTGAAGAAAAGGCGAAAAAGGAATTTTATTCTGTTTGTGCAGGGGATGCATACTTTGGTGATGGATCCATTAGGCTCCATATTATAAGAAAGAGAGAAGGCTTGCTAACTGCTTTCCTAAAGTTGATTATAACTACAGATCATAAATAGCATAAATATATATATCCATCCATTCGCTTCCGCTTATCCTTTTCAGGGTCGCGGGGGGTGCTGGAGCCTATCCCAGCTGTCATAGGGCGAGAGGCAGGGTACACCCTGGACAGGTCGCCAGTCTGTCGCAGGGCTAACACACAAGGACAGATAACCATTCACACTCACACCTAGTGGCAATTTGGATTATCCAATTAACCTATCCCCACAAGCTGCATGTCTTTGGACGGTGGGAGGAAGCCGGAGTAGAACCCACGCAAACACGGGGAGAAGATGCAAACTCCACACAGAAAGACCTCGGCCTGATGGTGGAATTGAACTCAGGACCTTCTTGCTGTGCGGCAACAGTGCTAACCACCGTGCTGGCCAAAATTTTTTTTTTTTTTAATTTTTTATTTATGTATATATATATATATATATATATATTTATATATATATTTATTTATATTTATATTCATTCATTCATGAATATAATTTACAGTCACTGCATTTTAAAAAAAAATGCCCACAAAGACTTTAAGTCCCAGTAGTTAATGTCTGTTCACAGCTTGTGAAGTCTGTGTTTGCCTGAGCTGGAAATTGTTGAAAAAGCATCATCAGTGTGAAGGGACATGGAAGAGCACAGAGGTGTGGATAGCTCCAATTAGCATCTGAACAGCAGTGAAACCACCAAGCGAGAACTTTCCTCACTCTAGCATCCAATGAACCAAAAATGAGAGTCACTTACAATTAGCTGCTACACCAGTTGTCACCAGCTCTACACACTGGTCAGCTTGAGAAACGTATAACAAAACTACTAGCAAAACAAATCATTTTGTCCTCTGCTTTATATAAGAAGATTAAATCTCCCCAGCTGCACATATAATATCTACTCCCCTCCTCAGCAGGTGAACAATCATGCGGAGGCTATACACAAATCTTAACTCATATACAATAAAGCTCTCTTTTTCCCTTCAATGCACACATCTATGAGTAAATAGGAGATGGAGAAAATGTTTGTGAAATTGGCTTTGAGCTTTGACTCCCTCAATAAGTCTAGGGTTGAGTCAAGGAATTTAGGTTTGTGGCAGCAGAGGCACTGGGAGGGAAAAAAAAAAAAAAGATAAACATGATCAGTGCTTTCCTTTTAGGGTTCATTACTCTGCCGATCCCTGGTGAGCCAGAGTTGAGAAGAGGAGTTAATTCCTACCAAGTGAGAAAAAACACATTAACTGAGACCTATCCATCTTCGCCGCGCTGACACCTCCATTTAAATCTCTTATTTCTAAAGGATGCAGACGGAGAATCATCTTCTTTATGTATTACAGAGGCTGTATAAATGTGTGTGATGCCTTTTGCAGTAAAAAATTTTCATCATGATATTTTCAATTTAAAAAGAGGCCAGCATTTCCTGCTCTTTTGAAAAATTAAATGATATTTTCTGTGGATTAATATTAGACATCCGGCAGTATATTTATAATGCTAATGCAAGTTGGTGTGTTTTCATTTGCTCCAGGGAGTGAAAACTATGATTTGGGGGAGGGTCACTATTAATCTACCTAAAGCCCATATTTTAAACATGAGCCACATTAAAATTACACTTGACATTTCATCAACAAGAGGTCTATAATACCTTTAGGGGAAGCTATATGTAAAGATGAAAAATTGTATTAATAGTTACCAAGTCCCACACATGAGGTCAATCTGCTTATAGAATCTTTTCAATAGAAAGTTTTCGTCCCTCTCCGTCTTTCCTGTGGTCCCTTGTCCCCTCCATCTCTCATTAATTTTTACCTAAATCTCCCACTACCTAGCTAAAATATATGCCAAGTGGTTTTGTCACTGGGTCCCTTGTTGGTTGGTGTAATGAGCAGCCTTAGAACGAGATCTGCTGACTTTAATCAAATCAGCCGCGGGTGTCACAAGCTCCCCAATGAGGGCAGCTTTGTGCCATGTCTGCCAATATTATGCCCCATTAAGAAACAATGGCAGAACGCACACCCCAAAAACACACACATGCTGATTGGCGCTAATCAGAGAATGAATTAAAAGTGCTAGAGTGCCCTGGGTCTACTTCATAGAAGTAAAATTAGAGGCAAAATAATTGACGTTAAAAGACATACAATATGTCACAGTAAACAAGTTTTACTAAAAATCACCTCCATGGAGGTTTTTGGATTTTATGAGAAAAAGAATAAAACAATTATTATAAAACAGAAGTTTGACAAAATTAATGAACCTACTGCTGCACTTCTCTTTCACTGGCATTATAGCATTTAAACACAGAAGTAATTAGCTTAAGTTTTGTTTTTCCCCACAAAAACATTTGTAGTCCTACAGGAGTTCTATTAGTGTTCCAAGCCAATCTACAGGATTGAAACTGGGCCCAATCCAAAAGCTATTTGATGCTTCAATATTGGCTACATAAAACTAAATCTGTTTCCAATCTTTCGTGTTTTGCTCCAGGTACACCAAACTGTCAAATAAAAGCTGTTTTGAGACCAAAAAAACAAAAACAAAATACTGGAAAGTCTCTTTGCACACTGCGTTGTGAACAAGTGAGCTGGATAGCATAAAGCAGCTGGAGTTTTATTAAATGCGCCACACACACTACCAGGAACGACTCAATACTCAACATCATGAGAAATCATTACCTAGAGTGCTCACAGGTATCGCCAAATATCATGGCCACGACTTTCTGTTGTCTGCCACTTATTATCACAAGCTAAGACTGCTTTTTTGGCAAATACATTCCCATTTCTGCTCTCTACACATGTTTATAAAGATTGGTAATTTCACAAGATTGGTCAAACTTCTTGACTTGTTAACAATGGGAAACAACCTGAAAACATACCATCACTGAGTAAAAAAAAAAAAAAAAAAAAAAAAAAAAAATCTACTCATGGCACATTGATTACTACAAATCTACTTTATGTGGCACAGCTCAAACTTTACACACATGTACAAGCACACACTCCCGGTGGACCTAACCTTCAGGGGAACAGGACTTGCCTTAAAGTGGGAAATAATTTCCAATACATATTAATGAAGCAGAGTTGAATCGATGCCCTTGGAACTTTATGAGAGTGTGTGCCAGTGCAATGCTGCGACAGCATCATGGTGTATGTGTGGCTCAGATTTTTGGAGGTAGCGACAGAGGGTGTTAGCGCTAGCTTGGCTCAACGGTTAGAGCCCTCATCTATCATGCTGAGCTCAGAGTGTGATGGGGCCTCATAGGTCCCGTGGGAATGACCCTGATTATGAAAAAGCCTATCAGGTCCAGATAGAAGGACTAGCAGCATTTTAGTTCTTCACTACTTTATGTGTAAGCTAGTTTCTGTTGTGGATGGATGCTTGGATACATCAGAATTGTACATGAGGACAAAATTATTAGCGCCCCTCGCAAAATTTAAAGTTCTTGTCAAAATAAAATAGATTTTCTTTCCCCAAACAGAGCAAGGGATTTTCAACATTCAGCATTCCTAAACGTGCTGCTTTACTTTAGATAACATAGATTTTTTTTTTTAGAACACAATAACAGAATTATTTCAGGGAAAAAAAAACAAAAAAAAACACGCCAGGTATTTTTAGCATTAGAAAACTGACCTTTTATTGAGCCATAGCACAAACCACGCCAAAAACTTCACAAAGGGTTTGAGTCATCACTGGAGAAAGCAAAAACAAAAGAAAACATTATCACAGCTTTTCCAAAAGTCAAGAGCTGGAGTGAGAAGTATTATCAAGAAATCCAAAGAGAGCCCCACAATACATAACAAGCCTTGCAGAGTTAAGAAGCAAAAGAGTTCAAAGACTTTGGGAAAAATAACTAGTGTCTAAAGACCTCAGAACAACTGCCAAGACACTTGTGAATGACTTAGCCAAGTTGGGAATTGTAGTCTCAAAGATGAGAATCATTAGAAAGCCACACAGGAATGGACTGTGAGGTTACAGACCAAGAAAAAACCCACTTCTGCAGAAGAGACACCTTCAGTGCAGACTGAAGTATGTTAATAACAAAGCCTAGACTTAAAAATCTGTGGAGTAAACTGCAGACCAAGTTCCATTCCAGAAGATCATCAAAAGACCATCAAATATGGAGGAGCTTGAGAGATTTGCCAAAACAGAATGCTGGCAGAATAAATGACTACGGGTTGATACCAGCAACAAGGATACACAACTGACTATTAGCAGGGACACTAATAATTCTGACCAGTGTAGTTCTTGGTTTTTGTGAAATAATTCTGCACCATTGTTTTCAGACTAAAAGTATAAGAAAGCACAAAGAAACCTATCTGGAACACTAGGAATAAGAAAATAAAAACCAAAGTAGATTAGAAAGTTATCTGGCTTTAAAAAGAGATTATAAATTAGCTGAAAATCTTTCTGCTGTTAGAGATAAAAGAAGAACAAAAGCAGAGACTGAGGATAACCAAGTACAGACTCAGTAGCCACAAATTGGTTGTCAAAAAAGGAAGATATATAGATATACACTTCTTGAAAAATACTTTAACATTTTAAAGAACTTAATGATTTCTGAAATTAGATATACTGTCTTCAGGAGACCGAGCAGCAAGTGTACAAACACTGTGCACATGTGGAACTATCCATGCAAAGTCCTCCCCCTGCAGCTCATTGCTGAAATCATCTGCTTGTTCATCAAGGACTTTGAGCGTGTACTGAACAGAGAACTTTACAACCTCTGCAGCACTCACGTGACTCAAATATGTAGACCCTAACTAAAGCCAGTGGTTCCTGCATACGAAGGGACATTACCAGGTGAGTAGACATGAAATTAAGAATTTCCACATATCTATAAATTAAAATTGGGCCCAAAGCCTGAAAAAAGGTAAGCCTGTTTCTAGTAATCTTTCGCTTTTCCACCCAGCATTGTTCACACACGAGGAAGGCATTTTTAATCAGTTTATTGGCTTCCAGGAGACTGAACGGAAATGGGCAGCACAATGTCAGTTTGCAAGAAAATAAAGATACTCAAGAGTGTAATTAAAAACTGTCTTGCTGCAGTAACACCACACACGCGTGCACACACACAGACACACAACTGCAGCATGGTTAGGCTTATTGTTATTCCTCCGCTGTGTTGCCACTGCATGATCACGCTGATACCCTGGGGCAATTTGTTATGGACATCAGAGGAACAGCAAAGGTTACAAGCAAGACAAAGCATCAGCCGGCCTATCATAGCATCCACTGACTCAGCACTTTTAAAAGACATCACGTGCTGTTGGTAGGGAAAAAAAAGGAAAGAAAAACCAGAGCCACAAAGACAAAGCAAGGGTGTTAAAAAAGGGCAACAATCTGACTGACAACAGCAGAATTAGCTCAAAGATGTTGTGTAAATTTAATCTTATTTTTGAAAGCAAGTTAAGCGGTTGTAATTGGGTGGTGAATGTTACACTAAGTACATAACGTCTTACCCTCACACTGTAAGCCTAAATGGGACTTTTCCCATTGACAAGCCATGGAAAAAAGGAAATTTATCAAATCAGCAGGAAGATAAATAATTAAAAATGAAAACACAGGCTATATAGGGCAAATTTCTGAAGAACACGTTCCCATTCGCCAGTTCATTCAGTGCAATTACCTGTAAAGGCCAAACTTATCTTAAAAACAAATCAGATGGCATTTCACACTCAATTTACAAACACAGGCCCTCAGACTGATATTGAGCTGGAGCTGCTACTGCATAATCCATATCTCAATGATCTTAAAGCCTCAGAATCCTCCTCTAAGATATCTGCTTTTTATCTGGAAAAGTTAAAATCAGTAATTTTTATTCTCCTGGGGCATTGCTGGCAAATTCATGTGGCAAATTCATCTTTATTCAACCAATAAACATCCTCCTCCAAGTCTATCTTACTTTAAAACCTATCAATCCAGATACAAAACCATAATAACATAAAAAAAAAAAAAAAAGATAGGTCTGATTTTTCTGCCTGAATAAGGGTGCTAAAGACTACAGGCATGGTGGTTCCTTCATCATTTCAATTAACACACGCAGAGGTGTCACAACCCCTGCCACTTCAGTCAGCCAAAGCTTTTCCAGTGTCCACAAGTGGAATTAAACTGGACAACCTCATCATAAACTCAATATTGTGTGTCCCCTGACAGGTACTGCAAAGATAAATATTGGTAAAACGATAAAATATTTGATAGTGACAATGAAGCCTATAAAAGGCGCTGGGTGGTTTTTGTCTCACAGGAGCTTTTTGCGCGAGAGAGGGACAGTAAGTAAGAGTTTGAAGAGAGTAAAAGAAAAGGAAACACAGAAAGAGAGCGAGTCGGTGGGACCACAGGGGAGAGGGAGACAGGAAGAACGAGGAGTATTTAGGTCTCTTTAGTGCTGAGTTGCAGCCACTACTTGATTGGGCGCTTTGGGAGGAAATGGAAAAGCTCTCCAGCCAGGTGCTTATCTCTGACCAGAGCTTACAGAGTCAACTGACCGCCAAACTGCTTTACCCTGACAGCCAGACTCTCAAAGTAAGTTCCAATCAGCCTGGGAAGAGCAATGTCCGGGAAAGATATTTCTACCAAGCTAGTCGAACTTTTTGGTAGCAAATATGTGCTTTCTAAACTTCTGCAAGAGTTAAGAACATTGACATTTATGTTTCACGCTGCAACATCTTCCATTTCAACCATTTCTCTAGGTGTGATGGAGCTAGAGGGCAGAGAGATGACACGCAGGTTGTCAACCAACATGTGAATGTGATACACGTTGCTCTAGCAATACCACATCATCTTTGCTTCGTCAATAACACGATCTGCTGTCACTGCCGGGAGGTAAAGCGAGCAGGAAGAGATGCTCTTGGCCCAGTCCAGTCATCCACTCAAAGCACTGAACTGCCAAGACTTAAATTGTGTGATCAGTTCAGGAACAAGGAGGTGCAAGGGCTTCAAATGGTCTAGAGGAAATGGGTCCAGATTTTCTTTTTTGTGGGGATGGGGGCAAGTAAAGTGTTTCAGGTGCTGTCCTTTTTAAAATGATTTAGTACGATGAGACCAACCCAAAAAGGAAAAGATAAAGCGCTTACTTTTCTGTTAATATACACTTTATTGTCAGGACTTTATTTTTAAAAGTTGGAAATGCATGAGAACATCTCAGGCTGTCAAAATTTTTATTCAAATTCAAACTCTTTATATTAACTAAGTGAACTGGGCAATATATAGGAAACAGTGCCTTCAATATGTTCAGTGATACAGCAAGTGATGATATGCATGTGTATTATGCACTGATAACAACTACCAAACATAACCTATTAAATACAAACTGAACATCAGTAGTTGTCCCCCTCAGCTTCATATCGGTCTCTGTGAATTTATGAGGTAAGTCTTTGGTTCTCTGAAATCCCATTATCCCTGCATGTAGGAGATGTACTGACAGTCCCACGGAGGGGTGAATGAGCCTGGGGGTAGGTGGGTGGATGGGGAGGGCTGCTGATAGTGAAGAAGAAAGAAAAGGTAAGGTCCTGGGAGAGAAACTGAAAAGAAAGGCAGATAAAGAGAGAGATATAGCGGTGTGGTTGTGTGGGGCTACGAGCCTCTGTGTCCTGCAGGGGATTACAGATGGCCCTCAGAATTAAATCAAAACTGTGCTGATGCCAAGAAACGGGCTCTGCGACACATCAGGTGCCACATGAGAGGGGGATGCGACTGGCGTAGAGGGAAGAGGCTAACGGCGAGGGCTGCAGCCATGGAGTGAAAATTGCCTTCAAATGAGTTTTTGAAATATCTAAAAATAAATTGCCTTTGAAAAAGCTCAACAGACAGCTGATATGCAGGCTGGATGAGGGCCAAGTTGAAAGTTGCACCTTCTCTACAGTTCTCCGTATCCCAACCTCTTCTATACCTCGCCATCATTCATTCATTTTCTCATGTCTCGTTCCATTCTATGCACACTCTATGCGTGCACGTACTGTAATAACACGTGGGTTTAAACAGAGGTCAAGTCTTTCATTTTGGCTTCATTACCAGTTAACAACAGTTGGATTAGAAAGTGAACAAAGCCCTTTCTCCCGACTGATAATATTTATCCACAAAGTTCTGTGCATGAGGATTCATTCCAAGGGGACAACAGATGGTAAGGTCTATTTTTAGAGAAAATGGATTAATAATATGTAAATTCCCCTTTCTGCTTATCCTTTCATTTGCACTTGCTGTTCCTCTTTCGATATATATAGATAGTATACCTGACAACAACTTCCACTGATAATGACATTAAAACAGCTTCAACTGTACGCCTAATCATCTTACACCTGTACATGCTAAATATTGTTGAATCTGACCTTATTCAGGTAGCAATTACAACAGCAACAATTTTAACACCAAGTCTGATGTGGCCTGCCTAGACATGTAACAAAAATACAGGATCTAAGATCGCTAATGAATGCACAAATAAATCACATTATAACAATGATTTTTGAAATGCTGCATATTAAAACCTAAATAAAAGTACACATGCTAAAATAGATACTTTTGCATGTTTGTACAGGTAAACAATTCAGCAGTAAGCCAAGCTCCATTTCAATTTATAGGGGAGCCTAGCTATAGCCACCAAGCTACTGGCATTTACTATGTGGCGACTTCATATATTACATAAACGATAGTGAAATTCATTTGACTAAACTTATAAGATATGTTATGCTTATGACACAGAGGCCAAACATAAAACACTACCCAGATATTGTTCTTCTTTTCAGACAATGTTTTGAAAAGCATAATCAAATAACGGCACTGCATCACATGGTTAGAGAGACCATTTAACAAACATGTGGCTGCATACTGATGATTAAAATGTCTTCCTTCCCGTTCTAATTAAGCAAACCAAAAACAACTGATAGGCTTGTAAATCCACAAAGCTGATGTGTGCAATGAATTATTGAGTCTGGCTGAAATGTCAAAGGCAATGTTAAGATCATACTTGAAACATTTTCATCTTCAAACCATCACTTCTCTGTAATAGCCAACAGCATTGTGCACTAATGTTTTAATCTGAGAAAACAGATTTTCCCAATGGTGTGGAAAATCTGAACAGAAAACAAACCCAAATCACAGACCTACCTAATAACAACATGTTAAATAGTTGAATATGCGAAACTGCTGCAAACAAGAAACTTTCCCATTTGTACAGATTTGTAAACACTTGGTTATGCGCAGTCTGCTCATTCTGCTGATTCCCGAGGCCAAAAGTGTATTGTATTTCCTCAGCCTTTGTGTCTCACTGTTATTGTTTTCCCTTTATATTTTTTATAGATGCTCCAATACTAAAGTATAAAACTAGTTACCGCCAGGCACAAGCAAAGAATAATCATTTTACTGAAGAAAATTATATAGCATTCTCCAAAGACGCAAAAAAATAAAAAGTGAACCTACTTCCTACGTAACTTTAATATCTAGTCGACCCACGGAAAATTCACCCTTAGTACTTAAATAAATAATAGTGAGAGCCATATAATAAGAAATAGGGATAAAAATGTTAAAAGTCATAGTTATAAAGAAGTAATAAAGCAGTAAGGAATATTTCCAGAACAAAAAACAAAACGCAAACCCCAGTGACACAAATGTCTAATTCACCTCAGCATCATCAGTCTTCGAAACATTGCTTGTTGGCCTCGCTAAAGGAAATAGAAAAACACATGCACATCCACACCAAAACTGGGGCAGATGTTGGGCCAAATAGATAGAAATAAACCAGAACATAAGTGAGTAGATCAACATTCAGAGATTATAGTAACATGTGAAGTACAGAAAGAAAATTATACTTCAGCACAAACTAATAAGAATTGGAAAGTCAAGGAGGCTCATACATACTCATATACAGGGCAATCTAATCTTACTCACCGCCTAATGAAAGTAGTATTATGACAACATGGCCATTATGAACCATGGTCATTAAAAGCATAAAATATGTGAATAAAGCAGTAGTTCATAGCACTGACCATATTACACATGCTAGCATAATAGTGGGAGTCATTCAATGGGACCTCTTACATCATGGCTATAACCAATAAGATCACAATCATCACCACCACTTCAAACATGAAACTGATCAATGATCAGCTGATCGGCTTTTCTGCCGCAAGTCCCGTCTTTCTTGTTTGTTTATCGCCCACTTTGCGCTAGAAAGAGGAGACCAGCGGATAAACAACAGCAGCACATTTAAGCGTGATAAGCTGTTGTTAGAATGTATTTAATATTACTTTCTAGTATCAGCTGAGGTTTGCTGGAGCCACGGCTGTAAAAGCTGCTGGTCATGATATCCGTTTGGATATGTAGTGAGAGTGAAACATGAAGATGAAACCAGGAGATGTCCTTACTGAATCATCAGAGCTGAACAGGTGAGTTGAAGAGAAGTTATGAACTGTTTCTGAGAGATAAATAACTCCAGGATCCTTTTTTACGTAGCTGATGGCTGGTAACTGTGCAGGGGCGGGTCTAGCAAAGTTTTGCCAGGGGGGCCAGGTAGGGCATTAACAGGGAGAGGGGGGCACAGAGAAATACTTTTCTTTGTTATGTCATTTAAAAACTTTGAATAAATAATTATCTGAATCTTATAACAAAAGTGGTCATCTGATTAAATGTATAGAAATCCATCATTGTATATAGTAAGTAATAAGTCATATATACACCTTATTAAGCTATAGTACTTTTTCCTTTGGGAAGGTACAATCTGTGCAGTCTGCAAGTCTGTTGAAGAAAGATGTTGAATCCATTTAATTACTGTAGAAAAATAATTGATTTCTGTGCATTTGTCTTACACTTGCATTAAATTTAAGTTGATTACATCAATTAAGCATCATGAGGTGGAGGGCGGGGGTTGGTTCCCTAATATTTTTGCTGGGAGTTGGCAACCCTATTAGATAGTGGAAATATTAAGCAACCTAAGTACTCTTTAAAATACCAGAAAAATACCAGAATAGGGGGGATGGTGTAGGTTTAAATTTATTAGATTGATCAGTGTTGCTGAACTATAAAATGTTTTGGGTGCAGTGTATTTTTGCAGGTATGACAGAATAGTTTCAGTCTCTTGTTTTTTAAAACTTAATTGTGAACTTTTACAAAATGCAGCAAGATATTTATAAAAAACAGTTTTATTGATTACAAAATATCAGATTCATATCGGTATCGGCAGATATCCAAATTTATGATATCGGGATCGGTATGGGACATTAAAAAGTGGTATCGTGCCATCTCTAATTGACATAATCCAACATAGTATCCTTGTTTTATTTTGAAGTATGCTTTAACTTTTTTGTTTGAAATAGTTTGCAATTGCGAAAAAAAAACAAAACAATGTTGCAATGGCTAAAATGTTTTCAGTAGGTAAACATATATAGGTAGGATACATGTACTTAGGTTATCATAAGGTAATTATACCTTATGATAACCTTAAGTAGACTAATTTTAGTGTCAGTTACACTGCACAACTATTAAAGAAACATTTTTTAATCAGTCAGTTAAACTTATGGGATATTGATTTGGTCAGTTAAGTAGCGGGGGGGGGTAATCAGTTTCAGCTACATTTTTTTTGCTCTTTTTTTATTTTTTATTTATTTATTTTTTTTGCTCTTTTTTTTAGCATGAGAGGATACCTGAACTGATGATGTGTCAACCCAGAATGGTGCATCATTATGTGCCATTGCCAGAAGTCTTGCTGTTTCTTCCAGCACAGTCTCAAGAACTGGATGAGAATCCAGGAGACAGGCAGGTAGGAGAGCTCAACCAGATCGTATAAGGTCCTTAACCCATAACCCATCAGGAGTTGTATTTGCTCCTTTGTACAAGGAGGATCAGGATAAGCACAAGCACTGCTAGAAACCTACAAAATTACCTTCAGCAGTATTAGTGTCAGTGTCTCAGACAAATCAGATACAGACTTCATGAAGGTGGTCTAATAGCCCAACGTGCTATAGTTGGCCCTTGCCCACTGCTTGGCACCACGAAACTTAATCTGCATTTCCCATAGATGACCAGAACCAACCAGGACATCAACCACTAGGATATCCATGGAGTGAAACACAGGCCTCTACAGGCTAGGCAACAGTAACCTGACTGCCATTACTTAGTAGGATCAAATCCTTACCCATAGTCAGACCCTACACTGTCGCAGTGGGTCTTAAGTTTGTCCTATTGCACAACAATACCCGGCCTCATCTGGCAAGAGTATGCAGGCAGTTCCTAGAGGGTGAAGCAATTAATACCCTTAACTAGTCCCTATGTTTGCCTGACCTAAATCCAATAGAAACATCCTAAAATTTTGGTCCATCCAACCCCATTATGTTGCACCGTAGACTGTCTAGTAGCTTAGTGATGTCCCGGTCCAGATCTGGGAGGAGAATCCCTAGAACACCGTCTCATTAGGAGCATGCCACAGTGTTGTCAGGCATGCATACAAGCACGTGGGAGCCATACAAACCACTGAGTAGCAATTTAAGTTTCTGTAATGAAATTTTGTCAAAAATTAACTATGATGCCTGATGCATCATTTTTTCCATTTTCAGCCCCTGTAGGTTGATAATTTTTATTTTATCATACATTCTGTCATCTTTTTGTTCCTAACACATTACACGGTCCATATCAGTATAGATATTAGCATCTTTCCACAAGCAGTTTATTTTTTTTATATATATATATATATATATATATATATATATATATATATATATATATATATATATATATATATATAAAAATAGAAGTTCAGCACAGTGCCAATGAGCTGAAAAGAATGACCCCAATGAAACAAAACATCATCAGAACTACTCGATAGCATTCTATTGGCCTTTTGCAAGCTGTCAAAACATTCCCAAAGTTAACTTTACAGTTAAGGTTACCTGTAGTGTCTGATGCTGAGACAGCAGCAGATACGTGCTAATGTTGTGAAAGTCTAAAATGTAATCCTAACATGTTACACTGTTGCACATGTTTTGACACCCTGGTGATGGCTCTGTTCCATCTCAGAATATCAAATCCCCCCTGACCCCAGTTTTTGACCACAACTACACTTACCTTAGTGGTTTTAGTATCCTCTCTTTATCCATAAGGATTTGCACTCTTCTCATTTGTCCTACTTATTATTTCACAGACCTTGGCATGTAACAGTATTAGGACATATTTAGTATGATAGCTGTTTAGACAGCAAAGTTGCACTGCTATTATAGAACTCCACAAAGAGATCATTGTGCACCTTACGTTTATGATTTGCACTTTTACACACATTCATATCACTCTTCAGGTACAACTTCAAATAGGTAGACCACAAAAGGCACGTCTGTGCAAAGCACCATCCTTTAAAGTAAAGAAAGACAAAAAAGTACTTAGATCTGTTCATACATCAGCATCACTCAGATGCTTCCTTCAGAAATCACAAATCGGGTAAGGGTGACAGGAGACAATGATGGGAAAAGATACTCGAAATTGAATGCTTTTTGTCCATCCTCTTGGATAATGACAGTGAACGTTCAAGGATTCAAGCAGTTTATGAGCTACTTTAAGCTTTTCCTTAATGTCCTCCACTTCAATGCAGCTCCCCTTTAAAGCTGCCTATTAAAGCTGATCATGAAGGCATGTCTGCCATTAAAATGGTCTCTTTTAGCTGTATTTGCCTGTGAGGGAGTTTTCCCTCTTCATTAAAATGACAACAATGATTCAGCCTATGCATATGCAAATACACAGAAATCGAGATAAAATTGCAGCAGGCATTATGCTTGCGTAGTGTGTCTGCATGAACAGACCTGGGCTTCACAAAAGATGGGATTTGAGACAGCAGCCATTGCTCTCGTCCCTTTAGACCAGGGCTGCCCAATCCCGGTCCTCGAGAGCTACCGTCCTGCAGCTTTTAGATGCATCCCTACTCCAACACAGCTGAATCAAATGGTTTGATTACCTCTTCAGCATGCCATCATGTTTGGCAAAGGCCTGATAACAAGCCATTCATTTGATTCAGGTGTGTGGGAACAAGGATGCATCTAAAAGCTGCAGGACGGTAGCTCTCGAGGACCGGGATTGGGCAGCCCTGCTTTAGACAGTCCAGATGTACTTGAGGACTTAAACCAAACAGAATTAATTTACCCATTTAGGATGGGAGCTCCTTCTGAGGATTAATTCTAACTTTCAATAGTGAGAAGGCAGATGCCTTGGCATGGACAGAAAGCAGGCATGCAATGGTCTCAAAGGAGACAGTGATCAACATTATACTCCAAAAACTAATGTACATTGTTAAGGGGCTGTACACAATTACTCCAAATCCCTTAGGCACAATTTAATTTCAATGATAACCGTAAAGAGAAAGAAAAGTAGAGTCAAAGAGACAGATGCCTTGAAGTGCACGTGATCCAGGACTGGCCAACTGACAAGATTATCCATATGAATTTACTTTTGAGACAAGTTAACATATAGAAACACTCAGTGTCTCTTTGAATAGCATAAAGGCGTTGAGAGAACATCAAAAAGATGAGAGTGACACGCTGTTTGCGACCACAGCTGAGGGAAAAGCTTGGTGCTGGCATAAATGAGTCTCTGAAGAGGACAAATGAGAAAAGGTCACTCATTAGGATGTGATCACAAAGGTTTTGTGAGGTTCCATAAAAGCAAACAAACCATGTTATCATTTCTCCACCTAAGGATAGAAATTTTAGCAATTTTCTCAAGCTATAGTTTGGTACAAAAGGAAGAAAAGTGATGTGCCATTCATTTCTTTAGTGAATGGAAAAACAAACTGTTTGATCATTAACTGTTGGACTCTGGCACAATTCATCATACTTTCAAATTGCAGGACCACTTCAAACAGACTTTGCACTCTCAGCAGAAAGTCAGAGACTTGGAAACTATGTGAAAACTGTGGAGAAAGGGATTCTTCTCAGATTATGCCCATTGAAAATACAAGAAAACGCAAATGTAGAAGCCATCTTATTGCATAATATGTGAAGTAACCCTCATTCTGTGACCCTAAGCCATATGCCAACATTTGAATTTGCATTGTCCATACTCATGAGGGCAAAGGAAGAAATCTCTGGGTGTTGATCAATCTAACGTGACCCTAGGCTTGTCATACCATTGTTACACTATCCAACCAACAGAGTGGCCCCTGTCTGTGAACACACAGACCCACGACTTCTGGCAGATCAGCAGTAACATTAACGCTGCATTACAACCGCATCTGTGGACATTATGAATAAGCAGTGATTCAAAGCAGCTGCATTCATTACGCAAACGTGATTAAAGTGCCGGACCCCTCGGGCATCCGGGGGCCTAATGATCCCACTCTGCTTTTTTTATTCATGTCGGCCGAGGGCATGCCACTAAGCGGTAGCCCTGGGTGTCTCCTTGCACCGAATGAGGCCTCATTAACAACAGGCCATTCACAAACCCTGCGTTCGTACTCAGCGCCCAGCCGTGGTAAATGAAAGAGACGAAGCGCTCCGGATGCCCGGGTCTACCCCTGCCGCAGATGGGCCTGCCCGCTCTTCTGCATCATGATGTTGACGTCAACTTGTGTGTGTGACAAGATGACATATGTTACAGGGCATTCATCGCTGCCTGTTAAATTGCCCTCTCCAGATGCTCTATTCAGCCCCATCAGTGCAGTCTCCCTCAAGAGAATGGCAATATACATATTTACATAATGCTCTAATGCAATAAAACAAACGAACACACTCTTGTCTGTATGATATGAAGGGAGCTAGGAAAGAGAAATGAGAAAACTTTGTTGATTCCCCCCCATTTAGCTCACAGTTAACAAACCTAATCTAAAAATGATGATTTTGACAAGTATGCAAATCCAAACCCTGATATAACTTGTTTACCTGTGTCATAGAGGTCCACTATATTTTCTTTCTCTCTCAGTGTTATATGAGTATGACATGGTTCTTCATAACAAATAATATTATTAAAAACTTTGAAAATTTGTGTTTGGTTGATCATTCCTTGTTGTAACAATAAATCTTGTACTGTTGAAAAAGCCTGCTTATTTCCTCATCGCACCCATGAAAAACCTGCCAAATCTTCTCTCCCAATGCCAAACAGCTTATTCTGCAATTGATTCTTTTTTAGTGTCATTTATTGATATTAATGGTTTAAGTCTGAAGAAACCAGTTTATTCACTGGGGCCTCGGTAGTGAACGAACAATACACAGCCTGGCACCTCCTTCTCATGCTGGTCACCAGCTTGGTTACACATTGCTGTGGGAAGGCATCCCATTCTTCAACCAGCATTTGGTGCAAGTCAGCCAATGTGGTCATGTTGGTCAGTCTGGCATGAACAGCACGCCTAAGCTGATCCCACAATTGTTCAATGAGGTTGAGGTCATGACTGTAGAGAGGCCTTTCCATCCTCTTGACTCACAAATTCTCAAGGTAGCCTCTGATAAAGCCCACTCTGTGGAGGAGAGCGTTGTCATCTTGGAGGATGAAGTTCGGTCCCGGACTGTGGAGATATTAGATTGCTACCAGTTACAGAATATCATGTGGATCTCTCTTTGCATTGAGAGTACTTCCAATGTTGAAAACCCTTGTTTTTCCAGTGTAAGAGATGACCCCCCACACCATCACAATGCCCCTATCAAAATCTTTACCCTATGGTAAAGAAAACAGTTAGTATAGCAATCCCTGCATCTTCTCCACATTTTTGCCCTAATCTGGACTCGTCTCTGAACATAATGACCCATGTACGCTGTGCTCCAGTATGCATTTTCAGGCCCATTCAAACTTCTGCATCTGGATTTTCCCCTCATGCTCTTTCTACCCCATCAGATGGATTCTGGATCACCCCTGTTGCTGACCAAGCACTAAATTATTCAGTTGAAAATAAGTCCACATTAAAAATGCATTGACTCACAAGAGTAAGACACTGTAGAACAAACTGCAGTACTAAACATGTACGAAGGGGATCTGTGTATTAGAGTTTTTTGTCATTTACATTCCTAATTTTCTATCAAGTACTTTCAGAAAACGAGTGACACACAGCACCTCTTTAAACAGATGGTGCTAACAAAGCAGTATGTCTATAAAGCACTATATGTGGTATGTTCTCATTACATTGACTCTTCAGAATAACGTATGCAGTGAAGACATTAAATAGGAGTGCACCCAAAGTAGTGTCACTAAATGAGCATCAAAACTGAAATATAGTCACCATCTCACCTTCAGTTCTGTGACTCATGGTGTTGAATTATAACTAGGTATTTTTGCAGAACACAATCATATCAAAGCAATGTAGGCCAATGACCTTTTGCTTATAAAATGTTACCAGTTCATCACGTTATCCTATTACACAGTGGTGTGAAATTCGGTCAAAACTGAATGTATGAATTCTTGAGTTATGGGGAAAACAATTAATTTTGAGAGGTCACAGTAACCTTGACCTTTGACTACCAAAATTAAATCAGTTCATCTTTGACTCAAAATAGATGTTGGGTTTTTTTTGGGGTTTTGTTTTTTTTTTTCAAATTTAATGTTGTTCCCTCACAGCATTTAAAAAAGACTGAATTCACAATAACTCCATCTTAAGTAAGTACATAGTGACAGAGGAGAGTAAAGACCCGCTTTTAATTAGGCTACTGTCTATATGTTGCAGCTGTTTACTGTCACAAGGGGAAAGTGTCACCAACAACCTGTCTGTGGGCTAATCTTGCTTTTGATGTTGTTGGTCCTTGTCAGCTGCAGAGAAGAAAGAAGAAGAACGAAAAAAACCAAATGTTAAAAACAATGAAAAGTGTCTTTGTACTGCAGCCGCCATCTGAGTTTCTGGTTCTGTTTATATCATGGAATTGTGGAAAACTGCCAATCGAAGACGATTTCCGACCCTCCATAAGATACTGGACAATCTGAAGACCATTTTCAGAAACAGATTCCCTCGATCTCACTGCCTGAGGGAACAAGACAGGAGGTCGTTTCCTACTGCTGCTATCAGACTATTTAACTCATCCACCTGGGTGAGACCCACATTACTGAAGAGGACTCTGTCACTTCTGTACGCCACAATGTACACTTGCACACCTGTGCACTTATAACATCTTTTAATATCCAAGGAACATTAGGGTAATACTTGTGTCCTTTCATATTTGTATTATATTTATATCTCTGTATTTACCTACCTATATCTCTATTTCTACAATTCACTTTATATGATTGCTTTGAAATTGCTATGACCACTTAATTTCCCTCTGGGATTAATAAATTTTATCCTTCTATTAGAACAATATAATAGAATATTCTAGAATATTTTTCATTTTTCGTCATTTTTGTTATGAACGTTACTCTCACTCCCTCCTCTGTTCTGGTCCACTTTTCAAACAGTTAGCATCTGACCTATGCAAAGCATCATCTATCAGCTATATGCTCTTTGCTTCATTGGAAGACTGCAAGCAAGTATGTTTGCGTTGGTTGCACACCCCTTTACGTATAACAAACATTTATGGAAACTAACACAAAGTTTACCATAAAACAAGTACAAAAAGACTCGTGGTGGTGATGTGGTCATTGATTGGACCATTGATGTGCCACATTCTCACATACACACGCACACACACAACCAAACCAAACCTAGTCAAAAGAAACAAGTCTGCACCTAAAACTATACCACAGCGATTGCACTGCTCTATTATTTTCATGCTCTTCTGACTAGAAAATATAGGGACATAAACAATCCTAAAGCCACAAGACAAAAGTAAAACTAAAATAATGATGACACAGTTAAAAGAACTGTATTTGATCTTGGTGGCTGGTATGTATAATCCCGCAAATAGGCCAGCGGTTTGAAAAGCAGATTCAAAAACTCAAATGTTAAACATTCATCAGGACAAAAAAAACAAAAAAAAACAACTCTTTTACGGACACAGGATGGTAAAATATCAATTTTACATGTCTGGATCCCCAAAAAGTGATGAAATTGATAAGAACAATTTGCAAAATACTCTCTGTTCAGTGTGAAATCAACCATTATCAGAGCAGATAAAACTCCATAGTAATGGTAATATACCATATCAAATTATGGGTCCATGCAAGCGCTGATATGCTTGTAGGCAGTGTGCAACATTTTTTAGCAGTTCTTCAGCAATTATTATTCTCTTTTTAGTATCAGTCTGATGCATGTGCCATTTCCTTCAGCTTCCTGTGCTGTCTACACTTATCAGTGGCAGTTGCTTCGAAAACGCCAGTAAGAAAGTGCCAAATGTGCTAATATTCAAAGAATATTAAAAATCTGTGGATTCATGCAAGTATGCCAAAAAATCTTGCTTCATGAGTATGACTGCACATTAAGAGGGATCAGCATGTATCAGCAAGTATCATTCATGCCGAAAATAAAGACAGACTACCATCAAGACACACTGTTCAAACCATCTCTGAAGGTTGCTGACAGGACCAGATTCCAGCTTTGCTGACTCTGAACCTTCAGGCCTCACATGGACCAGTAGGAGGGGGCTGGGCAGATGGAGGCCTCAGCAGCTTATTAAGCCAGCTTTAATGGCCTTGACCCTGGCCCACAACCCCCGAGAACAGTCCTGGAGGGAGAAAGGTCAAAGTTTGTATAACATTACAGAGTGAGGTGTGCGGTGTTTGGCAGATCTCCATTGTTGTATCGACTATAAAACAGATGGAATTCTGTTAACCAAGACTTTTCCAAGTTTCTCTCCTTGAAAATGTGCTTAAGCTTGCAATCAAAGCCAGCCAAGTTTGAGAGTAGCACATTCCTTGACCTTAGCCCACAGCTAAAAGCAATTACAATTCTATTTGTTTTTAAAGGTTTTTGCTTTTATAAGGCACACGGGAGAAGAAAGCAAAGGGGTGACAAATGGTTCTTGGCCAAGCCAGACCCAGACCTTGAGGTTACACGGCATGCATTTAAGAATACTTAACACCCATTTAGCCCTGCAATTATATATTTTGAATGAGAATACGTTAATGTACTCTACTTAGACTAAATTACTGTCACTGAATTTGACATTCAAGAAAAGATTTATATTTTAATAACTGCAAATGTGGGATGTTTCGCTGCACACTGCCTATGTCATCAGAAATCTTTACTAACTCATTTTTGCAGATATCAATTTATCGACTCCTGCATGCCGTATCGTAGTTTTCATTGACTCAATGAATAGGATTTGGAAACCATAAAGTGGCAAAACACACCGATCTTCTAGAATATCCATCCTAATGTACAGTTTCATTACTACCCCTCCACTTCAAACACCACAGTTCTTGCACACTCACTTGCTCAGTCCCCACTATTTCCTCTACTCCTTTTCAGGGGTGTTGCAGACGCCTGAAACAGAGGGCACAAGCAAAGCAATAAGGCCTGTTGTGAAATGGCTGTGGGATCAATGGGGGTTTTAAGGAGGCCGAACACGTAGCCACAGCTGGTCAATTAGAGCAAGGACAGCACAAGTACACACACATATACAAACAGTCAAAGTGGCTGGCCTTTAAAAACAGAGTTACTTTTCATACCTCGTCAGCTGTTTGTCCTCCAGCTTTAAATGAATCAGCATCTCGGATTCTTGATGTTTCAGTGGTTGCGGTGTGAAGGCTTGAATGTAAAAATAAATAAATAAATACAAATAGATTTGGATATATAGTCATGAAAAGAAAGTTTCACAGGAATCTGTGCAGTTGTATGAAAAACTAAATACACCCTCACTGCTTCCATAGAAATAAGGGGGTAGGTAGCAGCTAGTTGCTGCTAATCTGATGTCCTGATGTCCTTTATAAAAGAACAAGTTTTGCCAGCATTCAAGTGTGTGTTAACAAAATGCCTCAGTATCGCCCAGATATAGCAAAGCTACATCTCAGACTCTATGGGCCTCATTTAACATGTTAAATGTTAAAGTTCATGACAGTACAACAAAAAAAATCAAACTAATATGACTTTTTTGGAGGGTTGCTTTATTATTAAGCATTGCATTTCGGCCTGTGGCATTCATCAGGCTCATCAAGAACTATATTGTAGACGGCACTATAAATAGAAGACACCGAGTATACCTATCCACTAATCCACTAATTGCACGGAAAAAAAGAAAATTGCACAACTTTTTTTCTTTAAAACCATTCAATTGTCTGCATGCAGTACATTTATCCACCAATGAAGCACCAACAAGGATGGGTTGGCCATATGGTTATGTGATATAAGGCCAAAATGGGGGGTTGCCAATGTCAAATCTAGATATGTTTGATAGAGTGCAAATTCAGGATGATGATTTGAGTTTTTCTCATCCAGTGTTACAAACATACACTATGAAAGAACTAAAGTATTTGAAAAGTACCAAACATACCTAGGTTTGACACTGGTAACTGTCCAGTTGGCCTTATAATCACATGACAATACCCCAGCCCATTCCTCTTAGTGTTTCATTGGTAGATAAATATAATGCATGTGGATTGGGTGTTTTTAAGCACGCACGCACGCGCACACACACACACACACACACACACACACACACACACACGTTACTATTTAAAAAAAAATCTGTACAATCACACAGTTAAGGGGGTTAATGGACAACTATACTGCAACAGCAGAATGATCCCAATGATCCCACTTGCAATGGCCAAGTCAAAGTCCAGACCTCGACCTGATTAAATGCAGTGGTGGGACATTAAGAGAGCTGTGCATAAGCCAAAATTTCTCCACAATGATGTGTGAGACTGATAAAGTTATATGGAAAACCATTACGTTGAGTTATTGTTGCTAAAGGTGGTTCTACAAGCTACTGAATAATGGGTGTACTCATAACACTGCACATGGACAAGACGCACTATGTAGACAACAGGTCAAGTAAGAGATCAGCAAAGAAGTGATGTGCACTGTAGCACTTTACCCAGCATGAAAACAGCAATTCCTGTTACTGAATTAGCATAAGAGGGGGGAAGAAAAAAAAACAAAAATTCAGAAGACTAGTGAGTCAGACCTTAATGAAGCTCATTAAGTCAAAGAGAAAACATTGTGCCATTTAAGTATGACAGAGTGAGTCGCTGGCATCAAAATATGCACTTCTCCCAAGCATTTAACCATGGGTTATTTGATTTAAAACAGGAAATGGCAGGTGAATCCATTACTCTGCTTTGTATTTCATCTTCATCATCACGAGTTAAGGTCGTGGTTCTAGTACACAGCTTGTAACTAATAGAATTTTCTCAAACATTGTGCAAACAGAATTTTAACTACGCTGAGGTTTAGTGAGCACTTATGTGAAAATTTAGCTGGCTGGGATGAAACATAACAGTAAAGTTTAGTATACTCTTGTGATGATGCAAATGTGATGAGAGGTATCGCAAAGATTGTGAGATAGTATTTACTAAAATAAACTATGAATGAATGCTCAGACATTTTTTTTATTATACGTGTACCCTTCTGTCCCCATTACTTTCTCCTAGACATGTTTTTTTGGCTAGTCAGGATCCAACCAGCATAGGTGCTGGAATACTGATGATAACAAAAAATAATTTCCCCCAGGGATCAATAAAGTATTCTGATTCTGATTCTGATAAAAGATGAGAGTGTTGATAATCTGACCTTGTAACTCCCAGCAAGAGCAAACTAAGCCAAGTATAGCACAGAGTGAGGAGTGGAGATAAACCCTTGCATCTTATCGTGCATATTTCTTCTCTTTTTCTCATCGATTTCACCTTTTCTGATCGCTACCAGTTACTGCTATGAGGCTGACCTGCTCTAAAAGTTATGATTTTTGTCGTGGTGTTGAATCTTGCAATCCAAAAAAACGGAGTTTGTATGACATGGGGCAACATGGCTATATCTCCATGTTTCTCAGCAAGCATTCACTGTACAACACAAGGTGACAGGTTCCCAATTATCTTGATCACAACAATCAGGACGCACAAAGACACAAAAGTACACCTGTGAGATACCCTTTTTTTTTTTTTAAATGTCAAAATATTTAGTCTCATATTTTCCCATCTATGAATGTCCTTCATGTATTCACTTCTTTCCATTCTAATCTCTCCTCTCCACAGCTCTTGTCCTGTGTCTCAGCACAATACCTTTTGCTAGCGCAGAATATTGTAATGAGTCTATAAATGGGTTCATTACCTACACTACATTTCCAATTAAGCATGGGAACACATTGTGAAGGGAGAAGGAAATAGACACTTGAGAGACAGTCTACTGATAGTTCAGCCTCTTGCCTTTACATTTGCTGCTTGTTTTTTCCTGTTATGTTTTTCTTGCCTTGATGATGATCTTCTCCATACTCTAGTTTCGTCTAACAACAAGCTGTGCCTGAAGAATAAAGGCAAAGTCTTGACTTGATTATTTGTAGTGAAAACACACCTGATGTCTTCCAAAGTTATATAAAGTAGTAATTGCTCTTTTTCAAATACTTGCACCAACTCTGTTTTGAAACTAATTCTTGTAATCAAAATACATAGTACAAGAAACAGTGAAGGGAGGGTGGAGGAAAGAGGAAGAGCAGACGATTAAAGTAAGACTGAAACATGTAGAAAGCAAAAACAGAAAAACAGAGTCAAAACATATAATCAATACCAAGTCCCTTCATGGTTTCCATGTATATAAGATTGTGTAAATGTTCTCCCTCTATTCCCCTTTCCCTCCAGCTGAATGTTGAGCACTTCCACTCCAATATCCCGTTAGATTACAAAGAGTATTCATCACTGACAACATCCTTCAGCGGCTCCCCCAGGAAGTCGGAACTACAAGAAGGAATCCTAGAGCAGCTACTGTACCTCTGAGCCAACCAATGACAGGAGGACTGTGAAGTTCTGTGATCACCTGGAAACCTTTGGCTGCAACATCAAAGCAAATGACTGATGCCGTATAATGCACCTAAAATTTTTCACATTTTTGTTTGTCAACACAACCACTGCTCCTGTTGGATTTCTTGTGTTCACTTTGAAATGTTTACATATTCTTTGTAGGCTTTAAGACAGTTCTAAGAAAAAAAAACATTTTTTAAAAAGGCCTGAGATTTCTGCAATTATGCTGCTTAATATGCTAACATTAAACTAACTAAGCTACCAATCAATTCATCTTCTACCACTTATCCGGGTCTAAACAGAAAAACCCAGCACTCCCTCTCTTCCTGGTGTTACATCCCCCCAGGAGGATGTCTCTTCTCCCTACTAACTCTTTGTTTTGTCTAGGCTCCACCTCCTCCGTCCTGATTGGATGCCGCTCAGAGTCCAGATAATTGTTAATCAGCGGAGCACTACTTAAGGCCTGTGGAGCTGTGTTTCTGTGCCCTCTGGTCATTTTGATTGCCATACCTGTGCAGGCTTGCATGCCTTTGTGACTTGTATGTGCATTTTTGTTTTCATGTTCAGACTGCTTGTAGGGGAGAGCTGCCTTTTGTTTTGACATCCCATTTTCTCCAGTTTATGTGTTGTTAGGTAGGTTATGGTTATAGGTTGTATATTTTGTTTTCTTTGGAGTTAGGTAAGTTTCTTTTATTTTTACATCAGGGATGTTTTGTTTGTTATGTTGGCCTTGGCTCTCCCTGAAGTTATACCTCAGTCTGAACCCAAATCTCATCACCAGCATTAAATAAACCTTTTAAAGTTACCATCTTGGCTCCTCCTTCACCATCCACCTTTATGTTCATCCCTTCACCCCCTAGACTAGCCAGGGGACGTAACACTGGCCACCTCCTCCAGTTCATCTAGGGGCACACAAAGACGATCCCAAGCCAGCCGAGAGACATCATCTCTGTAGCGTGTCCTGGGTCTGCCCTGCAGCCTCTTCCCGGTAGGACATGCCCAGAATACCTTCACTAGGTGGTGTCCAGAAGGCATCCTAGTCAGATGCCCAAAAAAATCTGAACTGGCTCCTTTTGAGTTGGGAGAGTAGCAGCTCTAGTCCGAGTCCCTCCTGAATGACTGAACTCTTCACCCTTTCTCCAAGGGAGAGCCAAGCCACCCTTGGGAAGAGGCTTATTTCTGCCATTCTGACTAAACTAGTTATAATATATTAAAGTAAGTACATCCAGAGTTGGTACAAGACACCTTTTTCAGAATTTTAACTTTTACAGATGCACAAGTGATGCTTACAAATACTGTAAAGCTGTTAAATTGTATCTACAGTACACATTCAACATGTTCTTTAAGTACGTTAAGGGACTATAACCTACAATGAAAATGTAAATCTTATTTACATAAAAATATTGGTTTGTTTTTTTTAAACTAAGAAAAAAAATTAACAGGAAGTCTATACTGAACATTGCATTGTCAAAGAAGAGCAGAACTACAATAATGTTATTTTTTACATTGAGTACACAACCATAGTGTATTCTGAGTGTTCAAGGTTATGATAGATACATTCCTTCATTTATCTATCACTAATGACAACTTAAAACAAAAATGCATTATCTGAAACAGAACACCAATTGGACTGTAAAATGCTACGGTGTTAAAGCAGATATAATCTACAGAAAGATAAGAGAGTGCAGATCTTGGAATCCTTTTACTCCAAGCTATAAGATGGGAGTAATCGCTGAATGTTCTTAGAGTGAAATATGAATGAAAGTGTCATATCATTCAGTGGCCATGACTCTGCAGAGCACCAGTGAAGTTTTTGCAGAGGTTGAGATTTAAGTTAATGCACAGTACTGCAGTGCCCCCTGCTGACCATAGGACACATTTCACCTTTAAAACACTTCTCTGCCCCTGGAAAGTTCACTGGGAGAAAAGAATCTATGAAAGAATTTAATTAATATTCTATGAGTTGCTTTAGTCCAATACACAATGCCAAAGAGACTCAGAGCATACCAGTTACTCTGAGCATCTACATATGCACTGGCCATAAGTTTTTGCACTGTGATTCTTGAATTATATTGACTAGCAGACATTTTTAAATTAAACATTTACACCATATTCTTAATGAAGGCTGCCAAAATAGTGCATCAGTTCACTGCTTTATGGGCCAGCATTACAACTGCACTGGTTGTACTGACAAAAAACTGAAAACAACATGCACATATCAAGTGACTAAATGAAGTGGCTGCACAATTTTCTTCCAGATAAAAATTAAAAAGACTGATATCTATTATGCCGTTTTCCAGAATTTCCATTCTTTATCTTTGCACTCTAGTACCGTGCCTTTTTATGAGTCACAGTTCAAAATAAACATGAATCCACTTCAATTATTTGTATAGCCCAATATAACATGTATGGGTTCAAAGGGCTTTTCTGGGGGTTAAGGAGGTTGATAAATATATTAAAAGAGATATTTAACAAATGAACAACCCATTAAAAATGCATATATGCACACCCACAAGTTTATAAACAGCTCATACATAAAAATAAATAATACATAAAGTCCCACAAAAAAAACAAGGAAAAATATAATGAAGAAGCAAACTTAGAAGTAGAAGAACTTTGCACCGTATCTCCCAGACTACTGAATCGAGTCTCACCAGAACTGACAGTGGTATTATTATTAAGTGGAAATACTAGTTGAATACCAGATTTAAAGCGTGTTTATAACAGTTTCTTGAAATTGGCCTTAGAGTCTACTTCTCTAATATTTTGAGGGAGAGGCTGTTTCAGAGTTTGTGGGTATAATGTGCAAAAGCTGCATCCCCAATTTTTTTCTGTGAGGAGTACTGCGTAGCTAACAGTTTGGCAGTGGAAGATCTAAGAAGGCAAACTCGGATGTAAAGTGATTAACTGTCAGACCATTTAAGATTTGTTTATATAAATAAAATATTTTTAAATCAATTCTGTAGGATTCTGGAAGCCAGTATCTGTTATTGGTTTCCATTAATGCCCTTGCAGCAGACTTCTGACTAAGCTACAGCTTACTGAACGTTGTTTTAGGAAGCCCTGCAAAAAGGATGTTGCAGTAATCCAGTCAAGTAGAAATGAAAATCATCTTATACTAGGCGTTGATGCAGCCCCTCAGGCTATGCAGTGTCTGAAACAGGTTACTGTAACTTCAAGCCAACTTTCTTCTAATTGGGTCCCCCTCAAGAACAGAAAGTTTGAACAGCAGAAGGGTGAGGCTGCTGATACAAGGAAATATCTGATCTGTTTGGCATTATACAGAGTTGAGAGTATGAATGGTAACAACGTGCTTGTAAAGCATCCACTACAAACAGCACAACCTTAAAATCTAACATCTGTAAATTGTACCTTTACACCAAAAGGCCCAAAGATGCAAAAGATCTAGTTTACTACAAGGTCATATAGCTTTTTCTGAGCAAATATAACAACTTACGTGAAGACGAACACATTCTTGGAACTATTGTTTCAGCTTTGAAAAAGAAAGTCAATAAAATGCAAAGGTGTTATTACTAACTAATGCTATAAACAATAGGTATACAGTAGGAGGTCTAGGGGAGAGAGAGTGATTTACCATCCCCGCCATCTTCTCGTCTTCGATAACTTGACCTCTCGACAAAGCTGGTGACGGTCCACACAATTACCTTCAATTATCTTCACTTCCAGCTCACCAATTACATCCATTATTGATTCCAGACCCCCAGGCTGTAAACCTTATCTATACCCAACCATAGCCCATGATAGAGAAAGTAGAATAGGGCCAAATAATAGCACCTTGCTTCTTCTACATTCTCCAGCTTTTCAGTCCATCTATGTGACATCATCACCTATTTCAAGGATATTGCTTCACACTGCAGTGCCCTTGAGAAACAACTTCTGTGAATGGCATAAAAATTATTTGTGAGCAGTTATGACTCTGCTAAAATGATCTATGCACCAGAGTGCAAGTTAGTTACCACAAAAAAAATATGTTTAAATGACCTCCTGAGTCAGAAAACTGAATAAAAGTCCAGGCAAACAATATAGCTAAAGGTTGACTTTTTCACAAAGAAAATCCAACAAATTCTTCTTAAAATTTCAACGCATGTTGTGTGGAACAGCAAAGAAAACACACACACTTTTTCTTTCTATATAAAGATCCATTGTGAAGCTTTAGGAAACAATGAAAACACATGTCTGTCTGTAGAAAGCAAAGTAAGACAGAGAGGGATGACAGTGAGACAGCGAGGATTGAAGGTCAGCTACACAGTATGGAAGCTGTAAAACGCAGGATCACACTCTGCAGCTCTCCTGCCAGATTTTTTAATATGATACTTGCTGACATTTAGTGAGACACAAACATAAGCTGCTGTCATCACACACTAATGTAAAACATCCATCATCTTGAATACATGCCAGGGCACCTGCAGAGGGCCGTATCAATGATGCCCTACTGCCATCTCCTGTTACAACAAACTTGAAGAGCTCAGCTCCATGACTGATTTGTAATGCAACACTGCCCCCATGAGGACGTATGAAATTAAATATAAGTGCACGAGAAACTTGCCTCTTTATGCGTGTAGCTCACTCTCCCACCAGGTGTTTAAGATACCAACTGTGTTCAGGGTTGCAGTACCCTAAACTTCACTTTAATATCTGCCACTGATACAGAGAACGCTGCAGAAAGCTTAGAAGCACTGAATGGTTGGTATTAAAAACAACAAAGAAACCTAATTAATTTTTAACTTTATTTTTGAGTTGCACAAAAATGCTTTAATTCAAATTAATAAAAAATTTCTAACAAATAAAATACAAAAAGCTGCATGTTTACCCTGTAGCGTGCATCTTATAGGTTCATGTTTCAAGTTTTTGTTGTTGCCGTTTTACAATATTATGATGCATATCTTCCATTTTATTATACATATAATACTATATTAAACGTAATTATCTATTTTTAAAAATTGCTAACTATTAAGCAAGGCGGTAATCTGATAGACATGACTTAACTGATACTATGAAAATATTTCACTATTTTAAAATCGGCATAGCAAAACTCTTGACAGTGTAATCTGAATTCAAATTTTCTTCGATTTTATCACTGATCTGGGTTGATGATTTTCTGTAATCTGTGTTAACCGGTTCAAATGCTATCCTTCAGCTACTGCCCGATCTTGCTATGTTTCCGCGTAAAACTTTGCATGAGTCTCATAATTAAAGTTGTGCAAATTAGTTGTGTATTATTAGGGAAAGAAATAAACACGAGAAAATGAACAAGTAACAGCTTAGTCAACTAACCTCTTCGAAGAATCTATGTTCATTACAGAAAGCAGCCTGGCATCTCTATGTCACAGGACCATAGGAGTTGCTAATTACAGTAAATTGGAAATCTTGGTTTGATCTAGCCTATTGTTGTTGGGGGGTTTTCTGTTTGTTTGGGTGGGTTTTTTTTTTTTTTTTTTTTTACTTGGTAATGATGGGGTCTGAGTAGGGGAGTAGCTTTTATTAACATAAAATAAAGATACTTTATTTTTTTGTGGTTTCGTGTTTGTTTGTTGCCAAACCGGATTAGACCACTTTTGAATAACGACCATCTTCTGGCGCCTGCCGCCGTTGAATAGAAAGGGGCGTGGTTCGACAGGTCTTATGTGGCGTTCAATGAGTACAGGAAAAGTTAGTTTTCAGTGCAGAATCGTAAGCTATGGGCTTCATTGCAATGAAAAAAGGTCCGTGTTATATTAAACTGGACATTTAGTGACGTCCAGGTTTTCTAAACGTGGAAAATCAGCAAAAACTACTTAGTTTGATCTTTTATTTACTAAGATAAACTTTATGTTTCATATTTCCATACCCTCATTCATTTTTAATTACTTTTCCCTCTCCAAAAAACATAATAAAGGCTCTGAATATAGTACGTATTTATTTTCAACAGTTTTGTAGGGGTTCATTTAAAAAATCGAGAATTTAAAAACTGACATAATAAAAAGTGAAGGTATGTTTAATATTTATGTCAGGTTGACACATCGTCAATGAGTTGTTAACTAGAATCAGTTTAAAGAAAACAATGAAACAATGTCTACAAAGTATTTATGTGCACGTTTGTTATTGTAGTTTCAGTTCTTGTGTATTACTCTTACGGTTGCGCGGCAGGCACTTGAAAGCATCACTAGTGCAGCTCACTGTTGTGTGCGGTCTGTTAGTTGTGTTTGGTGCTGGCTCCCCTCTGTCCTCCATTAAAGCTCGGCTCCATCCCCGCTGTACGGCGCAGGCCCGAAGTAGCGCAGCCGCTCTGAGGTTAGTGCCCTACCGCGCAATCTCCATCTATTTCAGCCCCGGCGCAGCCGCATCATCGAACCCGGCAGCGTTGGGGTGAACGATGCAGATTGTTTAGATGTTGACTGGAGTCGGATTGTATTTTAAATCTGTTTTTGGGGGGAATCGTGATCTAGGCGCGTATCGACTTCAACCTCGGAGAGAGAAGAATAGCTGAGGATGAGCCCACAGGCCCGGGCCTGTTATGGCGTTATGTTTTTGTGTGATTTTTTTTGCGCGGGTTTCGTGCTAGCTGCTACATTACGATGGCTTTCATTGCGCCCTGTAATCGTTCTGTTTAGTGTCTGAACGTGGAAAATTGTTGGCAGAATTCGTGTTATTTTAGACGACCGGCTTTATACCGCCAAATGGTTAGCTAGGCAGCTAATTAGCTGAATGTAGGGCATTGCTAGCTTAGCTCAGTGAAGCAGTCGTTGACAGTACACCGGCAGATCCGGCTAACTGTACATTACTGTCTGGCACGATCAATTCTTTATCCGGTCCTGTGCAAAATTAAGCTGGTTGCAGGTCACTAAATTGGTTACACATACACATTCTTGTGGAGTTGTGCGTTTCGTGCATCACTGGTCTCCTCAGTGTCTAGACTTCATGTACTGCAGCTGGCAATAAATATATTAGACTGAAATGAATGACCTGAATTTCAGTTGCATTTATTTATGTATTTTTTTTATTTTGGTGGGGGGCCAGTATTGACGTTCTTGTAGGCCACTGTAAAAGTTAAAACAGTGCGTGCAGATACATGATTATAAAACTATTCTATAAATCATCTTTGCACTGTATCAACGAAGCAGGTTATCTACATGAAACGGTCTCCTTTCATTTATTCATAAACCTTTTAACCCTGTAAGTTGATTGATTTGGAGTGAACATAAGCATTTGTGTGTGTGTTAGTGTGCAATATATGTTTATTTTTCCTCAGCCACACTACAGTGTAACTCCACATATTCACATATCCAGTTTTCCAAATTAATATGGAGTTTCCCATACTGTCAAAACAATTTTAAAGACCCTTTAGTTGGACATTAAATTGTGATTTGTATCTAAGTTGTGCTAAGCTATCTATTACTGGGTGGAATGCACATCTTCCAAATTCATCACCTGTAACACCTAACATAAGTGCCCTCTATGGGCAGAGTGAAAGTGGTACAGTCAGACAAGAGTGAAAAAAATGAAACGTTCTTTTCAGACAATACTCTTCCAAATGAAATTCCCTATTAATGCAGTATGACGTCCTCTGGAGGCAGAGCGGCAGTGGTGCACTAAGCACAAACACAAAGACACCATAGCATCTATCTTCATCAGACAGCTCTCCCTGTAAAAATAAATGACAGTGGCAGCTGTGCATGGTCACAGTTTTGTCTGAAATTTTGTAACACTTCCAAATTCTTGTTGCATATGAATTCATTTTAGTGTATAAATAAATATCAGCATATTGTCTTGTTAAGATAACATATCAGTTAACATATCGTGGCTCAAGAGTTGGGAGTTCGCCTTGTAATCGGAAGGTTGCCGGTTCGAGCCCCGGCTTGGACAGTCTCGGTCGTTGTGTCCTTGGGCAAGACACTTCACCCGTTGCCTACTGGTGGTGGTCAGAGGGCCCGGTGGCGCCAGTGTTCGGCAGCCTCGCCTCTGTCAGTGCGCCCCAGGGTGGCTGTGGCTACATTGTAGCTTGCCATCACCAGTGTGTGAATGTGTGTGTGAATGGGTGGATGACAGGTTGTGTAAAGCGCTTTGGGGTCCTTAGGGACTAGAAAAGCGCTATACAAATACAGGCCATTTACCATTTAAATTTGATGTGCTTTGATCACTTCCCTCTTTCTTTCCTCAGTAACTGTACTGTGGACCTAGCTGTGTAGACCAGCTGGCTGATAATGGATGAGCACTCCGTTCACCAGACAGAGCACATGACCACCATTGAGGCTAGCGCTGTCAGTCAGCAGGTGCATTTACAAACATAATAAATGGTGTAAATTAGAAACAAATTTACTGATATTAATCACTCATCTTGTTAAATTACCGACCCAGATCAGAAATCTCAACACCCCACTAAAGTGCAAGTCCCAGGTTCATTCATTCATTGATTCGTGTATAGGTACATGTGACCACCTTGACTGACACATCCATGATGAGCGCTGAGGAAGACTCGACCTCCTCGCCAGATGACGATCCATATGATGACACAGACATCCTCAACTCGGCTGGCACTGATGAGGTCACAGCTCACCTGGCTGCTGCAGGTGAGTCTAAACTCTGTGCTGTTTCCAGAGTGTGTTAGTTGGGTCTGATCAAAGTTACAAGCAGAAGTGCTTCACGACCTGTAGACTTATGTTGATAATTGTTATTAAGGTTGCAAAGTTTGTGGCAAATTAGACGGTCAACTCCTTACAACAGACCATTTTTTGTTTATTTTTTTATTCTTCTTAGCAGCTATGATTAATTATACAAGCCTGGTAAATCCCATAATGCCATAATTTAAGCAAAATGCTTTCAATTGAGCAACAGGTGGCGCCAGTGGATTAGTTGTGTAGGCAGCGTTGCCTTTGTCAAGCCTCTGCCATGTTTGTTTTTTTTTCCATCTTTATCCCTGAAAGTTGACATGATTTGAAATTAAATCGGTGAAATGCTATTTCATGTCTTTTTAAAAACATATTTTATATTTAAAAAAAGAGAACAATAAACAGTAACAACCACATGGGCTTTAAAAGCTCAAATCAGAGAAGGAAAATACTTTGTCTCTTTTTACCTTTGGTAAAATCTCTCCTCCTCCTCTTTCTTTCAGGGCCAGTGGGTATGGCAGCTGCTGCTGCTGTAGCAACTGGGAAGAAAAGAAAAAGGCCTCATATCTTTGAATCCAACCCTTCCATCCGTAAGAGACAGCAGACTCGTCTGCTCAGGTGGATCTAATAGCTTTTCTGACAGCAGCTACGGTGACCAAAATATCCCTCGCTCAGCTCCTAGGGTAGAATTGTTGTTGTGCTTTGTAGCTTTTAATCTGAACACAGAAGTAAAGGATGGTGTTTGTTAACAGGAAACTGCGAGCCACGTTGGATGAGTACACCACTAGAGTGGGCCAACAAGCCATAGTGTTGTGCATCTCCCCCTCCAAACCCAACCCTGTGTTCAAGGTGTTTGGTGCTGCTCCTCTGGAGAATGTGGTAAGTCTTATAAATAGAGCAGGTAGAAAGCATTAGTTTGTAACACAGTGAAACTTACCATCACACCAAACCTCAGTGTTCTCCTTCATTTATTTCAGTGAAGCCCTCTCAGTCATATGCAGTGTTTCCCTTGTCATAAGTATACACTGCATGTTAGATAAACTGAATCTGCTTTACATCTTTCTTCCTAAAAACTATTTGTGTATTAAAAATACTCATAATTTTATAGCTAATAATAATTTATTAAAGGCCATATTGATTTTGTCTTAATAACATAACCAAAAAAAAGGCATGTAGTTACTTATCTTTGACCAGGTATCTACTAGCAAATGTTTTCTTCAGTGATTTATTTAAACCTGCTATCACTCTTAAAAGCTCAGGCTGACACACTGTGATGTATCTTTCATGGATACTAGGTAAGAAAGTATAAGAGCATGTTGTTGGAGGACCTGGAGAACGCCCTGGCTGAACATGCCCCTGCAGGTGGAGAACTCGCCTCAGAGCTGCCCCCGCTCACAATTGATGGCATCCCCGTCTCTGTGGATAAGATGACCCAGGTAAGGCTTACTGCGGATTTATTCTTTAGTGGGGAATCTACGCCGTAGCTACGTCTTAACTGCAAACTCGAATTTATCAGTGAGAGAATAACAATCATCATGTCAATTTAAAGGACAATAAAATCAATATAGGAATTGCCAGCAACAACCTCAGCCACTTACATGTATGCTGTAGGCTCTACAAAGTTTCCCCGCAGAAATCTAAATAAGGCCTTCTCTCTATTCTCTAGAAGTGCTAAAGTTTACTCGCTTTTTCCTTTGTACAAATTCACTAATACACACACACACTACTCCCAGCAGAGGGCACCAGCCGCTAACAAACCAGGAAGTTTAAACTATGTCTTCTAACTAGTGAGAGGAAGAGCTTAGCTAACTACATGTAGCAAGGTCAAATGCTTATTTGTAGGTGTGTTGTCCACTAGCTCATTTTTGATGTTTTTGATTAATCTATTCAGCAGTCATGCATTTATTCTCATCCTGAAGAGCAGCATCACCATTAAAATAAACTCTAATCTGAGAAAAAGCTAATCCTTCTCTTTGATAAGCAGAGCAGCCATTGTAGGCCGTTCATCGTAGCGTTAGTACCACTGGCAGGCCTGAATTTTCTTTTCAGCCCAGGGGAGCATGGCTTGTTTACTCTGCCGTCCCAGTGCTGCTGACGCATTCTCTAGATCATCGTCACAGTAGGCAGCATGACAGTGGCCCTCAGAGACGATCCACAACCCTCGGCGCGCGTTAGCCAATCCCAGTGCCGGATGAATCCTTGGAGGCCAGGTGTTAGTTGGAGCTTGTTTTTCTGGAAGTAGTAGGATGAGATTATCGCGAGTAACCTGTTGCCTCACTCAATTTCGACAAGCCGGGTGGAAAGGTGTGGGGTGGGTGTTTTTACAGATATGTGTGTGCTGCGCGTTGGAAACAGGAAGTTGTTTAGTCCTTCTGGGAAAAGCTAGTAAACCTTGGCCAAGGAATGAGATGAGAGGAAGCTAATTTAGTAGAGACACCCAGTTCGTATCAGAAACATGTCTTCTAAAAGGATATCTGCAGTAGAATTTTATACAGCTGAAGAAATCCCAAATGAGGTTAAGCAGAGGCCCTAGTCTGTCAGATATATGGAGCATCTGTAGCAGGTGATCCCACGACTAGCTTGAGCTCATAATTACCCCCTTGCCTTGTTAGGTTCAGGAACCCAGCAACATAACAGCCTTCCTGAAGTCTGATTGGACCACTGCTTGGAGGATTAGGATTGGGGTGGGGTGGTGGGTGCGAGGGCAACATGCCACTTAACTCGCTAGCCACTGTAATTTGGCCATCTGGCCTTGCACAGATACATCCACATACGTCGCCATCATCGCAGGTGTAAATGGGAGAATAATTTTCCTACAAGGCTTTTTCGCAGGTTAATGCAGGTTGCTGAGCTAGTGTTGGCTCTGGTGGAGCTCCATTACGTGGAGGGTTTGTTGTTCGAAAGCTGGCGCGAAGCACCGACACTCAATTTTCTATCAAGATCCATTTTCTCATATCTGTTTGCGTGATGCACTGAGGAGCTGTGTGACTGTGAGTTAGAAAAGGGGGGCCTAACGGGGAGGAGGGAGGGATTTATTTCTCCCGGAACCAAATTTAGCTTGTGATGTCAAGGCAGGCGGACGCTGCAGTGCCTCATTGTGCAATATAATCCCCCGGTGATGCTTGCATATTACCGGGACGCCGAGGACACTGGCACTAAACCCCCACCTCGGCATGTCAGTGAGTGTAAGCGCGCGCCTGCTCGGGCTCTGTCGACATGATGGGCAGTGCGTATGCGTGCCACTCACTACTGCACATGAAGTATGCATACAGACGATCGATAACAAGCAAATCAGATGAGATTAAGAACGTCATCCGCTCGCTTTTTCACCTTGTCAGGCAGCTGTTATTCAAGTTTAGAAACTAGATGCACCATAAAGCTCGGATTTTTAGCTTTTAGCGCAACAACATTTTCACCAGCTGGTCACCTGCAAAATCAGCACTTTTTACTTCATTGTAAGATATTCCAAAACGGTGGACAAGCACTTGATAAATGGACTGATTCTTACATCTATACAACATGCCACATTCACGTTTCTTCTAAGCTTTTAGTGCTTCCTAACAAACATTCACACTCTGATGGATGCATCGGAGAGCAACTTGGGGTTAGTATCTTGCCCAAGGATCCTTGGCATACAAACTGGAGGAGCCAGGGATTGAACCACTAACCTTCCGATCAGTAGGTGACCTGCTCTACCTCCTGAGCTACAGCCACCCCATCTTGATACCGTCTTGATAGAGTCTGTTGACAATAAAGAAATAAGTCTGTACAGTGCACCTATTAGCACAGAGTTAATGCAGTGCCCTTGTTTGACAGTCAATTTTAATTTTTAACAATACTGACTGTCTCGTCCTTGTTAATACCTCTGCTCAGTGTCCTGGAGCCTTTGTTGGAACAGGCTGTCTGTTGGATCACCTCTGATGTGCTCGCAGTGTCTGTCTGATACGTCAGGCTGGAGCCATAGCCATAGATTGGTCTGTTAGTAAACCTGACCCCATTGTTCTCCTTTTAGAAGGTCTGTTTCTATTTTCAGGCCTTGACCACCTCAGCACATGCTGCAGGTACCTAATGCACGCCTCTCGCAGCCTGCTCAAGGGCGTGTATGCCCTGCAGCTTTGCACATTATATTTCTGTCTATATAATCTGTTTTTTCCATGCATTTTTTTTCCTCTTTTATTTTCCTTTAGGCACAGCTGCGAGCATTTATCCCAGAGATGTTGAAGTACTCAACAGGCAGAGGGAAGCCTGGCTGGGGTAAAGAGAGCTGCAAGCCAGTGTGGTGGCCCGACGACATCCCCTGGGCCAACGTTCGCAGTGATGTGCGCACAGAGGAGCAGAAACAGAGAGTAAGACAAACACTAGTATAACGTGATATTTTGCTGGGAAAGAGTACAAGGTTGTAAGTGCACAAAATGAATGTAGCTTGTGAGTACAGATCACTCAACAACAAAAGATTTTTATAGATCCGAAAGTGACAACAAACTAAACAGATGTTGTATTGTCCACCCATGAGAAAGATTCTTTTTACACAGTGTTTTAATCCTGTTCTGTTACATTAGCTAGTTCTGTTTGGTGGTGTCTAAAGATCCAGAGCTCTTGCCTTTGCAAGAGTCACCTGCCACGTGTAATTCAGTGACAGTGATAACAGTCCTTAAAGACATAGTTGATGGCATTTTGGGAAATGCCCATATTTGGTTAACTTAGAACAGTAGTTCTAACTACTAAGCCATCCTAGACAACTTTAGGATTTGGATCATTGCTTCCTTAGTGACACAAGTCGCTTTAAGATAGATTGGTGTCATATGATGTAACATACCAGAGAAAGACGCAAAGATACCATATGAAGGAGTAAAAGATACAGTAAGCTTGTTTTATTAGCATACATACAGCAGAATATAGTAGTAAATTGTTTTGCAGACCTCAAGGAAAATTGCTACAACTCATGAATCAACACTTTAAATATGAAGCTACAGCTAATGCACACCTTTGAAGCTCATTATTTTTTCCTCTTAATATAGCATGAGAAGAACAGGCTTTAGAGGTGCTGGTAAGCCAAGTCTATGCACTTTTAGTAGAACCAGCACAGCTGTTAACACCTTTTCTGTCATTTATTTTGTGTTTTCTGTGTATCTTCTGAGATAGCTTTAGAGCAAAGGAAACAGGCGCATGTCTATTCATTATTACGGTTTAATTTAATCCCATTGTACATAATTCATATTTATCATCTGATTATATTAAGAGATGTACCATGCCTTAGAGTCATCAGTCTTAAGAATTTTTGCTAACATTAAATTGTGTCTGTACTTCCTCAGGTCTCTTGGACGCAGGCGTTGCGAACCATAGTGAAGAACTGCTATAAGCAGCATGGCCGTGAGGATCTATTATATGCTTTTGAAGACCAGCAGGTAACCACGGCAACCACCACCCAGCACCACCTGACCACTGCACAAAGTATCGCTCACCTTGTGCCCTCACAAACCGTGGTACAGACCATCAACAATCCAGATGGAACAGTCTCGCTTATCCAGGTGCGTTTTATTCACTGCATGGCTTTTATACTCCTGAGTGGGAGTTTTTGCCCTTCTTGTTGTTTTTTACAGAGCCTAATGCACTTGGTGGAAATGTATTGTTTTCAGGTCGGTACAGGACACACAGTTGCCACTCTTGCGGATGCGTCGGAGCTGCCTGGTGTGACAGTTGCACAAGTTAACTACTCAACGGTAACTGAGGGAGAGGTAACACCCACATGCGTTCAAACGTGCCTAGAAATCGTTCTTTTATCAAAAACCATACTGAAACACATTAAGTTATTTACTGCACACATAGCCTCTTAAAAATGCACTCTATTTAATACCACAAAATCAAAACTAAAGCCACAAGTCCATCAATCTAATACCGGCAATATTTGCTCAGTCTCATTACCTCGTTGCTAATGTTCATCTACACTTATGGTCAGAAGTGTAAATCCACACAGGGCCAAATGTATACATGCAGGCTCATATATATTACATATATCCAACTAATATTTGGTAGCTTAGCATATTGCACCTTGACCAGACCATTTTGCTTACCATTGCAAGCTTCTGGCATTAGACGTGGCTGGATATTTAACACTCTTCTTGTTCATTTAAATTGGTTAGTGGTCCAAAAGCTTTCAGTAGGGTTGAGGTTGGGCCATTACAAAAGCTTTATGTCGTCAGCCTGTTTTCTGCACTCTAAAATTAGTTTTGATATATCATTTCCCTGTTAGAAAACCTGTGTCGAAGTTTGAACTGTTCTGATTTAAAGAACTTGGAGGTAGTCTTATTTATTCGATCCACATTGTGTAATGTACAAGTACCACTGATTACCAAATAGCACTAGCGCATGATGCTACCACCATCATGCTTGACAGTGACGCTGGTGTTCCAGCAGTTTCCAGCTCATGGCAGGCTTGAGCGTTGGTGGTTCCTGGGTTCTTTCTGAATATCCCAAACAATTGCCTCTCATCAGGGGGGACAGTTTGGGTGTTCTTCCAAGTTGGCAAAGGGGTGAAAATCGGAAAAACTTGTTCTCGCATAAAACTATTTGAACTGATGAAATCTTTAGTTATTTAGAAATGGCTCCAAGGGATCTTCCCAATTTGTGGAAATCTACAATTTTCCTTTTTAAGATTTTCACTGAGTTACTTGGAGTATTGGTCATTTCTACCAGCTGTAGTTAAATAATGAACACTAGCAAGAATTAATTGGCCTCGTCAAGTTAAAACACATTGTTGAACCTTCAACAAATCCTGTTAGTGTGTTGTGAGCGTATGTTCATATTTTGGCCTGTGTGTATAATTTTGACCCTGTGTGGAACAGAGAAAATGTAAATTATGTTTGCTATATAATCGTTTAATCCTAGTAAAAGAACAGCTCGAAGAAGAAGCCTAAAATTACCATGACACTCATGCTTCTGATAAGTGTATGTAAACTTAAGTATATACTTTGTTTTTCCTCCAGGTGGAACCAAGCTGGGCCACCCTGCAGGGCGGGGAGATGACAATCCAAACGACTCAAGCTTCAGAGGCCACGCAGGCAGTGGCATCCCTAGCTGAAGCTGCTGTCGCTGCTAGCCAAGAGATTCAGCCCGGAGCCACTGTTACAATGGCACTGAACAGGTGATTCTGACAGAGCTGAATATTATGTTATGTGATTTCCTGAGATATTATAATAGGTCTCTAACCTATTATAAAGGGGTGCACGCAGTGTAAACGGTCCAGGTACAAGGACAGGACTAAAAAATGCAAACTTAGATCTGGAGAAACTTTGCTCAAGACAACTTTTAAAAAGGTTAAAAAAAAAATTACAAAATAGTCTGTTGTAATAGTAGCTAACATCCCTATGTTGTTAAGCCTAAGCCTACAAATGTGTTAACAGAGAAGAAAGTTTTGGTGCTGTCACCAGAAAATACCAGAACCTTTTAAACAAAAAAAATGTTATTATCATGTCAAGTTTTAATTTCACTGAGAGAAAAAAAACACTAACAAGTATAAAAAATGTCATAAATGCACAGGCAGCTATAAGCAGCTGGCAAATGACAAATGTGTCAGAACAGGTTACTGGATTCCCTGGAGATACTTTTTGTCCTGTTTCAGCATCTAAATAATTAGCTTGTACCCTTTTATACCAGCAGCATGCACGGTGTAGAACCATTAAACCAGTTGTTAGGCACATATTTCACGTTCTAACAGCTCTTACCTGCTGATATGCAGGTAAGAGCAGATTAAAATAGCTGCATTTGAGATGTTGTGAGTATAAATACACAGCATTACATCTCTACTTCATTTAGGCTGCTGTGTTAGAAAAAGAAAAAAATGTTTTCAGTCCTATTATAGTCACAAATTAAAGTTCCTGTAGGATAACAACAGAAGCAGGTTAATAGTTTGTTGTAGGCTTCGGTCGCAGTTAAAAGAAGCTAACCCTTGGCTACCCACTTCCTGAATAACATTTTTTTCAGCAGTTTGTTTCTGAAGTCAGTCACCTAGATACTGCCATGTTAGAATTTTTTTTCACTGCAGTCCTGTCCTGGCAATCATTTCAGATGTGTATGGGTATGTCCCACTGGGGCTTGTTACCTGCACCCACCTGAGACCCCCTCCTTCTCATTTCCCCTCCCTTCCTGCTGTTTACCTGAGCTGAGCTACTCTGGGCTCTCCACTCTGCCGTCTCTGGAACATTTTGTGTCTGTTTTCCAGCTACAGATGAGGTGCAGAGCCTCTTATCCTCACTGTTTTCCTTCTGTGCAATTAAATATTACCTGAGATGCAAGATTTATTAGCCATAGTCAAAAACCCCAGCAAGCTTAAACATCCAATCTAAATTCACATATTAAACAATGAAACAACGCACAAAAAAACGGTGTCGTTTCTGGTACACTTGATTGCATCATCAAGAATCTGTTGTCTCAGCTCTCGCATTTCCTCTTCCTTTCTTTCTGTCTCTCTACATTTCTGCCTCAAGCCTGATTATCATAAAGCTGCGAAACTGGTGTGCTAATAAGCTAGTAGTAATTCTGCTGCATAGATCCAGTATATAAAATTGCTTTATTAGACCCATAGCACCTGTCCTTTGGAGTGATGTGACCGATTCTCTGTAAGTCCAGACTAGAAAAGCCTCTTATAGCTCATGTATTCCTGCGTCTTCACCCCACATCTCTCTAATAACCCTTGGCTCTCTGAGCAGACTCTGCGTGAGAGAGCTTTTGGGCTTTGTACCAGGAGATTGCATCTTCAAGCCTAATTTCTTGTTTGTGTGTGTTTTAATTTGAAATTGCATGTACAGAAATATGGGGTTTTTTTTACATATAGTGCACTTGTGATTTGTGTGTTACAGTGAGGCAGCAGCTCACGCTGTAGCGACGCTGGCAGAAGCCACACTACAAGGCGGAGGTCAAATTGTCCTGGCAGAGACGGCAGCTGCTGTTGGGGCGCTGGCAGGGGTTCAAGATGCCACAGGTACCCAATTATCAGAAATACAGCAAACACTGAAGCAACATAAAATAAAATACACCTCAAATTACAGCAATTACATAATTATAAAAAAAGTCAAGTGTTTTTTTGGTATGCAGCATTAAACTGTACAGACAATGAAGGTCTGAAAAGTCATAGTTATTACCTCACTACTGCATTGCCTGCAATCACAGGTACATTAGTAACATTATCAAACAATCAAACAGTGGTAGTTTATATATAAACTATGTTATCTATATTGGCGACCACATAAATCAATTTATCTATATTATTTACGAGGACCCCAAAGATTAGATTACCGCTCTCTGGAATGACTCCAGCCTTGCCAATATATTTCCTCAGGTGCCCTGCAGTCCAACCATCAAGTTTAAAGTAGGTCTGATTAATGGTTGTCACGAAAAGTGCAAAACAGACGCACACATACAGAGATTCTTTCATTTATCAGAAGATAGTCTGATATTCTGTTGTTAGCCGGCATAAGTGGCACCCAATGTGATCGTCTGCTGCTGTAGCCCACATGTTGTGCAATCAAAGATGCTCTTCTGCATACCTTGGTTGCAGCGAGTGGTTATTTGACTTACTGCTGCTTTCCTGTCACCTTGAAGTAATCTGGCTTTCTCTTCTGACCTCTGGCATCAAAAAAGTATTTTACTCAGAACTGCTGCTTGCTCGTTATAGAGATGGTTGTGTGGGAAAATCCCAGTAGATCAGCAGCATATATGACACCCACAGCCTTACGACACTCAAAGTCACTTTCTTTTTCATTCTTATGCTAAATTTCAACTTTAGCAAGTAATCTTGACCATGTTTACATGCCTGATTACATTGAGTTGCTTGCCACGGGTGGCAAGCAACGGAGTGTGAATGAGTGTGAATGTTGATTAATTTGCACTTTAGTTTAGAAGTGCTTGTATGAGTGGGTGTGAATGGGTGAATGAGGTATGTTGTATACAGCGCTTTAAGTACTCTGGGAGAGTAGAAAAGCGCTATATAAGAATCAGTCCATTTACCATATAATTGGCTGATTAGATATTAGTATTTTTGACCAGTGGAACAGCACCTTGAGGTGACTGTTGTTGTGATTTGGCACTATATTAAAATTAATAAGATAAAATTGAATCGAATCTAAATTGAATTGGAACAGGTGTGCCTAATGAAATGGCAAGTTTTGACGTTAAAAAAATTCTCTTGGTAGACTTTCATGGACAAACGGTAAGGAATGAGGAATATTTTTCTAAAATGTGTTTTCTATGTGTACTTTACAACAGAATAAAAAAAATTAATCAGTAAATGTGTGCAATTACATTTTACCCATTGGTGTTTGTGTGCGCTCCCCAGCCAATGGCCTTTCTAATTAGCCTCACTAAGTGTAAGCTTCCCACCCGTAGAACAACTGCGAGGCCTCTGAGCCCCCACATTGTAATCTGCTCTGTGCTGATGTGACAGATGGTGTGTATTTATGTGTGCATCTTGTCCCTTCTTTTAATGACACGTTATTAGAGGTTCACCCTCCGTAAATGCATAGTGCAAACGCTGCTATTGCCATGTGTCTGCTGGGACTAGGCTAGTTTGCAGTGACAGCCTTCCCTCTTTGCTCAATAGCACTGACAACAATTTCGTGGATATGTTCCGTCAGTAGCCTCAAGGCTAAACATGGGGCTAATGTTTCATAAGCAATAACATTTTGCCAAAGCTGCATCCTGAGTATTTATTGTTGTTGAACAATTTGATTCACTGGTTAATTTAAACGAATCGGGATATTGAATTGGGAAACCTTTTGTAGCCTGCAAGCTGTCAATCTTTTACTTATTATGTCATCTGATCAGTACAATACACATATTACACACACACAAACATGCACCAACACACAATGTACACTAGTCCAGGGGCATGAAGAGGTCCCTCTTGTGCCCTCCTTAAGAGCTTTGATCCACTCCATTATCAGTCCATAGTCTAATCACTTGACCAGCTGTCAGCAGACACCCCCAAGCTCTGTTGCTATATTTATATAGATATAGATATATATACATATATGTGTGTGTGTGTGCCCATGGAATTTCTGTTTAAATCACAGTACGAATCAGACTTGTGTTAGTGGGAGTTTTAGAAACCAATGGAATCAGTTTGGTTCTGTAGCAGGCAAAGCTGGGAGACATGGTGTGTTTAATGGTTAAAAGGCTATAACAATTGCCAGGCTGTTGACTACAAAACAATTGTATCCATTACCTCATGTTGCCAAACTATTTTAGAAAACCAAATAACATCATCATGAAAGTTTCCTGTTAAAACATTGAGCAAATGCAAAAATAGGTGCTACGTCTGCATTCATATCCTATAATGGGGATTCACCTTATTCAAATCTAACATCTGCAGGCTTTGTTTATTTATTTATTTGGCATGTTGCTTCCTAAACCACGAAGAGCCATTTGGCTGTAATAGCTCACTCAAACATCTAACGGAGCTGCCAAATCCAGCCCTTCTCGCAACTATTGACCTTCGCTAATCACTGTAGTGCTACACAGCAGAGAAGACTGGTGTTTGAAGTGCACCAGCCAGGTTACACTGCTGATTGACTTGTGTAGTAACCCTACACCAGGGGTCGGCAACCTGCGGCTCTTTAGTCCTTATAGTGCGGCTCCACGTGGTTTGGGGAAATAAATTAGAAGTATTTAGCTGAAGTGTATTTTATTTATGTTAGTTATTTTTTTTAACTTGTAGTTCCAAATTGGAAGATTATTGTGATATTGAAATATAAAAATAAAATTATATTTTATTATTTTGTTCATCGCTCAAAATAAGTGTGGCAATAGCGGAAGCCGGTGTACTCGCCGAAACGCCGTGCATATATCGAGACTTTCAACCCAAGGTAGGCTAGTTATGGATCTTCGGATCCACATTGTCAGCAGCTGTTCTCCACCATGAACTATGTTATAAACAAACACCGCTCACGCCTCACAGATGGCAACTTACAGTCCTGCGTAAAGATGAAAGTACAGCCCCGATTTGCAGACGCTGTGCGCAGAGGTTCAGGAGCATAAATCCCATTGTAAACATATCAAGGCAGACCCGACGATGTTTCCATGAACATGCTTTTCAGCATCTCTTTATTGACCACTTTTCACACACGGTTGCTGTACGCATACAGCCGGCTGTAGCTTTTCAGCTCACAGCCCGACATATACCAACAACAGCATAGATAGCGCAGACATTAAGGCGGCGAGACGTGATTGTGGGTGCCGCTCACGTGCATCCGCCTCCCCTGCAGCGGCGCTGCAGACCACGCCCCGCCACACACATTAACCTGGTAAAATACATATTTAGGCAGAATTTTTCATCTTTTAGCAGCATAGTGCTTTTTTCCAATTATTTTTTTAAAAGTCAGGTCAAGGCTCCAAAAGCCCAAAGGCGATATGAGGGTGGCGGCTCACAACAGTTTTTGTTTGCTACTTGGATCATTTTAGTTCAGCTAGGTGTCTTTCCTTTTGTTATATTTCTTTAAGTGTTCAAAATGTGTTAATTACATAAATAAAATGTAATTTTCTCTGTAGCACTTCATGGATTTAAGCAACACACCTTAGTTGTTTACACAAAGCATAAAGGTAAAAAACAATATATACAGTGTTATCTTCATTTTAGATGTCAAAAAGTATTTGTGGCTCCAGTGTTTTCTTCTGCGTGGAAACTGGGTCCAAATGGCTCTTTGGGTGTTAAAGGTTGCTGACCCCTGCCTTACACTGACAAAGACACATATATAAACACGGCTATACAAGGCATGACCCTTCATCTCTAAGTAACAATGTTCGAGTGGCACTTCAATTACAGATTGCACTTCATCCCAGGTCTATGTTGCTGTGCCAGGCCAAAGCCACGCTCCCTATAAGGTTTCCTTCATAATAACTGTTAGAACAGCTTAACACTGTCACAAATAAGTGTCAAGAGGGGTGAGCAAGAGGCCACAAAGAGGACCAACAATTACGACCTTACCTGGCAGCAGAGTTCCATTTTTATTATTGAATGAATTGTTTTCTTATTTTGTTCAAAATGTTATTTATTCTCAGTTACAATTATATCCACCCTTGTTTCATCTGGGTTATGTGTTTTAAGTGATTCATTTGTAATGTGGACTGGTTGCCTGTAACATCCAGCATCTAAGCTTGCAGTAATGGGAGTGGGTATGAGCCACTGCCATCCCCTATGCTGACCTTCTTGCCTGCCTGTGACACTGTGACAGCTTGCAGGGTGGGGCAGAGCACCACGTGACTGCAGCAGTAATCCCTGCAGGCAGAGACGCACAAACGGAGCTGGGAATGGGGGAAGTAAGCCGAGGACGTTCAATTGGGTCATTGTTCAGAAATGCCTTCTCTGTAACATGTCTGCCTCCTGTCACCAACAACTACCTGGAGTTGATGGGTTCCCAAAGGCCCGTGTAAAACATAAAATCCGTCAACAGGATTTCCTCTAGCAAGAGAATGTAAAAGCAGAATTTCTTAGCAGAAGAGCTGACAACCTGTGGGGTTGAAAAACAAAACCAAATAAACTGTGGATCCAGAAAAAGGACCACTTTGGGCCATCTCAAAAACGGAGTCAGTCCCTTAGAGACTCCCATGTGAAAATCCCCAACTTCACAGCAATCTAACAATGCAATCTGCATTCACAAACACATTTTTAACACTAATTCATGTCTGCAAACCTAGATGGAAATGCATGGAGGGTACTTTGGGTTCAACATCTTGCCCATGGATACTTCTGCATACAGGTGCAGGAGCTGGGTATTGAGTCACCAACCTAATGAATACTAGACAACCCGCTCTAAATGAGCCAGCATCTAAATGAGCCACCATAAACAAAAACAAGATTTCTGAGGACAGTAGAATAGAATTGGGTAACCAGTGAGGAGTATAAGATCTTCAAATGTCTAATAGGTTTATTTAAAAAAGGTACCTGTGTCCACCTGTGAATGATTTCCCTGTAATATTAACATACCTGTGACCTAAGTACGCAGTTTAAACTAATAAAAAATGTATTAGTGATGCTGGTGCTGCATGTTTAAGTCCAACTTGTCCTCTTCTTTCCTTTAGGTTTGGTCCAGATTCCAGTCAGCATGTACCAGACGGTAGTCACCAGCCTTGCCCAGGGTAACCGGCCCGTCCAGGTTGCAATGGCGCCTGTCGCCACACGCATAGATAACACTGTCACACTGGACGGCCAGGCAGTGGAGGTCGTAACCCTGGAGCAGTGACCTTGGAAGGAGCAGAAAGCACTGATTGGCCACCTAGGAGATTTGTTTATCTGTTCTGTTTTCCGAGACATCATGCTGTGTACAATGTCAAATATATTTTTAAATGTGCATCTACAGGGGAAGTGTGTTATCAATGCATTGTGTTTACTATGTAAAGAGATTGCGTTTGTTGGTGTATTTTTCCCATTTAGCGTTGTTTTTTTGGTTGTTTTTTGGGGGTTTTTTTAGCTCTGTGAAGTTGAGTATTTAGTATTTATTTCTTTACAATTAACCTTTGCTTAAAACAAAGATGAACCAAAAAGCTTGGGAGGAAAGCCACCCCTGTTTCACTGAGTGTGTCTCTTGTCTTTGTTTGGGGTTTTTCACTATATTGTCCATGCTCAACTGTTTCTGTTATTAGGATGACGAATTCAGTGCCATAGTCGGAAAGTCACTCCTGTGTTTCGCCATATTCACAATTGCTGTTCCCACTTCAACTCACTAATTCTCTCACTGTACAACACAGCATCTGAGATGCAGACACTCCTAGAAAGTCTTGCCCTGTTGGGTTTTTTTCCCCTTTTTTTGTTCTACTGTAATCCAAGTACATGCCAAAATTTTGCAAAGACTCAGGATAACTTTCTTTTTTTTAACTGTTGGATGGCGGAGAGGACTTACTGACGCAGTCTTTTTGTCCACCAAATTTTTTTTTCATTTTTTTCCTAGTGCATGGATTCGAGGAGGCAACCGTGTTATTTGCAACATGAACTCCTTTGTATGTCACGCAGGACTCGGTGGTCTCCATCACTTTGTATGCCACAGGAAGCTGGTCATACTTGGACAGAAGCTGCACTATTTGTGATCCACGAAAGGATTTGCCACACGAAAAAACCATGCTTGCCGAGAATCAACTCTGTTTGATGAAGGTGTAACAGTTGGTGTGACTTTCACCAAAATTGTGTATTTGGGAAAAAATGAAGTCCAATAAAATGGCTGCTGTTCACCATTCATCCAGTTTCTCGGGTATTATTATACTCTTGATCCAAAAGCCTAACAATTAGTGGATTTTGTCATATTAACATCAAACATACATGTGAAAAGTCAGCTCTATAAAACCTTTTTGGCATCTGCAGGTTGGTTTTGTGATATCCTACAGCAGGAGTGTCCAACTCCAGTCCTCGACAGCTGCTGTCCTGCAGCTTTTAGATGCATCCTTGCTCCAACACAGCTGAATCAAATGATTGTATCGCCTCTTCAGCATGCCATCAACTTTGGTAAAGGTCTGATAACAAGTCATTCATTTGATTCAGTATAGTTTATACTTCAAATTCTGAAGATAGCCATAAAAAATGACTAATAATACATGTAAAGCCAAAGTTAAATGTGCTTTTCAGTGTTACGATGCTCACTTTTGCCTTTGTATATCAGTGAGAGATCATATCCCTAATATGGCAATCTCAGACATAGCTCCACCCACTTGCTTTCCAAGTTATCTGTATGCCAGAGACAGAATCAGAAAAGAGTTGGCTTAAAGGGAAGGTGGCCTTAAAATAGAGACACTAAAACACCAAAATATTTCTGTGAATCACACGGGAAAAAAAACATGGATTTGAAAATGATCATATTCAGCATATAATTTGTTTAGGGCAGACTTTTAAAGATTTACGATGACCTTACAGCCTCATTCCTTCTACCTTTATCTGAGAAATACCACATTTCTCCACCTTTTACCCGTAATGGTGCACTTGCCAGAAAGCCCAATAACCTCCACACTCTCCTCTATAGCACCCCCCACCTTTCCCGTGACAGACATGGGCCTTGATTACATCATAAGCTGCCCGAAACCTCTGCTTTAAAGCCTGGGATTTGTGAGCAGGGCCCTTCTGTTGCAGAGCAGAACAGAGAGAGAAGCGTTCGGGCCTTAATCTATCAGGCGTCAGTGTATATCCCGCTCTTCCTCCAGATTAAAGCCGAACCAGGTTGCATTCACAGATGAAAAAGACCTTATTTTTCTTCTTCTTTTTTTAAACTATATACTCCCTTCTGGGATTTTTCGATTGGACCCCTTAATAAGGTCAAGTGTATTGTGTGCATCTGTGTGGGCAAGAGAAATGGTAATTTTCCATGTAAGTCTCTATATAATGGTGCAGTCATACACTGCGTGACATGTATGCAAACTGTCACTGCAGATTAGAGGTTTTATTAGCACGCTTTCTTTCTCGCTAAGTCTCTCCCTTCTTTATTTCTTGATCACTCTGCAGTATCCATCCATAAAGTGCGTTTCATCTTTTTAAATTTGTGATCAAAGTAGTAACAAAATAGCACAAGATAAAAGCCTCGGGATAGCTGTCACCAATTTTACCCACTGCATCATATAATGCTGGCGCTTCACCTAAAAATGTATTCTTTATTCTATTTAAAGTTGATAATGGAGTTTTTGAGAGTTTCATTTCAAAATAAGAGCTCAAATATCTGATAATAATATATGTTTTTAACTTCCAGCAAAATGTTGCTTTATTTATTTGACCTCTCCTCTCAAAAGGAGTTTACTATGAATAATTTTAAATACTGTAAAACCTCATTTTGTTGGCTAGAATGCCTCGGCTGTAAAGTCTCTTACATTAGTAGAAGAAAAAGACGCTTGCAGAATAGTTTAGCAGAACTCAAATATGCCATATACAGGCAATATTAGTTAGACACTACATTTCCATAACATTAACCCATTTACATTACATGCCTGTTAAATAACTGAATCCCTTTTTCCACATGAAGAGGTAACATAGGTATCTTATTCAAAAACAAGCTTTTCAGATTCATAAATTACTAAGTAGTTTGACTTAAATTACCACTTTGATTTGACTTGTTTTTGTAAACCTGGTTTTATGTTTTGGTAATTCTGATTTAAATGTAGTAAAAGTTGGTGGCTTTGTGTCATCTGGTCCTTTTTTTGAAGGCTCCTATCCTTCCTATGTGAAATGTGTTTAACTCCCTGATGAAGGTTTGTACATGACTGTGCCATGAGAATAAACATCCTAAATAACCTAAATAACTGTAGACCTCATTCTTCTGGATGAATGAACACCTGTTAGGTGGTTACATCACCTGCATTTGTACCAATTGCTTCATATGAGAAGTTCGACTGCTGCACGGAGGTACTGCAGACATCGTGGTGCACCACACTGCAGTGCACACTTTCAAACTTCAGATAGATCATCTGACATAAACTCAAACCAAAATCTAGGCAACTAGGTTTCAGTGTGAGTGCCTGCGCTCCATCCTGGAGGTGATAATAATAATAATGGATTGGATTTATATAGCTGATATGATATGTTTAGTGGTGGAAAAGCTCTCAAAAGAGAAGAGGCAGCGATATTGATTCTCCCCCGCCGGCAGACTAGGCTGCAGCACGAGCTTCAGTGGCCCAGCTCCACAGGGGGCACTGCAGGGTGTGAAGGGAGGGGTTGGTCATTCTTGTTGCCTGGAGTCGTGCAAGCAGACTCTGGGGCAGAGCTTTAATCTCTACTAATCGTTTCTTAATACATGCATCCCAGGCCCTATGCCCGTGTATGCATGCACACACACATATGGGCAAACTACTTGCAGTCCAAGCCCCCGCTTGCTCTAACAAGACATAATCTCTTACCGCTCGCCCATAGGGCTGGACCACAACTTGAGAATGCATCTCTCATCAAGTCGATGAACTCAGTAACCTGCCTTTGAGGTGCTCCTTAGGGCAGGGAACCCTGCTTTTGAGCTATGCATGCCCCTCTAGTGTAAAATGGAAACTTTTCTAATCTGTGGAAATGTAATCAATTCACTCTAAATCAATTTAAATTTAGATCTAGGCGTCTTGCCGACATGTTGCTGATGAAGCGTCTTCCCCCATAATGTAGTCTAATAGTCTAATAATGGCCTCCTCACCTTCCCGGCTCACACCTCTGTCCACCTTCAACCCAGACACTGCGTAAGAACGATGATAATCTCATTTCACTAATGCTCAGTAGCCTGCATTAGAACACAGGCGAAGCACTGTCTCAGCTCAACTCTACCCACCCAGGAAACTGTGTGTGTGTGTGTGTGTGTGTGTGTGTGTGTGTGTGTGTGTGTGTGTGTGTGTGTGTGTGTGTGTGTGTGTGTGTGTGTAACAGAAAAAGAGAGAGAGAAATAGAGAAAGGGGCCAGGGGGGCTGTGGGATAGAGGGGGCACTGAAAAATGCGGTGTAACCTGAGCTGCTCGGTCCATCTGGAGAAGGCCTTGAATTGACAAGGGTTATCCCTCAATGCACTTTGCTGCAAAGAAGATCGGTAGACGGAGTCTGACACAATGGATCGGTCTTTTAAAAGTATTTATTTGCATTACACACAAGCAAATATGAATGCTAGATAAACAACGACGCATTTCAGTGATGAGTCAGCAGGTGTGCACACACAATTAAGAACATGTCAAATCCTTAGATTCATGCCCAGACGGTTAGGCGTTATACGTGCGTGATATATCTGTAACACGAGACAAAAAGTGCAGTTAACCTGAATCAGTTGCCCAGAAAATATCAGCCAGAGCTGAGATCCTTTATGTCAAGTAATATGTGTATCGCCACAATCTAAGCACTTACCCATTCTCTGTTTTAATGGCCAATCAGCACAAAAAGCAAAAGAGCCTCTGCAAAGGTCCACTGATGACATCCACGTAGATCAAATATAGCTAGCCTGCAGGCAAACAATACAAATCATATTAGCTAAAGCTGAAGTGTAGGCTATAAAGCAGGATTTAAGCAAAGGCAGATAAAGAGGTTTTAATCCCCAGATCCCCCTGTCACCTACATTAGCAGACCCTGACCCAGATATATGAAGCTCAGTATGGAGCTTGTTTTTTGCGCCAAACTGTCAATGGGCTGTTACAGCAAACCAAACTAACATTTGAAAGACTGCCTTACTCTCCACCCTTTCCATTTGGGGAAGGGAGGGAGGAGGGGAAAAGGCTGCACTGAAAAGAGAAGGGTAAGATGACACCGCACGGTTTGCCAATTATGCCATGGAGCTAAGAGAGGAACCCCCTGATGGCTGGCTGAAGGCGGAGGAGCTGAACCTGTAGACATAAAGTGGAGCACTGCAGAGCTGCACTCATTTGTCCACTTGTCAAAGACTGACTGATGAACCATTATTTTAATTACATTATCTTCATGGAACAAACTGCGAAGTATCAGTTTCTCCATTAAAAATCATGTTTGTCATCATTATTGTTTATTCTCCTGTCCCCACGCCCCAAATTAGTTAGTTTAGCCTACATCAGAAAAAAAAATTGATTCTGAAAATCTCTGCTTCTTCTTTTTCCTCTGATCTAAACTTGTCCAAATGAAATAGTAAGCTGAATATATGTTTTGTTGTCCAAGTACTCAATCCGCCACTACATGTTTGAACAATTATGCGGTAAAACTGTCAGCCCGATCTTGCAAAGTGGAGAACAAGGTAATACTTTAGGATGCAGTGCTAGACTTTTTCATTGATTGCATTCAAATATCTTGTTTCAAGAAAACACTTACATTGATTTTTTTCCTTCTTGTTTTTAGAGGTGAAACCGTCTCCCAAAGCTAAAAATTGATTTCTACTTGTCCTGCCTCCTGCACGTCATCTTTTCTGAATTAAAGAAGCCAAACACTTCGGGAGTTTTATCTAGATCCTGATTGTTCTTTAAAATTGCTCGTAAAAAAGTTTATACCAAGTCACTGGAGCTTTGAGGCCAGGGTGTGCAGGGGAGGAACAGAGTCTCACCCCACCCTTCACCACCGTCAGCCACTCACTCATTGACTTAAATGAGCTTCAGATGCTTCTCTGCTTGGGGCTATTTTTTGTCTCCGTATTGTTCTCAGCTGGTGGATGCTCTCAGGCAGTAGTTGGCAAGTCTAGAACCACCGGATCCATCTACCTCACCAGTGTGAGTTCTACCATTGCCAAACACCACCTGATAGCTGTAGGGCCTCTTCTTACAAATGAGCCATAAACATGGTTGAAGCCACTAAGACGAGATGGCATTTAACTGAAGCTGAAAAACATAGAAAGAAGTGTTATTTTTAAACCAAAAATAACAATGAAACGATGTGAAGAATAAGCTGGCTGTTTCATAGCCCTGCTCTGCTGATATCATCCTCCGGGGTCGTGGTTTAAGACAGACTAGAACAGAAGTGTCAGCTCCATATCCGCCAAAATACATGAAACCAAAGGTACAGCAAGGAGAATTCAGAGTTCAATCATCAGCACATTTTAAATAATAAATACCAAATGTATCAATCCACAATTGTGCAAAAGCGATGGAAGTCTGTCTTGTCCTATATTGGCACTACACATAATTGCTCAAAGTATATATACAGAAGCAAAAATGTGCTAGTGCCAAAATGGGCAAAGAAGAGGAGTGGCTGGGGCATCCAAATGCAAGCAGTTGTTGTTATAGAGACACCTAAGGACAGAAAGATGCTGAAGCAAGATGAGCGCAGCACAGCTCATGCAACCGCACCAGAGTCATTACATCACATTCACCCCACCCACAAGCACAAGAGAGAGGAGCCACAGAAAGTAAGCCGCGATAGACGGGCATCGTCATCAAGTGGTTCTTTCTCTGCTCTGTTTATGGCCCTATGGTAATTCACTGATAGTGAGCTCTCACAGTGAATTCTACCAGTGCCATACACAGAACAGGAGTCATTGTCACCCCAACACCAAGGGACAGTCATCAAAACTATGCAAACTAGACCACCAACCCACAAGAGCAGAGCAGATGCAACAGCCTGGAGAGAGAGTGCGAGAGAAGAGAAAGAGAAATGAGAGCAAGTGAAGAAATTATTTTAGAACAGCCACAGCCTTCAATATGTCCGTAGTGTTGCAGTGACGCAGCTTAGCTCAAGACTGACTGCACTGCAGTGGACTGATCCACACACTGAGTAACAGGTCAAAGCCACTGTGCCTCAATGTGAGCAACTAAATATAAGTCCAGTCAATCCTACGAGTGAGCAAACACCCTCTTCTACCTGTTCCCGTCTAATCACCTGTACTCCCGCTTTTAGATTTCTAGGAACAGAGAGCTAACCCTGACAGCATACGCACCTGATAATTACATATAAATAAGCATGTTATGCAGTTATAAAGCAACTATTAATGTTTTTTTGGTAAGTCGGATTTTATGTTGTTGCTTATAACATATCTAGAGGACATTTTACAAGGTTTCGTGCAATACTAACCCTGAATCTCAACATCTTACCCACACACAATCAAGCCAAACAAAACGCTTGATGGATTTTGCTCTCTTTAATTTTTTTACTAAACAGTCAAGCAATTAATATTTGGGAGTGAAAGTCCAAGATTTTTCAGGAACAGGCGCTGTTTTTTTATTCACACAGAACTGGATAACACTGACAAAATACATTAGCCACTGCTTTTTTGCTAAGACCAAACAAGGAAACATGTATGCACTTCACTGATCAGTTATCAAACCCACCGATGTCTTAAACTTAGGTTTGGCACATAAATGACCCTTACGTGGATTGATCAGTAATCCCTTTACATCCTGGCTCCTGCCCTCCCCCTACACAATCAACCTGCTCAAAGTGTGACACCTTTAACAAACCTCTTCATTTACTTGCTGTATTTGTGTTGAGGTGCATCAGTTATGTTATAACGACCCATTCATTTTAACCCTTGTATGGTGTTCGGGTCTGTGAGACCCGTGTTCAGTTTTTTTCAAAAGAAAAATTTAACAATTAATTATTTTTTCACGTGTAAATGTGTTGTGTCTTTCCACTCACTCCACTTGATTATAACTGATTTATTTATAACATTTTATATAAAAGAAAAACGAGAAGCACATTAATTCATAAATGTGATCTAACAAAGGTAAAGGGAAAAAATTAACCATGTTTGCTGTTCATATGTCTTGTAATTGGGATGAAGTAAACATCTGTTGAGTAATTTAACATAAAATTGTTTGATAGTGTTAATTTGGAAAGCCAAAACTCTAGCGGGTCCACCAGACCCATGAACACTGGCTGAGTAACAAAAATACGAACACCACACAAGGGTTAATCTTTAAAATCTGTGATAAAATAAAAGTTTTCATCATTGTTGATGTTGTTGTTATTTCAAGAGTTTACATGTAACTAGTATGAGTACAGGTAAAAGCTGGCTTGCAGGTTTTGTGTCAGTGAAATGAAAATAAGGATAAATTCACATATCGTGTGGTGTATCTGTGATTTGAGTCTGAGCTTTAAAAACAACAAATCCCAGTCAGACTGTAGTCAGACTAAGATATCAGCAATGAAGCAACTCAACTAATTCAAAATGTCTGTCAAATAAATATGCAAGGCTTCCCTTACAAAAATATACACAAACAACTGAGCCTATTTCTCTTTTCTTTCACATCGAAATAATAAATAAAAGGGTTTAAATCACGATACTGCAGCTGAATCATAACCTTCAAACCATCTCCTGACCTTGGATATGTTGTCAAAAGAATCTTTGCGCCACAGATAATCCGAATCAGAGAGAAGCTAGCTGTCCTCAGCGCTGTCCTGGCAGGGCCCAGACGCCCCACCCTTGGTTCAGCCATTAGCTTCCCTCACCCTGGGCCCTGCAGTGCGCGGAGCTCCCATTGATTCCAGCGATCAAACCATGTACTAAGTGATTCTTCAGACGCCCAAATGGCTCCCTGAGCTAGACTCCCATTGCCATTTCCTGGAGAAATCAATACCACTAAAAAGCCAAGTCCGGAAAAAAGAAGAAGAAGAAGAACCTGTGTCCTTTAAAGGTTTGCCCGTGTTTTTCCATACCTTAATTAGTTAAGAAAGGAGCTTCATGAGATTTTAGTAAGGTGTTTTTAAATGAGAGCCTCTTACTCATGGAAGTAGAACAGAGAAAAACAAGGACAGTATTTCTGAATGAAAATGAAATCAGAGAAAACATTACTTATATAATTTTGTTCAATAATTTATTCAATTTGTTCAATAATTTAAGACATGGAAACCTGCTCTTGTTAGCGATAAATGTAGGTTTATCTGGGAAATAAAAAACAATTTAAAAAGCCATCTTGTTTTGATGTGTAATGAAGACCAACTGTCAAAGGGAAAAAAACATATGTGAGGTTTGTACATTTGCAATAATTATGTAGCTTTTCTCACAGACAATTTCCTGATGTCGTCTTTGACAGCTTAATTTAAACCTAAACATGGCGCTATAGTTACATTTCATGAATTCAAACATAGGCCAACTTATTAAAAATCCAAGATTACATGAGAATATTACCTGAAATGATGTAACACGTCCAAAGGGATGTTTAGGAAGCACTCATAATTCCCTTTCATCGTGATTAGACACGCTGTATATTTTTGAAATGTTAACACTGCAAAGTCCGGACTTCCTTTTCTTTCTGTCATCGTTAATTTAACCTCAAAGCTGCTCCAAAGCCCCTTGTTAATCGCATTTGTCTGAATAGGGAGTCTACAAGTCCTCAACTTCACGGTTATTTCAGGAGGATTTATCACTCCTCTAAGTCCTGCAGCAAGATCTAAATTCAGTCTTATGACCTGAAACACACAAAAATCTACTTCAAGTCACATCTAAGTACTTATATTTTTTTTACGTTTATATTTAGGGACCCCTCCCAACCCCCAACCCCCCCCCCCCCTTTTTTTTTTGGCCTGATTAGGAATACTGTCCTGTTTCATAACACCACACACCCTGTATACAATCCTAATTACCCTCAGTGTACAGGGATTTTAAAAAATGGGAAAGAAAAGAAAAGAAAAGGAGAAAAAAATTTCAACATACCCAATTCAGTATTAATCCGCAGGATTAGGTTGAGGTCTTCACTGTATTCTCTTGGTATTGGACGGAAATAGAAGCAGGTGCAACGTGATTACATACCACAAAGCTCGAGCATCACCGAAAATAAAAAAGAGCCTATTTAATTATCACAACTGCATTAAATTGAACATTTATTTAAATAATATTTTATCAAAATTTCTATATATATATATATATATATATATATATATATATATATATATATATATATATATATATATATATATATATATATATATATATATATACACACATTTCGCATTTCTGCTATTTAGTCTATTTCATATTAATTTCGACCACGTTTAACGGACTATTTGTGCGGATTTTTTTAACCCTCACGCCAGAAGAGGTTAAACAAAAGTAGTACCTTACATTAAATTGAATTAATAGCAGTTGAAGTTTTTAAGTTGAAGTATTCGAATAGCCAGATTTATAAAACGACTGATCTGTTAGTAGGTCATTAACCATTCATCTTTTTAAAAAAAACAAAGTAAAACAAATTGCAATATTAGCCAAGTATTTTGGTAGGTAACACGGCCTCCTCGCCCATCTTTTCTCATTTGATGTGAACCCTCTCTTTAAGCTAGCCTGTGTATTCGGCTGCTTTATTTAAACAACTAACCTGTGCGTTAAAAAACAACAACAACAAAAAACCGAAATATTGTTCGTACCTTCCTCTCAGTCAATCGTCGTGCGTCACGAACCGCTCAGAAGTCGGACCCAACTCACATTTTAGTCCTTAACCTATCATTATCATTTAAGGATTTTCCGCTATTAACATTGTGTGGAAGTGACACAAACCTCCCGTCTGTGTTGCCCGCAGCAGGACTGCAGAATTACAATGAAACAAAAGAAATCCAAGCAGACTCCTGAACTTCCTGAGTATCAAATGTCAATTTCAGCCCTGCGCTCCTCTCTTCTCCTCTCTATCCCCCTCTCTCTCTCTCCTACCGGTTCCCCCTCCCCACACTGAAACCTCCTCCCATTTACCTGCGCGTTCCGGCTGCACACTTACAGAAAGATAGGTGCCCCGTGCACCTTTTTAAAGGCGCAGACACACAAAGCGGCAACAACACTCGACAAGAGTGAAACTACAGCCACTGAAATTCGCCAAAGTTTTAATATTTAAATTTTCTGAAACGTCCTTTTGTTTCAAATCTTTACTTGAATCCTACTTTTACTAACAAATTTAGAGCTATTTCTGTGTGTGAAATATGAGACAGGCCCCTACCCTTTAAATGGTATGCGCAAGGAACCGAAAATGGTACAAAACGCACCTCTGTTTGGCCTACCTGTATTCATAACAGTGGTCTTTTTTCTTCCTTTTTTTGTCTAGGATCAAACCCAGCTTCTATCCAGTCTCCCTTCTCTAGGTTAGAGTTGTGAGCACACATGCAAGGAATTGCCCGGTAGCAAATAAAAACACATTTTTCAAGCATCTCTTCCCACGAATCAAATAATCCAACCTTCACGAGCCTCTCTTTGCTCTGCTGCGTTTGAGGGCCTCTACAGTCTTTTTAAGAGTGGATCTCTCTGAAGAGACCTCAAACAGGGCGCTGTTTTTAACCCCGGGACTGCAGCACTCTGGGTGGATGAGGATTGGTTTTGTCTCCGGATTAAACGATTTCCTGACAAATAATTTGGACCAACCCCCTCTTCTGACTGGGCTAACCCGAGAAAAGGTTGCGTCGGATTCTTCTCCAGCTGGAACATGGAGATTATTCTATTTTGTCCTACAGCCCGCGTGGATTTTAAGACATTAAAATATGTTTAGACAGTTAAAAAAAAAAAAATAGGAATGAGAGGAAAATTGCAAATTTAAATTGGGCCTTTCTGACCACATGATAAGAATTAACATTTACAGAACCTGACTATTTCTTCTGCATCTTAGCATTTTTCTGCAATCTTAATGCAAACACGTGGGCTAAATTGATTTTAATCAGTTCTTTCGTCCTTTATACATTCTAATGTGAATTTAAAATTCAATATTTATTGTAGGCTATATTCGAAAAGTAGGATATTCCTCTGTAAATGCTTTTAAAAAAAATCAACTACACGGTTCCTCACCGGCCTGGTGCCTGGCTAATGGCCTGCAGGCCTGGGTTGCTATATAGATCACTGGTGCACCATCGTTTCGCATCTTTGCAGCACATGCAGACCACATTACTCTCCCAATGAGAGGAAGAGGGATAAAATAAAGGCATAAAGCAGTGCATCCGCTTCCTATTTCAGTGTTTCACATTCTGTTAAAAAGTGAGCACAATAAAGAAAGTAACTGATGTACCAAACGTAAGATTAGGTGCTGACTGGCATGGCCTGTGATGCATTTTCAGAACATAAAGCAACCGTGCATCAGATAGACTTTTTGGGACATCTATCCCAGCTCCACCAGCACCCCCTCCCACACACTACCACCATCACGGGATTAGTTTTAGTCGGCTGAGGCTGCAGTTCTTGGGTCGAGATGCTGTAAGATCAAATGACTACGTCCAGATGGCTAATGATTATCAAACACTGCATTTAAAGCCTGCACTGCCGGTTACTCTGTGCAGATTGCGTAACATTTCCTGTCCGAGGATAGCAAGAAAAATGCCTTTGCTGTAACACCACTGTAGGACATAACAGGTTCTACTTTTTTCTTTTCTTTTTATAGTCACCTACATTATAGTTGATTTATAAGTTTCTATTTATTATTCCTTCCAGTGAAAACCATACAACCTGGCGAACCTGATGTGGGCCTGGTGTCTTGACGCAGCGCTGGGCCTTTAGTGGGCCTCTGATGTCGTCCTCATCCTCCTCCAGGTTTTACGCAGAGCTGCACATCACCGGAGTGTCCTTAGTTCACTCTTGGATGCCTAATATATAAGGGCCAGTACTACCCATCGTCCTCTCTGATGGCCATACAGAGTCCATTTACCTGCTGTTGATAATGAGGCAGATAACGAAGCAGACAAAACTCGTCTAATATTTAGAGGTGATGGAACTGGGTCTGGTTACACTCATTTCAGAGTGAGTAGCGACAGTGAAATTAATCCTCGGCGACTCGTCGTTGGTGCTCAATTGATGGAGAGCATGAGCACGGAGCCCCTCACTGGCTTGAAGTGGTTTCCACCTGGAAATTCTGAAATTGGAGCCCCGGATCATCTGTGTGAGAGGTCGGTAGTGTATACAGGAGACGAGCAGCACTCGATGAATATTTAAAATACTCATTTGGTTCTGTGCTGTCGTGCTGAAGCCAGATGAAACAGGTGCCAGCGGAGGGATCGGATGGAGGGCCATAGGATGAAATAATAATAGGGCAAGATTTAGTCTGTTGTTCGAAAAGAATAACTGAATAGATTAAAATCAGGATATTATCTCTCTCTCTCCACACATATATATATATATATATATATATATATATATATATATATATATATATATATATATATATATGTATGTGTGTGTGTGTGTGTGTGTGTGTGTGTGTGTGTGTGGAGAGAGAGAGAGAGATAATATCCTGATTTTAATCTATTCTGTTACGGCCGAGAAGGCCCGGCTGTGGGTGTGGACTCAAATGCAGACACAGAGGGAGGCAAACGGGCGTGAACACAGTGCTTTATTTACAAGTGTCTAGTGAAATTACACAACAGGAGACTATGAATGCTATGAATTATGGAATGCTATGAATTATGAAATGCTATGAACTGTGAGGCCAAACTGTGAACATGAAACTGAGTGCTATGGCTAGGTGCTGGATTTCACGGATGGAAAAAAGGGGCAGCGGCTTGGATGGAGGTACGCAGTCACTATAATGAGAAGAGACAAGTAGTCAGTGGCAGTCCAGTGAATCACAGCTGCAGGGTTAGGCTATGGAGGTTAGGGCTTACGCGTTGCAGGTTTAAAGTGTCATGCGAGGAAGGGGTGTCCAGGGGGTTCCGGGTGAGGAGTGTCCAGAGAGGATCCAGAATATGCGTGGAGTGAGGGACTTGGCAGGGAGGCAGGCAGGTGTAGTCCGATGGTGGAGAGGAAGAAACCAGATGACAGAACCAGCGTCCAGGCGGAGATGAGAGTAGTTCGGGAAACGTGACTGCCAGGTGGGTCCTATGACAAAGAAAAACACGGTGAGGGAAAAGCAGTAGTTGAGGGTTCTCACAAGGGGTTCGCAGCCTAGCACTGACATGGGTTAGCAGAAGATCTGGCAGAGGTCTGTTGTGAATGCTGGTCTTATATGCAGGTGACTTGATTGGAACCAGGTGTGGAAGCTGATTGGAGTCTCTGCCTGAAGGTAGAACCCGGACCATGACACTATTCAGTTATTCTTTTCGAACAACAGACTAAATCTTGCCCTATTATTATTTCATCCTATGGCCCTCCATCCATATATATATATATATATATATATATATATATATATATATATATATATATATATATATATATATATATATATATATATGTCACAGGAGAAAATGCTGATTGATCTTTTATATCATATACAGTCATTGCAATTATTGTTTTTTATCTTTATTTGCTGGGTATATTGGATACAATAATTACATCTTAGTGATATAATTGCATTTCAATTATATTAAATCATGAGGATTATGACAATGATTTGTTCATTCTTTTTGAGAAAATATGAATTTTCAACCTAATTGTTCAGATGGGGGATCAAAGCATGCAACATCGGGAAAATGTTAATAACCCGAACAAAATGTATATTTTCGCAGGAATGTCCAGTTTTGCTTAAACAAACAAACAAACAAACACAAAAGCAAATTGCAAAAATAAATAAATAAACTGGCTTAGATTTTAAGTCCTGCTATTTTTTTTAATCATTATTATTATTATTATTATTTGTAGAAAGTAGAATCTACTGTTATATCATCTATATATATCATCATGTATTTGCGCCCCCCAACAAACCAACTTCTGCAAGGTGATTTGTATGACTCCTGCACCACCTGTCATCACTAGCACTGTTTCCCTGCTGTCTTCTCTTGCTTTAGGCTCTGCAGAACAAGCAGCTCGGTGGTGGTCTTGGTTGGGGAGGCGTGTTAATCAGCGGCTCATCTATTAGTAAAGACCCAGCAGCATCATTGTACCGCTTGCTGCTGTTGCACCGGCATCACTGCCACCTCGTCCACCCCCTGCCGTGCCAGTGAAACAGAGCTTGTAACATGAGAGAGCACTGCCTGCCACCTAACACCAACACGAGAAACCTTGCACTCTGGCTCAATTTATTATTATGTATATGCTTTAAAAAAAAAAATCATACATTAAACCTAATACAAATTTATTCAGGTTACAGCACATAAAAAAAAAATCTAATTTCTGCTCTTGTAACTTATTAAACCATAAAGCTGGAGGCCTAAAGTCACAAAAAAGCATACACTGTCTCTTTTATACACATAGATTGGCTGAAATTGCCTTTGTTAGAGAATGTGCACACAAGGCAGGATCACTGCTAAAAGCCTTGCTGTGGAAAGTGCTGTAGCCAACCGTGATTGATCATAACTTGGAGCAGATAGTCATGAGTCTAATGTGAAGCCTCGGGGCATCATAATGCCTTAAAAGGCCACAGAGGCACAGGACACCTGACCACCCTGCTCAGCGTGGACCAATCAGACAGCTGGTGAATGACTTTGGCATTACGTCATGCAGGCCCGCAGTTTGTCTTGACCAACGCACTGCGGATAAAACAGAAGCTTTAAATATTTCATTGAGGATCTCAGGTTGCTGGACTTCTGGAGGTCAGGGCTGTGTGGAGACATAGCCTCGCCCTCTTCTCCCTCCCTGCATCCTCCTTTTCTGATGCAGGAACAGGGTGTCAGGCTTTAGAAAGAGGTTGAACAATACTCCTTAGCCATATTGCATAAAATAAAGCATATAGTGTGTGGGCCTGTCATCATTTGTCATCAAAGCTGCTGTTGCTTGGAATGCCCAAATTCAGATTTAAACTAACACATCCTAATTACAAGACATGCAAATATGCTGCTACAAGATGTCAGATTTTCACCCTGCCAATTTTATACATAAAGGTGACATTACTCATCACTATTACTCATAACCTTGACAAATGTCACCTTTTAGTTTAGACTTCGGATTTGCATGTTTTACAGACTGTGTGTGTGTGTTTAAAAGATAAGGTTTCTAACATGCAAAGATGGCAAAATGAGAGACACAAGTCAGTTTTAGAAGCTTTTGTTTTTCAAGATTTACTCAAACTAGGGATTACGAGTCAGGTCAGCTGCTGTTGCCCTTTCTTTTCTTTCTTTTCTTTTCTTTTAAAATCTTTAAATCTGTCATGTAGCTGAAGTGCAGTAGCCTACTAATTTGCTGCAGAACTCCTTGATGACATTCAGGATGTGGAGGATCTGGCTGCTCACCAGGTCTTCCCTTATTACATCAATCTTTGTGTGGCAGAATCTTTTTCATGTTTTCTGGCTGTGCTGGCACACAAACCACGACCTGTTGATCACCTGACTGACATTCCAGGCCAAGATGAAGACCCTCTAGGGCTCCGACACGCTGTGGCTTGTGGCCTGGCACTGAATATACAATACAGGAAAAATAGAAGTGTATGCAGGATGTACTGGAAGGCTGTTTGTAATTTATATATTTTTTTCTACATAACCTAAAGAAAGGAAATAGATACACAATACAGCAAATTTACAAAAAGAAAAATGAACACAGAACTATAAGAGAGTAATTATGTGGCTCTGCACTGCTACTGCAATAAGAACAGACAGGAAGGGAGAGCAGATTGCTGCGTGACAGAATACATTTTTCAGAGGAGAGAGGATTAAACAGCCTTATGTCACAGCATTTATTTTCTCCTGCTGTGATTATACAGAGCGGGTTGCGACTGAGGACAAAGGATGGAGCAGGAGGCGGCGCCCTCATCTGGCCTGTTGGCGGACACTGCACTGAACTTTGAGACTGCCGTCATAGCAAGGTTGATCGCACACAGCTCAATATCTCCCTTCAAAATAAAACCCCAATCCCTATAGCTCTCACAATCTTAACAGCTCTTAGACAGATCAATGAAGTATTTAATACTGATTTACACACCGAAGCCAAACCTCTCCACGTCTTCCTAAATTTGAAAGAGGTTGATTCTTTACCCATGAATAGCATTCTTAAAGGTAAATATGCTCCGTAGATCAGGTGCTGTGTGTCTGAGGTCATTCGGCAAGACTGGGGTAGTAATGTGAGTCTCAAGTTTCACAGTACTCACAGAGACTATGCCAGACTTTAAGTACAAACATGATGGGGGATTAGGGTTGCCAACTCCCTGAAAAATAAATAAGGGACACCTCGTGGCCAGGGCCGGGCGACCCAGTTGTCTTCACCCTTCCCAGTGTGGTGAATTTTCTAGCTCTTTTTTTGTGTGTGAAATTATTTTTTTTAACCCTTTGACTTGAATTTGATTTAAGTAGATGTGTATTCTTTGTGATATGAACACATGTGAAACAAATGATCATTTAGCCATTTATTTTTAGCTCAAAATGACAACATTAACACAGTAAAACAGGTCTCTTTCTTAAACAGAAGCCTGTCATGCTTAACTTTTGAGAATATAAGTAAATCTTTCTTTAAAAGAACTCTGTCCTGCTTAACTTAAAATAATAGAAAACAATAGAAAGAAAAATATTCTTGTAACAGTGCACATTTAGTGCATTTAGTACAATTGGCTTCAGCTGAGGTATTATTTCAGCTTTTCTAATGCTAATCAGCTGCTCCCGTTTGAAAACCCGCTTGTTCCCATGATTACGCATCTTAACTCATCATCATTATTCATCTATGTATTACTTTTATGTATTAGTCATCTATTTGTTGTAATCATCTATCCTTGCAGTCGTTTATTACACAAAATAAATTATATTATCACACTTCTGGCCACATAGCGCTGATATTCACTGCACATGCCCATATTAACTTTTTCCAGCCAGGTGTTTTCCTTTTCCCATTCTTCCCTTTCTCTGAGGGGAACAAACATTGCTGCTCTAACGCTGGGCTCACACTGTGCGGTTTTAGGCCCATTTTGAGCCGATTTTTGAGTGATCGGACCGATTTTGGCCTTCATCGTGCGTCGTGTAGTATACGTGGGGTAACGAGAAGTGATTAACACCTCACGACCAGCTCCCGATCATCAATCGCTCGTGAGGTTCTCACACTGCTCGCGCGCAAACACGTAAACGTTGGTGTAAAAGATGGAGCAGCACGGCTGTGCAGCGTGTGATCTGGACACAAGCGATGGAGGCACAACTTGTAGAACTTTGAAAAGCTCATCCGAGCCTTTTCGATGTGGCCTCACAAAATTATCACGACCACAACAACCGTGAAAATAGTTGGATCTACATCGCTGCTAAATCACAGCTGCCTGATCATGTTTTTCATTAGCAATTTAGCAAAGTTGATGGTGGTGGTGTGTCTGTGTGAGTGAAAGACAGAGAGAGCGAGCGACAGATTTTCTGTTATAACCTTCATTTTATGGAGGCACAGTGTGAGCACTCAGGTCGCATCAGAGCATCGGGCGGTATAGTGTGAGACCTGCATCGTGACCTACCAACTTTTAACCCCTGCGAGTCAATCGTGCAGTTTGAGCAGGAGCTGAATAACGCGACTGAAAAAATCGCACAGTGTCTGCCCAGCTTTAGGTGTACTGTCGTCCGAGACTTGCACCGCAGTGACGGCGTTTGTTCCCCTGTTGGCCATGCTTCTTGTTGTGGTCATCTGTTGTCTTCCGGTATTTTCTCCGTAAGCGACCTTTCCTCGACCAATGAGATAAGCGATAATCTGACTTGTCATACTCGAATTGTCATAAGTGTGCTGTCAGCTCATTGGTCACAAAGCAGGAGAGGGGCTGGGAATTATGCTTTCAAACAAAGCGTTAATTCCATAAACATTTATAGACTACTTTTGATTCTCACTGTATTACGGGACAAAGTGCGTCCCTTATTAGCTCAATACGGGACGTGAACTTTTGTTTCGAAATACGGGACGATTCCGTATTTTAAGGGACGGTTGGCAACCCTATGGGGGATATCAGACACAGGAGTGCAGTTCGACACTGACACCTAGTGGAATAAGTTGATAGTTAAAGTGGACCTGTTATACTATGTTATATTCTATTCCAGCTTAGCCTCTACTAAAGCGAATTAGCATGGTTCACACTTTAAATTGAGCCCTCTTTATCTTATAGTGGTCCTTAGCTCAGCCTCTCATCTCTTCCTTTAAGTCAACTTTCCTCTGATTGGCTGCCCCTCCTAATCACAAGGTTGGGCAATTTGTCCAGAGCTGAAGGCACCTTTAAGTCAGATGCATTGCTTTATATCCAGGACTTTGCCACTTAGTTGCCGTGTCTTATCGTGTCAAGTGGACCTTGAGAGGAAAACCTGAAGTGAGAGTCTTAGACGGAAAGAAAGAAAACCGAAAACTTGAATCTCATTCTCCTGTGCACGATAGATGTAATACTGATGAAGTTTATAACCAGCCTCAATGATTATTTGAAGTATCCAGACACATCTGTGCCATAAGATGAAAAGAATACTGTTTTGAGGCTTACATATTATGGTGTCTAACCCCAGATGGACACAATGGGCCAGATGGAGACAAAGTATTCTTTTTGTGGTTCTTCAGATTGTCTTCTGGTAGTATTTGTATAGGATACAAAAGGAAAACAGGGGTAAGACATGCAGCAAGTGGCCCACAGAGGAGCCTGGCTGCCTCATTATCCTCACAGCGTCTGGGTCACCTGCTTGAGCTTAACAGCACACTGTTGTTGCTGATTTGTCAGTTGCACATCCATGATCCAAACCACAACTCCACCACATCCCAAAGGTGCTCTAGTGGAGTGACATATGTTGATTGTGGAGGTGAATTTAGTACAGTGAACTCAGTGGCATGTTTGTGACACGGCTGCTGGAAGCACCATGGAACAGTTTGGGCATACATCGATGACCTGACATGACCAGCAACAATAGTCAGGTAGACTGTGGCACTGGAACCATGCTCAGCTGGTACAGAAGGGTCCAATCATTACACCACCAACAGTCTGAACCAGGAAGGATGGATCCACACTGTCCTGTTGTTCACGCAGTAGCCTGACCCTACCCTCTGAATGTTGCAACAGAAATTAATCAATGAAATCTTTATTTTGAACCATTCTGTGTGTTAATCCATAATAAAAAATAATTGTTGATACAAATTTAGGATCAACAAAATGATTTTTCTTTTTAAAAAGCACCATATTCCAATTATTTTTTGCACCTTTACTGTTTGAAAAGCTCATACATATAATACACTCATCACACCACACTGGCATCAACAATCATTCCATGTCCAAAGTCACTTACATCCCTTTTCTTCCTCATTCTGATGCTTAGTTTTAACTTCAGCAGGTTTTCTTGACCATGTCTACATGCTTACACTGTGTGCACAATTATTAGGGAAGTGAGTATTTTGGCCGTATTATAATTTTTATGCATATTTTCCAACTTCGAGCTGGATAAACTTGAGTGCCTATTGGATTTAAGCATATCAGGTGATGTGTATTTGCGTAATGAGTGAGGGTGTGGCCTAAAGAGATCAACACTCAATATAAAGGTGCGCATAATTTTTAGGCAGCTTCTCTTCCTCAGGCAAAATGGGCCAAAAAAGAGATTTGAAGGACTCTGAAAAGTCAAAAATTGTAGAAGTTCTTTCAGAGGGATGCAGAACTCTTGAAATTACCAAGATATTGGGGGTGTGACTGACCACAGAACCATCAAACGTTTTGCTGTTTTGCACCCAGATGGATGGGCCCATGGCTGGATCAGTAACGGACACAGAGCTGCACTTCGACTCAGACGCCAGCAAGGTGGAGGTGGGGTACTGGTATGGGTTGGTATTATTAAAGATGTGCTTGTTGGACCTCTTCGGGTTAATGATGGCCTCAAAATCAACTCCAAAACCTACGGCCAGTTTTTAGAAGAGACTTTCTTCAAGCAGTGGCACAGGAAAAGGTCTGCATCTTTCAAGAAGACCATGATTTTTATGCAGGACAATGCTCCACCGCATGCATCAAAGTACTCCACTGCATGGCTAGTCAGTAAAGGCCTTAAGGATGAAAAAAAATAATGGCATGGTCCCCTTCCTCACCTGACCTAAACCCTATTCAGAACCTGTGGGCCCTGCTTAAATGGGAGATTTATAGTGTAGGGAAACAGTACACCTCTCTGAACAGTGTCTGGGAGGCTGTGGTTGCTGCAGCACAAACAGTTGATTGTCAACAGAGCAAAAAACATGTGACAGTTATTGAAAAGAAGGGTGGCTATATTGGTCACTGATTTTATTTTTTTGACATGTTAGAAATGTTTATATGTAAATTTTGAGTGGTTTTATTCTTCTCACTTTAACAGATGAAAATAAACTAGTGAGATGGGAAAATGCTCATTTTTCATTTAGTTGCATGATAATTCTGCACACTAATAGTTGCCAAATAATTGTGCTTATATTCTCATTCTCTTAAAGACAAAACCTCACTTTTACTTTCTTAAACATTCAGGTTTAGGTTCATTAACATTTGGATTGACCGAGTGCACTGTAGTTGTGAAATTAATCCTCAAAAATCCAGCTTGCCTAATAATTGTGCACACAGAGTAATTGTAATGAATTGCTACCATTAGATTGGCTGATAAAGTACTTGTATTGATGAGCAGCTGAACAGGTGTATCTAACAAAGTGACCAGTAAGTATGTATCTGGAGTTTAAAGTGCACAATTTCTCTCAGGAAAATGTGCAGATAAAAATCGCACAATAATCACCCTCAGACAAAGACCATCTATACACATTGAATGTTTTATTAAAAAAGAAGTTATAACAGTTTATTTTATACACAACTATTTATGAGGTTATAAGCCTATTAATAGAGAGCATCTGTCATTTTTGACAAGCATGCCCACTTCACAATGAAAAGAAAAAAAGAAAAAAAAACAAAACAAAATAAAACATGAGGGCAGAGAAGGTGGAAAAAAAAAACAAAGAATGGATTTACTGAAACAAACCAAAAAAAAATCCAAAACCCTTTGACTTTTAAACCCTTGAGTATCACACACTAGGTACCAAATACATAGTTTCTATTAAATCAAAACTGCTGTTTTCCATGCTGCGTGTGCCTGCTAAATCCCCTGACGGCAGCAGTCGGCCAGCGCAGGGAACAAATCCACACAAGCACAAGACAGGATGGGAGGTGAGCCTCGACTCCACACCAGAAGCATGCAACTGCTCGAGGAGTCAACACATGGGGGAGGTGACTTTACAGGATGAGGGTTCCTGCTCTTTGCAGCTGTGCTGATAAAACAGAGAAAGGGCCTTGGGAGTCTCGTCTACAGATGAATAGACCAGTCACTTCACTCAAATCCTTCATCCTTATTGTATGCAGCAGGTTCTGGGAGAGGAGTGTGGCTATAGTTGCAAGACTGTAGCCCAGCTCTGGACTTCCTGTGCAGGTTTACAGTCACAATTGTGAGGCTCTGTGAATCCTAGCATCAATGATATAGATGTGCGGAGTCTCTGTTTAAACCTGCAAGCTTGTTGTCTGAAAGAAGTGAATGGGGAAACAAGCCAAAAGGATATGAAATAAAAGAACATAAAAATGCTTCAATCTTTAAAGAAATACTCTAGAATTCAAGTTGCAGTGGGAAGTGTAATCATTCACTGGCTTTAGGAGGTCTTCTTTAGTTCTTAAGTTAAAGATAACTCGAATTTTAAAAAAGGCAGCTATCAGTAAAATAAGATTGGCCATTGAGAAGATTGTTTACCAGAGGAACACCAGGCCACAGCTGAGTATATCATCAATTTATTGCAAATAATCCTGACAACCAATCTTAAGATTTTTGGAGGGGGGGGGGGGGTGGGCAAAACAAAAGAAGATAAAAATTAGCTGTTAACTCCCTGTAGCACTGCTGCAACATAATGTGCCATTTTTATTACAATTGTCACCTTGGATCTAGTACATTATTAGTACAATACTGCACAGATGTCAAGTAAAACAAGATTTATGAGTTGCTTGTTACAAAACCCCCCCAAAAAACCTTAACATGAAATTCTTATCAGTGTAGCTGAACCACAGCTCAACCAACAGGGACCAAGTTTAAAACCCTAAAAAACAAACAAAAAAACGTGGGTCCCTCTCTGTGCGAATACACAATTTTTCTTTTTTCTTTATTTTGCTGCATGGGGGGGGGAAACAAACAAACATACAAACACACACACACACACACACACACACGGGTAAGGTTTAGCTTTTGATGTGCATCACAAACCTCACCACAAAATAATGTATAACATTCACTTTGCTTTCAACTGCCTTGAATGTGTCAACTATAGCAAAGGTTAACTCTGCCGAGAGCTAACCCAAGCTGACATTCAAAACATCCTCAGGGCGGATTAAAGAAATAACAATCCCGGGTTCAAAGCGGTCAAACTGATCAGATGAATTAAAAACAAACCATGGAGACGTCTGCATTCGAAAGAGCACAGAACTATGTTATAGATCATGCTTATAGAGAAAACCCAACGTCTTGAAAAGGGCTGAACCACACTTTAGATTTCAGTACAGTTAGATCTATCAGGCTCACTACAGGTCATCCTAGATTGAAATCCCTCTCACACTCACACACACACCCCTGTACAACTCTGAATCTGAAAGACGATGACAAGCAGGCATGTTTATGGGGCATCTCACATATAACCACAAAACAGACTAAGAATCAGATGACGCATCGATGCTTTATCAGGTAAGTATACCAAACTATGTAACGCTATCTGTAATACAGCCATGTAGCAAATGTTTAGTCGAAGTCGGTAAAACTAACTATCGTGACATGTCAAAAACACTGCTCAACAAACATTAGCATGATTTCCATCCTTTCAGTATCACCTGGGTGAAAATGTTATTCACTATCCAAGATACAGCCCAACTAAATTTCAAACCTGAGCCATACAAGTCTAACAATCCTACATTACCACAAATAAACCCTAATGCCATTCGCAGCCCTGGGTAATTCCCTTAATTGTCAACAGACTGAAAATTTAGACGTCGAATCACAAATTGTACAGGATCAAACCGCAGAAACGGGAGAAGACTGTAGGTTAAAGCGATGTGCCTTTCTAATTTTTAAATGAATGACCTTCATGGCTTTTTGAAGACGTGGTTTTTGTGGACTTCCTTTTTATGACGAGGCACAGAAGAGGGAGTCGAAATCAGAGGTGATGAGGTGGAATTCTGCCTTCAATCTTTCACTTGGGATCCACAATCCGCCACAAAGCGACCAGTGATTCTTACTGCAATCTACGAAGTGAATACATTTCAAGGTTTTCTAGGTAGTCCGTCTGCCGCGTTAGCCTCCGTGAGCAACACTAAGTCAGTGTTTTTGGGTTAACACTGAATTTTCATGAGGCTACAGAGAGGTGTCTTTTTACTGTACAAGGTATACGCTGTACAAAAAAAAAAAAAAAAAAAAAAGATTAAAAAACAAACCAAGCGCGCTGACCACCCCCCAACTGGGGGAAAAATTAAAGTAGAGAAAGGAATAAAACAAACAAAAAAAAAACACAGAAGTGTCAAAACTCAAAAATGTGACTGCAATTCCTTTCCACGCATCATAGATGGACATCTTCACCCGCCACAGTGAATAACACAAGGTGTGTTCCTTTGTTTGATTTTAAAGTTAGGAACTCAGATCTGTACAGTTTAGTTATCATGTACAGGGCTCGTATTTCGTAATCCAAAAAGAGATCCTTGTAAGCAGACAGTCCACTCGACACCACCGGGGTTACGTACCAGTCAGACCAACATGGAGAGCATGCATCGGAGCAAATCCAGAGTAACAGTGGAATGTGAGGAAGACTGATACAACACTAACCTCAACAGGGAGGGGGACAAATTACTTTTAAATTTCACTCAGATCCACTCAGTAACCATATGACCATTTTTGTTGCTTTTTTACTGAGATTAAAACAGACTTTAGTGCTGTTCCTTTTAAAAAATATTTATATAGTCAGAAAAGTTCCTTAGGACCAATAACACTACTAGAAATGTGTTTCAAAAACACATATACAGCTGATTGTAATACAGAGACCTCCCTTCACAATGACAGTCTGGTGCTTGTGTGTTTGAGGTGACTCCTGATGTGGAGTATAAAATGCACATGCACGGTCAGATGGTTAAAGTGTAGCTCTGGTCTATTTTTAGTTCCCAAAATACCAAGAGAGTCTGACCAGAATGCCCACAAAAGAAAACCTATATTAGAGCTACCTTCTGTCTTCACTGCCTGTGTGCACTGACCTTACATGTGCAGTTTGTGCAGCTAGCATACATTGTACAAAACAGATCTTTAGTATTGTTGCTTATAATGCATTATGTTGGATTCTCAAATTAAACAAGTAGTTTCACATAGTGAGGACATTACATGAAAAGGCTGCTCTAAATGCTCGCTTTGATACGTTTTTGTTTTCCTACTCTTGGCTCTGCATGATGTACACGGCTCTGGCTAGAAGCACAAGAAGCTCCGCCTGCTGTTTATCATGGGCAGCCAATCATAAGGAGGCTGACTTAAAGGGAGAGCAGCTAAAACAGGTCAGCAAACATATACAGGCAGCTGCAGGTCAACAGAGTAACAAAGAGCAATGCAAGAGTAATGTAACAGTCCATGTAGAATCTGAACTGAATGATAAAAAAACCCCAAAAACGATTTCATATTGTTCATATGTTTTAAGAGATATGCTTAAGAGGTATTCCAGGTTGATTTGTTAGCGTCTATTGGCACTGCACTTCATATAAAATGTGCTCGGACACTTGTGTGTCAGTGTGTGCATTTAAAAAAACAAAACAAACCCCCCCAAATATGTGGTGACGTACACCAGAGAGGGCAAGTAAGACCTAACCTGATCTGATGGGGACCAACTAACAAAAATGGTCAGAGTCAACTGGTATTATGGGAAAAGAAAGGAAATTATATGTCGCTGAGGTCAAAAGGGAAGTTTTATGAAGTGGATTTGTGTAGAGAAATCAGATGTTCACATGGAAGCTTCTTAGATGACGCACCACACAAATGAGCAGACTGACAGGCAGAGAACGTGGATGCGTGTGAGGAGAAACAGCTACAGAATGGGAGGGGAGGTCAAACACACCAAAGGCTATATATCCATAAAAATCCTTGTTTAGTAGTAATAATAATAATAATAATAAAAAATCAACTTGTTTAAATATGAATATTATAAGTCTGCTTTCTCATGGTTAGGAAATCAAATATAGTCTCTGTGGGGGTTAGGGGGGGCAGGATGGGGGAACCCTCCTATTACTACAACTCCATGTCCTGGGCCTCGTCTTCTGAGAAGTCAGACATGGAGCTTTCAGATGAAGAGTCGCCTGCCCCCTCTTCCTGCTCCTTCAGAGCCTCCTCTGTTGCATATTTCTGAATGTACTCTGCGGAAGAAATAGAGAAAACAGATTTAAAAAGGTGAGCTGGCTGGTCTGCAATAAAAAGGAAAATACCTCCTGAAAGGAAAATACTTCTACAAATTTATATTCTGCTGGATACAAAAAACATGGATTGCTGCAGGTAACATATTTTCATTAGGTTGAACCTTTGATTTTCTGCTTGTACTCCTCTGGCCGATGAAGGTACATAGCAGCTGCATCTCCGTTCAGGGGATCGATGGGGTTTGGGTAGGCCAGCAGCTGGGGCAGGAACGACTCAAAGATGTTGGTCAAATCTGAAAAACACAAAAGGAAACCTACTGGTTAGAACTGAAGTTGTAGAGTCACCAGGAAAACTTGATTTAAAAAAAAGAAAAAGAAAAAGAAAAGGCGCTTTAGAATTTATTTTTTTACAAATAATTATTAGAATTTTGTTTTCCTTTCCAAGTTACAGATCTATCCTTCATGTTTAAAGTTACATAACACTGCAGCTTCATTAATCCACACTGCCAACATAATCTGGTTTATCCCAACAAAGCCCTCGGAAAAAACAAAAAAGCTAATTCACATTAGATATGGTAAACCAAGAAACACAGAAGTACACTTACCTACATTTTTACTGTAATAATGATTCGAGATGCCTGGTCTGATGCTCTAATGTGCGCATGCATTAATTCAACAATCCAGAGGTTTATGTGTTTCACAGTTTGGCTGTTGACTGGCTATTAAGAACTCCAATACTCTCATTGTGCATGTCTCCCCACTGGATACTCTACCATTGCCTTGGAAAGTGGACTGCCCCAACTCCAGGTTGACAGTTTTAGGGTTTGCCCCCAAAGCATGTAACCTTATAAAGCTCTCCAATATGAACTGCTGTTCATTTAATGGATGTTATTTTCGGGCAACTCGTAAATGTAACCTCTAATCTGAATAAACCTGGTAAAGAAATGTCATTCCGTTATGTGCCCAATAAAAATCTGGGTGCTCTTGTTGAGTTACCATATCATAGCTTAGTTTAGCTTAATTTAAAAGGGGTCAGTTGGGCATTAACTCAAAATTCTGAGCTTGATAAACTCACACAGGAAGAAACAAAAAAAAACAAAACACCGCTTTTCACTAGTTCTCAGCTAGTTCTCTCAGAGCTGAGGGAGAGTCCAAAACCTGAGATGACACTTTCATCTCCTAGGTGTCACTGTTGGGTCCATTTATGTAAGGAAAGCAAACACTCCCCCAGTTCTTTTCCATGGTTTTTGGTGTTTACAAGATTAAATCTAATGCTTTTGCTCCCTCTTCCTTTGTATAGGCTCATTACACAATGCTTGGCTGACTGGCCTATTCCTGTCATTTGGCTTATTTCTGTGTGGTTTGTTTTGTTGTTATTGTTTTTTTTTTTTAAACATCCGACACAACAAAACCTACAGTAATCCACACAAATACAACATTCGCTGGAAAATAATTAAGACAGAATGAATTCTCAGTTCATTTTTATTGGTTCTGTAAATAGCATTTAGTATTCTCCCGAGTAGGAACATGAGCTAAAATAAATACCAAGGGATGCTGGAACATCTGCTAGGTATATTACAGTAAAGTCATTTATACTACTCAACAGCTATTTTAACCCTGTGAAGTGGATATTATGGGAAATTAATGGGGAATTTTACTGAGAGAAGGGCACGGGGAAGCCAGGGAAGCAGGGAGACCAGCAACAGTGAGGGAAAGTAACTGAGTATAATTGCTCCCATCAAGTATATGTGGGCATGTCTTCCACAGCTGACAGATAATAACTCACTCCTGTCGAAGGTGACTGTTTTCTGACCTTGCTGGTTGAGAGTATTACCTTGTTAGTGTTCACTTTTCCCCACAGTAAGTAGATTAAAGAGCAACAGTACACCATTTGCTAAAGAGGAGCTGCCAGTATTTATTTTGTGCGGATGGCACTTTGTCAAGTTCTTCACACATAATCACACGACCCTCAGAGAGGGAACTCAATACAGACACAGAGCGTAGTCACTCACCATAAAGGGCTGTCCATGTCTGGTTGATGACATCTAAGCACACCGTTCCTGATCTGGGAAACAGAGGGAAAAGAGAGTTACAGGTTAAAAGGCCAAAGGCAGGCAAGGACGAATCTGTGTATGTTGCTACGCAGAGTTTTTCTTTTTTCTACAAAAGAGCCATCCTGTTTTGAAAATGTCTTCACGTTTGTTAAGAGAAATGCAAAATTAGATGCAACAGGTGTACTTCCCAGCAGCTTTTGAGCAAACTGTGGCCATTCAGCTGTATATTTCCTGTCAATTCTGAAAGTTGTGAAATATCATGTGACTAGAACGGCCTGTCCCTACTAAATATATAACTAAAACCAAGTTGCTGTGTAAGTTAATGTCAAGTTTCAGTAATTTAAGCTTTAGATTGTTATTGTTGACATATTCCTAGCCACAGATCAACAGTTATATAAATACACTTATTACAGACCTTACCCACTGGCTAATAAAAATGTTTCTATTAAACTTGCCATCATTTGCTGGTGAGAACAGCCTAGATGCCCTGCTATTTTTGGTATTTGAAACGCTACACTGTCACATATGGGGAGGAGGCACAAGTTTTTCCTGCTCACCTTTATGGACTGTTCAGTGGATTTACGGACTCAGAAAAGCAAAGAGCTTGACCGAGCAGGTACAAACGTACTTACAAACATAAGAAAAACAAAAGAAAAACACAGCAATTCTGAATTTTTTGGTCAAGTTTGGCCAATATTTTTCTGCTTCTCTTTTTGGTTTGTTTTTTGCCATCATTTTCTGGTGCCCAAAGATTACTGGAAATCACAGTGAAACAGTATTACTGGTACTTATATGGTGCGTTTCTTCTTTATTTGACCACTCAAAGCTAGTCCAATCCACTGTTCATCTTTGTACAAGCGCTTTGAACCTAATGTTCACACACTCTCACTCTTATAGATGCACCTTGGGGCAACTCACAGTTGTACAGTGTCTTTCTAAACGATACTTCGACATGCACACTAGAGGAGCCGGGGATTGAACTACCGACCTTCCGATTGGTAGATGAGCTACTCTACCTGCTGCCCTTTCAATACAACTCAAACATTTTCAGCTGTTAATTTTGTCATCTGTGAACATTAAGCAAGCATAAAATGAACGTGATGGCCAATGGCACTCCTATAACTGAGTTAGGTTAATCCTTTTCACATTTTAACATGAACATTTTCAAAACAAGACTTGACAACATACAAATATGAATTCTTGAGCTTCAATACTTGCATTAATAGTCTGAAATGGTGCAGCAACTTACGCTTCATCAATGTTGGGATGAAAAATCTTGTTCATGAATCCTGAAAAAGACATGGAATAAGTTAGGACAGTGCTAAAAACTAAAATTAAGATGAATAAGTCTGGATGTAAAGTAGAGTTAGAGTTCGTACCTATTGATGGTGATTTGAATGGGTATTTATCAGGAAGATCTACTCGCACTTTCCACACGCCTCCCTCATACGGTGCTGTACATAAGGAGGGGACACAGAATACATAACAAAAGAACAAAGCTGAGTGCAGACGACAGACTTTTATTCGCCTCAACATCATCTTCCACCCTTCGTGTATTTAAATGGATTTAAAAACAGTGTTATAATCAATTTTCTCTGCTACACATGAGCTTCCCTCATCACGTATCTGTCATTTTATGCAGTAATGCACTTCAGCCCAGGAGAAATCTTTACTTCCAAATCACTTCAAATAATACGCTGACATCAAAGAGGAAGCGACTCGGATTTTGCGGGGGTGTTTGGTGCTTGCCCAGAATAGCTGTGTGTAACAGGACCCTCGTGTGCTGTGCTGAAACTGAGTAGCACATACATGACAGATAACGCACATGACGGTTGATCAGCAATGGGGACAACAGTTCCCCTTTATTTGGCATTGTTTCGAGGCAACATAAACAGGGTCAAACACACACTTCCCCTCTTTGCTGATGCGTAAGTGACAGTGGTTTTAGTGTGACAGATGTTACAAGTAGCATATGAAAGAAGTATTTCCTGCTGATGAGGCCACACTCCTCATCCAAATTCCCCTCAAGCCTGTTCAAGCCTAGCTCCTTTCCGTTTTACACTTCGTGGCCTCAGCTCTAGTTTTGCGTTTTGCGTTTCTTGCCTGCTGTGAAAAAGCACTTTATGTTCTAAACAAAGAGACTGACACTCCTGCAGCGGCTGCTCTCACAACCACATTTACTGTCACTTCATGCTCTGTAAATCAATCTTAACATCTCATTTGTTTTTATGGCGATGGCATTCATGTTAATAGCTGGTTTAAAATACATTAAAATGCTTGCTTAATAGCACTGCATTCAAGGAAAAAAAAAGGTACCCTGGATAACCCCTTAATTATTTTAGAACATGTTACTGAATAAGGTCTCAGCAGCAATATTCAAAATGTCTGTGGAATGAGAAAAAAACAAAAAAAAACTGAAAGAAGAAAATCTTACTTCCTTGTGGTCCAAAAAACTTCACTACAAATTCATTGAGTCCACTGAGGATGGTGACTTCATGCTTGCTCTCGATGCTGTAGGACAGTTAAGGAGGATTGCTTCACGAAAAGCATACACATAAACAAACAAAGAACTGCAGGACTGATTCTATCGTTTGGCTTCTGTAGAAACAGTCAGTGAGCTGTGGTTGCTTCCTGTATCATCACATATTTTCCTGCATGGTAGACAAATGCACAAGAATAACCTGCCCGGTTTCCTCTCTCCTACCTGACATGATTGTCTGTATCACTGTGAATTATGAAGACTAAACAGAGGAATGACAGCTTTTGACAAATAATAATAACTTAATTGTTTTAATCCATAATCCTGGAGAGGCGTTATCTATTGCAACTAATAGCTCAATGCCATGCCCCTCGGGACACTGAATTAACATCAGGATGCTGACTGAAGTGTTCACCCATCCTTCATCTGCTAACTATTCCAAGTCTCTTTTCCATGTGTCACTCTCCATGAGCACCTTGGCTTTCTAGAACTTGATATTACCACACATACTTCTGACAAAACAGTACTCACTGTACGCATGTCTACAAACTGAAATGCTAATTTTAGTCACTTCTCATAGTTGTAACTAATGGAGCCGACAGCCTAAGAGTCCAAAATATACAGTTAATACTGTACTGGTAATATCAGAAAAGGAGGTTTCTATAGTATCATATATAGCTGAAAAAACTATATATATTGTTGAGCATTATTGGTGCCTTCATAGATGTGAAAGCTACCCATGTGAGCTGCACTAATGCTCCCAGGGAGTCTTTCATACAGTGGTGAAAACCTCCATGGGATGCTTTTTATACCAAGTCATGTCACTAATGAGCCCAATTAGCTATGAGATGTTTGAGATAAGATGTATTTTTAGCATCCCAGCTCAATGTTTTCAGCCTAAACTTGTTTCTGGGATCAAACTAAAACAATATGTATACATTTGATGTGTTGTCTGAAGTTTCATTTACAAATATTTGCAAAAACAATGATTTCCTGTTTTTACCATGAGCCAGGTTTGTTTGTTTTTGTTTTTTAAAAGAAAGGTGTTAGTAAAGAAAAACAGCCTGTGTTTTCATTTGCTACTCCAGTCATAGCTATAATTATAACATAAATAAAGTTTAAAAAAAAAAAAAAAAAAAAAAGAAGAAAGTCATTATCACACTAAGCATTCTGAATCACCGCTGTTTTTACAAAACCAAAAAGAAATCACTTTGCCTAAATGTGACCAAAGGAGATCATAATAAAAACATGAATCACCGTTTTCCACAGCGAACAGAAGCAGCTGTCTTGTTGATCCTGATTTAGTGTGGATCTAATTAGCAGCATCACTGACCCCAAAGGGTTAAATCAAACTGAAGGTTATTTTAAGTTCTGGTAGAGACTGCTAGGAGCAGATTGAATCCCTGGCTTCAACAAGGAAATGTGTCTATTTCAGACAGAAGAGGAACCTCTCTGTTCTGACTCGCACTGGAGTCAAGTAAGCATTATGAGGGTCTCCGATGCAAAATCCAAGGCGAACTAAATACTCATCTAAAGGTCACTAGGAAAACATAAACAAGCCCAGTGCCTAAAGAAACAACTCCTGCATCATATTTCAGTGCTCACACTCGCATAATTCCTCATTTTATTCTAGTTCTGCTCTTTATCTAAAAAGGGCATTTACACATCTAAAAGCTATATAAGACAAGGCAGCAGTGACAAGGAACAGGACGATACAGACTGTGTGTGTTGTGGTATGAAACAGAAACCGTGAGGTGTGGTGGGTGATAAGCGAATTATGGGGCTAAAACAACAGTAACTACACTGCACACTGACTGAAACTGGCCAGTCTAACTAGGAAGGCAGCGAAAAATCGACCCTGCTATATGATGTCACACTTACCTAAATTACAAAATAGAAATGCAAATGTAAGGGTCCTGATGGCCTATAAATATTAAACTGTTGAGTACGTTTAATATCTCATAGAGTAAGATAATGCTAACAGACACCACTGACATGTAACTTGCTTTCATCCAACTAAAATCTATCAGTTTTCATCTAATAAGGAAACAGCAGTCACATGTAGCCACAGATTCACCCAGTTTCAGCATCTGTCAGCAGCAGCTTCACCCAGACCAAGCTCGATTTGAATTTCAATCACTGTGGTTATACTTTCTATTCGAAAATTAAAAGAAAAAAAAAATATGGTTCACATGAATGCAATATGAATTCCAGCTTTTTAATTTAGGCTAAAAAGGCTAACGTGTAGAGTACACTTGACCCACTGATTGATTCAGTTAACCTAAAGATGAAGGAAAGAAGAATTTCAAAGAAGAATCTCTCTCAGACACAAGCTCAAAACTAATATCACTTCGATGTGATTCTTTCCATCTGTCTGGTCTAACCCAATAGCCTTTTCTACCCAATAAATAACTATAGGTCTCTGTTGACAATGTTCTCACACTACAGAAAAGGAGTTTGGCATGTCTGTAAGAACAGAGGGAAGTTGTAAATTCCCCAACTGTTTGATGGATTGAGATGGAATGTGAAAAACACAGCCAACCAACTTACTAGCTTAACTGAGCTCAACTCTAGATTGGTTTTTGGTTTGTTGAAGTCGACTGTGTTCAGATTTGGCAAATAAGTCGAATAAACAATGTCAACAAGCACAGAAACACTGAGAAAATAGAACCTCTGCAACATTTACATGTGTATCCCTTTAAGAACATGTGACTGATTTGGGTGCATTTAGTTGTAACATGAGATACTTTGTATCTTTAACATCTTGAAAACATGGTAAAACACACTTGGATCACAAAAGGCTCTAAAGGTATAAGCATGCAGTGTAAAAGTGCAACACACTTAAATGTTGCACCTCATCTTAAAAGGTTATAATATGAAGTGCTAAAATAAATAAGCTGATAAAAGGGGAACTAAAATATAACTAAATAATTTGTCACCCAGCATGGGTAATCCCAAATACCCAAACAGAATTAATGGAAAAAGGACAATTAACTACAGAGTTATATCATTACTTATCTCACCCCCACGCAAAGATCGCCTGTCCAACCCTTGACCTTGGATTTATATAGTTAAAATCACATAAACAGGTAAGTCAATAAATATAATCCAACACACGGAGCCCAATCAAGCTAGGAGAACATACATAAATCCACACAGATAACAGAAAGCCTTGAACTGTAACCTAAATTCCTTCACTACCAGACTTTATTATAAGGATATACTGACTTCAACATGCCAGCTCACTCTTTAATAACACAGTGTTAGACATGAAAAAAGTAATAAAATAAATAAATAAAAGAAAAGGTACAAAAGAGCTCCTCTCAGACTAACAATTACCTTGTTACTCCAGGACTAAGGTCAATGTTGTCCTGATATTTCTTCTGTAGCCTATAAAACACATTTTAAATACCTAGATGTAAAAATATGCAGTAAATAGCATTTACAGTTGTGGTCTAGACATGTCTTGTTTTCTTTCTGGTCCATTCAGGCCTCTATCCCTGCCTGACCCAGGATCAAAATATCCCCTCGCAACCAGCCTCGTTCCAAGTACAGAAAACAAACACGACGGAGAATCATAAACAGCATACTGTCAAACAATGTGGCGTCAAATATGCTCAAACATTTCGCTCTTGGAGACAGCAGTTGTTGATCTAGTGATGGGAGGCACTGGCTATTTTCAAAGCATGTTCCTGTCTCTTGCCGTTTTTGAACAGCAGGGGTCGAGGAAAAGCCAATTCCATTCATCTGATCCAATTCATGTATTGCATCAAAGGACAATGACGTGCAATCAAATCAAACGATCAAACTGACTGCACAGGTCAGTTATTTACAGTTTTGCCTGAAACTACCAAGATTTCAGCCTTAATTACATAAACTGTGACTTGAGCTTCATCCAAGTCAGAATTATAAATCACATGCAATCTGACTAAGCTAATAACATGCACACTGTTTTACCTTCCACGTCATCAACATGCCAGGCTAGAAAAAGTATGCGATCCTCTGCAACAACAACTCGACCACAAGCACAAACGAGAGTCGGAGAGTTTGGAAGTTTAGATGTGCCCTTACCTGTAAACGAATGGCATATAAAACCTGCTATTGGAGATCGAAAGACTAAAGCAGCAGCAAGTCTAAAGACTTGGGTGTTAATCAATCTATAATAACATTTTCTAGAACAATCCCCCTCCCCCATAAGACTGAAAAATATTTTGTACCTGGGATGTTGCTTTAAGTCCTAATTTTCCACCATGCAATCACACTAATGATTTCCATCCACCATTTGTTCTGCCTGTCATATGGACAGCTAGCCATTGTAGCTGCTAGCAATGCTCTGTTGAGTCATTTTATTATTGCGCCACAGATGAACAGGTGCACGTATCTCTACCTTTGTAGCCTGGTGTGTGTTTTTGTCTCAAGAGCAGAAACATGTAGCAGACGCAGTTTTCTTGCATATTTGGTAAAGCGCTGTGCTTTGTTGGAGGATGTTGAAGGTGGTCTCTTTTAGATGTTAAATCTTTGATGGAGGCTAACACATACAGTGGTGTGAAAAAGTGTCTGCCTCCTTCCTTATTTCTTAGTGTTTTGCATATTTGTCACACTTACATGTTTCAGATCATCAAACTAATTTTAACATTAGACAAAGCTAAACAGTAAATACAAAATGCAGTTTTTAAATTATGGTTTCATTGATAAAGGTGAAAAGCAACACATCATGCAATGATCTAAAGAAGCACCTGAGAAACAAGGTCACTGACACCTATCAGTCTGGAAAGGGTTACAAAGCCATATCTAAGGCTTTGGGACTCCAGTGAACCACGGTGAGAGCCATTATACCAGGGGTGGGCAACTCTAGGCCTCGAGGGTCAGTATTAGATGCGTCCTTGATCCAACATAGCTGATTCAAATGATTAAATTACCTCCTCAACATGTCTTGACGTTTTCCAGAGGCCTGGTAATGAACTAACCATTTGATTCAAATGTGTTGACCCAGGGTGAGATCTAAAACCTGCCTCGAGACCTGGAGTTGCCCACCACTGCATTATACACAAATGCAGAAGACTTGGAACAGTGGTGAAACTTCCCTGGAGTCAACATCTCATTCAGGAGGTCACAAAAGACCCCAGAACAACATCCAAAGAACCGCGGGCTTCTCTTGCTTCAGTTAAGATCAGTGTTCAGGACTCCACCATAAGAAAGAGACTGGGCAAAAATGGCTGCATGGCAGAGGTCCAAGACAAAAAGCACTGACCAAAAAGAACATAAAGGCTCATCTCAGTTTTGCCAGACAACGTCTTGATGATCCTCAAGACTTTTGAGAAAATAGTCTCTCGACTGACGAGAAAAAAGTTGAACTTTTTGGAAGGTGCATGTCCCCTTACATCTGGCATAAAAGTAACACAGCATTTCAGAAAATCATCATCATCATCATACCAACAGCAAAATACAGTGGTGGTAGTGTGATGGTCTGGTGTGATGTTTTGCCGCCTCAGGACCCGGAAGACCTGCTGTGGTAAATGGAACCTGAATTCTGCTGTATACCAAAACATCTTGAAGGAAAATGTCCGACTATCTGTTTCTGACCTCAAGCTGAAGTGGACTTTGGGTTCTGCAGCAGGAAAATGATCCAAAACACACCAGCAATTCCACCTCTGAATAGCTTAAGAAAAACAAAAAACAAATTTTGGAGTGGCCCAGACAACGTTTTGACTTGAAGCCGATTGAGATGCCGTGGCATGACCTTAAAAAGGCAGTTCGGGCTCGAAAACCCTACAATGTGGCTGAATTACAACAATTCTGCACAGACAAGTAGGATAAAATTCCTTCATAGCGCTGAAAAAGATAGCAGCTATAGTGGCCCAACCAGTCATTAGATTTAGGGGTCATTTTTTCCACACAGGGCCATGTAGGGCTTTCACCCCCCCTTAATACTAAGAAATTGCATTTTGTGCCATCTTGTGTTATCTTTGTCTATTATTTGAATGTGTTTGATGCTCTGAAACGTTTAAATGTGACAAACAGTTAAAACAGAAAATCAGGAAGGGGCAAACACCTTTTCACACCACTGTAGCCCTTGCTCTCAGACATGTCCAGGCTCATCCAGCTGTTGTGCATACAAGGAAACCTAACATGGCAATGCTATAGCGATATTACACCTTTATATAACTTCAAAATTTAGACTGGTATTACCACGAAGGATATGACACAGCACTAGAAGAAATGAATGATTGTCCTAAAATTCCTCCTTATCATTAGGTAAGAATCAGACTTCGGAATGTGGTAAAAATTATAGAAAATTGTTGAAGCGAAAGGTTCAGAGGCAAGATGTAAAGTAGTAAAGTGAAAGATATCAAGCTACAAATTCCCTTTTCAATGAAAAACTTACAACTTAGAAAGAGAGTACCATATTTATATTTCTGTGTTTGGAGATGAGGAACTCTAAGAAAGTCATCTCTATTTTACTTTCACTCCCTCACACACAGACTGTAGCAAAAAATATACAATCAAAGGCCTTGGAGATGAAAGGCAGGAAATATAGCAGCTGCCCTCAGGGTGTATGCAATAGGTAGGCTTCCTACACCGAGAGACAAATATAAACGACCAAAAGAAACACACATTCACACCCATTAACCATTGATGTAGAAAACTATTATTTCTATGAATACAAGCTGCAATTTGCAGAAAAACAGACAAAAACACAGAAACAGACAACAAAGTCAATGTGACCAACAAGACTGTTCCTCCTGTTTAAAAATGGATTGAGAGACATGAATTATGCATGTGAGCACGTGAGACCATGAGTGTTTACTTCTTTGAAAATCTCTGCCAGCATACAACTTTATCTGTACATGTGGATTGTTCCTGCTAAAGTCCAATCCTGTGTTTAAATCTGGATGTGTTTGTGCATTCAACATTGTATGTATTACTGCACCGCGCCGAGCCGAGCAAGATTACTGTGTGACCTCCACTACACTCTGCCTGAAAACAGAGGCAGCTACTGTAGCACAGCAACCATCCTGCCACTGCAGGCAGAGCGAGTGATAGGCAGGGTGTTTCTGAGAGAGAGTGATTTAATCAACTCCACACCAAACAAACACTGTTCTCCCCTTGCAGTCATCATCACAAAACCTCACTGACCTACAGTCTCCCTCTTACCCTGAAGTAAACACTTTCCCCAAGTAGGGCATTTTCCGATATTGCTAATTAAGAAAAGACAAATTAAAAAAACAAAAAAAACACAAAAACAAAAAAAACAAATGTAGCTTGGTGTTAATGGGGATTTGCAGCCTGAAAAAACAAAACTAAAATTAAAATACAAACAACAACAACAAAAAAAAAAAAAAAAAAAAAAAAAACTAAACCCCAGCTCATCGACTCTGTAGACAGATAATCCTGTGAATACATGGTCAGCTAAAGAGGAATGAAAATGAGAACGGAATCAAGCCTGCAGCTGCAATTCAACTAGTCTACAGATGGCTCAAACCCACCCTTGTATTTACAAGAGTGATACGACAGTGGTTCTGTTTATATCTAACAAGATGTAAATAATTAATCTATATAATATGTAAACTTGCCAGTTGCTTTACTGGCTCATAAAATGACATGAACTCTCCATTAAATCTAATCCAATGCAGAGGACTTTAAGTAAGAGTTCTTCAGAGTGTCTGCAAAGTAAAACAAGCCAAACAAAAAAAGTCAAATCAAATCAAATTATTATTATTATCATCATCATCATCATCATCATCATCATCATCATCATCCACTACTTAAACAATCCTGTAGTGATATACACCAGAAATGCCAGCAAATATGCTTCCACGCTTGTGCACTGAGGCAGACTCTGCTCACCACGTTACAAAGATTGCAAGGTACACAACGGGGAACTGAAGTACACAGTGAATCAGAACAACAGCAACATAAATTAAAGAGTAAACAAAGGATTTTACTAATATGAGAATTTGATTTACACCAAATTCATTTTGATTCAAATTGTTCCTGAAACTGTGAATGCTGTAGGTAAAAACCTCTGGTGCTACAATGTTACTGATAATTTGTTTCAAACTACATCAGTAATGTGGAAGCAGATAGGTTAGCCTTCTGCTTATTTCATGTCTTTCCAACATCTCACTAAGAATAGAAGGAATCTCTGTGTCCCTCACCTTCTCTCAGTGCCATTTTTATTTTTATTTTTGCATAGTTTCTCCACTTTATTATTGGGCATTTTTAACCCCCTTTCTAGACAAATGCAGAAAGCCAGAATATACCACAACAGCATTATGGCTCACTCCACCAGAGCACTTGAAGAAAAAAAAAAAAAAAAGCTATGTTAGCTTACCTATCTCTCTGCTTAAATAACAATCAAAATAAGCTGGCTCTTTGGGAGCAAAGACGATGATTGATAATTATGGTAAATGAAGATGGTTGTTACTAATACCAGATGTCAAAACGTTTAGTGAACTGCATTCCTGCTATGGATAAAATATGTCACTATTTCTTAAGCTGCACACTATACTTTACTACTCTATAGTTATTTTCACATGCTAATATGTGCTTCTTGCAAGTACAGCACCTTTGGGTGGCAGCAAACATCTACATGCTTCTGAATTTAATATTTTATATTCAAAAGTTAATTTTTTACATGATATAATCAGACTAAATATTCCGTCTGTGTTACTAACTGAAAAAAGACAACCATTTAACTCATGAAAAAAGACAACCATTTAACTCATGGCCATATGGTGATTATTTTACACTGTAAAATTTTATAGATAACACAGCTACAAAAAAAATAATTAAAAGACAGGGGGAAATGGTTAATTCACATTTAAAAGGCTAAACAATGCAAAAGGTACATCTGCTCAATGGTAACAGGTTGTACCTTGGACAGGCGCAGGTCTAGTTGTGCTTTAGAAAAACAAAGAAGCATTCTTTTACACCCACCACAAAATGAGCATGTTGGAAATGCTGAATGGAAATGGCTATCCTTTGCTTTTTTTTTGTTGTTTAAATCTCAAGTGTGGTGTTATTCAGCAAAGCTGGGCTTAAGCTGTCTGTTTTAGAATCAGCTCCGGCTCCTTCTGAGACATAAAGAGTCTGAATGCTGATGGAGGACCGGTGTGTGGGGCCTGTGCAAAAGAAAATCTTGCAGCAGGCTTTACATATCAATGGACATATGCCCCCAAAGGCCTGACTCAACTGAAATCCGATTGTAAATGTCTGGTACTGTTAAGCGGCGCACTCACTGGAAGGTGGATGGGAAATAAATTAAAAATAAATATGTCTGTTTTATTTCTGCTTCAAAGATCCACAGTCTATAATTTTACACATTTAATAGGACTGCTTTCTCAAATATGCACAATCATTGCTCCTGAGAATAATAAACCTTGGGCAAACCTTTTAAACATAATACAGATTTCAAATTTCACCAGATGTAAAAGCCATCTGCACAAGACAACAACTTGCACTTGCAGCAAAATTGAAAAGCTCTTTTTTTTTTACCCTTACTCATTTAGTAATAAACCGTAAATAGCCAGCTCAACATGCAAGAGTTAGCCAAATGTATTATTCACTTTGCAATGCAGATTTAGTTTTCATCAGATGCAAGTCTCAATATACCAATGGCTACCTCCCAGTGTGAGAGCCGGAGGAGCTCAGAATTGAGCAGACTAAGTTCTTTGTCTTCACTGGTGAGAGATGAGAGCCCACCCACTGCAATCAAATGTGAATCCTTCAGCTGCTCCTCCTCTCAGCCCTTCACTAAATCAACAGTCAATTTACAGCAGTAGTGACAGAGTCTGTGTGTGCGCACGTGCATTTGAGCTACGTGCATGCACATACAAATGAGTTGATCATTAACACAAAACTGAGCCAGTGCAAGAAAAACAATGGCCTGGATCTGAAGCAGCAGTCTAATGAGAAAATCTAATAAACAAGATGTGCTGCTTATTGTACAGAGAAAAACACAAAAAAACTCAAGAGACATTTTCAGGAAATGGCTATGGTGAAATTCGCTTTAATTAGAGAAACACGCGGGGTTAATTTTATCAACTTGACACAGATGAGAAATGAACAGCAGCAGATTAGCACAGTGAGGCAAGTATAGGGTGTGTAAGTATAGGTTGCATTTTTTTGATAAGGGCCTTTTACTTTATATGCAGGTTAATTTCAAGCAAATAAAAGCTGCAGTGGTTTTACTGCAACATTTAAATAGGCAGATCCAGCGGCTCTGGCCTACATGACCAAACTTAGTTACCCCATTGTCACTCCTTTGATTTTCCACACTAAAGCACCTCTGCATGTGAGTGACAGAGCCAGGCTGAACTCCCAAATGCTAGGGGAGGGGAAAAAAAAAAAAAAAAAAAAAAAAAAAAAAAATCATGCGAAACAAAGAGAGGAACTTCAGTCCATCTGTTTTTCCAAGGGAACGCAGCCATGCGTGCAGGAAGCTTCGCTGTATGCACTATGGGATTAACAGTGAGGGCCTCAAACACCCTACTGTCAGCGATGCCTTGCTCCTGGACCCCCAAAACAGGACTGTCAATCAGTGTGGCACCTCCTGAATAGTAGGGGCCTCATACACAATTGACTTTGTTACCTTGCATTCATTCACAAAGTCCTAAAAACGATAAAAAGCAGGAGCTCGGTTGGATGATATGTTTTAAACACACCTGCAGTGACACAAGCAAAGTTATGCACCAAATGTAAATAAAGATAATAAAAACTGTGTCAACTGACAGCATCATGCATGCGGTTCAACACCCACAAAATCTTGACAAGACTTATATTTAACCGAATTTTAAATTCAATTCGATTTTTTTGTATGCTTTCAGATATTTTGCCTGTGGGAGTAATAGTATGGTGAGTAACTGAGGCAAAGGACAACTGTGCTTTACACTTTTTATACCTACAGCACGTCACATTATCTTGCAACCACAATGAAAATAAAATTGAAGTTAGCAAGTTTTCTATGAACTTCTTTGTGTCAACTACTGTGTAGTTATTCCAGCCCAGTAACAAAGCATGCTGGTAGCTTATGCAACTTCCTCATCAGACCAGGGCATTCCACATTTTGCTCATGGGTTCATTGTGCCTTCCATTTAATCAGTCAGGAAAGAGCATACAACTGCTGGCTCCTTCCCTACAATAAACTGCATCTAGTTAGTTCAGTCCAGCAATAATAGCACTGAGTGCAGTTTAGCTGCCCGTGACTGTGCGACATGGCCTGACGCAGCAGCAGGAGGTAGAGAGGGAGGGGTGGGTCACAGGGGCTTCTCTAAATGGGAAACACAAAAGAACCTACCGCTGATGCTGTCCGGATGTCATTCTACATGGGCACAATGGGCCAAAAAAAACTAAGCAGAGAGGAGATAAAGCTCAGGATTGGTATTACACTTAGCAAGGGAGGAGGGATGCTTTGGAGAGGACAATCAAAAATGTCCCATGAACCTGGACAAGTGAATAAATCAGATTGCGAAAGGTTGACTGCTGCGTAAAATGTTACTTTTAAAAAATAATTTAAAAAAGTCTAAAAATGTGAACTCTCCTTGAAAACTGCAAGTTGAGAGGTGTGATGTGCAACACCTTTATCAATATAAAAGGAGGTATATGCTAATGTTGACATGAGGTATTATGATGAATACTGGAGCAGATTAAAGCCTCTGACACCCCTCTGCGCAACTCTTAGCAGACTTGAATAAAAATTGCTGGTGGCCATGCTCCAGAGAGCCCTTTCAGCAGGAACTCAAAGGTTGAAAAGTACAGCTGGGATGTCATTTTGAGGACATCAGATGTCCAAACATCCCCTCTGATAGAGCGAAATTTTATTTACAGCAGAATATACACCTCAAGTCTTTACATCTCATATTAATTACATTTTTAGCACCTAGAGAAGAGACATTTTAAAACTCTTCTCTGTTGGTTTTCCCATTTTTAATTAAATAAACAATTTTGCAGTGTGTTAACTGAAAGACCAATTTTGTAACAATTACATTAGATAAATTAGAATTGTCACACATAAAGATGTCCAAGTCTTATTGTTGGTCAATTATATGCCAAGCAAAAGCGAGAGAAGTCAATAATAAGAGCCTTGTTAAAATGACCTGTTTTAGCACACACAATAGGCTTAGTGCTATGTAATTCACCTGTTCTCAAATTCCAGGAGCTTTCCACCTGAAAGTCTTTGTAAAACAACAAGACCAATAAAAAATTATATGCAAATAACAGCACAACTTCCTACACAATATGTGCAGTCAATCCCACACAACAGGCTGAATGTAAAGCTCTTAGAAGTGACACACTGTGCTAAGCTCCTTCAAGAACATTGTGTTCGACATCAAAATCAGCCCAACCGAGACCAAGACAGAATACCAAATGTCAAGAGGTTATGCAGATGATAGGAAATTAATGTTAATTTAATGTTTAAGAAATCCAGTCTGTCAAGAAGCGGTCAATAAATATTGTCTCATATTGTATAGGAGGGAACGAACTAGCAGGAAGACGTATTACAGTGGAAAGTCACTGTACACTAACGCTTAATGTCTTCTCTATCAATATTTCACAGAATTGTACAAAGAGTAGTGAGTACTAGCATATAAAAGCAGGCTGCAGAGTATTGGCTGGCTTGGGACAAAGCTTAACTGAGTGGTGCTACATGTTAAGGTCATTCTGACATTCATTTTCACGAATTCCCGCACGGCCTCCGTTCTAGATTCACAGCTCTCCGGTGGCCAAAGCAAATTAATGCACAAGGCCTCTCAGAACCTGCGTCTGTCTAAAAGCCAGTGTGAGTTTCAGGTTTTGGTTACACTAGGGGGAGATGCATTGATAGCAAGCACAGAAACAGGTTCTTATTGATAGTTTAGAAGAAGGGCCTACTAGAATCTGGAGACCTGCCCGCTCAAGATCAAATCCAACTCTTTAAGATCTACATTTAAAACACACATAGCTGTCATTCTTAACACTTGCTGACCACTAGTCTTGGATGGTATGTTTAAACACTCAGGCCACTGTACAAAACTGAGCAGGCGGTATTTAGCAAACCTGCTCTTGCCTGTCAGTGAAGTAGCTCAAGAAGGAGAGGGGTTTTACTACACTCCAATGCTTTGTGTGTGGGTGTCCACACTACAACCTTTACAACTCTTGTTCTGTCCGTTTCAGCACCCTGTCACAGTTGCTACACCTTACACATAAATGGTGTCGAGCGGGGGAAGAATAAACTTTACATACTCATCACCAATCTCTTACTGCAGTAAAAAAGAAAAAAAGAAAAATATAATGCTATATTCAAAGAGTTATATATTATTGGTCAGAAATAATTAAATTAAGCCCAAGCTTGAAAACAAAAACAAAACAAACAACACACTGTCAATATTTTAATTTTAAAACTATTAGTTTGAAGCTGTTGGGGTAACTCCTACTTGTTTTTGGTTTAATTCTGACCAGCCCACTTCTAACCCCATATTTGCAAAGCTTTTACTGCGATCCCATCAGCTGTTCTAAGTCCCTCCCTCATGTGGTTTCCGGCTAGTAACAGGCTACCCAATCATTAAGCTGGCTTCCACTGTTCTGGGACAAAAACAAAACTACTTGTTCATACTGTTCCTTCTGGAACATTGCATGGACTGGAAATCTGACGTTATGATTCACTTTTATAACTGCTTCTGTCATCCCTGAGTGAAGCTAAACAAATAAAGCAGCGGTGCAAGAGTAAACATGGTGACGACGACTTGAAAAGCAGAACACACTAGATGCTGCCAAAAAGTTCAAACATTCCACAGTGAAAATGACTGTAGGGGACTTGACACCTGCTGTACCACGTAACAGCTGCCACACTCAGTTCCAGATCCAGTATGTCCAAAACTACACGTTAACACCCATCGAAAATGAGACAAGTTAGTACTGCATGCATTTGCCTGTTGACACTGAAGTACAGTGAGAGACACTGATCAGGTGGCCATTTTGATGCTGAAATTAACCAACTGACTAGCACGCCAGTTCAACAACGCTCGTTGCAGGTCTTCTTGTCAAGTGGTAGATCCAATAACACACATACCAAACCCTTAGTGGGGTTACAAAGCAAAGCTAGGTAAACCCAGATCGCTATACACGCAGCAATAACGCCAACGTCTTGCGACTAGAACAAAAGCAGCAGCGTTTTCAGTTGGGCTTACGTTATGTAAACAAGGTTCTGTGTAAGCGTGTGAAAGGGGCAGTTTGAGTTTGATTCCCGTCATAAAACAGAGGAGTGAACAAAGAAACCAAATTGCCACAAGGTGTTTTAGGTAGTCTACCTCTGCTACATCTGTTGGTGGTGTAGCAAAACATTTCTGTATAAGGAGAAAAACGTCGGCGTCTGTGCGGACATTGCAGTAATTTTCAGAGCTGGAGAGCAAGCTCTAGACAGCTAATGTTAGTTACAAAGAAATAATATTGCGATGGAAAAAAAATGCCGGAAGGACCTGTGACCGATCTGATTAGCTAATACAGCTGTCCCGATAAGCGACTGAAGGTTCGCAGGACAGAATTAGCTAACACTTGGCTTTGCTAGCAAAATGTTGTTTACACAAAACACCAGTCATTCACTGTGAAAGCATTTTCTGCTTGAGGGGGGTTTCAAGAAAAACAAGCAGCACCAATAGAGTTCACTCATATAACGTTGACAAACTGTTCAGCACATAGCTGACCAGATAGCGATTGAGAGACTGTTGTTTATGTTCAGAAAGGATACAGTTTCACCACATCGGTATCCATTCGCCTTTTACCCGGACTTGGAGACGACATTTTTGCTTCTTCCACCGCAGAACACCCGTGAGAAAGCTGAAAGCTAGCCACCCGGAACGCTAGATAGTCTAGCAAACGGTACTATCCGAAAGTTAACATTTGCCTCCAGAAATGCTCGCAGCGAGACGTCTTCCCACTTCAACGTATCTCTGCCCTAATGAGTAGCTGAGCTGTCTCTAGACCTCTGCCGTTCACTGCCTCTCAACGATATGACCATGGTTCCGACACAGGGATCCCTCCGCGAATGACGTCATATTATGTGCGACCCAAACGTCACCATAAATGGCCATGTTTGTAGTTTTATCCAAAATATCATTGTTTTTAATATTTAAGTTTCATTTGGAAACACGTACATGCCTGTTTTTACAGTTAAAAACTGATATATTGGAAAAAATATTTCAAGATGTTCAGGATATCATAATTGCGAGCAGTGGCTCAGCTCCTCCAGATTGTCACCCCTACATGTTGGCTGTCAGGACTTGCACCCCAAAATGTCTGGCAAGACCGACAGTCCATTTCAAGAACAGTGAATGGTTTTGGGGGGGAGGGGGGCATCAGTCTTGTGATTCATTTCTGTTAACTGACTAAGTTCCCCCAGAGTTATGCGAAGCTGAAATATACCTCATATCTTATTTATAGAATACAAACAAGACTTAATCTAGGGAAAGAATAAATAAAATGGTCATGGCTAAAAATACCACTTCTACAAGACCACAATACCTATCCATCTATCTATACATAAATACACTCATGCACATAAACACACTTCAGCAAATAAAATTAAAATAAACTTAAAAAAACACATTCCAAAAAAAATCTTTGTGAAGCAGAGCCATCTGACACATTTGTACTGTGTGCATTTTTCTTGGATTTACAATATAATTTCATAAATTTTTTGACTGGCCTTATCTTACAAATCTCAGAAGAACGACATGCAAAGTAAAACAAACATTCAGAAGAGCAATTTATTAAACCCTTTTAGGAGCGTCTACAAAGACAAAGGTACATGCAAGATAGTGAGAACTGCATCGGTAACGAAATATCACAGAAAATCAAGAATTTCAAACCGGGTAGCACGGATGAGAAAAAACAAAACATCACTACTCCAAAAAGATTCTGCTCTCTTCGAGGACAGCTATTGTATCCATCTGGTGTTTAAGCAAAACAATACACACATAAGTACTTCCTCACAGTCTTTTTTTTTTTTTGCTAATCTGAGGTTAATGTTTACTGCTCTTGCAAAGAACTCAAAATACAATAAAGGTAAACATCATCTTTCCAGTGTAGAGCCATGTGGCCCTTTCTCATGATCTTCTATATTCCACAAAAATCCAGACCATCACGTTGTCATCAAGGACTACCAAAGCAGACTTTGTGGTCATGTGGATGGCGGTACACATCCCAAATCTTTTGTAGCCGAACTGAAATGTTTTTTAAAAAGCCACAGCATTCATTCATTCACATTTTTTACTGTTTACTGGGAACACATTCATTTGTCTAATGACACAATGAACCTTATTTGTCCTTGACAAACACTGAACAGAAACAAGACCTCAATTGATGGCTTACATTTAATAACACTTGACACTCCTGTCATTCATAATATGGATTCTGTACCACAAACAAGAGTGGAGGTCAGTTCATCACTTCAGTGTTGCAATGCTGTTTTTGTTTGCAAAGAGTCTACTGAGATGGCGAAGAGGAAACCTGCCACTGTCGGAATATAGCAAACACCCTTTTAGATTTGTCACGGGGGCCCTGGAAGAAAAAACAAACAAACAAAGCAAAAATCTGTAAATCTATCATATTCATGTCTGATGACTCTTTTTTATGAAATATAAATATTTGAACTTTTTGTCTTGCCTGTGCTGGACTGCCTTCGTCTATACTGGAGTTCTTCTTCATGGGCATGAGGAGGTCCAGAGCAGCTTTCCAGCCCTGCTGATAAAGTCCTGAACCTTTTTCTGAAAAAGGGATAGCCCCAGGATCCACATTCTCCTTTCCTACGGAGATCCAGGGACACCATTCCCTGTGCTGAGCTAAGGGGTCAAATACATTCTTGGGCAAGGGCCCATCCTGAAATAAGAGATAGTAAGTCAACATTTGTATTATACACCTCTGCCTTAAAAAAGGGAATGTTTGTCTTTCATGTTTTAATTTAACAAAATTTCTAACTGAAATGTAAACCAAACAAAATACTCAAATTACTCTTGAAACACTGGCTGAATAACCAGGCAGGACTGTACGGATTCCCTCAGATAAAGTCTGATGCCATCATTTAAAAAAAAAAACCACAACAAAAACAAACAAAAAACCTCAGTAATGTTAGTTCTTACTAGACCACCAGCTGATGAGAGGCACAGGCGCTTTGGAGGCAGGCTAGTAGTGCCGTCAGTCCCTGAGCCATCTCCCTGTCCTCTACTGCGAGTTGCGGGCCTCTTGCCCCTCGTCAAAGGGCTTGGCAGTTCTTCGCTGGGGCTAGGTGAGTCTCTGCTCCGGGCACGCAAGGCCACTGGGGAGGAGGTACCCTCTCCCTGTAACATACACCAAGACAGCATAGAAGCAGCTTAGTATATTCTGAAGTTTACATTCACTTGTTCTAATTGAACGGATTAATAAGCGTGCATCATAGCTTGTGCACAGCGTGGTTCAGTGTTTTTCCAGCTAATGGCACAGCTCGGGAAATACGCCTGGTCCTCCTCCTTACCTGGTCAGAGCGGGTGGAGTCCTGGCTCCGCAGCTTCATGCGACAAGGAGTTGTAGCAGGGCTCGGTGAGGTGGAAGTCGAATGCTCTCCCTGACCATCATTTGGGGTTGCTGAAGCAGGACTGGTTGCCTGAACAGGGGTGCCCAGTGTATTTGTTGAATTGTCTGCTTCACCTCCCATTCCCTCCATCTGATGGAAATTCCACAAGCCCACCTTGCGCATACAGTAGGAGCAGGTGAGGATCGGCAGGCTCATGGCGTGCAGAGCAGGACTAAGATGGAGAAAAACACTTTTTTGTCCAATGTTTCTAAATTTTCACGCAACTTTTAATGTCAGCATATGACAACACTAATTTCTATGAAAGGAGTTTCGAGTTACATCTCACCTTGCTGCCCAACCGCAGAGAGAAACAATACATGCTGCCATCTGGATAGCTAAAGGCTCAGAGCAAGGAGTCTCTCCCATTCTTTTTTGTTCTTCCTCAATCACCTGCAGCATACTGCTGATAACGTCCTCTGTCAAAGACTGCAAGGAAAGAGTGGCCAATAAGTATAGGTGAAGGAGTGACTCAGACAACTGTTTCTATAATCTCGATAATGCATTCTTTTAAGTGTATTCTCTAATGTAAATAATATGTATAATGCTTTAAACAGCACTGAAGTCAGTATCCTAAAAAGGCTGAAGCCCTTCTGCAGCTTCACCATAGACTTCAGCTGCTCCGGTTTCATTGCTGGCAGCTGCTGTGCAAGGAGACAGGCGCTCTGGAAGCGCTCCAAAAAGGCAGCAAGAAGTGTCGATGGTTCACAGGCTGGAACAAGCCAGAAACGCTCTGAAATAAAAGCAACATTTACCATGATCATTACATGGACAAAAAAGAAAATCAAAGTTTATTCAAGGCAAATTACTTTTGCTGATATATACGTTTTATGCAAAATGCTTGCTCCCACCTGGACATGGAAAGTCAGGCCAAGGACAAAACTTTTCATGCTGTGTCTGAAGCTGCCTTGATATCTCTGCAATGCGGCTTTCATCTGTTTAAAAGAGGAGATGTGCTTCAATTTAAAAAAAAAAAATTTTGGCAGCCCAACAATATCAACCTAACCTTGCCAAAAAAACCCAAAACAACCTGTTTGTCCTCTAGTGTTATTGTGCAGTTGCTTTAAGTTTCACTCACATTTTTCAAAGTCTAAAGTTGGCTGCAAGGATGCACATAGGAAAGCCTGGCAGCTGCAGCACTTGAGCATATCACAGCCAACACTGATCCAGCCATATCTGGCACACATCAAAGGGGAAAGTATGCGTGGTTTGCCTGCCCATTTCAAACAGTGCGGCGCTAAGGGAAACTTCAACTTACATACAGCAAGGACATGTAATAATAACAACATAACATAAAAACAAGAACTAAGATGGCTCATACTGATTCAAAATGAGGGAAAAAAGGATATTGAATAGGATTCCACTCTTGAGAAAAAGGCTTCTTTGTTCGTTGCTTCGCAAGGTGCTTGAGAGTTGCTTTTCACTTCCAGCACATTCAAATCCCCTTGTACACTGAAATCATCAAAAAGGGGAAAACACATCTTCAGTATGCAGTTTTATTTACATGATTGATAAAACAAATATAACTGGTTAAAGCTATGCGTACTTCACGTTATATGTTTCCTATTTTCATTTTTTAATCGCACACTACTGAATAGAATCGATTCGTTTAACCTAATGATGGAAGCAAAACCGCAAACTTGCAAAGTAAGGAGTTACTACCAAACTTAAGGTCCCCACCCCCTCTTATCTCTAACTGTACACAGTGGCGACAATTCAGATGCTACCATAACAAACTTGCCCGATGAATACAACAATGAAAGCACAAAGGCGTGCCAGTTCCTAGCTTAGATGCATCCAAACCTGCGGAATCTCATCCGTCTTCTCGTTATGCTGACTGAATGAAGCTAAAAGTACAGCTAGCTAAGTGGCTAGGCAAACTAGCTAGCGCCAACTTGTTCTCCGTCTTTTTAAATTGAACCATGAGCGCTCTCTGATTAAAAAAAAAGAATCGCACCTGTTGGAACCCACGCCTGTTGACGACACCCCCTCATTGAGAATTTCACGAACTTTTTCCGGGGAAACAATAGCAGACTTGTTGTGATTAGAATTGCCGAGACGATCCCCACGACTGCCGCCGAGAGTCGCCATGATCGGCTCTGCGGTCCCACGGAAAATACACCCTGAAACCGACAGTTCCGCTTCGTGATGCTGCAAGACCACAGCGCTGCAACAACATCACTTCTTCACCGTGAACATAGCTTAAATTTCAGAAGCGTAATTCCGTAAGGCTAAATTCATAGATTAACTGTTATTAATGTTTAAATGTAAAGAATTATTTATTTGGTATTTAATATAAAAAAAATTTGGGATTTAAAATGTACTTTTTTGTGTGTTTTTAACATTATTATTTTTACTTTTTAAATTTAATTTAAATTTAATTTTACTTTTTAAATTTAATTTAATTTCTTAAATTTTTTTAAATTTGTTTAGGGTTAGGGTTAAAATTTTACTTTTTAAATTTGTATTTTATTATGGATCTTTTGTTAAATGTTGTTATACAGATGCAATAAACTGCAATAAATATGCATACAAAATTCCCCCTTCTGAATTTATTTTTTTGGGCAATATTACACTGTAAGATTAGTAATCCATTAATATCTTCTGCTGTAGTTTGAAGTGGAGGCTTCTTAAGACACCATATAATGCTGTGTAGTTTGTTGTAGAATAAAGAGCTACATAAATTAAATTTCAAATAAGTAATAGCTCTAACACAAATGTAATGAAAACATGAATATTTTCAACTATAAGGTATGCTATATAGACAAAAACAAAGTCGCTTTGAAGAAATTCTTATTTGGTGGAGATTTGTTTTGCAACACATCCCACTAGATACTGTTATTAGCTCAATTTTTAGAATATTGCATCACCAGATAGTAGGAAAATGTGTCTCTGTTCAAGCCAGCAAAGTTCTACTTTATGATCTGGAGGCATTTGAGTAAGAATGATGCGTTCTGAGGGCCCAGCATTGTCCCAATATATTTTCATCGAGGACTTTTGGATAAAAGCAGAAACATTTTTGTCCCATCTTGCTTATCTGACCATATTTTTAACATTAGGGAAGAAAATACTAAAGATATTAGTGATTGAAATTATTGACTAAAAGTATTAAATTAAATTTTACATACATGCCATCGCCTACATCACCTGCTCACTGATTTTCAACTCTCCTCCTAATCTAGTTTCCACATCTCTCACTCTGTCTTTATGGTCTGGGTCATCAACTTTCTAAACTCTGTTTTTACTACAGCTCTGCACATCACCTTTGTTCTTGAAAATCATTACCACTCGACTTATTCTCCATTCCTTAGGCATGTTCTCCAAGACTGTGTTAAACAATCTGGTCAAAAGCCCTCTGTCTTAAACATCTCCAGGTATGTCTTTAATAGCTGCCCCCAATTCTTACTACTCATCCTCTGCACTTCCTGATTCACTAACTGTATTTTCTCCAACTGAAAGCACATGAATAGAAAACAAAGTAAGACCTAAAACTGAACCTTATGGTGCACCACAGGTGATGTGATCTCTAGATAATGAATAGCTGCCCATGGTGACAGTTTTTTTTAATGGTTTGTTTGTTTCTCCCCCCAAACATAAGAATGCCACTTCATGTTCTAAATGATAATCTGTCTCCACTCTCAGTTGTTAAAAGAAGGTAATTGGTAACCTTGACTAGGTCTGTACAGTGCAAGCAATAACAACATTTTTTTTTCATTATTTGTATTTTTAATATGTGCATATATATATATATATATATATATATATATATATATATATATATATATATATATATATATATATATATATATATATATATATATATAGCCTGGGAACGCATTTTGGGCCATCCACACTCCAAGTAAAACTGTTGTGTTGTGGATACATACCGGCAAGCGCCGCCCCGCCCACATCTAATGACGCAACGTCCTAATAACGAGTCCAGTGATTGGCCAAGTCCAATCCACAGCGGGGGGAGGTAACGTTTGTGGATGTCTTCCAAACTGACTGAAACGTAAAATGATTCTACGGCTCTTATGAGATGTTGTTTTTATTTGACGTGCCATTCTCCGTGACTGGATTGTAAAGGGGGAGACGATGTCGGACGCCGAATGTGCTCACAGTCCAGACCAGCTGAATAAATTCCAGAAATTGACAGGCCGGCCGCCGCACGGTGTGACGTTAGCAGGTCGGTCAAAAACATTAGCAAGATATGCTAACGACGTTACGCTTTACCTGGACGTTATCATGTTTGTACAGTCAAATTGAGTCTGTGTCATTTACATCAGCTGCTTGTTACTTTGAGTCAGGAATTTTAAACTTTGACTTTACTCGTGATATTTTAAAGCATTACATTCAGGCTAGCAACATCCCGCAATTCTGTTTGATTATCTTTTGATGTGTTGGGTGCGATCCTATCTAAGCTAACAGGAGAAAATAGCACATAATACTTTTGCATAGAGCTTTATCGGCTGCAGTGTGCTACAGTAAATGTTCTAATATCGGCTGGAGTGGATTTCATGGATTTAAGGTTTTATTTATAACAATTTGAAGGTTTAAGCTTTGTGTGTATCTGTGGTTTATGCTGAGGGTTGATAAAATATTTGATGGTTTAAGCGGATCACAGAGCCATGTCCACTAACATGTTTAAAGCTCTTATTAGGTATGTTCTCAGTCATGGAGAGATGTGTTACATCTATATTTTCCAGCAACGTATAGCGAGGATAACTTCAGTATAACCTCTACTGGTCAAAAAACTAAAAACTAAAACCCAAACATATCTGAGCTGATCTATTGTGTGTATAAAATTTTCAAAGAATAGACTGCTCTTTGGTTGCTAGTTATTTCCTCTTATGCCTGTGGTAGATCCTAAGTTGAGATCCTGTATACTTTTGTGTTTTACAGATACAAGCTGGTCAGGAAAGGGAAATTCTGCAGTGCAAAGACCAAAACTGGTCACTCTAACGGATGCTGACATAGATCTACAGAGAAATATTATCTTGATGACTGATAAAATACTTATATTGTAGTTTTATTGCTCATATGAAGTTTTACAAGACAGTAGGAGCAAATAGGTGCCATAGTGTGCCTGAGTATTGATGAAACTACAATGAGTAGAAGATGGACTACAAAACGCACATCCTCCTTCACCACAACATGTTCTGACCCTTTTGTTTTATGGAGGTCTTATAAAAGAGAACAGTCTGTGGAAAAACTCACTGTAGGCTTAAAAAGAAGAAAAATCTAGGGCCAGGTGTACTAACGTCTACAGCAGCACAAAGCCTTCTTTTGACATTAAAAAGCTGCTGGATTTACGAAAGAGACTAAGTGTCAGTATGTGAACAGGAGGGGTTTTTTGAGGCTGGTATTATGCCAAATGTATTTGTATTTTCACTTTCAGGAGGAGAATATTTAAATGAGTCACACCAGTGTAAATTACAAAGTCTTCGGAACACAATTTACTGCAAATTGCACAAACTTTAGTGCTGGAAAAAAAAAAAGTTGTGTTTGGAAAAAAAATTGCGTGCGTGTTTAGAGGCAAACCCCATTTGTTGAATCTGTAACTAATAAAAGGTTTGGGGAGTTAAATTAATGCTTAAATGTTGCAATGTGCTATTAAAACTAAAAGGCGAAGTGCGCATTCACGCACATGGGATAGTAACATAGCAACTGAGATGTCTCATCATCTGACTGTAAATGATGTTTTGTGGTCTTTTGCGCATGGTACAGGTCAGCTGTTCCACACAGATTTCAGGTTTATAGGGCGGGACAGTTTTTAATAATGCAGTTCTCCTCTGGATCAATCTTGCGCTGCACCTGAGTCCTAATCATTAGACCCCTTTGCACAGTGCTGAGAAATAACTCTTCTGATAGAAGAGTTATTTCTTATATAAAAAGCATATTCACTTTTATTCAGCCTCGTCTCATTTATCATGATTGCCTTGCTGTTTTCAGAGGAAAAAAAATTATATGAAACCTGAGCTTAAACTGGATTATTTTAGTTAGCAGGCATGCAGCGCTTTGCCTTCCTCTGGATTTTTAAGCCACTAATTTGCATTCTTTCTACAAAAAAGTTGTTTTTTCTTTTTACTGAGGTGAACTGGCTGCATCTTTATATATAAATTACAGCACATTGTTAGTAAATTACCCTGTAACTGCGGCTTCACAGTAATTTGCCTCAATTAGTATATCTATCCAATAGCATTTAAAAAATTAAATATAAGAAAATAGGATTTTTTTTAATCTTCTGTGTAACTCCTTTCCTCCTCTCTGTTAAGGATTTATGCAACTGCATTAAAATTCGCTCCATCCATCATGTATCCCAGCTGACCTGTTGTAAAAATTATTTATGGTAATCCTAAAGACTGCAATACAGCCAAGGAAATTAGTAATGAATGCTGATTATACTGAACCTTAAGCACATTCTTATCAGTTAACATAGATCATAATCTTGAGCTTATATAGCGTTCTTGGTCTAACGCCTTTACGTTTCTTCCCAAGTTCCAGTAAATGTCATACAACGACTCTTGTAATGCAGAATTTCTCATAGTTATGAATTTGAAAGTTGACATGTTATGTATATAACCGGTGGAGCATTAGTCAGGTTGGAGCTATAACTAGTCTTAAGTTCTAAAAAACGTTTGACTTTTTAGATGCATATGCAGATTATACTCTAACGCTTTAATTGATTTGATTGCTGGGTGATATGACCACGGCATATCACTGTTATTACAAGTACTTGTATTACTTTTGGATAATGTTTTTTATATACCTTTTTTTTTCCTGTCAGTTTTAAAAAAAAAGTTTGTTTTATCTGGTAAAGCAGTGTCAAAGTTCAAATCATGCATAAAATTAAGAGCAGCATTTAGCTCAAGTAGTAGCTTTTTGCTATGATGGATGGTACTCCTCATTGTCATTTTTAGGCTTTGATTGTTTATTTTTTTTCTGTTTCCAGGGCATCGCACACCACCTGCCCGCAGTGGGCACCGCTGCGTCGCTGACAACACTAACCTGTATGTGTTTGGTGGGTACAACCCTGACTACGATGAGTCAGGAGGCTCAGAAAATGAAGACTATCCACTTTTCAGGGAGCTATGGAGGTATCATTTTGCAACAGGCTGCTGGCAGCAGATCCGAACAGAGGGCTACATGCCCACAGAGCTGGCATCAATGTCAGGTGAAGCATTGTGTATTTAGTACTTCTGAACATTTTACTAGTGTTTACACATTGTTGGTATTTCATACCCCCACCCCCCCCAAAAAAAACCCAACCAAACAAACAAAAAAAAAAACCCCATGTATGAAAATCAAATTTGGTGTTGCTGTTTTTCTGCAGCTGTTTTGCACGGTAACAACCTCCTGGTGTTTGGGGGCACCGGAATCCCCTTTGGTGAAAATAATGGCAACGACGTTCACGTTTGTAACGTGAAGTACAAACGATGGTCGCTGCTCAACTGTCGAGGGAAGAAGCCCAACAGAATCTATGGACAGGTAGCCACAGAAATCAGTCGTCCTCCTTTCTGACGACCACATTCAAATTAGAAAAATTTGTACGTAAAATTTTTGTTTCAGTGTTTTATCTGCCATTTCATACTTTCTGCCTCCAGGCAATGGTTATTATAAACGGCTTCCTGTACGTGTTTGGAGGGACAACAGGTTATATCTACAGCACAGACCTACACAGGCTGGACCTGACCACAAGAGAGTGGATCCACCTTAAGCCCAACAACCCTCCCGATGACCTGCCCGAGGAGCGGTATGATGATAGAGGAGTTTAGCATTAGGGGTGGGGGGGATATTTTGTTTGGCAATATTGTATCAATACAGGGAAACCAAATATCAATATTTTATAGAATACAATAAATTTCTCTGCAGTTCACTGCTGTATTATCAGAAACAGATTGGATATAATTGCCACTTTGACCCCATTCAATTGCCGACTGATTCCGTCTTATGTTAACATTTATGGCAGGTTATAGTGACATTGTTGGTATGCTTGAAAATCATTTTGCAAGCAAAAAAGAATTATTAATAATAATTGGGCGACCGTGGCTCAGGGGGTTGGGAAGTGCATCTGTAACTGGAAGGTCGCCGGAATTATTATTGCAGAATCTTAAAAATTACAATAATATTGTATCGCGAGTGAAGTTTTCTGATAACATATCTCTTTCCATCTCTACTAGTATTAAAATGTTAAAATTCCTTGTCATGGTGTGTTTCACAGATATAGGCATGAAATAGCACATGATGGACAGAGGATCTATATTCTGGGAGGAGGAACTTCCTGGACATCATATCCTTTAGATAAGGTACTGTACCACTGAAAGATTTTATATACCCTCAAGTAACTTGTCACCAGCTAAGGTTCCAGCTAAGGAAAATCCATGTCCCTGGTGTATTCATAGTCTTAGTCTAAAGTCTAGTCTTTTTTTGAACTCCCTAGGATTTGTTTAGTGTGCCAATGGTAAAAAGAGAAGAAACAAAACTCTGGTTTTACAAAAAAAAAAATAAAAAATCTGTACACTACTACTAAAAAAGCATATAAAAATGCTAGCATTAGTCATTGTTTATATATCTGTACTTCTACGCAAAAGCTGATCAGATGATTTGGAAATATTTTGAATTTATCAGTAGAAGTGTCTTCCATCTTGATAATTGTCCAAGTCTGTCATTTTTCACACATGTCACTTTTTAAAATGTTTTTTTTAATTTTTTTTATTTATTTAAGATACATGCTTATAATCTGGAAACCAATTCCTGGGAGGAGATTACAACTAAACCTCATGAAAAGATAGGTTTGTATACTTCACATCATGATTAACTGTAAGCCTGTGCTATCCTTAACAGTAGTGCACTTTGCTAAAATATCTGTGCTTTTGACAGGCTATCCTGCTCCTCGAAGGTGCCATAGCTGCGTGCAGATACGCAACGGTGAGGCCTGCTATACCAAAGAACATATTTCTGTATAGCCAGTATCACTTATTAAGCACTGTAATTTCATACTACATCCTCTCATTCTAATGTTTTTATCTGCTTTTTCTATTGTAGATGTATTTATCTGTGGAGGCTACAATGGGGAATTGATATTAGCTGATCTGTGGAAAATCAACCTTCAGACTTTCCAGTGGAGCAAACTACCAGCAGTGATGCCCGAGCCAGCCTACTTTCACTGTGCTGCTGTTACCCCAGTTAGTACAATACCATTTCTTTGGATCAGTCTAAATTTCAAAGTAGCAAAATTACCTTAGTACTCACCAAACTCAGAATATAAATGTATACACAGAAGGTGAAATTACATGTTAGATAAGCTGTCGTGGGTTCCTAGCATATACTATATAAAAAGATGGACAAAGCCATGGTGACGTCACCTTCTGGTTTGCAGATTCTCTCTGTAAAGCCTCTAGCTGATGCATCTGTTTGTAAATCCAAATATGACAAACTGTGAGGACAGTGCTTACAGCAATCTGTCCATCACAGAGGAGTGATGCCCTAAAGCGCAGCATGGTTTATCAAACCGTTTTACAAAATATATATAATTTACAAAGTGAATATCATTCTGGTATAAATAAATAATGAAACTGGTTATTTCATTATGTAAATATTTATACTATGAGGAAAATATTTACAGAAATGTTGAAAATGTTGTAAATCCAATAAAAAGCAGGGTCATTTTCTTCTTTAAAAAAAAGAGGGGAAAATATGAGTCTTATACAATCATCCCTATCCTGACTGTTAGTAAATATGAGGTTTTAGGCTTCACATTTCAGAACTTGAGGCTCCTTGACAATTTTGACATTGATGCACATTATTGATCAATTGTGGAGCTGTAGTAACTACAGAGGGAAGGAGTTTACGAGTGATGCCGTGAAGCTATGAGAACGAGTTGTGGAGGCTAGGTTAAGAAGATAGGTAACGATCAGTGAGCTGCAGAATGGCTTCACACCAATAAAGAGCTCTACAGATGCAATGTTTGCTTTGAGAGTGTTGATGCAGAAGTATTAAGGAGAAGGACTTGCACTTTATGGATCTAGATAAAACATTAAGTTATGGTGCCAAGAGAGGATCAGTATTACTGCATGAACCCAGGAGTGGCAGAAATATGAGAGGGTGCTGCAAGACATGTGGTGAGGTGTGATAGATAGTTTCAATGTGTGGATGAGACCAGTGATTGGCTCTAAGCCCCTGATGATGGCTGTTTTTTGTCTATATTTGTGGACATCTAATTTTGTTTTCTATGTTATAGTTATTATATGGAACCGTCCTCTTAAAATAAAAATAAAAAACTGTTGGTGATCCAGAAGGTGCAAGGAGAACCTAATGAAAAGATTTTGTTTGTTACCAGTTGGATAATCAATGATGACATTGAAGAAGTTTAGAAGCCTGAACCTTGTTAAGCTGTATACACTGTAAAATGTACCTTTTCCCCATCTCTTTTGTTTTGTACCCAGGCTGGCTGCATGTACATCCATGGTGGTGTGGTGAACATCCATGAGAACAAGAGAACTGGCTCTCTGTTCAAGATCTGGCTGACTGTGCCCAGCCTGTTGGAGCTATGCTGGGAGAAGCTCCTCAAGGCCTTTCCCCACCTTTCTTCACTCCCCACCATGCAGCTGCTCAACCTGGGCCTCACACAGGAACTCACTGAACGTTTGAAATAGACTTAGCGGAGCAAGAACACGTAAAATGGAAGGGACAGCGAGGAGAGCGGCTCAGTACAAAATTGAATTCACAGGAAGTCTTAGGGTGACCCAAGCCCCGCCCTGCCCTCCCGCCTGACGTAGCCTCGCCTTAAAACCAAAAACAATGGGATGCCTTTTTCTTTTGTTTTTCTTCCTTTTTTTTATAGTTAAAGTGATGAAGAACAGAGTATATGTGGAATGTTTTATGGATTTTACTCAAGACCCTGTCCCCCCCCACTGGTCCCTGCACTTGTGTCAAACTAATACAGTCATGGTTTTCATCAAACAGCTGGAAATGGTTTATTTTGCCCCGGCATGAAGTCAAACACTGTTTTCTCCCATTGTTTGTTTGTTTGTTTGTTTGTTTGTTTGTTTTTTGTCCAAATCGGCATTATCTGGTAATTTTAAAAGTTCAGTGTGAATGACGAATGCATGTATATTAAAATGAAATCACTTTTTATGGGGGAGGGTGGGGTAGCTTCGTGAACTGATGTTGCAGTTTGCACATTTTTGTCTTACACATTTGTGGACATTTGGTTTTTTGTTTTTGTCATCTTTAAAAAAAAAATTCTTCATGCAGAGGCGACGATAGTATTGACATCAGTCTGAAACAGTGGCAGATGGTGGTTTGAACCATGGCGGTGTTTTTTGCACCTTTTAGCCAATTTAATACAATTCCCTATCTAATATATAATTTTCATTTCTACTGACCTGTTGTAGAGTTTTAGATTATTGTGAATGTTTTTGTGACTTCCTCACTGGCCTTTTTATTTCACTTTACTCTCTAAGGTTCATTGATCAGCCAATTACAATAACCTTTCTCTGAGCTTTTAATGTCAAAGTGGATCATTGCATAACTTTGACTGTAAGTAATCTTAAATTTCCAGTTTCTCCAAATTATTTTTATATCTTAAAAAACAAAAAGACATGCCATCTGCCTGGGATATAAAAGCATTCAAATCCTAAAAAATGAAATTAGTGCATGCCGTGAAAAGAGTCTTATGTTATTTGTGGTGAATTGCCTAAAACATGCAGAAACACTGTGCTGTTCATTGGCATGTAAGGAAGTTTTAAATGCTGGTTTTGCCTGTGTCTGGACCTCTGTAGTTCCTGTATTGTTCATTATACATCATATTGCAGCCTAGTCTGGAGATGAAATTGAAGCGAGGTGGGTATGTTCAAGATAATTTATTATTTTCTTTCCCTTTTCATTGTGTTTGCTTGCAGGTTTCATTTGTAAACCAAACCATGCTACACATCACTGTGAATTTGGTGCTTAAAAAAAAAAAAAATATATATATATATATATCTATATATAGATATATTTAAGATGATTATATTTGAATAAAGACTTGATTCTGTTTAAAATTTTACTCCCTCTTTGTTTAAGACACATGATGCACAGGGAGTTGCTTCAGTAGCAGGCTTACACGAACATCTGTTTATACTGCAGTGCCTTTCTCCCAAACTGATATTGAGGTTTGACAAATAGAGGCAGATATTTGCATGTTTAGACAAAATTCTTAGACTTACAAGTAAATTAAAAGTCCCATAATTGCATATTGTGACATGTTGCTGGCCAAGATTGTAATTTTATATCCTGTAATCTTAAAAACCAAGTGTTTAAATAAAATATGTTCATGTTTACAGATGCCAAATAATATTCACCTTCAAAATGTGATTATGACAAGATCCCATATGTATTTTTTAATATACATATGATGGGATGTTGCCAGATGGTTTGGTCACATATGCATGAGTCTGCCTGCATTATTTTTACCTTGTTCCTTTTTCTTCTGCTTTTCCCCCTTTGCTGTTCCAAATTACTGATGCATGATGTCATTACCTGCTCCCCCCCCCCCCCTTTTTTTTTTTTAATAACATCAAATCGTTACTTTGGGACACAGTTTTACAGGTGACCCCGAAAATGTTGTACACTGGGCTTGTATGAGTGTCGTGTTAAGAGGTCTCTAAATAAAGGCGTTCTGTAAAGAGCTCTCTGTCCCCCCCAGTTTTCTTTCCTGTACTAATGCTTAGCATGACGCACACTAGAATTGTCCAGTGTAAGACTCTTGCATGGATCGTTGCTGCCACTTTTATTCTTTTATTCAAAGTGCTTTTATTCAAAGTCCACAATAGATCAAAGTCATACATCCCTGTATTTGTTGTGTTTGTGAAGCTGAATTTGCCCAAATGCTAGTGAATAACATAACCTCAAAGGCAAAATATCAAAATGAAAAAGCTGAGAGATTAATAGTCAAAATGCAAAAATACAGAAAGTTTTTTTCTTTAATGAACATGTTTATTATATCAAATATCAACAAGATATTACAACGATTAACAAGAAAAATACCACAAATTGACATTTCTATTCAACAGCAAAAACGTTTTTAAATTACAGACAGAATTGGAAGACACTATTTTATGTGTATACATATATATATAAATATAAAAAAAATCCAAATATTCACTTTAATCTTCAACATGACATTTCTGATCCCACATTTTGTGCGTCTGACCCCAAACCACCAAAGATTAAGAAATCTTTTAATGTGTTTAATTTTCAAAATTACTATTTGGCACATTAACACGAGTGTGGAGAAGGAGCAAAGAAGTAAAGGGCCAAAAGGATGAGGTAGACCACCACTAGAGCCGTGCCTGCAGACAAGACAACGAGTGGATATAAGCAAGATATTTGACATAGGAAAAACTTTGACAAATGCACATATGAGAAAGTCCTTGATAACATCTGATTCGTGCAAAATTAATACTTACATTTCTGGTATTATATCCTGATATTGCTTACCTTGAAAGTAGTCACATTTCCCATCCATGAAGATGTAATTGACCACAATTACACTAAAGATGCTAGCCCAAAGATGAATATCGCTGAACACAAGCATAAAGCCAACATCCTGGGAGGAAAGAGGAAAAAAATAATATATATAGCTTGAAATGTCATAACTGGAATTATCACAAACAAAATAATAATCAATTTAACTTACATAGAATGCATTGAAGAGGATGAGCAGTGGAATCTGGATCATGCAGACCTGCACAGCAATGCAACTTCCCACTTCAAGGCTGCAAAGAGGGGACAAGGAAGGTTTAATATTTTGTGCATTTCCAGTACTCCAGATTAAAATTGAGCCCATCCAGGTGGGTTATAACACACGTGATAATATAACGGGACGATGTTATCAAACCTGAGACTGATATTGTTTTGCAGTGCAAAAAGAATCCCATTGACAATCTCAGGAAGCTCTGGCACCATGGCCAACACCGTGACCCCAATGAAGTACTGCAGCATAAGCAGATAAGCAGTTAACTTCAGTATTATAATATTTGGTCAGCTTTAATACAAGGTTTCCACTTCATTCTACATGCTACAGGTGTCTTGTTCAATAAAGTTTAGAGTTTTTCCTTTACATTTTCCTTATTAAAAAAAAAAAAAAGCATAATAATGTATTGAAATACCTGGGAGATGGAGGAATGGGTCAGAAAGGGCTTAATGTTTTCAGTGCAGAGGTCAGCACAGCAAGCCATCAGCACTGTGGCAACAATCAGCACTCCAAGAGCCCTCCACCGGGACCAGTGGACAACATGGTGACCTGCTTGTAACATCCATACCATGAGCTCATTGACAGGTTTAACAATAAGTACTTATGACCTTAAACCGTTAGTGCCCTTTATTTCATTAACTTTAAAAAAAAAAACAAAAACCCAAAAACAAAACAAAACAAAGAAAACCCAAAATCATTATCATTGCAAATATTAGATTGTAATCTGCTCTCTAGAGGAAAGGCTCTTTCAACCAAATAACATTTCCAGATCTACCCACAGATCATTCCACACAGTCAGTCCATAAGGACATCCAAATATGCATTTTATGAGGTATGATCTGCAATCTTGTTCCCCTCTAAAAGCCAGCTTGCTTATCACCTTTAGCTTGTGCTACATTTTAAATTAGCATCCAGACTTTGCTAAAACAAACAAAAATACAAACTTCTAATTTGCTAATTCTGATTACTGGTCTGCCATGAGAGTCAAATAAAGAATAATGAGTTAATGTTTAATGGCTTGAGGTGCCAAGATCTTGTTGGGCACACACACAATGACAGTTATATTTCATGATTTTTTATTTTAATGCATAAACGTTCAAAGAAAGGCTTTTTTTAAATTGCAGCTGTCATGACAGATTTCTTTTCTGATGTATTAATTATATATTTGAATCATACCACATTAGTAATAGTAATATCACTTTCTCACTGTCACTTAGTAGTATGCATGTGCACTACAAATGGGCCTTATGCTCGACACACACACTTGACACAGTGAGGCCATTGTTAGTTCATGGGAGATGTTAAACAGATAGTGAGACGACTCCTCCTTATCAGGGATGTAAATCCTTAGGTGACGGCCAAGCAGAAAACAAGATCATAATTCTCTCTGTGAGGGAGAAGATTTTAAGGATGGGGCTGAAGGTATAGTGAGATGGGCCAACATGTAAGAGTTCTTTGTCTGCAATGTGTTTATTAACTCCTTCTCCAAAATGCTCACCAGTCTTGCTGGTTGCAGAACTGGTTGCAGTTTTATTTAAGATTTTCCATAACACAGCTGGTTTGCATTTCTTTTTCCCCTAGAAAACAATTTAATGCAATTCCCTTAATCTTCACAGGTTTTTACATGCAAAACTGCCTTATTGCAACACTGCACATGCTTGGTAATAAGGAATGCAATGAGCAATAAGCATTTTGCAATCATTTCACTTTCCTATTCCCCAAAAGATTAAACTGCATGCACAACACACCTGTTGCAACGTGGCCCATGGGCAATAATACTGGCATTAATACATGGTTTGGTGACAAGTAGATGGCCGGTGGTGATTTCACCAGTGGGGTTGGAGGTGCTGGTACCCTCTTGTGTGTACTGACCGTGTGCATGGCCCCCGTGACCATCGCTGATATGGATATCATAGATGTGGGAATGGGTCTTCAGTGTGAAGATGAGGCCAATTAGGTATGCAGCAGGCAGAAGGACAGAAATTGTGTACATAAGAGGCCTGCAAAAAAAGAAAAAAAATTATCACTCAAAACAATATCAAGCTGATCGTGTTGGAGAAGTGCTGTGCAATCAAGCATCAAGACTTACTCAATATCGGACAGAATTAAATGGGGCTCACTTTGACTCTGTTGTGAACACAAACAAGATAAGAATGAAAAATCAACAATAAAATAAGATGCAACATGTCGCCCTGGAAAAACCTAAAAGTTGAGTCTTTCCTTTGGACATTTTTAAGTGTACTTACTGAGCTGATCTATAACAAAATACCCTATAACTCTATACAAAAAGAAGAAGCAGCCACCCACCGTGTCATAGTGACAGTTTTTACAGACGAAGGACACAGTGGCATTGCCGGGAACATCGCTGCAACTTTCACACATCAGATTACCAAAGGTCTTTGAAAACAGGGTAGGTGCAAACACACCTAGGGACAATATTGCAGCATGGAAGGGGTTTGGACTCAGGTTTTGGAAGAATTTTGTTTCTCAGTTTGTTTTATGCACATCTGCCATCCTTACCTCCAATGGATATGAAGAGCAAAGCTGAGCTCACTCCAGCTGAACGGCTGTTAAATCGTTGCTCCTGGTGTTTAATACCCCCAATGATCATACATATACCCTGTGCAGTTAGAATTTTTATGCAATGAGTACAGCCATCTGCTTAAGACATCTAATTGCGAATATAACCAATGGGCACAATTCATCTGCTCTTACTGGTATGAACAGTATACATCCAAGAAGGGTGCCAGTTAACGCAGCTTTGACAACCTCTTCATAACATTTGGTGGCAGCATGATGTCCCTGAAGCAATGCCGTGATGTAGAATGTCAACTCTGTGATGGAGCCAAAAGTTGCGTTCACCACCGCTCCCACTGCGAAGTTACACTGTGCAGAAATGCTGCAGGAAGTATACACAGATACAAAGCAAAATAAACAAAAAGAACTGAAATGTTATATGTAGTTAAGAGTTTCTGAAAACGTTCAGTGGGATTAACTTGCTACATACTAACACATTAATTCATAAATTCAGAGGCCGCTAACCAGCGAGCCCCAGCTAGTGCCATCTGGTGTTTTACCCATGCAAGCAGGCAAATTTGCTATTGTTGTAGTTGTCAGTGTCACTCAGTTGTCAATCAGAGTGTTTCTTGTCCTGTGGACAGACCTCAATTGCGATAATCTTGGACTGCTGTGCAGCCTCTGAGTTTAAAAATCCTCCACCTGTTGCAGGTTCTGGTTGCGAGCAGGACTATCATGAACAGCTGCAGTCCAAGACTTGCTTCGCTGCCTACTTGTTGGTAGGGAAAACAGATGAAAGGAGCTGGGGCTAGATAGTTACCAAAGGCTAAAAACAATTAAATAAAAAAGGAGTGAAGTTTGAATTTCACCCACTATAATTTTTCATCACTTCAAAAATAAAATGAAAGAATTTTACCTGGCTATTCCCATGCCAATATAATAAGACAGGGGAATAATGGAAATCATGGCTGTAGCAAACTTTGTCTCGGCTCTGAAGTAATTGTTTTCTTTGTCAGCGTAACCAATGATCAAAGTGATAAATACCAACGGAAGCAGGTCTGCAGTGGGCATAGGTTTAAGGACAACAGACAGACAGTGGACAGACCAGCAGTAAAAATACTAGTGGCTATAGTAGAACATCTTTTCTGCACGTCTGCCCTGGCCTGAAAATTTATACAGTTACAGAAATCAGACAGCAGAAGGGTTATTATCATTATAGCTAAGCTATGAAGACGAAAGGCCTATATCATATCTTTCTGAGTAAATACAATTACAACATAGTTTAAAAAATTATTTTTCCTTCACAAGACTTTTAGTAAAGTTGACCTCTGGCCTTGACCTTGTGGTCACGGTCACCAAAACGTTTCCTACATTTTTAGCCGATACATCTGTGGTATCAAGTCTACAATCCTTGGGTTATCGTGTTCACAAAGTTGAGTGTCACCAGACCGCTCAGCGATCATCCCCCAGGCCTTTCAGGCTGAGGATTAAAAACTGTAACTGAGCCCCTTACTTTATGTCTAACAACTTAAAAAGGATACTGAGGGCGAAAATGTTGATACCGTGGACTGTGTATTTGTAGTAATGCATATTGAAAGCTTGATAACAGCATAAGAGGACTCTGGTTCCACATGCCTGTGTCTGCAAGGGAGATCGTAGAATTAAAAAAAAAGGATTCAGTAAACATGCATTAAAATTGATTAGCTCCAACATTAACAAGTTATACACAGTTCAGTTTTGCTGAACTGTTTTGATCATACTTTCACTTTGAGGCCATGTGAAAACTGAAAACTTTTTTTTTGTGATATGGTTCAATTGCTCTTTTAAAAAAGGAACAAAGTGTCACAGACAGCATTAAACACACGCTACCACATTTAAAGCTTGTGGGAAGTACAAAGGATCATGGCTAATAAGGCGGCTGTAAAAAGTAACAACACTGCGGTTGGTATTTTGAAAAGCATAACCATTGCGGTAATGGAGGGGGAAATCCTTCACGCATCCTCTGCCTTGATATCTACAACATCAATCTGTTTCAGTAAATAACCTTGTCCTTTTCCAGTGTGTGGATGTGAAGGTCCTCTGGTGCCATGAGAAGGACGCCGGTTAGTATACGAGCGTTGATTTTTGCTACTGGGATGGTGAAGACCAGCAACCAGGACAGCACACAGGCGAGGCAGTGCATGACAGCCAGGACAGGGTAACCAAGTAACAACCAAATGCAAGTGCTGACACGACACTGTGGAGGCAGATTAGGACTCATGGTCAGAAGCTTACATACACTCGTCATGCACGTGAAAGCCGTGGCAACTTTTTAAAATTCTAATCATTTCTTTGTTCTTTTTCCCTGAGGTTGAATTAAATGTAAACTTCTATATAAATATTTCAGAACTGTGCACAGCACCACATAACTGAGGTCAGTATGATTTTCTTACCCAGTGCTTTGAAGTATTCTTTGGTGGCAGTTCTGGGACAGGGATCTGGATAGGTGGGGGTGAAGACACTAAGGATGCAGAGTCTTTGTTCACGACAAGGTCCTCACTGTCCATCTCATGAGGAATAACCTCACAGTTTGGAGGGTTCACAGAGAATCTATCAAGTACATTATCAACCTGAAAAAAAATTAATAAATTCTTATTAGAGGATTTTAACTGAATGCTGTCATTAAAACCTATTTATCCTATTAAAAATCCTGATTTTTAAACTTAAAATAGCAACTCTAGCGTCTACACAGTATCAAATTTAGTACACAAATTACATTAAAAGGCTTCATTACCTTCTCAATACACTTCCCAAATGGCCAAATAAAGTACCATGCCAATGTGACACAAACTTTTCCTAAAAGAAGAAACTCATTAGCATTATTTTCCAGATTTACAGAAAACAAGAGTGCTGCAGTTTTTTAAAGACTACATACCATAAGCAGAAGCTGCCACTGTCAGAAACATGACAGCAGAAATGAGGATGTAGATTAACGCTATCCACCAACCAAATAAAAATACATAGCACACATTCCCAAAGGTTACCACTGAACCTGAGAAGAGACAGAAATCACAAACGCAGGTTAGTTCTTTAGCGTAAGAAACACGAATTTGCATGTATGAGCGTGCTGGAGTTAAACAGAGTTCTAATATGAAAAAAAGGCAAAAGGAACCCAGGCGTTCTTGAGCCTTAACAATGCTAAGGTCAGAGTGCAGCTCTTTCATGATCTCCGATTGGTCTTCAATGGGCTTCTCCGTTACACTGGCCTTCCATTTTCTGAAACCAAACTGAAGAAATAAAGGGGTATTATTGTTAAAAAGAAAAACACCTGCAGCTTTGAGTGCGTGTATTACACTCACAGGTTCATAATCAGGGGTGTGGACTCAAAAAGAAAAAGCTTTAGTGTCATTCTGGAGATATTCCGAGTTTTTGTTTTACATGTAGCCATTTTTAAACACAGCTTTACCACAGTTTAGAAATAATGTGAGGGACCAGTTTCGACGGGACTAGAAATGAGCATATCAGAGGGACAGCTCAGGTTGATTGATTTGGTGACAACGTTAGAGGCAATCTGCACATGTGCCGGGAAGTGGACAAAGTATATTAAATATGGAGCTGCCATGCAGGGGGGAGAAAAAAAAGGAGGATGACCACATACAAAGCTCATGAATTTGGTGAAAGACATGTAGAGGGTTGGTGTGACAGAGGTGGCTACAAGAAGCAAGAAGCAGAAGAAGAAAGAAAAGACAAAGAAGTGAAACTGAAAAAAGTACATAAATGTTTACAGCTTTATCGTAATAAGCAACCACTAATGTCAGGCACATCATGCTAACACTGAACATATATTTGCTATTCTTGTGGGAACATTCCTACCAGCGTAAAAATTAGCCCACTAATCCTCAATCATAAAGTAAAAGCATCTTCTGTAAGGAAAAACTAGCAGACCGTAAATTGCTGTTAACATCTGTATTAAGTGGAGTACGTTTTTTTGTGCAACACAGTAACAGAAGAAATGCCAGGACAACAGAAGAGCTGTTTCAGGCGGTTTAGCAGCGTTTTCCATCCGAGTGAGTAAAACCCCCTTAAGCCTGCATGGATAACAGACTACAGGAGAAGAAAAAGCCCCAAAACACAACCCCATGTTTTTCTGCGTCACTTCTGATACCTCAAACGGCTATCACAGAACCACTAAAGTTTATGGTTACTAGAAATGAAAGATTCTGTGTGATTACATTTCTAAATTCTTGCCCTAGACTCATATTAAATTTACTGCGAAAGCTGCATCCTTTTCACATGTGTATTTTAAAATGCTTCAAGTCCCTTTTCTTTCCTTTATGAATAAAAAGTGAGAAATTAGATGCCGTAGTATGTAGTAATTGTTTAGCACGTAACCACTGCCCTGATTGAGTGGTTTCCTACCTTGTAGTTGTTGGCCTCCCTGTGTGCCTCCACTTCATTGTCAACTCTGATTGTAGTCCTTGTGGTGCATTCATGCCATCCATCTTCTCCATTGCGTGGTGGAGAAGACCGGGCTGAGGTGACATGCCCCCCTGTGCAGATTAAAAAAACAAAACCAAAACAACTTTTCTACCCTGTTCTAATTTAAACCTCTCTATATTTTAACATTTCACATGTCCATATACACAGAATCTTATAATGCTTTAGCCATGTTGGGAAAGGTAGTCTTGATCATCCAGAACCAGCCAACTAGAGTTATTAAATCCAGTCAGGTATCTGCTACTTTATTCTAGTTTCAGCTAATGTCATATTCACCTCTATGGACACCAAAAAAACATTTTGGGGTGTAGTGGCAGAAGTGGTGTCCAGAAGCATCTGGGGAGGGTGTATCTGCAGGGCCTGTCTCGAGATGATGGGCCCCAACACAGAGCCTATCAGTTAGGGAGAGTTTCCGTGGATATCGATGCTGTTCTTGATGGACACAGGTCTCTAAATATGGAAACATTATAAAGAGCGTGAAGTATGGTTTTCAGAAGAGAACAGCGTATCAGTTCCATTCATAGTGTGTTAGCTGACCGACATGCTTCCATGAAAATGTGTGTGACAAACACAAACCTCCTGAGAGTCATACAGAGTCCATACAAAACCCATGCTCTCAACAGCAATCAGTCAAGACTGATTATCAGTGCATTGCAATGCAGCGCTAAGAATCCTGCTGGGCTTTCAAATTAAAAAAGGAATGCATACTGGTTATGGTTCATGAAAAGCAGTTGATTTAATGGTTGGCAGCCAGTGGAAGGCAAAGATTAAAATGAAAAGAAATTACTGCAAGAAGAAAACAGCAGCAAGTATGTGATTTTTTCATTAAATCAAAACAGAAAAAAATAGGTTAAACGGAGTTAAAGTGAGCAGTTGTTGCCTCTAGGAACGTTACTAAACACCATCCCAAGGAAGCACCATATGACCTACATACATACATACAATACAACTGTGACCATCAGGCTATCCTCCACAACGCTATCTGTTTAAACATTAAGGTTTAACAACAGCAACAACGTCGTTTTCAATAGAATTATGACCACAAAAATACAAATTGAAATTAGTTTTAACTTTTGTTTTTAACCGAAAGCGACTTTAAAGAGCACGTGGAACGCAAACTTGACAAAATACTCAAAACGTCATTTTTTAAAAGTCTACATGAAAGGATCTGCGCAGGTGTGGAGGAGCACACGCTGAATAGTTTGGTCTCACCTGACGATGAATCAGCCTCGGATATTCTTGGTAAGTTTTCCACATCACCCGGTAAAAGTAAACAGTTTTTGTGGGACATTTTGGGTTGTTGTTGTTTTTTGGTTTTTTTTGGTATGACACTTTATTCTCCGAGCGTTGCTCCTATCCTGTAATCCTCTGGACTTGACTTCCCTCCCTCTTTATTCTGTGCAGTCCGAGCTGCTATTGGCATTAGCAGTCAACCATTAGGACGAGGTGAAGTGGGCGGTGGGGGAAGCGGACGGGAAACAGCAAGAGTATTATATTTTCTGATATATAAATACAGACAGAGCGCCTAACTTTATTTTATTTTTTCAACTTCACTTTTCTTAATATTATTTTTATACGGATATTATTATGGGTTTTTTTCTTCTCCAAATCTCATAAAACCAAAACTGTACTTATGTTAGTGCCCCCATTGGATCTATATAATATATCATATATGGTCATATAATAATAATATATAATATAAGTTATATATTTAATTACTTTTTTATCACTTACCTCGCTTTTTAATTTTATGTATAAAATTTAAGTTATTTCTTATGGCATTTTTGTAAGTTACTTTGATTCCTACTAGTGTTTACGTTGATTGTTATGTCCATTTTATTCATAGCCTGCGGTAAATTTCAAGAACAGAAGCTGACCCAAAAGGCACATTTCCATTCCAGCTCTTCAAAAAAAACACAGTTTCAAAATATATTTAAACCTGAAAGGTGTGTTTTGGTTTTGTTGTCTTAGCTAATTATTGTGGAAAGAAAATATCACAGTGATTTAAGAGTCATTCAGGTGTGTTCATCATTTCCAAATAAATTATGATTCATCTCATAAATCATGAAAGACTGTCCTACCCTCCAGCTGCCTTTAGGGGTTAAAAGTATCAGGATCGGTATTGGTATAGGGAATGCAGGCCCTGTATTTATTTGGTTTCAGACTGATACCAAAATTTGCAGTATTGCACATCATTAGTGCAAGCTGCATGCTGCAAGTACACGCTGCGGTCAAAAGTACTGGGCCACACTGTGGCGCAGTTTTTCCAGGGGTTGGCCTGGCGACTTTAATATGACTAAAGTTAAATCCTAATTCTTTTCTTAACAGGACATTTTAGACAGTTCTGTACTTCATACATTGTGGGGACATTTGGGTCCTCTTCTGTCCCAGCATGACTGTTCCTCAGTCCATAAAGGCATGGTTGGATGAGTTTGTTGTAGAAGAACTTGACCTCCTTCCTTGCAACCACTTTGGAATGAAGTAGAACAGAGAATGGGCTAAAATTTTACACCTACACACTGCCCAAAAATTTGTAGAAAACCTGGAAGAGTAAAAATTATTGTAGCTGCAAACGTGGAACGATTTGGAATGGGATGTCATAAAAGTTCCTGTCCTCGAGTCGTAGCGGAGATTACAACTGTTACAAAAGGCAAAACACGAAGAAAAAAAATGCACATATCTGTTTCACTTTTCACTAAAATTTTATTTACATATAAAAACAAAACAAAAGAAAATACAGCTGCACAGTAAAAGTGACAGTATTCTTATACTCAGTTTGGAGACTAAACACACAAAGCGCCACAGTTAATCTTCAGACAGCTTACAAAAAAACAGAAATTATTACTTTTCAAAAGTAATCCTCATTTCTATTTTTTTTTAACACAAACTTTTTAGGTGGACATCAGCTTTTTTTTTGTTATTGAATTCATAGTGTGGCAGTGTGGCAACTACTAATAACATAAATAATTCTCATACACTTCTATGTAACAAAATTTATCTGTGTTGACTAAGTAGCGATTTAACACAGTTTACTTCAGCATCATTTATCCACAGTAAGTGTAAACACACGTGACGATAGTAGGTGATCATTTGGTTACAGCACGAGTACAGCGGCAGATTTTTTTTTCTTTTATAGAGCAGTTGACTCTTCCCTTTTGTTCAACATCATGTAAGCAGAAGAATCGAGTGATTTGTACATTGGAAATATAACAGATTGAGAAATCTATGAGCAGCTAATACAGTACACACAGAAAGAGAGAGAGAGATGGAAAATTCTGCACTTTTTATTTTCAGATCTGAATAAGCTCCTTGTGGAGCATTATCAAATTTTTTTTAACTGAACTGAGGAGGATGCAGTTTTGACTTAATATTTACAACAGAATAAGAAAAAGTAGAAATACAGCTGCAAAAAAATGTAGAAGAAAAGTTGAAATGTACAAGTAAAAGAGAGCCATTCATTTCAGTCCAATGCAGCAAAACTGTAAAGTAAGTTTTCCTCCAATCAAAGCAGAAAGTGTAGAATTATTGCACCAGGCAACAGAGTGTGTACATATAACTACACAGTTACAGTAGCTTATTTAATAAAAGAAAAAAAAAGGCTTTACTATTTAAGGCATCAAAAATGAAGTGTAAAAGAAGCTATGAGTTATCGTATGTGGATCTAATTTCATTTTAGTCCCAGTGTGTATTAGAAATTCTTCAGGAAGTGCGAACATTTAGCATTTAGCAATTATTAGTATTTATAGGGTGAGGGGGCGTGTGGGTAATGGTTAGTACCCCAACTGTACATAAGAACAAACAATTAATAGATATATAGTAGCTTGAAGATAGAGCAAAACATTAAAATATAATACAAGAGAAGACTTGCGATAAACAGCATTATGCAGCTTCTGCTGCCCTAGGAGTGATGAAATACTCGTGACATAAGACGTCAATAAAAAATATTAAATATAGCAACAACAATAAAAAGGCATTTTAAAATAGTCTTCTAGAATTGGTGAAATCTTTTTAAAGAAGTCATTCATTGATAATCCCAGGAAAAGTAAACCTGGTTAATTCATCCTTGACTGGCACCGATCGGAGCGTCGGGTCCCACCGTAACACACAGAGCTTGAAGTTGTAACCAGCAGGTTGGAGCTGATGCAGGCGGACGAATGAGTCGGTGCTTCAGGATAAAGACATCTGGGTTTCTGTATTGTTTCAAGCCATGTACGGTTTTAGCTGCCTTATTTGACTTATCATCCTGGAGTTGCTTTTAAAATGTTACTGGACACAAATAAAATATAAAAATAATTTCTTATACACAACACTTTTTATTCTATTTTATCCCTTTGCGTTTTTTTAAGAAAAAAAAAATGACCAGCTTTGTTCCATCTTAACGTCCAGGCATTGGGATTTTGCTGCACTTTAGTAAGAATTTGCGAAAGTATCCAGCACTTTTTTTTTTACCTTGCTATGTACGTACACCTTAAAACAGTCTATTTCAGCTATGATTTTAGAAGTCAGAGTCAGCGTCCATAAGCTCCGCCTCCATTAAATTGGTCCTGGAGTGGATGGGTCCGTAACCAGCCCTCCGGCCTGCTGGTACCCGAGCCACGTGGGCCATTCTTTCTGATATTCCATCAGTGATATCCATATTTCCAGGGTAGCGTGAAGACGCACTAGGCTGCCAATTGGAGGGAGGGTAACGCGGACCAAGACCCAGATCCTCTGGACGATCTCTGAAGGTCAGGGGGTCAGACAGCATGCTGTGGCCATAGCCATTCTGGCTGGTCTGGTACTGCAGGTAGGGACACTTCTCCTCGCATGACAGACGGCGCGAAGGTTGGAAGTCTGGGTAAGACCCAGGCAGAACTTCCTCCTCAATCTTCTGTTGTTGTCTCTGCTGTTCCTGCAGATTGGCAACCAGGCTTGGATGAGGAGGCAGTTTGGGCAGACGGGGCACTGAGCTGCGACCAAACTCACGCTGGCGATAAACCTGGTGGTCCACCATCTCCTCAACCGGACGCACCTCCTTCTTCCTCTTCTTCTTCTTCTTTTTCCTCTTTATCATTTCTGGTGAAATTTCGGCCTCCACCATCCACAGGCGGTTCCTCTCCTCTGGAGGGGGCACTGTGACAAAATAATAGAAAGTAAAGATTACGATTTTTTTTTTTTAAACCCAAGGTCTAGAACATCTGATCTGAAATTTATATTCAAGGGAGTTGGTGTAAAGCCAGAATCATGGTCTCCGGAGCTCACCTGGTGTACCAGTGGGAGTAACAGAAATGTCCTGTGGGAGGATGGCACCTCGCCTGGCCACCATCTTTGTCACATGCTGTGCCCAAGCTGATGACATGTCATTTGATGGCTCGTTTAGGTCAAAATTGATTCCGGCTATGAAAAAGAAGAAAAAAATTAACCCTAACTAACCCTAACCCCATTTACTGGTCAATACAATGACATCTCTGCACTCAGATGTATTTATCTGAATTAGCTCAATGATATACTCACCCACTGGTCCTTCGTGGGACACGGTGTGCATGCTGAAGGACAGCTCTTTCTCTGGATCTTTGTGGAGCTCCTTCCTCATCGCGAATGCCTTGGCGATCATCTTGCTTTTCTTTATCCTCTTCGGTTCATTATCGCTACGGCCGATGATCCTGGCAAAGTAGAATGACGGATGGCTACATTAATTTTTCTGACAACAAAAATTCAGTCCTGATCCACTGATAGCAAGAGATTGAGACCTAATGTTTTGCAATCCAACAGCTGCCATTTGACCTTAGATAAAATGCTAAAATCATCAATCAAGCTCTGTCATGGAAAAATACAGAGTAAGAAAGCCTTGGCCTCGACTGAAAATGCAAACCCCCCAAAAAGTCAACAGTGCAAACTGAAATGCATGCACTGGGGGTACACAACAGGACTAAATGCATGTGCGTGTCTTCATACTTTGAAGTGATGGGGATACAATCCAAACTTTTCAGTTATTTTGGACAAAGAGCAGGCATTTAACACACCGCTATCACTGTACATATTAATATGGACAGGCGTGTAACAATGATTTTAAAAACAGACTGTTGCTAATTTTTTTTAAAAGAACATTAAAAAAGGGCAAATAATCATCCTAACCTACAGTATCTCTTCACTGCTATAGCCATAACACCAGATACGTGTTTGCAGAAGTTTGTGTTAACTTGCTCACTTGCACCAGGTGCGTTTCCAGATGAGGATGGTGGCTTTGGTCCAGACCCAGGTGCTCATGGCGATACCCGTCCCAAACATGGAAAACAGGTTAATTTTCTCCACCATCAGACTGGGGCGGTTCTTAATGGTGCATTCTGGGATGGGCTTGTTTGTCTGAGAGGCGATTGTCACGTTGGCCTCACACCTGTTGAAAATACGACAGAGACGATTAGTCTGTGTCTCCAACAGTGCCCACAGTGTGTGCCTCCCACACCTTCTAGCTAGTCATATGACTGAGGTGCATTCAAATGCTGGATCTGGTTAATAAGAAGGTCTTTTACATGTTAGGGTGGGGAGAGAGTGGTTTACATTTTTGAGGCAAAATTCATTCCAGTCCAGCCAGTGTCAACACGGTGGGGAAAGAGGGCTGCATTCACTGCTTCATGCTGAGTGGTTAGATGGCGGTTTGGAGTGTGCATCAGGTTGTGGATATCTGTGTGTGACTGGATGCGGAGGGTGAAACTGAGAAGTGCTGAGGTATAAAGCAGCTTTTGAAGCAAGCAGGTGTAAACTTTAACACCTTAGGACTTGAACTGCTGCAAAACTGTAAGGTAAAACTTCCTTCAGTCCAGACAAGGATTCGAATGACTCCATACTGATCGCTACCACTGACCATTTTAGTTCCACCTAATCAAAACTTTGGTGCATAATGAGTGTATAAATAAAAGATTAATAGCATAAAAACTAATGTTATTTTACCTTTTCTAAAATTTTTAAACAACAACTAAATGTCAATGCAACAGAAATGAACTAATGCATGATATTAACATGCTTTGGTTAATTAGTTCTCACAGGTAGCTGCACATTGGCCTAATCAGCAAGAGATCAGCTGGTTAAATCCTAAAAGGAGAGCCAAAATCTCAGGCCTCAGACTGCTCAGTGTATGATGTCACTGAGAAGGGGTATCCTTAATATGGTCACCCCGATCACCTTCCATTCAACCATCTGTTTACAAGGGGTAGCCAATGAAAAGAAAGTTGCCTTAAAGGGAGAGGAGCAGGTCTCCATGAGGGTCTGCAAACATTAAATACTGTGAGTGGAGCCAATATTAGTGGACCAATATTAGCTATTTGCCAATATATTGGGACTGGGATTTTTAATGGCCGATACATTTTTTGTGGTATAAAACATATGGAAGAAACCGCCTTTAAGCATGTAACAAGTGTTGCTTAGTTTGTCCACCAGAGGGAACTCTGCAACCTCCCTATTGACAACACATTTTCGGGAAGAACACAGCACAATAACCAGCTGATCCAAGTAGACTCAGGCAGGGTGTAAACAAGTAATCAACGACTGGTAACGAAAAAGGAAGAGTACTTTTAAACTGCATTATCATATTATGTTAGGACTCATAAATAACAACAAATAACAAATATTGGGGGAAACTATTTATGTGTTTTGTGTTTGAAAGAAAAAAAAAATCGGCCAATATATGGAATGTTTAAATCACCAAATATTGGTCTTAAAAATCGGTCAGGCTATAGTGACAATTTATCCAAAGGTACTCTAATAGATTCCAATTATAAATATATGGAGATAGAAATTAGCATAATAGGTTTACTTTAAATTAATGTGACATATTTGGAAAAATTCAGGTATTTATTTATTTATTTTTTAGGAGATATGCATCCTGGGCCTGGCATTGTGGTCCCTTTAAGGTGGAAAGGGTAATATGCTGTGCAATAGCAGTGGTGACTTTGTTAGTGTGAGGAGTAAAAACACATAAAATTATATGTTTTCCGTCTAAAAGAAAACACAACTTACAGCACATAATCCCTGAAGCTTCTTTCCCACTCAGCTTGGTTGAAGAAGTCATAAAAGTGGCAGCCAAAGGTTATAAAGACAAAACCAAAGGCAAGGAATCCAAATATTCCTGTATTGTAAAGAAACACAAGGACAACAAATTATATGTAAGGTATTAGTCGCTTTGCTCCTTGTATACATCATACAGAATAAGAAACCTTAATGCATTATTACATCGGCGTAACTTTGTGCTGAACATGAGGAGGGGGGGTCAAATGGCAGATGATTAAACATGCAACTATTTTTCTGGTAATAACTGAAATAGTACAGAAAAGTAAAGAAGTAAAGAAAATCAACAGCCTATTTGTGCAAGATAATTCATAATTTTATTGGGGGGGGTATATTGGTTGGGTCTGATTACTTGGGGGGGGTCATAACCCCCAGGAAATTACGCCCCTGCATTATTAAAATGCCTGATTTCTATGATGAACAAGCAGTTAAGCCCAGGTTTCAACTCTCAGGATGGTTTCTCTCTGATATTGATCAGGCGAGAGTAGAGAACTTACCAAGTCGCAGCATAGTCTCATTGATTTTGCTCGCTGCTTTCTCACTCAAGAGACCGGGGTGATTACTTTTGATGGAAAATAATGTCATAACACCTAGAAACAGAGAAATGTTTTAATTAAGTCTTTGCAAAGATTAAAGAGTAACTTTTATGACAGTTTGTGTCTCTTTTTAGCTCTTTGAGCTCAAAACATGACAAACCAGTTCTTCGGAACTCACCGCGAATGAGGAAGTAGCCACCAACAACAAGCACCACTCCAATGGGTGCAAGCACAAAGCCAGCGCGATACCTGTAGTTCTTGTAGCCCACAAAACAGATCCCGCTCACAGAGTCTCCGTCAACCTTTAGACAACCAGGCATAGACAAAAGGAATCATAAAACTGACCAACCTCAGTTGTAAAACATTTTAAAATCTCAAAGAATGAGGAATTTTAGTGAAAAGCCTCATACACACCTCAGCGATTGCTAGGATGGCCACAGTGAGGACAAAGGGGATGGACCAGGTGACCATGTGGAAGTAAGAGGTTCTACCAGACAGTGGCTGGTGAGTAGTGCCCAGAGCTTTGAAGGATGTGTGCCAGGCATATGTCAGCATGACAAACCAAATCACACCTGACATCAGGGAGTAGTAGACGATGATGAAGATGGTGACACATGACAGCGTTTCCGAAGACCTGAAAAGAGCAAGATTAGAGAATTTCTGTGATTTTTTTTTTCTTTTTCTTTTCTTTTTTTTGGGGGGGGGGCATGCGGAGGGGGAAAAAATCACATGAAATCGTATCATATTTAACGCTGAGATCGAGGTTTTGCACTCACGAGGGCTCCCCGAGTCGCATCGTGTTGTCGCTCTTGCATACAATCTCTTCACGTGCGCCATCCAGAAATTGGGCCAGCCAGCCGATGCTGCCCACAAAGAAACAGGCGTTGATGTAGAAGAGAATGACAGCTGGGTAGCGGTTGGAGTTTTTCCAGTCTGCAAGAAATGTGGCCTGAAAAATAAAGAGAAATAATTAACAAAGCGAGAATGTGGCTTAAGTTAAATGTGACCCAATCCCCCCCAAAAATGAATACCGTTATAGTTTGTCTCACCAGGGTAAAGAAAGTGCAGAGGAGGGTGATGGTTCCAAAGTAAGCGATGTAGGCGTGCATGTCATTGTGCTCCTCTTCAGTGAACAGAGGATTGTCACACTGGATACCACAGCCCTCCACGTCCTTGTACCAGCTCGACTGAATGTCCGTCTTCACCAGAGGAGCTTCACACTGGCCCGATGTGTTGAACTTCAGCTTTTGCACCTCATTCTGCAAACAGAGGATATAATGGGTAGTCTTACAGCTGCCTAACAGTTTGAAATCATTGCTGTTTACTGGACCCTGACCTCTGAGCCCGGACTTTTAAAAAAAGTCTCACATGACATTACATGACAATTGAACATACCGAACAGCCCACAGGGAATTTGTCACATTTGAGAAAGCTGGGCCAGCCTCGCTCCCGATCCACGATGCTACATGGACTACGTGTAGTCAGACAGAGGCTCTGGCTGGGCAGTTCAACTCGGCCGTTTTCGCATTTGGGCATGTAGACGGCGCAGAGCAGAGGCTGGATGACCGACCAACAGCGAGGGGCATTCCGCAAACCTAGGACACAAAAACAAAACTGAAACTTCCTGTGGCATTTAACTTAGAGATGATAGATTCACCACAAGAATGACAATGATCCCATGAGTAGTTAGATTTATGAGACCAGTGATGATGACAGTGATGATCGTTATACACTTCCTATCAATTTCCAAGAGCCGGAGGTGGAGATGTACATATTAAGAGAAGTTATGCAAAAAGGGAAAAAGAAATTATTCACTTTGAATATGACTGACTGAATCTGATTATTTTAATTTGCATGTTCTATTTGTACAATAGCAATTAATCGAGTAATCCACAACTCAGTCAGTGGAAAACAGAGAAGGTGGGCCTGTACAATATGAGAAAAATCTACAATGTTCAATGTTTTGTTCAATATTGCAATGACAACATATGATGAATAAACAAATATTGAGGCGTCCATATTACATTTATTCTCCAGATATGTGAAGGGATAAGGTGCTAAGGAAGCAGCATTAAGTTGGTGGTGTTTTCTCATTTTGTAGTAAGATTGTTGCTACTGTTGAGCTCTTTTCATTTTTCATTGAACAGAACATTAAACATAAGATTTTTTTTGTATTTATTGCGTTTCAGACAGTCTTTTACTGTGTGTTTATGGCCAATTCACAAGTTCCTTAAGTTGCACAAATGATGCAGTGCCAGTTTCGCTGGCAGGCAACTGCAAGTGACAAATAACGGCTCAATTCAATTCAATTCAAATTCCAGCAGGTAGTTAACTGCATACTTTTCTTGACTGTTGCTCAGACATAAATAAATGAATATATAAAATAAATAAAACACATATGGACAAAAAAATGACATAAAAATCATTTTGTGTGACTGAAAATGAAAACTACCACATTCCCTCCCATATAAAATGTATATGTTTTAAATGTGTTTTATAAGAGATATATGCTTCATATCAAAATAGCCCCTTTCACAGTTTTCAAAATAGAATTATTAATGGAACATATTAACAGTAACTGAACACCCTGTGTATACTGTATACAGTATACATAATTGTTATAATTATGTTGCATCAAGTCATAGAGGTCTTACAGGTCTTATGGCTAAAATTGTTTCTGATTGTTGTAGATTTGAGGTTTGGCAGTCTGACAAAGTGAGATTTCGTGACGTCAATTATAGGTCAGTTTATAGTCTAGATGATAAAAACTTGGGATTAAAAATTTACAAATTAAAAAAGTTTATTTTTCCATCCGTGTAACACTTATGTACGGGCATGGTTACAGACTTCACCTTATAATACTTGCAATTTTTTTTATTATTGTTTACAAGAATGATTTTCTAAATTAGTAAAAATCGAGACAAATGATACTCTTTAAGATCTGTGAGGCTGGCCTGGTACTGACAGGTCATTAGTGAGAGTTTATGAAGGTCAAAGTCTTCTTGCGGAATATCTAAAAACCCTTTTATCAGCCGGTCTTCATTTGTTTCCGCTCTTAACACCTTTGAATGATTGTCCTTTGTTACCTTTAATGGATTTTAACCCCTCTTTTCCTCTCGAGGATCTTTTCCATTACTTAAACCTCCTGAGTACTTGTGAATTGTCACAGCAGGCCGTTATCATGCATTTAACATCTTATCTCAATAGAACAATACAAAGTAAATACTGATAAATACGGTATATTGACTGAAAAACAGCCAATTTTCAGAGTTTCGGCTTATTAAAAAGCTAAATGAGTTAATTGTTACTACAAAAAAAAGAAAAAGAAAAAAGCATTTTCTTAATTATTTACATGCGGTATCAAGAAACTGACTTCTCTGACATAAAAGACAAACGTACTAAAGTAGCAAATATGAATTATGATTTTCAAATCATACCGGACCACATGGTCAACTTCTCAAAAGCCTCTTCTTGGGTGCTGGAGTCCTCCGCCAGGATCAGAGAAGTGTGACTGTATGGTAAAGGCGATCCCAAACACGTGTTATATTTAAGCACCTCGCAAGTTGTGGTTTTCTTGCAGGTATCCTCAAATATCGTCCCGTTTGGAGAGAGCACTGCCCCGCAGCCAGAAAGCCAGGCAGCCCAGATGCAAAGCATCCCGTAAAATCCAACAATGGAGCTCCAACTCTTGGAAGACATCTTGGAAGGGGGGGAGAGATTCAACTGCGCAAAAAAGGGAGAAAAAAATCACTTTGTTTTCTTGTGCTTCAGCAAACTAATGTACAGAAAGACCAAGATGGGTTGCTCTGTTCTTTAGATTTAGGATAGGTTTCCAAAAGCGGCATGGTAAATTAAAAAAAACTAACTTTAAAGTTTTCCCGAAGTCCTTCCAAACTGTTTCATTCTGCACTTCTCATCCGATCCCTTTTGGCTTTTCCCGAATTCCTTCATTATCCAAAATCTAACCGCCGCGCAAAATGTCCTCATGTGTTGAAAACGCGGATGGTGATCTTAGAGCGGTAATAAAGTATCCATTTGTGTCGTTTAAGCTGGATAGGAAAGTTGCAGATTCTTCTTCCCTCCCCCAACTTCCAAAAAAACTTGCCATGAAAAAGTCTGGATCTCTGTAATAGGATCTCCAGCTCACATGCGCCACCCCTTCTCCAAAACCCCCCTCTTTTTTTATAGTGGCAGAAAAATAAGGTGATAAATTATCCTATATCTCTGTATGAGTTTGAAGAAGTGTTTCTCTCCGGGTGAAGTGTCTGATGAGAGGTTTTTGTTAAGTCCCTGTGAGCTGCACTCACTGTCTGCTGGTTGTTGGGGTTTTTTTTTTTGTATCTCTGGTATGCACATGGTGGGGGAAAGCCAGGGCAACAAAACCTCCCTTCCCATCCCCCTCTGCAAGTAGAAGAATGTGCCTTATGGCAGACCTTCTCAGAGTTTCTCATCTCGAGGACCACCACCCCAAAACAGCACCGACTCTCCGGTCTGACAGGTTAACTCTCATGTGAGAAGGGTTTTGTAATTTATTCTTATTGACAATGTGAAGGGAGTAAAGATGAAATATTTGCATTCTTTCATCCCCATGTAGGATCCCAGGTGACCCTCAGACATTTTCAGAGCAATTTTAATTACATTGCATATACAACAGCCCCTGCATAATTCTGTTATGAGCTTTTTCATTATCTTTGAATAGGTACGAAATCACAAGCTAATAGGATACACAAATAGAAATAATAAGAAATATGTATGGGTATGGTATTTCTATGCATTTTGCAACAACAGTGTTAACAGTGGAATAGAAATCAGGGTTTCTCAAAGTTCTGATCACAGAGTGTAAGTGTAGAACATCAGCATGTCCAGCATTTGTAATGCATCTCTTCAAAGTATGTATATTGGTAATACAACCGTTTGTTTTTATATTATAACATGAACTGTGGATGAAATGAAGAACAGTGGGTGCTTAAAATGCTTTCTAGAGCAGCCACTTACCTGCAGGTCACACATGGAGAACGTTGGATGTACAGAAAGTGTACGTGCAGGCTGATCTGTGCTGATGACATTTGTTTTTTGGTCACAGTTATGCAGAGTAAACACTCCTTGCACTGGAATGTACATGTGCAGGCATTACATAAGACTTTCAAGTGAAAATAAAATGTCTTACGGTGCTCACCAGCCACAACCTTTATTATTAATCGTGTGGGATTATTATTTGTTTACATGAAGGCTTAGCGATTATGACATCGGAATATCTGTGTGTGGGAGAGAGAGGGAGGGGCACAACTCAAAATTAGTTTCCTTTGGGACACTCATAATGGTCTGAACTTCCTCTTTTCTGGTTAAGGTGGCTATACTGTTAATAAAAACACAAACACACGGACAGAACTCACACAGTCAAATTATTTTAGGCTCATCCACTTATCGTTCTTTTCTTTTGACTATGGCGGGATACCAGAAAAAGCACATACCTAAAAGGTCAAAACTCCACCATGTTGTTGATATTGCTCTAATTGGAGAGTGCACTTGTGGTATTTGGATGACTGCTGATGCTTTGTGTTCGCAGTGAATCTGGGTTAGCTCTGCTCTGTCCTGAATGTGTGTGTGTGTGTGTGTGTGTGTGTGTGTGTGTGTGTGTGTGTGTGTGTGTGTAATGCACGTCTGGGCCTCTTTAAAACCTACAGTAACACGGCTGCCTCAGTGAGTCAGAGGAGCGGGGACCACACACAGAGCACTGGAGCCCAGGCCAACACACACTCACTCCAACTCTCATGTACACACTGATTCACTGACTAGAATAAGGGACACCTACGGAGCGATATACTGCGGTTTGAACTGTCACTTTGTCATCAGTTTATTCTGCATAATTACATAATTTCAGGTCTCTGAAAAGTGCTAATGAAGTGAGAATCTAAGAGGGGAGTTAAACTCACAAAGACATGTCATGTTTAAATTGGGAGAAAAAAAAAAGGCTGCTACAAACATAGGACTGTGTGCGCTCCTAAACATCACAGGCATCAGGTTTGAAGTTGAGATCTCCTCAGAGGTTTTCATTTGCCAGGGAGAGAAATGGGGTGGAGATAAGAGGTCATGTTGGTGTTTGCTTCTTCACAGTTACATTAGACTTCTGGCCACGCAAAGCTCCCTGGGTAAGAAGTAAAAATTGTGCCAGTTAACTCTTCCAGTTAGGGAACAGGATTTGTGTCATTTCTTTTTAATGAATATGTACAGTACTGTGTAAAAGTCTCGAGCCACTCCCCATTTTCATTTTCTTTGCTTCCAAGGAGTTCGCTCCTTGTACCTTACCATTTTCAGAGGACTTGTTGTTTGTTAAACCACTTACCACTGATTTAACCCCCTAAACTCCCCTAACTCAAAATGTGTTTACATTTAACAGACAACTTGGTAAAGACCAAAATTCAAATAGGATCTTTAGACACTTTATTCATAGTAGCCTGTCAGAATCTATATCTATAAAAATGGCAACAATAACACAGTTTACAGGGATAAAATAGTATTTCTGCCCCAACAAGGTGATTCCCAAAGAGCAATTAGCTGAAAACTGAAACATTTTGAGAAAACTGAACAGGTGGGCTAAAAAATATCTAGAACAGATGAACAGTACCTGAAAGCCATGTCCTTAAGGAACAGAGGAAATAGAAAAAAAGAAGTAAAGAAAGGCTGAGGTCTGCCAAATTAAACATCAGACTGAAAAATCAGAGGAAACAGGTCCTTGGGAGGGTTAAATCAAAATTTGAAATTTTTGGTTCAAATCATTAGCAATATGTATGGAGGTCAGGAGAGAGGTCCAGTAGTCTACTGGGATCTGTAAAACACAGTGGAGGCTGTGTCATGGTTTGGACTGCATTTCAGCCAGTGGTGTTGGAGATTGTGTCAACATTGATGGAATTATGTACCTGGAAATGTAACCTCAGATTCCAGTTGTGCATGCATATCAACTAGAACACTTTGACTCATGGACTAGACCAGGGGTAGGCAACTCCAGGCCTCGAGTGCCGGTGTCCTGCAGGTTTTAGATGTCCTTGATCCAACACAGCTGATTTAAATGGCTAAATTACCTCCTCAACATGTCTTGAAGTTCTCCAGAGGCCTGGTAATGAACTTATCATTTGATTCAGGTGTGTTGACCCAGGGTGAGATCTAAAACCTGCAGGATACCGGCACTCGAGGCCTGGAGTTGCCTACCCCCAGAATCTGCACCTCAAAATTCCATCCATCCATGAGTCTTCCGCTTATCCTTTTTCAGGTTCACAGGAGCCTATCCCAGCTGTCATAGGGTGAGAGGCGGGGTACACCCTGGACATGTCGCCAGTCTGTTGCAAGGCCAACACACAGGGACAGACAACCATTGCCTTGACTTGAATGCCCTTCAAGAAGCCTGGAGAATTATTCCTGAAGAATACTTAGGAGAAATTATAGGAAAGCTTGTTTAATAGAGGTTGTGTTGAAGAATGAAGTCAGTGATACCAAATACTGACTCGCAAGCTCATTAGAATTGCCTTATATACTGTATTTCCATGTGTGTCGATAAGTCACTGCTACACCTTTCCAATTTTCCAAGCAATATACCAAAAAGAAAAAAAAAAAGGGTAGCTCAAGATTTTTGCACAGTACTGTAAATTTACAGCTTCATGAAGCAGTAAACATTTATGACTAGGCTGAAGCTAATCCTGACAAAACATTTCAATAGAACCAGACTTTGCTTTGCTTTCAGAGTGAATAAATATTTTCCCCCCTCAGTCAGGGGAGGTCAGTCTGCACAGTGACGGGTCACAAAGTACAAACTGGCTTGTACGAATAACTACTTCAAGAGGGTGATTCAACAGCACTCCAGACATTTGTTTTCCTCTTTTTAAAAGAATTCTTCTATATTTTAGTTTTAAAATAAAGTGAGAGCAAGAAGGATTCAAAATTTAAACTAGTTCAGTCCAAACACAAGAATATGAACTGTGTGGTTTGGCAAACATTTATTTGCAATGGCAACGTATTTCAATATACACCCTACAAGAAAATCCCGCGTCTCCACAGCCATGCAGGCAGTCAGCTGGCCAAAATGAAAGGAGGCGATGACATCATGTGCAGTGTGAGGTCTTGGCAGAACAATTGAGCAGGCCAACATGGCAGCATGATTGTGAAAGGTCAGAGCAGCAGTGTAAACATTTGCTTGCGGTTGTTGTCGAACGAAACCTGTTTATCATACTGTATGTTATTGCTTTAACTTTGTAACATGTTCATGGGGTGGGGGAGGTTCTGGAGCATTGAGGTAATACAAGCTTGCGAAAGAGGAAGAAACTATTCACAAAATGGTCTGTATGCATTGGCTTGGCCTTGTCTCAAGACATATTTTAAGTATGCTGAACTTGAGTGACAGACACAGTTCTAAAGGATGACATTAAACAATATGTGATTTACAGTAATTTTCAGCACATTGAAAAAAATCAGAGCCACCTCACTGATGGTAAAATTATGCTTTTTGCTTTTTAAAAAAGTTTTTTTTAAAAAACTTTTGTAATAAAATAACACAAAATAAATTTTTTTTAATTCTTGTAGATATTTTCGACTGCATCTCCTCACTAAAACGTAACATCCTGAGCACCAAATATACCTTCTGCCCTTGCTTGGGTATAAAGTTTGCTTTTAAAGTAACCCTTTCAAAAGTCAGCATTTGGTCTGTCCGTGTGTCCTTTGTCCAAGAATCATAACAGGCTCAAAGGACTCTATTGGTTTAGTTCTACCAATCAACCCCGATTATGCTGGTGTCTACATGCTTCCTGTTCTCCTCATCAGACTTTGGTGTCTCCTGGATCAGCTCCACGGGTCAGAGCTGTGTTTCTGGTTGTAGTTCTGCAGCTCGATCTGGTCTTTGATCTGGTTCATCAGAATCTGAGACAAAAGCATTCCAGCCAGCTGCAAACCAGAAAACATGACAGAAGGTTGAACATGTGTCTCTTCTATTAGAAGCTGTGTGAGTGTTGGTATGTAATCCTCTACCTGTGGTATAGCCAGTCCCAGCGCAATGCCTCCTAGTAAGAACAGGTTGCTGTGGATCCAATCAACTATTTTGTCTATGCAGCCATTGGTGTGAATGCGGTTTCCAGCCTCGATGTAATCCAATTCCTGAATGTTGTGACCGCACATGGTGTTGATTACCTGCCCGCAAACGAGCACACAGTTAAAACACATGAAAAACAACAAAAATGAACCACAAAAATCAGTATCAGCATATTCTTAAAAGCAAGTTCACCGTGTCATTTCTTAATATACAGCAGGAAAAGGGGACAGAGCAGCGTTCTCGGCTGGGGTTGTCCTTGCTGCAGTTGAAATACATGTTCTGTGACCAGTCCAAGTACCTCAAAGCACCACAGCAGTCAAACTGATGAGACAGAAGAGATCAGAAGATGGAGTAGCCACCTAAAAGGCTGCCATCACCCCAACAATTCCACCTTCAGGCTAAATCCTTACCTCTTCCTGACCAAAATCAATAAGGTTTTGCAGATCAATATCATCTCTGTAGTGGACAATGGCATTGTTGATCACCTCGGTCACTTTACCTCTTGCCTTGAAAGAAAAATGAAAAAGTATTTTATGGATAAAAAAAGTAAATAAAACAATGAAATAAATCTAGATTAATATGGACAACGTGCAGCAGAGGGCGCTCTCATTTTATAATACACAACCTCTCTCCCTGTGTGTGTTGTTTGCTTCGTTGGCTGCCAACTCTGACAAGATCAGGAGTTTGGAGCAACCAAAAGTGGCACACATGTACATGTTAGGGCCTTGAAGAGTTTCATCTCCGTCAGATTTTGTAACGTCATCATGTTGCCTAGCAACCTAAACCTTTTTAAAATCATCCTATATTTAAATCTTTTTTTTTTTTTTTTTGCCTGTCCCGTTTGGCTCTTTTGCCATCAGAATTATTGTCTAAAGGCGAAGAAAGATGCCCAATGGATTTACTTTACCAAATGGACTGTCCCAGCCTTGCCGTAATGGTCTATTTGATTCACCTTTTATTGTTTATTTTATTTTTTATTTTCACTTTCTAGATACGGGACAGACTTGAATGAGGAAAAGAAAAGGGAGAAAGAAAGAGGGGAAAAAAACAGCGGAGAAGAGGGACGGGGATAAAGGGCAAAAAACAAAACCCAACAAAATAAGCAGACAAAAATACATAAATCAATCACCTGGATCACTCGTTGAGAAAGAAAAAAGAAAACAAGCATTTAACAAGGGATAAACAACATCATGATGATATATGGGAATATAACAGTAAATACTAAATATTAAACATTATTGTGCAGCACGTAAGATCGACAGCGCACAGTGTGCTTTAAGGTAGGAGCCAAAAAGAGTGTAGTTTGTGTGTGTGAGCACCCGTGTGTACACCTGTGAGCATGAACGCGTTTGTTTTTAAAAGGTTCCTACATGTAATGATCTCTTAGAGGGTGTGGGGAGCCACAGCCCCGTCCTCCAGGGCATGAAGCAGGTATGGAGGAGATCAAAACTCCAGACATCCAGAGGCCCCCAGAACACAAGAGACCAAGGAAGACCAACAGAGGGGCAGCCGCGCCACTGTCCCAGAAAGAGCTGAGGAGAGTCCCAGATGAGGGGTCACTCAGCAGCCGTAGAGCATAAGCCAGGGGGGGTTGCAGTGACGTGCCCGGGAGCTCCGCCGGCAGCCAGCCGTGCCTGAGTGACCGAGCCCCAGGCCGAGAGGCCGAGGGCACCCCACCCCCGAAGTGGCCCGAGCGAGCCCCAGGCTCCAGGGCCCGATAAGCAGCCACCAAGGAGTGAGCCGGTGTGTACCTGGACTCCCATCCCCGGACACAAAGACCCACCAACGCACCGATGTCTGAGGGTGTCTGCCACTGGCAGGGGAAGTGGTGGTGGGGGGAGATAGGCCTCCATACCTTGGAGGACCTGGGATGTCCCCAGAGAGGTGGCGTCTGATACCCAACCTGACATATGGACACAGACAAACAGGCACACACAGATACAAACATCCATTCCCACCCTCATGCTCTCATATGCAATTACTCAACACTCACCCAACGTGGAGACAAACACAAAGAGACACTGTACACACAATCACACTCCCCAAGCGTACTCTAAGCCCCAGGTCTAGGTACCCCTTGAGCTGGAAACTGCACCCAGACCCAGGTGGTGTTACCCTTTTCCCTGCGGTGGGGAGATGCAGACCGCCCCGACTCCGCAGCAGCAGGGAGGCCCCACATTCCAGACCCCAGTCGGACGGCCAACTCCTCCTCCCAGCCCCCCCGCTCCAGCAGGCCACAGAGAACGGGGGTGTGAGAAGACTCCAAACCTCCCTCTGCCCGCTCATATGTAGTGTTGATGCATGTGTGTTCTAAGGTGCATTTAAAACCCAGGAGGACATGGAGCTACCTGCCAGAGAGCAGCAGGTAAGCGCACAGCCCCTCCTGCTAGCCCTCAATGTCTACGTGTATTTAAAATTGAGAGGTGAGCAACGACGCCAGGGGTGAGGTGTACACCCTGATGGCAATTTGGAGTCCGTGTAGCGTGCCCACCCCCAAGATCCTATATGTACGTGTTATGAGAGTGTGAGTAATGTGAATGTCTAAGTTGTGAGATAAAATTGAAAACAACATTTAAATCTTACAACAATAACATCTCCTTTCTATCCAAAAACTTCATTTAGGTAACTAAGCATCTTCCTAGCAATGGGAAATAATGGCCTGTTTTTAAAGCAATCTATTTTTATTTCACGACAATCACGTCAAATTTATATCCACAAAAGCTTAGTTATACACGATACAATATATTATATAATCATGTTGCACAGCAACCAACTAGTGATGAGCTAAAATGACTTTTATTTGTTGTCGTTGTTTGTTTGTTGGGTTTTTTTTTAATTAAAAGAAAATTAATATCATGTGCAACATCATTAATAGGCAAAAGAAGTAGTCTTAAGCACCAGTTTGGAGCGTGCTTTTCAAGGTTTTATATTAATGTGAAGCTACTGTATAACCTCTCATATGACTAGTGCTGATATTCTGTATAAACATAAAACAAAACTGTATAAAAATCATCAAATGATAAAGAGCCCCCCAAAAGACTATTACACCCAAAGTTATTTATTATAGAATGAGCAACAAAAGAAACCTATTTAAGTTTTGAAAGAGTTGAGAATACAGAGAACTGAAATACATTTGTGTTTACATTATTCTGATTGATAGAACAGTCCATATTGTTCGATTACCTTATCTGAAAAGATGAAGCCCAGGACACCAGCAGTCAGCTGCAGGATGAAGATCACGATCAGACAGATACAGAACTGGGAGGAGGGAAAAAGAGCAGTCGTTACCACATTGTAATTTAAACCTCCTCCTGTGTCTCCATGAAGCTGTTGCTTATGAGCGCCTCACTTGTAAAATAAAAAATGTGCAGATTAAGCAAGAAAGCAGAGAACAACTAGTGAACTCTAGAAGCAAAATATTTTAATGGTTTCCTAGTGTAACCTGTTTGCTTGGCATAGATAGCACAAATATAACCAATGATCTTAAAAGATTGTGCATTTGGACCCTTAAAGATATAATAAAAACTTTAAAATCCATTAAATTCTTCTTCCTCACAGTTTGCAAGAGGCAGAGGTTTTCTCGGAGGGACCCCACACAACCGCAGAAGGTGATGATGAACATGAGGACCCCCACAATCAACAGCATTACAGCGGGGTCCACAGCGAGACATGCGAGCGCTGTTTCTAAAGCAGAAGGGGAGAGAGAAGACACTCAAAGGATAACACAGACAGAGAGGGCAGGCTGGGAAACATTTCTGGAAATATAATTCAAAAACTGCATTTTCAAGTATGTTTTTAGTGAAAAAGTGGACTAACAAAGCCTTACAGAAACAAAAGCACTCTACCTATATGTGATGGGACTCCCACTGTGTTATTAAAAAAGACTGTATGCTTCATAAATAGAGAATTGTTTTACCTGCGTGTTTCACAATGCGGGCATACACTCCGATTAACACCAACACCAGAGAAATTATCTGAGAACAAACACATAGAAAAAAAGATTACCCAAGATTTCTTTATCCTTGGGGCAATTAAAAAAAAATTAGAAGTGAAGTGTAATATGCACTCGAGGGGAATATGAAGAAATATTTCTCTTATGTTTCTGCTTGTACAGGGTGCATCATCATCTTTCCAGAACACTCAATTACAATAATAAGAAAAATGTGCAGTGGCTACACATGAGTCACCGATAAGGCTGCACTGATGATTTTCCAGAAACATTCACTCTGAATCAGTGTTAAACTGCATCACCAACAATTGGTTGTTAAAACTAGGAGATTCTTCCAGTCTCTCTGCTTTAATCTGACTATATTAACCTACAGCAACCTGCAGACTTCATTAAAAAAAATAAAGGCTCTTTCACTCTGCACTGCTTTCTCAGTCTCAATAGAATAATAGTAAATACTCTTCCCAGCCTGAATGACATAGATCGAGTTACTGCAGACACTGCGCCTTAATGTGGTGGGAGAGAGAGGTCAGGTTTGTCTTTTTGGAAGGGTTTAGTTTCACAGTCAAAGGGAAAAAAAGGGAAAAAAAACCACAGGGGTGATATTAGGAAGGTAATTCATGTCTGCATACGAGTCAGTAATTGCCATGAAAAGAAGCGGCGCGCACTACGAGACTCACTGTAGCTGGAGGGAGCAGAAATGACAACACATTCCATACAAGTTTTTACAGACTTATCCTGTTTGTACACGAGCACTGCCTCAATACTGCTGACACACTTATGCACAAAAAAAAAAAAAAAAACCATGCAAAAAATGAAACAATTACAAATATAATAGAATGTGCAAAGGAAACACTACAAACACTGAGCAAGGACATAAGAAAAACACTAAAACTTCATGTCAGATCTTGGTTTAAGCATTCTAATTTTCCTGAAAAAGGGTTAGTCTCCTCACATGGATCTAAACCTCAGCTGGTTAAATCTGCAACAAGAGATCAACTCTAAAAATGCTGTAAGAAATCTCCTTAAGTTCTGGCCCACGGTCACCTGACACCGCAACCCACTGATGGGAACGTTTTGTTTACAACCAACCTTCTGAGCTTCGCAGTTTTACATAATTTGCGGAATTTTAATTTGAATGATGTTATTCAGTCATTTGTTGAAATAGAGATGTATCACCACCTGCACAACCTGGCACAGGGGACAACCTCTGTCAGGAAACAGATGTGAGGTGGGGACATTAAACAAATGTGTGGCCCCATGAGCACATTGACCCTGAAAGTTTGCTTGGCATTGAGTATGTAACAAAAAAGGAAATCAGTGAAACTGGGAAAACTCCTTTGTGTTCACATTTTCTGGTGGCTGAAACAAACCACAGCACTGACTGAGGTGACCAAATCCAATCCTGATTTTCAAAGTGAGAATAAAACTTAGTCAATGTTTAAACACTGAGCTGAGAACACCTGGTGTATTTGTTTGTGTGTATGCCTTTGTGAGTGAGACCCGTACTTCCTTCTCCCTTCTACTCTTTCCCTCAGTTTCACTCTGAACACCAAAGTTAAAGAACAACTAAGTGAAACAAAGCAGCAAAGTGTTCCGCTGACAAGGAAGTGATGCCTTACATGGTTGGCATAACTGAAATCACAGCATAAACGTCTTTGAACTATTTGTTAGTCAAACGTCCCCTGGAAGCTCCAAAGACAAATGATTAACCAGCACACAGAGTTCCTAAAATGAAGGTCACCACACGCAGAGATCAGTCAGTCAATGCTTTTATAATAGCGCGCGATTACTTACCCAAAATATAAAATTAAATATGAACAGCAGGTACTTCACAGCTGGGCTGACAAACGTAAACTCCTCGTCAGATCTAGGTGCGCCTTTGCTTGTTCGTGCCATGGCGACAGGTGAGCGTCTTTATTCAAGTTTGCGCGCAAAAAGAGCCAAAAGCTGGGAAAAGGTGTTTCCTAAAGTTAAACCGAACACCTCTCAGCATGATGACGACGACTGATTTGCTGACATGCTGACACATAACAGTAAGGTAACGAGTTCCCAGCTGCCCGCCGACCCTGGTTGATAGTAGCAGGGTGTGTAAAAACGGGGTGTTCCCATTTTTTCTCCACTGTGTTTTTTTGTTGTTGTGTGTGTTTTTGTTTTGTTTTGTTTTTGCACTAAATGTTCCCTGATATTAACAGGGTCCAAGCACTGATTTAAAAGACTGAGTTGGGATTTTATTAATTGGAAACAACGGTTACATTATCAATAAGTACAAAAATAAAAGCCCAATTGTAAGTAAACATGTATGAATGCAACACTAGAGACAAAAAAGGGCAAAAAATAGCATATGGAAAAAAATATGATTTTTCTTTTCTTTTCTAGTCTATTAGAAAAAAGTAAACGTGAACCACATTTGAGCTCAAACTGTCCTCTCGCTGTCTGCTTTTATTTTGAAGGCACGATATCGTCATAACATCCGCTTTACCAAGAGGTTATTTCCGTGTTTATTAGGATGTCTGCAGAAGTAATAATCAGTCAATTTTATAGAAATATATAAAATACGAAAATGGCGTGGAAAAGCGAAGGTTTGTGCGATGTTGCGCGTTTGTTTGCTAGTAGGTTTATTTATTTTCTTTAGCTCAGAGAAGCCTTCTTAAAACAATTAGGCTGTTAAGCTAACGTTGCTAATTCTCTCTATTCGTATAGCTGTAACCTGTTAATTGCAGTTTCTAGTTAAATTATGTGGTGCTTTCACTCCAAAACCTTTGTTTCCAGTGTCTTCGGCAGACCGTGTTCTTCCTCCAGCCTCTCTGCGTCTCCTTGTCCCTCCAGTGAGACTCATGTCTGCCTTCGTGTGGCAGGTAGCGCAGCAGCTCAAAGTGATGCAGTATGACAAGCTGGCGGACTTCATCAGTTTGGCAACAGAGATGGTCCCAGAGCTGCTCAGTCCCACCCAGAAGGCTCAGCTCATCCTGGGCCTGAGAGCAAGGGTAAGGGATTAGTCCCAACTGTAAATACATTTTAATGTCAGTGAAGCTGAGATGAGGAATTAATAACCTATACTAATGTAGTACTTATCTATGTGGCCCCTCAGAGGGTCTTTTTCCTGCCTTCACCTTAATGTGCTAGTGCATGTCTAAGTAATAATATATATGGTAGGTTTTGAATATTGTTGTTAACCACAATTTACATTTTCACCACATTTAAAAGGCTTTGGTAGTTAATTGAACTACTTGGAACATTAGTGAACGTTCCCAGGTGTGGCCAACCTACCAAAAGTGCTCCAAGAGTACATCGACAACTCATCCAGGTGGTTGCAAAACAGTCTTGTTACATCTGGGATAAAAGTAACACAGCATTTCTTTAAAAAAACATCATACCAACAGTAAAACATGGAAGTGGTAGTGTGACAGTCTGAAGCTACTTTGTTGTTTCAGGACAGGATGACTTGCTATAATTGGTGGAACCATGAATTCTGCTCTATTCTAGAAAATCCTAAAGGAGAATGTCCAGCTATCGGGTCATGCCCTGAAAGTTGTTTTTTTTTTAGGTTATTTATTCAGCTTATTTTCGTCTAATATTGCAACTTGTTTGATGTAAGTGTGAGAACCAGACAAAAATCTGATCTCAGGAGGGTGGCAAATACTTTTTCATAGCACTTAATGTAAGGCACGAGTTCTGTTATTCATCATTTCATTCATTACATTTTTGTTGCTTTCGAAGTTGAAGTGTTTTGTGTTGCTTGTTATTACATGCCTAAATATTGTGCTTCTGCTCATAGTGGCAGTCGTTTTTTTTCCACAGTATGTCGTGATCTTTTTTTTTTGCAGCTGGTTCTTGAGCTGTGTCGAGGTGATGGTGTATCCAACCTGCAGATGATCCAGAGTCAACTAGATAAAGTCCACACCTGCAGTGTTGAGCTGAGCTCTAATCAGGAGATGGTGGGTGTTTTTAAAGACAATTCAGAGCTGTTTCATCACCAAATTTAAAAAGACAAACAAGCAAGCAAACAAAAAATTAGACAAACAATGAGCTTTAGGAAAAAATAGATTAAAAATACAGAAAAAAACCTTTTTCCTGTATTGTGTGTCTTCTTTTTGACAGGCCAGTTCTGATATATTGAAGACATCATACAGCAACTTTGCTAGCCTGGTTCAGAACATTTTGAATGTTCCTTTTGAGAAGGAGTTCTTTTTTCAGGTAAGTTGGTTTCTGAAAAATTCACAAGTCATAAGTTTTGAAGCCTCTGATTTAGCTACAATCAGTGGCTCATATGGTTCTAACTTATCAGTCACAAGGTAGCCACAATCTGTTTTTTTCGTTTTCTGCACACAGTACCATAATTTACATGTTGTATTAAATGTATAACCTATAATCTATGCTTCTCATCAAGTAGATGAACCTATAGTTCAGATATGATTTCTTTAGGAGGTTTTTCCTGCCAACTACGGCTCCATCTATAACCAAAGGATCCAGCAGCTTGTGTCCATCTTTCTGTCCAGACTTGAAGAGCTGCTGCCAGTACCAGACCTGCAGCAGGTACTCCAGCAGTACTACAAAAGTAATTTGCAGCACGAGATCAAAATTTGTAACCTCTAAGATTTTTTGTTCTCTTACAACCTGCATTTCTGTGGTCTTTTCTTTCCATCTCAGACAGCAGCTTGGCTCAATGAAACACCTGTATCAGAAGAAATTGGACTCCATCTGTCTGAACCCTTCAGTTTGAAGACCCTGCTGCATCATCACAGACAGACGGGGACTCTAAGTTCAGGTGGGAACCTTTTTTCTTTTTTTTTTAATGAAGTATTATAAATGAGTGAGTAATGTGTAATATTATCGGGCTTTCTTCTCTGACAGCACGGTCAAGCAGTGAGGACGATGTCATTTTGTCCACACTAGCCCTCCCTTCTCAAACTGTCGCAGAGGGGTTCACTGAGGCTTATAGTCAGGAAGATCATGACAGTGAAGAACAAACACCATCACTGGAGGGCTTAGAAGAAGAATCAAGTCAAAGCTTTGATGTCACGGCAAATGATTGGCTGCCAAAAAAGAAACCAGGTCAGAAAAAAAAGTAGGAGACCAATATTACTCTTGAATCAGTTAGTCTTATCTCTCTGACTTGCTGTGCTTTGTACTGTTTTCAGGTCCTTTCTCTTGTTTATTCATCTGCCCTCAGTGCTCATTCACACATCGCATAAAGAGAAAAGTCCAGGAGCACATCCAGAGTGAGCACCAGATAACCGCTTCTATTCACACAAACTTTTCTGGGAAAAAAGTCAGGAAGAAGATACGTCAGAATGCTGTGAAAAATCAAGTAAAAGGTGACTCAGACAAACGGAGGAAAACCGAACCAAAAAGTGTGGCTAAAAACTGGGAATGCAAGCAGAAAAATGACAATGTAGAAAATAAGGAAAAGCGTAGATGGAAAGAGCCCAAGCAGGAAGACAGAAGGTTTCTGAGCACGCGACCTGTGAACAAAAACTTCACAGAGAAAGAAACCAAATGTCCGATGTGTGAAAAGTTCTTTGAACATCCAAATCAATTGAAGGCTCACATGAAGCTCCACAGCTTCCCCTACCGCTGCAGCCAGTGCGAGAAAGGATTCACCAGCCCATCAGGCTTTTATCAGCACCAGAGGCTTCATAAGAGAGGACGAATATTCATCTGTAACCAGTGCAACAAGGGATTCCTGTGCAGGTATTCACTCAAGCAGCATGAACGCCTGCACAACGGTCCCACCAACTTGTGCAACATCTGCGGGAAATGGTTCAGCAAAGCTGGCATCACGAGACACATGCAGATGCACAGAGGGGAGAAAAACTACCTCTGCACCACTTGCGGGAAATCCTTCTTGTCTTCGGGCGAGCTGCTGCTGCACACTCGGTCTCACACGGGGGAGACGCCCTACACCTGCGTCCAGTGCGGGAAGGGTTTCTCCAGCAAAAGTCACCTAAATGTCCACATGCGCTCTCATACAGGGGAGCGCCCATACCTGTGCTCTGAATGCCCCAAGCGTTTCCTTACGTTAAACTGCCTAAAGAGACACACACTCAGCCACAATGGGGTGAAACCATTCAAGTGTCCAAACTGCGAGAGAGAATTCTCGCAGCAGGGGAATCTGAAAAGACACCTTGCCACTCATAAACCTCACATGTAGTTTGCAGTTCTTATTTTATTGTCAGTCAAACAAGTATATTTCAAACTGGAATTCCAGAATGAACTACCTTCTGTACGAAGAAATAAGTGTGGGAAGCATTAACCATGCAATCGCTGGAAGTATAAGCTTTGTTTTCTTCAGTGTATTCGGCAGGCATTAAAGTGCACTTGAGCATATACTTACCATCAGCGATGTCAATTTCATTTTAGTTTCACACACCATTACACTCGCTCACATTGTAGTGTAGAAAATCTGATGATGAAGCTTTCTGGGTGGAGTGCTGGTTAAATATGCAACACTTTCACTTTTCAGCTCTCTGTAAAACTATTCTAACTTCATCCCTGTTTAAGAAACCTGCAGCCTTCCCTTTGAGCTGAATCCTATGAATGTTCTTGTGCCACTGAATTTTTTTTGGCATTCTTGTCAAAAATGTAATTATCTTAAAATTTGGGGGTTTTCTCAAAATTTAGATGTATTCACTTGAACAAAGTTTCAACAACTTTAAATTCTGACTTGTGGAAGGTGTTTTTTTTCAGCAGGGGAACAAAAACTCTGTAGGACACAACCCGAAACGTCAGAGAAAACCGGTGCAATCTACACATCCGTTAGCGCCTGAGTGTCATTTCAAGTTTCAGTTGTTTCTTTGGCATTGTCTTACTGTGCGGGATCACCTCACTGCTGCCAGGTGAAGTGATTAACATTTATTTGTTACAATGAAGAAGCCAGGAAATGTCCTCCCAGCATTCACCTTAAAGTTTCTGCAAATCAGGCACACCACCTCTCCCTCAATGACACCTTCTGCATTCAAACTTTGGAAGGAGCCAGGACTGATCCACAGAGTCCTTTACAAACGTAGGCATCTGGAAACTTAGAGTGAACACATTTTCTTCCAAAGTTGGACATGTTTAGAGAGCAAAAGCCCACACAGTTCTTAGAAGGAACTCAGTAGTGTTTTGTTTTGTATGAGACCCTCTTGTTCTTTGTGAAATAGCTGGTCCATACAATAGCTTTTCAGGACCTTTGATAGTTTTACCGTATTGCATTCACGGCACTTAGGTCATGCCAGAGTTAGTCTATTGAGGAACATGTGAGGATAGAGACCTGTGAAAAACACACACCACTGTAGGAAATGCAATTTATTTGCAATTTTTTAATAACATCATTCCTCAGATAAAAATGCAATGTTACAGGAATATACATCAGATATTAATTTAAAACTTGCTTTCAAGGGACCATACAGTCTAAATATACTTTTTCCTTTTTTATTTACTTGTAGCGTGCGTTATAAGCAAGACAGACTCTGTCACCAATGACAGACTGACAAGTTACAGATACAAACTGTACATTACTTATTTACAAATCAACTTTTTGTTTGGTTTTTTCTTTCACTTTTTATTGAAAATAGGAGTAGAAAAAGTGATTGAATTAATATTCTGATTTATTTCATTTGTATTCTTTCCCTTTCTAAAATCTAAAATGAAATGAAGGAGAAAAAAAATCAAGATCTCTCTTTTAGAAAAAAAAAGCAGAACGAGAGGAAGAAAAAATAAAAAGGTTGTGTCAATCGTGAGATCATGTCACTTAGCAACCTCAGAACAAATGAAATTCCTCGCACAGTCGAGGGGGAGTGGCTTATGTTAAAGAATTCAGTTACAAAAAAAAGAAAAGAAAAGAAAAAAAATGGCCATCTGTCTCCAAAGCTACCAAGCACAATAACACACTCTAGTTCATTTTTCTGATCGTAAATAGTGCTGTTATTAAATACTACATTTAACAGTAGCGTCACTACTAATATTACAAGGAATTGGTCTTTGTGTGATCACCTCTCTCCAAAAAAATAAACTCAAGGATTGACAACAGACGTCTCTCTGACAGAGAAGAAGAAGAAAAACAGCTCAGTCCTGTTAATGGCCCTTTAACACTTTGCATGAGTAGTGACGTACACGTAAGATCATACAGAGCAGCATAGCCCTGATATATAAATGAGGAACAGAAAGAAGATAAAGACTGTGCTGTACGTAGAGCTGCGATTCTCTTGCCACTAAATCAAGCTGGCCAAAAGCAGGGAAGTGCCTTCTTTGCTTAAAGAGATGCTCCTGCATCATCAGTAATGGAAGAAAACACTCATGATGCTCTCAAATGGGCCCACTCATCTATTTAAAGCTGCATCTGCACACGCACAAACAGATACAAGACCTCTATGTTTCTAACTCAACTGAGGCCTTTTATGTCTGTGCTGGTCAGAACATCTCTCTTCCATTAATGGCTACGTAGAAGGAAAATCTACAAATATAAAGTGACTCCTCAGGTGTGAGTAAGAGCATATAACTGTATCCTACATTCACGGGGTGATTGGAGAAATAATTCTCATCTGCGATGCAATGTTAAATAGCTCTTGTTTGTAAAATGAAGAGTGGAGAAGCAGATACAGGCGGAGACATTCGTGGTTTTAATGAGGTGAAAGCTGTTCCAAAACCAGAACCGCTGACAGTCAAGTCTGCATTGTAAAGCTGCTGCCACACCTCTGAAGTAATATCCCAAAGAGAGTCGCGTTTGCTGCTACGGAAAGACTCAATCTTAGTGTCAAAACTGAGTGCCAGGCAGGGCTCTCTGTGATTTGGAATGAATGCGGGATAACACACAAGGTCTTTGAGGTCCTGACAAAACAGTCATACTAAATATTCACATAAAAGGTGCTGTTGTAGGTGCCGCTATACAATGAGTGAATTCTAGTCTATACATTATTCCTAAACCCACTGGGCAAGCAAATTTCATCTATCAGGTTCAGCTAAGAGCTTAGCAGCCCTGGAAAAACGTCGCCACCAATATCTGATGACTTAACGTCGTGCTATGAGGGGAAAAAATGATTAAAATCAGCTGTTAGGGTGCTGCTATGTGCGAGTGCTGCTTAACATGCAAAGAGCTGGCTATGAAATTCAGCAGTGATCACTTATTTAAAGCTAAATCAATCACTTCTACTTTGAAGATGTTTTGATTTCATTGATCCCAACAGATTAAATACGTGTAATGATCATGTAACCCAAATTTGTAGTTTTAAACAGGCTGCGTGTCCTTGATCGCATTTAGTCCATCAAGGACTGAATGAAATGCACCTGTGCCCCACTGCATTTCCTTACCGACCTGTGATGTTTCTTCATAAGATCGTGTCTTTGCACGAGCAACAAACAGATGAACGTAAATCTTCACACAAAATCAGTCTCTCTCTCTCTCTTTTTTAAATAAATAAACTCACAGCATTGCACCTGAAACTTGATAAGGATGTTTCTTTAAATAAAACCAGATTCTTTCATCCGTCCCACAAGCTGCAACAACCTGCCCCTAACAGTCATTTAATATCATATAATATAGCTATAATATTCCTATTATTTAATATCTAAAATAGAAGACATGCAGTACAAAGTTGCATGTAACAATATGTTCCCGCTTTCCGTTTCTGCCCTCTTTCCCAAAGCGTTTATTAGCATCGAAGTCAAAATAACATCTGAGGTGATTCTCTTGATGATTTTAATTCTACTCCTACGACAGCTGGCTATTCTAATTGTACCTGGAAAATAAAATACAATTTATATTCAAAATAGTCATCTTAAAATATCTTTGTCGGCATCAAACAGTGATCAACAAACGCTTTGATTTACAAGAAAATATAATATGCATCTGCTGCAACAATGGTAGATCCACGTGAGGAGATCTGAGTGACCGACACGGGGAAAGATTACAAGACTTCTGCTCTCCAGCCTCACACTCTCCGAACTGGCAAAGTTAAGGATAAACACACAACTCTAATACTTCTAAAAAGTGTGTAAAATGCTATTTTTTTGTTAGTTTATTTTCATTTTTTTAAAATACTGAACAGATTAAAAATTTCTCAATGTACAGCAGCTTTTCTCCGTAACGATAAAAATCAGTCTTGTCATCCTTTTGTGGCTTCCCAGTGTCAAGATTTTATGAAGCAGTGACCATGTTTGCATTTCCAGGCTAAATCCAGCAGATAACATTGTTGGTGAATAAATATGGCAAAACCAACCTGAATTCATTTTGCTTTCTTTGAAATAAACGGTCAAATTGCTGCACTGGAGTCTGGAGCTTTTACTGTAAATGCAGACAAAAGATCTTATCGAATTAGTTCATCAGGCGCAAAAATACTTGACTTCCTACTCTGCACACAACGCAGATGAATAAATGACTCTACACACACATGTAGATCAAGTCCTCCAATATCTTTTTTTGGAAGTAAAAGAAGAAAAAGAAAAGAGGCTACACGATTTAAACGGCTCAAACCCTCCCCCCCATAAAGATATCTAGTCCTTGGTAGGTGCCATTTTTGGTTAGGTCTGTTAAAAATGTACAGTGTGTATATGTTTTGCTGATGTAGGACTACTTGAAGAGAGACACGTCTCTCAGTGCTACAGTAGGAGTAATAACCAGACTCTGACCTGCACGTACAGGTTGCTGGTAGGACGTTTCAGACCTCTGGCCAAAACACAAAAACAAACACGAGCAAAAGCATGTCAGGATTTGGATCTGTCTGCTGCTTAAAGTTGGGGTCTTGAGCCTTTTAATTTTGGAGTCACAAGCAGGGGCGATGGATTGCTTTCCTGTGGTGTAGCTGATTGTGAAGCAACCTTTCCGAATCTTCCTCAACAGCTCAGAATGTGGGCAATAAGTTGAAAAGCCCCACGATTTACTATGAAACATCCATAAACATCCATAGCTTAAACATTCAGTTTTCTTCTTCGGTGCTTCCTTATTTCCTGCTGCTTCCTTTTGCTTAAAAAATACATTAAAGTGGGAATTCATACTGACTTCTAGTCAGCAAGCCTACATAGAAGTGTCCTTCCTGTTCCTTAATCTAACATTCTGGCGATTAAATATCATACGTTCATAAATATTTTGCTATATATGGTATATAAAAATATACAATCATTGGCTAGTGGTGAGACAAAAGATATCATCATTTATATAGGACCAATATTTTATATCCCTATGCACATAAAACATTACTTAAATGTATTGTATAATCCACCATGTCAGATCACCCTCCAGAAATCCAAACATGATGAAATAATCTCTGCGTTCAACATTCTCAGGCCAAACGCCCACGTCTTCCCATTGTCGACCGCTGAATAGATTGTCACCCATCTGTCAGGGACTAAGCCGTTCCCCACTCCAGCTCTGCTTTCACTTGAGGAAATTACTTCCATTTGAACTGCACCCTTTTGTGGCAGAGGGGCTTTGTTTACAGTTTAACTGGCTGCAGGTGGAGATCCAGGACGGCTACAGCTTATCAGCCTGTTAAACCCGCTGTCATCTGTCTATGTGGGAAAAGAGAGCACAAGTATACAAAAAGACCCCCTCACACGTAGTGGATTCAAGGTGGAAGATGTGGCTAATAAATGATAAGAGCTTCACAGACGCACGTTTGGTGCACGTTTACCACAAACTGAAATGAGCCGTGACTAAAGGGGATCCATTATGCTTGCTTAATATTGTTTTTCTTATTCTCAGATGTTACCAGAGTAGTTTAGCATGATTTACGTTTTAAAATAATCTTATTTACTTTACACTGCGCTTTAGTGCAGCCTCTCTGTTCATTTATTATCTGAGGTTTCTTCGTGTTAAAAGGGAGTTTTTCCTTCCTACTATCGCCAAGTGCTTGCTCAGGGGTCATTTACCTTTCATTTTAGAAGATACAACTCTTTGATGTGGCTGCTGCTGTGATTAAGCACTATATAAATACAAGTGAAATGAGTTGAAACAAGCAACTTTAGATGTTTCAACTTCCTTTAAGGCAAATTTCTAAGGTTCGAAGCACAGGCGGGCAGAGCTTTTGTGCTCATAGTCAAAGATATGTGCCCGAAATGACCATTTTGGGATAATTTATGCATATGTATATTTATGTAGAGCCAACATCTGAAAAAAAATATTTAGATCAGTCAGAAGTTTGAGCTTTTGGCTCACACGGAATACTCGTACATACGCTATTTGAAGCTTTAAATATGAGGATATCGTAACAGTATATAGCTGACAGAAATATGAAAAAGCATATTAGGTCCCTGTCAAAGCAAATGATTATACCTGAGCTTTTCCTGATAATCAGTCAGCTCTGTTCAAAGGGGCCCTCACTGCAGGTTGGTACCAATATCATATTACACACTGACTGTTTACAGCACAGCTACACACCAGTCTTTATAGTAGATTTGTTTGCAGGTTTTGTATAAGATTATTTTCCATTTGAGCTGAAACACAAACATTTGACCAATATAGAATGCAATTTTACTCATAATGATGAGTGTTTATATGACCTGCAGCATGATAAAAGCCTAGTAAATTATTTGTGACTGGCACTGAATAGTAAAAATGTTAGAATATCATCCTATAGAGTAGAAACATTTGAATATATGCTGTGTAACTCCTGCCTATCTGTCCTCAACCTGGATTTAAATCAAAGTCTGTCCCAGTAATCAATTTAAAAGTAATATGGCAACACAAAGCCTTATTTACTGAATGCAAGAGGAAAAATATTAAACTTGATCATTTATCTGTTCTTAAATTTCATCTCACTGTCCTCCTCAGGGTTATGCATCAGGAAAATAAACTAAAAGCACATAAGACACAAGATATGCAAAATCCCCTTCTGTGGACTCTTCAACTGCTGTCCAGTCAGTTCTGAAGAAGAAATACTGCTTTTAATCATTTTATGTACACTAAATAGTCATATTTAACCTGAATCAAACAAAACAACTGCAAAACCCGGAACGCTCAAATGTCAACACGTGAACCTCATGCAATGTTTACACCCAACAAGCTTAATTCTTAAAAAAAACAAAAAGGGGAAATAAGCAACATAAAAAGATACAGTCAGAAAGTGGGAACCTGGGGAAATATGGTCAGTCGCTTTTGTTGCGTCTCCACTGACTGCTTGTTAATTCACGAGGAAAACACTGACCTTCAGGTCACTGCGTCAAAAAAAACAACAACAAAAAAGAACATGCTCGACCTACACCCTGCGACGAGAATGAAAAATAAATACATCTGCACTATACCTCACTGCAATGTACCTGATTTCAAGTATGTTAGGTTTTCTGGCATGGAAACCACCAAGGTGACTTAAAAACATAACAAACAGAAAATAATACAGCTTCATGATACTGTGTTGTTGTTTTTTTTCTTCACTTTCACAAACATATTTACTTCAGGATCCTTGTATACAGTCATAGTTATTGCATTGTTTTTGCATATCTTGTGGGTTGCAGGATTACACCCACTCATACCGTTACGCTGCAACACAACATCTCGTGCTATTCTATGTGGGACATAAAAATGGCAATGCTGCTCCACTCCACACGGGGGCACCACAGCTCTCTTAATTCTGAAATCACACTCACCAAGCCTGGGTGGTACTTCTGATTTGCAGGGTTGCTTTGTGTATTTATGTATAGGCTAAAATTTATAAGGAACACAAAAGTAAAGTGAATGTAGTCTAAGTACATTAATTCATTATTTATCAGCTGGAGATGGTCCTGGACTGTTTATAATATGTTATGCAATCTTGTGGAAATGTTCCTATCCAATACTGTCACTCATTACTGGTTTCCACATTCATGGCTGTTGATATACTAGCTGATAAAATAGTCATAGTAAAAAGCTGATGGCTCCACTGCAGCAGAACAGCTAGAACCATTGACTTTTAAACTCAGGGCTAACTAAACTTCAGCTTGATGAACTGAACAAAGATTGGTGCTACTTTTCAGGTATTAACATTCTTGACTTTACCCAGATCTGCAGCTTATAGCAAAACTAGCCACCAAACGGTCCTGTCAGCTTATGCCAGCAAATTATTATTTTTTAAGAGGTGCTTTTACAATAATTCAAAGAAATGTTGACAGTATTTTTATGAAGGCAAATGATTTTTTGGGGGGCATAAGTTAGGAGGGTTAATTCCTTTTGACAAAACAGACTTTTTCAGAGTTTGCAGTGTCATAACCACAAAACAACATCATCACTGCCACTAGAACATACTCAACATTCACATTTAGTTTGCATAATAATGTCAGAAGTCTGGTACTGGCACAGGACGCAGTGTATGGCAGTGTGTCCATGCATACCTCCCTTCCCTGCCACAAAGCTGCTCTGCTTAACATGAAGGAATTAGAGCTCGACAGTAAGTCCTTAATGGTAAATTAAAGAGAAACGAATGGCCATAAGTTAAGACATACGAGTGTCTCTAGGTGGTCGTTCAACATCGCTGATGACTTGAAATGGCAAAAGCTTTTGCAGTGTATTCGAATTTTTCTTGGAATTAACTAGAGAAACTTGTGATTTAGGTTTAAAATGACTCATTAATGTCATAACTAAAACATGAAGATGCACTGTTTGGTGACTTTTGGTATTCTCCTGGTGTACTTTGCATTTTGAAAGTGCTGTTAACACCAATTAGATTTCTCCCTATTTGAGAATCCATCTGCTAGGCCATTGACAACCTGTATTTAAGGGTCTTACAGTGTAGGTGGAAGATGCTTAGTTTTTGGAAAATAAAACTGATAATAAGCTTCATCTTCGTCCTTCTGGGACTCAATTTCCCTCTTGGATTAATAAAGTTTCTCTGATTCTGAAATTTTTAAGACTGAATTTCATGAATCTGTTCCCCTTTTATTTCTTACCTGCACACATTCTGCATATTTATCGATTTCACTTTTAAATACTATTAAATTGTAGAAATAATAATAATGATAATAATAATACATGTGGCAGTTGGTACCAATGAGGTGATTTTGATGTCAGGAATGCTTTTGGAGACGGTACAGTACCGAAGTGAGACCTGTGCCCTGTGTAAAATGCTGAGGCTTGAATGAAATACCTTGCAGTGGTCGTACTTTCAGTGTATTCAAACTATACCCAAGGGTTGAGTTAAAAAAGAGAACGATCCATCAAAAAATTTCAGGCTACTTATAAAGAAAAAAAGTAGCTTAGGATACAATTTCCATCCAAAATGTAAGCTTTGTGATTTCTATCTAATAATTTATCACATTAACCAAACAATTATCATCGTCTTATAATTATCAGTAAAATTTCCTGCTTGTATGCTAATTTTTTCAGCAAAACTGTCTTTACCAGTAAATCATAAATATCACAAACAGGAAGTCGGTTTTATCTCTGAAACCATCCCTGATAAAAAAAATACATTTTATGATACGAGCCTCATATAAAGATGTGTGATTCAGAAGTCTTGCAGCATCTGTACACCAGCCCTAAAAGTTAATTTGGAGTTTAAACTCAAATGGTCGTGTAATGTGTGATACGCGGGGTACCACCCCCACTCTGAGTTCCTTTACGAGTTGTCACTGTGCCGCTATGAATAAGGGGACTTCTAAAATTCAGAGCAACAACCGCCATGATTAAGAAAAACAGCAACTTGCCAAAAGGCTTCTTACCGTCTGGAAAAACTGCAATGCCTGAAAGATCTATAATTCACTCTGACCTTGCTGGAGACCTTACAGTTAAGTACCTCTGAGTGGGGAAATAAAGAAAAGTTATGCAAAAACTAGTTGTTGAAGACAGAGCAGCTTCTGAGTCTGCAGCTTGGCTAAAAAGTAAAAATCTTGCTAATGAAATCACAAAGCTTTGGAAGCATGCCTGTCCATGGTAACCCTGTGTTAAAGAGGCCCATTATCACACATACACGCACATACCCACACACACCCTCACGTACATACAAACAAACAAGACCATACTTGTAATGCTACCTTAATTTACTGTCTAGGCTTAAAATCAGCTTTTAGAATACACAAGTAAATCACTCAAACACACACACACACACACGCACGCACACATTTTTTCTCTTCTGGGAAAAAAATAAATAAATAAATAGATACAATCTGTAAAAGGTGCATACTGATAGAGAGAAAGACCCCCCCCCCTCCCCAATTTTTTTTAAAGATACACACTCTATCTCACGCATTCATACATCCTGTACTAAAACGCAGACACACATCCGCACGCACAAATATAGTTATGCACTCGCACACAAACACTACGCCCTGCTTCGTTACTTAAAACCTCTTAAAATTCTCCTAAAATAAACCGAGCAAAAATACATTTATAAGACCAGCACCCCGATTGTGCAAACAAATCAAGGATAAATTAAACCAATAACATCATGAATATAAAACAAAAATAGTCATGGCTAGCCAGTTTTGCACAATAATTGAACTGTTAAATACATAGTGGGCGTGGTCTGTAGAAATCGTGTGTGGCAGCAAATCCAGTAGGATTCCACGCTGAGAGGAAGAGGAGGGTCCTGGAGAAGGAAGTGTCTTTGATTGACGTCAGAGTCTGTTTTTCATTTCAATCGCTCACTCCCGTTCTCCCGCGCACCCCGCCATCTTTGTTGCCCCGTTCGACAAACGCACGCCTCCCCGAGGGCTGACAAAGCAAAAAGACTCAGCGATGGAGGGAGAGGGATGGTGAAGTAACCAAAGAGGAGGGAGGAAGGAGTGAGGAACGGCGAGGTATGAGGCAGAAAGGGGGGGCTCGCTGTCTCTGCTTAGCCACCCAGTGCTCCTGTTCGGGGCAGCGAGTGGGTGTGGCCAAACGAGGAAACCCGGTGGAGGAGGCGGAGCCAGATCACGTTGACAGACGATTCAAGTTTGTCTCTCGCTGGAGTTTTCCTGACCAGCGGTGGAATAAAAATAAAAAGAGCTGGCTAGCTTCCTGTTGGCCAGAGAGTGTCTTCCTCTGCCTGGGCCCCCCATCCCTATTGCAGCCTTATTGGGGCTGTTGGACCATCCCTCAAATCCTTCCCCCCCATTGGCTGGAGGTGGTGTGTCACCTCAATCCCACCTCCAGGCTGGCAGGGCTGTGCTCCATGGTTCCTTAGCTTTGGAAGAGGAGGAGAAATGAGATTTCAAACAGGGCTTTTTTTTCATCCCTGTTTTACTCAATACAGCGCTTCATCATCAGTGAACCAAAGAGGAGGAGTTGACCTTTGACCTCAAGTGGGTGTGGTCAGACTGTAATCCAAACTGACCCCTTTCAAAAGCTGGTCTGCTGTCCCCTACCTGGTGTCATGGCGGCCAGACAAACAACAACAACACAAAGTAGGCGTAGGAAATGAAAACATTAAACACACTATGTTGTCTGCAGGAGAACCATAGAAAGGACTTCCTGGCTGTGTTGTTTCTTGTCTACCTTCATTCAGTCATACTTCCCTTTGTCTCTTTTCTTTTTTGCTTGTGTCTACTTTTCTGCGCTTAACACTCTGAGGACATGATAAAACTGTGAGGCACTTTAGAGACACACTCAGACGTGTGGAGAACACACGCACATGCGCGCACAGATAGAAAAAAAATCCTAGATCACACTGACAAACGTGCGTAAGCACACGCTCGTAGAGTATATCGCTTTTACAGCAAACATCCATCCATATACTAACTCATAGACTAACAGAGTCATAACCAAGTGTTTAAGGTTGCATCACTGGCCGCCACTCTCCAGAGCGACAGAGTGTGTTTGTATGTGTGTGTGTGTATGTGAAGGGTGGGGACAGACAGAGCCAGCCGCGGTGCTGTAAGCAGCACCTGACAAGCATCAGTCTCTGATGATGTCAGAGGGGCCAGTTCGTCGATCGAACCCATTAACTTGACTCCTATAAGCTTGTCACACACTCCATATCCTCGTCCTCCAACAGCCCGCTGTTCCTCTGTCGTGCTCCTCCGATCACAAGCGAGCCTCTGTAGTGCCCCTCTTCCCTCCCTCCTGCCTCCTCTTCTTCCTCCTCCTCTTCTGGTTCTCTCTCTCTGGCTAGCAGCTCCTGCCGCTCCTCTATAGAGGAGGGACCGTGTATGGAGCCTCTGCTTCCTGTAGCTTCTCCCCCACCTTCACTAGGACTCAAGCCGACCACTCGGTCCCTGTGCGTTGATGCTGCTGCTGCTGTTGTGTGGAAGGGGAGGACGTTGCCGTTAGGGCTGTGCTGAGAGGTGGAGGAGGTGCTGGATGTGGCGTTTGTGGGCGAGGTGCCGTTGAGAATGTTGTTGGCGGCGTGCTCCATCTCCTCGATGGTCATGTCGCAGGCATCAGCCAGCTCCGCTTTGGTCGCCTCAATGAACGAGGGGTCCTGAGCAAAATGACCCAAGCCCTCTGATATTAGGACCTTGACAGGGAAAAGATTAAGAGGGATGGACAGAGAGGAGAAAGGTTTAATGTGTCACGTGTTACAGTGTGGTGTTGAATATATGCTAAATAACAGGTAGAGAATATCCTTCATGATCCTATACACAGATACAGCTACATATAACTCATACTCACTGCCTCCACTAGACTGCCTGCGCTGCCGTGACACAGCGAGCTGGAGTCTTTCCCCAACAGCGACGGCACAGTGAGCGACACCGGCCTCGGTGCCCTTTGACTGGACGCTGGCATGCTAGGGGTGGGGCTAGGACTGGGCACCGGGCTATTCCCATTACTGTCATTGTACCTAGGAGGGGAAGTGATTTGTTTTAAACCTTAAAAACGTCACTTGTGCTTAAACTGTTTTTGGAGCAGCTTTATTTTCTTACCATGGGCCACAATTGACAGAGGGCAAGCTGGTATTGAGCTTTTCATGGGAGTTGGAGCCCTCTAGCCTCAGAGAGGGAACTCGCTGGTAGGAGGCATCACTGCATTGAGCTAAGGAAAGTATAAACATTAGTTAGAACTCTCTCACTGATTTAATATGACAAGGACAGAAAGTGCTTCAAAATTCTTGGTTAACCTGTGGGACTTGCTGGAGGTGTGGAGCACAGCCGACTGAAGAGGGTCGGTGAGTGGCTCCGTCTTAACAGAGGACTCAACCCTGCTACAGCCAGAGCCTGGAGGAGGAGAGGGAGAGAGTTAGAGAGGAGCTGCCGGGAGGATTATGATTTCTTTGCACATCTTTTTATGTGCATCTGTAACTCTGTGTGTTTGCCTCTATTATGTAGGCGTCCTGAGGCTACCTGATGATGTACAAGATGTAAAGGTACAGCCGTCTTCTGAGAGACGTCTGGCCTCGACTGTCTCCGGAGACACTCCAGATGGAAGGACGATCTCCGCCCTGACATCAATGCCACAAATATGCAAAAACACAGCACGTAAAGATGCGTAAATGACAGCAGGCGCAATTTATACGCAAGATTTTTTAAAAAAGTGGGTCTTCTCACCCAGAGAAGTGGGACAGAGGAAGACCCTCCTGGGAGACTGCCACCCTCCTCCTCCTCTTCTGTCGTCGACTTCCTCCGCTTCCTCCATGGGAGTCAACTGCTTACAAGTCTCATCGTGATACACCAGCCTAACAAGAGCACACAAGTGCATAAAATAAAGAAAAAAAGTTGTGAAATATTAAAGGCTTGGGGAATAAATGTGCTTTTTTTTCGTTGCTGTTTTTGAGTGCATATGTGTTTAAACGCTACATGTCAGACGAGAGCGAGTGGTCATCCTCATGGTACACCCTGTCTTCAACATAGCTCTCGTCGTATGTCTCCTCTGTTGACCCCTCCCCTCTTCGGATGATTGGCAGATGACTGTCACACGAGTCTGAGCTACAGACAAACAAGCAAACGGCCGAACAAACAAAAAACACAGAATGAACATAAAGACGCACGACAAACGGAAAAACAGGAAGACAGACAAGTACATGTAAATACACTAAAAATTATTTGCAATAAAACTGAAAGGAGAAACCCATGGATGCTTAGCTACTGCATGTAGGAAGGCAAAGGAGGAGGAGAGTCTGAAAAGAAGCGGGTGGATATTGCAGCTATTTTCTTGAAGCAAAATGGTGAATAGCAATAAAAGGCAACACCTGGATTATAGCAATTGATAGCAAGACTGAAGTTCAGACATCTTTAAAAAACACAGAAGAGACTATATTCTGAAGGAATGTTGCTCTCAGGGAGCTCTATTTTAATACAGTACTTTTTATGCTGCTATCATCATTTGAAGGTCAGTAAAGTCCCAGAATCTGAGGCTATTGCTTTCTGCGAATCACTGCTTATCAGAGAAAAAAGCTGGAGCTGGCGTTTTTGGCGTCACTGGACAGAAGGAAATTTCCACAGCAACCTTTCATACAGTTGTCTGATAGGAAACTAGACTCATGCACCTTCTCTGGGCTCTGACAGGCTAATCACAAATATGTTCAGACCAGACCGAGTGAATTGTAAAAGTAGCGTAAAGAGCTAGCAAGACCATGTAGCGAGTCAGAATCTGTGGTACGATGGGTTAGGTACGAGACTTTCCCTCAGGAGACTAAGATTCAAATCCAATTTATAATATACTTGTGCTTGTCTGGTGCGAGGAGGTTATAATTCTCTTTGCGTCTCAAAGATGTCTTCTTCCCAGTCACATCCACAGTTGCGGTGAGAAGTTTATTTACATTCATCATGGGCATGAATGCCATGGTAATTTGGGGATGTTCTTTTTCCAGGGTGGAATAATTGTACAGCATACATCTTTAATAAGTTTAAAAACAAGATCTATATTTATTCTGGATTTTTTCTAATCCACACAGGTTCAAAAGTATACCCATGGGCTCAAATATATAGATACACCCCACCAATTTTCCATTAAAATTCCCTTGGCAAGTTCCACCTAGACCAGCCATTTGGCTCACCCATGTGGGCAGCTGCAAATATCAGTCGAGCTTAAAGGTGTCGGTTCTGGAGCAGAGGCTCATTTCTTGGTTGGCATTTTCTCAGCCCACTGGGATTTAAAATGCTTCATTGTGGATACTAACACTCGTCTTCCAGTAGTTTCTTTGGCAAAGTAGTGAAACATCAAAGTTAAAAGAGATCGTAGAACCTTCAGAACCACCTATTAAAATATTTAAGTTAACGCATGGACAAGCCAAATGACTTCTGGAGAAATGTTTTATGTTCAGACGGAACAAAGACTGAGACATTTGACATCAGTGAAGTGAAGTAAAGATGAAGCTATGATCCAAAAAATGACCCCAAAAACAGATGACAGCAGGTTTTAGAATGGATAAAGCAGGCTGCCATTAAGCTTCTGCCTTCCCAAAGACTCAACTTCAACCAACCAATTTAAACGAACTCTGTCAATTCTGCTAAGAGTAGTCAAATATCCAGCCAGAATGATCCTGGAAGCTTGTTGAGGGCTACCAAATCATCTGGTTCAGGTGGAACTTTCCACAGGATATTTAACCAAATATTAGAGGGGGTGCATCTATATGCTTGAGCATGTATGTGTAGTTTTGACCCTGTGTGGATTAGAGACAATTCAAAATAAATTTAAACTTGTGCATGCAATTCAGTTTTTTTTAAATTATTAAAAATGTATGCAGTAAAACCATTCCTCATGGGGAAAAAAAACACAGTTCAAAGAAATCACTAAATGCTCCAAATGACCACAACATTCATGCCTACAATGAGTGTATGTAAACTTTTAACCACAACTGTATTTCATACCCAATACTCAAGCTTTAAGGAGACATTCTGGCATTTAATTTTTATTCTCTTCTTCTTCACCAGATGTGTTTTTACTTCCAAGCAACAGCACTTCAGTTTCCCAGAGTTTCGAATTAAGAGGCGTAATATGATGCCAAGTTTCAGTTTCAAGTCCCAGAATTTTTAATTTAATTTTTGTTAAGCAGCACATAAACCTCCCCAAACAACAGTGTGGTGAAGAAAAACAAATCATGTGGGAAAAAAACAATCAAACAAAAAAAACTAAAAATGCCAGATGTCCCTTTAATCAGCTAACGGTTCCACGGCAAACTCTGGGTTAGAACAACGACCTAACTTGATGATTTTGGCTAAGCCTTGGTGGATCTTAACCTGTTACTGAACTGATTAAATCCAGTCCATCAGAAAGCTTATACTTTGCTTTGCTTGTACTCAAGTGTATTATTTTAGATTCATTACTGTCCAAGTAGGCCTACTGAATGGGAAAAACTGCGGACATACATGCCAGCACACACAATCAGTTATCGTAACTAAAGTGTAAAGCTGGCTCAACATCCCAACAAGTGGGCAAAATAAATCAAGGCAATGATATACATATTAACTGACTGCTGTTTTTAAAGCCTTACAAATACAGTGACTTAATATGTGAAGTCGTTCAGAGAGGGATGCTAGTCGAAAGTAATTAAGCCACTAAAATCAAAATAAATGCAAAGTTTGGTAATATATTTTAACTTGACATGGAGCAATTAAAGCACAACTTTCAAAACATATAAACCAAATTTCATGAATATACAGTCACCGGCCACTTTGACAGGTAAACCTGTTTATGAGCTCATTAATGCAGATATCTATCAGAGTGTTATTGCCAGACTGCTTTGAGCTGATAGGAAGGCAGCAGTACAGCATCTCTAAATGCAACAACACTGAACCTTGTGCTACAGCAGCAAAAGACTAAAGAAAGTGCCATTCCTGTTAGCTAAAAACAGGAAAATAAGGCGACATTTTACACAAGCTCAAGCTCATGATGAAAAATGATCTTTGAAAAATACTGCTGTGACAATCAGATAGTGGACTCGGAATTTGTCCTAAAAAAAATGACAGGATGGATTCAACCTGCATCAATAGTACAGGTGGATAGTGATGCTTTGCACCAACTGATCATCGTTTTAACACTACGGCCAGCCTGAGTATTGCTGCTAACTATGTCCATCCCTTTATGTCCACAGTGTGCCCACCTTCTGATGGCTGCACATTATTTGGGGTGGCTGTACCTCAGTTGAGCAGGTCATCTACTAATAGGAAGGTTTGGTTGTTTGATCACTGGCTGCTCTAGTCTAGATCTCATACAAGTATTCTAAGGGCAAGATAATGAACCCCAATGTGCTCCTGATGCATCCATTGGAGTAATAATGTCTGTAAATCTTAAACAAAAAGCACTTTGATGTAGAAAAAAGTCTTTAATGAATGAGCCTGAACTGGTAAATGAAGAATGTTGCATGAAACACTGAGTACTCAAATACAGCTATATAAGAATCAGTCCATCATGTCATGAAACTCATATAATCCCAAACTAATTTCTTGACAGTGAGTTCTATGCACACAAATGGCCTCCAAAGCCACCAGATCTCAGTCCAACCATCACAGCAGCAGACATCCAAGAAAGGGTCTCAGTCCAGTAGAGCACCTTTAGGATGTGATGAAAGGCAAGATTCACATCATGGATGTGCAGCCAAGAAATCTACAACAGCTGCGTGACGCCATCGTGTCAAAAGGCAGTTTGAAAACAAAACTGGGTCCAACCTGGTACTAGCAAAGTGTACCTATTAAAGTGGCAGTGAGCGTAGAGCACACATTTCCACATTTGCATTAAAATTAGCAAATAAGTATAAGCTTTCAGATGTTTGTATGTTTCTATACAGTGTCTAACCCAGATCTGTCATATTACACCCCCCCCCCAAAAAAAAAACCAGCATTCAGAGAAGCCTTGATAGGAAACGTTTGGCCCCATTGAACCAAACAGTCTATCTACAGCTTTGGTAGCTGATTTTTATAGTAACAGCATGTAGCCTGCTTTTTGCTATTGCAAAATAAAGCACTGTGTGCATAGCAACAAGTGTTACTATAGCACCCTGACAGCTATGTTATTTTATATGCCATTATGAGATTACAGACACACACACACTCTCTCTCTTTCTCTCTCTCTCTGTCCCCTGGCAACATACCGCATGAGGCTGTCATAAAAACACGTCCTGCTCGCCACCAGAAACAAAAGACAGGGAAAGAAAGCAGGTAGTAAAAAGAAATAAACAGCTGAATTATTTATGTCTATATGGACATCTTTTTTGTTAATTATGTTAAAACAAGGCAGTTAAATATTTGTACTAATGCCTGGGCTATGGAAGAGGAAAGCAAATTATTCACAACACAATCAAGGAGCACATAAAGTAGGAAAGAAGCAGAAAAGTTCAAAACAAGGTGTAAATGGAAGCTGCTGTTGAGCCTGCACTCACCTCTTTGGAGGAAAGCACCATGCAGATCTTGGCAGCAGAATGGGGGTGAGTGGCTGCCCCGTGTGCCCATCCACAGTGCTTATAGATGGGCTCGGGAATCGACTGATGCCCTGGGTTGCCACCCCGGCCATGCCAGTGTTGTTGGCATTGTTGATGTTGGCGTTAGAGTCTGATGAGGAGTAAGAGGAAGGGGTGAAAGTAGTTGAATCCATGAGCTTCTCATGAGACGGGCTCTCGCCTTCACAAGGTGACCCTTTTTGGCTGATGTGCAAGGGACGCTGGGTAGTGAAAGACTGCGGGAAGGACCCACGGCCATCGCTCTGGTTGTAGTAGTTGACATGGTTGCCAAACAACCCTCCTGTGCGCTGTGGTGTGGGCGGAGACGGTTGAGATGGAGGAACACAAAAAGTTGAGAAGAGAAATGGAAAGGTTAAGTTAAAGAATATCTTAATAATGTACAGCACCACACCCCAACATCCATAATTCAAAACACTGCTTGCAGCAATGATGGGAATGCAAAGCAAAAAGCTTTTATCAAAAGGCAAAAAACTTCAGAACATTTTTAGTAAATGAAAGCAGACTGATAAAATTAAATAAACTGGACACTGGAGTTTTATTTTCTATTAACCTTCATTTTAGCTAGGCACAGACATTTGGCTGTCTATTTTTGGTACACAATGCAAATACAGCAGCAAAAAAAACTAAACAAAACAGCATATGAATGTTATAATGGTGGCGAAAATGAAAGGTCGATAGCATAACTCACCCTCTTACTGTAGAAGGAGCTGTGTGTATGTGTAAGTATGTAATCCTTACAGTTGCAGCGCTGAATATTTGTTTAGTGATTATAGTGTGTAAAATACTGCTGTGTTTATTAAAAACTTATTTTCATTGGACCCCACACATCCCCCCAAAATCCATAAATATAGTTCAGTGAGTGTAGCATTTTGTAGCCAAGCTATGTGGTGGAACATGAGGCTTTTTTTATTATGTCTTCTTGACTAAGCACATGCAAGAATGCATGTTTATGTGCATGATGCAATACGGCTTCAAGCTGGCGTTGATCATCTCTCTCTCTTTCTTTTTCTCTCTCTCTGGAGAGTGAGTGAAGGTGTGTGTATCCAACCTTTACCCTGAAGATATCGTCCTCAGACGCCGCTGACACAGGCTCCTTTACACCTTTTTCCAGCTCCTCCTCCACATTTAGGTCTCCGGAGATGGCTCTCCTAATCTCCGGACCGATGTCGTGCAATGTCCGCAGGCCCGCCTACACACAGACACAGCAGTGTTGCTTACATATCATGTTGTAACCCAGGAGCAAATTTCGAATGTCAGAAATCTACTTCTGTAATGTTTAGCTCTACTGTGGACAAAACTTGTCTGTATACCTGCAGAGAGAGTGCGGTTTTGGGGGGCACCTTGGCCACCAGCCCTTGTTCTTTCCTTTTCTTAAACTTGCGGAAATATTCCTGGATGAGGAAGGTGGCGTAGAATTTCCCGACTGTTACCTCGTCATCTGCAGAAACAAAAAAACAACAACATCATTATTAAAAAAGATTAATGCTTAAAATTAACATGCTGCAAGATTTTTCAGAAACTCCACTGCAAGTGATGCAACCAAGGTTTTGACCACAGTAAGGTGACAGTAATGTCTATTGGAAACATTCACTTCTTAAATATTTGTGCATAAGAAACTGTGCTGCAGGGTGTACATACCACCAGCAGGGGGCACTACTTGATCCAAGAGCTTCATACTGGTTCTCTTCCATATCTTCTTCACTATTGCCCTCAGTTCCTCATTGGCCTGCTCCAAGTTCCCTGCACACACAAAGCACAGTATGAAGTACACATTGTAGATTCAAACTAGAATTTCCATAGTTGGAAATTACATTACAACCCCTCTATAAAATAGGTTTTAAAAAAAGTGGGGCAAAATAAGAAAACACGCAATTTCACATTGTGCTATCAAGTATGATGATGTGCCCACTGGTGCGTACATGTGTGACCTTTACAGTTGTGTGCTAGTGATTGCCCCCATACGTGTTTTTTACCTTCTGTCTTTATCCTGAGTGCGGTTCTGACCAGGGCAAACAGTGTGGCGTTGAACATCACTGTTCCGTCGCTGTTCAGAGGCATGTTCATCGACACCAGACGCTACGTGAGATGAAAAACACACGCACCTTTTTAACACAGTGAATTGCCCTAACAGCTGCCAACAGATACTGGCAGCTGACAGTTTGTTAAAAATACGCAGACAGCAGTTCAACTCTAAGGACGCTAATCTTTCGTTAGAGAGATTTTTTTGAGATATTTTCCCAGGTACGATTTGTTGTCAGTATGTGTTTTGAGTCATTGTGCAAGGCGTTATTAGCTGTGCATATGTCACCACTCTAATACAACACAACATGAGGATTTTTTTTAACTCATGCAGTGATGGTACTTGAGCTGTTATGTATATTTTTGATAACTCTGCAGCCTTGTTTAGGAATTTGTGTGGCCATACAAATGTATTTACCTTGCAAGCCACCCTGTGTGGACAGAGCTTTCCAAACCCGAGGGGAGGCTGGATTCTTCTGAGCAGAGTCACCACATCAAGATGTTTTATTCTCCCCCTAAAAACCAGCATAGATGTTGAATTTTAGAGACGCTCTACACTAGTGATTCTCAACCACGGATAGAGAGTACTCCAGGGAGTGTTTTTGCAGTAGAAACAGGATGCACGGACAGATTATTTCAACTACTTGAACATAACTAAGGATTTAATTAAAGAAATAAATTGAGCAGTTTTGAGCAGAAAGCTTCCCTGTCTACTAAACTATAAGCAGTAAAAATACACAGCCAAAATAAATGCATGAATATATGTTTGAAACAGATGAAAAGTGGCAAATATAGCTTTGTAAACTTACTTAGCTTCTGGGTCATATTCAGCCCAGATCCTCTTGAACTCGTCAAGATGATGTGGCCCCAGGATCGACCAGTCACGCGTCAGGTAGTCAAAGTTGTCCATGATGACGGCCACAAACAAGTTGATGATCTGGGGAAAATCAGAAATCCATAAGTTTCTATCGTACCACTCTAAACAATTATAGACCTGCCAGTTCAATCAACATGTACTACATTTCTCTACAGTCTATTAAATGTAACACACAATTTCAAAGTCATCTTTCTGGCACATTTTGAAATATGTTAATTTGCTATTTGTGGTTATGACAGTCACATGAAATACTCTCCTTTTACTAATTAAAATTAGATGTGTGCCTGTACTCACCAGGAAGGCACAGAGCATGTAGAAGCTGACAAAATAAATGATGGCAAACTGGCTGCCACAGTCCTCGTTGGACGAGCTGCTTTCATTGGTTGATCCTTTCTCACACGGCTGTTTGGGTGAACACGCCAGCATGATCTCCTGCCACGCCTCACCTGTTGCACATCTGATAGACAGACGCATGCACACAACCAACCAAATATGCATGGACGCCGACGCAAATGCCGGCGTGCATGCGGTTGTGAGAAAGACACACAACAGAAACAAAGAGGCACACATACACACATATTGAAATGCATGCATGTGCGCATGTATGCATTCGCGCATAAAAGCATGGAGTGAAGCACACACATGCACATTATTACAAAGACAAAAAGAGAGAGACGCAGATGTTAGACTTTGTTCTTATTACATCTGAGCATATAAAATATGACTATGTATAAGCACTTATATATATATATATATATATATATATATATATATATATATATATATATATATATATATATATATATATATATATATATATATATATATATATATATATATATATATATATATATATATATACACATACATACATACATACACATACATACATACATACACACACACACACACAGTGGGGCAAAAAAGTATTTAGTCAGCCACCGATTGTGCAAGTTCCCCCACTTAAAATGATGACAGAGGTCAGTCATTTGCACCAGAGGTACACTTCAACTGTGAGAGACAGAATGTGAAAAAAAAAAATCCATAAATCCACATGGTAGGATTTGTAAAGAATTTATTGGTAAATCAGGGTGGAAAATAAGTATTTGGTCAATAACAAAAATACAACTCAATACTTTGTAACATAACCTTTGTTGGCAATAACAGAGGTCAAACGTTTACTATAGGTCTTTACCAGGTTTGCACACACAGTAGCTGGTATTTTGGCCCATTCCTCCATGCAGATCTTCTCGAGAGCAGTGATGTTTTGGGGCTGTCGCCGAGCAACACGGACTTTCAACTCCCGCCACAGATTTTCTATGGGGTTGAGGTCTGGAGACTGGCTAGGCCACTCCAGGACTTTCAAATGCTTCTTACGGAGCCACTCCTTTGTTGCCCGGGCGGTGTGTTTTGGATCATTGTCATGTTGGAAGACCCAGCCTCATTTCATCTTCAAAGTTCTCACTGATGGAAGGAGGTTTTGGCTCAAAATCTCACGATACATGGCCCCATTCATTCTGTCCTTAACACGGATCAGTCGTCCTGTCCCCTTGGCAGAAAAACAGCCCCATAGCATGATGTTTCCACCCCCATGCTTCACAGTAGGTATGGTGTTCTTGGGATGCAACTCAGTATTCTTCTTCCTCCAAACACGACGAGTTGAGTTCATACCAAAAAGTTCTACTTTGGTTTCATCTGACCACATGACATTCTCCCAATCCTCTGCTGTATCATCCATGTGCTCTCTGGCAAACTTCAGACGGGCCTGGACATGCACTGGCTTCAGCAGCGGAACACGTCTGGCACTGCGGGATTTGATTCCCTGCCGTTGTAGTGTGTTACTGATGGTGACCTTTGTTACTTTGGTCCCAGCTCTCTGCAGGTCATTCACCAGGTCCCCCCGTGTGGTTCTGGGATCTTTGCTCACCGTTCTCATGATCATTTTGACCCCACGGGATGAGATCTTGCGTGGAGCCCCAGATCGAGGGAGATTATCAGTGGTCTTGTATGTCTTCCATTTTCTGATGATTGCTCCCACAGTTGATTTTTTCACACCAAGCTACTTGCCTATTGTAGATTCACTCTTCCCAGCCTGGTGCAGGTCTACAATACTTTTCCTGGTGTCCTTCGAAAGCTCTTTGGTCTTGGCCATGGCGGAGTTTGGAGTCTGACTGTTTGAGGCTGTGGACAGGTGTCTTTTATACAGATGATGAGTTCAAACAGGTGCCATTCATACAGGTAACGAGTGGGGGACAGAAAAGCTTCTTACAGAAGACGTTACAGGTCTGTGAGAGCCAGAGATTTTCCTTGTTTGAGGTGACCAAATACTTATTTTCCACCCTGATTTACGAATAAATTCTTTACAAATCCTACCATGTGAATTCATGGATTTTTTTTTCACATTCTGTCTCTCACAGTTGAAGTGTACCTCTGGTGCAAATTACTGACCTCTGTCATCATTTTAAGTGGGGGAACTTGCACAATCGGTGGCTGACTAAATACTTTTTTGCCCCACTGTATATATATATATGATTTTTATCCATTCAGTTTTGAGTTCCTCTGCTTATCAAGTGTCCAAGTATACTGTCATTCTTAATGGAGACTCAGTGCTATTATATATTCCATGTAGGGGTGTATCCAGAATAAGAAAGGATAGACATTTTTTGAACTTGAGGAGAATAAACTTGGTGTAATGCTAGTAAATTATGTGTGATTCCATCCTTTCAGGTTCTGTGGTTTTTGTCCCCCTTCATGGAATCTTACCATCATCACAACCAAGCAGAAAAGAGGAAGAAAACCTTCAGGGCGTTTGTCGTAAATCAACATCAAGCTGTTTTTGGCTGCTCCCATATAGACTAGCATGTTTGATTTGGCAGTTTTTAATGCCAGAGCAGTTACACAAACAAAGTATACAGATTAGGAGAAAAGTGGAATAACAAAGACGATGAGGGAGTAAAAAAGAGCAAATGCCCAAATTAATCACCCTTACCTGAAGAGCAGCAGCACCGCCTGAGGGAATGTCTGGAAATTGTTGTTCCTGTTGATTTGCATGTGGTCCCGCAGAGCTATCTTACCAAACATCTGTATAGGAGGGGAGGGTGTAGTCACAGCACACAGCATATGATGTCAGCATTGACAAGTGAAAGTCGGTCACATTTAGTGGCCAGACATCCCCCAGCAAATCAAACCAAAGTGTCTCCTACTCATCGTCAGTGAAACAAACAATACAACAGCTTCCAGGTGAAACAGAGAGGAAGCAGAGAGACAAAGACAAACAGTAACTAAAGAGCAACAGAGAGAGGAAGATAATGGGAGAGCAAAATAACAACTTGACCAAACAGGAACTCTGAGTGACAAGACTCCAGGGGGACAGACACAGGACGGAGGCTTGCTAAAGGAGAGAAGGTGAGAGAAGATAACAGTGGGAGGGAAACAAGGGGATAACAACCTGACAGCTTACCTGCATGCCAATGACGGCGTATATGAAGAACAGCATCACTATAAGCAGAGCTACGTAGGGCAGAGCCTGAAGAGAGGAGAGATGCATCAGTGGCAAGTTTTCTGCAGGCTTATCCTACACCAGAGCTGGAGTCCATTCATTTTCATTCAAATCTCACTCGTCCAATTAATCTTCAAAGTCACAATCTATTATTTTCTTTTCTTTTTTCTTTTTTCAAACTTGTGAAAGTGAATGGATCTGCAGTCTTGTGTGGCACAACACCAAAAACAATCCAGGACAAATCATCTGACTTCAGAGTGAAAAACCTCAGCAAAATACAATCTGTTCTCTGGACTTAGCCAGGAGATCAGTCCCAACATACAGCACATGCACCAAACAAGGGCAGAACATTGTTTTTCTATATTAAGACGCATTAGCAAAAGTGCAGGACTGTGCTCCTGGCTAATATTACTCCTGTGTATAGAAGGGCAGGGCCAAGTCATGATGAATAAATGAAAAAGTTAAAGCCTGCTCATAAATTAAATAAATTCTATAAGCGCACAAAATGTTAATGCATAGCTCAAAATGATATTCACAACCACTGCTGATTTTTAAGCCTGTGGTTCAAACAGGCAGCAGTAGTACAACATGAAGTGGCCCGTCTCAGCTAACGCAAGAGAGAGAACAGATGATTTTAATGTCCCCACAACTCTCTATCAAATGATTTCACTTTTTTGGTGGAGTGCTTCGTTAAACAAAACTTGTCTACGGCTTAACTCGCCTACGGGGAATGGTGAGCTCTCAGGGGTTAGTAGTAGGGCGCAGGGTGTTTGACGGTAATAAATAGAAGAAGAAGAAGAAGAAGAAGAAGAAGAAGAAGAAGAAAGAAAAGAGGAGAAGTGGAAAGACGAAGAAAAGATTTCTCGTTAAGGTATGGATTTTTTTTCCTGTTTTCAAACTTCATAATCTGCTTCTGTAGTTAGACTCCCAAACATCCTCTCCATTACCTCACACCATCCCTCTTTTTTTTTTAAATAGCATCTACCTGACCTTCTACGCAAGTAAGAGGTGGGGATGAGGAGGGACAAGGCGAGGCAAGGAAAGGTAGCTTGTGAGACTCTACCAGGCTGGATTTACACAAGAACAAGGGCATTTATAGCTGCATGCATCTCAGAACTGAAAATAATTTTTAAATTTAATTTACAGACTTTAAATGTGTGGTTAAAATTAAAATGTCTTGTAAAATCTCTTAAAAAACAGAACTTAAGTGAAAGCAAATAGAGCTCTGAAAGGAAGGACAAAGAGAGCCACTTCTCCCTGTGTAAACCCAACCCCCCTATTCTAGCATGTTGTGTCCGGTTCTCCCCTCACTTGGAAGGATTTGATGAAGGTCCACAGCAGGGTCCGAATCCCTTCCCCGCGAGACAGCAGCTTCACCAGCCTCATCACGCGGAACAGCCGGAAGAAGGTGATGGAGATCCTGGCGTTCTCTTCAGAGTTCTGCAGTCCCTTTTGGTGGGGTTTGGTGTTTTTTTTTTGTTAGAAAAAAAAACACAGGACGCATGGGAACACATGCAGATAGATAGGGAAATGAAGCAAACGCACACGCACACACACATATACACACGCACGCGCATAAATGATCATGAAAACATGCATATGCACACAGACATACAAGTAACATTTGTATCCATATTTCCACCCACACATATGAGTGTTAATATGAATAAAAGGCACACACATATGCACACACACACACACACACACACACACACACACACACACACATACAGAGTTAATAAATGGAAACTTGCGTCCTACAAAATCCCATCAAAATCAACTGACACAAGAGATCTGGGAGAGAATCGGGCAGTCATGCTTACGTGTATGACTTCATGGAAAAATCCCTTGACATTTCTGATTGAATCCGCTTCATTCATGTTTACAAGCATCTGATACACCTTAACGCTGTTTCTTTGACCTCACCACACCGCCACCATAATCACAACAAAGAAAGCGTCCAATTACAGGTAAATCTAGCCATGCGCTGACATTTGACAAACAGGCTTTTAAACACTTTTGGGACCTCTGAAGTAAATCTTCTGCATTTATTCTGCACTGCTATAGACTAAAAATCTAATATCTGAGACTGGGACGGAGAGTCTTCCATCGATGGAGGTAAGCACTCTCATAAATCACTGTTAACAACTCACGGTAGATACAATACAAAAATCCGAGCCTGTGGGCTGATTCCTGTTTCAATAAATCATGCAGACAGGCTAATTGTTTGTCACAGATAAACTGGCCACCTGGAGAAAGAAAATCCAAGGATGATATTCCAGAGGATAAAGTTATTACTGCCCAGTGCAGTGACAGCCATGTAGAAACACTATTTACCTGTGTGGTAAATCTCCATATCTACACCATCTGTGTACTGTGATCTTCTAGGTCTCTTTTTATTTACAGAGCCGCTAGTATTTTGCATCTCCAGACATTTACGCATTCAATTATTTGAATTTTTGCTGCTTTATTAGGTAAAGTTAGCTAAGGTTTCTGTCATCCACAGGAAATAAGTCTGCGATAAAATATTCAGCCATCTAGCAGAGTGCTATTCTAATACAGATTTATTTATTTATGCTGTTCCTGCTCGTTCTCCAGGACAAAAAGGCAGAAAAACAAAGGCAACATCAGAGTTTTTGTACAGCACGATGCACACAACACAGCAGCTAACGGCCAAGCTAAGGAATAAATATCCACAATTTACACCACAAATGACAGCTGAATCGGGTGAAAGCAAGGATATCGGCTCATTAGCAATCCTAATGACAAAACTAGTTATGCAAAATTAAGGAGAAAATCTCCAGTTCACCATTATCTGACTGGCCAGTATGCACAAAACAAACCTGACTACACGCAACGTGTAACCAGAGGAGAGCTGTGCTACATCTTTCGTCACTGTAACAATGAAATGTGACCCAAAGAAACACGGCATCAGCCTCTCTGACCTCTGAATCTGCTTTGCCACTTGTATTTTTCCAAGAAGCCATTAATTCTTTATGTTAATCCCACAAAGAACACACAGTGTGCTCCCACAAAGAACTTGCCATTCTCCACACATCCTGCTGCAGTTTGGGATAACAGATGTTGCACGGTGCGTTACTTTTCAACATATTACTGATCTGATTTGCATTCATTATTTGCACTAGTTACTTACTTTGTGTTGCAAATAAATCAAAGTTTGGAAAAATGACTAGTCACTTCTATTTTTATGTAATTCTGGGATAAAAGCTTGTTGACAAGTAACCGATAACATGCATTATCCCAAACTCCACTGCCAGATATGCTAAAAGTGGCACATCCTTCTGAGGAGTGGAAAATCACAATTCTGTACTGCATGTAAATACCACAATTGGACCACAGTGGGCACCATTGCACCATTGAAAGAGTGGGGGTGGGGGTGGGGAGTGAGCAGAAGAAGTACAGTGACAGTAAGTGTAACAGAGAGAGAAAGAGAGCCAAAGACAGACACTAAAGATAAGGAATTGTTGGAAATATTCAGAGACAAATCACAAGACTGATTCGTAAACAGACAGACAGATACAGACAAAGAGACAGATACAGACAGATAGATCAGTGGAGAAGAGTGAGAAAAAGAGAGACAGCGTGACCATGATGGCTCGTACTGATGACGAAGCGCGAAAGATACCACTTCCATACGGAGGGCAACTTGCAAGCCATGGGGAGGAAGTGGGGGCAGCTTGCGCCATGGCAAGAATGACAGCCACCAAGGAAAGTCACAAGACTCCAGTGATACTAGGCCTGCATAACGTACAGTGTCCTTCACCATATAGGACTACACATATATATACATTTAACAAAGCACAAACAACAGCGATATATATCTCGGCATGCTGCAGAAGTTAACAGCATGAGCGACAGAGGGGGAGATGACAGGGTGGACGAGAAGATCATACCGTGGATGGCATAGCAGAGGGAGGGATGGAATGATGGAGGGATGAAGGGATGGTGGAGGAGGTAGGGCGGCGGGCGAGGTTACCGTCGGAGCGTACCATTGGCCTTACCACAGGGGGGTGAGAGGAGGAAGAGGAGGAAGAGGAGGACGAAGAGGACGAGGACGAGGAGGAGTCAGCCGGCTTTAAGGAAAGGCAACAAACATCAGCACCAGAGTAGCACCTTGGTGTGTGTGTTTGTGTCACGGTGCAAGTGTGTTTATGTGTGTGTCTGTGTGTTTTGTTTGTTTGTTTTTTTGAAAACGAAAAAAAAAAAAAATCACAAACCGACAGAGTTCAATCTCTGATCGAGACTCATATGGTGGTGAATAAATATAATCTCATCAGAGCCAGATATTAGAGGGAGATATTTGTGTGATATTACTGCATCTAGAGAGTGACCTATCCTCTGCGAGGGCCAGATCAGGCTGAATCACTTCTTATCAGAGATACTAGAAGACTGAAACATGTAGTGATGAGAGATGGTGGGAAATTTCTGTCCTTGAGGGACAAAAAAAATGAATAACGCTCAGGAGCTGCAACACAGGGGGTGAGAGTTGTCGTAGAGTGTGTGTCTATGTGCGAAAGCTTATATGTGTATATGATCGGGGATAATTTAAGTGAATCTACATTTAACCAAATTTACCTACATTAATCAGGTGCATCTTTCACCAGAGAATAGTCACAATTCATGTGAAATTAAGCTTTTTTTGGAAGTTTTACTTTGAAGGAAGCATCCACAGTTAAGATGCTGGTAAGATAACATATAAAACTCTGTAAGTTCCACTAACTGCAAAGACGATGCTAGACTGTGGAAATTAGAGCTTGTGTGTGTCTGCATGTACTAACGAGCACACAAACCTTGTGCTGTAGGGAGCCACCCACTGGTTTTCCCCGGCACTGCAACATTTCAGACTGCTGGGAGTGATAGATTAACTAACAGTTCAATCTATGACTCGGAAGCGCGTCACTCTGCGTTAGAAATGGCCGTGTTGAAATACCCCTCACAAAATAAACGCATCATTACTTCCTGTCCTTGTTTTCAAAATCAAAAAGGTCTGAGCGGGTGAGTTTAAAGGAAGAGAGAAAGAGGGTGTTTAAGAGACACAATAGGAAGGAAATTAAGGAGAAAATTGGGAAAGAAAAGGAAGAGTAGAAGAAGGGACGGAAGACATGCAGGGAAATTATTTTAGAGAGTTGGAAAACAAATTAAAAGAGGAAGAAAACAAGGAAGGAAGGATGAGGGATTTTATGGGATTTCAACAGGGCCATCTACACGCCTTTATGATAACACACACACATACTAACGATGTACACAGAGTAAAAAGTCTTTACGATGCACCACTTCTCTAAATAGAAAACGTAAATAATAGAAAAACAAAAGTAATAATCTCTTCACATAAAAAAGGAGATCAGGCATAGCAAGCCTGAAGAGAGAATATGACTATATGTGCATTTGTGTGAGCGTATGAGAAAACTGAAGTGCAATCGGGGGGGCGATGAGGGAAGGGAAGGTTGGAAGAAAGGGCAACTGTAGGAAGGAGGGAGGGATAAAGGAAGGATCTGCAGGAAGGAAGGACGGAAGGGTATAGGGGAGGAAGATAACCTGATTTATATTAAGTGTGGACTAAGTAACAAACTAAAGGCATGTTTGAGTGTTTTTCTGAGGATTATGATTAAGGGCCATTGTTTGCAATGTGCTTTCATTTCAAATTGAAATCAAAGCTTTGACACAGAATCCAATTAAACTTAAAATATCCTTCATTTATCTTCTTTTAAAACAGATCAAAAGTAAAATATTGATACTACACTGAATTTTTGGCCCTGGAAGATCCTCAAATAAAATATACTTTTAGCAAAACACAAATTTAGTCCTAAAAAAATAATCAAACAGTCAAATTATAATATATACACAATATATAGGCTGAACTACAGTGCAGATGTGAGCACATTTAAAATGGATCCGAGTTGTTCACTCACATTGCACGGCAATTTTTTCAAGCAAAAAATTTCATCAGTTCAGTCAGTTTAATGGGTAACATGTGTGTCATGGGATTATTCTTACCCGTTAATTTACGTTACAGAAGCTCGAACATATTTTTGTTTCATTTGTCATATTTATGTATATTTTAAAACACATGTTTACATATAGAGCGGATAATTGTGGACCTCGTAGGGCATATGAAACACACGAGAGACCCATGTTACCCAGCTTTCATTTTATGTGAGCAAGCTGCACCGCAATCAAACGTCAAAGAAAAGACAGAGAAAAAGAGAGAGATAAACATCCATAAAAGAAGAGTTCAGTGCATTGAAAAGGCTCAGAAAAAGAGAAGGAGGAGGAGGATGGAGAGGAGAAGAAGAGGCATTCCGAAGATAGAGAAAGAGATGCAGTCCATACTGGCATTGTCCGCAAGACACCGCTCAGAGCAAACCACTACTGATCTGTTCAAACTACTGCTACTCAAACCAAAACCAAAACGTAAAAGAAACCATACAAGGTTTAAGAAGCACCCGCAGGTTTCTGGGGAGAATTAGAGATCCAGGATTAAGGGGATATTCGGTTTTAATGACCGGAAGATATGCGGCTAATCTAAGTCAACCAGGCACCCAAAGGAGCGGCGAAGTGGGTGCATTTAGATTGGATGTTTTAAATATTTACTACAGGCAAAGTGATAAGGTTTTAAACGCCAGCCTGTTACTGCACTCCACTGTACACTCGTGTACATTTGAGAGATGCGACTAAGGAGATGGCGGCTGTTAAATACATTCACTTGTGCTTTCGTGGCTGATGCAGTCGCAGGCTAAGATTTTAAATGTCTATGTGACAGGGCCCCAGTTCAAAAACGGTCAAGAGTTCTCAGAGTGCGGAGGGTTTCTTAAAAAAAAGACACCGGAAAAGAAAAAAACTACAGGAGATAAAGACAGAAAAGGTAGCTTGGGCAGCGCATCGCCCAAATTATTAAAAACTACCAGAGGAGAAAATGAAGAGGAGGAAAAAAACAAACAAACTTGGGGCATGCCTTTAGGTTAGAGGTTAGAAAACAATATGATGAATCATTCAGAAGGAATTGCAAACCAATTAACCAAATCAATCAATCTCTCAATTAACCAACTCACTCAAATCAAAGGCAATCTCCAAACCAAAGTGCTAAGTGCAACATCAGCGGCTTGTATAGATGACAAAAGTGGATATCTCTGGCCCAACACACCTCAGTCTTAAGGTGGTTATTCAACCTGTTTATTTAAATTGACATTTGTGCCTTTCTAAACAGGAGCTTCAAGATCAGATACATTATTGAAGATACTTTATGATCCTTTATTGAGTCCCTTGACAGCAAATTGTTCTAATAACTAAATAGAAAAACGAAATAAAGAACATATCTAAGCATACCCAAGCAACGATAAGCAGCTTTGTCAGCCTCTCATGGGGACAAATGCCTTCCTCATGGCATGAATACAAGCGCTTAGCTCATACATGCCTGGAATACAGTAACTGTACTGTATTTGTATGCCTCACCGGTGCTATCTGAGGAGGAAAAGCTGCATATGAAATAAAGTACTGATCTACATCTATGCATGCTCTCTTCCTGCTTCATGTTTTCAAACCAGTTGGAATTTTTAAGCTGGTAATATGTGGATCCCCAATCTTAAACAGAAAAAGGCTGTATTTATTGTGACCTCCTAAATAAAAGTCTTTTAGTGCTCTTTATTATGTTAGATTAGAAGACTAATGACTGACTTTGAAGGACCTTGTTCTTTCTAGCTGAGGGACAGCCAAGCTATGCTTACCAAAAAGACTGGCTACACCTAGCTCTTTCCAAGATCACTGTAGAGAACACCAGCACCACTATGTTTTGTGACTGAAATCAAAAAAAGAGATGGGTGGCTACTTTCTTTTTAACCCTTCACCACAACTGGGCCAGCTCTTCTCTCCTGGTGTCTTTATTTTCCTTTTCAAGTTATGCTAACCCTCAACTTTGACTCAAACATGTAGTCAGAACTCCATCAACATTATACTAATATTAAACACTTACTTCTCTAAGTTAGGGTAAAAGTACTGATTCTTGAAGGTGCTATGTCCTTGATTTAGTCCTTAGGAGGTCTTAAAATGCTCTCAATACAGCCTCAGATAAACAACAAAACTAAACATATTATACTGTGTTATTAATTTAACAAAAAATAAGTCAAAATCCAGAAGCCATGTGCAGGAAATTTATCTCTAAGTCAAACCATACAATGCTAAGGGACACTGCAAAAAAAAATCCTGGAAAAAGCTACATCTCATGCTCTACAGGCCTCAGTTAGTTATTAAGTGATAAAGTTCATGACAGTACAAGTAGAAAAAGAATGTGTAACTATGCCACTACAGCTTAGGTTTGCAAAATTGCATCTGAACAAACCACAAGACTTCTGGAATAATGTCCTTTGGACCAAGAGTGGAAATCAAAGTGGAGATGTTTGGCCATAATGCACAGCACAACATTTGGAGAAAACCAATCACAGCACAAACACCTCATACCAACCACTCCAACAGTGATTTGAGCTTGTTTTGATAGACCATCAACTCCTTTGAATACCAAAGCATACAAGGGTCAAACGTGAGGCGATCGGTCTGACAGCTAAGGTTTGGCTGAATTGGGTCATGTAACAGGTTAATGATCCGAGGCACAGCAGCAAATCTACAACATAAAGGCTAAAAAAAGAAAAGAATCAAGGTGTTGCAATGGCCCAGTCAAAGTCCTCAATGTTTGACACACTGCTTCTGGATTTTGGCTCAATTTTTTTTTAACCATAAGTGTATAGAGAATTACACTTGTTCTCGTGTTTTGTTTTTTGTTTTACAAAAGATGCAAAGCTTTTCAGATCAAAGGGAAACCATAAAAGCAACTTTAATGATGGGCAGGTAGAAGAAATGTCGAAGTAACATTAAGGTCTTCGGTGAGGCCGATCATTAGTACAAATGCACTTTCCTCTAAGGATAAATGAAAAGGACTGTGCAGTTCTTAAACTCTACTCCTGCCAAAGAGCACTTTCAGTACCACATGAATTAAACACTAACTGTCCCTGAAGTGTAAATACAATAGACACTCAACATTTGACTTGTGTTTGGGATATTCATTCTTATTCAGCCCCACCACTGACCATAGGGCCTCCACGTCGATGATAAATGAATTCATACATACATTTACATAAATTTCATGGGTCCCGAGTAAATCCATTTATGGATCAAATTGTTCCCCATGTCTCCACATTGCTACTGTTGGACAAAAGAAAATGCAACTCGTGTATGTTTCTCATAGCTACCTTAAGTTTTTCTCGCTATATATAAACTCAGAGCGCTTTTCTTCTTACCCTCAAAACACTGTTGTTATAATATGAGAATCTGCATTTGTTCCTTTATTCAGAATATAATTTCTGCACAAGATAAATTGGATACAGTAACAGGCCTGGATATACCACTGTTGTATCTGTCATGCTATACAGTGTCCATCATGCCAGGGGAATGTATCCCCTAAGGCAGTGATGAAAGACCAAATAAAACCAATGTGTAATCAAACCAAGTGCTGAGGAAATGCAATCGGTTCTATTGACAAATGCAATAGTCTCTGATGCTACTGATACTAAGCAGACCGAGGCGTGAAAACATATCTCAAGCAGCTTCAAATGTTAAAAGCCGCACTGAAAATTTGGCATTTTCACACTGCTTCTAATAGTAAAAAAGTGATTAGGATTGCTTGGGAAGGAGGCATTTTCTTACACAAAAAGAAAAAAAACCAAAACAAAATTAAAGGACGCGATACCTTACCACGTCCAAAGATAATCAGATATGGGAACAAAACAAAGCTCAAAAACTACAAAAACCCTTCAGAAGCCAGTAGTTTCCAGTTTGATTGGGCCCCATATGGCTGTTTTATCTGCCAGACTTACTCAGCCATCTCTTAGGTTAAAATATTGTGCAGCTGCAGTTTTCCTAATCATTTGAAAGCATGCGAGATGGGTATCAGCGCTCGGTCTGTTTGTGTGTGTGGGAATGGCAGAGCAGGCAGGCAGGAAGGGAGGGAGGGAGTTTGGACTACTTACGTTAACCTCAGTGATCGCTATGTCAACAATGCTACCCACAACTATCAAGGCATCAAATGTGTTCCATGCATCAACAAAATAATGCTGTGTAGGGATGGACAGAAAAGGAAAACAACAAAAGAAAAGGACAAAACATAAGACATTTAAAAAAATGGAAAGAACGGAAATTAAAGGAGAGAGGAGAAAAAATAAGATAAAAACCATTACATACATGAGCACTGGAGTTTTTAGTAGGAGTAGAAAGGGAAAGAAACAACAAAATTTAAAAAAGGCTAAAAAAGAAAAGAGGGGGCAGTCTGAAGAAGATAGACAGCACAGGTAGAGCAGCAGCGATCGGTCATGCTTGTCTATGAGAGGAAATGTCAACAGGAACAGTAAGGAACAATATGCAACAAAATCACAACTAAAAAAAATGAGAAAAAGCTGCGTAAGGCTGTTTGTGATTGGTCAGTGAGTTAGTTCAGTTAGTCAGGGGGATCAAACCTGAGTGTCACAGTGTGGCCAAAAAAACAAAAGAAAAGAAACCAAAAAACCCAACAACATTTTAGATACTGTGAAGAGTTAGGAAAGAGGACGCAAGACAGAAACCTTTGTGCTCAAAGCTAAACCCTGCCTCTGTTTCCTTGACTTTTTGTGAAACCCAGGAAGAAGCTTGTTCTCGCTCAGGAACCTCTGTGGCTGTGGGTGGGGGGAGTGGGGGTCCCGTGCGTGGCAGCGGCCATCTTGGTTTTAAGAATGAAAGGAAGAGAAGGAGGAGGAAGAAGAGAAGGAGGAGGCTGACAAAGAAGATAGATGAAGAGAAATGACAGCATGACAGAGAGTAACCACAAAGGAAAGGAGAGCAGAAGGTAAGACAGAGTGAGAGGACATGAGACAGAGAGGGAGAGACAAGGAGAGTGAAGTGGGAAGGGGGGGGACGTCGTACTTACGTTGATTTCACTGAGAATGACGTCTATTATGCTGCCAATTACGATGAGGAAATCAAACACATTCCAGGGATCACTAAAGTACCCCTACACAGGATGAGGTGAGCAAGAGGAGGAGGAGGGTAAGAAAGGTAGGTTAGAAGGAAAACAACATCTGCTGCCACTTCGCAGCCCCTATCAAGGTGGTATGAGGTTGTACAGTACATTGAGGAAACAGAAAGAAAATCAGCTACACTTGATGAACCAACACATGAAAGGATAAGAAGTTTCCACTGAGCTATCTGTTCATCGAGTGCAGCTGAATTTCCTGCTCTGCGAAGGATGGTGGGTTAAATGGTTATTTACATCTTCCACATGCATCTCGGGGCTATTCAGCAAAGCTGTGGCAGTGATTACACTGAAAGCCGACTTTGTTTACTTAACTTATTGTGGGCAATTCTTTATCAGCATTGGTACAAAGGCAGTATTTATGCAAAAATACATCCATATATCTTCAGGCCAGAATGGTATTATTCACATTTATTTTTATAGTGTAATTACAAAGAGCTGCGTCTTTGAACACTAATGAACCTTGGAGTTTCGTCTGCATACACTGTCGTCTAATACGTCACTGTGATTATTCTTTTTTTTTAAACACATCTGGACCACTTTGACTTTTATCGTTCTCGGTCATAGTTTTGCATATTTTACAGGAATGGAACTAGCGACTAGCTACAATATTTTCAACAAAAACATTAAGTCGTAAGGTATGCATGACAAATATCACGCAACTGTTTGCACCAATTGCTAAATTGGTGGCTACACACACTGACGGGGAATGGAGATCAATCTTGCTGATCTATTTTAAGCTTCTTCATCTGTCATCAGCAGCTGAGATAACATGAAAAAAAGGGGGGGAAAAACTCCTCCTGCCATAATTCGTCTGCACAGTGCAGATATTAGAAGGTATCCTTGGCAACAGTGGTTTTAATGAAGTTGCTTTCAGTTTTAGGAATAATAATGAGAACTGAGAGTTAAATATTAGTCAAACGGGGGTTTGGCATTAGTACCCAAATACTCATTTATGAATTGATTAAATAGAGAGATTAGACAAAATAAGCATTGTCTAAATAAATAATTAGATTATGTGATTCATTAAAGACTTAAAAATATAAAAGAGTGGGAAAAACTGTAAAAACATGTAAAAGTCTTTGTTAGTGTTACTGTTGCCCATCCATTGATCAACCTATCAAAAAGTATTGAGGTTAAATAGAATGAGGCAAACATTACTGGAGCGAATTCCTTGTGTCTGTGAGACCTGAGAAGCAAAAGCATTAGTGAGCTCCTCCGTCCTGTGCGATGGCTGTTTAAGGCAAAAGTTTATCAAGGCAAGGAAAAGCATACACAACACCATATGTCCTAAGCACTGTTCATTGTGGCTTGGGAATCTGCTGTCATGCTGCACCACAATAAACACAAGAAAGAAAGATGCAAAACAAGTATCAGTTCGTCAGTATTTTATACGTAAAGAGTCACAACTTAACTGGTGATACTTTGATGTTTTTTAAAAAGAGAAACGCTGCCTTCATGATCTGGCAGTTCATCTTCCTCACATACATAACACAGCACAGCACGATGTAAATTCCCAAGTCCTAAAATTCATTGTTCCAAAATCCACTGTTGGCTAAAATACTGCAGAGCATGCATTATGTTACTCAGACAAAATGTTCTAACCGTAGCATTTCAAAAGTCATTACAAGATAACCATCTTGCAACTATTTAAATAAAAAGCACAAACTTTGCAGAGGATTATTGGAAGAAACAACAAAACAAAACAACAGAAGACTTGTAATTTAATTAGTGGTTGGAAAACATTGTGTGCAAAATAGTAGATGGTCTTCATTAATGAGCTCAATTAACTTTTGTAATAACTGGAAAACCTTTGTTCTTTTGATTAGTACAATGCAACAGTAGTCAAAGGAGTAAAGTATAATATGAAACTATGTTATTGCTGTTGATTGCGTTCAAGATTCTCCACTAACCCTGCGGTAATAAGAGGGAGCATGCCCATCTGTTACTGTTTAAATAGCTGAAGCACCAGGAAGTTCTTAGATTGGGCACGGCAACAACAGCAGGATAACAAGGGAACAATGGGATTAAGCACATAAACGCTTTCCTCTAATCAAGGTTTAAATCCATCGTATCGTAAGGAAGGAAATGAAAAAGAATTATGAATTTAGAGCACAACAATCCGTCTTCTGCAACGCTGTGACTCAAAAGCCTTTAAAAAAAACTATTAAACTCTTTTTCTTCCGGGCTGCAATGAGCACTGATAGATAGAGCTGTGAGTTTATCTAATTTCATCTAACATTACATTATAAAATGTCTCTTTGTCTGTGCTTTTTCACATTTCTCTAGTCTGTAGTCCTACACAGGTATCACTGTTATTCTAGCCTGCTGTTTGAGTAGTGAACATACCCTGGGTTTGAAGGCGATCAGTTTAAGGATCATCTCAACAGTGAAAAGTCCCGTGAAGAGCATGTTGAGGATGTTCATGGCATCATTGAAATTTTTGGTCTGTCCATGATGCTGCAGGGAAAAAAAACACAAACTCATTACGCAATGTTAGTTCTATGGGAGTTTTTTTTCTAAATGTACACACACATTACTCACCTGCATGGCCAGACAGATGGTGTTGAGAAGGATGAGTGTGAACATCAAATACTCAAAGTAGGTGGAGTTGACCACATACCACACCTTGTACTGGTAAGGGTTCTTGGGGATGTAGCGACGCAGCGGACGAGCCTTTAGAGCGTACTCCACGCACTGACGCTGTGGCATACACACACAAACACAAAGGTGAGCATTTGCCATTTACATGTGTCTGCTGATGTATTCAGCTGTGTGTCGCCCTGTTCCCAGACAGTCATGGAGGAAAAGCTGTAGAAAAGTCTTTTGGCACGCTAAAAAAGCTAGACTACTCTTCTATCCTCTGTCTGCATTTACATGCTTTTTCTGAAACATGGATCATGTCAGAGAACACAGCCGCAGGCCCTTGGCCTCGTTCCTTTTGTAAGGTTTAGTCTCATCTTTTTTGAACTGCTGCAGCTCCTCCTGGCTGGGCTCCTGAAGTGGTTCTGCCCCTAAAACTCATGTTCAGCCTCTTCAGATTCATCCGTGTCAAACCCCCATTGCCTGGCTCTTATTCCTTCTCCCTTGTGGCTCCTAAATGACACAATGACTTTCCCGCTCCTGTCAGAACAGTAGAATCACTCCTCTGTACCTTTAAAAAAATCTCTCTGCTGTACTACGAGATTTAAAGTCAGAAAGTTATCACTATACAAACAAAAACAAAAAAGCTCCAAAAGTACTAATAATTTTATCGAGTAGTAACTTTACACAAAATATACACGAACACTACCTGGTTTTTGTCCAGCTCGCAGTTCTTATATTCTTGCTCCCCTTGTTCCTGGAATGTGACGATGACGAAACCGACGAAAATGTTCATCATGAAGAAGGCAATGATGATGATGTAGATGATAAAGAAGATGGAAATGACCACGCGGTAGTTGTAAATGGGCCCCACATCCTCAGCATGAGAGTCAATGGCTCGGTACAGTAACCTGACAAAGAGACGGAAAATGAAATCTGGAATTTAAAAAACAAATTGCATTTATTCCATTGTTTAGTAAGAAGTTTCACAAAGTTCAAAAGAAAACTATTATATTTGAACACTGTGCATGTATTCAAATTGTTATGTATTTAAACAGTCAGTTTAGTCAGTCTGAAAACCCTCTACATGTCATTATTATCACTTTGACCTTCAGATCAATCAGAATTTTGAAAAAGAGGTCAGGGGTCAAATGTGACATAATATTTTAAATCTTTATACGGTACTATCTCTATGTTGACAATAGAAACCACACTTACCACAGCTATAAGGCTTATTGTCAATTTTGGACCAATAAATTACTGAGTTGACCTTGGATGTGGATTGTAAGAATGACCCCACTCTACACTCTTACAAAGTTTTATCTGAATTCAGAAACAATGACATGCACACACTCACTTAAACCACAAAATTGGCAGAGGTCATAAAAAAAGGGATCGTAATATATATACATAAAAAAACATCTGCACTGTGTTGTTATATAGACACACACCCTGGCCATCCCTCGAAGGTAGACACGGCAAACAGTGCCATCATGCCTTGTAGAACATCATCAAAGTTAAAGTCACTGTTCTCCCACACTCTTGGGGCTTTGTCAGGCTTCCCCACATCCCCGTCTTTATATGTGATGAAAGAACCTCTGTGGACGCAAACAGACATACACACACATAATGTAGTTAGACTGTAAGAAAAAAGATTAAGATGCCGTCTGCAGGGGGGATCTCTTACCTGCACTCTGCCTGAGTCTGCTTAGAGTTGTCGGTACAGTAGAAGAACTTGCCCTGATTGAAACACGAGACAATTTCTTAGTCAAAATTTAAAAAAAGGGTTCAAAAAGTACATTAACTAACTGATCATATTCCCTTTTTTTTTTACCTTAAAGAGTTGCACTCCAATACAGGCGAACATGAACTGGAGTAACGTGGTGACGATGACGATGTTGCCAATAGTCCTGATGGCCACAAACACGCACTGCACTACATGCTGCAAAAAACCCACCAAATATAAGAGTGAGTGATAAGTCTATGCCTTTTTTTAGAGGACAGACAAGTGTTCATTGTGTGTATTTTTTATGCGTGACTATGTCAACCTTTAGTCCTTTGGCTCTGTTGATGGCCCTCAGTGGTCTAAGCACGCGCAGAACTCTCAGGATTTTTACAACATTAATTGCGCTGGACCTGTAGACACACATTTGATTAAACTACTGACCTGCCAATTTGATTGACCACATCTTACCATCTTAAAAAAATATATTTGTAATGTTGGAACAACACACACCATAAACTGCTTTCAGTAGAGTCTTTACTTTTAAACACAAACTGTGGAGGCTGATGCAACGAAAAGCTAATGAAATGACAAAAAATGGACAAAATACAATGGACAACTGAAATAAAAGTTCACAAGAAATTAAGAAAGATGACAAAAAACAGATACAGATACAAAAAGGAATTTAACACAGCCTTGATTTGTTTTTACATAAAATGTAAAACTGAAATTTTGTCACGGCTTAGAGTGGAGAGCACCGAGAGGCAGAAGTCGAAGGCAGGAGAAGTAACTGAAAGTGAGCAGTTTATTTGGCTGCTGAAAAATTGTACAAAATACAAAAAAGACCAAACAGGAACACAAGGAGGATGAAAAAACATGTAACACCATGGGAACACAAGAAGGTAAGAAAACAGACGCCATGACAAACAGAAAGATCGGAGTATACATACACTGGGAACTGATTACATGATGGCACACAGCTAGGAAGAGGGGAGAGGTGCACCAGTCAGCAACAGGTAAAAACAATGAGGGGAAAAAAATAGAAAGTAAAACTGGATACAGAAGACTAACCTTCCAAGTAGAAGAGTAAAATGAAAAAAACGCCGAGATATGAAGACAAACACTAAACAAGGTGACAGAAACAGTGGGAACACAAAACAAAGACACCAACACAGACACGAAAAAGAAACTCAAAGAAACAATGGGGGTACTGTGAGCATGAAAAACAGGAACAAAAACCCAAGAACCCAGAACTCAACATCATGCATTTCATCATCTACACCAAACTACTGTTATTATTATTTTAACTAACGTCCCATAGCTGTGAAAGCATTCTTCCCAAGAAGACCAACGTGTATTATGTTACTAAATAAATAAATCTCTATGCCTAGCTAGTTGCTGTAATGTTGTTAATGTTATTTATTTTATAAACAGAAACTATTTAGCATACTTACTTTTTTAGACAGTTTAAAGCAAATAGACTTTGTTAATGTTACGAGTAGTTCTAGCATCAGTTATCAAGGGGTCACTTTCAAAAGCAGAAAGCATACAGTCACGTCCATAATTTGTCTGACAAAGACACAACTTTTTTTTAAAACTTTTTCTAAACTACCATAGTGGATTTAAATCAAGCTATTAAGATGTGAATAAATTTCCCCCTTTCAGCTTTAATTCAAGGTGATTTTACAAAAGTTTGCAATAACATTTCAGTAATTAAAGCCATTTTTTGATACCATTTTCAGAGAATCAAAAGTAATTGGACAATTAAATGACAAAGCACATTTTTAAATATATTTTTAAAGATCAATCTTAAAGAAATATCATCATACATCATGTTCCTTAGTTGTTTTTGTGGTATTTCAGCCCTTCGCAGTGTTTCTCCTATCTCTCTGATTTTTGAAAAAGTTTATTACCTTAGTTTATTTTGTTTTTAATGAGGGCCTCCTTCAATTGCACTGACATCTCTTTGAGCCTCATATTTAAAAATGCAACATTTTTTGCACTTCAGATATTATGTTTGGGTGTGTCATGAAATAAGAAAGGAACAGGCCATCAATGTTAGTCCACCAATTGTCCAATTGCTTTTGAGCATCTGAAAATAGGAGAGCGTATATGAAAATTGTTGTAATTCCTGAACCGTTCATGCAAAATTTTTGTAAAAACCCTTAAATTAAAGCTGAAAGTCTGCACTTTAATTGCATCTTGATTGTTTGATTTAAAATCCATTGTAATGGTTCACAGAGGCAAAAGTGCCAAAATTATGTCACTGTCTGACAAATTATGGACCTAACTGTAGCTCCTCAAAAACAGATATTAGTAACAGTGTATCCGTTACATAGTAATGCACATGAAACACATATAATATATGGACAAACACACATAATGAAACAACACGGATGGGCCAACATAAAGACACAGGCAGACATTTACAAGCAAACTACTGTGCTGTAAAAGAGTGTCACTACAAGCCAAAGGTCAAATGGTGTGACCTTTTTCAGGTAGAGCTTAAAAGAAAGTGATTTACATACAAAGGAAAAAAAAGAATAAAATTAATACCATGACATTTTGAGTTGTACAGTAACTGTCTGGAAAGAGCTTTAGCATTAGTCCTTCTCTGATCTGAACCGGGCCTCTCTCAGCGTGATTATTTATACTTGAGCTGAGTTGGTCAAAGTCGCTTCCCTTTATTTAAAAAGCCAGTTTTTCAGATAAATGAAGGAAAAATACAAAAACGCTTTCCACTGTGTGACACAAGTACAAGGAAAAGAAGGTGTTTTCAAAATGTCAACATAAATAGATTTCAAGGAGTGACTTTCTTGATGGGTAAAGTTGTGATTTGGAGGGAAACAATACTCTGTGCTAACTTTGAAACAAAGAGTGAGAAACAAAAGAAAAAAATTACCCGCTGTGCAACTTTTTACAGAGAAATGTGGAAGTTAAAGGCACTTAAAGGTAGCTCGTGTGGAGTAGGATGTTATCGATCGCATATCACAGTCAAACCAACTGCTAGGTTATTCGTGGAAACATCAAATTATGTTAAAAGGCAATATTTTAACTGTCGGAGTCTGATGACAGGGATGAAGCACGCCATCCACCTGATGAAAAGGACTCTGACTAGCGATAAGAGAGCAAAAATAGATGAGGTCATCAGGTATTGTTTTGCTATAGTTCTGTCTTCTTAGCTGATGTAAGCCATATTTCATGCTGTCACATTATGAGGCTTACTCGGGGTGACAACACAAACAAGCAATCTGTCATATGTACAGTAGGAGATTTTTTACATGCTTTTTTATGAGCGTTTTTTTTTCACAGCTTCTCTACAACTTATACTTAAAATGGGTTCTTATTTTGTAGGAGTAAAAATAAAAAAACTACATCACAGAAGTGGTTTAGTTGATCATAACATCATTGCAGTTCTTTTAACTGTGATAAATAAAGAAAAATCCCACTCACTCGCTACCTTTAACAGGCAAAAACCACTAGATTCTAGCATTAGGGCGTCATTTCTATAACCCAGGAGAGTTGCATTTATCTAGAAATATGAGAACTGAATTTGACCTGCCCCCAAAATCCATGACAAAAAGTGAAAAAAAGAAGAACAAACTCATTAACATCAATTGGATATGAAATGCGACGAGAGTATTGGAAGACCCAGGATAATTTACTCAATGTAACACTTTTTCTGGGTAGAAACCAATTATGTTGCTGCTTGCAAAAGATGCATTCTGCAGTGGATCTGGCTCAAAAAGAACCGCATGTGTTCATTCGTTACAAGTTCAGTGTTATCCTACTCGACAAAACCATTCAGTGACAGATTTGGTTTTATTTGTTCTTGCTTTGGGTGAGTCTTCGACTAAACTCTCCAAGACTATAGGAATATCAAATCAAAAAAAGTGACAGCTTTACACGGTTCAGGTGACGGTCTGTTAAAGGGGTTATAACACGGACTAATATGGACTTACGTCGAGAAGTCTAGTCTATTAAGCATCAGAGACAGAAAGTGCAGTATAGAATATTAAACATCACAGCATTTCAATGAGTTATTTGCTGCAAGAAGAAGAGAACATTTTAATAAACATCACAAAGAGACAGCGGATTAGGAGTAATGAAGTGTGAACTTGTTATGAGAAGACAGAGAAGTGTAAAGCACGGAGCAATTTGCTAATAAAAACGTTTTTTTTTCCGACTTAGGCACTTGATTTGTGTCTCACGCAGTAGTCACAATTTGTGTGATTATATACGAGACAATAACACAAATGCGTGTTTAATGATATTTGGAAAATGTTAGTAATATCGGTGAACAAAAGCTTACAACGTGACTGGATCAGGTATAACACATGCACCATAAAACATCGTACTGTACTCACTGTATTCCAGAGGAGATGAGGGACACGCTGACCACCACCAAGTCCAGGATGTTAAAATAGTTTCTACAGAAAGAACCTTTGTGGAGGAAGGCGCCATAGGCTGTCATCTGCAGGGGTCAAAGTTCTGATTATTACCTTTTACCACGAGCAGCAATATTTTAAAAGGGTTTAATGCTAGCTTACCAGAAACAACACTATATTACCACATCTACAGTTTGCCTATCTATACATCTAAATCCAGTAAATAATTTTTGGTAAGCACATGAACCAGCTTGTAATGATTAAATATTATTTGACAGCCAAATGTTAATTTTAGCAAAGAAAAAAAAAGAAACTGAATGAACAGTGAATGAATGCTTTAGTGTGCATCACAAACATTAAATACTACCTTAAGAATGATCTCGATGGTGAAGAGTCCAGTAAACACATGATCTGCATAGCCCAGGATCTGAAAATAAATACAACACTGTATTTTAACTGGACTTGGACTACCCCTGCCCGACACGCAAAGGCTTTCTGAATGAACAGAGATCAAAGTTGTTACACTGTTTCATTTGCCATGACAAAGTTCTTAATGAACCAAGATTGTTTAACATTTCACAAAGCAAAGCTGAATGAATTCAGAAATGCTCATGACTCTCTTAAGGCCACAGTATACACGCTGTAATGGTCGCTTCGCTGACCACTGCAAGTGATTTTAACAGAAACCCGTATTTACACCTGCCGTTACAGTGCAGGAAGGTGCTGCGGTATTCTTCTGAAGGATAGGTGTCGCCACTCAGACAGTATCACCACACAAGCACTAATGTAGGAGGAGAAGAAATCAAAACCGGATGTTTTCAAACTGTATATCTGTATGTGTCTGAGCTCCTGTGCTGGAATATTATTAAAATGCCTCTAAAAAAACGACACGGCCGCTCAACTCAGCTGCGGTGGCTGTGGCGCAATCCGATTTACAAAAATCCAGAGATGTACGACTAGCCGATGCGCCACTCACGACCCAAACACAGCATTAGAAGGCACTTTTTTTAGGTTCATAGTCTGTACATAAACGATGGCAGTAGCTACTGGGCCTGAAAAGATGGCGAACTCTTGTGCTCATCCATTGTATAGAAGTAAATTTTTATACAGAAGATAAAAAAAAACAAGATAGAAACAGTCAAAATGCTCATCTAGAGGCTTCAGAACATCAGTCTACAAACCAGTTGGTGATGTCCACTGCCTATATACAATCTATTTGTGCCCCATTAGCAGAAGCACTCTTGAAGCCCTAAACTTGGTAAAATGTGTGGTAAAACTTGGCAATGAATGTGTGCTTCTTTTTGGGAAAAAGCAGGACTTACGGTCAGCTGCAGCATAACATAAATGACTCCACAACTTACTGAAATAATGATAATGTTCAGGTCCAAATGAACTAAAATAGAAATGCTGGAAAAGCTGAAAAACAGGTTTTTTGATTTCATTACTGTTTCAGACTAAGGTTAATTGGTTTAGACTAATAGAATATATAATAGGATCCTACACCAAAGCAAGGGAAAATATAATAAAACAGATCTTTATTGGCCTCTGAGGAATACGTCTCACTGACTGAGACAGGAAACTGTGCACAAAAACAGATACAGCAGCACACATGGTGTTTACATTAGACTACAGCTCCATTACAGTCATAAACACCACATTAATTTACGAACAACGGGCTGATGTCACACAGCGAGTACAATTGCAGATATATCCTTCGTATACTGCAAAGTAACTGAAAATGTTGCGGTTTCACAGCTCGCCTTGAGGCTAAACACGAAGTCTCCGCTGCTGCATACGAATTAAAAGACACAACTTCTTACACATTGTCAAAACAGACTGTGCAAACACTAAAACAGTAAATACATTCATTTCTTGATTAAATGTTGACATTTAGCAAAACAAACACAAAAAACACCCTCATAAATATATTTTCACACTGTATGTGTACAAAATGATACAATAACTACTCATTTTTCTTTTTGGCTAATAAAACAGTTTAAAAGAGTGCAAAGCTTAAGAGGCGTTTCATATCTTCTTAACATGAAGTTAGTAACAGTTACAGTACTCGAGACGAAATCTCATTAAGTGTAACGGGCCACTCACAATAAACTTTGGTTCCTCTATAGCTATAATCCATTTAGGTCAGAATGAGTGTGCGTGTGGGCATCTAATTATGGCTACTGTGCCTTACTGTACATCCGGCATTGTATGTCTTTATATACTTTATTTATATTGTTATATATGGGTTTTTTTTTATGCTTACAGGTGGCTGTGGCTCAGGCAGTAGAGCTGGTCGTCCAGTAATCATAAGGTTGTTAGATATACTGCCGAAATACTGCTGTGGATACTGAACCCTGATTTGCCCCAGATTCATTAATTGAAGTGTGAGAGTGTGTGTGAATGTTAGATAAAAGTGCTTAAGTATAAAAGCAGTCTATGAATGCGCTCGAATCGAGTAGACGGGCGTTATATCACTTATATGCTACCTTATTTCTGAAGGAGTCATTTTTGACAGGGTCTTCTGCCGCTAGACTGATGCTGCTGAGCAGGATGAAGAAGAGGATGAGGTTGGTGAAGATGTTGTGGTTGACGACCTTATGGCAGAGAACCCTGAACCTAAAAAAACAAAGTTCAAGCGAGAAAGAAAGCAAAATGTTTTCATCTAGTCTCTTTAAAGGAAAAGGATGCCGAAACGAATGCAGCAGAAGCTGACTGAAATATTGGGCGGAGAAAATGAAGTTGGAGAGGAAGATTACTTGTTGGTGTGGCTGAAGATAAAGAAAGCTCGGGCCTCAGGCATGGGGACAGCCTTCTCCTTCAGCTGAATGTCAGAGAGGGGCCGTGGCCTCGGGCCCACAGGCATCTCTGGCTCATCATCGTCTTCATCTCCTGATTAGGAGGAACGGGAAAGAGGAGAGTAAGATAAAGAAGGAATATAATGTTATAATAACAAAGTTTTTTATAATAACAAAGACAAAATTCTCAATGAAACCACCTCTTACCTTATACCTATAGGAACACATAATATTTATGGCTGTGGTGTGTGTTACCTATATAATCATTGGCGGGATATGGATTCTTCTCTTCGCTCTCATCCCCACAGCAGTCATCCATGTTAATCTGACAAGGAGAAGTATGAGATTTCATTCATTTTTTCTCACTCCTTTGAACACACACACATATTCTCACTGAGTCTTTGTGTGTCTCCATGTACCTTTGTAGCAGTGTTGGCCTCCCCATCAGAAGTAATGGACTTCAGCTCTATTTTCTCCTTCTTCTCTTCCTCCAGAGGCGGCTTCTCATTTTCATGACGCTTCTCTGGACTGCCAAGCCTGGAGAAGGAGAGAGAACAAGAAGATCCTCAACTCTAGCATCATCCCTTCTCCATACATAAATTAACATCAGAGGGACAACATAAAGACGTGTAATCATAGGGGGTATTTCTCAGCTGTGAGGAAAATTACAATTTTCTGTTGCACCTTTTCCATAGATTAATACAGATTGCAACTAAGCAGAATACATTTTTATGATTTGTGCTAAAGAACACTTTCTTTCTCAGCTGCACTTTAAACTCAACTTTGATCTTTGCTGGGAATTAATCTTTGCAATGACACTGAAAAAAATAATAAACTGTTGTAGAGAAAAGCCAAATAATATATTTGTATTCTATGTATGAAAAAGCAATTTTAGTGGTTTAATTCAAGCTTCTAGTGTCAGCATCCTTATTCACCTTGAGAAATAATAGGCTATCCAAGATGCTGCAAGCTAATGTTTTCCCTGGGTGCTGTTTGGATTGGCCGGGTCTCAACATCTCCCTCTATCCCTTTACAATTTTTTGTCTGACTGCCTCCATTCAGTTTTCTGCTTTACCTGGCCAGTTTTTTCCTCTCCTTCTCCTCCTCTTCCTCTTTCTGGGCTGATGTCAGGCTCTCGGCGTCTGCCAGATTGTCTACAGCAATGGCCAAGAAGACATTCAGCAGGATATCTGTTCAGAGGGGTGATGTTAAGGATGTTGCTGACCCATCAGATCACAAACAAAGCTGGCTATAAACAGGTGGCAACCCCTGGGGCTAAAAAAGGAAGCCAAAACCTACAGTTACTGTAATGACCACTTGAAGCTTGGGTTAAAAAGTGAGTTTTGTTTTGTTTTTTGTTTTGTTTTTTGCTTTGTTTTATTCTTTGCTTTGAGCCCTGTGTACAGGAGCTGCATGCTAAAACATCTTTTGTTAAAAGGGTTGGCGTAATAAGCATATGCTTCAGCCAGTACCTTTTGATTAGCCTTGTCTTGTGCTTTCTTGCTTTGTGGTAATCTTTTTTCTTTATTCACTTTATTTGAATGCTAATCAATAAATCAAAAAAAAATATCAGTTAATGTTCATAGACTGTTATGTTGAAGTGATCAGATAAACAGCATTCAAAACCAATGAATGCAGACTCCAAAGCCAAATGACTAATCCTGCACTGGCTTTGGATTCAGCAGGCTAAGCTGATGAATAGTAACAATTTAATCTGAAAAACACATTTTTAACTACTCTGTACTTTTAAGTACAGACGCTCAGTGGCCCGCACTAAAATCTTTTAGCTTTAGGGAAAGCATCTGCATGCAAAATGTGTTCTTTTCCCCTGCAACTGCATCTTAACAAGGGGTTAGATATCCGATGTGACTCAGTGATTCAAATCACAATCAGCAACACCAGTATCCATTTGATGACAGGATTAAAGATTGTCAGAAAACAAATTTGACTGTCAGTTACTGGATCTGATTCACCATGTTTTTATTTTGAAATTCTACATGTATAAGCATCACGCCCGCATGTCCTGGGTTACTGGTGTAGCTATTCCATGTATTTGTATTTACATAGCACCAACATCTAAAAGGACCTGACATTATAATAGAAAGACTCTGCAACAATCTAGAACAACCAAAAGATTCCCTATGAGCAAGTGCTTTGTGACAATGGGGACCTCCTGTTGTGGTAGGATACAGTTTCCGCAGATGAAGAGGATGATGAAGTAGATGCAAACTAGCATGCCAGGAAAAGCTGGACCACCGTACGCCATGATACCATCATACATCACAGAGTTCCAGTCCTCTCCGGTCAGGATCTGTAGAGACAGAAGACAGTAAACAAAATCTTATAAAAATTTATTTTCATTTAAAAGAAGCCTCAGCCTCGTGATAGTGACAGATTACATTTAATTAAGCAACATTATAAAATTTACACTTTTTGTATCATTTAAGGACAAAGGTAAGGTGACAATGGAGGCCGGACACACTTCACGAGAAAAAGTGGAGCATGATTACCTGAAACACAGTGAGCAGAGACTGGGGGAAGTTGTCAAACGTGCTTCGTCTGGTCTCGTCAAAGTTGAATTTTCCCCCAAACAGCTGCATGCCCAGCAGGGAGAAGATGATGATGAAGAGGAACAGCAGGAGCAGCAGGGAAGCGATGGAGCGGACAGAGTTCAGCAGGGATGCCACCAGGTTGGACAAAGAGTTCCAATATCTAAAGGAAGAGAAATTTAGTTGAAATGGTAGTCTTGTTATAATATATTTGGTAGGTTGACTGTTTTGATTTCTTTATAGTTTAGAAGTGACTAGAAGGGAGTCTGATAGTTTCTGTTTCAGTTTAACAGTGCTGCCGGAGTTTCCTGCTAAGAAGTTTATGTTTTGCCATCCTGGATTCATGATTTAGTGTTTCAGTTGTAGGATTGAACTTTTCAGTGTTTCCTTTATTGTTTTTTTCCCTCTGTTCTGTGTTTCTGTTTTATGTGTTTGCCCTCCAGAGTTCCTTTGTCTCTGTCTTCATGTTAATGTGACCGTCGTATCTCTGTGAGTATTTTGGTTACTCCCTGTTTTCAAGTGGGTGTTTTTGTGCGTCCTGTGTATGTTTTTCTTCCAATCTGCCTTTCTGCCATTGTCTTTACCTGTGTGTGGGTGTTTTACCCTCCTGTTATTCATTTCCTAATTAGCCCTTTGTGTATAAATAGTCCAGTCTTTGTCACAGTGTGTTCTCTGTGTGTAGCCTTTGCATGTTTTGTTGTGCTGATTTTTTGTTCTTAGACCTTGTTAATTTTTACTCCTGTTTACATATATTGAAAGCTACTATTGAAAACTTTGCTTTGTTATTAAGGTTTCTTTCTGAAATCCTGTATTTGGATCCTCACCCCTATGCTTCCCAAACCTTGACAAGTCTAAAAAGCCAATATACAATCACTGGACTGTATTTGGTACACCTGTTAAACTGATTAATGCAGTGACTTAAGTGACTTTGAATGTGGCATAGTTGTTGGTGTCAGCCTGGTCTGATGAGCTTTGATTTATGGTGCGACATTCAGATGGTCGAGTCAGCATTTGGCATAAACAACATGAAAGCATAGATCCATCCTTCCTTGAATCCAGTCCAATACCTGGCTGTTGTTGCTGTCCATCTCTTTATGACCACAGTGTCTTCTGACGACTGCTTCTAGTAGGATAAGGCGCCACGTCACAAAGCTCAAATCATTTCCCACTGCTTTCCTAATCTTGACAATACGTTAACTGGACTCTATTAGCCTCAAAAGTCACTAAAGCTCAATCCAATAGCGCTCGTTTGGGATGTGGTGGACGGGATGTGTAGCTGACAAATGCTATCGTGTCAACATGGACCAAAATCTCTGAGGAACGTTTCCAGCACAGCGCTGAATCTATGCTTTGAAGAATTACAGCAGTTCTCAAGGGAAAACTGCATCCAACCCGTTATAACGAGGTGTACCTAATGAAGCGGTCAATGAGTGTATGTAAACTAGTCACAATAGGAAATTCTCACTAAATGATTACTGTGGCAAAATAAAATCCAAGTTTGTTTGTTGTTTTTGGTAATTGCATCACAGACCTATTGTAACCTGTTAGTTCTTCATCCTCTGTTTCCGCTTTGCTGAATGCAAAATTAAGGCTCCACTGGTATAGAAACACTGTAAAACGGGGCAGTGTTAGCTCAGTAGGTAGAGTGGTGGCCCCATGATTGGAAGGTTGGGGGTTCGAATCCACTGAACGGCTACCCTGAGGTACCCCTGAGCAAGGTACCGTACCTACACACTGCTCCCTGGGTGCCCATGGCTGCCCACTACTTCACTGAGTGAATGGGTTAAATGCAGAGAGGAATTTGCCCACGGGGATCAATAAAGTATATATTATTATTATTAAAAAGATGTTACTTTATGTTCAGTATAGCATTAGGTATCTGGGTGAGTATCTTGCCTGTTGGAGGACTGAAGGAATAACTTCTGCTTATCAAATGCATATGCTTTAAGGTCTACACTAACCTGGTTATTTTGAAGATTCGGAGTAAGCGTACACAACGTAACACAGAGATGCCAAGAGGAGACATGATTTTTGTTTCCACCAGAATGGTTTCAAGGATCCCTCCACATACTACGAAGCTGTCGAACCGATTGAAGAGTGAAACAAAGTAGGCCTGTGAGGAGCAAAACGCAGACGTTAAAGGTAGAAAAAATAGTAGAATGTGGTCAATGTTAACACAAAACAGTGATACAGTGTCCTACCTGCAGGCCCAGACTGTACATCTTCAACAGCATCTCACCAGTAAAGAGTGCTAGCAAAACCTTATTGGCTATGTCTGGGGAGGGAAATAAAGGGGGAGTAAAATTAGTGTGGGATGAAAATATAATGCCAAAGAAAGTAATTGCACAGAGGTCAATAATTAAGCCCAGATCAGACATATTACTGTTTTGTGTGCATGTGTGTGGGTTGAGCAATGTACCTTGTACATCAGTTAGCCACTGAGGCTGCTGGTGATGTTCAGAGGCAATGGTCAGAGTGTTGAGGAAAACCAGGAAAATGACCAGCCAATAGAAAACTTGTGATTTGACTGCTGCCCGGCATTTCCTTCGACACAGCCTGTTCCACCTCCGAGAGTAGCGGCTGAGAAGGAAGAAGCAGAGATAATAAGTTGGGAAAAGGTGGGAGAGAAAAGAGAGGTAGGAGGATGGGACAGAGAATGGTGGGAAAAGGGAAAGATGAAGGAAGAGAAAAGGACCCACGAGCAATAGGATAAACCAAGAAAAATAATCAAAAGAAACAAACGAATGGTGAAAAACAAATAGAGGAAGTGGAAGAAGGACAAGAAAGAGTCAATTAGGTTTTCTACAAAACAGTGATGACATCATGCCTCGGTCTGTGGTCGAGGGTTAGTCATCCTCAAAGGCGTTTCACAGAAAGGAGAAACCAGTACAAAGAGCTGTGCTGGAGCATGAGATATGCACTGCTTGGGAAAAAAAAAGAACATTTGCGCTCTAAAAATGATCGAAGGGGCAAATTTAAAGTGAAATATGTTGTATTGTGTCTCACAACACAAAGGAAAACAATGCTTTAAAAAGAGAAGTAGCTCATTTTAGGATGCCAACCCCCTTTTTTTTTTTTTAATTTAGTGATTTTAATATCTTCCTCTATGCTGTGGTCAGGTCTTTTGCACCTTGAATGCTCTCTCATGTTGGAAATTAAAGTCATTGTTTCTGATAATTGCTAGCGTTAAACTTCGCAGTCACATCTGTGTGGAAAAACTCCACTCAAAGGGTGTTTCGACGCTCATATACTGATAAGGTGTCGACTGTAATTTCATAATTGTCCTATTCTGGTCAAGTGACATCAAAAACACTAACGAAGAGCAGCTTGTGGTCTTGTTGGCCTACAGGTGGAAAAGTAGTGACGCATGAATTTCACTTAAGATTTTCACATAATTTCAATAGCCTAGACACTGATTATATATTTATGTAATGAATTGCTTTAAAAAAGAACGAGCAATTAATTGTTTTTTCTCCAAATAAACACTGTAAGTCACTTTGTCATGATTTTGTACACATGTGGGTGTCTTTGCATTATGCGTACTTGACCCATTTGTCAACCGCAGCAAACATGCAAGAGGATTTTTCATCCAATTGTGACTCCTCTAATTAAAACAGATCAACACAGCCCACCAGAGAATCTTCTCCCTCTGCCTATATATGTTGCATCAGTCTTCTGTTTAAATGTGCGTGAGTGCTTTTTATAGGCACTTATGGCACACACTGGCTTCTGCCATGATGCTCACACTGAATTTTACATGAGACACACTCACAACACAAGCAGGCATGCATCGTTACGCTACAGTTTTTTATCGTGTCCGTGACTCCAATTCAAGAAACATTAGTGTTTTTCAAATACTTTGTGTACAGAGGGATAGTTAGTTCGTTGTCTCATCCCCGCTATGGAGATATCAGTGGAAGAATTTGGACCATTTTATGGAATGGTTGGAAATTTTTGAGAATTCCTTGATAATGCTCATTGTTTCAAGTAGTGATGAATATGGATTTTGCATGAAAAGTCAAATGTCGTGTGCATAAAGATTAATCTTGAGGTTATTATTAGATGTTGGGATTCAGATGATATTTTTATTTTGACAGATACTGTAGGCGCTATGAGTGGCTCAATTAAAAAAGAAAAAAGAAGACTGATGGTGATGGGCATCTTTGCCTAGTACCCCTGTTTCGTGTGTCATTTTGTGAGATTATTCCATTCGTAGTGCCAGTGGCTAATGATGTGGTATACAGAAGTTATAGAATGATTCAATAAATCCAAAGTTTACCTTATCAAAAGCTTTTTCTCCATCACTGTAACAACAACTTATTGTTCTCGCAATTAAATTAAATAGTCTAAGTGTATTATTTGAGGAATAAAGTGGTCCCTCGCTATAACGCAGTTCACCTTTCGCGACATCGCTGATTCACGGATTTTTTGTGTGTGCAATTTTTCATGGTTTTTGGGGTTATTTTTTTTGGTTTGTTTGTTTTTTGTTTTTTTGACAGCGCATTGTGTTCTGCGTCCTGATGGGCTGTAGACCACTGTCAATCAATCTTGTGTGGGTCTTCTGTACAGTACAGAATGCGTTCAGCTTGTCAAATTGTTTGTACGTTTTCTCCCCAACAAACACAACAATGTCAACGAAATGCTTTGCACCGTCAAAGGCAACCGCGGGTGCCTTTGGTTTCATTCTGTAATACTGGACATATTTTTTCTACAAAGGTTTGAACTTTGAGGGTCTATAAATAAGAGTGAAAAGTGTGAAAAAGTTCATGCCTGTCTGAGAACAGTGTGTAAAGTGTGTAGTGAGGGGTTTTACAGCCTCAAAACATCTCTATATATAATTGTAATTATATAATTGTAAAAAATAAAGTTGGCTACTTCGTGGATTTCACCTATCGCGGGTTATTTTTGGAACATAACTCCCGCGATAAACAAGGGACCACTGTATTGACCTTTAATGAAGCCAGTGTGGTCTTAATGTATTATGTATGCATTTAATCTAGATACTGAGACGTGAGAGGGACAATAAAAGGACATATTAGGTTTCCATAGAAGTCAAAGAGTAAACAAATAGTAAACAGTCAGTATGCAGATTTTGTGGAAGCTGTGATGTGTGTTTTGTTTCTGTAATGAGACATAAAAAAATCATTTGAGCATGTTCCATAAATATTCTCCACAAATGCTTATAAGTGGCGAATCTAACATATTTACTGGCAACTTTTTTGCTTTAAATGTGGTGGTAGGACAGAACGAGGCTGTTTACAATATTTATTTTAAACTTTATTTGACATACCCCATTTAAGCAACAGTTCACATCACTACCAAGCAAGAAATAATCTATTTTTCTGATTAAACATTACCACCAAAACTTTTGTCTGTTTATCTTCCATTTTCATTCATCTCATTCACTCTATATTTTTCCCCTGTCTGCTACTCTGCAGTCTGATAACTACAATGCTAAGCTTAAATAATTGTTACCATAAATTTATTTTACTGCACAAACATAACCATGGCAACGATCTTCTCATCAAACTCTGCAAGAGAAGAACCGACATATTCGCAACAGTTTCTCCAAAGAGCAAGGCTATGTTTGCCTGTGTTCCTTTTGCACATCTGTACACACACACACACACACACACACACACACACACACACACACACACACACACACACACACACACACACACACACACACAAAAACACCAACGACCAATTAAATAGCACAGCATTAGAGACATTAGAGCAGGTGAATTAAGAGACTATGGTAAACAACATGTACTAACCTGAACTTGGATTTGGAGATCCTAATTCTGGAACACAGAAAACAGAATGGATTATACATACACACATAACACACATATAGACAGGTGCACATGAAAGGGGTGATTTGAGAGGGATAAAGGGGAATAGCTTCCCTTATTATCACAAATGTCTTGGCATATGTTTCTTGATCAACCTCAAACATTCCCCGATACGCAAGCACAAAAACTGCTGATTCTCTCCACAGGATGATCAAAGAACATATCTGCTTTTAACAAAAAAAAAAACGGCCTGTCCATTTTTATGCACCCACTGGGAACAGATTTTGGGTACAATATAACAAAATGCACTTTGCCGTTATATTTCCTGCTTTTCTCTTGAACAAATCACCCCCAAACACACATACAGTGGCATCCAGTCAAAAGAAAGCAAACTGCGAGTTTGAATTTCCTTCAATCAATCCTGGTGTGAAAAAGAAACGTCATTTATTATTGTAACAAAATGTCTGTTGATTGTTCACCACTGTAACGGGAAAAAGTACAACATGGATAACTGAGGACAAGAGATTATGGAAGACATTTTGAGAGAAGAGTCCCCATGGTGGAAAAATTTTAATCTAAAAAATAAAACTAAAAAAAAAAAAAGAATCACTCAATTTATGACTTTAAATATTTAATTTGATCACAAATCTGTGGGGATGCTGAATGACCACGATTAGTTTAACTATATCCACATTTTTTAAAAAGATCTGAAAATTTTATGGTCCCCATGAAACTTCTCTTGGATTGTTTTCACTGACTACTCTGATGTTGGTAAAAGCAGATAAATAAACCGACGAGCTCACTGACCGAAGCAATGAAATGTTTTCACTGACTGACTGAACAAAAGACTAAACTGACTGACTGACTGGATATGGGAGCTGACAGGACACACATCTCTTGTCTTCATGTGTCCGTCTTGATTACGAGACCAGTGGGTGCTAAAGTAGCTTGTACTGTGAGGAACAGCTCCATGCCGATGTGAAGAAGAACTGACATACTCTGAAGTCTTTCCTCCGGAATACTGGGAGGAATGCTCCATGTCAAATTTGTTGAAATCTCACAGAGAAAGAATAAGGGGCTATATTTCTAGTCCTGACACGGGTACACTACATATCATTCTCTGGATATGTAAATTTAAATTAAACGTTATGAATGGTAACACCAAGGGCATTACTGATCGCCAAGAAAACAACATAATAAAGCAAATATTATGTCATTTATTTCCTAAATATTCTGACCCGTCTAATCCTCAGCATGTCAGCTAATGCGGTTTGGTTAAAACTGCTGGAGTAGCAGAACTCCTGAGCCTATAAATATAGTTTAAAATATATAAACATAGTCCAAGATTAAAAAAAGAAACCAAATCAGCAAATGAAAGTTCAAGCAAGATATAAATGACTTTAGCTACGGCCACTTACACTATGTGGTCAAAAGTATTTGGCCACACATCTTAATCTCTGAATTAAAAGCACCTAGCCATGCAGGTTGCCTTTAAAACATTTGTGAAAGAATGGTTATTCTAAAGAGATCACTGAATTCAACCATGGTACCATAATAGAAAGCCACTGTTGCAACAAGTGAGCTTGTAAAATTTCTTTCTTTCTAGATATTTCACATTGAACTAAAAGTGGTGTTATTGCAAACTGGGAGAATTTAGAAACTGCAGCCATAAAGCGGCAGACCATGAACGAGTGCGGAGGTGTGTAGTGTGCAAAAGTCACCAACACCCTGCTGACTCAACACTTGCAGAATTCCAAACCTCCTCTGGCATTAAAATCAGTACAGATACTGTACACTTGGAGCTTCATGGCATGGATGTCCATAGCCTGTAGTGCCTGGGATGAGGATGTATTGCAATACATCATCTTTATTACACTGACTGGCAACGTGAGTAGTTGGAAAAACCGTTACGTAGCCAATAATAATATTTAATTTAAAAAAAAAACGTAATCCAGAACTGCATGTCCTCAAAGGTTAGTGGTGACTAAAGTGAGGCAACATAGCCAATCAAATAATTGTCTAATTACTAATTTTAGTAAAGGAAAGAGACATCTGTGTTCTTGAACAAAAGAGCAGAACCTTTTTACTACTTTATGACAACAAAGAAAAAGAAACTGTGAAAAAGAAAAAAAGTAATGTCGTGAAATGTAATAGAAAATTAGTTTACTTACAAAATTAATTTGTAAGTATCAAATTGCTGGTTTCTTATTTATTTGGCATTTCATTATTCCATGTTTCATTTCTGGTTCCAGCTTAAGCCTCACATATAACATACCCTTTTATTTTATTTTTATTTTAGCCTGACAGATCACAAATAAACACATACAACATAACAAAGATGAAATAACAGATGGACAGTGAGACTACAGATAAACAACAGCGTGCCATCCACGTGTGCCAACTAGCCTTATCGCTCCTGCGGTTGAGAGTGAATCAGTTTAAATTTAAGATTAAAGTTTCTGTGTAATGCATTTCTGCTCGTGAGCAACAGTTTTTTATGCAGGTGTGTTTGCATGTGTGTACTGAAATAAGTCCGCTGGGGTCGCGGCCCCTGTGCTGTCTTGTGTCTAAGAAAGAAAGCAACACATTTGTTTGAATAATGTAAAAAATGAAAGCAGAGCGCGAAGCGGGAATGAATGAGTCAGCTGTTTGTGAGCTCCCACAGGGGCGGAAGAAAGCACTTCAACAGCTAACACAGAAAAGTGGGTAGAGAGGGAGAGAACGGAAACTCAGAGAGAGATGAAAGAAAAAATAAAGACGGAATACTATTAGATGTAGTTAGGATGTCTTGCTTTTCAAAATTCATTAGCTCCCAAGCAATGATTGGCTTTGTCCTTGTACCATGTGTAGCAGTTGTGTGCACTCACTACCCAACTAGATAAACTTAAAAACTGTGTTCAAATGATAAACCTCTAGTTCGCAAACTGATAGCAATAGCACATTTATAATTGTGATATGAGGAAAACAACCATAAAACGAGATTAAAATCATTTTTTAACTGGAACTGCGATCTAGCAACTAGTTTTTGCTCCCTCAATTTGCTTGCTTAGCAACAGTTTGCCAAAAGAAAGTGGAAAAAAGGGCAGTTGGCACAGCACTACTAATAAACTAGCAAGTTAAAAAAAAAAAAAAAAAAAAAAAACACTTCCAGGAGCAGCTCTGATTAGTTCCCCTTCAGATCGATCCAATTTTACTCTAACAGAACTTTATCCATGTGGAATATATTGACAGCTTTGTGCTACTGTAGTCTAACAGACTTGTGAGATCAGTAAAGTATATAAGCAATCTGAGGCAATTCTTCCATGCACAATACTGCAGGATGCAATCTGTCCTTAAACCTGACAAAAGATGGGTGAGAAAGCTGAGGAAAAGAAGGAGGAGAAAAGGTGTGTCTGTGAAAGACGGTGAGATACTTACGCCAGCCGGGTACAGCAGGTCTCACCCTCTACGTCTCCCCCGGGGGCGTTGTCTGTGTTGACGGATTCATTCTCGCTGGCTGGCATGCTCACTGAGAGACAGAGATGAGCAGCAGCAGAGAAAGGGGAAAAAAATTGACAGATGTGGAGAGAAACAGAAAGAGAGATGAATTAACCAGAAGGAGAAATGGGTCGGACATCATAATTATGCAACGGAAAACACTGTAGAATTTTACAGGTGCAAGACAACACACTTGAGAGCTACAAAGTGCAACCAGTGTTCAGGTAGCGAGGAGCACTGGACACTTGGTTGGTGTTAAACATTTGATCTTTATCGGAGTTATCTTGCACCAGCATACAAGCTAATTAAAACCACTGTTGAAGTATAGGAATGAAAAAGTCAGCATTATTCAATCCTGCTAATTAAGGCACACGGCTATACACATACCCTAGAGTCAATAAAACCATTCCCAAATTTTGCACTGATTGCCCACACTAATTACACACTAAGTTGCCAGTTAGGAATCCTGGGACACAAACCTTGCAACCTTGTTAGTTTGTGGTGCTAAACCAAAGTAATATAATTCCACAGCTTAATGCCTAAAGCTAAAAAGGTAGCACAGACACAACACTTGAGGAAAAAGCTGACTAATTCTAATTTTGCCAATTGCTGCTGTGGTGAATGAAACTAAGCTGAAGCATTAGCATGCTTATTGACATCGCCACAATTTTTGAAATTAGTCAACCATTTCTGTGCTCGATTTTAACTTTTGGGTATTCAACATTGGGGGTATTTAGAAGGATTTCCATTTTCAAGCTGGGGGATTGCTTTACTTTGAGGGGATTAAAACTTGATAAAATCTATTTGTGATTTCAAGACCCAAAGAATTGGGGAAAAAAGATGTCTATCTGTAGTCTACAGATGGTGTGTGGGGAGGGGATTGGTCTTTAAAAACAATCAAACTATTAAAAAGAAAAAGTACAGTTTTACTCCTCGCCGCAGTGATAATTTTGCAGATTTGCAAACAGGTGGAAAGCTTTTTCTTTGTTTATATAAATCACAAGTACACTGCAAATGTGGCACTTTGTCCTTAGGCAGGAGTAATATAAATTGGCAGGTAAGGATGGAATAGAAGAAAAAATGAAGGAAAATAGAAAGGCAGGATTGGAGGGCGAAAGTAATGGAGGCACTGAGGGAGGTATGGTTAGCGGGAGAGAGGGGAGAAAAGAATGTGGGGATGGCTGCTGGAGAGATTGATATGAAGTGATACATTGGTTTTTATTGCTTCTGTCAGTCTTTGCCTGCTGGCGGGAATGAGCTGCGTTCCCCTTACTGTCACCTCAAACACCCTCTGGGCACTAGAGCCAGGTACTGCATATGAATATCAATGCCTCTTTTGTTAAAATAAGATATCTTCAGTAAAACCTACTGGTGCAAATGATCTTACAGCATGAAACCAAATAATATGATCAGCACTTAACCACGACCCTCTCAAAAAACCTGCAAACAAACACCAATTTAAAAAAAAAAAAAGATATTAATAATGTTATTCTGACTGGGATTATCTTTTTCATTTACTCATTGGTTCTGGGCCAAAAAGTCCAGTTACATGTATTCCTGCATTTTGTTGGTCTTTTGTGCAGATTTGCTACTGAAACTTGAGAAATCCACCAGGCGAGGTCATGAAGTCATGTTTAGAAAATTACTCCAAAGTATGTATGTAAGTATGCATTTCAGCCCAGAGAACTGCTGCTGGATATCTCCTCTTTTTCTAACCATTTTCTGTAAACTCTAGTGATGGTTGTGCAGGAAGATACCAGTAAATCAGCAGGTTTCTGAAATACTCAGACTAACCTGTCCAGCACAGAACAACCACTGCATGTTGAAAGTCACATAAATCCCCATTTTTTTTCCATTCTGATGCTCAGTTTGAACTTTAGCAGGTTGTCTTGATCATGCCCGCATGCTTAAAAGCATTGAGTTGCTGTCTTGTCATTGGCTGATTAGATATGTGTGTACCTATCAGAATGGCCAGTGAGTGTATCTTTCTGAGCCAAAGGAATCTGTTTGCATTATGTGGTTATCCTAAGAGATGGCTTGTAAGCCCAATGATGTGTCAAAGTAAGCTACAGTGAGTGAACAGTGCATTAGGTTACTGTACTTTGACACATGGTTAGGGATGAACGAGTTTAGTGCTGTAGAGATCACGATGGTCTGTCTCAACTTGAATACCTCTGCCATGAACACGCTGTGTGTTTCTTCACCTCGACACGTGCCACCTGCTGCTATGCTACTTAGTTAAAAGCACTCAGGGCCCTCTGGTCTCTCCTGAGGCTAAAAGCCTTTCAAATATAAAAGCAGCCTGGTGCCTTCCCCTCAATGGAGCGCTGAACTAGTTTAATGCCTATTGTTAGAGTAAAACCCCAAAGACCTGAGACACAGAGACAGGGAAGGAGATGAAGAAGGAAAAGGAACATATAGTATTGAAAGGAGGGGCAGAGGAGGGAAGACAGGAAGACAGAAAAGTGATAGAACAGAAAGTGTTGGCATGTGTTGGTGAGCTTGAACATGAACTCACGACGCTATTTCTGAAAAAAAGCATCCTCCACAACAATTTGTTTTTATGACAGCGTCTCGTGTTTGTTTTGGTGTTTTTGTCAGCAAACCAAAACAGATTTTATTTCCAGTCACAAAAATGAAAAATATATTTAATTTAAAATGTCACACAAACCCCCCAAAAGACACTGAATTCTACTTTGTATCATTGTCTTAATAATGACAACACAAATCTTTTCATGCAGGCTTTTGGTAATTTGATTTTATAAAAATGTTAAATTTCTCATTTCAAAGCTGTTTCTCCACTGTGTTTCATTATTGCAGCTAGCAAGGCTAATAGTGATGCAGGAGGGGGGCGGGGGGACTTTAGGGAAAGGAATCTGAAAAACCAAGGAGAGGACTCTGACATCACTAACAATAGTAAGAACAGTGTTTTTTATGAGTCGTGTGGTACGAAACCATCACTCCAGTTGTTTTCTGTGATGACATCCTCTTGTTATTTTTTCAGACAAGTCAGGCAGATGCAGATCCTTTCCTACAAAAGTTGTTTCATCTCAGCACAGTAATGTTATTTCTCTCCTTGTATCCCTATTCCCTGGACTTTGAGGTTTTTTTTGTTTTGTTTTGTTTTTTTACATTTTGGATGTACTCAAGTAATTTAAAGGGCCATGAAACACTGTAAAGATTTTAATGTAATAAAGACATGCAATTTTGCCAGCAGCAGGGGTAGTTATCAGGGGGAAAATTCCATGTCTCCACTGTCGGAGGATATTCATATATATGGCCCTCATATTTAATCATCATTCAGTGGTTGGTGCATGAAAAAGGGTAAGGAAGAGAATAAACTACTTTACAGTGTTGAGAGGCAGCTGATCCCCACTCTGGAGGCTGCAGAGAAAGATGCTTACTCCACTGGAGGGGGAGTGGATAAAAGGGGGAGGAAGAGAGGCATCGGAAAGTGGGGAGTATAGGTGAGCAGAGAGGTTGCAATCTGCTTGCATGTCTAGAATCCAGTAAAGCTTTAACTAGTGCTGGACCATGCAGACAGACGCACACGCCTTACGAAGGAAAGCCGCATTTTTCTTCACGGCTCCACGCAGGGACAGAAAATGATGGCTCTTACCTGGGGATAGAGAGCACGGCTCAGCAAGACAGACCAATATACACGCACACACACACAAACACTAACATGAAGCGTTCACACAAGTATGCTCATATATACCAAAATACGCACAAAGAACTATGAATTCTTCTGGAAAAATGGCATTCCCTCTTTGCAGTCACACCTCATTTCATTACTGCAGGTACAGAGTACTAACATTACTGGCATTACTGGCACAAAATCACTCATGTCTGTTTCTCTCCTGTACCGCTTAATCTTTTAATCTCCACATGCTGGGTAAAGGTACATATTTGAACCCAAATCACAATCTTTTCTCAAATCTAGCCAGGTAGCGAATGAAAACAAACGTAAAAAGGCAGGTTAAAAAGAGATGGTGACTGAGAACTAAGTGTATTGAAAAATTTCTGTTGTTTCGCTCCGCATAGTGAGATGCCACAGAGTAGTAGCCTGAACATCTTTCTTTTTCGTCACATCCTCCACAAACTCTTTAGGAGTCTGGTGTGTTTCCAGGACAGATGGGATTGTATCACTCTACTATTAAGGAGGCATCCTAACCAGAAGCCCTGCAGATCAAAAATAATTACAACTGAAAACATTTTAATGTATACATGCCTAATCCTAAACTGGATAGACATCGGAGCACAAGTCAAAGAACAGACACATACATGATCCTAACAGTCAGTGGAATGACTGGACCAGGCATGCATACTGGTCTTGTTTCTCAAGTAGGCTAGAAATTATTTTAACACACACAGGAAGGACAACAAAAGAAGAAGACAGAATGTAAGAACAAGATAGCAATGAAAGCATGCAAGACTGGCACTTCTGCTGTGTGCCTTAAACTACCTGCTTCCATAAAAATCTATCCTCCATTCCATGTGTTCCAAATCAATCCCATATCTTCCAGCTCTCTGTACCTCTTGGCTAGCCCTCCGTTGACCTGGCAGGGTGGTGGGTGACCATTCGGCCAATGCTGTCTGTAGCATTTTGGGTGTGCTGTGGTGGATCGGATTCTCCAGTTTCTGGTTGATTGGGAAGGGTATGATTCCTTCATCCAACAAGTGTTACAGGGTTTGGAAGTTTTGAGTTTTGGCAGTTGAGACTCTTAAGACAAAGACTCTATTGTGGTAAACCCGGGAATTTCTTCTTATACTGTCCAGTGAGGCCAAAAGGGAAAGCCTACCAGTAAATGTAGAGATACTAGTGAGCAGTATTTAACTAAAAGCCATTCCCTGCATGTTTTTGTCAGCCAGTCTTTGTTTTAATCAGGATACACTGTCTCGCTGAGCTATAGTTGACTCTGGAACTAAACAAAGCCTGTTACCAAATCAACTGTTTCCTGCCCAAAGGGCCAGGTTGCAAAGGGGATAGCTGGAGAGATAACCATACCTTCTGTGTATTAGCACCTTTACCACTGTCTATATTGGAAGCAGACAAAAGCAGCATGAACTTCAGAGCAAAATCAACACCTTGATGACTATCAGAGGGCCCCCTGCCCCACAATATACTGAAAGCCAGAGAGTTTGGTTGTCTTCTAGAGACCTCTTAAAATCCACTTCCAAGAAGTTAGGTCCTCTTCCGGGGACACACCAAAAGTGTTTCCAAGCCAACTGAGAGACATAATCTCAGCATGCCTAGCGTGCCCTGGGTCTACCTCTGGGCCTACTCCCATTTGAACATAACTGAAACTGCTCATCTAGAAATCATCCTAGTAGAACTATATCACACCATATCAAATGGCTTCTTTCAATATGAAGTGCCCAATGTATAGCAGCCAGTGTGGCAAAGGACCTCTTCCTGTCTCAAAGGCTGAGACCAGACACCTTTCAGAGAGGTCATTTCTGCCACTTGTATATGCGAGCTCATTCTTTCAGTCACTAAACTGAGCTCATAGGAATGCAGATCTAAATCAACAGCTCTTTCTTTACCACAAAAGAGTGGCACAGCATTTAGATTACTGCGGATGCTCAAATGAATTATATTAATAATGATTTAATCTATTTTGTTTGTTTTTAAGTTGATTTCTTAAGTTGTGGTTTACAGCAAAAATCCTTCCTCAAGTGAAATGCATATTTACCATGTCACAGTGTAAGATCTATCACACCATTTTTGCAGTAGCAGCTAAAAGCAAGCAACATTTATAACACTGGCGCCGCTGTAAAATGGACATTAGAGCATCATTCCCACAGCATCAAATGCTGCTGGGGTTTTTTTCCAGTGCCAGCACACCTCACAGATAATCAGCTGTCCTTTGGTATCTGTGCTATGGAGCACTGGGTCTGTCACATAATGTTTGCAAAGGACCTCATATCACTGCATTTAAACACGCTGGGCAAATACAACATTTTTCAAGGTGTAGCATTAAATCGCAAATTCCAATCTTTTGTTAAACCTAAACAGGCAGCGAGTGAAAACTAACGTCAAAAGCAGGTTTAAAGGAGAAAAAACAAGACTGAAAACCAGGAGGCTGTGATCTCCTGGTTAACAAACCTGTGATTTATTTCACCACAACAACTCAAACGTCCTAATGTGGACATCTTTCATCGCTCTGTGTTTATTGTAGGACACATCTTTGCGTATCAATCTCAGACAAGGAGAATCGGACAAAACGGCAGTATTTGACATCCCTGGATGAGACTGCATTGCAAGATAAATTGAAAATTTCTGTTTTATTACTCCACACAGCGGGAAGCCACAGAGCAGTCACATCCTCTACAAATCTTTAGGGGATCGGTGCATTTCCAGGATAGATGCAATATACTGTATCACTGCACCATCAAGAAGGCATCCCAAACAGAAGCCATGTAGACCAAATGTAATTACAACCACTTTTGGTGTACACAGGCCTAATCACAACCGGAATTACATGGAAGCACATGTCAACGCCACAGAGGATACACAAACACCATCCTGACAGCATGCAAGAACAAGATGGTAGACAGCAACAGCACGGAAGACATGCATACAGACTATGCCCTTGAGATGACAGAAAACACACATATTTTACATATATTATACTTGACATCATCAACTTCTCATATTCATAATATTGAATATGATGTTAGTGCAGCCCTGTTGCACTGCAAGCCTAATCTTCTTTGGGAGCCTCATGTTAGAACATCATGAGACAGCAGGGTTGTCCAGCGATGATGCTGATTTAACCTGAATAAGAACAGCAAGACTAGTGAATATCGAGGGAATTTATAGGCAGTCCATGGGGTGTCATGTGACTTCTGCACACCCTGCTCAGGACTATCTACAGCAGTAATGCACGTGAAGCAAACCTCTGCTGCTGCTGTGTGCCACATGTGATAAAAGGCAACTTCGGACAATCCCCTAACCTGATTTTCTAGATATTGTCTGGAGTCCGTGTACACTCTGCAGTCCTTACACTGTCTGAACATCTACTTTTCCCTTTTCATCTATTCTACTCTCTGAGTCTCCTATCGCTTCTTAGGACACACATTTATGTGAGCTGTGCATGCATGAGCTGATGCAAAATGTCCTGGGCAGCAGGGACAAACTGCCCTCGTTCATCTTCCCACAAGAGGATCCATCCATCGGGGAGAGGGGAGGCAGAGTAATAGACAGAGCAAGTGACTTGATTTTTCACCTTCACAAACAGAGAGCGATGATTGATCCTTCTTATAGAGAACTTTGTATCATATATATTAATCATTTTGTTGAATCATCTACATCTAATGGCCTAATTTATACTGTTTAGAAGATGTCACAGGCTTAATCTTGCAACTAAGTGATCCACAGAGATCGCATGGTAGATTTATTTGAGGAAAATATGTATATGTGTGTATGTTTACTGTATAGCAAACACTTACAGGTTCTGGTTTACAGCCATATTTGGCTTGTTAAGACACTGCAAAATATATCACTGATGCAGAATTTGCAAAACTTAGAGCAAAAAAAAATATCATAATATTTTGATGTGACATTTTTAAAATTGGCCACATACTGTATTTGTTTGTTTGTTAATGGGCCAAAACACTATCTAAGAGACTGCTGATGTGTGTTTGCCAGACTGATTGGCCCAGGGGAGCATAGTGGTAACAGGTGAAAACAAGCAGATTTGTTACGGATTAGCCACGGGGGTGTTGTGCCTTATTTTCATGTAAATTGGGTCATTGCTCATTTGACCATGTTAATTTCTTGATATTCCCTGAAAGATTAGATCATCATTAGATTTTCTCTTTCTTTCTTTTTTCCCTTGGCAGTCATCAGTGTTTTCTCAGAATGAACCACAGTGATTTTCAAGAGATGAGCGTGGCTGTGCGCAGAATGTAAGCAGAATGCACGCTCTGTCTCTTCGTGGTTAGTCCTCATTATTCATTCATCCACTACCAGTGTGAGCAAGCTTAGCTCCAAGCCTTTATAAAATACTTCACAGTCCATACTGTTTATACTAAGGGTACATGTCCAGGAATACAACAGACATGCATTTTGTCAAATCACTGCCTCTCTTTCTTATTGTCCCTCTTTCAAGGTCTAACTTCTGAGCTCCAACCTCCAGGTTAAAGAGGCCAGTGTCTACTTTCCCTCCCAAGGAAATATAGTGCATTCCTGAGGAGACATGAGCCATGTGTGGCTGCATCTCTCCGGAGGTGTTTGTATAGAGAGACAAGGTGTTAATTTGTGTGTGTAAATTTCTGTCAAAACACAAGTAAACAAATTCCTTAGGGTGTACCTACAGTGCGTGTGTGTGTTCCTATGTTAATTTTGCATAGCTGCAGTAGTGTGTGTTTGTTGTGTGTCACAGTGTGGGCCCAGAGGCTATTAGCTGCAGTCTGACACATTCCACTAATATCTAAACAGGTTTTAATCCTCAGGATGATTCTCAGCCAAAGCAAGCAGATAATATTAATATCTTCTCGGTCTGTCAGTCACTCTGCCCATACGTCAGTTGTTCATTTAATGACTGTGCCATAACAGTGTGAAGGAAACTACGAAAAGCTCACTACTTATAGACAGAGCAATAAATGTAGTGCAGACACATCCACATCTATCCTGACAAACTTGTGATGCATCTGGGAGGAAATCATTCCAGCTAGCCTTTGCCAAAGTCTTACCATATCCTGACACAGCTAATCCTAACCACCAATCAATAATTCAGTCACACATGCATACAGCATCATCTTCACGGAGAACCATTCTTCCTTCTGTCAAAAAAACGCACACTCACGATTTCTGGGTTTCTCATCGTCCATGCCCTCCTCTTCATTCTCTGGGTCAATGTCTTCGGCTTGAGTGATCCAGTCTAAATAGCCCTGTATTCACACACAAACAAGGGAAATACTGATGGGTAAACAGAAAGATCAAACTTCACATCTGTTTGGAATCATAAGAATGAAATGTTTTAGAATATGTATCATGTGTCTCAATCTTCGTGTGCCCTATTTTTTTTTACACTTTTCCATGAGGTAAGAGGAGTGCTTGTGTTGTTTTGTAACTTAGGTAACTTCTAAGTAAAGTTTGCTCTGCTTTCCCTGCTCACTGTTACTGAAGGGTTACAGGTTACTGAACACTGACAGTACAATGAACCTAAGTCTTTGGTAAAGACTGTAACAGCTTTTCTGGCATGGGGACAACCGCATGCACACATGCACACACACACCAAACTACCTTGAGGTCTTCCTCCAGTTGCTGTTTTTCTCTGAGTTTCTGGAAGTCACCGCGCGCCTTGGCCTTCTCTCTCTCCTTGGAAAACTCTCTGGGAGGAGGGGAGCAGAAGAGAAGGAGCGGGGCAGAGAGTTGACGGGAAAGAGAGAGCAAACAGAGAGAGAGACAGGAAAGAGAATCTGAAAATCTTGGCTAAGGTTTTGGCAAAATCATGTGACAAAAGTGATCAAGTTAAAAGAAAAGGATACTTCGGAAAGAAGAAGAGGGAAAACCCTGCCAGAGAGAAGAAAAGTTAAGTAACGAAAGAAAAGTTTTGCCACGGAGAAACGGTGTTAGTATGCAAATGCAGCTTTTGGTTTCCTAGAATATAGATCTTTATACCTTATTAATAATTATTTACATATCAACCACTCAAATAATGAAATACCATTCAAGCCAGCTGGGGTTCCATGAAAGATGATGAGGACTGATTCCATGTGATTCACATAGACAAAAGGAAGAACCAAACAAAAGAGTGAAAGGAATTGATGCAGCAGGAACCCTATTCATTTAGGCTGTTGCACTGTTGATGAATTGTACCACCTTTTCTCAGCAGGGAACAGGTGATGATTTCTGGCTGATGCATGCTCAGCTAATATGATAAAAAGCTACAGTGAAAAGTCTGCCGATTGTAAAAACTTACGTACTAAATATTAAAGTTCAAGACTTCATTTATCTGTACTGGACTCCCAGGTGGATCCAGGCCAGCTGGGAAATGGGATTCCTGTGGTGTTTTCTGGGTCTACCCCAGGTTGCAATGTGTTTGGTACAACCCCGGAGGGAGGCACAAAGAGGGTGCCCTCACCAGCTGCACAGCCTCAGCTGTTGTCAAATAGTTGGAGAGGTGGCTCTGCACTAAAGTCATCCTGCATCACTGAGCTCCGAACCTTTTGCCCGCCAACTCATTCTTTCAGTTACTACTCAGAGACATTGATTACAGAAAAAAGTTATAGGTTTGTACCTCACCTGGATTTCGGAGTTTTTGTGCACAAAGAACACGTGCAGAAAAAACAATTTAAGACAATTAAAACCAACGTGACCAGCGAGTGTGAAATATCATATCATTATGATGAAATTCAGTGAAATTGCTTCCAGGTGACAGGAGGGAAGAAAGAACTGAGGAACAGTTGATTAAACGGTGCACTCGGGGAAGGTCAAAGATCCAGTCTGAACAAAGGAAATTTATTCAGATGAGGGCTGACAGGACTTGGGAGACTTGGGAATTTTTGCAGTTAAAACGTGAACAAATTCATATTTAAAGGCCTGCTGGAAAATAAACACAGCAAATGCCTCCTTGTCATGAATATTTTACATAGAAGTAAACTTCCCTACGTTCGTTTTGAACATACAAGTGGGACTCTTTTTGAAGCTCAGGTTTAAGCGTTATCTCAATACTCCTAATCAGATTTCAAGCAATTAGCACAAAGGTTTTAAGAGAGGTTGTGTAGGCTGTTAGTGTTTCACTGCTCTCCAGAGATCAAGAACTGATGAAACTCTTGGTATTGTTATTGACTTTTTTTTGGTCATGTCTATTGGCTGGGCAGAATTCAAGTGTTTGAGGATATCTGTGTGAAATTTAGGGGAATGATGGAACCTCAGATTGAACTCAAACCCACAACAGCAGATCAATGAGCATTAGGACAAACATCTATTGTCCCACTTGTCAGAACATTAGCAGGAGATCCAATCCTATTGATCTGGGCTTGTGCAGTTCAGTGCGCATATCCTGTATGTGTGTGTGCGAGTGTGGCCTTGAGTGCTAAAACCTTAGGCTCCACGCTCATTTTCCAATTCTCCACTGTCTCACCTTTCTGTCCTCAGTCATCTTTTAATTCTCCTTTCTCTACCTACTCATTCTCTTTCGGTCGAGCCACTTTCTCCATCCTCTCTGTTTACGTATTACATCAAATCCAGACAAACACAGTCACACCCTATGCCTATGTCTCTACATCCGTCACTCTCCTTCTTCCTGTTTAGCCATTAGTTATTATGCCAATCTGAGACCTACACACACCATGGAGTAACCAGTTGGTAAAAGGTCAGGCTGTGTAGTGAGCTGACAGCATCATTAGTCACAAGTCAGACAAAGAGTCGGACTACCAAACCCCCCAAGCTGTTTGGTACAGATAGACCTCTATTATTTTCCCTACAATGCTGCTGCCACCTCTCCTGAGGGTATCAAGTCAGATTCAGGTCAGTCAGTCAGTCAGGGGTGAGACATCTGACTCTAAAACCTGTTCCCTGGCAGAGCTGATTTTGGAACTGAGAAGTTTAAGATGTTTTTAGGTGGCAATTGATATACTTCTGTTACTGCTGAATTTAGATACATTTTCTTGCATGTTTTTGTGTATTAACTGCTGGTCTATAAACAGCTTTAATCACAACAGTTCTTAGTTTACATATTAATTCCTTAAAAAACCCCCCAAAATGAAATGGTAGTTTTTCCACCCTGCATCAGTGCTGAAAACAGAGCACTTCACTTCACAATAGCACTAGTGCTATTTTGCAGAAACAGCAGTGGAGCCTTGTAGTAAGAGAAACAATACCCAGAAGGTTTCAGTGGTCTTCGAGCCAGATGCTCGAGTATGATTTCACTACAGTCAGCTACAGTGATAAAAAAAAAAAATCTATGTGCAGTCAGCAATGCTCAGTTGGAAGAGTCACAAAGCCTCAGATACATGGTCTTGTAAAGCAACCAAATGGGACTATATAGAAACACAATCTTGTACATGCTTTGTACTCATTAAATATAAACGCCAGCAGCAGCAAGAGGCAGGAAGGAGAAGGAAGTAAAGAGATCCCTTGAGCAAAAGACCAGAAGCAAAATTCTCCAAGAGCAGCAAAAAGACAAGAAAATTAGTTTCAAACGACCTTTGACCCTGCCCTTACCCGCTTAATACCCCCAGAACCAAGTTTAGCACAAAGAAGGATCCGATGATGATTAAGGTGACAAAATAGACCCAGGGCCACGTGTAACCTACAGCATCATTCACCTAGGAGGCATCAGGATAGGGGGCAAAGGGAGGAGATAGAAGGATGGAAGATGGGAAGTAGATGGATGGTAAAAGAGGAAAAAGTAAGACAAGAAGACAGGGGATTGAAGGAAAAGGCAGGGAGTGGTAGGATGATGGGGATGGGAGAAAGGAGAAGGGGGGATAAGGGAATGAATTAGATCCTTGGTGAAAGTTCCCAACAGATGGAACCGTTTACCTCTGCTTGTTCCTTGCTGGGATTATGGTGCATTGATATTATTTGTTAGTCACTTAGCGTGCCACATGGCAAAGTATTTGGGCAATATGAATGTGAGAAATGATAAAGAGATGCCTTGGTGGATTCAGCGGGTCTTTTAAAACAGTGAAACCTACAGCAGGCTGCGAGTCTCATGGGACAAACAAAATAAATGAATTAATGTATTCCTGCAAGAAAAAAGTCAGAAGTTTAATAATCACATAGGTGATTCTACTTCCACTGTAATTCTTCTTTTTCATCCTTCATCACTGGAGAAATAAGAGTGTAGTTAGACAAATGAAGAGACTGTGCACCAAGACTCCCATGGACTGGAAATAGACATCAAGTCAAAACCATTCTCTGCCGATTTATTGACAATTATTTTTTAACATTATCATCATTATTATTACCATCATGTGTGATCTGCAAACAATGTTTTTTACAGATGCTTAAAAAAATGCTTTTCACTACTCAGTGCAGCCTGCTGTTCCATAATTTCCATATTTAATGCCACATTTCCTCCAGACTCCACTCTGTCCTTATTGTGTTTTACCTGTTGTGCAAGTTTTTTTAGCATTCCACCTCCATGGCTGACTTGAGGGGTGAATTATTTATACCCTAGTGTGTCCCTGCAGACCGGGAGGCGCTTGTACTGAAACAGTGTGACTTGGCAGAGTGGGGTAAAACAGCACCCAGCGAGCCTGCTCGAGCAGTATTTGTTGAAACAAAACACACAGCGCAGCACATGCCTTTAAACAAATATAAACACTCTGTGTGTGCGCGCACAAATGTAAAAAAAAAAAAAAGAAAGGTAAATGCTAACTTGCAAGAGACAAACGTGCATGTAAGCTAAAAAACATGTAGGAACACAGCAGTGTTCATTTTAAGTTGAAATGTGTTACGTTTTGGAAATGTGTAAATATTTGTGTGTATGTGTCTACCTGTCCAGCACAGACAGGTGGGCAAACTGACATGAACACGACAGCTAGACGTGGGGTCACTCGCAGCTTTTTCTGAGTGCTTTTGTGTATTTCTTTCAGGCCTGTGCCAAAGGATTGATTGAGTGAAAGAGAAAGGGAAGAGAGCGAATGATTTTGCTCAGTTCAGTGATCATCATTTTATCTTTCTTCAACAACAGAGGACTACGGTTGTCTAGCTCTGCTTTTTCTGGTGGAATGATGAGGTGAGACTGCTGTCAGCACACGGCTCTTATTTGCATCTAATTTATTATTTTACTGGGTCTGTGTGTATGTATGTGTTAAAACATTAATGACAACAAAAAGAGAAATAATAAGAAAAAACTTGCACTTTAGATTGCATTACGGGAGTCTTGTAACATCGTCATTTATCACATTTAAAATAGTAAATAAAGCCACACAGCACACCTACTGCACATACACAAGTGACAACAGCATAACCTCTTACCCGCTCAACACTCCCAGAACGAGATTGAGAACGAAAAAAGAGCCGAAGATGACAAGAGAGACAAAATAGACCCATGGCAGCTCATAGCCCATGGCATCCTGCATCTGAGAGAGAGAAAAGGCAAAGAGGAGCGAAGAAGAAAGAAAAGGAGAAAGAAGAGGAAGGAGAAAAAGGGGGAGTAGCACAGATGTGGAATCAACAGGTGGGTGAGAAAAGTAGGGAAAGAACAGGAAACATGACAGAAAAGGTTTTGTGAAGGTTGACAGAGAGAAGATGAAGTCACGGATGAGTCAGGGCGGTAGAGGTCAAGGACAGGAAAGTGTGTTAGAGAGAGAGAGGTTAAAAGGAGATAAAAGCAGGAAAAAAGAAAAGGAGCGGTGCATGTTAAAAGAGCAGCAGATAGCAATGAGAATGGCATAATTGTATGATTAAAACTGACTATAAGCCTTTTATCCTTTGCTTGGAGAGCAGGCAGGCCACGATCCACAATTAAGAACACTTTTGTAATTTAATGGCAAACCCTGGCTGCAATTTAAAAAATCTCTTTAAACAGTTCCACAGTAACTTAAGTAATTTCATCTTAGATTGGTGAATGGATCTAGAAAGTCTGTGAAGGTTCTCAGTCATCCAGGTCATCGTAGTCAAAGGTGCTTGCAAAGAAAAGCGTCTGGACTTCTTTAAGTTGCTTGAAGACGTTTCACCTCTCATCCGAGAAGCTTCTCGGATGAGAGGTGAAACGTCTCACCTCTCATCCGAGAAGCTTCTCGGGTGAGAGGTGAAACGTCTTCAAGCAACTTAAAGAAGTCCAGACGCTTTTCTTTGCAAGCTCCTTTGACATGGATCTAGAAACAAAGATACAACAGTATCAAGAGAGATTAATGTGGAAATTGTTGTGATGAATAAATGGGGTGGATATATGTAGCAATCGATGCTGACAAAGTAAGCAGTTTAGCATCCAGGATTTTACTTCAAAACAAAAGTCCCATTATTAGACTATTAGATTACTGATTAGATTGAGGTTGTAAATGCAAAGGTTAGGTTAGCAGATAATAATATGATAAGGCTCTTAATTAAAGAATTTAACACAAAGACTGGGGGACAGAGATAAAAAGGGGAGATGATAAAGGAGAAGGCTGACAGCAGGTTTATGTGCTGTGACAGCAGCAAATGTTGCATGTTGATATTTTGTAGTGAAAGTGACGCTGACAATTATGTAAAATTACAACACAAACAAAATATTGTCAAAGGGCTGGTGCTTCAATCATTCGACTATTTAACATTTTACAGCACGTCAAATTTGTTATAGGCGTGCTGTGGGTAAATATAAACAGGAAACTGCAGTAGATAAGCAGAAATAGCAGAACGGATGTAGAGCTAGTAACTCAACCAACAAGCACATACTGGATGCACATTTTTACGTGATATCCCTACAGTGGCTCTTAAGAAAACATCAGGAAACAGAAAAAACACATAAACCACAGTGAAAGTTTAATAAAACACAATGGAAATAGAAAAAATTAAGCAAAAGTGAAAACAAAAAACAGAATACTTTTGGGGACACTATAAGGTGACGGAACAGCTGCGGAAGTGCCAAGCTAACAGTAAATAGCTAATAGCAAGAATGTATTTACGTTATTATATGAATCATGTGATTAAAACAAAAATTACCTTCCATCTTTTTAAGCCTCACAACACCGATGAACCCTCTGGTTATTTTAAGCGTGTCTTAATGCTTGGCATGCGTTGGTTTCCGTCATTTCTGCAGCTGGTTCGTCACGGTATTGTGTCCCCAGAAACACTTCTGTTGTGTTTTGTAGAATTTTCTTGTTTTTTTCTGCTTCTACTGTGTTTTAGTCAACTTCTTTTTTGTTTTAATCAATTTCAGCTGTGTTTTTTTTTATTTCCACGGTGTGTTGTTCAGCTTCTGTTTTTTTGCAGTGTTTTTCTAGTTGCTGTTATTTTCTTAAGCAACAGTCCATTTGACCTCTCAGTGCCATGTAGATCTCAAACACAAGAGAAATTTATTTTGCTACTTTTTGTAACTAATTTATAACCATTTTATAAAATGTCAAGCCAGAAAGCTAATGCATTTACTTCCCTACAAGATAAAACTTTCAAAAATGCAATTGCAACAAAGCACTTAAAGCTGTTCTAAAGGTTTGTCCAGCATCTTGAAAGCCCTTTTGTTCTAATTTACCAAGCTCTATTTGATTTGATTAGCAGGGAAACTTGTCCCTGCGGAAATATTTAGTTGTCTGTGGCCCCATGTTTGCTCACTTGACACTGAAATCAAGCGTAGGGATTCTACACATGTTCTAAATGAATCTGCAGCTTCAATTACACAGTGTATTGTCTGCATTAACCTGAGATAGAAGCTAACTCTGTGTGTGTATTTGTTCAGTCTTTGTATATGTACCCACCTTTCTAAAACAAGTGTTTTTGTTATTGTGTTATACTCCTTTCTCAAAAGCACTCATCTGGCACTGATGTTACAGATACAGTAAAGAGGCTCCACGCACCAATCCCTCTGGTACTCAGTAAGCCACACAAACACAAAAACACTGCTTTGGTGTCCGACTCACCCAGTACAGCACATCCGTCCAGCCTTCCATGGTTATACACTGGAACACCGTTAACATGGCAAAGGCAAAGTTGTCGAAGTTTGTGATGCCGTCGTTTGGGCCCTCCCACCCAACTCTGCACTGTGTTCCATTCTGCTTGCAATGTCGACCATAAGCTCCATCAGGTGCACATGGTGCTGGCTTTTCCTCTGCAATAGTGCCTGTGACAAAAGAGAAAAAAGTGGCAATGGCCATTTTTTTTAATTTTTCAGATATCTTACAAATAATGTCTTTTTTGTTGCTTTAATGATGCACTGTTGAGGAGGGTCAGAGGTGGAAAATTAGACTGAATTACACACAAAGATCATTTTCTGTTGTACGAGGGAAAAAACAGCTCAACAAGACAGCTATAATTTATTTAGAAACCACAGATGTAGTGAGTTAAACTTCATAGAAAAAGCCATTTTTAGCTTTTACCCATCATGATTTTTAATGTAGAAATCAAGCAGCAGGAAGCCAACTTAAAAGTAGCAAAAACCACAGATCCTCGAAAGCCTGCTTGAGGCATGCTCCAAAAGGAGGTCACTTGTCAAGGATTCACATGTTACGATAACCAAATTTATAACAGAAATAAACATGTTTAGAAGCTGGTATAAAAACATTTTGTGCTCTGTAGCTTAAGTCTGCTTTGATGCCAACTGTAAATTTTCACATAACCCACTGTTTTAAGTGTATTTTGCATTGGTAGCACGTGCAAGTTTCACTTCCAATAACTCTGTAACTTTTTAAGATTTTGTCATATTAAAACATACTGCAAACTATAAGTTGCTCACTTTTTTTCGATTGTGTTTTGTTTTAAGCCTGTTTTTCACTCGTCAAAGTTAGCATCTCATGTAGCAATGCAGTGACTTTACACAGGCCTAGAAAGCAGTTGGCAATTGTCTGCTAACCACTGGCTGCTAGGATTATTCCTTACTGGTTGCAAGAGGTTGCTGGCTTACGCTGTGAAATCAGTTGCTAAACTCCAGTCATACATGTCTAGAGACCTGTCAGCTACCCCCTGTAATCAGCGATTGCCAGGGAAAAGTTGCTTACAATAGCTAATTGCAAAGAGGTTGCAAACAAACTGCCTTGTGAATGCCACTAACTGTGAAGACATGAAATATACTGAAATATGTTGATTTCTGTGGCAAAGCACCACTTACTTTGAAGGTGAACTGTCTCTGCTTCCAGTTTGTGTCATGCTTTTTCCAGTTAGTTAGCATGTTTGCAGACAAATTGGAGCCTTCCATGCAAACTATGGGTGACAGCATCAATCTGCTAGCAACCAAAGCAATTGTAAAGAAGCTTTTGGTATGGCACCTGTTTGCAACAGAGTTCACCCTATTTGCCAGCACTAGCAATAGCAGAAGCTCCAAGCTTCAAAACTCTAGTCAATGTTTCATTTCAATGGAATATCCATGTACTGTACTATTTATGATATATAGTGGCGACTGGATCCTTGTTATCAAAATTCTCCTTGAGATCATGACTCCTTATGCTTTTGTTTACACAGACTTGCACTTTTTTTATCGAGCATACTTTTCGAACTCAGCTGCTTGTCTTTTGAACTGCAGATCCCAGCAGGAGAGATTTACGCCCATCCAAGCAGTGCTCACTGAACATTTTGATTTTTTGCTACGGGAAGCTCTGTTACAGATTCAATCCATTCACATAAAAAAAGAGGTTGAAAGGCTAAAAGGACACCATGAAACAACACCAAACAAAGGCACCATGAAAAAAAATCAATGTGGAAAAAGTGTTTTACTAATTATACAAAACAAGCTCTTCAGGGTGATGTATAGGATAGCAGAGTATTCCACTGGCACTTACCCTGTGGAAAGCTAATGCCTCTCAGGGGATGTATAACACCATCATAATAACACTCCAGTCCATTATACCTGAGGCCCTTTGCTGAAAATTGTTTCAATCATTTATGGCAGCTGTTGTTTCAATTATTGCTGAAATTGTTCCTGCTCAGAAACATAAATGATGGTTTGAATAATTAATTGATGTGATCATTTAACTGTTTAAGGTTTGTTTGCTGATAAAGTTTTACTGTAGAGTTCGAATTTATGCAAAGCTCAGTCAAACCAAAGACCTTGAACACCAAAGTTTGCACTTTGTATGTATGTGAATAAATGCTAACTGAAGCATGGCTGCACATACACTTCAATACATGCTTTGATCATGTATCTAAGCAACTGAAGTGTTGTGTGCCATTGGCTGTGTTTGATCGTGCATGTTTTTATTTATATCTGTGCATCAGTGCTTATAAATAGGTATTCTACGAGTGAGTGTTTGTGTGTACCTGTTAGGTTATGAACGCAGGTCTTGTGCATCTTGCCCATGAAGAGCTCCAGACCGATGATGGCATAGATGATGATGACGAAGAGGACCAGCAGGGCGATATGGAGCAGAGGAACCATGGCTTTGATTATGGAGTTCAACACTACCTGTAAACCTGCAGGAGGCACACATTTGCTAAGAATCCAAAAAGGCATATGAGAGTGTACAGAACATTTTAAAAAAGCATACAGTTCTTATAAAATCTGAGGATTGGAGACTTACTGTCATTAAAAATCATTACTGCCACCTCATATACCAGCATTGTCATAATGAATCACCATGCAAGCACTTAAGCTGGCTGTTATATTTCATCTGAAGCTTTAATATTGCTTTTGTACAGATATTCTACTGAAAAGTATGACTTCTATTAATTGTAGGCAAAGAAAAAAACATGGTATTTTTAAATGCAAATTTGTCTATGAGCAGAACACCTTTCCAGTTAAATTTAATAAATGCTTTAATGAACAAAAGCTCAGTGCTCTGCATATTAATAACTTAAAACAAGAGGAGCAAAAATATGTTGCTGCTGAAGAGGCGTAACAATACAAAAGGCAGTAGGAGAAATTGTGGGTTTATTTAACTGACTAATTTGTTAAAACAAACTAAATTAAAAACAAAAAAGCTCACAGGCTTGCGCATATAGGCGAGACCAGTTTATCAGATTACACTCGTATTAATTTAATCAGTTACTCTTTTGAACTTTTTAAAATGCAACTGCAAAATTAGTGTGGTGTCATGGAGTGAGGAACACTTAGATAGCTGCTGGAACAGCAGTTTTTCCACTTTTCAGTCGTGAATAACTGGCATGGCTAAGACGTCTTGATTGTACAACCTCATGTTTTTCTTCCTTTAATGATCAGCCTTTAATAAAAAGATAATAAATTCCACAGCACATAAGCAACTGAACACCATCTGTGCGCAAGTCAGCTGGCAAACACGCTGTTGATCAGTTGCCACGACTGCCATGACAGCCCAGTGATGTTGGACAGCGCACAACGGCACTCAGCACTTTTACACCAAATGACAAAGTGATAGCTGTGCACTTGCATCCTCTGCATTTGTCTGCAAGTGTAATGCACATAAAGGTGGAAACACACTATTTTCATTAAGAGTGTCTTCACAGACAAGTACGCACATAAATCGTCCAGTTCTGAAAGCCTCTGCATTTCTGACAAGAAGAAGACTGGGTGTGAGTATATGTGTGTCATCATGTGTGGCGTCAAGCACCAATGCAAGCTTCAATCTCTGGTCCATTCCACCCCCCACAACACCCAATCACCATTCACACCTGATCCCCAGAGCACCATTTGTGCTCCTGCTTTTCTCTCTTTCATTCTTCATTTTTACTTCCATAGCTCTCAGTACTTACTCGGTACTCCAGAGACCAGTCTGAGGGGTCTGAGTACTCTGAATGCCCTCAGAGCCTTGACATCAAAGCCCGCCGCTTTCCCTCCAATAGGAGTAGCCCCATCCCCTTTTGTGGCCTGCTCCAAGATTGCACTGAATAACCTGTAAGACAGAAGGTAATGACTTCAATAACCATCAGTTTCACATTGACATCCCATTTCCACATACTAGAGAATCTATGAGAGAAAGAAAACAATAAAAGAGATACAGCTGTAAAGGCCCCACCACAGTTGGTGTCATTATGGCCATGTGTTTTACATCTTTGTTTGCCACTTTAGACATTGTCAGTAGTGTTGCACAATATCAGGTTTCAGTTGAAATAAAACTTTTTAAGCACTTTTTTCATTAATTCTATACTAAATGAATCACCAGTGGAAACATTGCAATATAAGTGAAATGTGCTTACAGCAGCCAAATTTGGGAACATATTTTTAGAAGGTAAAGGCCTGGTGAAGTCAACAGTGTCGTTTCACAATTTGACTCTTGAAGAAACTCGAAAGCAAAAAATAAAACAGCTTAGCAAGTTATCCTTCCAAGAAAACAATCGAAAATGTTTCATCTGTTCCTTCTGTCTTTCGCAGATAAGGAAATGTGAGGCATGTGGCTTTAATGATTTGACAGTCAGCTCCACAGATGCCTGTGCATGACTGTAGTGAAGAGAGCTGCACAGTCAGGTTATGTGGTACTATGCAGAAAAACTCTCTTTTAAAATGTCAAATGTATTTTTACACTGTTGCCCTTTTTAGTTATTACCCTCCATGAAAACAGAAACATCCAGCCAAGAAAGATTTAAGCAAGAACTGCTCATGAGTTTAAATTAATGGACTTTGACCAAAATGTGTGAACACTTTACTTTGGTGAAATTCAGGCCTGGGACTGATTTATTATAGTTTGGGTTACTGACTTTTAGTCAGAGTGACCAGTAATTACCAACCTTGGGACTGAAAGGACATCATTACAGAAAAGGGCCAAAACAGCTAAACAGGTGCACTCTGAGGATGGCCTTGATTTTGGATTTGAAGGGTCACAAGCCAATAAGGTTGGGCAGCACTGTTTTACTGTAGAGCAGTAAAAGTTTGTGGTAAATGTAAAGCGAAATGTCGTATAACAGTGCCCATGAGTGCAAACCGAGGTCGGTGAAGTCATAATTTCTCACATTGGTCTGCAAGAACTTGGGATGAAATACAACACCGATCCCATCAGGCAGGGTGTGGTGGAAAGCAGAGGCCAGTGCCCAGAAATGTCTTGAATGACATGATCAGCAATCACACTGTACTCTTCAGGCTTCCATACATATTTATCAGTGTAAAGCAGAAGTATAATCTTCAATGAAGAGCTAAATATGCTCTTTTTAACGCTCCCCCCTTTTGTTAACTGATATCCCAATGAAATTATTGACATACATCCCTTTGGTGTAAGTGACTCACAAGCTTGAATTTATGTACGTCCAGCTGAGCTTATCGCTCTCCCCTTCCTGTCTCTGGCTCTCCGAGATCCTTTAGAAATCACCATACAATACCATTTTCCAGCTAGCGTGGCTCAAAGGCCAGTCAGTGGCACGTTAGTCATGGAGAATTATCAATTAGCACAGATGAAATGGCCACTTGAAAAGGCCTCTCAAAACATATCTCCCTCTCTCCCTCTCACACTCTCTCTGCCTCTCTATTTCGCACTACCTCCCTCTCAATTTGATTAACTCTCTTTTCCTCTCTCTCCCCCTCTCTCTTGGTGGGAAGCACTCCTTTGAAACTGAGCACGAACAGTACGTCAGAGATTCACAATTTTGCACCACCAGCATGTTCTTTTGTTGTAGGGTGTTTAAAGGTAATTAGAGCCTTGGAGTGTAGCACCACATTGTGAGCTGTATAGATCCACAGCTAAAGATAGTACCAACCGCACGCATTCAGAAAGAGAAAAAAGGCTGAGAGGTCTCACAGAAGTCAAAATGTCAACATTTGGGTGTTTGTGTCGCTTGAGAAAAAAATATTTACACTTAATTATTATAGTTTTAAAAGCTTGAGCATGTTTAAATAGTGATTCTTGAAGCATGTAAATAACACTTGTAGCAAAGTGTGATAAAGTAAAAGCAGAGTCTCTGCTTCACATTTAGATGGCACTACAGTCCTTGATGCACTGACTCACAACTTTGAACTGATCATGTGTTATGCTGCAAATACACATACTTTACACCTTTAGATACCTTTAGATACCTTTGTTTGTTTGTTTGCTATCCTGCGAACAGAGAAAAATTGACTGACACATATTTGCGGATTTAAATAGTCTGTATATATCTACAGGTATTTATTTGTTCTTTCCTTTCTAAGTGAATTGAATTAATTTTATTTTTGTGTAGTTATCTGTGTGATTGTTTGGGCCTTGGCCAACTTTGCTTGGATCAGCTGGTTGTTGCGTTTGTGGTGTTCTAAACACGTGATATATTGAAGGATGTTTCTACTATATCTCCTTTTACATTTTTTATTTATTGGCATAAATTGTCATAAATGCTGATATCGACAGTTAATATCTACTGATAATATCAGCCCACTGATAAGCCTAATTTAGCTCATTTTGGTGTACGAGGTATGTGGAGTTGCTATCTAGTATTACTATCCTTCAAAGGCTCTGATTAATAGTCAAGTCTCTAGAACAGTGATTCCCACAGTGCAGATCAATGACTGTATAAAATCTTTTACACAGTCATTGTGCAGGAAGGAAACCCCTTGTGGGCTGTAATGGTACTGCAGGTGAGCTTCAGTAATAACAGAAGTATTTATATTTATATAAAGGTATGTATTTAGATAAAAAGTGGATCAAATCGGGTAATAAGAGATGGTAATGATATTGATCATTACCCTGATCTAAATTTAATGCTTTTATATTGAAGGTTTCCTCGAGTTTGGCCAGCCTAAGATACCACAGTTTATTCTTAGTGTATAAATTATTTACTTTTTTTCTTTTTCTTTTTTTTTTTTACAAAAAGCTACGACTGACTCATGAAATATTATACCAAACCACAATACATTATATTATCTCTTATAAAAGCAAACATAGTCTATAAAACTCTTCGAACAAACTGTCACAAACTCTGCGCTTATAATATAAATGAATTGTTTTATAAATTGTTTTGTATGCGTGAAAGGAAAAGTTCTTTCCCAGCACGTTTTGTCATTCATCTTCATTATCCAAAGGTGTATGGTACTCCTGTGTAATCTGAACATATATCTGTGTAAATACACACAAGTTTGCTTCACAATAATTTCTAACATTCTCCAAACAAGAAAAGTTCAATAGAGGAAACAAATTCTTTTTTGCGGGTCAGGCCATGAAAGTTTATTCACATCACATTCACTGTCGTCTTTAACTCGACAGCATGGAAAGTATTGCCTGTAGTGCCGAATCTGAGTGAAGTATAGTGAGTTTTTCCACAGGCTTTTTTTCCCTGTTTTTTTCCCCTCTTTTTGTTACAGTGTAAAGCAAAATATTCATTCAGCTTGTATTAATTCTGCCCAAATTTTACATCCTGGAGTACAGTAAGTGTCACGTGGTAGTTTTCTGACCCTGTAAATGCTGAACAAATGAAATAGATAATTTTTTTTTGCCTGAATCCTTCACTCTGTATTTTGTATTGATTACACCCTGAATACAAGGAGGGAAAGTAAAATGAAAGAAACATAAAATTGCATGGGGAAGGAGATGGACCTAATATATCTGAGGAAAAACAAAAGTGGAAAAAGTGATGACAAAGCGTGAAAGAGAGAAGTCAAAAATGAAGAAGCAAGGTATGTATGAATGCAGAGACCAAGGTTCTTAACATTTATTTTCCAATCTGATCTTTAAGTTACTAAAATTGAACGTGGGTCTTTTTTTTTTAATTGTTAATGATTATTAAAAATGTGGATGGGGTATGGGGTACACATTTTTTTCTGTGTGACAGAAAAAGTTTGAAAACTGCTGAACTTGAGTCTCATTCATATTCATATTGCGCATGCACACATGAACACAGCCTGTTGAATTACTGAGCCTTAACTAATGACCTCTCAGGTAAGTGCCAGCCAAGTGTGGACCGTAGTATCTATGTGTGTGTGTGTGTGTGTGTGTGTGTGTGTGTGTGTGTGTGTGTGTGTGTGTGTGTGTGTGTGTGTGTGTGTGTGTGTGTGTGTGTGTGTCTCTGAGGTTGCTCAGCACCAGGTACAAGCTCCTTCACCCATATGGTGAATAATCCAGAGGGAGTGAACTCTTGTCACTTCTCATCTATACACAGACAGACTGGCAGTTAGATTCGCAAGGGCACAGAGACAAACAGCCACTTATGCACATAGCCACACAAACACCCAGCCACACACACTCCCTTCAGCTTGTGAAACAGAAGAATTTTGTGTTTGTTAGCTTTTCACATCTATTCTAGTGGATTTTATTTGGTTTCCAATTCAGTTAAATGTCAAGTTAAAACTGAGTTTGCATATTAGTGGAGTGCTTTCTAATGTGTTAGCTCTTTAGCAAAGAAGTGGTTAGGATTAGGCAACATAAGCTGTTTGGGGGATATTAGGAAAGAATTATGATCATGTTCACCTTCACGACTGATTTACATAGCAGCAAAAAAGGAGCATACATGACCTTTGCACTGAATTCTGACTACCTCAAGTTAAAAACTAAAAATTTTGAAGTTATTCAGTATTCTCAGATCTAAATCTGAATTTGGGGGGGGGGGGGGGGGTATATCTGAATTTGGAGACTGAAGAAAGAATTCAGACTTTAATCATCCAAGCTAATAAAATACACTAATCAAAAGTCAATAAGCTGTTTGGCATTGGCATAGGAGATTTGGTGTTCCCTCTGGGTGCAACCCTCATTCTCAACTCTACTGCTCATCTCTGCTGCTCAACTCTTAAATATGTTTACAAATGTGTCAAAGAAGAAGCAAAGTTACGACAAAGAAATAAACACAAATTTCCTTACATTTTGTGCCAAGTTTATATATATGTTCAGTGGGCCTAACCCTCTAGTATACATATTTTCTGAGCCTTTTGAGGCATCCATATCCAGTCCCCTATAACATTAATCATCAAATAGACTGATGTGTCATTCTGCATGACTCCAAATAGAGTCATGCAGTCAAACAGACGTGTATTTCGCCTTCTGAACTTCCTTTGGCAAGGTTGTAAGAGAAACAAAAATATTTGCAGGCATCAGTGCATTATAGTTGTAAATTAAATCATGTTACATTACAATAAAAGGCACAATTCACATCGAGAAAGAGACATGAACAGAGGGAGACAGACAGTGAGGGTAGATAACAGCTTAAGAGTGGCAAAGGTTGTGTTTATGCCATGGGCACTGGCACCATGTTTTCAGCCGATGGGATGTATGTGTGTGTGTGTGGTTGGTGTGTGTGTGTGTGTAGTTATAGGCTCAAGCCAAGCGTGTTCAGTTAGTGATGGCTAATATGAGTGAACACTTGACTTGCAATGAACAAGACTCACTGAATGTGCATGTCTGTGTGTTGGTGTATTTACAAAGGCTTCCTCCAGGCTGAGGGTGCTTTCGTGCACACACACACACACACACACACACACACACACACACACACACACACACACACACACACACACACACACACACACACACACACACACACACACACACACTCAATTAGACCATCTTTATGGCATAAATGTAACTGTCAAGTCCAGTGGTCAAGTCCAAAATTATGTACACACAGCACAGCTGGCAAGGGGGTCACACACACGCACACACACACACACACACACAAACACGCAGGCACGCACGCACACACACACACAAACTTAGGCAAAATGGATTTAGCAGATGGACTATGTTGCTGAGTTGCAGATAAAGAAAAACAGAGCAGAGCTTTGCTATCAGCATCTCACAAGCTAATCAGTTTAAGCTTCACCAATACACTGATGGCCAAAGTTTGCTGCAGCTTTAGCACAGATTTTCTGTGAACTAAAGAAAGCTTTGTCAGCGGACAATACTCCTCTCAAATGGCTACTACAGTAATCTTTCTAAAATACAACAAAATACTAAATATACTCGAGGTATTGTGAAAAAAGAGCATGCATATCCTCAATCAGCTTCCTAATTCAGAATTACTTTGTGTGCCAGCAGGTTGGACATTGCAAATCAAATAATTTTACTGTCACAAATAGAGAAAGTGTTCAATAACGCTGACAAGATCACAGCAGTTGCACTGATCCAGGCTATCAACACAGACAATTCGACTGTGAAAAATGAACATAATTTTGGCACAAACTGAACTTTTTATTTCAATGGTTGGATGTTAAAAAAAAACACATGACTGTCGTGTTAAATTAGTAAATAAATTAACAGACTTCAGCTTCTCACCAAGGCCGTATATTTGTCTCTCTGTCGATGAGACGAGTCGAGCTGAATTTTACGAAACCTAGTGGAGATGTTGAGCAAGGAGGAGCAGTAGAAGAATCTATAAAATGTTAGTGCAGACCTGGATCACTTTCATTAAAATCGCAAAATATGGGATTGGCCTTGTAGAGTCTGTCTGAGCGCCCTTCTGGTTTTACAAACAGGAATTAGAGTAAAAGATGAGCTACAAGAGAAAATATAGCTGCTTCTTTGCCTTTGCAACTGAAAGTAAAGAAGGCCACGTGAAACGCTATCTTACTGTAATTTTGATAGATGCTAACACTATGACTACCTCTTACATTAGACAGAGGCTGCCAATTGACTTGGCTGTACTTCCATTGGTTGACAGTAATTATACTAAGGTACTATGATTAATTTGCTAATGATGTGCTGAGGTTGTGTGTGTCAGGTAGCTGTTGAAAAGAGACTATGCGTCACAATTACACAACTGAATCTATGAAATCTGCTTCATCTGTCAAACTTCATAGACTCACTTGGAGTAACAGAGAACCATCAAATAACACCTCGCAGTTTGTCTCTTTTCTGTGTGATTCTGATCGCTTACCCTACAACTACAATGATGAAGTCTAGCAGATTCCAGCCGTTCCTCAGGTAGGCGTTGGGGTGGAAGAGCAGGCCGTAGGCTATTACCTTCAGGAACGCCTCCACCGTGAAAATGATGAGGAACAGATACTCCACACGCTCCTGTGCAGACACAAACATAAAAAAGTCCATTTACTCATCTGAGGGGCATCATTGCAGCATGACATAAAACGAGCAACAGACACAGATAAAATCAGAGGTAATTATAAATGAAAATTTGAAATCAGATTAAATGCTAAGTTCATGTCGCAAAGGATTGAACTATGTGCAGTAAATCTTTTCATCGTGAGAGGTGGCTTATTGGAAAAAATTGACATGCTGTAGCACTATTATATACACACGTTCATTCACAATCATAAAACTTTTTTATTTTTCCCACATCAACTCTAAGGACATTGTATATGACTTGTGAGCACTCGCAGTGCTGGCTGCCTACTCTTTCAAATTTATCAGCCAGAACAAGATGTTCTGCCGCTGTTTATGTGGCTTCTGCTTTGTGCGTATGCATGCGTGTGTGCGTGCGCATGTTTGATTATTTATATGTTAACATGTATTTGTCTAACTTGTAATCGTGTACACAATCAAAGCATTTTGATTATTTAATCAAACTGGCTCTCTTCCTGTCCTACGACGTTACTGTCTGATGGAAGGAATGATTTCATGTGCACATGTATGCACACGCAAACACACAACGGGATTTTTACTACAGAGCTCCTCAGGGATTGTTGTCATATTGCCGACCCCAGCCTGACGGGGTCCTGGGAAATGTCCTGAAATGTCCTTGAAAGAGAGCAGGATCATATAACTTTCTGACTGTTGCAAAGTCGTAAACAATTCATCATCCACCTAATCCCTTTTCATATCTGATTTTAAATGTTTTGTCAAGTTTTTAAGGAAAATGAGATCAAAGCAATGCAGAAATCTATTTATTTCTTGCTGTGCAAATACAACATCCTATATATAGAATTATTCAACATCCTCTTGCTTTCTGCCCAGTTTCTTTCTTTCTTTCTTTTGGGGGTGGGTAATAAAAACATCTATCAATCCATCCATTCATTTTATTCCCTGCTCCTCCTCTTTTTCCCTCTATTTTCCCATGGATACATACACACAGCGGGCCAGAGGTTTGGGACAGAAGGCCAGGCAGGTCTCTCTAGGCTCCAGTCTCATCCCTGGGAAGAATCAGCTAAACCTGAAGAAGCTGTGTTTAAATTTACCAAAATATCTTCACAGGCTGACTGACAAAAGAGTTTAGGTTGGATTCCATCATTGACTTACATAACCACATACAATACAATACAATACAGCTTCTAAATTGTCCAATCCACTGGAATTATATGCCTTCAAGCCTGTTATTTCCTCTGATCAATGCTGACATTTTTCTCCTGACAGCTACAACACTGACGTCACTGACTGTGCAACACCTGAGTCACATGCTGGCCTTTGTGTTTTTAAATTTCTTTTTGTTTCTGGCTTGTTTTGAGGCTCTCAAATACTAAATCATTTGCACTGAGGGGAAACATCTTTTAAAACTTAAAACTGATAAGGAATAAGTGATTAGCAAGGATAAGAAAGATCTGTTTACCTCTGTCATAAAATGGACATGACATTGGTTTTGGAAAAAATAAAAATGTATTCTTCTGTAGATTATACAGCAGGGGTGTCGAACTCCAGGTCTCGAGAGCCGATGTCCTGCAGGTTTTAGATCTCACCCTGGGTCAAAACACCTGAACCAAATGATTAGTTCATTACCAGGCCTCTGGAGAACTTCAGGACATGTTGAGGAGGTCATTTAGCCATTTAAATCAGCTGTGTTGGATCAAGGACACATCTAAAACCTGCAGGACACCAGCCCTCGAGGCCTGGAGTTCAACACCGGTGTTTATACAGGGATGGCATTTTAAAACTGAATGCCAACCTTCTCATTGAGAATAAAATTTCTTATTCTTTAATGTATTTATTTGATTGTTGGTGATTTTAAGGACAGTACAAAGAGTGAACATTCTCAAATCATTGCTGAATGAAGGTTAAATGTTTGTAATGGTGTTTAATCCAAATCAGTCCGATCAGTCTATAATCGCTAAAGTGTTTCTAAAGTTAATGTTTATGTTGGAAAAACTTGTGTATACAGTAGCCGCATTAAGATTAGATGTTCAGGCTGATGGAAATCCGAAGGCCATCCAGCTAAACAAACAAGAAAAGACTACATCAGACTCCCATTAGGCCAGTTGCAGTGACACTTAACACAGCAATTTCCAGTACCATGGGAATCAGGCATTTTTCTAACCACTGATCTCACTTTTTCTCAAGTAGTTTTTTTCAAGTGTTTAAACTTGTTTTTTTTTTAAGAGCTCTATATAAGAGCCATCTCAAAAATGTCTCATGAATCACAGCTGCCAACACATTACAACTGCAAGAGGCTGATAAAAAACAAAAAAACTTGTCCTTTGCTTTCTTTTTTGTTCATAATGAAGCGATTAAACTTGTAAACCATGATTTTTCCCACACTTAGAAATGCTCAAGTAACTTGACAGTCAAAGAAGTGACATGAATTATAATTCTGTGGATTTAAACAGGTTGAAACACAGAATACGTGAAAGGCGAGTCGATTTTTAGCCCAGGGATTCTGCGCCTCAGTCACCTGCTCAGAAAGCTGTCTTAAACTTGTTGTGCTCCTGCTCTCTACATTTCTAACCTTCACTCCTTTCAATTCAAGTCTGTTCAGCGTCTTTTTCAGCCCAAAAGTGTCCAGCTTAATGATAAAAACTGAGATTTTCACAGTCGACACCTGTTTTTTTTTTCTGCGTGCGCGTTTCGATTTCAAAGCCGGCAGAACTGATTTGGTTTAATATTCACCGTTTGTACCGTCGACCCTTCACCGCACAGTGGAGTGTTAGCAGTGTATGCGGAAGTAATTAATCTCACAAACACACACATCCTCCCTCTCGAATATACAAAAGCTCTCTATCACGCTCGCGCTCTCTCAAAGATACACACACCCGAGCTGTGTATCTGCTGGTGACAGGCAGACAGTGCGGCGCTCAGAAACATAAAACAAAGAAAAACATCTGGTAGGAACAGCTTAGCCTGACACACATACACACACACACACACACACACACACACACACACACACACACACACACACACACACACACACACACACACACACACACGCACACACACACACACAGAAAACACACACTTCCTCCTTTCCTTCAATTCATCCAGTCCTGTAAAGGGCAAAATCCAAAGGGGCAAGACTAATTTGGTTAGTGACTGGAAAAAGACGAGAGAAGATGAGAGTACACGAGGAAGAGCGGCAGACTATAGAGACAGAGAGAGCGAGAAAAGAAAGCAGACAGAATGACCGAAAGGTAAGCATGTGGGGGCAATAATTCAGTTAACTGTGATAGGTCAACCAAACCACCTATCCATCAACTAGGCCAATCAGATTATAGTATCGACATTCTACCATAGCGCAGACATTGTTTCCATTTGCAATGACCTTCTGTGTTTGTGTGTATGCTGCAAGACAGGATTAGCTATTAAGCTGCTTTTGAAGGAACCCACAGATATATCGCACTGTGTGTGTGTGTGTTAAGGCATGTGTGTGCAAGAAGAAGACAAAAAAAGTATCATATCGAAAGTATTACAACAGCACAAATCAGTACCACAGAAGAAATATCCTATTCTTCACTTGTCCCTGCCAAATTCTGACCCGATCATCTGAATGTTGCAGCACAAATCAAGACACATTAGACCAGTAATGTTCTAATCTTCAGCTTTTGTGTACTTATGTGAACTGAAGCCTCAGGTGTGGCATCCGGTGTGGTCTTCTGCTGCTGTAGCCCATCTGCCTCAAGGTTTGAAGTGTTGTGCATTCAGAGATGCTCTTCTGCATGACTTGGTTGCAATCAGTAGATGGTTTAATTGCCTTTCTATAAGTCTGCAGCAATCTTCACATTCTCCTCTGACCTCTGGCATCAACAGCCCATTTTCTCTCAGAGAACTGATGCTCACTGGAGATTTCCTCTTATTTAGACAAATTTTTGTAAACCCTAGAGATGGTTGTGCAAGAAGCTCCCAGTTGATTAGCAGTTTTTGAAACACTCGGACTAGCCTTTTTGGCATAGGATAGTGAGCTGTCTAGGATGACACCAAGGCTCTTAACCTGAGGTGAAACGAAAACTGCGAAGTTGTCATTAGTGAATGTGAAATGATTTGGTGCCACTTAAATCATCTTTCTTCCACATGCTGGTGTTTGGTTTGATCTTCAGCATGTCTACTTGACATCCACAAATGCAGTTATATAACTGGACAAAAGGTAAGAAAGGAAAGAAAGGAAAGGAGGACCAAGGTTATTAAGGCCCTTGAAGGTGAGGAGAAGAAGCTTGTATACTATTTGGAAGTTCCTGAAGGATAGGGATGATGTGCTGGTAGGACGGGGTTCTGGTAATAATGCGGGCAGTTTTGAACCAATTGAAGCGTATGGAGGGATTTTTGGAGGAGACCATCTAAGAGTCAATTACAATAGTCAACGCAGGAGGTAACGACACTATGAACAAGAACGGACGCCGACTGAGTGGAAAGAGAAGGATGTAATCGGTTAATGGTGTGCAGACGGAAATAGGCAGAATGAGTGAGATCACTGATGTGAGATTTATAGGATAGTGAGCTGTCTAGGATGACACCAAGGCTCTTAACCCGAGGTGAAACGAAAACCACAAAGGTTCAATAGTGAAAGTGAAATGATTTGCCTTTAGTAGGTTGGATTTGGAGCTGATACGGATTTCAGTTTTATGCTGATTGAGCTTAAGAAAATTTGAGCTGAACCGGGATTTTAATTCAGATAAACATTCTGGAGGAATCAGGCCTGCAGGAGAGATATAACTGGGTGTCATTAGCAAAATAATAAAAGTGAAGATCAAATTTATTGACAATGGTACCAAAAGGGAGGATGTATATTATGAAGAGAAGAGGGCCTGAGACTGAACCTTGGGGTAAACCAAAAGTGACTGGGAATAGACGAGAGCAGAATGATTTAAATTGAATAAACTGGGAACGGTCAAGGAGATATGATTGGAACCCGGTTAGGGGTGTGTCGGAGATGCCAAGAGAGGAAAGTCTGTTTAGAAGGATGGAGTGAGAGAAAGTGTCAAAGGCTGAAAGATCATTAGTAACTTTAAGTAAAGCAGATGTACTGTGACATGAGCGAAAGCCAGATTGAAACCTCTCGTATATATTATTATAAACCAGGTGTGAATGAAGTTGAGCAGTTGTACTGCTGCTGCGCTTAATCAAGTTACAGTGTAGCAGGAGCAGTAGTTCCAGTTAATTAATGTTATCAGGTGAAGCAGTATGACTTTATAACTTTTCTCTAATTTGTTTTTTCCTTTTAAAAACTTTTACATACAGTAAGGGGTTAAATTTAGCCCAATAAGTTGGTGGGAAAAACCTGTTAATCATTTCATTTATTTTTTACAGCGCTTTAGATTTAGGTTACGATGTTGTAAAAGTTTGCACATTAGAATTATTAATATAGTTTGCAGGGGTGAAGGGGGTGGGAGTTGTTTAAACCTATGTTTTCTAATCTGATTTGATTCCACAATCTACCTTTGGAATTATTGTTGATACTCTTAAAAATAACTGCTGAAATAACTGCCCAGAGGAGTTGTTAAGATGCACGGCTGAGTGGCAAGACTTGCTTCTTGAAAGACTTTGGTAAAGTAATATCAATACCCAACACCCTAAACAGATGGAAATTCTTTAAACGACGTGGGTTCTATATGTAAGTCATATGCTCAACACCTACATCAGACTGAACTAGCAACCACCTCTTTCCTATATGAAGCCAACCAAAAGCCCATGTGAGGCTGCAGATAACAATATTAGAAGCTCAGACAAAAAAGTAAGAGGATGATGCTTTGAATTCGAGCTCTTTTAACCCCAAGTAAAGTTAGGGCCACACCTGAGGCTCTGTCTTCTTCTCTAAGTGTCAACTCCTCCTCTCCCAATTATTTTTCTCTATCCCTCTCTCAGTTTCTCATTCCTCTCTTCTACATCTTCATCTCTTTCTTTCTCTCTATCTCTGTGGGTGCCAACAAGAAGTTACCATAGAGACCAAGATGGGTTTCTACGTTACCATGGAAACTGTGGGCACTGATCAGTACAGTACTAAGAATATCCACAGCACATAGTTCTAATTACTACTCTTCTATCAGCATTCAAACTTCCTATTGTAAGTCTTTGTGCACTTATGTATACCAGCAACAGCTCCTGTATGAAATCATGTGCTCATCTCTGATGCAGTCATCATGTGTTATACTTGCCACATTTTACCTTTTACTTACCACCAGCAGATTGGACTTAGTCTCATATAAAACTTTAGCGTCACTTTACACAGCCCTTTCATCTATAACATTAAACTTAGCCAGTTCGGTATGGATGACCATGAGCACGTCTTTGCCAGTAGAAAGGCAAAAAGTGACCATATTTCAGACCTCTGTCTCAGGTGAAATAAACAATTCAGGCTGTCACTCTCATCCCATGACCTGTTCTTAATGACTTAATGCACTGTTAGTGCAAGGTACAGTTAAGGTCCAAAGTTGACCATGAGTGGGCCAGAACAGATCCTTAAGTGGGCTCACGAGCCATAAGTTTGACACTTGTGATCTACAGAATAATGTAACACAAAATCATTGGATGTTGAATGCCAAGATGATCCTACACTGCTTCAATAATGTTGAGGTCCAGCATCTGGGTAGACAAATCTATGGAAGCCCGTTTCCGCCACTAAAAAAAAAAAAAAAAGCTAGTATCCATAACTCGAAATTTCGAGTTATTTTCTCGAAATTTCGAGTTATTATCTCGAAATTTCGAGAAATATAACTCGAAATTTCGAGTTACTTTTCTCAAAATTTCGAGTTAGCTCTGCCAATCAAAAATATACGTGAATGAGGTCGCTTTCTTGTTACCCGGAAGCATATGGCGCAGGACCGCGCACTCAAAAACGGATCCCAACAAATTAAAGTATGTTTGCTGATAGTAACACCATGTGATTCAGCTAATAACACAGGGATTTCATCATTTGTGAAGCCAGGCTGAAAACACTCAGCAATCTGTGCATTCACGACTGGATGTAATACCGGTAGCTTAGCTGTAGCATTTGTAGCTGAGGGCTTCAGCTTCCGGGTAACATGGAAATGACGTCATTCACGTAGATTACTGATTGCTTTTCTCAAAATTTTGAGTTAATATGTCGAAATTTCGAGATAATAACTCGAAATTTCGAGAAAATAACTCGAAATTTTGAGTTATGGATCCTTTTTTTTTTTTTTTTAGTGGCGGAAACGGGCTTCCATACAAATCCAAGACTCCTTTTTTTTTTTTTTTTTTTTTTTTTTTTTTTTTTTTAATTTTTTATTCTTTTTATTTTATTTTATTTTTTTGGGGGGGGATGCTTTTCGCATTTCTTAAGGACATGATATTGTTTATCTGCTTTTCAGGGCTGCAACTTCTTCTTTTTGCCTCCTATTGTTCAGTTTCCTCAACATTCCAACATTCAACCAAAACATTACTTTGAAATTGGTCAGGTACAAGGCCTGGACTAAAAATAAGTGAGAAAACAGTCGATGACTGACCTTCAAAACCTTCAAAAAACTATTGCTCAATATCAATTTAAAAAATATGAATAAAGTCGGATTCTTTGTAAGCAAAGTTTTCTTTTTCCATCATGTCTTTATTCACATCACATCATCTGTCACAGTTGTAAAGGGCTGCTTGAAAATGAAAAAAATAAATCCTAATCTAAGTTACATTTAGATGCCAATTATTTAACATAATTAATCATTAACTTTATAAACAATATGAATTTAATGAAATCAAAAACACCAATTTCTACTTGGGTTTTTGGAACTTAATTGTGTAGACAGTGAGGCATGCCACTTGGCTTCAGGCTAGACTTAAAAGAGGGCGAACTGTAAACTGTAAAGATCATTATAGTAAATGAGTGGAGCACATAATTCTTTTATCTCAATTACCTTGTTTTCACAATCATTGGAGGCCAAAACTCCATCCTGAGTACCACATCTGACAGTCATAAAGAGGAAACACTCAGCTCTCCATTCCTGAAGTCTGCTCTGCACTAAGGACATCCAGCTATGAGTTTTTCATGGTCACTCAAGAGAAGAGAACTCTTTTCTTTTTCTCCAAAGCCTGCTATTGAGGTTGTATTGAGAAAGGCTCTTAAAGGTAGGCTGAGTTTCGATGGCAGCACCTTGGGTTGTAAAGTTTAATATATTGTCAATCATCTATGTCAGCTGCCCTGTTCCATGAGGCGGAAATGGAAAAGTGTCTTTTTCCTGTGCTCACTGCCTGATAAAACAGATCTCCAAGCAGAAATAAACACCAGAAGAAAAGAAAGAAAATTTCAGCATATTCTGCAGTTTTCTGTAATATAAAGGTCAACCTTCAACCTTTAACTTAGTCTAAATTATGCTAGGTTATACTACAAGTTCAATATGGCTTTGAATCCATTCCCTTTAATGTAACTGACTAATTCTGAGCTTTTAGTGAGACACTAGGTTTGGTTTACTGAATATATATGACAGTAAGAGCACGAGTGCTTATGTTCTACATAATTAAAGGTTGACACATGGGAAGGGGACAAAACAAGATGTAAGGAGGTCTACATAATATGTAATTATGATATCCAGAAGCCTTCAGCTACAGCGTGTGTTCAGCAAACATAGCTTAGCAAATATTATGATTTCATTTGAAAAAAAGACCAACCAACACTGCTTTGATATATTCAAGCTGTAAGCGGTGGCATCTCTGCCACTTACAGGTGATTGCAATTATTTTTAGAGATTTTCCTGGTAACAACTTTATAAATAGTCTATTATTGCACAACTACAGTCTCTTAGTTGTTGAGAGGCCACAGATCTGAACACAGTGGTAACATGCTGCATAACATGTTTAAATCAAGACTAAATTATAAAATTCAGTTCCAGTCTGTGGGACTCTGGCAGGAATTACATCTTGTCTTCATGCATCCAGCTGGAGAGAGATGACAAGAAAAGGGATCTATACTTATCAAGGGTCATGACCCCTGATCTACAGTTATAGATCAATGATAGATCACACACATACAGTCACTCACACAAGCAGGTAGGCCCAAGCTTACAGTAATATGGCTGATGAACTTTTGTCTATGACTGGAAAAATACTAGACTGTCATTGTTTATTTCCTGCAGTATACAGAATATCAAAGTTTACATAAAGACAAAAAACTCCAGTTTCTAGGCAACTAGCACTGTAACTACCAAATAAGAAAAGCAAGAGAGAAAAGAAGACAGGAGGAAAGTATGAAAGAAAAAAAGCAAGCACGAAAAAAAGAAAAAGCATGAAAACAAGAAGGGAAGAAAGAAAGGAAATTGAGACATTTGTATCCATGCAACAAACGTCTTGACACGCAATCTGTCTGTGGAGGTTGATTATCATGAGACTTGTGTGTCTAATGTGATAAAGATGATTCACATTTGTCTTTCCATAACAATTTTTACAAACACAGATGACATGCTGTGTTCTCTCATGCTGATCCAGGGAGTTTGCACATTTCAGCTGTAGCTTTTTTTTTAAAGGCAACTTTTAGGGGAAGAAATGACATAATACGAAGAAAGAATGCAGAGTGATGAGTATTGTGAAGGGCTGAGATTTATTTCATACTGTTGGTATGTCAGTATATGCAGTCATTTCAGAGTTTGAATACCAGCTGGCTGAGGCATTTCTATGTGGCGTTTACTCTGGATTCCTCTCACTGTCAAAGACATGCATGTTACATTAACTGGGGAACTAAATTGTACTGATAGTTTGAAATAATCTTTATTTACTTCATACCACTTTATACATCAATCTATTAACTGTATGAAACAAGCTATTTTTGGCTCCTGGCCCTCTAAACCACCTTTCTTCTTATCAGTTGCTCTTTCTGTTCAAAAGTATAGACGTTCTTCACATAACTAGTTTATGTGTAATAATTACTTCCCCTTAAATGCGTTATACCTCTGGAGACAACTGTACTGTGCTAAGAATATGATCTTTGACATCGAAGAGAAGAAAAAACTACGAGTTTTTAGAGCTTCTTGCTCACTGGGATTACATGTATACAAGCCTCTTAATTTAAAACTGTGACCAAACTCAATATGAACGTACACAACGTATAACAATATCTTCTGTTTTTCTGAGGTAGTTCTTTCTTAATTTATAAACTGATCTCACTTTTACACACTACACACAGAGAGATTAAATATGTCAATAAACCACATCCCAGCTGAAATTTCTTTTGGAAACCAGACAGCAAGTAGCATCAAGTTCTTATTCCTCTAAATAAATAATTGATTCATTCCTTTATGCTCTTAAGCTGTCTCTCTTCCTTTGAGTTAAAATGTTGGCAGCCTATCCCAGAATGCATCTGGAAGAAGTTTGAGAAATAACTTAACACACAAGTAGTCTTACATCCATAAAGCCATAAAGCCAAGCAAAAGTCAAACTGACCTTTGACAGAGACAAAACATTTAAAGTCATCTTCAAATATAGACCAAAGAGCAGAAAACCAGAGACGAGAAAATGTTTAGAAGGCTATCAACGTAAGCAGAGAACTGAAAAAGAACCAGAGTAATTGGTCTAAAAATAAAAGAACACAGGGGCATAAATCATGTAATATAGACAGCCAGTGTGTGTGTGTGACTTAGAAAGTGTTGATAAATGTGTGTACACTAGTTGATGTCTGGGAGGAGGTAACTGGTACCCTTGAGAGATGAGAAGGAGAGAAAGAAAGCTGGAGATTGCAGAAAGAAAAAGAAAGATACTGTACATAATAGGAAGAAAATTAAAAAAACACCAGATGAAAGGTTGGAGAAGCGAGTCTTCCTGGTTTTTTCCACTACCTCCTTTCCAGCTTACACACTCCCTTTCCTTTCTCCCGATCAATTGAAACATGCTACCCCTCCACTTCTGCATTCCGTTGAGTGTGTTGTGCCTGACTTATCACGACTTCGCCTGCGTCCTGCCTCACCACGCAGGGAGACAGATGCTGCACACAGACACACACACACATAAAAGTCACAGTCCTGAGTTTGGAGTTCACGTTCACACCCTCCCACGCACGTATACGCTCACAATACACACAGATTTGTGCGTGCAAGGGGACACACATGCAAAGGTACAAATGAAGACAAAGTGAAGTGAGACGCAGGATCACTGTAGTGCATCAAGATCAGAGTAGCTGCTTGCTAAACTGGCAGGAAGAGATAGATTACTATACTTTATGACTCATGATACAGAATGAGTGTGTGTGTGTGCGTGCGTGCATGTGAGTCATCTAATATGCCTCTTGGGCTGATCATGCTGCTGTGACTTCTAAGGAGCGCGGAGAGACTGAAAGGTGGTATAGAATGACAAGACCTCACCACAGCATAGCAATGATGCTATTTTTAATATAGAATATTAAAAATAGCATCATTATTCGTCAATCTCTTACAAATGTCGCCCGATTATAGTTGCACTTCACTTCTGTCTTATGTGAACATGCCAGTTTTGTGCACACGTCTACAGGAATACGAGTACTACAATAAAGTCAAGTCTACAGTAAAAACGAATAAACTGAGAACACAGGAAATCAAAGTAACTCTTAAACATCTCGGACTGCCAACTGGAATAAATGGGGGATTTAAATACGCCAGTATGTGCAGTATGGGCTTGGTTTGTCACCCCAAAGCTTTCTGTTCATATCCACCTTTACATCGTTTTGTCCTTTTTTTTTAGATTCTTCTCAATTCTCAATCAGTTGTCCTGTCTTCACAATAAGACGATGTAGAATGAAAATGGCTGAAGCAACAGACAAATCACTTAAAGAAAGAAAGAGGACGTCGCTGGTGTCGTTCTCCTCCTGGCATCAACTGAACCAAGTAATCAGAAAAAAAGACTACCCTGAAAAACCAACGATTAGAATTCTTAAAAAGAATATCAAAACTACTCAAACTATCCAAAACTATAACACAAGATTTGCGATGACAAACCCAATTGTAACTATTATTCACAATGACGCCAGCATAGGACGGCATTAACCACACGCACATACGGCGATGATGTGGGATATGCGCTATATGTGATGGAGGACTGAGTTTTGCCTTCTAGTTCTTTGCCAACTGAGATCAAACATAACATGAGTATGTGCCCGCTGATGTGCTGCATAAGTTTTCCTCAGATATGATCCAGGATGGGCCGGCAACCGTGAAAATGCTGTTCAGTGAAGCTGTGATACTTTTTAATCTTTCAATGACGGACAGAATTTTTAAAAACAGAAATAAATCCAACTCCTCAGGTTTACACAGAGTGTGATGCTTATGCATTTGCAAGGCGAATAATGAATATTTTAACATATTTTATATATTACTTTCAGTATTGGTAGTAGTCAGTACTGTGCCTTTAATACCTTTTGGGTTCTAGCTCACTGTATGAACGAGTGACCATAAAAGAAGAAATATTGGTGGCTGCCAGCAATAACCCCCAGCCCCCTACATTAACTTGTTCTCAAGTTATTGCATGCTCAAGATTTTCAGAAAGCTTTACCTCTGACCTTGAGGTCAAGGTCACTATGATTCAAATTCATCTGTTGCTCACACTTGGGGAAAAGGGTAACACCACCTGGGTCTGGGTGCAATTCCCCCCCCTCCAACGGCAAGGGTACCTAGACCCGGGGCTTAGAGTACGCTTGGGGAGTGTGATCGTGTGTACAGCGTCTCTTTATGTCTGTCTCCACGTTGGTTGAGTGTGGAGTAAGTGTATATGAGAGCATGAGGGTGGGAATGGATGTTTGTATATGTGTGTGCCTGTATTTCTGTGTCTATATGTCAGGTTGGGTGTCAGGCGCCACCTCTCTGGGGACATCTTAGGCCCTCCAAGGTATGGAGGCCTATCTCCCCCTACCACCACTTCCCCTGCCGGTGGCGGACTCCCTCAGACGTCGGTGCGTTGGTGGTTCTTTGTGTCCGGGGATGGGCGTCCAGGTACACACCGGCTCACTCCTTGGCGGCCGCTTATCGGGGCCTGGAGCCTGGGGCTTGCTCGGGCCACTTCGGAGGTGGGGTGCCCCCGGCCTCTCGGCCTGGGGCTCGGTCACTCAGGCATGGCTGGCTGCCGGCGGAGCTCACGGGCGCGTCACTGCAACTCCCCCTGGCTTCTGCTCCGCGGCTGCTGAGTGAGCCCTCATCTGGGACTCTCCTCAGCTCTTTCTGGGACAGTGGCGCGGCTGCCCCTCTGTTGGTCTTCCTTGGTCTCTTGTGTTCTGGGGCCTCTGGATGTCTGGAGTTTTGATCTCCTCCATACCTGCTTCATGCCCTGGAGGACGGGGCTGTGGCCCCCCCCCCCCACACCCTCTAGCAGATCATTACATGAAGGAACCTTTTAAAAAACAAAAAACAAGCGCGTCCATGCTCACAGGTGTACACACGGGTGATCACACCCACAAACTACACCCTTTTTGGCTCCTACCTCAAAGCACACTGTGTTCTGTTGATCTTATGTGCTGCACAATAATGTTTAATATTTAGTATTTACTGTCATATTCCCATATATCATTGTGATGTTGTTTATTCTATTACTCTTGTTCTCTTCTGCTTGTTTTCTTTTTTCTTTCTCAGCAGGTGACCCAGGTGATTGATATATGCATTTTTTTTCTTTTTTTCTTCTTTTTTTTTCTTTTTCTGCTCATTCTGTTGGTTTTTGTCTTTTGCCCTTCTCCCCCGTCCCTCTTCTCAGCTGTTTCTCTTTCCCTCTTTCTTTCTCCCCTTCTTTCCCCCAGTCAAGTCTGTCCCATGTTCAGTAAGTGAAAATAAAATAAACAATAAAAGGTGAATCAAATGGACCATTATGGCAAGGCTGGGATGGTCAATTGGTAAAGTAAATCCGTTGGGCATCTTTCTTTGCCTTTAGACAACAATTCTGATGGCAAAAGAGCCAAACGGGACAGGCAAAAAACCAAAAAAAAACAAAAAACAAAAACAGAGCAGGAAGGATTTTTGCAGCAATGACCAGCTACAGCCAAATGACTGCTGTCCTCGCTTCAGAAATTTAGGAAATATTTAAGATAAAAAGTAGGTATTGATAACTCCCCTCTAAATGTTTCAGGTCTGAAGCATTCCAGATTATATGTTTATTCAGTCACACATTTTATATTTTGCTTTATAGTCACTAAACGCCACTTTATTTCCTGCTTTTTCATTTCCTATTGATATTCACACTGAGTGCCAGGGCACTACACTGTGCCACAACAAAACTGTTTCCCCTCTTGCTGAATAAAAGAAAAAAATCCTAGAGGAAACACTGTTCTGTCCATGTTGATTTGCTCCTATCAGAAGCAAGCACACCACTCTATCTCCCCGCAGAGGGCTCGAGCAGCCCTGCCTGGGAATGTATGTGCGCTTGTTTGCATTTTTGTTAGAATTGCTCCATCATTCCTCCGCTGGTTAATGTTCAGTGGAGCGAGACCAGAGCACAACACGGTGAAAATAGAGAAACAGAGATACAATGGGAAAACACTGACATGTGTGGCTTGGCTGTGTGTGTGTGTGTGTGTGTGTGTGTGTGTGTGTGTGTGTGTGTGTGTGTGTGTGTGTGTGTGTGTGTGTGTGTGTGTGTGAAAAAGAATAAATAACACTGAGGTGTACCAATCTCATACAGCTATAAAAGCACTGCAACAGATATGTCAATTATTTCGAATGGCACCTGGAATCAATAACAATTCCTCTCAGTAAACTACACATGGTGTCATTACAGGGTCATTAAGTGCACTTAAACATGCCATTTAAAGCAAGTCATATGGGGTCATGCTTTCATGTGCCATTTGGTGCTGGGAAGTTATCACCATGTTTGCAACACTTGATTGCTGTGCAAAGAGATGTGTACTATATTTCAGGAGCTAAAGCTGATAAGCAAGGTGAGACTGAACTAGAGAAGAGAATTTACAGAAGCAAAACTTAAATCCAGGGGTAAAAGATTATAGAAAGAATGAACAGACACACTGCAAGTTTTATTTTTTTAATCACCTTCCTGCTTTTTTTTTCTAATTATCTTCATATTGCAAATTTGGATTTCCTTTCACATAAACGGTATCTGTTTCACTTGTATTTTACTGAAGTAAACTAATAAACTCAGCTGCACAGCGGTTAGCATCACTGTCTCATGGCTAATGCCAAAGAAGTTCTGCGTTGTCTTGGTGAACTCCTTCCACTGATTACATGCGGACGCTCTTCTTTTTAAACTTACTAGACTATTCAGGGATTCAGATTTAGCCACTGATGTGAATGTAAGCACGAGCCTTTGTCTGTCTCTGGGTCACAGGGATAGGCCTAAGTCATCACGGTGAACCAAGCAAGATAAGATGCTCTAAAAATATAGGTGGAAGTATGGATAAATAATATAATTCTGATTGTTTCCACACACAAAAAAATCATTTTCATAAAATCCTTTTCTCACAGAAAAAAAACTTGGAATAATTAGTCCCCCTCATGCAATATCTTTAAACTTTCATAATATCTTTGTATCCTAATAGTAAATTAGCTACTCACGCTACAGGCTAGCTTGTGGTTCCTAAAGTTTCTAAAGCTGCGTGCCAGCTGATTGCTTGCGGACATTCCAGATTCCAGTTGCCTAGGTGACCCTCGAACGTTTTGTTTAGCATTATCGTTCTCATTTGTTGTCTCTTCAGTCGCTCGCCTGAAAGTTTTGCGCTAGTCCTGCCCACAATGCATCGCCAGCAGTCATTTCGCTCGTAGTCACCTGAAATTGTGAAATATCATTCGCTTTCTGTGGTATTGGATCACCACATCACTACAAACCGCTTACATTGTGTATGCAGCTTAAAGGTAAAATTGGAGGTCCCTCTCCTTGTCGCCTCACAACAGAAAGGACCCCAGACACTAGATGCTTTTTAAGATTAGACTTAACCTTCCTTTTTTCAAAGCTTACAGTTAGAGCCAGGTCCTGCGGTGGGACTTTCTGTGATACACTGAATACTTCTTCTCCTCTCACCTTTTTCACTCTCCAAGTGTTTTGTATACAACTGCTTCCCATAACTTTTTCTAACCATTTGACACTTCCTTTTAAAAGGGAGTTTTTCCTTCCTACTGTTGCCTGGTGCTTTCATTCTAATATTGTAGAGTCTTCACAGTACAGTGCAAAGACAGTACAAAGACAGACAGTGTTGTGGTTTAGCACGATATCTACCTAAAGATAGATAAACAGATTAAAAAACACCAGGAAAAAAAAGAAAACTTTTTAAATCTTTTCTGGGACTTATGAGGCCACAATTCATCTGAAGCTGAAGAATTTCTAATGGAGACTGTAAGGGGATTATATTAAAATCATAATTTAAACTTGAAAATTAAAATATGTTTTTATATATATATATAAATGTTCGGTCAAAAAAACAAAAAATCCAATGAAAGTGAAAAAATACCTTTTGCTATTTCATTTTCACATACTTGTAAGTGATGTATTATAATATAACATGGAAGAGAAAAGCTTTTTAACACTTCATTTTCAAAGTATATATTGTGTATGTAATCTGGACAAAATTTACATTTATTACATTTTATTTTTAAAAACGCACACAGTGTCCTTTAAACGAAATCAATGGAACTACAATGACTTTAAGTGATCAACCTAATCTGTGTTGATGAAATATTAAAATATTATTAAAAAGAAGAAAGCTTGTTTAGCTCTCTTACTTGGTGCCATAGCAATGTCACCATGACACCCAAACAGGATTAGCTGCTAACACCCACTCCCCTGCTGTTACCATAGTAGCACTGCAGAAACTGCGACCCACAAGCTATAAAAAGCCAAATGAAACTTCAAAAAGCAAAGAATCAAACAGAAAAAGAAAGCAATTAAAGGGGTAACAACTTATCTTTTGTGGGTATTTAACTTGTTTGATTTGACCGAAGCACATTTTAGCCGACAGGTCAAAAAGAGAAAGAGCAGGACATGAAAGATGGAGGGAAAAGCTGTGGAGGACTATTAAAATGGCTAATGGGGTTATTATGAGGATGAACCAGAACAAAATCCATTTTTCTCTTTCCTCCTTCACTGTTGAAACGTCAGAGGACCTGTCCTCACCTTGTCTCCTTTCAGCCTCTCCCCGTCTTCCTATCACCTCTCCTTTCTGACTGTGAAATTCAACCTTCACTTTTTTTTGCCAAACCAAGGGAAACACCTGAATTTGGACACTGACTGCCTCTCTCTGCGTTCTCGTTGTCATTGTTAGAGACGCAATAACCAACAATTATTAATACATATATATTTAAATATGAATAATTTCTGGTTCTTTTTCAAATAGATTACGAGCACTGACAATTCTGGTAGAGTTAGTGATACGACCGCATAACCGCAGATCTATTTCATAACTTATCAAAATTTGTTAGTGTAAGGCCATGAAGCAAAAGTAAGGTTTTACAAAAGAGCGTGGAAACACAACTTTTTTTTCTTTTTTTCTTTCTTTTTTCTTTTTTTTAAAGAGAGAGTATAGTCTCTTTTCTGAAATTTCCACTGATATGGGCATTCACTTATAATCATGGCAGGAAAGGGAATGAAGGCTGAAGGTATAGCCAGCAGGTCTGAGAGTCAGCTGGAGTTAAAGAAGAGTGGAAATGTGACCAAAACACAGACAGACAAGCATGGACAGGTAAGAGTGTGAGAGATTAAAAGAGACACTAGGTATATATACAAGTTTGCCTTGATTCAGTAACTCGTAGAACCACCTTTACCAACAGTAACTTGAACCAACGATTTTGATTATGGAGGAATATTGGCCCTCTCTTCTTAACAGTGTTGTTTTAGTCCACTGACCGCTCTCTTTACAGTTTGACTGGGTCTTTGCAGTACCACCACACTTTTTTTCAGTCATTTTGTTGCAAGTTTTCTGATATGTTTGGGATTATTTTCCTCTTATATGCTTTAGCTCTTGGACAGATTTGACTCTAGAATACGTTGGTATCAAGGGAATATCTTTGTTGCCTCAATGACTGCAAGGTAGCTAGGTTCCATTGCTGTAGGACAAACCTCATACATCACCCCTCCACCATTGTACTTGTGAGTTAGTGTGAGGTGTTTTGTGTTAATATGCTGCATTTGGTTTTCACTTTTCCACACAAGCCATACTTGTTTACCGTGATATCAACTTCAACATTTAGCATGCTAACAGACCTGCAGAGTCTGGCATGTAGCTCTAGGGGTTTTTTGCAGTGTCTTTGAACATTGCAGTCTGACTTTGTGGTGAATTTGCTGGGACGTCCACTTCAGGGAAGATTGTGGCTTTGTGTTAACAGATACCTGAATGCTCCAGAGCAGCAAACTACCAAACTGCCATTATAGACATGCACATAATTGCTGGTGATCAGTTACTGAAATACATTTGATTAGCAACACCTGGCTGCTACTTAACCTTTTAATTCTAATCGAAGCAGTAAGGGTGTACAGAGTCCTGTGAAAACTCTCCTTTTAAAATAATTGTACAACTATTTAGGCACAATTCCTTGTCCATCCCTGTCTCCAGAGCCCAAAAAGCAGTTTCTCCAACAATATACTTGTTTTACAATTTAAAAAGACATAACCCAGATGTATTTGGTTGCAATGATCTTAAGCAGAAACTAATGCTTACATTTGTGGAACTAGGACCACTGATATTCATCTTTACCTTTAATTTACCCTAAAAGGTTAGTCAGATTTTTTTCCCTCTGATATCTAATCATTAAATCAGCTGCTTGCACTCTGTTATTTATGTGGCAAAAGTTACAAGGACTTTCTTCTGGACTTTTTCATTTCTTCAAACCTGAGACTTCAAATATATTTCCCTAACTATTTGTAGTTTTTCTCAAAATAAGGTATTTTGTCACCATAAGTAAGAAATTCAGTATAGGAAGCACATACAAAATCAAACAAGGCAGCAGCAGCGTTGTATCCCATAAGAGTTCGATGACTCATACTATGATTTACTCATAAATGCGGCCTCTTTATCGTTTTTCTCAGACACCATAATGTTGCTACTATGATTCATATTTCATTCTTAAATTGAAAATGTATCAGGTCACTTTCATGAGTAATATAAATATAAATCATATAAATCTTTACAATATATAAACACAAACATTTAATCAAACTTGGGCTTTTTTTCATATGCGATGTGACAGACACTTCTTAAGAGTTCAGTGATGTGATCACTAAATGTGGAGAGATGGCGAAAAAAGTGAGATGAGTGAACCTGCAGGGCATCACAGCGGTTTAGGCAGAGCACTGAAGTTGCACACACCCTCAGCTGATCAGTATCAGCTGACTCAGTTTATATAATCTGACAAGCTTGCGCTCTCACTCTCCTCTGATCATTCATGCTGCTGTGACCGGTTATGCTGATTTATTTTTTCCTGCACCCCAGCATCATCCTGTTCTACCTTCATACTAAACACAGTTTGTGATAGCATCTCATACCTTGTTAAAAATATATACTCCACCTCTCTGTGATATTGTATGAGTGTACAGACTGTGTTACAGTTACAAAGACAAATCCTGAATTACGGCTACATTTCGACAGGCCTATAGCAAACAGCGTGCCACATTTCTTTTCCTTTTTCCGCCTGAAACCAATCAAATTACCGAAAAGCATTTACAAATCAGGAGGTGAACAATATGCTGTGTTTTGAGACATCTGTCTGAATTGTATGCATTTCTCAGATCAAAGAGAAAACAAAGCACACACGGTCCACCTACACTTTCCCTTTCAGCTCAGCGGGGAGCGCAGTAGATGTTGCTTGTGGCCCTTTTCAGACATGGCCATAATTAACCACATGAAAGAGACACGTAGACAGAGACAAACACATCTCACACATAACTCACTGTCTCAGGATAGTTGCAGGGTCCAAAAACCCTTAGACACCAGAAAGCTTAGCATTTGAATGAGAAGCAAGATTTTGATGTGTGGTTAGGATGTCTATGCTGGGATTTTCCCACACAGAACCATGTCTGGGGTTTACAGAGAATGGTCCAGAGAAGAGGGTGTTGCAATTCTTTGGGTGAAAGTACCGTATGCGAGGGTCATAGGAGAACGGTCAGACTGATTAAAGCTCATATGAAGGCAATAGTCACTTAAATAGCAGCTGGAAGGTGTTGTGGTAAGACTACACACCTTTGAAGTGGGAGTCGCAAGTTTGATTCCCACCCGGTATCCAGTAAGAGGCCTGGCTAGACCCCCCCATGCTAAAACCAAGCCCTGGAATGGCGCGGCTACATCGGACACAAGCATTTCACTACATGTTATATGATTGTGTATGTGACAAATAAAGGTTGCTTTGCTTTATAAATTGCTACAGTGCTACTGCTGCCACACCAGGTGCTACTCCTGTGAGCTAAAAACAGGAAATAGGCTGACCAAAACTGGACAAAAGAACACGTGATATCTGGATGGTAGGGTTAGAATGTGCCATAAACAACATGAAAATCCATTCTGCCTTGTATCAACAGTTCATCCTTCTGCTGGTGGTGTAATGGTATGGACGTAGTACCAACTGAGCATCAATTAATTGCCTCAGCCTACCTGAAAACAGTTAAACTGGCTTTGGTTAGTTCAGCGTCTTATGGGAGACAGTGAAAACAAGAAAGATTGTGGAAAGCTGATAGATGTAAAATGGAATAACAAAAACTAGAGCGAGGTAAAGTGTCAAAATCATACAGGATAAACATATGGGAATATAACAGGAAAGTAAAAAGAAGGCTGGACTGTGACTTTTGGTTATTTTGTGTACCCACAGCCCTCATATTTACCTCCATATCAAAATTTGTTGAAACAACAAAAAAATCAGCACACTGTCTTCCTGAAGTGATCAGTTTGATGCAGCAAAGACATGATTTTTTTTGACTGTGTAGTGGTCAAGTGCAGAGTTTGGTGCTGACTAGGGTGTTTTTGATAAAACATTCATCCTTTCTGTGCTTTTACTGATTCAGCTAGGGTAAGAAAGAAAGAGAGTGAGTGCATGTGAGCTTGTATGTGTACATATCTACGGTCCTGTGCAGTTATTTTGTAATATATGTGCATGTCAATAGATGTTTGGAAGAAGTCCAACCTTTCTGTATGCATGTGTTTGCACATCAAGGCATAATACTGCAGCACTAATGCTGATATTGCATGCCTGTGTATACATGTGTGTCTGTGCTTTCACTTTCTTTTACCATATTCATCACTTTGCCCTCACTTCAAAGTACTTAGGAAGGTAACTCAGAAGTAACACTCTTCTTAAAATGCGCTTGGACTGCTGGTTTTTGCATAATCTGTCCTTCACTCTCGGGTTTCTCACTGGGGGTAAGAAAAACGACGTTTCTGTTATAACCAGTGTGGACTGTGCAGACTCACTCAAAATCAAACACATCATCAAAGCTGCGAGTGTGAAAACAGACAGAAACATTGTGATTAATGATGGGATAATTAAAGGCACAGCTCATCCCAAAAATTAACTTTGTCTTGTGGCATGAGCTATTTTTCTAACTAGATGATTTTTTCCAGTGTTTTAAAGATATCAGCTTCAGGGACGTCAGCTTTCTCTTAAATATGATGGAAACACATGCCAAAAGAAAAAGACATTTGAAAAACTCAGCAACAGTATGGCTTTTTTTTCTCCCATAAATCATAACCTGGTTGCTTTAGAAACAAACAATCCATAAATCTTGTACTGACTACTTTCATAATACCTGTCACGGACCCGGCTCTGGGGACTCGGGGTCCGTGGGCAGTGGGGACTGTGACTATTATTGTTATTGTTGTTATTATTATTATTATTATTATTATTTGGTGTGTTGTCTGCACTGCCCCTATGCACATCTGTATGTAGGCAGGTATGTGTGTGTGTGTTTTGCCTTTCTGCTGTGGCCAAGTTACAGGCACCTTCAGCCCTGGGGGCGTGATCTAACTTGAGGGCTGGCCACACCCGAAGTCCTGGCCGCACACCTGCTCCTCATCTGGGCTCGTCGGGGGAGCTATTTAGATGAGCGATGGAGCTTCCACCGACGCTGGATTATTGCGTTTGACTACACGTCAGTCTTCAAACAAGTCAAGTGTGAGTGTATGCCTGCTGGGATAAGTGTTAACGGCTCCCTCTATTGTTTTCCCCTCAGGAGGAGTGTGGGACGAGAAGGAGCAGTGAGCACGGGGAGTGCAGGGACACTGGGGCAGAGAGCACTACACGGGGACTTTTGGGAAGAAGACACTACACGGGAGTCTGGGAAACTGGGGATTTATTGTTGTTTACTTCACCACCTTGTAAATAAACACTGTTGCACTGAAGAGTCCGGCGTTTGGGTCCTATTTCCCCATCTCCCCACGGTCTGCCAGCCAGACCGTGACAATACCAAACTACACTTGCTAACCTCTCTCATAGAAGAAAAAAGCAGGAATGACAGTGACAAGATACAAACATTACTGCACTTAATTCTCAGAGTGTTTGAGCAGATATGTAGCATTATGTATCTTTTGCAGGGCTACAACTGCAATCACATGAAAAAATAAGACTTTATTTAATATTGTGCTGATTTTCTTCAGTTTTCAGACCCAGCACAGTGCAGCTTTCTCAACCTTGGAAAATAGACTTCTACACACTACAGTAGGTAAAAGTTACTAAGCAACCACCAGCTGGTACGAGCAAAATAAATGCCGATGCTGGAGTAAATCGTTGTATATTGGGTTATGTAACTTTAATGTTAGCTAGCTGCGTGTGTCATAAAGTGCAGGAAGAGGGACCCAAATGCAGGCTATGGAGGCAGACTGATTCAGCAAAAGTCAAGCTGTTTATTATGCTTGAAGAAAAGTCCAATTGGTAACAAAATCTCAAAGCCCTGTGTGCTAGGTAACACTCTCTGGTAGAAATGTGAGGGGAACTACTCAGGGAAGAATAAAAGCCACAACAAGGAGTGAAGAAAAAGACCTGGATAGATGCTCATAAGGGTTATCAGTGGAAAAGAGGTGGGTAATGAGCCACATGTGTAGATAATCAAGACAAAGAAGACAAATGACTACCAAAATAAAACAGGAAGTGAGAAACAACTATTAATCAGAAAAACACAGGCACAAGAATGAACTTGTATTTAACAAAGGGGAAAGTCAAAGGAGGATTAGAAAGAGGAAACCCTTAAGAGACCAATAAACTCTAAAACAAATTGGACACAGAGCTAAAAAGCAACGGCTCGAAACACTAAGGAAATGTAACATGCAATTTTCAAACATGGATAGTAACCTAACAAAGATCTATTATTTATATTCTCATAATAAATAATAATATACTGACAATTTATTAAAGAGTTTGACAGCATGGTCTTTTTTTGCTGGGCCGATGTAGAGAGTAGAAAAAGCGAAGTTAGGCTCCAGTGTATTCAAGATAAGGCAGACTCAAACCAAAACAAATGATGGATAAACAACTTTGCAGACCAGAGGGGGAAAATAGCATTAATTGGATTTTGGGGCGGCATAATTTACAAAACAGGGAAAAGACAGGTTTAAGGAGCAAAAGCACTAAAAAGGGGTGATGTGAAAATGAAAGGAACAACAACTGTAATAATAATTACAGATAATTACAGTCGCTCTTTCTTTCTTTTTTTAACCCCATTACTCTTTCTGGAATTTAAACTGATGCAATAGTATTTTAGTGATCACTTTAGTGATCTGGTATTGCTTATTTTATCCCCAGTGTTCCTAATTTGATTACATATGCGCAAGGTAATGAAACTGTACCCTATCAGATACCAAAGCAATTTGCCTAACATATAATATATGTTGCACAATCTTGGAGAATAGTTTGTAAATTAACATAACCATAACAAACTGCATAGTACATTTCTCCCATTTACAGATGCACTGCTTAGGGGTGAAGAGGTACAGAGAAACGTAAAGAGGGATGAGGCAGAGAAAAAAGAGAGATGGAGGGAAAATGGGGTTATAAAATGAATCTAGTATCTTGTGTTCTTACAGTCTGCATGCTGTCATTTTACCCTTGCTGTCACTAGCAACACATTGTCTCCCTGCTGTATGTATGTGTGTGTATGCATGAGCGTATGAGTCACAGGGTGTGTGTGATGAGCCATGAATGATGCTGGATATCAGCCTGTCAGACGTGTACAACCACACAGGTACAGAGGCACACACAAACGCACACACACACTAACACAGAGTTCTGCCCCACAGCAGTATATCACACAGATAGGATAGATACAAGGACATGCTCCCTCTCTTTATTCAGTATGTGTTTCTCTATTATCCATATCGCTTCACCGCCATGCAACTTCTGCCTCTTGAATTCACAAACCTTATTTAATCTTTCTTTAGTATAGCAGTCTTCATTATAACTTCTGTGGCAACTTTTTGCAATGCATTCAGACCCGCCTTTTACTGTGTATGCGTGTTTCACTGTTAAAAGCTGTTTGCACACCAACATTAGTTTTTGATTGAATCATTTATATTGGCTCAGTTTTGGACCCCATGTGTGCGGGTGTCTATCACTGAATGTGAGAGAAAGCTGGCCTCTCATTAACCATCCACCCCAGCATTGTGATGTAAACTCCCGCTGAGTCTGGCATGTTGACCAGCTCTAGGAAACCGTCCCTGTATCATTAAGAGGCTTTTGTTTCTGATGCTCGACTTTTCTCTGCCATTCCTCTGCTGCCTGTGAATCATGAATGCTAATGATTTAATGATAAAAACTGAGAATGGATCAGCTCCTTTTCCCAAAATAAACAATTCTCATATTCATGCAATTCACTGAGCTATTCAATGCTTATCTTCACAAACTGTGAGTGGCCCAAAGAGCAACTTTTAAGCTTGTTGTAGATTGTACTAAATAACATGGTGGGAAAAATATTGCTCCTTTGCTGTATATATTGTATGGCTAGACCATTATATTATACTGAATGTGTGAACATGCCAGCACTTATGTTTTGACAAGCTTTGAGAAGGTTTCGTGTTGTTGGCATTCGCATAGCCACTGATCCTGACTTTGTCAAAGAGATGATGAGTCATTGTTCTGGACTTCTAGCATAAGCCTCTCATCAACCGACTCTTGAATGCTGCTCGGTCTTTATTCCAGCGTCTGTTGCCATTGTTAAAATTCCCATTTCCATGGGCAAAAACAAAAACTTGGCTTGGGGATATAGCAGGTCATGTACAAAATGTCAGTGTTTTTCGGCCAGCATTATATTTAGCAAGAGCATCAATGACAGCACTATAGTTTAGATCGGCCATAGACAAGTCAGATCGGGATTCTGGTTTGGAATCAAATGAACAATTCTTTGTCTTTGCAAAGAATTCCTAAAGACTTGTCATGATCTGCGGAGGCAGACCGTACGGAAATGTGTGTGGTGGACCCAGGTGCGAACACAAGCGAAGATACAGGAGTGGATTAAACAAAAGCGAGCCTTTTATTATGGCTGATGAAAAGGAACAAACCAGAGTGAGGGCAGCATAAGAGTATAACTCAACAGAAACCTAAACTGGACATAAACTATGGAAAGGCTATGGCTGGAGATACGGAACACAGGGGGTGGGAACACAGACAACGCGACACAGACTACATGAAACACAGAGACTAAATACACATGAGGGATGATCAGGGGAAGTGGTCACACATGGGAACACAGCTGACACACATGAACCATAACGACAGGACAGGTGAAACTGAATACACTGACATTGAATACAGACTTTCAAAGTAAAACAGGAAACATGGAGATTAGACATGAACTAGACATAACCACGCAGACATGACACATGAACCAGGGAGACTTAGTACAGGGGAAGATGACATAAACAACTAAGGAACAAGACTAAACAGCAATCTAGAAATTAACTAGGTGCAGTAAGATAAGGCACAACAGAAGTACAAAAGATACATAAACTCAAACACTGGGTCGCTTGACCCAGGACCATGACAAGACTGCTGTTGGATTTTTCTCTTGCACTGACAAGTACAGTGCGTAATGGGGGAAGGCGGGGCAACGTGATTGTATGTGATCTCAATTTAAAGTTTTCAGGGTTCGCTGTACGGCAGGCAGAGTAGGACTCAAATGGAGGACTCGAAATCAGGGATGAATACAACCAATATCTTGACGCATGCTCAATCATCCAGGTAAGTAAATCCCCAAAAGTTGATTCTGTTCATCTGGACGTTTCGTTACTCATCCAAGTGACTTCTTCAGTCTCAGCTGACTGCAGGTTTCTCCAATCTTATAAACAGTACATTTGCATAATGACTGAGACTAGCACCACTGAAGGAACAATGGGTTGGGAGGTCAGTTCCTTGATCATTAATATGCAAATTCTCATGACCATTGATCAACAGCCACTGATCAAAGCTAATTAATCAAAGACCTCTGATCAATGGCCATGAGTACCACAGAGAGTTGGGGAATGGCTGCAATCACAGCATTGTAAGATTGGGGAAACCTGCAGTACGCTGAGACTGAAGAAGTCACCTGGATGAGTGACTGTAAACGCTACGTCTAGATGAACAGAATCAACTTTTGGGGAACACATCCAATAGTTTTATTGTTTAAACTAAAATAACAAAATAACAAAAATAACTCAGGCAGAAACCAGGAATTCACTAACTAAGCTTTATGGCCTAAACACTGAACACATGGGGCACACAAGACTAAATGGAGACACAACTGCAATGACTACAAACAGCATGGACTAATATATAAAATGGTGTCTATTTGAAAGTTTTTTTTTAAGTCTGTACGCAAATGAGCCAAATGTCTAATATTGTCCTGATGATCGCCTCCTTTTAAAATTCTGGTCATATTAAAAATAAGTAAAGGCTTCAAAACATCTATGCTGGACATAATCACATGATCATGATCAGACTTTAGAAGTACACAAGTTCTAGCTTACCCGAATGACTTCTTTAATCACATTATCATTATGCTGTTGTGTACCAGTAGACCTAGCTAATAACCAAGTTAACCTACTTCCCAACTAATTCCATGTTTTATTTTGGATCCTTCCATAACTAAGCTTCCGTGTTGTACACGGTACACACCATGTACCCACTTGCGGAGTGTAACAGCTTTCCAATAAACCACAACTACATGCCACCTTATGTAAGCAGTTCAAACATCGTTGTTGCTGCATCTTTTATTATTATTTAAACAGACACAAGTTAGTTCTTCCAGTTCAACATTTATAATGCAGTCTAACTTAACACAACCAGTGCTGACATACCTGCTCAGAGAACACAGTTAAAAACTGCTGTGCTCCCCCAGTGGTGCACCTGAATGAATGAACCGTTTCCTGTATAAATGCAGTAACTTAAGAGGTAACCGCAAATAGTGTCCAAGTGTCCAAGGAGTAAATGTCTCTTAAAGCATGTGAAATCTAAATTTTCTTAAATGGAACACAGTAGAGGGGCATCCGAGCATGAAGCGATTTGCTCGTGGCGCACCGCTTTGTCACTAGAGGACATTACAAGCTCAGGTTGCCTTGGTAACCCTCTAATGTATCTACCATTGTGTCATCTTTGAATCATTTTTATCTTCTTGTCTTATATGTAGTCGCTTCTGTTGCTTATCTTGAAGTTGAGATGAGTTTATCTAGGCACCATCCACCAATCACTTCACGTCGCCTGCAGTTACACTTACTACTGGTGGACCTTGCTGACAATCATTGATTTTCTATGGTCGCCTCATTACTGCAAATCATTCCTGTGTTGATGCCTCTTAAGTGTGTTCAGTTACTGGATATAGCAAACACAGTATTTGACCATGACTGTCTTGCTAGCTTTCACATTTTGAAAATATTCAAAATGACTACACGTAATTACTTTTTCTAAAGACGACAATTTAAAAGCATGCATCACAACGCATGCAATGTGAATGACACGGCAAACACAGAGAGATGAATAAAGTGTTCCACACAACTATTACACTTACGAGAGCATCCTTCAGGTAACCTCAGTGCACCCCAACTAGCCATACCTGTCATTGTGAATGAATAATGCACTCAAAATAGCAAGTGGAAGAGCAGATGTGATTTGAGGGACAGCATTAACACTGTGGCGTCACCATTAAACCTGAGCCTCTTCATCTCCATTGGAAGCACATCTGTAGGACAAAGTGTCCTAATGGTCTGCTAGAGGGTGATGTCATAAGGTTGACCAGACACAGAGGAACGCCTCCCCAGAGAGGACGCACTGTACCGATCTGGACACAATGACATACAGATATACAGAGCAGCCCGGCTGCTGTGTATTAGTGTGCCACAGACACATGCAGACACTCCCCAGCGTGTAAACTTGTGGCCGGATCATAAAGATTCACAAAGAGATTCGTCCTTCAGACTTTGTCATTGTATGAGGACGAGCCAATGACAGTATGGGAAGAGAAAAAGGAATAAAAATAAATGGGATGCTCTTACAGAACCCAGTATGCATGTTTGAAGACAAAAGAGAAGAGGAAGCAACATGATAGCCCAGATGGATGGGATGATATACGACTACTTCTTTTAAAAACATTTGAATGCAAGTTTAAATGTTTGCATATGAATTTAGCATTAGTATGAAAAAATCCTGCTTAGTAATCTCTGAGCTATTAGCATTCAAAGTAGGGAATTTAATAATGAATTCTTCTTCCTCTTTAAGTAGTGCTCCTTTAACTGTCCTTTAATCAAACAACCTCCTCATAAATCTTGTTTTCATCCTTCCTCCCTGTAGTATTTTTTCCATCCATCTGTCGTTCTGTTACCTGTCCTTGTACTTTATCCCATGCTACAGCTTTGTACTCAGCACACTGACAACCTTGCCACATTTCCTGTCTTTGGAGTTCATTCGTTAATCTATACTTAAATAGGATGCCTCTCAAAATCAAACCATTTCTGATATCTGTGTGTCTGTCAGCTTTGTTCACCTAAATATGAGCACACCTCTCCCTCCTTTCTTCCCTCTTTTTCCTCAAGAGCATGCCCATTAGTTCTGCTTGCTTGGTGTTCGATGGAGCCTGTCCGCCATGCCGGCCCCCTCAGAGACCCCGCTGGAGCCACCATGGAACCTCTGATTCATCAATCTCCCTGCAGCTGGCAGGAAACTCAAGGGGCACAGTCCCTGCTGGCCACCTGGAGCCAAGATGGCTGACAAGACGTGAGGGTAAAGGAGAGGACAGAGGCAGGGGACACACAGATTTAAAACAAAAAAAGGGAAAAAAACCAAAGTGTTATGCAGAGAGATGGAGAATGGAGAGTATACTTGGTAAATTGCAGGAATGGCGATTGTTGTGGGTGTGGTGCTAAACCTCTGATGCAATGTTCAGAAGCGGAGACAGGGACTGCTACAGAGAGGCCAAGTACAGGTTCACTAAAGAAGTGGACATTGCTAAACATCAGCACTCTGAGAAGATGCAGCAGCAGATCTCAGAGAATGACTCGGCCTCTGTGTGGAAAGGTTTTAGGAATATCACAAACTACAAGCCTAAAACCCCCCACTCCACTGATGACTTGCTCTTAGCCAACACCCTAAACGACTTCTACTGCCGTTTTGACGAGCCATCAGGCAGCCTTCACACCTCCAACGGCCCCAACAATAGAGGCACTTTGGACACTAATTCCCCCACCTCTCCCCCCTCCATAGAGCCATCACCACCTTCAAACCGTTCACCTACAACACCCTCCTCCTCACCCCACACAAAAGAGGATTTCACACCACCTCCTCCCACCACAACTCTTCATATTCATGAAGCAGATGTGAGGAAGCAGTTTAAGAGTCTGAATGCTCGAAAAGCTCCCGGCCCAGACGGTGTGTCTCCTGCCACCCTCAGACACTGTGCAAACGAGCTGGCCCCAGTGTTTTCTGGCATTTTCAACTCCTCACTGCAGGCATGTCATGTGCCTGCCTGCTTCAAGTCCTCCACCATAATCCCTGTCCCCAAGAAACCTAGGATCACTGGACTAAATGACTACAGACCCGTGGCTCTGACATCTGTGGTCATGAAGTCTTTTGAGCGCCTAGTTCTCTCCCATCTCAGGACCCTCACGGCCCCCCTCCTGGACCCCCTGCAGTTTGCATATAGAGCCAACAGGTCTGTAGACGACGCCATCAACATGGCCCTACACTTCATCCTGCAGCATCTGGACTCCCCAGGAACCTACGCCAGGATCCTGTTTGTGGACTTCAGCTCTGCCTTCAACACCATCCTTCCAGACCATCTCCGAGACAAGCTTTCCCAGATGAATGTGCCTGATCCCATCTGCCGGTGGATCACTGACTTCCTGACGGACAGGAAGCAGCATGTGAGGCTGGGAAAGAATGTCTCGGACTCCCGGACCATCAGCACCGGCTCCCCTCAGGGCTGTGTTCTTTCTCCTCTGCTCTTCTCCCTGTACACCAACTGCTGCACCTCCACCCACCAGTCTGTCAAGCTAATCAAGTTTGCAGATGACACCACCGTTATTGGACTCATCTCGGACGGGGACGAGTCTGCCTACAGGAGGGAGGTTGAACGTCTGGTGTCCTGGTGCAGCCACAACAACCTGGTGCTGAATGCCCAGAAGACAGTGGAGATTATTGTGGACTTCAGGAAGCACACAGCCCCACTCCCCCCCATCATCCTGACTGACACCCCATCACCTCTGTGGACTCATTCCGCTTCCTGGGTACCACCATCACCCAGGACCTGAAGTGGGAGCCCACCATCACCTCCGTCATCAAGAAAGCCCAGCAGAGGATGTACTTCCTGAGGCAGCTGAAGAAATTCAACCTGCCAACACGGACGATGATGCAGTTCTACACTGCAATCATCGAGTCCATCCTCACCTCCTCCATCACCGTGTGGTACGCTGGAGCCACTATCAGGGACAAACAGAGACTGCAGCGTGTTGTGCGCTCTGCTGAGAAGGTGATTGGCTGCAGACTCCCATCTTTGCAGGACCTGTACACCTCCAGGACATTGCGGCGTGCAGCTCGGATCTCAGCTGACCCTTCTCACCCTGGACACAGTCTGTTTGACCTGCTCCCCTCAGGCAGGAGGCTCCGGTCCATTCGCACCAGAACCTCTCGCCATAAGAACAGTTTCTTCCCCTCTGCTGTTGGACACATGAACAATAACCATATGACTGTTCCCACCACTAACACATGACCCTACGCTGTGTTCACTGCATCATTCCATGTTTGGCACTGATCACCACCTGCACTCATGTATATATCTTTCAACGTAGCACTCTTAATTCTTATTCTCATGTATATATCTCATGTATATCTCATGCACATATCTTCCCACGTAGCACTTTTAATTCTTATCCCTACTTTTATTTTTTTCCATGTCTATTTAAGTGCTATTTATGACACTATGTTTGCACTGAAGCACCGCAGCAATTTCCTAATGTTGTAAACCTGCTCAACATTTGGCAATAAACCCCATTCTGATTCTGATTCATTCTGATTCAATAACGGAGAGCAACTGTTTTGTCCCTGCCTCGTTCCAAACACAAGCCCTTCAGCAGTGCTCTGTTGTATATCATGTGGCCATCTCTCTATCATGTCTGTGTGTGTGTGTGTGTGTGTGTCAGCATGAGCAACAAGATTTCACGGTCTAAGCTGATACACTAAAAGCACAGTAGAGGGCAAGAAGGTTAATAAGCATTCAATAAATGGATTTTACAGGGCCTTGTGTAATCCCCCTACATACCTACGAGCACCCAACATAATGCGCACTTGCACACACCCGACTCAAATGTGCAAGACTCCTTTGGAATAAGTTACCAATCAAATGCACACAGTTTAAACATCACTCATAGTATAAAACAAGTGAGAAAACAGAAGAGGGCTAAGAATGAGTATCTATGAATACGGGCTTAAGAATACGAGTAAAATAAATAATGAAGAGGCTATTAAAGGGTATTAGTGACAAGACATGCGCAATAAAATGAACTTATCTGTGCAAACTAGCTTTACAGATTCCCTCGCCTGAAGCTAACTCACTGCACGCAGATTTGCTTAAAACCAAAAACAGTGACTCTGACATTAAATCCAAAAAAATCAGGCTGTTAGCACCAGGAAATCCCCTCTACAGCAATCTCTTTGCCTCAGTCATGATGTGACAAAACACAGTCACCCTAGGGCGGATGCTCGCTTTAACCACCAGTCTGACTGGCCTCAAAGCAGCTTCATTGAAGCAGCAGAGGTTAAGTGTCTTGCTCAAGGGCCACTCGACCACATTTATAGATCCAGCAGGAAGTGTGGTTCATTCGTTGCCCAGCCTGGGTTTCCCCCTGTTGGTCTGGGCACTCAATCTAGTTGGCTTCTTAAAAGATCTGGCAGCCACCCTTTTGGCTTACCTCCATAAAACAGAAAACCCTTGTGTTTCCTGAGGAAATCTGACTTAATTGTACGAATGTACAAAAGAAATAAAAAATGCCAATCACAGTTTCTGAAAGCCTAAGGAAACATCAATATTTTCAGTTGAAAAACCCCAAATGTTTTGGTTTATGAGGATTAACAGAGAAAGCATTTCTTCACCAGATACATTCCATATTACTTCCATATCACTTATAATGTACATAGAAACAAATGAGCAACATACTATACTCCCCTCACTGTTCATATAATTACTACACTACACACAATCCTTCCCTCTTTGTCTTACTATTTTATAAGACAGAGCTTTGTGCCACTGCATTGATGAGTCATTGATGACACACACACACACACTAAAGATTATTAAGTCTTCTGTTGCTCATGTAAATGTGTGAGTGACTTGGGATTAGTGTAACTGAAGACTCCTCTGTCAAAAAAGGCACACAATAAGCTGTGTACACAGACCCTTACGTGAGGTACCTGCCTACACACATGGATTCACACAATTGCAAACATACAAGTGAGCAGTGGTCCCGAGGTCTGTTTCAGGCAAGCGGCCTGGGCTAACAATGGATAGCGAAGCCTTGCGGGACACCCAGTGGCACACACGCACACAAATGCGCTCCCTCTCTCACTTTCTCTTTCCCCCTGTGGGTAAAGACACAAAGTAGATTCTGGGCTGTTGTTCAAAGCTTAGCAGGATTAGCTGCATGATCTCGCCACTTTTTTTGAAAAATATATTTTCATATTTCTAGCAGGTTTTGGAGATCAGCTTTAGAGGGAAGTACTTGAGAATAAACTGTCAGATTTCATCTCTGTTTAGCAAACACGTTACATCCTGGGGAGCGGTGAAGGTGTCAGTAACACAGGCAGAAAGTAAATAGACAAGACTCTACATACTTGGTCTATGGCTGTGTTTCCTGATATGGTCAGTAACTTACTTCCACTTAGGACAGATCCATAAAAATGTGATTGGACTGCACATAGCAATCCAACATCTTTCAGCTGAACTGGACGCCTGACAACACAGCAGCCCATGCCAACCACCATCATAGCCTGACCTCACCAAAGCCTGAGTAAAAGCTACTTCCAGCAGGTCCAGGTTGCAAAATTTTGTAGACATCAATGTGTGAAAGCTGTAGGTTAAAGAAGAACATCAAACCAAATAATTCTGGAATGTGACATTTGATGTGAGTGTCCCAATCATGCAGGCCTAGAGACCAGTCAGGGACCATGTAGCAACCACCTGTCATGAGGGAAACGCAAAGAGGCATAAAATGCTGCACTGAAAACCTCCTCATGATTGTTTTGATTGCTATCAGGACAGGTTGTCACGGTTGCCAGTAGTTTGCATGGAATTTGTCAGCAAACACTTACAAGCATTGATGAAACCGTGTGACGCAGACCAGAATCTGAGACAATAAGTATTCAAATTAAAATCTGTGCCTTTTGACATATATGCTCTTTGCAACGCTAAAGCACTTTTTCAGGTTTAACTGCAGCTCAGAGAGTAAATGGTGTTTATAGAGAAGCTGCCATCTTCCATGCAGACTATGGGCAAGCGTGACAATTTTCTACCGACCAAAACAATCACAATGAGGTTCTTGGTTCAACACTCTCTGCAGCTGATTTCGCTCAGCTATTGCTAACAACCTCCAGCAGCTGCTCGCAAACTGATCATGCAGTACACAGTTGTCCATAGCAACAGGAGGTTACCAGGAGGTCGTAGGCCTATGTGACTGAGTGAACCTAACCTAAAATTATGTCACATAATATAGTTCTTCTGAGAACGATTCCAGTAACTTTTACTTCTGTTCAAACGATGTAATTTCCAAATCATCTAAAGCTGTATTTCCTAAACCACCCTCTTGCAGAGAAATACACACCACAAGAACATGTTGCTTGTGTAATAAAGTCATGTAATGGCACTGAGCTCATTCTGGCTCATTTTAAGAAGTCTCCTTGGAGAAGGTTGACTTTGCCTTTTAAAAACCAGCGCTTGTGATTTGTGAGTCTCCCGTGAATTGTCAGGGCTTGGTTTCAGTGAGGCAAGCAGTAGCGAGACGCCTCTGCCTCGTTTTATATCGCATTTTGTCCACTTTGTGTAATTTTTTCCTCTCTTGCTGTACTCTCGTTTTAGTCTCTCTCTTTCTCTATTACATCTTGAATCTATCAGTGTCTTGGAAGCGAGACAACAGAGAGGCAACACTGCACGTGGAGAGAACATACCCACAATTCCACTGCTGTGTCCAACAAACACACACATACACTGACGCGCACGCGTGTTGATAATTCCATTGTGTTAACTAGCTGGCAGAAAGCCTACCTCAGTGTTTCCAAGGCAACAAGTTTGTAATTTTTAGGGATGTTGTTGTACATAGCGTGTGTACATGCGTGTGAGCCGATATTTTCTGAAAACAATAATGAAAACATATGAAAATGCCAAATGTGATTTAATTGTTCTCCTCCCTCTTTCTGGTCTGACATCTCCGGAGCTTTTCAAAGACAACTGTCATTTACACAGAGATGAACAGATTGGCACATGAATGATGATATAAAGTCGCAGTCTTCTACACTGATATTTTTGCTTGCTGCATCTTTTGCAGATGACTTCAAACTCAATCTCTGCTCCTGAATGAATGCTTTGAGACTTTTGATTGATTGTCAGTAATGTTTACGCTGGAGGATAAGGTTGTTGGTTTTTCTGGATTTTTATTGTTATTCAACCAATCCTGCGAAAAGATCAAAACTAGTGTCAACCACAATCCCAGTGATGCGCCTCTAGACGAATATTTGATGCTGCAGAGCTGTAACCTAAGATGGACTTATTATGATTTTTCTCCTCCAGTGAGAAAAATAAAGCAATGTCACCTGCTTAATTCTTTAAATATACAAACAGGAAGGGACTAGTGGCAATGTGGGGAGATTGCTGAAAGGCAGTGAATTTCCATCAATTGCAGCAATGACAGATGAACCAAGCACTAGAAATCCAAAGTGTACTGACTGAGTAGCACTACTTCCAAGGAAGCAAATTACTTTAGACTCTACAAATGGAAGCAAAAAAACAAAACACAAAACCAATCAAACAAACCCTTGACTGAAATGTGACAGTGTGGAATATAAAGTACAGGGTTACCTAACAACTAGACCTTAGCTTGGGTAAACACTACAAAGTGATGGGAGACAAGGAAGTTCAAGGTCTTTCAGTAACAGCAGCTATACTCAGACTTGTCTCTTTTTAAAGGAAAAAGAAGATATCACATATGGGAACTATGAAATATAATCCTCACTATATGGGGTCAGTTAGTGTTATTCCTCTATATTTACTGTGTTGGGATTGCCAGGTCTTATATTTTTCAGAAATTAAAACTGTGAATGGGCTGTGGACTAATAATAATAAAAACTGGACAAATAATGCTTTTTTCCCTCTATATTTATAATTTATTTAGGATAAAAAGGCTGCACTGTTTTTTACTTTATCTCTCCAGTCAATTGTGTGCTGAGATTGGACAAGATTTTTTTTTGACTGAAGAACTAAGAATTACAGTGAAATAAGGAAAAGTATAAGACATGAAGTACACAGTGCACATACATACTATATGCATTATACATACATTCTTTGCATCAGAAACAATGGCTGAAACCAAGCATACAGCATGGTCAGCCAAGATAGGGTGAGTCCAGACTGTAGCCCAACGTCAGTGTGTGTATTAAGTGTGTGAGAGTGGTTTACGCCTCGAGCTGTCTTCTTTTCTTCAAGAGGCAAGTAATGGAATTAAAGAGTCTCTACTGGCAATTTTTACACACATACTCAAATGAATCAGGTTCAAAACGAATTTTTAAACATCTTCCTCTCTCTCTCTCTCTCTCTCTCTCTCTCTCTCTCTCACACACACACACACACACACACACACACACACACACACACACACACACACACACACACACACACACACACACACACACACACACACATGGGAGGCCAGAATAAAACATGATTTATGGGGTCTATGAGAGGCTAAAGTGAGTAAAGATGCTGCTGGCTATTATACTGAATACTGCAGATAAATAGCAAATGTTTACAATGTGCATACTGTATGTACAACATGGATAGTATTATTCCACAAAAGACACACATTCACATTCACAATTGTACAAAAAAATAAATACACAACATCAGAGATTCATGTGATATCAATCAATTGCATAGTAAGTGTGCTGCAGAACATCTTCACCTGAAGAAACCTCAGTGCAGGAAGCTAGAGCCCCACCAGAAAGCCACAAAAAAATAAATAAATAAAAATAAAACTCAGTGTGTGCACACCTAGTCCTGCCACGCTGTCTACCTTCTGATTTAATTTGCATAAGCCTGCTACTAGAAAACCTTGGGTTTGTACGCTACAGAAAATCTATTAACAGTCTTCGACTAGATGAATTTATAATTTAGTTTTCTTTTTTTTTTCATCACACCGAATGGGAAAAGAAGACACTGACAAAAAATGATGGAAAAGGAAACGGAGAGAATGATGAAAGAAAGAGGAGAAAGCGTCACTAATGTTTCCTGCTAAAATATTCAGACTACTGCTGCATGATGCGTCACCGTGTCCCACACATACACGTACACTTACACACTCTCACATGTACACACGGAGCCGAGAGCCATTTCTAGCCCCTCTATCCAGAGTCCCCCACGGAGGAGCGTGCAAGAGCCGGCGGCCATATTTGACCATGCTAAACTTCCTGTTCACTCGCTCTACTGACTCATGATTGGTTAATTATTTAGGAACGGGAACAGGAAGGGAAATTCAGCGAGTAGAGCACAAAGATTACATGTCGCAGCTGCCTGTTTTGTAGAGAAAAAAATGCCAAAAAGTTAAAAGTGAATCACCTCTTAACCAAACTTTTTTCATGCAGATTGGAGGACCAGGATTTTCTTAGTTCCCGCATAGTTAACAGAGGCCCACGTAGAGTTAGATAAAAGTCACATTAAATAGAAAAAAAGGAGCAGACAAAATTCAGGATACTGGAATGTGTGTAAGCTATGAAAAGATGTAACCAAATGGAGGGCTAAACAACAAAGAAACACAAGCTTGTGTGTGGGCAATCGTGGCTCAAGAGTCGGGAGTTCGCCTTGTAATCGGAAGGTTGCCGGTTCGAGCCCCGGACAGTCTCGGTTGTTGTGTCTTTGGGCAAGACACTTCACCCGTTGCCTACTGGTGGTGGTCAGAGGGCCCGGTGGTGTCAGTGTCCGGCACCCTCGCCTCTGTCAGTGCTGTGGCTGTGGTTACAATGTAGCTTGCCATCACCAGTGTGTGAATGGGTGGATGACTGGATGTGTAAAGCGCTTTGGGGTCCTTAGGGACTAGTAAAGCGCTATATAAATACAGGCCATTTACCATTTGCCAAACACTGGGTATCTTTTGCTTTCCTTTCTTCCCTCCATCCTTCCCACCTAGGACACAGCATATTAAACATTAAAAACCCCTAGTCCGCTCAGGAATACAGTCCAGAAAGAACAACGGCAGGAAGTGGAAGGTAGAGGAGAACAGAATCAGTCAGATCCTATACACACACTCAGTGTGGTGTACGTGTGTACTCGTCAGAGGTCAGTGTGCTAATGTTAAATATGAATAAACATGTGGTTAAAAAAAAGGTCACACCATTGAAGCCCAAAGACAACTGAAAATAATCATTTTTGTACTAATTTGTCTCTGGAACACTTAAAGAGCTTTGACTGATACTATTTCAGTCAGGCAAAATATGTTGAGGTATTTTTGTTTATTCAAGGTCAGACTCTTTGACTCTAATACTTTCTGACAGTTGTCACTTGTTACACCTCAGTTCCACCAAGACACACTGCTACCTAACTGTGAGATTTTTTAGCTTGAAACAAGGCGAAACGTCAGCAAGCAGTGAACTGCAATTGCAATTTAAACAGCTTTTTTTCCCCCAGATGCAGCATTTATCTTCAGCTATGACTGATATACTATGGCAATATGATGCAATTCAAGACAGAGCTGCTAAAAACTCAGAGTGATAGGATTTATTAACTAGCTGAAACCTTGCCATCACTGCCCTTTCTTTTTCATTTTATACCATCCCACTTAATACAGCAACACATTTTTTAAGGTTCTGGTTAGGCTTTATTCACCAATCAGATGATGTGTATAAATACTTGTGGCGTACCACTGTCTTTTAATGGGTAGAAAAAAAACTGCCATACTTATATGCACTCATATCCAAAAGACAAAGCGACAGTATGGTAGCTTTCACAAGTAGTAACACATACACATGCTGATACAGAAATCAAAAAATTAGCAAATTCAGCATATATAATAAGACCCCTCCACCTTTAATAATAACGTAAATGTTCATTCATCCTATTAAACTGATGAAAAGGCTTACTGGATTTCTGTCTCTCCACATGGGCTGTTTGGCTCATTGACTTCATCTTTCTGTCTTTCCTTCCATCCTCCCATACACACTCTCGCACAGGTACTACTTTTGTTAGGTTTTAGGGACATTTTAATACCATAAAAAGCCCAAAACGGCACGTCACAGTTTGCTGTAAACATATATAAACATGCACACACGCACACACAGTCCTCTGCAGCTGAGACGGTTTTCCTCCAGAGACGTAGTGTGTCCAGTTCTCTTAGTTCTCTATCTAGGTCAGCTTCATAGAAAACCATGCATACCTCTCTCTTTCTCTTTTTCTCTTTCTTTATAGCTCCATCTCTTTCCTTTTCTTTTCCCGTTTCTGTCTCAACATCTGGCTTCATTCTTTCCTCTTCTAAGCTGCCCCACTCCAGCTTTATTTTAAGTTTTCCTCTCTGCGTGTGTGTGTGTGTGTGTGTGTGTGTGTGTGTGTGTGTGTGTGTGTGTGTGCCTGTGGGTGTGTGTCCATGTGCGTATGATCTCTGAGAAAGGATACCAACAGTTTGAACAGAGTTCCAGTTATCCTATTGCCAGGGGATAAGGTTGCATTTTAAGGAAAGGAAAAATAACTTCATGTAAAAATATGCCAGCAACATTTCCCGATATCCACATTCTGCGTAGCTGTAAATCACATTAACAGGATTTTCCTGAAGTCAACTGAGGGGCTTCATTTTGAAAGTATAAAGTCCTGTTGATCAAAGGATGAACTATGCAGTTCTGCACCAGAATATTGAAAAGATCACACCTACACTTAAAACTAGTTGGCGTGAAAATGAACTTTCATTGTGGGTTTCTTGTTGACTCATGACTCATGTTTAATCCTTTGTTTACAAAGTTTCACTTAGAAAGTTGGGGCTTTGACATCATCACAAGAAGCTGCTTTTTCACTGATTTTCAACCCAGTCCTTGTATCTGACCGTGTGATTTTTTTCCTCCTTTCTTTTAAACCACTTAACACTGACCTATGAATCATTCAAGCATAGAAAAGGCACCTAACTCAAGGGATGATCCAGTATTGTGTCTACACATAACAGACACAGCACAGAACCAGTTTTAAATGGTATGTTTAGGCACTTTGCTACTTGCAGCCTTTGGCAAAAGCAGACAATTTGTTACCATGTCTTTAGGTCTACCAAAGATATTAAAGATAATACAGTTTGATAGGCATAAAATTCTATTTTTGCACCACTAAGGTGATTCCCAAAATGTTATTAGCCAAAATCTTGGCATCTCAGCATGGTGTGCATTGTGTCTTTAAAAATTTCTAAGGAAACTGGAAGTAGCACGCCTAAAACCTACCTACAACAGGTGAACAGTATCTGAAATGTCATGTCTTTAAGAAACAGCAAATCCAGCAAAGACCTCACTCAGACCTGAGAGGTGCAACTGACACTTCAGCCGAACCATCTACTGTTTTTTGACGCCTCATTAGAAATGGTCTAAATGAAAGGGTGACTGTCAAGAAGCCATTCTTAAGGAATAAAACAGGGAGAAAGGGGTGTGGTAGGCCAAGTAACACAAGAACAAGACTGAAAATCAGTGGCAACACGGCTTATGAAGTGATAAATCCAAATTTGAAATGATAAATGATCAAAATCAAAATTTGTGGTTCAAATTCTCACCAAAATAGAAGAGCTCAGGGGAGGTATCAACTGCCATCTGTAATCAAGGTAGATGCGTTGTCATGGTTTGAGAACAAAAACGATGCAGCCAAAGAAAAGCTTCAAAAAGTCTGGAGAGCCAATCCTAAAGACTGCTTAATGAAATGACAAGACAGCTTGCCTAGAAGACTGTGTTAACGATTAAAGGTGTTCATACCAAATAATTTCCCATAAAGAAATGAGGGGTGCTCCAAGTCATATGCAAAGTAGTTTATGTCTTCAATTATTATATCTTTATAAATGGATATATAATGTGCACAAGCTTGTCTGACAGCAGATGTGTAAGGATGCATATATTAAATAACAAAACACAAAGTACAGTCTTGTCTGCTCTGCTGAAATGGTTTCCATGCCCTTTGGTGAAAAAAGAAGCCAAGGGGAGTGACAGCAAATAGAAGCTGATTGATTAAAATGAAGTTTGAATGGGTTGCAATTAATATCAAATGTTACATGTCCTGTTTTGTTTTGATGTTTTGGTCACACAAGCTCACAATTCACACAGATCAGTGCATATTAAAAGGTAATGACACATGCAAAAGACACACCTACAAGAGCACAAGAGGTTTAAAGGTTTTCCTGGAAAATATGCCTTCAAAGAACATTTATCCAATCGCTGTGTCACTGTACGATAAATGTGCCCTGTGTGTGCTTTCCACATATTTGGAGCAGGTATTTATACAAGCTGAGTGAAGGCACAAATTTTTTGTGGTCTCTATACACCTCAATTAACTTTTGTAATAATATTTAATGAGTTTTGAGAGTCACTACACTGAAATTTGGATTCTTTGTTACACTCACTTTGTTTTTCATCTTTCCACTTCCTTTTCTTATCCATTCATTTACTGTACTTTAATCCTGTATGTACTTTATGTACTTTAATGTCTATTGTGCAGCTAAGGTGTTGCCACCACAGGTTACTTTGCTAAAAACAAAAAACAGTTGCCATAGTGTAACTGACTATAATACAAAGAAATGCAGCTTGGAAAAAAAAAGAAAAAGAAGAAGATGAGGCAGACTTAACTGACAAGTCTGCTCTTTTACTGGAAGCCGACACTCGTAATCCACTTGATGCGTGCGTTTGCTTGTGTACAGTAGGTTCTGATTATGTAAATGTTTGTCTCTTTTCTGGATGTGTGGATATTTTTTAGAGCTTTGGAGCTTTCTTTTTTAGCTTATGCAGTCAGTTAAATCTGTGTATACTTGTCCATGTGTCTGCAGATTGATCTGGTTAGACTTCAGAGTTCAGAGGCGATGGCTAACAGAGCTTGAAGATGACTACTCTGATAAACGAGTAAACCACACGACACATACAAACACATGCACTGGCAATCCGAGGGCAGTGAGGGACGCAGAAGATGAAAGCAAATCAGCTGAGCCCATATAAAAAGCTTCAATCTGATTCCTGGTAAAGTGCTGGATAACATAGAGAATAGCATAATCAATGCAAACATGATAGTACAGCCACAATAACCAGCACTTTAGAATACTTAATATTGGCTGCTTTCTTAACAGAGGGCCATTTGTGAATTACGTTGTCATTGTTTTTGCCTTTTTCTTCCAATAATGACGGTCGCCAGGAAGCAAATTTGAATGATTAATGTAAAAATGCAACACTGAATCATCACATCTTCATATGCCAGTGTTCTGACAACACAAATCAATTTGTAAATCAAATTAAGTAATGTCACACCTCTAATAAATCAGACCAATAATACATAATTTAGTTTTATTTGTAGCCCGTATTTTTTTCTTTTTGAAAATGTTCTATCTATCTATCTATCTATCTATCTATCTATCTATCTATCTATCTATCTATCTATCTATCTATCTATCTATCTATCTATCTATCTATCTATCTATCTATCTATCTATCTATCTATCTATCTATAATATGCACAGATTAGAGCATTCTACTGTCACATTACATTGCATTTCAATTTATATTTACTCATAAATCGGGACTTGCTAATGACTCCTTCACCTCCTTCTACTAGGAAAAATTGGTGGTTGCTTCATATTGTAGTATTATATAGAATTTTTCCACTTTCACCGACAGACTGCAAGTAGTTGCAGTGAGTGCTTTTGATCGCAAGGTGATCATACAAGTCACCTGGTGGGAAAAAAAACCTGTGTTCAAGCAATCGTGGACTGATTTAGAGAGACTACAGTCACTGTCAGACAGATTGGCAAAGGCCTGCAAATAAATGCAAAATTAAAAAAAAAACTCTTTGTGAAATTACAGTTTAATCCAATTGTTCACTTGATAATGATCAATCTTACATGCTAAGTTAAACATATTTCAATTAAGGAGTCGATTTCCACCAGAGGGCCATATCATTTCCATCAGACACATTCAATAGCCATCATGATAAAACCACTAGAGAGCAAACAGAGAGATCTGTTTGGCTAGCAGCCTAGACAGATGGACTATAACACCAGGCTAGGACAATAACATGGCCTACAGGACCATACAGGCAAAGTACACGCATAACACACATGCAACGCACTAACCACAGGGAGATGGCCAATCATATGAGCATCTCTGCCAAGGTCAGTGACCCACTGAGAGAGAACGACACGAAGTGTGTGTATGTGTGTTTTGTGGTTCCTTTGCTATAATTGCACTCACTGGACTTTAAAGCTCTGAATAAACTGAGAAAAATATATATTCTGAATGAAAACATCACACGAAAATATACAAAAACCATTTATCATACTTACAATGTGACAATGTTTCCATCATTTTAAACCTATCCATCTCTGTCAAGATGTTCTCCATAAACTACACTGCTCTGTCGTGTTCTTTCAAGCAATTAACACCCCCCTCGTCTGGCTAAGAAGCAGGTAAATCAGAATAAGCCACTGAGACATGTTGAGAGTTTGAGTCATTACAGTTGTAGGAGAGCCCTCTGATTCTGTTGCTAGCATATCATTAAGACTTGTTGAGGTAATTCCTCTCCAATTAGCCTCTCTGTGATATGAGGACCAGTAAAGGAGCAAGCAATAGCAGACAAGGCCACTCAGAGTTGAAGCCACCCTCGCGCACAAATCTCACCTGATCCCACTTAAGCAGTTCAACTTGCTGCTGTTCTTAGTACTGCTACTGCCCTGCTGCAAGAATTGTAACTATGTTTCGCTTCCAGATTTTAATGAAACAAGACCCTCCAACTTACTTACATAAAAGAATAGTCAAGTAGGTTAAATACGACAATGCAGTAGCCAATGTAAGATAATGACACTAAAGACAATTGGAAACTATAGAGACTGTTTTACTCTTCCAGCAGGTATTAAAAATCAATAACAACAATCAAGTTCACTGTCATAAATAGTTTAAATTGGACACCACTACATGCACAATGTATTTGCTAGTGTAGTGCATAAAACTAAACCAGGCAGTGTTGTCGCAAATCAAACAAATGCACTAGCTGCCTCAGCATTTCCTGAGGCTCTGACACATACACACGTTATGTTAATTCCTGAAAAAAAAAATCTAAACGCAGCTGTTAGCTGTTGCCATCCAAGTAATGCCTGCATAGGTAATTGCTAATATATAAATTTTTTGAAGCCCTAGTCATTGATATCCTGTTTTTATGCATTTCTGTGAAGGCCTTCTAAAAGATGCTGAAACCTTGAAAAGATTTTTCCTCCAATTCAGCCTCCACAGCATCATTAACGTTGAGTACTGACATCAGATAATGTTACCTGACCACAGACATTATATAGCTTTTCCTCGACTTTGAGTGTAAGCAGAAGCCTGACTTGCCCCATTTACAGGACTTTATGCAGCTTGCCATCATTTCCCATTAGGTCGTGGTGTATTAAAAATCCAAAATAATGTGGATAACTTTGAGGTTGTGGTCTTGTGTTCCAGATCTCCAGGGAAAATCAGTGCTTTACGCAAAAAACTTGTGACCACATTGTTTCTTGCATGCATAATAATAATAACAATAACAACAATAACAGTAATAACAATAATATTAAAGAGATCTTCTTCAGTTTATTCAAATTTCAGGGCTTTACTGCCATGAACGTTTAAGTGGAATTGCTAAATTATCAAAAGGCACAACAAATAATAAAGAAAATTGTGATTATTCATCAATTTTTTTTTATTTATTGTGAACTTTGTGTGTTATGGTCAATCACTGTTCTTAAGGTTATGTTTATACATGATGTTCTGTATCCTTCTTCTTGGGCTATTTTTAATTTAGACATGTCATTAAGCTCTCAAACTGCAAAGTTGAATTTGTTGAGCTTGTTTAACTGAATGCTTAGCATGGCAACTGTTGTCATGCACTGGTGACACATTTGCCTTATTTATCCCGCTTTTAAACATATTCACACTAAAAACAGTAAAATATTTCCTGCTAGCAATAGTAGTACTCTAAACTAACATGTTAGCACCACGCTTTGACTAAAATAAGAATTGCATGCTGCTAACTATCAAAAACCAAAGGAAAGGAAAAAGGAAATGCACGAAAAGACTGCTTCAGCCTTCAAAAGGTTCTGTGTTGAAAATGAGGTCTTGTGCATGCTGTGCCAGGTAAAGCAAGCATGTTATAAATGTGCCAGGGGGGATCTTTTAAGCATTGCTAAAAAAAAATGCATTGTAAATCTCAAATACTCTGTTTCCCAGAAAATGCCCATCTCGAGTAGATATCCCAACTTTAACATCTAATCTCTGGGACAGTTTTTGCACTTTGTTGATCAAGCTTAGAACTTCCTTCCTGTGCCTCAGGTCCTCTCCCTCTTGTGTCCGTACCTGCCAGTCTTTTTCCGCCCCCAAATAATCACTCTTAACAGTAACTGTAAATGCTAAAGACCATTTCCATTGTTTAGAATAATTATTTTAATTCATAGAATAATTGTTTAAAACATTAACATTTTCTAGACCAAAAAGTCAAATCATTAAATTTTTGTTTTGCTTAAGCAGCAAGCCAAACAGCTGGTAAATTGTAAGATGAGGAAAGACAGAAAACTCTGACATTAATATTCCTTTGTATGACTAAATGATGCAGATTTCAAACGGTTGAACAAAATGCACATACACGCTATGAAATTTTGGCTGTGCAATTCAACATGTTTTAACTCCTATCTCTCTTTGCCTCTTTGGCTCATTAAAATGTCATCTTTACACTGAAGACACTGTCTCTCTCTCTCCCCTTCTTTCTCTCCCTCTGTCTTTGTGTCACTCGTTCACCTTCTTTCTCCAAACATGGTAAACAGAGGAGAGCTTCACCACCACAGTTTGAGAATATGCATGTGCGAGTGTGTGCGCTGCTGAGCGGTAGATAAACATCTTTCTCTTTCTCCCTAGGACACACTGTAACCAAACCCATCTTCCTCACAGCCCATCTGTCTCCTTTGTGACTGCAACCTAAAACTTGAGTGTGAAAGCCAGATGGGGACATCATTTCTCATGGTTCTTTTATACACTGACTAAAAATTTCTAAAATTTGCTGCACACCTCTCAGGCAAGTCATTTTTACAAATAAACCTTGCTCCCAAGGAATGAAAAGGGTAACGCGGGGACACAATCTGAAAGAAGAGATGACAAAAAAGCAAACTTTACACAACAGCTGATAAAAACCAGCCTGTTAGCAACAATGTAATAAGTGATTATCATGTACATTTAATGAAATTACAACATGCAAAAGAAGTTACTGTACTGGGAAATATCATATTTATTTTCAGAATTCAATGAAAAGAAAAGCATGTAACCCAAAGTATGTGAGCACCATTTGCCATCCAAGTAATGCCTGCATAGGTAATTGCTAATATATAAATTTTTTGAAGCCCTAGTCATTGATATCCTGTTTTTATGCATTTCTGTGAAGGCCTTCTAAAAGATGCTGAAACCTTGAAAAGATTTTTCCTCCAATTCAGCCTCCACAGCATCATTAACGTTGAGTACTGACATCAGATAATGTTACCTGACCACAGACATTATATAGCTTTTCCTCGACTTTGAGTGTAAGCAGAAGCCTGACTTGCCCCATTTACAGGACTTTATGCATCTTGCCATCATTTCCCATTAGGTCGTGGTGTATTCAAAATCCAAAATAATGTGGATAACTTTGAGGTTGTGGTCTTGTGTTCCAGATCTCCAGGGAAAATCAGTGCTTTACGCAAAAAACTTGTGACCACATTGTTTCTTGCATGCATAATAATAATAACAATAACAACAATAACAGTAATAACAATAATATTAAAGAGATCTTCTTCAGTTTATTCAAATTTCAGGGCTTTACTGCCATGAACGTTTAAGTGGAATTGCTAAATTATCAAAAGGCACAACAAATAATAAAGAAAATTGTGATTATTCATCAATTTTTTTTATTTATTGTGAACTTTGTGTGTTATGGTCAATCACTGTTCTTAAGGTTATGTTTATACATGATGTTCTGTATCCTTCTTCTTGGGCTATTTTTAATTTAGACATGTCATTAAGCTCTCAAACTGCAAAGTTGAATTTGTTGAGCTTGTTTAACTGAATGCTTAGCATGGCAACTGTTGTCATGCACTGGTGACACATTTGCCTTATTTATCCCGCTTTTAAACATATTCACACTAAAAACAGTAAAATATTTCCTGCAATTTATGCAAGCGTGAGTATGAGCATGTGTTTGCTGCATGCTCTGCGTGTGTACCAGTTGTCACATACACACTCCCATCTCTGCAAATGTGAGGCTACTAAGCTCCATCACCAAGGAAACCAGCTTGTTGCCAGGTAGCAACAGAGAGAGAGAGAGAGAGAGAGAGAGAGAGAGAGAGAGAGAGAGAGAGAGAGAGAGAGAGAAGGGGAAAACAAGAAAAATTAGTGAGACAGAAAAGACAAAATTAGACAGAAGTGAGAGACAGCGTGTGTGAAAACACAAGAACATTTCCCTTTTTTTAAATGACACCTCACAAATTAAAATGCTCTATATCATAGTAGTTAGTGTGTCCATTCTTTACTCCAGTCCTTTGACATATTTTGGAAAATGTTTCGGTATTGCCGAAACATTTTCCAACATTTTCCACTTTGCATTCTTCATAGCGCTTGGTGACAGTGAAGCACACCTTATGAAAGGTAGCTGTTAAATAAAAGCTGAATTCTGGCAGCATTTACAGTGGGGCAAAAAAGTATTTAGTCAGCCACCGATTGTGCAAGTTCCCCCACCTAAAATGATGACAGAGGTCAGTCATTTGCACCAGAGGTACACTTCAACTGTGAGAGACAGAATGTGAAAAAAAAAATCCATGAATCCACATGGTAGGATTTGTAAAGAATTTATTCGTAAATCAGGGTGGAAAATAAGTATTTGGTCAATAACAAAAATACAACTCAATACTTTGTAACATAACCTTTGTTGGCAATAACAGAGGTCAGACGTTTACTATAGGTCTTTACCAGGTTTGCACACACAGTAGCTGGTATTTTGGCCCATTCCTCCATGCAGATCTTCTCGAGAGCAGTGATGTTTTGGGGCTGTCGCCGAGCAACACGGACTTTCAACTCCCGCCACAGATTTTCTATGGGGTTGAGGTCTGGAGACTGGCTAGGCCACTCCAGGACTTTCAAATGCTTCTTACGGAGCCAATCCTTTGTTGCCCGGGCGGTGTGTTTTGGATCATTGTCATGTTGGAAGACCCAGCCTCGTTTCATCTTCAAAGTTCTCACTGATGGAAGGAGGTTTTGGCTCGAAATCTCATGATACATGGCCCCATTCATTCTGTCCTTAACACGGATCAGTCGTCCTGTCCCCTTGGCAGAAAAACAGCCCCATAGCATGATGTTTCCACCCCCATGCTTCACAGTAGGTATGGTGTTCTTGGGATGCAACTTCTTCCTCCAAACACGACGAGTTGAGTTTATACCAAAAAGTTCTACTTTGGTTTCATCTGACCACATGACATTCTCCCAATCCTCTGCTGTATCATCCATGTGCTCTCTGGCAAACTTCAGACGGGCCTGGACATGCACTGGCTTCAGCAGCGGAACACGTCTGGCACTGCGGGATTTGATTCCCTGCCGTTGTAGTGTGTTACTGATGGTGACCTTTGTTACTTTGGTCCCAGCTCTCTGCAGGTCATTCACCAGGTCCCCCCGTGTGGTTCTGGGATCTTTGCTCACCGTTCTCATGATCATTTTGACCCCACGGGATGAGATCTTGCGTGGAGCCCCAGATCGAGGGAGATTATCAGTGGTCTTGTATGTCTTCCATGATTGCTCCCACAGTTGATTTGTTCACACCAAGCTGCTTGCCTATTGTAGATTCACTCTTCCCAGTCTGGTGCAGGTCTACAATACTTTTCCTGGTGTCCTTCGAAAGCTCTTTGGTCTTGGCCATGGCGGAGTTTGGAGTCTGACTGTTTGAGGCTGTGGACAGGTGTCTTTTATACAGATGATGAGTTCAAACAGGTGCCATTCATACAGGTAACGAGTGGGGGACAGAAAAGCTTCTTACAGAAGACGTTACAGGTCTGTGAGAGCCAGAGATTTTCCTTGTTTGAGGTGACCAAATACTTATTTTCCACCCTGATTTACGAATAAATTCTTTATAAATCCTACCATGTGGATTCATGGATTTTTTTTTCACATTCTGTCTCTCACAGTTGAAGTGTACCTCTGGTGCAAATGACTGACCTCTGTCATCATTTTAGGTGGGGGAACTTGCACAATCGGTGGCTGACTAAATACTTTTTTGCCCCACTGTATTTAAGAAAGATGAAGCGGTCAGCCATCAGAGCAAAACTTCATCTGTTTCTGCCCCCCTCACAGCTACGTTTAAACCTTTGTTTGTGAAGCATCACACGATATGTTCCCGTGTGTGAATGTGCAAGTGCTCGAGTTCATAATTAAATCTGACTTGAAGGTCGCTAAAGATTAGAATTAGATTAGAGTTTAACACTAATTCAACAATGTATGAGACACACACAGACAAGGTTACATCACAGGTCTGGGCCAGTAGGAATGGTGCTTCACACTGTCAGTCTGTCAGCTTTCATTAAAAGCTGATGAGATTTCAGCAGATGAACACAATATAGTGAAGACGCTGGTGTGTCTCTGAGGACAGCACCTTCGTGAACTTGGCTTATGTTTTCTTTAAACACTTCTGTGCATGTGTTTACTTGCGCTAGTGTGCGACTGCATGAGGCGGCAGAGTCTGAGAAAGAAAGGAAAAAGGCAAGGACAGATATAAAATAAGTCTATCAAACTGCTAGAGTTGGGGGGGAGGGGGGGGGGGATTCAATTTCAAAAACATCAGTGCATATCGTAAAGTATTTGAAATGGCAGCTGAATCTATACCTGCAACCTTCAATGCAACATGAACCTGCTAGCTGCCAGCTCCTTCCTAAGAAGGCAATAACGGCCCTGAGCAGCCCTAAACATAATGTATTTTTAAAATCCTTGCCTTAGTCCCATCTAACAAGGCACAGCCAAATTGTCAAACATGGCGGATCAGCTGCTAAGCTTCCAAATCATGACACAGCGGATTCAGACTTTTAATATGACACAGCGTGTTTACACTGCAGCAGAGCACAGAGAGAAGAAGGGAGGGTGCTCACCAGTGAATTGAAGATGGCATTTTAATTAGATCAGGGAGCAGACGCATGAGACGAATGAGTGAGGCTGGAAGAGATGGAGAAGCAAAGAGATAGCAAGCATGGGAGAAATGAAAAGGAGCATGCTTTCATATGCATCTTACCTTGTTAGCCTTTGGCTATATAATTAGAGGAAAAAGCATCTTCTTTCATAACTATGCAATCATCACTTGTTACACTGTATTGAGCCAAACAGGCTTGCTGCTTTATATGACTGCCAAGCTCTTGAAAAAAGATGGGGTGTTTGAACATTTCCTTAAGCTAAAAGCAGCTCAAAACTCAGCTTAACAGGCTGAGGCATTTTTTTTACATAAAGGGGATCTTTAAATATGCTAACTGAAAGGAAATTATGATGGTTGTGATGATTTTCACTACCCTGTGAGCAAAGTAACCCCCCCCCCCCCCCCCCCAAAAAAAAAAAATCATAATTAAATGAACGTTTTCAAAATAGGAAAGACTAAAAAAAGTGTAAATCGTTTAAAAAATAGTTCATATATTGCAAAGCAAAATCATACTTAGGTTCTAATTTTGTATTTGTTTCTTTTAGTTGTAGCTACATTGCAGGTTCACCCACTGCTGAAGAAAAATGTGATGTTCAATGAACACTCAGGGTCACTGGATGTTAATACAATCTATTGTCCAAAAATTGGTAAGAGCATTTATTTTGTGGAATTAATTGATAAACACAGATTTTAAATGACTTAAAGCACAGGTTTCGAACTCCAGCCTCGAGGGTCAGTGTCCCTGCAGGTTTTAGATGTGTCCTTGATCCAACACAGCTGATTTAAATGGCTAAATTACCTCAACATGTCTTGAAGTTCTCCAGAGGCCTGGTAACGAACTAATCATTTGATTCGGGTGTGTTGACCCAAGGTGAGATCTAAAACCTGCAGGGACACCGGCCCTCGAGGCCTGGAGTTCGACACCCCGACTTAAAGGAAATGTACAATTAAAATTATACAGTAAGATCCACAAGGTTTTAGACCATCACAAAATATTTGTAGTTCTACTTCTGTACACCACCACAGTGGATTTAAAATTAAAGTGCAGACCTTCAGCTTTAATCCAAGGGGTTTAACAAAAGTATAGTATTAACTGTTTAGCAAATACAGATATTTTTTTTACACTGTCCTGCATTTTCAGGCTCAAATGTAATTGAGCAATTCCCTGACAAGCAGTTTCATGCCCAGGTGAGTCCTATTCCCTTGTTGTTTCATGACAAATTAAGCAGATAAAAGATCTGGAGCGGATTCAATGAGTTGAACTGTTTACTGAAACTAAGAGAACTCATACAGAGTTAAACTGTTTATATACATATACATATACATATATATCTTTTCTTTGTGCACTTCTCACTTTCTTTCTTCTTGTTCTTAAGTTTTCTAACTCATAATTTCACCCTTAGCTATCACACCCATGATTTTAACAAAGCCAATTTAAACATTAATAGAGACAGTAGTTGAATATGTGTAACTGTTTTGGAGTGCAAGAATTAGAAAAAAACACAGCTTGAGAAAAAGAAAATACCTCACTGTATTTAAAACAGAGAGAGTTAAAGAGAAGGATACAATGAAAGTGGAAGAAGAAAGAAGCTGAGAATCACAGTGACATGAAGTCTAAAGCAAAGATAAAAAAAGAAATGTCCATATACGGTTGCCGGTGTCGCTCGAGTTGCCTGGCAACCTAAAAGTTTGGCTTGAATCTCACTGCCAAGTCATTATTGCTGTGAAACAATCTGTATCCTTTTATAACTACAGTGAAGCTAGAGAGAAGAGAGAGATTTACCAGAGAGCAACTTCGCACACTGCAAAGCAACAGAGGCTCATTAAAATAGACCAGAGACATGAACACGGATGCTTTGGACAGTGTTTATTTATGATAGAACTGAGGTCTTGTGTGTAGGTTCAGTGTAGAACTGCTGCATGGGCCTCAGTGCATCATACCATAAAGGATTGTTAGTTATCAAAAGAACAAAACAGTGTAACAGCCTTTAGAAAGCACAAATGAGGAAGAAATTGCATTTTCATGGCCTGCCTTGATTTGCGCTTTAAAGTTGTATCTTTTTTAAATCTCGTGCCCACAAGTTATTATTTTTTGTTCTATGAAATAGAACAGTCAGATACTGACATGTTGAGTGATTGAACAATCTTCCACAGACATCCCAGGGTGCACAAAATAATATGTTATGTGTTTACATGCACAAAATAATCACCTCAGTGTATTTCAAAGGCTTCATAACCAAGTAAAAATGTCATATTAGCAATATATATAAACAATACTAAAACTTCTTGAGAGACATGTTCTGCTTCAACTCTGATTGTGACCACTCTAAAAAGCCTTAAAGTTAAAATATAGTATTATATATATACTTTTACATTACTTAAAAATATACATTTTTAATGTGAGCTACTGCTCCTCTGCATACTGTACTTGTGTCTATTCTGCCCATCTCACTGTCTGTGTCTCATACTTTGGCTCCCACACACACATCAGAGTCCTTGTCAAGCTGCCTTGGTGAAACTAATAGTAAAGGCTAATACCGAACACGTGAAGCCATGTGCTGCTTAATCTTCTGAATAATGTGATGTTTGGAAGGATAAAGTGTGCAGAATGTGCTTGTGTGTGCTGCAGATGTGTTAAAGGTCAACCACTTTGAACTGTGCCTTCTTCATGAATCCATAAAAAGTTTTTTTTATCAGTAGCCAGACAAAATTATATTTCATAAAAAGCCACCTTTGGCTCTGGAAAATGTAATAACATTATTTTTCTGTTCACTGACATTTTATAGATACAATGATCAATCAGTGAAAGAGGAAAGATACACCCTCATGGAGGTTTAGGAATCTGTTCCATTACATTTAGCTACAACCTGAACAGAAAGGTGGACTAGACATTTGAAAACAACAACAACAACAACAAAACATATCTGATCTCCTACAATTAAAAGTGTAGGCACACATTAGTTATGTCTTTACATTTTGGTTCCAAAGAGCCAGACTCTCTTGTAATTGTTTAAAATGGCCTGAGCCGCAGGTTTAGAAGGTTTCAGAAGGACTTTAACTGATCAAGCACACACATCCATACATATGCAATAATACTAAGTGCAATAATCCTTTCTGTCATCGTTGTATTTTTACTCAGTTGTATATAGTATTTGTATTTGTATTCTATTTTTATCTTATTGTATATTTATTTTATTTTATTCTACTGTATATAGTATTTTATTTTATTCTATTCTGTACAGTTGTGTACTGTATTTATTCTTATTGTATTCTAATTTTTGCCTCATAACTTTTGCACTGTCCACTTCCTGCTGTGACAAAACAAATTTCCCACGTGTGGGACTAATAAAGGTTATCTTATCTTATCTTATCTTATCTTATCTTAAAAGTTTTTCTTTGGACATTTCTCTGCTTTTTTTTTTTCATTTTCAGTCCAGTTCTTGTACCTGACAGTATTTAAAAGTCATATCCTTAAGAAATAGGAAAAATCCCACAAAAACCTGAAACAGGACCTGAGACATACATCTGACCCTTCACCCGACCTATTGTTTGCTGAAGCTTGGTGGAAGGTTAAAATTGAACGAGACTGTGTTATGGCGTGATTAATCCAAATTTAGAATTTGTGTCTCAAATTTTCAATATTTATGTAGGACAGCGGTGAATGAGTGCATGCAGCCATCAGTAAAACACCATGGAGGCTCTGTCATGGTTTGGGGAACTTGTCAAAATTGATGGAATAATGAAAGCAGAAAAGTACCATCAGAATTCGGAAAGCATCTGATTGGGAAGATATTCATTTTTCAGCATGACCATGATCCTAAGTACATGGCAAATGCAGTAAAAGCATACATGGATAGAAAAAAACATAATGGAATCAGTCATGGATTGGCCTCCCCAGAGCTCAAGAATATTCAGGAAGTGTGGGATCATCTTTACAGAGAGTGAAACAAAAGCAGCCAACATCCAAAGAAAAGCCTTGAAAGACCTTCAAGAAACTTGAAGAACTATTCCTGAAGACTGCTTGAATAAATTGCAAGAAAGCTTGCCTAAGAGAGTTCAGGTTATGCTGAAAAATAAAGGTGTTCATACCCAATGTTTACCTTCAAGCTGGTTAGAACTGAACAAAACCCTTTTTTTTGCCTTATATACTCTATTTCCATTTATGTTTGCACGTTTCAACCTGTTTGACCTATTCCCCTAGCAAAATCGAAAGAAATGAATAGTGGCTCCGCTTTTGCACGATACTGTATAAAAAGTGTTTGCAAGAAACACAAAACTTGTGTTAAAATGTAGTTTCTGAACAAATTCCTCCGTGTCGATTAGGTTTGTGTGAGACGAAACTGCAGTCGGAGACTTTTAACTGTCCTGCAGATCTTGCAGTGACACTGTCGCTCTGTCTGTAAAGAGGTCTTGGTTTACAACAAAAAGGCTATTACAGACTTAGAGCTGGCTCTTCATAATTATGCACATGCAGTTAACGCAATAAAAAATTTACTACAGGAAAACCGAGAGACTAAACATGGTTTTAGCCCCCGCAACATCCGTTCACCAAGCATTGATGGTTGCTTACATGTTGTATTTTTTTTTTCTTTAATTGTTTTTACTAAGCAAATGTGCTAACACCATGCTTTGAAGTAAAAATGCTGTGTGGGCACTTTAAAGCCTTTCGGATAAAGTGAAATATATTATTCACAACACCCAATGAGAAGGCTTTTGTTGTTTGTGCGTGCGTGTGTTTTGCCTGTTCAGACCCACTTATGTACAAACTTTATGCCATCACAAGGATTGACAGCTCTGGTAGAAAGGTAAAAGGCAGTCACCTCTACATGCCCCTGTATGTATGTGTCGGCTGCACAGAACGAGTGTGTGTGTGTGTGTTTGTGCGAGTGTGTGAAAATGCTATTCAACAGGTGGCTGCTGCAGTCAGCAGTAACAGAGATTTAATACAAGCTACACAGCAGCCATAAAAGCAAGCACACACACACTTTTACTCACTGACTGTATAGTAGCAGTCTCTAACCCATCCATTTAGAACTTCAGCGTTAAAAGTAAATGAACTACATTAACATATGCAACGGCAAATAAAAAATATCAATTTGCATCACATATACAACTGTGCTGTGATTTACATGTGTGTAATAATGAGTCATTTTGACAAGCAAGCAAGAATAAAAATAACTGAATATGCTACTACTCTGTGATAATCTCACTTTCACACTAACACAAATGCACATCCTTGTGATATTAAATATGTTCACATTTATTGTAATCTTGTAGAATTGAGCAAAGGATCCCACAACTTATATTCCAATCAGGCTCTATAGGAAGGTGGACAGAAGCACAGGAGAAGGTGAATGTGCCTGAGCGTCTGCTAAGACAACTATTTGGGGATCTAGGCAGGTCATGATTGACAGGGTCCTCGAGCAGCAGATGGCCATTTCCCAAGTCCTTTCAAATGACAGAAAGGTCAGACTCTCATCTCCTCGTGGCAGGACGCTGATGTACGTGAGACCACCAATAAGTCACTCAGACCTCTGGTTGAATTCTAAGAAGACCTAAGTGTGTTTTGTTTGAAACTAACCCCTTCAACGCCTCAGAAGCTACAGTGCAAGACAACAAAATGGAGCTCAATAAAAGCACTGAAAAGAAAACGGTGTACTTCCTCGAAGGCAAATGTAATGACATAGACAGGAGCTGATCGGCATGGCCTTTTCCCAGGACCGAAGGTACAAGCTAAAATCTGAAAATAAGAACAATTTCTCAAAGCAGCCATGTTGATATGAAATAGTAACGCATGTAAACACGTCTGTTACTACTATTTGCTGGGCTCATTTTCAAATACACAGCTTTAATTACTGTGCTTTTTAAAGAGTGTTTAACTCTATGACGAGTCCATCAAAGACAGAAAGACAACTAAGACGAAGAGAGTAATGTCATTGTAATAATAACAGCAATAATAATTAAACCAGCTGAATTCATCCTTAGAAAAAGTTTTCCTTTGCCATAAATCAAACACATAAAATACAAATATTCTAATAGAACAGATACAGTCTTACAGGCAATAATATATAATGTTCAGTTAAAGGTAAGTTTAACGTCAGTAGTAAGACCTGTTGGCTGTTTGCCTAGTCTTATGCTACTGTCTTGAGAGACAAAGTGCACAAAATTGCTGTTATTGAACTGACTGTAGATGGTTCAGTAGTTCGAATATTTGGTCCATTTTTCCCTTCTCATCTCTCTTTCTGTCATCCACCTCTCCTTTCAGTACTTTTTTCATCTCTCTTCCCCTACCCCTCTTCCGTCTCCTCCATTTCGGACTTCTTGTCCCGTCTACCCACACACTCCTTCAGTATCCCAACTCTCTCCATCACTTCTTCTCTTTGTTATCTCTCTCCCTCTCCTTGCGTCTAATACTCTGTCACTCTCTCTATCCATTATTCATGGCACAGCCACAGTCGGCATTAAAGGACCTTGCATTATTGCTACGGCAACAACGCAGCAGAAGCAGCCGCACTGGATCATGGGAAACTGGGTCACCTCCCAGGAGCGGGAGGGTGCGGGGGGTGCAGCAGAGGGAGGTCGCTGTCACACACACACACACACACACACACACACACACACATGGATAGACACACCTGATTTGTCCTACAAAGCCGGATACAGGAAAAGAAAGTGTGGGAGACGAGAGAGATATAATTGGTGTCATTATGTTAGCTTTTTTACTGAATAAGTATATATATTTATGTTTTTAAGTTTTATTTTCATGTATATATTGTCTTGTCCTTCAAGCTCAGGTCGTCTACCTGGTAGTATTTTAGCTATTCCTAGTACTGCACTTTTCTGCGCAAAACTCAGATATCTTTCCTGGAGTCTGCACACCCAATTTGGGGTCTACTGTCCCATGTCTTCTGATTACCACAGTGACTACTGTTCCCTTCACGCTTCACCTTCACTATTCTCTCGGCCCTTGGTGTTTATCAAGCTTCTTCAGATTTTGAATGAAATCAGTAACAGTACAAGTATTTTTGATTAGTTTTAATTTAGCCAGTAGTACGGCAAATAAGAACTGAAAATCAATTGCAACTTCCATATTTGTTATCCAACAGTTTCAAAGGTTTTGTGTACTCAATGCATTAATCACAAATGCTCCCACTCTGCTGCCTGTCAGAAAACAGTAGATGCTTTTTATGCTTATTGATTCCACACTAAACTGATTTCAGTGAATAGATATGAGTGGAAGCAGCAATTTACAGTATGAACAAGGCCACTCTATTGATCATGACCAATCTGCCTCCCACCAGCCTCTCAACAATGAACGATAAAGACCCAGCGGCAAAAGCTAACTGATATTCATCTTTTGATGTGAAATCACTATTACATAGTGAATGAGTCATCATAAGAATAAAACAAATCCTGGAGCTGCTGACTTTATGCCAGGTGGGTCTAAATGATGAATGTAAAAAAAAAAACGTAAGGATTTTGTTTCTCATAGTGAGCAAAAAACATTCTTTGTGCTTAACTTTTATGTACATATCCGCTGTGGTTGGTTTAGTTTTAAGAAGGGTTATCAAAAAGGGATAGAGATGTTTACCTGTATTTACCTCATTATGTATTTATCCAAAAAATACATGTCCCTATGTTAAGAATCTCTGTGTATATCACAGAAAAACAGAAATAAACACAATGAAACACTGTGTCACATGTTGCCACCAAGGAGGAAAATGGAAACATCTGTTTCTATGGGAACCCAGCCCTTTGATGATGCAGGCAAAACACACAAAGCACGCTAGCAAGTGTGCTGATAGACACAAACGCACACTTACACACACTAATGTTCTACATCATACTAATGCACACTGTCAACAGTTTCAACACACGTGTATAGAGTACATCTATGAAAACCTTTACATTGCATGTCTGCGTGTAACAGCAAGACAGAGCACGACAGAGAGGGACGGGAGTGAAAAAAAAAGAGTGCATGGCTGCCAGAACCACGACCAGATGGCTAAATGTCAGTGAATACCACACCAACATGACAGCTACTTCTCCCTAACAGAACGAGTACACACTGCAACACAGCTTCACCTATTAATTCAGTGAGCAAGTGAGCTGAGACTTCATTTCAGGGCTTCGAAAAAGTAACCACAAGCAGGAGCGTGACCACAGAGTGACAGAGCAACAACAATTTTCATGCTGATTTTGAAAAAAAAAACAAAACATGTTATTCTGCAAATCTGTTGCTGACGAGTCTGCTTCCTGCTGCTTGGGGAAGGATGGAGGCGGGGGAATGGGGAGCGGGGGGAGCCGAAATGACCTGGTGCAGAGTTTGCATTTCTCCTCGTGATGTCACAACAGGCTTTTATGGCTAGTCAAATATTAGTCTGGATTAAAAAAGGCATCTGTTTGCGACCCTAAACTACCCAAAGATCTACTGTGATCTTCCATTACCAATGTGTTGCCATGGCTCTGATATTTGCTAAATACACAATTTGCTAGGCACATGTGTGTAATGTTATGAAGCCTGGTTTTCATGTTTTTACTGGTTTCCCCCTATAGATCCTAGATCCAATACTTGTTTTGAAATTCATTTGGAAAGTTGAATAAGGTCTTATCTGTCACAACAGGTCTGGATGATCTCGTAAATTCAGTTACATGATAATCTATATTTCCTACAGCAGCGGTCCTCAACCTTTTTTGTGCCACGGACCGGTGGCAAAACCAGTATCAGTACCAAAAATATAAGATTATTCACAACACACAGGAAAAGACCCAGGGAAACAGAGTTAACGATAAAACCTTTTTAAAAAAATAACGCTAAAAACCGATAAAAACCTTGAAAACCATAAATTTCACACCCGAGCCTCAACTCACGCGGTCCGGTACCAAACGGGCTCAGGGGTTGGGGACCGCTGTCCTACATAATCAAATTTAATAAATGTCTAAATCTGGCTGGACTGCACATAAAAAGAATGACTCACAGTGTCCTGACACATGCTCAATAATCCAGGTAAGAAAATCCTAGAAAGTGTCTTCAATCACAGCACTGTAAGATCTCAAAATGCCACGACTGCAGCAATTCCCAGAATCTCAATCAGTTTGCGCATCAGTAATCGTGAAACTAAGCTCATTGCTCATTGTTAGGCAAATGGTGCTAGTTTTGGTTGTTATGCAACTGTACTTTTTCTGAGGTTGGGGAAACATGCAGCCAGCCAAGACTGAAGAAGTCACTTGGTTGAGCGACGAAATGTTTCTTGTACTGAAAATCCTACGTCCATCTGAATAGAATCAACTTTCTGGGAATGACTCCCAGTCACAGTACAGAACACAGCTTACTAAATAGACGCTGGTATGGAATTGCTGATCCAAGCCAAAGTGTCATTATTGATGGGTTGCATTTGCTCTTTACTTTGCTTAGGGACTTCAGACTTGAGAAACCAGTGGAATAACTAATATGTACATTTTTGCTTTTGCACACATGTGCCTGAAATGTCGTAAAAGCTGCCTCTCTACTTTAAAAAGAGCAAAGTCATTCATTGCCTCCATCCGTGACAGTGCACATTACATTGTCCTTGATCACTTGGGAGCAATGTGGCTGCCAGAGTTAAAATAATATAGATAGGTCAAATTCAAATTTCTCCAGGGTGGTTTAGTAAAATTAAACATTATATTTTATTCAGAACTTGAAACTAACCTCTGCACCACCCACTGTCTTGGTGATCACTCATTCATTATTTAATCTCATGCTGATTCATGCTCAATTTTATCGCTATCTCTATGACGTTCTATGCATGTTGCAATAATTACATTTACACAACACATGTGTAATGTTTGGCTCTGCTCTGTGATTTGTTTGCTCTTACCATGATGAACTGCTTTTCCTACTGGGCAGAGGAGCCATTAAGTTTAAGCCGACCGTATTTGTCATAATAGCAAACTAAGACAAGTATGCTCCTGATAGAAATGGGGACATTAAGACTGACACGGCTCCCTGTGGAAAGGTTGCAGTGAGAACCAGAGTTTCAGTGATGGACAGAGACATAACTCTTTCATCTCCCTGCGTGCTCTGTGTGAGCTCTAATGTGGGTCGAACAGAGGCAGAGGTGGACACTTTTAGCTCAGTAAAAATATCCTCTCTTTCTCTTCCTTCTCTGTCACCCTGTCTTTCTCACCACCTCTCTGTCTCTCTCCACATTACTGCTGGCACATCTGGAACGTCATACAAACGATTTAAAAAAAATTCACCTCTGCATCAACTATTTCAGACAGTTATGTAATGCTATTTCCTACATTGGCATGAGCGTTAGGAAAACTTTATTTTAGTTTCATAAGGCTCATTTGACCTGATTTAGCATTACTCACTTGCCAAATTACTCCAGCACTGAATGCCAATGCAGCAATTCAAATCTACAAGCATGTATGGTACATCCTTATATATACATATTTCCTCCCACACAAAAAATGCACCAAATACACACACACATATGCACAAATATACACACAAACATGGCTTAGAACTCAAAGGGGTTTGTGTTGTGCAGATTTGGCATAAGCAGGGGGTGTAGGATAGGATAGTTTCCAGGGATTTGCTCAGGAATCATGAAATACATGCTTAAGACAGTGTTTTCACAAAAAAAAAGAAAGATGCACGCAAAAAAAAAAGAAGAGAAAAAAATGAGGCAGAGGTCAGGAGGTTTGTGTGGAAATCTCCAAATCTTTATCATCAAAATGGGACTATTAAAAAGTAAGGGAGGAGGAAAGGGGGAGGAGGGCAAGGGTGGTTCTGTAATGGATGCGGTGCCACAGCTGCCATCATTTAGTCTTTATCTTTCATTTTTATAAGAGGTAGAGGAGCACAGTGAGGGGAAGGAGAGAAAGACTCAGGGAGGGAGGGGCAGACTGAGGTTAGCAAGGAAGAAAAATTCTTGCTTAAGTGTAGTTTCAGTTCAAAACAATGATATCACCGAAGCGGATAATAAAATGTTCTGCTTTAGTCAAATGGTTCCTGTTTAACAACCATGCCATGAAAGCTTTTCAAAACAGTGTGAAAACAAACTGAGTGTCAAAGCGCACTTTTTTCCCCCTGGCACAAACGTGTGAATGTGAAAATGGTTAGCTACACAAGCAGATATTGCTAAACACTTAAATTAATTATCCCTTTTATTTCCTGTACTCTTCCTAAAAAGATTTCCTTTGGAATACAAAAATATGTAGGCAAAGGATCAGCTTTCTTTTTTGCTTTTTTTTTTTTTTTTTGCTTTTTTAAATAATGCACTTGTAGATTATTGATCATTCATTTTTAACGATCTTTTTGGTAGCTGGACCAACCAAACACTAACCAATTTTTTTTTAAATATTTACTTCCACATTTGCTTCCTCATCTGGCAAAAGTCTATTCTCCAGCACTATCCTGCAAGGTCAAGACTGTGATGATGAGTTGGGAGCGAGTTGGGAGCTATAATCCAGTATCTCTATGTGGCTAAGCACCATGTATGGAAATACTGCATGCCAACTACATTTTTTTTATTTGTCTTTGCTAGTACACAAAGTACTGAATTAATTTAAACCCTGAAGGAGATGATCAGACACACAGACGTGTGGGATGGAGAGATTTCGCAGGTCTTTCCTCCCCACTGCTGTCAGACTCCATAATAAAGACTTTAACTGATCAAGCACACACATCCATACATATGCAATAATACTAAGTGCAATAATCCTTTCTGTCATCGTTGTATTTTTACTCAGTTGTATATAGTATTTGTATTTGTATTCTATTTTTATCTTATTGTATATTTATTTTATTTTATTCTACTGTATATAGTATTTTATTTTATTCTATTCTGTACAGTTGTGTACTGTATTTATTCTTATTGTATTCTAATTTTTGCCTCATAACTTTTGCACTGTCCACTTCCTGCTGTGACAAAACAAATTTCCCACGTGTGGGACTAATAATAAAGGTTATCTTATCTTATTTCATAGTAGTCACCAATGTTCCCTCTAAGCTGCGCGTGTGCGCAATTGCGCACTGTTGGCACGGTCTCTGCGCACAAATCTAACCTGAATCGAAATTAAAATTAAAACTTTAACAATTCTGTTTTGCAGTGTTAGTAAGTAAGTGACTGGCTGCTCCCGTATATAATTAGAATGATGCCACCTTATCCCATAGTCCAGCCAATCACACGATTTACATTCCCATATACCGAGCTAATCAATGTCGTTGACAGGCTATGGCAGCGTCCTTATGTGCCGACACCGGTGTTTTAGCTGGCAAAACGGCGTGGCTGATGAGGACTGACGCCACGTTAATGACAACGTGTACAACCATTGGAGATGTGAGCAGGACATTGACGGGAAAAATGTGGACTTTATACCAGTTTTTAAATTGTGTTGATAGGCCACGTAAAACCAGAATTATGATAAAAAATATTTGCTATGTTTGGTTTTCTTCCTGAATACTATCGTTGTTTATATTTACTGCTGGAAGAAACAGTAAAAACGGCGTTTTATAAGGAAAAATCTCGAAAGCACTCTCCGCCTGTGAGCAAAGATGAAACCAAAAAAACCCTCCACCCTTTCCTATTGGTCAAAAAATGTACCATGTCGACCAATCAAAAAATTATATGGCAACGTGGCATTTAGTTGTTAAGAAACGGGAGGAAGTTTTAGGAGTGACGGTGGTGTTTTGAGATGTGAGAGATTTGCGACGCAAATCTTGTGTAGTTAGTGTGTAGTGTAGTCAATAGTTTTGTTGTGTGTGTCAGAACAATGAGGCGACTGCTGAATGTTACAGGTGTTACAGGAGTGATACATCTCCTGCTGTCAGGCCTGCAGGTATCAGGCTGTTGCTCTCCTTTATGTGGACAGAAATTATTTTTTGGAGTGGCACAAATAATTTGTGTGGCATCAAATTTGATGCAGAACAGCTGATTGTTCTGTAACTATTTTGAAATGTTTGTTTAAAAAATGCCTTGGCTGCATTTTTAGGTAAACAGCTGCAAAAAGCTGTGTTGTTTGCAAAACTCAGTCATTTTTTTGAAGACATAATTGCCCAACATTTGTCTTTATATACTGTATTTTGCAGAGAGAGTTACAGAACTCTCTCCCAGACCACAGCTCATACTCATAATACAAGTCAGAGCTTTATAAAAAATAAATAAATAAATAAAAAATTTGTGTTTTCAAAATTGGAGTTCAAGTTATTTTTACCTCCAAAAGTGTTAACATACTACACAGGTCATTTTTTTTTAAATTTTCATTGTAAGTGGGCTAAAGCAGTTCATTAAAAGTAGTCTAACATAGATGTAAATGCTGTAATTTGATTATTTTAATATAATTATAATTTAATATAATTTTAACCATGTGACTTGGATGGATTTGATGCTGGCATGACCACAGTCCACACGTCTGCTGTTTCTCACAGTGGTCCAAGGGATCGCCCAGGGAGCTCAGACACATGGAAAATTAGATGGAACATTGGTAGTCACTCTAGCAGAAAGAAAGAAAAAAAAGCCCTTCCCTGTGCATATGTAAAGCAATTTGTTCATTGCCAAACCAGGTAACAGTGGGTTGCTAGTGGCAAGTGCAGGCTGTGGCTGCAAGAGTCACCGGTTGTATTTCGCACTGCATCGTATGCTATTCAATTCAATTCAATTTTATTTATAAATCACAACAGCAGTCGCATCAGGCCCTTGTTGTAAGGCAAACACCCTACAATAATAGAGAGAAAACCCCAACTATCAAATGACCCCTTTTCACCAAGCACTTCGCAACAGCAGCAGGAAAAGCTTCCTTTAATTAAACAGGCAGCTATATGGACAAAAGTACTGGGCCATCAACACATTACACCTGACCATGAAGCCGCTGGTGCACTGTTTTGATGGTGATGTTAATGCTAGAGGAAGTTTGGAATTCTGAAATAATTAAGTCAGCAGAATCTTTTACACACTATGTGCTTTAGTGCTCGACGACACTGCTCTGTGGCTCTATGTGGTCTTCCACTTCTAGCGGAGTTGAAATATATAGAAGGGAAAAGTTTTCACTTGTTGCAGGTGTGGTATCCTGTAAAAAGTTTTAAAAAGTTTAAAAGAATAAATATAAAAGTTTTAATTCAGTAAATGGACTGGTACTTGCATAACAGCTTCTACTCAGTTGAGTCTTATTCAAGCAACATTCACACACACATTCATACATTATCTATGCCTAAGTGCTTTCTCTGGCATCATGGGCAACTTGGGAGTTAATATCTAGCCCAGGGTTACTTTGACATGCAAGCTACAGGAGGCAGGGATCGATCCGCCAACCTTTCGATTAACAGATAACCTGAGGATCATAGCTGCCCTCTGTGAGCTCTTTAGAACGACCCACTTGTTTAGTCAGTAAAACCACACTGGATGGCTAGGTGCTTGATTTTTGGGGGTCAGTCAAAACATCCTTCACTCCCACCTAGTTGCTCCAATCTCTTGCTTAACCCTTTAAGACCTACCATAGAACCAAGTCCGCCAGAGCTTATATTATATTTTTACATGCTGTGGAGCCATTTTTGGGAGCATTTCAAGTTGCTATACATCAATACAACCATTATAGCCCAGATTTTAATAATATGTATTCATTAAGTGCATAGTAATTACATAAATTGCAAAAAAGTGCAATAAACTACAAAAAAATTGAAAATCGTTTTTGATTTTTTAACATATATTTGTAGTTAGAGAAATTTAAGAGGCTTATCCCTCAAAACTGTAAATACAAAAAAGTTGCACAAAATAGTTTCCCACCACAGGAAATTTATTTTGAGTGTCTTCATAGTTTTATTTTTGAAATACACCAATTTTTATACACTGCAGGAAAAACAAAAATAAATATTATACTGCAAATTTGCAAAAAAGCAGCATATGCATCAAAATAAACTATTTCCAGCAGTGCAATATGAGTCCTAAGCATCCCAGAAACGACACAGAAAGTCATAAAGTCAAAGATAACTTTTAAAAAGAGCAGTATAGGCCCTGAGGCCCTGATCGCAAAAAAGACTACATTTCCGCGAAAATGACGTCACTTCCGGTTTCGGGCAGGTAATGGCGGAAATGCAAAAGTTCGCGCTGACGTCTATTCCAACGTAGGAAGTGTTTTGAACAGCTGATCGGACCGGCAAAGCTTGTTTCTGGAATATTATGTTTTTGTTCCTGCAAGCGCTTTTTATGCAGTTTTTGCAAAACTTTATGTGGAAGGAAACCGTGACCTAGGACAAGCTGATGGCACAATATGTAAGTACAACTCCTCCGGTTTCATATGCAAAAAAAAATTTTGCGCTAGCTTACGTGGTTGCAGTGCTACCGGGATTTAAAAATAGTTACGCATAACAGAGCGTTCCCGCTCCGATCGGCTCTAAAGGGTTAAAAGTCATTTTCTGTGCAACACCGCCCCACCACACACACACACACACACACACGCACACACACACTATCACTATCACTAAAAGAAAACATAGACCCAATGTGGTTAGATAAGTGAACATAAAGACAGATGCTGATCGTTCCTTGAGGTCTATAAATAGACATTCCTAGCAACCAGCAGAGTAGCACCCAATGGAACAGCATGTCAACTTGATCCTCTACAGCACGAATGATGAGATGACAACAAGACAAGTGGAGAAAGACAAGTGGAGAGTCTAGAGTTTACCAGGCAATATTTGGAGGAACATGCAGGTCAGAATTTAACATAAACAATGGCTCACTGGCCCAGGGCCAGTAAGAAACCCTATCTAGGCAAATGCTTACTGTAAGTACCAAAGAAGCAGCTTTTCAAACTATGCCACTCTATAATTTCACCTTGTAAAAGGTTCTTGTCAAAGGGACCTTATGCGATTGCAAAAAAAGAAGTGGTTCGTAGTGTCATGATCAACACAGTAAACCTCGGTAAAGGAAGGCAACAGAGCTTTCAGTTTGGGTTTCTGCTGTCCAGAGAGATAACTGCCTATTTAAGTCCAACTCGCTCCAGTGATAAATAATACTTAATAACTATGTGCAATATAAACATAATATATACTAATGGGTAATGGAATTTTCATTACTTTAATTAAAAGAAAACTAATCCAAGGATACATATAGGCCCATCAAGAGGTAAAATCTTTGCAAATACAATCCACTTTCAAATTGAACAGGCACAGCCAATAAAAAAATTGTTATGCAATCATCAGAGATGAATTTTGAAGTTATGTACAGTGAATTAATCGTACATGCCTATACCTTTGTCCTGCTCTGCCATGTAAATATCGTTTTAGTTCATCGTTAAGTGTTTGACAGGCAGGGTGTTATAATATGAACACACATATATATAGATATATATTCAAGGATTGTGGATATAAGTTAGATTGGTGTGAAATTAAAACAACAAGAAGCTTTTATGAGGTGCATAAATGCTAAAAATGAGTTATTTTAGCCCTTTGGTAGGTGGTTGCTAGGCATCATGATTACATCATAATATCTGATATAGATAAGAACCTTCAGGGACCTAAGATGTACCAGTGTGGGAAGTTTGGTTTTTCAACTCTTGATTGTATGGGAGTTTGCAGACCAGCAGACAGGCAGTACTTTAGTTGTTGTAATATGTAGCAAAACCTGTACCATAAATAAAGGAGGTGGTTAAAAAGCAAAAATGTGTCACTCAATATAGTTTAGCACCATAAACTTTAAGAAAAGAGAAAAATCCTGTTTGGTTTTAAAGAAAAAAAATTAACCGTGTTAACAAATACTGCTGTTGATAGAAAAGCAAAGATGAGACACAGAGACTGGGTAGGAGTGTGTATGAGATGTGCCAGGGTCCATTACCCTCAAACAGGTGATTCATTTATACAAAGGTGCTCATTTCACATGCCTTCTGCAGAGCCGGCAGCTACTTCATCCAACACTGAAGACTCCGTCACGCACTACAGATACACACAAATATACCCCTTGTGAAACGCAAAAGAAATTTAACTAGTTATGTGTATTTGTGCACACAGGATGCCACAGCGAGCTGACAGTAGCTCTCTTACCCCTCCTCTCAATTACTCAGTGTCTAGTCTGATGTATCGATTAGCTAATTGCTTTGTTATGGCAACATTATTCTGTCAATCTAAAAGATATTGATCTGATTAGTCAGAGCAGCGAAGTAAAAATGTGACTGAATAGAACAAAGGCGTTGGTGGGAAAGAGAGAAGCGGTGAAGTGAACGTGTTTAAATTTAGCCTCACATTTAAATTTTAAAAATTTTACAGTTAAAAAAAGAAAAGGAAAAAAATGTGGTCGCTAAACTTAACGATCCAAAGTGCAGCATATATATCCTCCCTGAGAGAAGAGACTTTCTCACACTTTGGTTCCTATCCTTCCCATCTGTAACCAAGGACAGATGAGGCGCATCACTACGGTTACCATATCCATGACAACCTCTCCTGCTGCTATTATTGGGCATGTCGTCAAGGAGACAGAGCGGCACATTATGGGATGCAGACAGAAATAGAAATCTTGAACTGGGAGAAATACAACAGATCTGTGGTATTACATAACAAGGACTTGCAAACCTACTGAGGGGGTGCCACACTGAATCTGAAACTCAGGTATGATTAAAGCAGGGTTGAGGGGGAGTATATTTATAAATACATTATTACAAGTATACTTAAAAGTATAACTGTAAGAACATTTTGAATATTCCTCAGTTCCATTTGTAGTTGACGGCAGCTACTCTGCAAGTTCTTCTTATTTAATGCCAATGAAAAAACTTTAGAAGACAAGATCACAGGAATGGACTGATGACAGGTGGCATCGATCATTGGGTGGACTAAATAGTGGATAGAAAAAAAGAGAAACAAGTAGCTTGGGAGTGTGTCATGCTGCAGTGAAGACAGTAAGGCAGAAACTTGTGCAAATGGATTCCAAACTGCAACAGCCATATGCAACCAGCAGGATAATTGTATAAAAAAAGGAGAAATGGAAAGAAATAAAACTTTTGGTAAACAAACAAAATCACACGGGACTAAACACTTAATGATAAAAATAATAATGATAATCTACATGGGAAAGAAAATTAATGGCAGCAATATCCAACAAGGATGGAAAATGCTACAACAATACTAAATAACAACACAAAAGGTTAAGGTTAAGCTGTGAGGAAGGCAGTATTTATAAGACTCCCGTGGTTCAAACTAACATTATAGGGCTGTCTCACAGTCTGCAGCACTGGAAAGGTGACACTAACTTATCTTAGTGTAACGGGAATGATCATGCCACTGAGTTTCCTGCTGGTTAAACAATATGGTCACAGGTTCCCTCTTCCTAAATGTGCATTAAGAGTTATTTGGGCCGTTAGTGTCCTTAATCAAAGCAGCTCTGGATAAAGCCATCCTCTAAATTATTATGTGAATATAATGAGGATCACAATAGACACTCTGGCAAATTAAAAAGTGGAAAGTAATATGGATTCTGGCAGTCTTTGGTTTAATTACTGCTGTGCAAACACAATGAAAAAAAAAAGCTCAATAGGGCCAGTTGTTAAATAGCGTAAACATAAAGAACATGCTTAAGAGGCCCTTATGGCATTATCAGATGAAGGCACTGTTATTAAATATGATGTTCTCATTCTGACATGTGTTTGTCACAAAAAAAACACCAAAAAACATTTAAAAAGCATTAAACGGTGTATCGGTTTAGTGGCAGATGTTTGAATAAAGACAAAAATACACTCACTGGCCTCTTTGTTAGGTACACCTGTTCACCTGCACATTAATGCAAGTATCTAACCAGCCTGTCACATTTAGTCATATAGACAAGGTCAAGATTACTTGCTGAAGTTTAAACTGACCATCAGAATAGAGAAGAAATGTGATTTAAGTGCCTTTTACTGCCTCATGCTCCTTGGTGTCTGACAGATTACCTAGTGAGCAGCAATTCCCTGAGTGAAATTGCCTTGTTGATATCAGAGGTCAAAGGAGAATGGCCAGGGTGCGTTGAGCTGATAGGAAGGCAACAATAACTCAAATAATCACTTGTTACAAGCAAGGTTTGTTGAAGAGCATCTTTGAGACACATACAACACATCACATTTTGAAGTAGATGGGCTACAGCAGCAGAAGACCACACTGTGCGTCAGTCCTTTTAGCTAATAAACAGCAAACTGAGGCTACAATTCACAAAGGTTTGCCAAAACTAGACAACAGAAGATTGGGAAAAATGCCACCTTGTCTGAAGAGCCTCGATTTTAGATGGTAAGGTCAGAATTTGGCATAAACAGCAAGTATTGATCAATCCCATCTTGTATCAAAGAGTAGGCTGCTACCGGTGGTGTAATAGGATAGGGGATATTTGTTTAGTACACTTTTTTACCCCTTAGTAGCAACTATGGAAACTCCAACAAATTATCCCAAACTTGTTTCTTAAACATAACAATAAGTTCAATACACTCAAATACCTTCCACAGTCACCAGATCTCAAACCAATAGAGCACCTTTGGGATGTGGTAAAACGGGAGATTTGCCTCAGGGATGCATGACTGACAAATCTGTAGCAATTGTGTGATGCTATGATGCCAATATGCACCAAAACCTCTGAGGAATATTTCCACCACCATATTTTTTGTACCGTCACACATTTGACGACATCTGTGTCTGAGTGAAACGAGATCTGAACCACTGATGCCTCCACACATTAATCAGCCAGACAGCTGTGCAATAGATCTATCCCCCCACCCGCCTAAAAAAAAAAAGGTACTTTTTGATTTAAGTTGCCTAGTTGTTAATACTGCACAGACACAGACACTTACATATACATGGTTCGCCTGTATATTTAAGACTCTGGTCCATCTGCGCACTGCTTCCTGTCTGTCAGAAGGTTATAAAACTAATTGAGCACAGCTGTAGTGGTTGTGTGTGTTGTATCTGTTCATTAACTTAGGAGGTGGGGAGGGGCCACCCGTAGGGTCCAAAAAAGAAAAAAAAAAAGAAAAACTTGGCTAAAATATATGACTTGACACTAGTTTTGTTTAGGCCTTGCATTTTATCTAACAGTGTTCCTCACAGTGTGCCAGGGCTTTGTGCTTTATACGGTTTCAAGACACTGAAGCCCTCTACGGTGCTTCCATACGGTGGGAAAAACTGAGAGACTTATTACACAGTTCAGATTTCAAGTAAAAACCTCTTCTGCACTGAAAGACAAAATAATATTTACATAAAACAGAATTTCCATTTGGGTTTCCAACATGAATGACTGCGCTAGCTGCTTTTCACCTGAAAGTTCAGCCTTTCTCGATGCCTCTGAAGGATCAAGTTCTGTCAGTCTGTGCTGCTAATCTTATTAACGGTTTGATAACATAAATAGAACCTTTCAAATTATATGAAAGAGTGTGATTAAAGAGCTAAAAAGCAAAGCGTGATAAGCAGAGAGAGTAGGTGATGGGCATGGATCTAGAAGATAAAAAACAGCTGTCTGTTTGCTGACTCATATGCACCTGCTCTGACACTGTATCTTTATGCGAGAAATTAGAGGGTTGGCATACAGTTAAACAAATAAAAACAAATATTTAATCATTCACAGATGTGCTGTAAGTCCAACACAACATTATGAGTATGCAAGGTGAAAAAAGCCTAAATGGGGCCTCTTTTTCTGCTATTTGTATTCAGAAGACAAGACGGAACCATTCTCCAAACATGTAGAGATGTGTGGAAATGTGAAGGCCATAGTAAAGTGTGAGTTGTACAAGATATCCTTAGGAAGAAGGAAAGAAAGAGTTGGAAACAGAGTGCCAGATGTTACAAGGCCTCAGAGGGATTAGTCTCCTCTAACTATAAGGTTTTGTCTGCATACAGGATTTTTTGGCATCTCCCAAAGAGGTTTTAGCCAGAGCCAAAGGAAAGATCACCAGCGTTATATTAACATTCGTTTTTAACCAAATATAGAAGAATTCTATGAAATAACAAGAAAATGCATAGATTTCTGTCACATGAGTTAAAATAGACTCACTATTTTAACAGTCACAGTCAAGCCCTAGAGATTCGAGCCAGGAAAAACCCTGTAACTATACACTGGCATACATTTGCCAGCTGACACACACATTCACACATATGTGACGCACATAAATCACATGTACAGTCGAGTCTAAAAGTTTGGAACCACGCTGAATATCAGTCATAGAAACCTGGAAATCCTTTGAGCACTTGGAAACATTTTAAAACACAAGAAGCTGAGACGCTAAATGTGAAGAATCAAGTGTGCTAAAGGAGGGCTAAATAGAGGACTTCTCAATATGAACTCATGGCTAGGCTGAAGGATTCTTAGGGGGAAGTGTAAGTCACATCAAATGCTTTGTGGAAACTGGTTCAGCTGTTTCCCAAGCACGGTCAGGCAGAACAAAACTGACCACATAATCAAAAGATCAATACATCAGGCATTATTTTCACTGAAAGACAGAAAAGTAGCTTCACCACAGTTGCGGGATTTGCTAAATGAAGTACACAACACTTCAGTCCACTAAAGTGGACTGTAATAATCTGCAAGCACCTGACCGCAGCCTCACTGAGCATTTATGGGGACACTTTATGACTGAAAAAGCCAAGCATTCCTAACATCACAAGAAGCTTATCAAATCGTGGCTGAGTTTAATGTGTCATCATTGTGGTTACTGTCAGTGTAGCTCTGAAACCCATTTAAATTTTTCAAAGGTTTAATACAAAGCTTTTTATCAACTCTTAACATATGAATGAACAATGCAAAAATACAATTTGCAAATCTCTTTTTATTAATAACTCATTTTTTCTTCAATATGTAACATTTAGTACAATATGAAAGAAGAAAGAAAGAAAATCAGCCAATTAAAACAAGTCAAGTCAGGCCACCAACAAAAGTTCGCAGTTCCTCAGTGCAGACCAAAATGATGGTTTTGCCCACAAAAAATGAGGCCTCATCTTTGAGCAGATTAACCCACAAAGCTTTGTATATTTCATACAACTCTGAACTCAAGTTAAAAGTTATAATCAATAACCTTTTCAAAAAATTAGGGTAATTCCATGCCCGTTTTCCCCAAAGTTTCTGCCTTTCATTAATTTTACTCGCTCATTCTTATGCTGTACCTTCGCTAACTTGGCAAAACCGCATACAGTTCATGACAGTAAATCATACAAGGATGAATCAACTGGAAATGTGCAAATTACACGCTAGAACGCTAAGGAAAAACAGCAAATGCTGCTGATGAATTGCTTAATAAATCACCCCCTACAAACACAAGGTAACTCAAGTGTCAGGCCGAAGCAACAGGATTGCAAAAACATACCCAGTGAACCAAGCAGCATCTATTATACCAAACCGCAAGCGAGCATACTGAGCTGTAAAAGAGCTTAAATATCATGCACTACTCACCAAGTTGGAGTTGGTGGCGTTCGAGTCATCCTCAGGAAAGGGGATGTAGACAGCTAAGGCCACACAGTTGGCAAAAATTGTCATCAGGATGATGATCTCAAATGGTCTGAGTGAAAAGTTAAGGTGGAATAGTGTACACAAAACAAGAGATACAGAGGCATTTACATAGCAATGATTATCTTGGTTTACTTGAGTACACTTTAAAAACATTAAACTGAGTCAAATACATTTCTTCTGCTTTTGGAGTACCTCAGAGTTGGTTTTAAAATCTGTGATGGAAAACACAAAATAATATAGACTCTGGTTTCTGACCTCCTTGTATAGAAAAAGTCTTCATATTAAGCATGTTGTTTCAACAGAGAAGTATTTTTAACCACAGCAATACATCTTTACATAAGCATAGGTATATATAAACATCGCAGAGTGCACAAGGAGTGTACACAAGGAGAGAGATCAAAGTCAGTGAGTTTGGCTTTTTGTTAACAATGACACACGCTGGCTTACTTAGAGACCTCTTTGTGCGTAGTGGAGGGAGGCGAGGGTTAGAGAGACGCTGCATGGCCTAATATGGGTGCGGCAAGGAGCAGGCCTGTCGCGTGGAAGACGGGATGAGGAAAGAGTGAGAGCAAGATGGAATAAGAGAGGAGAGACACAGAGGGCTTTTATTTGGAACGGTCCTTCAGAGGGGAGTGACCTCATTATTTTGGGCCTCAGAGAGAGAGAGAGAGAAAGAGAGGGGTGGGAGAGAGAGGAGAGCTACAGATAAAGAGAAAGAAAGGGAGAGAGTGTGAAGGAGAGATAGAGGAGCTCTGGTTTTCATCAACACAATTACAAACCGCCACTGCTGTCACCTCCCTCCACCTTCTTCTTGCCCTCCCTCTTCTTCTATTCTTACCTTCCTTTTCTTACTTTGTTCCCCTCCTGTCTGCCTTCACTCTCGGCTGCATATCAAATTAGTCTAGACTCCAGACCTCAAGGTATAATGTAAACAGCAATGTACTGATGACTCGAGCTGTCAAAACCTCCAATCCTGAAGACAAACCATCAGCAAAGTCATATATATTAGCTGACAGTAACATATTGCATCATACCGCGAAAGCAGTTGGGTTTTTTTTTTTGTCCTTGAGACCAGGGTTTAATTATTCACTACACTGAATCTCACTGTTGGACTTGGAAGTGGCAGTTTGGCAGGTGCTGTAACAACTGGTAAATTAATCTAATCAGCCAATCGCTTGACAGCACTTCATTGCATTTATACATGTAGACATGGTTGAGGCCACTTGTTGCATAAGAACATCACCAAAAGCACAACTCATAAAACCTTGAAGCAGATGAGCTACAGGAATTGAAGACCACACTGCCACTCTTGTCGGCTAAGAACAGGAAACTGAGGCGATAATTCACATGGGCTCACCAAAATTGAACAATAGAAGATTGGAAACATGTTGCCTGGTCTGATGAGTTTCAATTTCTGCTGCTACATTCAGACGGTAGTGTCAGAATTTGATGCAGAAATCATTAAAGCATGGATCCGTCTGGCCTGTCATAAACTTCTTATTTAGAGTTGCAGATGGTAAAAAATAAATCAACATTCAGATATGGTTAGAAGTTTACATACATTCAACATGGGCATGAATGCCATGGTAATTTGGGGGTTTTAATGTTTTCTTTGAACTGTTCCAGAGTGGAATGATTCTGCAGCACACATCTTAAATGACTTTAAAAAAACAAACAAAAAAAAAACAAGAATTGGATGCAAAAGTCTGAATTTACTTTGGATTTTCTCGTTTTAACCCCAACAAGTTCTACAGATCACAGCCTTATAGTCTTCTGAAGTATTGCTTGCAATAGGTTTAGATGACCAATAAGAAATGGGTAAGTAATTCCCCAAAAATGGCCCCAACAATTTTAGCAATCATACTACTTGCACCATTAATAATTGCTGTGTGACTAGAAACAGACCTCCTATTCATTTTAGAGGCTTAACTTCTGTTGTAAGAACAGCACTGTAAACACATAAAAGAGAAAGAGCTTCAAATTATTACCATCAAGCAAATGTTTTGTTTATGTTTGGATTAAGAATTGACTCTTGAACACCATCGGCCACGAGATCATTCAGCTCGTTCAGCTTGGGACCAAAATGCATCAAACTTAATCACTCACCCTTCTACCAGACATATGGGGACCCACTGAAAAATAGGCCTGTGACTCATTCTGCATTCCTGACCCATAATTTCAAAAACCCTTGAGGTCTGCTTCCATCAGCATGATAATAAATCTACTGTCTGCTGTGCTGTTGAGAGCAAAACAACACTTGGAGGAAATTTGGGAGGTCTGTACCAAATCTATTCGTAACGTACATTAATTAGCATAACAACAATAGCAATATGCATCTTTAAGACCACAGGAAATAAAGAAATATCACTGGGAATCAACATTTTGCTGCAAGCAAACTGAGAGCTCTAAAATTAACCAGAGTAAATAAAATTGAAATCAACATCCATGAAGCTGAGAGGCTTTTACGGCTGATACATATTCTGCATTCTGACAGGCTAACTGTGTTGCTTGGAACAGAATTTCACTTTGGGATTGCATCCTAGTACCCCTGAAGCTGTTATTTCTAGAGCTTCTCTCTGTACAGTTGGATCACATAAACGCCACATACAGTTTACAATAACTCAGATAATCTCTTATCTTTTCAAAAGCCCGTAAGGAATCTGGGCTATACTTATACTATCGAGGAGAGTGAGGTTACTTGTTATGCTGATATCCCGATATCTAGTTTCCTGAGTTTGAAAATGTATACGAACAGTGCAATTCTTCATGTAAGCCTGTGGAGTTTATTAGCTGTAGCTGGGAAGTGTGTGCATGCATGTGTCTGTTTGTAAATGCGCTAAATAACACCTTTTGAAAATGACAACTTAGTGTGATTTCATATAGAGAACATGGTAGTTAGGAAGATGTCTCTCTCGCTGACCTTGCAGCGTGCAGGTAATGTTTCCAGGCTATAATTACACAGCACGCGAGAGCACTGTGTGTCTGTGTTTTAGTCCTTTATCATCTGTGTTCAAGTACGTGTGTGTTCTTCAAGAGTGTTGCTGTGTGTTCTCTAATCTGAGTGTGTGCTTGTGTGAGCTTAGACAGGCCCCATTGACCTGTTGAGAGCAGCAGCAGTTGTCATGGTAACAGAGGAGGAAAAGCGGAGGATTTTGGATCTCTATCTCCAGAGACAGAGGTACTCACAGTACACAGGACATGCACGCATAAAGCCTCACATATATAAACAAAACATACACCAGAGTGGACACCGAGTCACCCACATGTTCAACAGCATGCCCGCACTGCAGTTACGAAGGACATCCCATAGCAGGGAGGTTAAATAGAAAAGCAGAAAAACAAAGACTTGGTGTTAATGGTGTTAATTGTGTTTCTTCCACGTTTCTTCGTGACTCAGAGGCCATGCCTTTTTAGCTGCAGTTTTCTTTAAGAGCACATTTTAATGTCCATTTTCTTTCTGTCACCTCACCAACGCTCTTTTCCTTCCCACACTGAGCAGTTTAAATGAATGATTTCAGGGAATTGTGGCTAATAATCTCATCAGTTCACTGGGTTAGATTGTTCCAGCAGCCCTCAGGGTTTATTCATGCTTTTGGCTTATATTTTCCAGCTTCTGCACAGCTGGACAGTTGATAGGTTATTGGCACGATAATGACAGATACACAAGGTGACCGTCGGGACAACACGCTCACCGTTAACATAAACAAACTCAATAATATAGGTCTGACTCCACTTTCATGAATTCATGGCAGATTCACAAGTTAACCTGCATGATGGAGGGAATCTATGTAAATGGAAACTTTTGTTCAAATTAAAATTTGTGAAACTTAAGCACTTTTTTCGTTGTAGTTTTTTGATAAATATAGCCTGTAATGTCAGGCTCAGACGATAACAATGCCCACTGTGCCAGGCTAGGCTAGGTTATAGTCATAAAATTTGCTTTTTGATGACTGAAAGACCTGAAAGACGAGAGTCTGATCCTTGACTATTCCTGCTTCCTGTCTTTCACCATATTCATGACACAGTTGGAAAGGAGGCTCTAGCTAGCAATTTACAGGTGTTGCAGGAATTGCTGTCTTGTGTGTGACTGGGTGCAGTAAGGAGTGTATGTAATGTGTGTGTGAGCATGCGCGTGAAGGAAACGCTGGGAGCGAAAGAGGAAAAAGAGAGTGAGAGAGTGTGTCATGGGTAGAGGGCGACCGGGAGCAGCGTTCTAACGGGCTACAGGCTATGCAGTGTGTTTCCAAAGTGTGCAGTACTATTATTAAAGCCTCATCTCTTCAGTACTCTCCGGTGCCTCGGCTGATTTCTGTCTGCCTCACTACTCCACAAAAGTGAAGGGAGTTAACCCCGAAGGAGGACAAACTTCGGCCCTGGAGGAAGCATCTCCCCTCGTGTCTCCCGACCACGGTCAGGGGACTGACGGCGAGGAATGGTTAACACTGGCGACCACGAAGGGACCCTCTCACGTTGTTAAAGAAGTGGTGAGCACAGAGAAAAACCGACAGGCTAAAGCGGCTAACGATAAAGCCGAGTGACTGTAATTACAAGTGTATTAGCCCGCAGCTAAGCTAACTCGCGATGGCCGCTGCTCGCCATTCTCGTGAAAAATACGGACTTGAGACCAATTACTCCAACCCGTTCATATCGCTGACCAGTGTCTCCGAGGGTGCCGCGAGCATTAGGGAAGCTAACAGAGACAGAGCTGTGACTAAATGTGAACATATGAACCCATTCCTGTGTGCCGAAAGTTGTGCTAACACACACGCTAATGGAGAGTGTGTATTCGCGCCGCCCGATGGTCCTGCCCGGCCGCAGTTTTCCCGCACGAATCCCTTCGTTGATGCTGAATGCCGCAGCTACGGCCGTGAGAGAAACACAGGCAGCAGCATGAACTATTATCCAGCTCCTACTCCCCAAATGAAAATCCACTATCCAGACTCAAACCCATTTTCCTCCGCTCACATGGACAGTTTTGTACACAGCACACCGGCTCAGTTTAACGCAATGTTAAATACACCCATGCAATGTATGCCTTCCAGTAGCCTTAATGAAGCCATTAGCTATGGGGAAATCACTGCACAGCATAAACCCCGCTCGAAACCAGGCAAGACCCGCTGTGTGCCCCGTCAGCCCCTATCTGACAGTGAAGAGGACGGTGACACTAGAGAGAGAGTCCCCACCCTACGTCCGGGCCAATATGACGGCACCACACCGTGGAAGGAATTTCTGCACAGGTTTGAGAGCTGCGCTGAAGCCAACTATTGGTCAGAAAAAAACAATGACAACTCAGCTTAAATTTTGCCTAGTTGGAGCAACAGGGGCCATTATCCACAGAAATCCCCGCTCATCCAAATGGGATTACCGCCGCCTGGTGGACGAACTGGAAACTGCATATGGCCCTTCTTCTGACCATGCAGCTGCTGTTGCTGTAGAACTGAGGCAGCGAGTGCGTAAACCTGGTGAGGCCCTGCATGTTTTCAGAGATGACATTTATGGGAAAGTGGCTGTTGCATATGGTAATAGAGCAGAGATTGAACAAGACTCTATAGCTGTTGAAGTTTTCACCAATGGGCTGGGTGATGCAGAAATAGTACAGAAGTTGCTAGAGAGGCACCCAGCCACACTTGCCTGCGCATACGAAATAGCCCACCGACACGAAACCACTAAAAGGGCTGCATCTTATGTAACCAGTGCCATGCAGCAAGGAGCCCGTAACGCAGCTGAACGCCGGCCCCGAGCTGCCGTCGTCAGAGAAAAAGACAGAGATGAGACTGTTGCTGAGCATGCACCTGCAGCTAGCCCCTCACCGAATCGTTTTGTCCCAAACACACCCTCGACAACACCGAACAATCACAGAAATTTTAAAAGGAGTGGGGTTCGCTGCCATAACTGTCAAGGTTGGGGCCATGTCCAAAAGCAGTGCCCTTCCCCTCACAAAACCACCAAGGCCTTAACATTGAACAGTAGCTCTTGGGACAGCCCAAAACCCACTGTGCTCCACCTTAAGTGCCAAAGCCAAGAAATGAGTATCCCCATGCGCCTCTACGAAGTGGAGGTATGTGCTGTTTTGGACAGTGGAGCCCGGAGGAGCGTGCTGCCGCTGCCCTACTACAACTCCATCCACCCAGACGTGAGACCACCACTACAGCCCTCAGTTGTTGAGACCTTGCTTGGTGTGGGACCTGGGGACGTGCCGGTGCTAGGTGAAGCCCAGATACCTGTCAATATCAACAATCGACAGGTGGATGTTGATTTCTTGGTGGCAGATATAGCAGGAAATGAGGTGCTGCTTGGGCATCCCTTCCTCACTCAAGCTGAAGCACGTCTTGATTTTGGCAAACGCCGCATCATCCTTTTCGGTGAAGAGGTGCTCTACTACCAAACCGAAGCCAGTACAAAGTCACACGCAGTGAGAATAGCTAGAACTGTGGTGGTGGAACCGGGGCAAGAGTATATGGTGAAAGGCAACGTGCATCCTGGTGCAGCAGCTCGAGGTGACATGATGCTTAGTCCCACCAAAGGTTTTGTTGAGAAGCACAAAGTACTTATCGCCAGAGTCCTAGTCAACGCACAGCCTTCTAAAGCTGTCCCACTTCGCCTTTTTAACCTTGGCAATAAAGCAGTAACAATTAAGGCGGGATCCATTGCCGGGCTCCTCCAGCCAGCTGAGGCCGTGGAACCCTCCATGGTCTCCCCAGCTGCAGACTCTCTGACCAGCCCTCCTGTGGTTCCTCTGCACCTGCAGGAGCTCTATGCCCAGAGCTCCACAGACCTCAATGACTATGAACAGCTCCAACTGAAACGCTTGCTTTGCACTTATGGACATGTGTTTTCTACAGGGCCTGCTGACCTGGGCCGAACCAGCCTTGTGCAGCATGACATCATAACCCGTCCTGGTGCCCCAGTCAAACAAAATCCACGAAGAATGGTAGGGGAAAAGCAGCAAAATGCTGATCAGCAGATCTACGACAGTCTACAGAGCGGTCTCGCCCAACGCAGCTGCAGCAGCTGGGCCTCGCCCATCGTTATGGTGCGTAAGAAAGATGGGACATACCGTCTCTGCATTGACTACAGGGCTCTCAACGACCGCACCATAACAGACGCCTACCCGCTGCCCCGCATCCAGGACACGCTGGACACACTCTCAACTGCCAGATGGTTCAGCACATTAGACCTCGCATCTGGCTACTGGCAGGTTGAGCTGACGCCTAGAGCACGCAGGGCCGCCGCTTTCTGCACTAGGACAGGCCTCTTTGAGTGGAACGTCATGCCATTTGGACTATGCAATGCCCCGGCAACGTTCCAGCGGCTGATGGACCGCGTCCTGGCTGGCATGCAGCGGGAGACCTGCCTGGTCTACTTGGACGACATCATCGTGCTGGCTAAGGACGTGTCGGGGATGCTGCAACGGCTTGGCCAGGTATTCTATAGACTTCAACAAGCTAACTTGAAACTGAAACCTGCCAAATGCTGCCTCTTTCGCCGCAAAGTTGCTTATCTTGGCCATGTGGTATCCGAGCATGGTGTGGCTACCGACCCCAGCAAAGTTCAAAAGGTTCAGATGTGGCCCACACCTACGTCCATCCAGGAGGTCAGACGCTTCATCGGCCTGGCCTCATATTACCGCCGGTTTGTGAAAGATTTTGCCTCTATAGCCGAACCCCTGCACAACCTGACCAAGAAGAATGCACATTTTCAGTGGCATGCTGAGCACCAAGCAGCTTTCGACAAGCTGAAGTGTCGACTCACCTCTGCCCCTGTTCTTGGCTATCCACTTGACCATGGAGAAATGACACTAGACACTGATGCCAGCGACACTGGCATCGGCGCGGTGCTGTCACAGATGCAACAGGGCGTGGAACGTGTGCTGGCATATGGCAGTCGTAAGCTATCAAGAACTGAACAAAACTACTGCACCACACGACGTGAACTACTAGCCGTCGTGGATTTCACGTCCCACTTTCGTCAGTATCTCCTTGGACGGCCTTTCAAAGTGCGCACAGACCACAGCAGTCTACGGTGGCTAACAAAAATGAAAGAGCCAGAGGGACAATTAGCTCGATGGCTCGAGAAGCTTGCCGAGTACAACTTTGAGATCATCCACCGTCCAGGTCGAGTGCACACCAATGCTGATAGCCTCTCCAGAAGACCCTGTCGCCAGTCTTGTCCATGCAGAGTGCAGGACCCCCCCAAGCATCTCGGGGGGACCAGTCATCAGGCAGTTCAATGCGAGTTGGACTCTGACACCAGCTCCCTGTTGCTGAGTCCGGTGAGGGTGGAGGGACAACCGGCTACTACAGCGGTGTGTCTAGTGGGGGTAAGTCATAACACCACCACACCAGAAACAAAGACTTTAGACCAAACTGCTCTTACAAAGTCAGACATTTTATGTCAAAACACTCCTATCAACACAGACATCTCAGAACAGACAATTCACACTAGAACAGACATATCACACCAGAACATGTCCACTAATACACACACTGTAAAGCTGACTGAGAAAGTATATGTGGCTAAAACCCTTGATACTGCTTCTCTGTTTCATGGTTGGACCATGGGGGAGCTGAGCCAAGCCCAGGACGCTGATGCAGACATTGCACCCATACGCGCCTGGATGGAGGCCAGCAGTGAGCGCCCCCCATGGACTATTGTTTCACCATGCAGCCCAGCAACTAAGACATACTGGGCTCAATGGAAACGGCTCTACTTCAGAGATGGAGTTCTGGTCCGTCGCTTCTACTGCCTTGACGAGACCCAGTTCTATCCCCAAATCGTACTGCCACGTAAGCTACAACCAGAAGTGATGGGCCAGATGCACGAAGGGCCAGTGGGTGGACATTTTGGTGTCGAGAGGACTGTGGCCAGACTACGAACCCGATTCTATTGGTATCACATGAGGGAAGACGTCGCTCTTTGGTGCCATACTTGTACCAGCTGTGCATCCAGGGCCCGACCCCAGAAGACACCGCAAGCTCCGATGGGAACTGTCCGGGTAGGAGCCCCAATGGAGCGCGTTGCGCTGGACATTATGGGACCACTGAATGAGACAGAGCGCAGAAACCGATATGTGCTTGTGATACAAGACTACTTTACAAAGTGGACTGAAGCCTTTCCTATCCCAGATGAACGGGCTGCAACCGTTGCTGAGGTCGTTGCGTCTGAGTGGGTGTGCCGCTACGGGATACCTCAAGCACTACACAGTGATCAGGGACGCAATTTTGAATCTGATGTGTTCCAAGGGGTGTGCAGTTTGTTTGGCATAGATAAGACTCATACAACGCCATTCCGACCCCAGTCAGATGGCCAGGTTGAACGTTTCAATGCCACTCTCCAGAAGATCCTGGCCTCCACAGCAGAGCGTTGTCATTGGGACTGGGACCTGATGATCCCGTACGCTGTTATGGCCTACAGGGCGACCAAACACAGTGCTACAGGTTTCACCCCGAACTTCATGATGTTTGGCCGAGAACTGAGTGAGCCAGTGGACCTTGTCGCAGGTCTACCTCCTGATCCAGGCAACCAACCCTCAGTTCCAGAGTATGTGCAGCAAATGCGTGAGCGGCTGGAGCTGGCCCACCTCATCACCAGGGAAGCCCTGGGTGAGTCAGTCAAGCGCGCAAAAAGGCAATATGACAAGAACTGTTGCCACACACAGTATAAGACTGGAGATCCTGTGTGGTATCTCATCAAAGGAACACGTCACGTCAAGAACAAGGTCAGAAAGTTCCTCCCATCGTATGAAGGACCATTCTTTGTCCTGGGACAATTGGATGACCTAGTTTATCGGATCCAGAAGAACCCAAGGTCTAAAGTGAAAGTTGTCCACCATGACCAGCTAAAGCATTATCGCTGCCGCGAGCCACTGGACAATACCTGGGTCCTTGATCAGGCTCATCAGTGGTCCCCTACAGAGGTCCCACCACCAGCTTTAGAAGATGACCCAGCAGACCGTGATCTGGGTCTGCACAGTCTGTTCTCTACTGCAACTGGCAATGGCCCCAGCTCCTCTTAGCCTTCTGTCTCAGTTGCAGCTGATCCCGCTCTGGTTGTGGTTGTCCCATCGTCCCCTTCCCATGTAGACCATGAGAATGGTGGGGGTGTGGTGGGTGAGCCAGACCACCCGGGCCAGCAGTTTCAGCGACCAACTCGTCGGCGCAGAGCTCCAGACTGGTATGGAGTGTGGATCACTTAACTTGGTTTACCTACCATGGACAGTTCCAAGTAGGACTGAAGATTCGGTTCAAGTTTAAATCGTTTCAGCCTCCTATACTGTTAGCTACAATGGTTTAAAAGAGTTATATTTTTTTTTTCATTGTTCCAGTGTTTACATTTTTTTTAAAAAAGTATCTGAAGGACCTACGGGGTTATCTACATGCACTTATCCATTTGTATTTGTGCCTTCCTAGATGCTAGGATAAGTTGGTTATTCCCGGTCGCCATGTAATAGTTACAATTGTGTAATTTCTTTTCTACTTAACAGCACTTGAAATGCTTTATTTTGCACATGTATGTACACCTTACTTGAGCCAACCTCTTTGTCACTGAAGTGCACTCGTTGATACTATACCTCACCTTATATGCGGTAATGGCTAACACTTTTATCTCCTGTGGGCTCCAAGTGGTAAAGGGGATTGTGTACCAGTTTTATGCATTACAATGCTGGAGTGGAATTATTGTTTAATTGCCATCCAGAGTGGGGGTAGTGTTGCAGGAATTGCTGTCTTGTGTGTGACTGGGTGCAGTAAGGAGTGTATGTAATGTGTGTGTGAGCATGCGCGTGAAGGAAACGCTGGGAGCGAAAGAGGAAAAAGAGAGTGAGAGAGTGTGTCATGGGTAGAGGGCGACCGGGAGCAGCGTTCTAACGGGCTACAGGCTATGCAGTGTGTTTCCAAAGTGTGCAGTACTGTTATTAAAGCCTCATCTCTTCAGTACTCTCCGGTGCCTCGGCTGATTTCTGTCTGCCTCACTACTCCACAAAAGTGAAGGGAGTTAACCCCGAAGGAGGACAAACTTCGGCCCTGGAGGAAGCATCTCCCCTCGTGTCTCCCGACCACGGTCAGGGGACTGACGGCGAGGAATGGTTAACACAGGAAAAGAATGTAAAGAGACATTAGCAACTAACCACCTAGCTAAAGCCAAAGTATCCTTCCCATTTTGTTTTTCCAGGTGTAAAGTTGTACAAAGCACAGCTCTTAATACTACGAATTTTGTAGTATCCACAATGGGTTAGTGGAAAATCTAGAAAACCTTACATGGTGGGGCAAAGCAGGGGCAAATTACCAAAATATCCACAAAAACCATTTAAAGTATCATTATCTCATCTAAGAAAACAAACACAAAGGGATTTTTCTACAAGTTTTAAAGCAGAACAACTTTGCTCACACCGTGCAGTACTCACTGGCAAAACAATGGCACAGACGAAAAGTATTTTAAGGACATAAAAGTTGGGGCGGCTGCTGGATGTGGCAAGTTTCTACAGCAGGGGGCCAGTTGCTCCCCTTGCCCCCTTTAGATCTGTCCCTGCTACAAAAAGAGCTAGTATAGCATATTCATCTTTCTGTCTGGAAGTCATTAGGCAGCCCAAATGCAGTGTTGTTTTTTGTTCATTAACAGACACTAAGGGGTAAAACAATTAACAGTAATGCACAATCTCAGCTTTCTGATCTGGACATTATCAAGTAGTCTGAACAATGTTTTTCAGACTAGCTTATAGTGTGAACATGTGAGGTCCATTAGAGCCTATAATATTATCAACACTGATTTATTGTGACTTGTTAATTTGTTAATGCAACCCACCCAGCACATGCATTAAAACACATACTTCCTATATCTTCTTCTATTTCCTACCATTTTGCACTGCTTTCTACTTCCTTCCTCTTCTCTTCCCTTATGATCCTTCTATTCTAAACCCACACCTCTACCTCCTTCCCTCCACTCCACTCACTATTTTCTTGTTTACCTTTTCCGTCCTCCCCTCAATCTCTCACTCCCTCCGTCCCTTCTCTGTTACTCAGCTCCATTATCTCTCCTGTCGACATCAATGTCCTGCCCACATCCCTGCCTTTCTCATTTTCCTGACCCCTCCTTTTCCTCTCCTTCTGTTCCTCTAAGAACCGTGTGCAATTGTGCTCTTGCTGAGTCGAGGCTTATGTGGACATGCACCTACTATTGATTATTTTGAGTGTGACACAGGCCATTTCTGTCTATCTCTCCATTTCCCCGTCTCTTTCGCACCCTGAGGGAGAACCATGTCATTATGTTCAGGAACTTAAAAATAGATTTTAAAAAAACAAAACAAAACTGGAGATGCAGGGTTGAAAGGAAGAACAGTAAGAATTTGGGATTTGGGTGGACAGAGGGAGGGTTGGCTATTAAATGCTGAGACTCCTAGGTGGAGGATGGGGGGTGGGGGTAAAGGATGAACAGAGGTGTGGATGGACCTGGGGGAAAGAGGATAAATACACTTTGAAATAGCAAGGGGAGAAGTGTGAAGGAGGGATGAAAATGAGACAATTTTTTCATCCTCCTGTGAGAAAACAGAAATAAAGAATGTAAGATGAAAGAGAAGAGTAGTAAAAGAGGGAGAAGGGCAGGCAGAGGAAGGGGAGAAGGGATTAAGACTACTGAGTGAAGAGGGAAAATCACACTTATTGAGAGCTAGAGGACAGAGAGAGATTGATTAAAGCCCCATACGAACGGGATTATCATTATGGGGGGGAGGAAAGGGATAAAATATTCTCAGTGGACCATGGAAATTTTTACTCATTGTCCTGGAAAGAAATTTTAAAGTTAAAATTAAAGAATGGGAATGGATGTCCAGTAGGACAAAAAGGCCCAAAAGACATACATAAATCCACTTTGAAATAACAGAAAAAGACGCTTCAGAATCAGCTTTTTGTAAATCCACCTGTGCATCCTCTACCAGTTATTAATCATACATATAAAAACATCAATTAGCTATAATTCTATTTTTTTATGACATGCTGTTCCATCTGCGTCTCTCCAATAATTTCATCCTAAATCTAAAAAACAAGGGGGTGGAATATGGTTGCAGTAAGAACTGTATATAAAAGATGGATGTAGCTTCTGGGCCTTAAAGGTGAGCCAATGAGGAAGTGCTTTAAGCTTGTATTCTATACAATGGCCAGCAGAGGGAGAATATCTTTTTCTTTAGAAGTCTGGGAAAACTGTAATTGCCCCCCTTGCTCTATAACCTTTGCTAATACTTTACTCATGAATTTATGGGCTTTTGGGAAGGATTTGAATCACCGTTTGACTGACAAGTTTCTACTCTGGGAGACTGCTATATATATATATATATATATATATATATATATATATATATATATATATATATATATATATATATATATCACTTACTCGGATTCACCCCTTTCTCATCACATCCAGTTTTAAAACTCAAAAATGCCAACAACAAAAAAGCTTAGCTTGAGGCTTCACAACGGGACAGGACCAATAAAGAAATACGATCAGATAAAGTCCGTGGTTTGCAGTTGAAACATATTTATCCTACATGTATATGTTTGCACAGGAACATTATATATAGTTGTAAAATATAGAAATGTCATCATATAACTCTCCAGTACAATAATAATAATAATAATAATGGATTGGATTTATATAGCGCTTTTCAAGGCACCCAAAGCGCTTGATAAAGATGGGCCATAACCCTTTACATTTTGAAACTGACATGGACAAATTCTACTTTTAACTGATTTTCTTTAGACTATGCAACCAATTGATAAGGATCTGATCTATGAGAAAGCACTACACAGGGAACAACCCTTTGCCCATAGTTTGTTGAAGGATACTTCCACTCTACGATGCTGATGCAGGCCCTGCGGATAGGATTCTTGAGTGTGAGGCAGAGTAGAGCTCGTGGCGGCCTTGTGGCTGTCGTTGTGGTTTGTTTCTTGGGTTTAGCGGTATAGTGCTGTCTCTTCCGTTGCGTGGAGCTGGCCGTGGAGATGGGCCCTCGCCCTCCGGACCCAAGCCCCGCCCCTCCACCCGATGCGGCATTACCCATCATCTTCGCCTGCCGCGCGGCATCGATCGCCGCCTGCCAGCTCAGGGCTGCCCCCGGTGTGGGGATGTGCTCTGGAGCCAGACCAACCACGCCCACTCCATGGTTGACCCCGCCCCCTCCTCCACCATGGTCGCCATGGCTAGTGCCACCACTGTGCTCATTGGTCAGGCCAGGTGGAGGAGGTCGAGGAAGAGGAGGAGGGGGAGAGTAGTCGGAGCCTGGAATTGAGAAAAAGAGAAAAGACAGAGGAGACAGGAAGTTAGCTACATAAATTTATAGATTACTTATAGAAGGGATTTGCTTCAAAAACTGTTTAGTTTGTTGGTTTGTTAGATTATTCTGAATATTCTGAAGAGGCTGGATAAAGCACAAACTCATCAGTTATGATGCCCTGTACTTTGTATTTTTGTTAGCTATCGAGTTCAAAAGAGCTAACCGCTTTAACTGAAAGTCTAAGGTCTTGACAATGTTGTGATGTCTTCATCACAAGCCATCAAATGTAGTACTTCAACATCCATGTGAAAGACTTGATGGCACTAGTACCACTTGTGCATGGCTGGATCCCTCAATCAAGAATTTAGCAATGTCTACTTGGGGAGATTAAAAACAACTGAGTAGCAAACAGTTCTTTGGGTGTAGTTGTAGGGAACTAACATGTTTAAAATGATAGGTCTCCCAGCTTTAAAGATTAATACCCACTGAAAAATCCAGAACGTGTTTAGCCCTGAAAAGAATAAGACTGGGGACAACAAATGCTTGTATTGAAATAAAAGATAAAAAAAAGAAGAGAGAGACAGAATTACAATAATCTCTGTGAGATTACATAGTTTTACGCAAACAAATCGTGGGAATAAGACGGTGTAAAACAAAGACACCGGATTAACCATACTGTATGCTTAGCCAGATTAAAGACAGTTATAATATCCTCTCAGCCCTCCTTCTCTCTGACAACTCAGCAAATGTTTCCACTGTGCATATAGATTATACGCTGAAATTTTATGCAAACAATTATTATTCACACAAAGCCAAGCGTGCAAGTGCACATGGAAATTTTCTACAGATGGAAGAAGTAACAGTGCTTTGCAGAGACAAGGGTATGTTTGTGAAACAGTAGTCAGAGCTACTGATATCAAAGCAGAAAATGTTTGTTTTTAATGATTAAAAAGAAAAACTAATTTTAAAATTGTTAAATTGTTTGAACGCAATAGATTTAGTAGATATACTATTTAATCATACAAACTGGAATATATATCATTATCTCGATGTTGCAGTGCCATATAGTAGATCACTAGATCTTTTAGCACAACTAATGCATGGTGGAAATGAAAAGCTTAATCTTTGTAGATTTAGCAATGTCGAATTCGTAAATCTCATAAAGTGAAATTCTTTTGGAAGAGGAAGAATCCAAAAGTTAAAGAACCTCTGTAAAGTTAATCCATCCTGTGCTGTTGCAACAGAGATAAGGAGCTAGAAAGACAGAGGAAGGAGAAATGTGAGTGGGTTCAGAGGGAGGAGGAGGACAGAAGTAGATTTATCCTACAATTACAGGGCATTCACAATGTCTGCTAAAATCCTGCTCCTCTCACTTCACTGCTACAGGTTTTTACAAATGCACTCACACTGGGCGATGGCCTGAGGGAACAGTACATCACATCCTGAGGACTATAGTGACTATAACACATGCACAGAGTGTATATACATCTATCGCCTAATCATCTGCAAGTGCTGCTTTCTTACTCAGTCACAGTAAAGTAAAAATAGGACAGCAATATCCCTGTGACTAGGGAAAATGGATGGTTGCCTGGTGATTGGACTAAAAAAATTTTTTCGTATTCAGCGACTGAATGCAAGTAGTTGCGGTGATTGATTGTCAACATGTCGTAATCCATCTCAGTCAGTCTGTGCCGATGAACGGAACTGGCCTGCAAAATATTTTTAACATATTTGCGTTTATAAGAGTTAATTCGCATATCATCACAAACAAATTGCATGTAATTGCCAAACTGATAGCCGACTGATAGCGTTTCATCGCCATCTTGAAGCGTCAAAGTTGTTTTGAAAACAGCAGCTACCTGCAAGTGGTCACAAACTTGGTCCTTGTCTTCGAAGAAACTATTTCAAAGGCAACAAGATTATAAATTCATTGTGACTGTAGCATTATCCACAGAATTTGACTCATCAAGAGCAACTTAGAAGGGTGCTGGCAAATCTCACATGCTTTTTGGCAATGTAAAACATAATAATTTATCCCTTACTAAAGATATATTAAAATTCATTACTGAAGTTGCTAATTACTTAATCAGTATAATTAGTTCCCTATTTTTCTTTCCCTCTCTTTTTAATCCATGTACCATGCCTCTAACAACAACTCTTAAGCCTCAACAAGCACACTGAATCTTCAAATATGTACAGCTACTGGACTCTGATACGCCCATGAAAAACAGTACAACCATCTTAAATGTGCTTGTATTTAAATGCTACTTAAGTGATCCAAAAAAGTCCAATATTTATATAAATATGCATGACAATGATGATGATAACTGTGTTAGGCATTCAATCATAAAAACAAGAAAACACAAATATTATACACACATGACAGAAAGAAACAACACACTGGACTTATTTGAGAAGTTAGTTACTAATTTCAGCATTTTTTGCATGCAACTGTGGCGTAAACCATAGATAGATAGATAGATAGATAGATAGATAGATAGATAGATAGATAGATAGATTTACTGATGCATTCATGGTAGCAGGCCTAATTTTATTGACTTTATACCATTAATAAGTTTAATGTAACCAAAAAAAAAACACAATGGTACAGCTAGATATAGCTATATTAAGACATTGTAGAAAATTATCCGTAGCCTACTTTGCTTAAATGGCCTACAGTGAATAAGATGTTATGCGCATACAGCTACATTTACTTTGCACAACACATTTAGAAATATAGCAAAGAGCTAGCTACTCTGACTCACAGCTATCACCAACAAGTTAACTTGGGATCAAGGACTTTTTGCAGCACTGCAGAAGTCAAGACACAAAACCATAATACAGCAATGACATAAAAATAACTTAGTAGATCCTTATAATACTTGATTTAGCATGTTTACATGCCATAAGCTAGCTTAGCTAGCAACTAACACGACCTTCTGTTGGGATTAGTGACTGAAATACAACCAAAATGTAGTCTTACTGTTAATGTTATATGAAAATATGAATAGATAGCCATATTCCACTCCTTATAGTGATAACATCCATCATTTGCTTGGCTTGTCATCCTTAAGGAAAACAATATAACTCAAAGCTAGCCTTTTAGCGAACTCTTATTCATTCTTAGTATTTATTGATATAGCGGTTTTGCATTTTCAGACTTTTCTGTTATGATTTGTTCTATTAATAATGTAGATTGCTGGTTTTATTTGTGTATGTGGGTAAGTTGTTTTTTATGGCAAGTCTGCTGTAATATTTGTTTGGATAAAGTGCTATATAAATAAACTTTATTGCTTCTATTACAAAATAAACTGCGATGCCCTCAAGGTAGAAGTGGTCTTAAAAAAAACAACAAAAACAAACAAACAAATGCAGTAAGAAACAACAGCACCAGATCTGCAAATATTTAAAGAGTAGTGTGCTTTGAATAGAGCAGTCATGCCCAAGGAGGTGCTCTTTACATTTACCAGCAATGAAGTCACTTGGTATCAGATGCAGCTGTGTCCTATGAGAAAAACCACTGTGGTTTCAATTTTCGAGCATATCTTTCATCTCATTACTTGGCTGAAACTGCACTCCCCTCATTTATTTATTTATTTTCAATAAAATGAGGGGTTGATTTTAGAGATTTTCTTAAAATCAGCATAGTAAAATTTTCTTTTATCAAACATGCATTTTGGCTCTGTCTCAGATGCTCCTTTATACTGGAGCATATCTTCCTTCAGTGCGAGTTAATAACTGCTTCCTGACTTCTGTTGCACATCATCATTTCTCCTTTGCTCTCTATCTCTCACAAACGCACACTCGCAAACACACTCACACATAATCACTTTCAGCATATTGTACTGCTGTGTGATCAGTTTATCTCACATAGCCTGCTCCTCACACAGGGTGTACCCCACCGAGAGAGTGTGTTTGTTAGTATGTGTGCTGTATGAGCGAGTTTGAGAGGATTAGAGGCAAGTAAACTTTAATAATACTAATCTGTCTGACCGCGTGTCTCTCCTGTGCGTCCGTCCTCTCACATGCATATGCACGGACATGTGTTTGTGTGTGTTGCACAAGCTTATGTGACCGACTATAATTCTATTAGCAGCTCTAATGGAAACACAGCATTCCGTGGAAATATGATTCCTAGAGAAAGGGAGAGGTGGGACAAGCAAAGGATGAGGGAAAGAAAAAAGTGTAAAGGACTTAAAACCACTATTGTCATTACACAACACTGTAATGGCAATAGTGGTTCATTTTTATGCTGTTATTGTTATTGTTATTTTAGTAGACTCGCAGACATAAGGTTCTTCATTTTCAACATCTATCCACCACAGGTTTTGTGGTGTAGCTCCATTTAGGCCAGGCTAACTCATCATAAATGTTCTTTTGTCTGTGCTTTCATGTTACTCTGATGAATATAACTCACCTAAACATTGTTGCAAGACTAAGCACCTGCTTCCAATAGCAAAGGCAAGCCCCAAAAGCAGTGACCTCCCCCAGCTGAACCACACCGCCAAAACTGATCAGAAACTGTTTGGGAGCCTCATCGGTGCCTCAGGCTCTTTGCTGTGCTTCTCAGAGTCCCCAGATCCCAGTCTGTACAAGCATCTGCAGCAAGCAGCAGAACAAAGCCAGTCCACAGAGGCCAAACCCTGAAGCCCACAGGACCCAAAGGATCTGCTGCCAACGTCACACCGGGAGACAACACAGGGCACCCCAAGGGGTCCCCTCCCTTGTGGTATATAATAATAATAAACTAAAAATGCATGAGAATTAAATGAAACAGTGATGAATTTATCTATGATCTTCCAGGGATAAATCAGGGTCAAATCAATGAATAGGAAGCAGAGGGACTTTATACATCCAGCTTTGTACTGTAAAGACAGTCAGCATTCACTCTTAATGAACTTGAAGTGAACCTGAAGTGAAACTGAGTCAAACTTCACTGTGAACTGAGCTGGAGACTGTAATGAGCCGTGATTCAAACTAAAGTCAGTGGAGCTGTTATCTACTTAAAGATAAAGACTGGCAAAAGATACTATCACTGCAACTCTAAGCACTCTGCCTCAAAATATCATTGCTGCTCTGCACTTGCACACAGACAGTATTCTCCAGATCGGTTGGTCTAATTTTGGTTACCAGCAAAGTACGGTTCCTTTGCAATTTACAGTGTCAATAACTGCATTAGTGGAAAGCTTACAAAGTATTATGCCGCTTTGCTCTGTTAATTGGCTCAACCAGATAATGAACAAAGACAAGGACCAATCAGATTATGCCATCCAAAATCATTCTCAAGTCTTTCCCTCAATCTGGTCTTTTTTCCTCGCTTCTTTTTTCACTCATTTTTACACTCTCACTCTCCGTCTGCTTTTGAACAGGGATCTGCTTGAACGGACAGTAAAGATGCAATTATCAGTCAGTTAACTGATGATGACACCTGATCACACACTAATTGAGCTAGGGTCCACACATGCAGGCACGCACAAACATGTGTCACCTCTAATAAGACGCAGAAAAAAACTAATATTTTTGTGGCGAAAGCTGGTCTGTTTTCCATCTTATGAAAATACTATCTCCTTTGTTTTAAGTGTTCTGTTTCCTCCTCTCCTATTTTTTTCCTCCTCTTGGTCCTGATCATTGCCAAATACCCTCTTAAAAGCCTGCCCTCTAGCTTTTCATCTCTATTTCTTTCTCCTTCCCTAACCCGCACCTCCTCATCCTCTCCTTCTTTTCCCCTTCCTTCTTTTCTCCCTAATCTATACAACTGTCACTCCCTCCATTGACTCTCCAGCAGCAGACAAGTTCATTTTCAGTCGTGCACCCTTCCTCCATTAATCTACCCCCACCCCTCGCCCATCGCCTCTCCATTTTTCCCTATCTCTCTTGCCTTGCTGCTTCTCACTCTTTCTCCCATCACTTGCCTCTCTGTCATCTCCAAATAGCTGACAATTATTCTTTCACTCCTGCTCTCACCCATCTCCTTAGCTGAAAAGAGAGGTTAGCCCATAACTAATCAGATCCACAACACCGCTCCTTCCTCGCCGCCTGTAGCAGTCACCTTCGGCCTCATGCCTGGACTAAGACACTAAGCAAAAGACGACACAAATAATTATTTCAGTGACAAAGATTGTCACTTCTTCCACGCTTTTCAGATCTTGAATGACATCCCATCACGCTTAACCCTCATTATCGCTGTCATCGTAAATACCAGTTGTAATGCTAATACTACTTTTTAACCAATTTATGTGTCATCCACTCACTAACACGCACACTTACACATACATGGAGCGAGTGTACTCACAAATCCCAAAGCAAGTTAAAAGGTTTATGTATCTGTTGTACATACACACAGTCTACTCCTTCATGTACACACTGTGTGTGCATATGTGTGTCTCTCATTTGTCTCTCTCTCACACTGTCCATATGTGCCCATTATCTGGCCGAGTGAGCACGGCACACAAACACACACTCATGCATACACACCTGCTACCCTCAACACACAAGCACACCTGCTCCCCTTGAAAAATAAGACACATACACACCTGCTTTTCTTAATCTATGATACTCCCCAGCAGACACACACACACACATAAAACAAGCAGGACATGCATGTAATTTACAAGGAAAATACACAAAGTGGAAATCACATGCTTGTGATTGGGGCATTGCTGAATAATCATGACAACCAAACAAACTGAAAATTTGCCACACTGCACAGAAAATTTACTGTTAATGGGCAAAAGGGCAGCCTATTGTCAGGAGAAATTCCGGCTCATTTAGCGCACACTGAAAGTAAGATGCTTCTTATTGGTTTGAACACAACCAGTCAGCACACACACCTCTGGCTCTTACAGCTGACGTAGTTTGTCCCACTTTGTGATGTCAAACACAAAGAGGTAACAGCAAGACATATTGACACTTTTTGGTTATAAATAATAAACTAACAACAAGTGCGTGTATTTGTGTTGCTCAAGCCATTTTTTTATTGTAATAGTTATTTATTGGTGTAAGCATTAGCTATAAAAATCCTGTTGATTTATTCATTAAACTAAGCAAGATACCTGGTGATGAAAAGTGAAGAAACTGTGTATGTGGATATTCCACACAAAAATGTAAATGTTGTTTGAATTATGCATTAATGTCCTGTATTCAACACTGCATGGGTTCAGCCCTCGCTCTGTCAATCATGATTCTAAAGCAGTGATTGGTTGTTGTCTCCGTATTCCCAGGAAATCACAAAGGACACGTCTTTAAAGCACAGGGTAAAAAAATAAAATAGAGCTCTAATACTAATATATAGTAGTACAATTAGTTTTCAATCTGTATATCCAGGATTTAATACTGTGTGATAAATCCACCACTCTCAAAACAGTCTTATCAGTGGTTGTTTATTCACACAAATGCCGTAGCTTTCAGAAAATTAATAAAAGAAGTTCACTGCGGGACTGTAAATGTAGCTACTTGCAATTTATCCCTTTTGAAGTGACACTTGTTACAATAATGACACATTATTTTAAATCCTCAGAGGTTAACTTTAAGCCAAAGATAAGACGTTGATTTTAAGTTGTTTAATACTTTGAAAGTCAAATCAGCGCTTGGCTGACTAGTTTGAGTCTGAGCCACATCCAACGAGGTCTTATTTTTTCATGACACAGTGAAATGTGAATTCCTCTGAGATGATTTTGGTTTTTTTTTAAGTAACTTTAATAAATGTTTTGGATGCTGAGAGTCCTGAAGGTTTGGCAACAACAGGATTTTAGTTAAGGTAATAATCTGTTGTAATGTAATGTCTCGGGCTTCTTCTACCTGTCCCTTCAAAGGAATTATTTAACATTCTGGACAGCATGCTTATTCCATATCTAAATAAGTGATTAGATTAACAGCACTCTTCAAGGAGCACCCCATAAGCTTAGTTTAGAGACTCAACAAGCTTACAGTAGCTCTGTCCAAATTCTGCCTTATAGCCTCCCTAAACTTCACTTCCATTATATAGTTTGGCATTTTTAGACAGTTTCTGTGGAGTGATTTCAACTACAGTGTGTTTCTTCTTCACAACCTTTGAGTGGAAATGAGTTTAAATATTGTTTGGCAATAGTAGTAAGATCCCTGGTTTGATTCTTAGAGGAGACATAAATCTGTTGGGGATCGTGTCAGGAGCTCAGATTTGTGAAGCAGCGTTTTAGTAAGTCTATCTCCGCTTTTGATTGGCTGAGAGCTAATTAGCATGGTCATACAGCCTATTCTTTACCCAGACAAGACCTAAAAACATGAACGCAACAGTCAGAAGCCACTTTCTGTCTCAACATTGCGCCATTTACCACTATAGGTGTCAAATAGAGTCAGCGAACATCTGCCCTCTAAGTGATGTACAGTAAAAGTCACTGCAGAATGACTGGGGTATAATACATTTCAAACAGAGGGAGTGTGTCTTAATAGCTGACAAAGCATAGACACAAAGGACAAATGTGAGGGTGAAGAACGTGAGCGAAACCAGTGGAAAGGATGCCGAGAAATAAAAGAACTTAAAGGAAACAGAAGCGTGAACATGAGGAGGAGGAAAATAGAGGAGAAAGTGACGTGTAGAGGAGGAGGAGAGGCAAGAGGAGGAAGGTTCGTTCGCACTGCCTCTCCATGCCGACCTCGCATACACGAGTATTCATGCACACAGCGCAGGCAGCAGATATTAATAACTCCTTATTAATATTCATCTGCAGTGGAGAGATGTGAGGCCAGAGCAACCCAGATACGAACAGTTTTCTCTACCTGTCTTTGTGTGTGCGCGTGTGTTCCTTGCATCTAAAGTTTGTGATCTCTATCAATCTCTGCCTTAGCAATGTATATATTAACCATTTATTGGACATATTTGCTGGCTAAAACAACATAAAGAGTTAATTTCCTGAACTCTGATAAGCCACACTCCCAATGCAGAAATTCTGAATGCAGTAAGGTCAAAAGCTAAACCAACAACACACAAGTTCCACACAATAGCATCACTAACGAATGCATTTTCTCCTTTTGAGATACAAACACGCTTAAACAAAGTGGCATGCAATATTTATTAGTGGCAGGTTCCACCTTATCCACTCTCCTCCACAACTCCTGTTCGGTCCTTTTCTTTCTATTCTGCTTTTGTCTTCCTGTCTGGCTCACCTCCCACTTCACATCTGCCCTTTACTTTTGTAAAGGCCACAGTGGGCGCCTGCATTGTACAGCTTATGCCATTCAGGCATGTGTTCATCTAAAGAGCCTTTCTGTTAAAGTAAATGCATACATTTTGTAATCCCACTGAATGGAAATCATGACCTTGGCAAGGTCATTTTATGCAAAACCCACTGAGCCTTGCCTGTATAGTGCAGAATCAAGTCATTGCAGGTGGCGTGATAGTGGTTATACACAGGTTAAAATAAATAACCATCTACTAGAGGATCAGCACACTGCAAAAGAAAAATACAAATCACATACTGCATACACCCTGCAGCATCTGTATTAGCAATTTTATTCATTAATGTATGTATTCATTTAGCTCCTATAACTATAGTAGCAGGTGTGTGACACAAATCACCAAATCCTAGATTGCCTTTAACAATACCCAAACCTCAAGGAGTACGATAGTTGGAAAGACTGTATGTCTGTGCAGGTTGTCAGTCATCCTGGTCATGATAGTCTTAAGATCTTGAAAGAAGAAGGCACTCTGGACTTCTTTAAGTTTGTGAAGATGTTTTACTTCTCATCCAAGAGACTTTTCAGCTCTAAAAACAATAGGTGGAGAGTAACAGGTGTTTAAACCCTCCTCGGTTGTACACTTTGGATCGACTAATGATCCTGTGCATCATCACATGAGCCAAGTGGGAAAAAAGTTCTCAGTCATTACAAAAACTGAGAGTTAACAGTTGAACCCCTCTATCGTGTGATCCACTGAGGTCACCTGAGGCACGGTTTATGTGGGGCTCACAGGCCTCAGTTGCACCACAAGACATCTCAAAGGTAACCTTTCGACAAAATGCATGTTATCTTATAATCTCTTTAAATGGTTTAAATGCTGCATTATTGAATTTATATTGATTCTACAGCTGGGCTTTTAAAATATCACCAGCCAGATTTCAAATATTTATGGATGCCTGCTTTGGCTGTTATCTCTATCTTTTTGGCAGCCAACTAGGTCACCGTTTGCCCGCCTGGTCACTCGTTTTCTCAAGTCATCGTGTGACCATGTACCTTTCAAACAGCAGAATATATCAAATCTCTCAGCTATGCCAGCAGCAGTCGCCTGGCTTAGCCATTAAAAAGAGCCTGTTCATTTGAGTTCAACAAGAGGTTAAAAATGAAACATAAAGAATAACCAAAATGCCAAAATCAAAGACAATAAAAATGCTCAATAACAATGTGTCTTACACTCCCCATATGCCCTTAAGCAAGGATTGTATTTGCTCCAGGAGCCGCAGTAGGAGACTGTGGATGCAATCTGCAGCTGAGATGAGGAGGGATTGTGTGAAGATGTGTTACTGCGAAGCAGAGCGTTGATGATAAGCAGTTACAAATTGTAACACCACTTTCTGTGCAAGTGTGACCAAAATCAAACAAAAAAGCTTTCAGTCTTTTATGATTTTTTCTCCTTTTTTAAAAAATTTCTTTTAAAGATTGTCTTCAGGTGCTGAGAGAGTGAAGGACTCACAACACAATGTAGTGAGGCAAACATCCCAGTACAATTAGCTTGAACAAAGCTGGGTTTCTTTCTTGTCAGCTGCCTCCTGTGGGAAGCTTTCTTTTTGTTAACTAGGCCAAAACAAATTTAAAAATCAATATTTTGAGTTTATCTAAGCAATAATAAATTCACATTTCACAGCTTCGCGCTCAGTCTGCTTTTAATCTTCAGTTTAGATCTGAAATAGATTTTTCTTAAGTGTTTTAACAATATTACACAGATATGCATATGCAAACAATTAGTTTGATTTCACTGAGCTAATTTCAGTTAATTAAAAGGTGAAAGTCTCACCAGCAGGTTCCCTTTGACTGCTGTCTCTTAAACAGGTCCTATTGGGAAAGCCTGCATTTAAAAACGCTGTTAATTGTTTAACATTAACTCAGTTCCTGACAAATCCATATTATTCAAGCTTCTCACAAATAAACTGTAATGTTTACATTATAATAGACCTTAGGATTTTAACACCACTGCACACATCACCTCAACCTTACAGCTGATACAGGTCACCCCAGATATAGTAAATCATAAGTGATGACAAGAGATGGATCAAGCATTCAATCAGGGCTGAAACTGTATTTTAAATCGTATTCGTATTCTATTCAAAATTGTGTTCTCATAAAATTAAAACTGCCTTGTTACTGTAAGTTACAAAAGGCTGCTGGATAAATTATTAATGAATGCATTTTTATTTTAAAATGATCATTGTAGCCTGTAGCTACAATAATACTTGAAATACTTGAATCTTGCTTGTGGCTTTCATAAACATCACTGTGACTGTGTACCTTGCCATAAAAACAACAGCTAATCTAGTTAGAACACACGTTTCAATTCAGATTTCACTTATTTATGACTTGTTCATTACCTTAGCTGTGCTGGCACAGAGTCAGAGCATGCAAAACCCTCAACCTCTGGGCAACCACTTTCGATCTCAAGGTGACAACACAAGTCGCACATAGGCCAAACAATCTGACACCAAACAACTGCAGTTCAATTTGAACTGAAAGCCGTCACTCACAATTTTTATGAATAACTGCCATTTAATCTATGCATGTAGACAGATTCCCTACAAGTTGCAACCAATTGGAGTCTATCTGATCTGTAACGAGTCTTTTTGCAACAAGCGACTCAGTTCAGCCTGTTCCTAGCAGGTTGCATTGTGAATATATTCCCATATAAAAGCAAGGATGCTAAGTGCCTACTTCATTTTGCAGTTAAATCTACGGTGGCCCTGAGAGACCAAACAGACTGCAACTTAAAAAAACACCAGCAATAAGAAAAACACTGCAAAAGCACACAAAACACAACAGAAATAGGAAAAACTACAATGGAAATAGGAAAAAAGAAAACAGAAATAGGAAAAAACAGATTTCCGAATAGTGATGTGTTGGTTGCGAACGAAACGACTCTTAGAGCCGGGTCTTTGAAGTGAACAACACGAGTCTGCTTATTGGGAGCCATGTTTTGATTTTTTTTTCTCTCTCTCTCACCCTCTCTCACTTTTTTCCTGCTTTGTCTCTAGGGGCCACCATATATATTTATATATAAACATATATAAATAAAACCACATTTTTTTACATTAGTAATTCCTTTTGTGCATAATTTTAGATTGTTGTTGATAATAAATTAATTAAAACAACCTGAAGATCCGGTACGGCCCCGGTTGGGAACCGAAAGAATCGGATCTTTTTAGTGAGGCGAGCCGAAAGAGCCGATTCTCTAAAAAGAGTCGGAATTCCCATCACTATTTCCAAACGCACAAGGGAAATGTTTCTGGGGAGACAATAACCCGACGGACCAATTGCAGGAACCAAAATATGCTAAGAATTGCGCTGGGAGACACTTAAAAGAAGTGGAGGATCTATCGGTTTTGTGAGGAAAGAAAAGATGAGAGGTAAGTGTGTTAACCTAACTTAGCCTAAAAATCCGTCATCAGTATTATATGAATCATGATAAAACACACCTCCCATGTTTTGGGTTCCTGCAACTGGTCCGTCGGGTTATTGTCTCCCCTGAAACACTTCCCTTGTGCTTTTGGAAATCTGTTTTTCCTATTTCTGTTTTTGTTTTTCCAGTTTCTGTTTTGTTTTTTCCTATTTCCGTTGTTGTTTTTCCCTATTTCCGTTGTGTTTTGTGTGCTTTTGCAGCGTTTTTCTTATTGCTGGTGTTTTCTTAAGTTGCAGTCCGTTTGGCCTCTCAGGGCCACCATGTAAATCACCTTACTGCAGCAGCTATATCACTATTACTGAATCTTGGAATAGTCCAAAAGCTCTTGGTTAATTCAAAAAAAGAAGAGAAATTAATAACCGAAAGCGCACATAAGGAGTCTAAATCGTAAAATACCTTGAGGATAAAAGATAACGGAAGAATATTGCAGTGCAAATCACGATCTCACTGTAAAATGGTTAATAACTCTGTACCGCGACTAAAAGTCATTAAGAAGAGCAGTTGTGTCATTATGAGGAGCTCTGACATAAATACAAATGGCCCTGAAACTATAAATGAAACTACAATTAACCACTATTAAGATTCCTTCCATAAAACCTTCATGGAGAAATTAGAGGGGAGCCGAGGTGACACCGTTTTACTGTTGAGTCAATAAGTGTCTTCACAGTTTGTACAGAGACATTACATGAGCGAATATGTCTGTGTGTGATATGGCGACCCAGAGAGAAATTGTAGTCTAAGGTACAACACACCAGGGAGCCATCAAGTGAAGTACATATGCTGTAATGTCTGTGTGTGTGCTCAGAAGCAAAGGTGAGCGTGTGTCTCTTTGTCGAGTGTTGTCAAGTTTAGACAAAAAAGTGTGTCTGTGTGTGTGCGTGTGTGCTTGGAGCTATGCACGTCTGTGATTAATTGATGTGCCTACAAGCAATAAAATGCTAATGAATGTGCTCATAGTTTAGCTCCACAGTCTGGCAGAGCCACAGTCTCAGAGGGTGCGTTAAGTTTATAGCTCCAGCTCTACCCATCCTGCACATCCCCCATCAGGTGATGAGGGGCCATGGGAACAAAGGTCTGGTTTTTTTGCAGTTAAACTCAAGTTATGCAACAGTCAGTATTCTGTGTTAATAAAGTACAATAAAAAAGGCAAAGGAAATAGGAATAAAACAAGTTGCTTACAGATTGATGATAAGCACATTTGGAATACCTATGATCTCTCGAGTTACCCGGCACACTCTTTAAATCTACCAAGATAAAAATGTCATTGGTCTTTTAATAAATGTAAATGGAAAAAAACCAGACTCCATCCTGGCTTCTTCTGTGTCTTAGGTGAAGACAGTGACGGTGAATTGTGATATCAATTCCAGTCATGTCACTCCTTGTTTCTCTCTCTTTAATATCTCACTGAATCATGTATCTGTTTTTTAATTGTTTTTTGTCTCCTTCTTGCCTCAAAATGTTTGCCTTTATTAAGGAAAACATAAAGAAGGGAAATAGTAAAGAAGCTAGGAGTCCAGCAGAACAGCAGTCGTTAGAATGGCTCAAAAAACAATTGTGACCCCGGTACTCTATAATCACTCTATAACCAACAGACTGCCTTTCTTATTCGCTTTAGCCATAACTAATAGATTTCATGGAATTCCAATTCATCTGGAGGTTACTGTCCCCCCCATTATACTTGATTTTTTTATTAGATGAGACAGAGTTTTCAGACAGAATAGTCTCAGTTGACTCTCCTCTATCATGCCCAGTTATTTTCTTTTATGGTGGCATTTAAATCTAACAATGAACAAAATATATTTTGTCATATACAGAAGAGTAAACAGTAAAATCCTGGACCATTGTTTTTGAGATATGTGTCAGGTGATAGGATTACAAGTTGACAGCCAAATTAACCCCCTGGTCCATCGCCAGTCAGGCACTGCATTTGTTAAGCAAGAGCTAGCGAAAACACACAAATGAATAAATTAAAAGCAAGCATTTCAAGAACAAAGATTTTTAATAACATTCCAGCTGTCGAGCAAAAATGCTCCATGAGATCTAGATGAAAAAGAAACACCCGGTCCTGCAGTGGTGAGATTTTTTGGTCGTGTCTTTGCTGAAGACACATCATGACACATAAGCATTTATGCTGCAAAAGATATTTGTCCAGAAGTGTCCCAAACTACCTCAGCAAGTGCTTTGATTGCTTAGACAAATTATAATTGGTGGCATTCATTTGTGATGTGGTCTCCCAACAGGCATTGGGCACCAATGAAAATTTAAATTGTGAACTGATTTCACACCATCCATCCATTCTCTTCCACTTATCCTTATCAGGGTTGCGAGTGTGAGATCATAAGGCGGGGTACACCCTGGACAAGTCACCAGCCTAACACACAGAGAGACAACCATTCTCACCTATAGGCAATTTAGAACTATCAGTTAACCTAACCCCACGTCTTTGGACTTTGGGAGGAAGCCGGAGTACTTGGAGAGAACCTGCGCAAACATGGAGAGAACATGCAAACTTGACACAGAAAAGCCCTGGCCAGATGGTAGATTCAAACTCAGGACCTGCTTGCTGTGAGGGAGCAGTGCTAACCACTGCAGCAACGTGCTGCCCTGATTTATACCAACTTCATTATATTCCATTATTTCATATCTCTTTAGGTTATTCAATATGTGATCCATTTATTTGCAGAATGCTGGTTTTAAGTTTGCAATGTGATTTTATTTGTACATCATGCAAAGCACCTTGTGATGTTTACCTTCCAAACTGCAATTTTTTTCTCCTCCGTTCTTTTTCTTTACACTAAGTAAAACTTAGTTTCAGTCAGTTAAATGGCCTAAAGCTTGGATATCTTCAAAAATAATCCAACACGCATCCATCGAGTGAGCACAGTCCCACATTAGCATATTCGCTGTGCTTATCAGATTACGGCATTCTCTGATTTACAGCTGCACAAATGCACAGCACTTCCCAGCGCAACGATGCACAAATATGCTCTTACATGAGAAACTGTTGTGTGTCTCTCATCCTAAGAAGTGTGGACAAAACACATGAATATTTACCAAGAAACACTATACACATTAAGGTTTTGTACTGGGAACAGTATATGAACTTTAAAGATTAATGATAAATTACCAGGATGTGAATTACACATTACTGCCAGTCAATCAAACTCTAAACCAGACTGACAATATCCATTCATCTATCCATTTTATTCTACATTAATTGCATTTCACCAGTCATCAATGTATAATTCTAAAAAATCCCAGCAAAGTGGAGCAGATTCATGACAAATCTCGCATTGAAAATTTCCAACAAAGATTAGCAAAATGTTTGACTGACAAATGCAAAGCGTCTAATTGGGTGTTTTTGCAGATTTATAGTTCTGAGCCTCAGAGAGTTCCAGGCTTACAGCTCAGCCCCTCCCTGCTCTTTCTACCCCCAGCCTACTAGGACATGTGGGGCCTGGGCAGCAGAAGAAGAAATCAAACACCCCTTTGATGCGAGTTTGGCTGCGGAGTGAAAAAGGCACAGTGTGTGTATGTGTGTGTTTATGGATATAAATACATCAGAAAGCTCAAGTGGAACACAAAGGGCACTTCCTGTGACAAAAGAAACATGTGTGCCACCCATATTTCAGCTCACTCAGTGAACTGGTAGAAATGACACGACAAAATATTTGATGATTAAATGGATTAGGGATGAGGAGAAGAAGGGAGGAAAGAGAGGATGGAAGGACATATGTTGAGTGGGTGGACAAGCAGGGAAGGCAGGGAAGGGGGTACGACTGGCAAAAATCACACACACGAACACACACATGCAAGTCTCTCCGCCATCTGGAAAACTCACCACCCTGCCAGTGGTCCTGTCCAACCAAAAATGATTGTTTCTCTGCCTTTCTTTCCCTCCGTTTTCCTGCCTTTCATTCTTACCTTCTTTCCTCTTCTCCTGATCTCTAAACTAATTCTTTTCTCTTCTCTGGAAATTGCAGAAAGCTTTTATAGTTGCCTGTGTGTGTCCATAATGTACGTATAAGACAATCCATCTGTGTTTGCATTCATGCCTGAGTGTGTGTGTGGGCGTGTGTGCGCGGTGTGTGTGTTATGTGTGTGTGTGCACTTCTCCTTAGTGTGCAGGGACCTCTCATGGCTACCACAAGCTAATGAGCTCCATTTAAATCCAGCCCTTCTGATCCTTCCTCTCGCCCAGTTTTTCTGCCCCAGGGGCCGTCGTTCCCTGCTCTGGCCTGGAAACTGTGGCACGGCGGCGGCCATTTTGGCTCATTAGTAACAAGCTGTTGAACCAACACGCATGTCTCACTGAATCAGTTTCAGACTAATGGATGACTGGTGTACTGGTGTGTGTATGGGTGGGTGTTTGGGTGTGTGTTCAATCACGTGACTAAATATTTGTGTATAGCGTATGCGTGTCTGAGGATGCATGATTCTGTGTGTATTTGTGTGCACTTGTGTGTGCGTGTCGGTCCATGAGGCATCACCAGCTTATGGATGAGTCATCCTCAAGTGCTCCAGTAGCATCATCTTTCTTTCGTCGCACATCTAACTTTCCCTTTTTCTCACTTTCTCTCATTCAGCCTTTTTCTCTTCATTTTGCTTCCTCTCTCTCTCTTTTTTTTTTGGGGGGGGGGGGGGGGGCACATTTTCTGTAAAACTAAACTGGCTCCTCCCACTGTGCAATCAGAGTGTTGAAAGGGTTGAGATCATGTGTTTGCTGGTTTTACGGTCGAAACGTTGCCTCAAGCACACATTTGCAGAACCACACGTACACGAATCCATAGAGTCATGGTGAAAAGATATCATATCAGGACATAATAATAAAAAAAAACATCTAGGTGGTAAATACCACCTGAAATAAGCAACACATGGCATTATTTATTTAACAAAAACTAGGCCATAATTCAGAAGCAATGTGTAAAATCCCCATGCCCCCCATCCTCCAGTAGCAATTGTGACTTGTTTTCTGTATAACTTTATCAGTCTCTGACATGGTTATGGAAGAATTTGGCCCACTCTCCTTAAAACACTGCCTAATTTCATTTTTGTGGCACACTCTTAAGATCCCAATTCAGCATTTCAGGTTGGCAAAAAAACTCTTTGGTCTCATCTTTCCAAAGGACATTGATCCAGAAATCTTGTGGTTTGCTCAGATGTAGCTATGCAAACCTCAGCTGCTCTGCCATGTTCTTTTTAGAGTTACAAAACTTTTTATTGGAAACCCTTCCAAACAGGTCATACTTGTTCAGTCTTTTTCCAATTACACTGGCATGAACTTTAATATTTAACATGCAAACTGAGGCTTGTAGAGTCTGAGATGACTTCATCTTATTTTCCCCTTTCTCTGAGAATCACACTCAGGGTTCATTGGCCCAACTACTTGCGTGAAGATTAGCAGCTATCTTGAATGTTGTTTTTTTTTGTTTTTTGTTTTTCTTATGAAAAACATTTCTCACTGTAAACCTTCCAATTGTTTGGAGTTGTTTGTTCGCAGCTTGAATTCCTTCTTTCAGATCATTTCTAAAAGTGTCTCTTTTGCATTTTGTTAATACACAGACAGTGTTGGATCATCAAATTGCAAAAACATCTGCTTTTATAAAGATATCCGCACTTACTGATGATCAATTAAACAAGTGTATTTGATTAGCAGCACCCTTGGAACAATGGAAGCTTGGGTGAACTTAGTTTTTTTACACTAATCAAACTGGCTAGTATTAGCTGATAACTGCTCTGTTGATAAAACCAGCAATTGTAGTTCTTGAGTATCCTTATAGTGGCTACAACCATATTCCATAATGCTTTTGAAAGGGCTGCATGGAGTTGTTGGTTCACTAGTCAAAATGATTGGCCTTATGTGTTTCATCCTGCTACACTGTCTACTACCTGTATAGCCTGCTCTAAACTGACATCTGATATCAGTCTCTAATATTTAACAAAAACATGATTGTGTATACTAGGTCTGTTTTTTATAAGAACTGTTAATAACTATCAGGCAATATGTTGCCTTTTTGTTATTTCTTTTTAATGTTCTTTGGATGCTATGGTAATAGTTCTATATGTATTACCATAACCTTATCCTAACCCAACCTAAGCTTAAACTTAATCCGTCCATCCATCTATCCAATTTCTCCTCAATCTAGTGATTGACATTATAGGGGCTTACTGTTGTACCTAAAATAAACAGTGACTGCACTGTCTCATGTGTACATACACAGAAGCGGGTGTGTGCAAGCTCACATAGCACAGTTCAGGGTGAGCAGATCATATTGGTATGAAAGAGCCTCATTGGACTACTTTCAACACACACACAGAGAGTTGGGCAGAAGCGAAATACCCCCTGCCTGAAGATGTGTGTGTGTGTGTGGGTTTGGGTTTGTGTCTGTGTCCATATTTCCATGGTATTCAAGTACAAGAAAAAAACCACAATGTGTCAGTATGAGTTGTGTATGCATATGTGGTTAAGCGGTTCGGAGACTTGATGTTTCAATAAACAACAAGTGACTTCTCATTTACCGCTTGTGCAAGGCTTGACTGTAAGACACAGACACACAGGCACAGAACTGCACCTCATGGCTGCCTTTGCGTCTGAGTCATAAAGCTATTAGATAGCTGGCTACGAACGGACTTCTTTCTCTCCAGCATTCCTCTCTTCTTAACCAAACGAGTCCCATTATAAGCACTTACACTGAAGTGCCATCACGCCGCCATCGCACACATATGAAGGTCTATGTGTGTGTCTAAAGTTTACTACTTTCTCCTCTTGCACTTTTTCTTTCTTTCTTCTCATCATGAGTTTGTCCTGTTCAAGTAATGGGCTAACTAATAAAACACACGCAGGCTGAAGTGTTTCCCGGAGGCATTCCTCAGCTAAAAAAGTTATGGTATGACCGAGTTTCCACTAGAATTTTAGACTTTCAGGAAAAAAAATTATCTGGAATACTGGGAAGCCATGTGGCATTTACAACTGGAAGTTTTCCCAGACTAGGATAGAGTTGATGGGGGACAGTAGGGAAAATTAGGGAAAACCACAGACTACTGTTTATACTAATGTCGACAAGAGAAGAGAAGAGAAGAGAAGTAAATTTAATTACTAGTAGATACGATCTGCTCAGTAGACCTGAATAAAACAATATTGAGATCAATGATTCACTAAAATGCAAAGCCCATAAAATAGCAAAGTAAGTCTAGCTTTAACTGGTAGCCCAGACTTAGACAGCGTCTTCTTTATGGTATAATAGCTTTTCTGTTTAAGATACTTTTTGCCCTTCTGTATAAGGATTACATGCAGAGATTGCCAGAAGTCTGACCTCTGTGTGTTCAACATTTATCTGCTCTGTCTTGCCTCGTGCATGGGCTTCAGTAAATCAACTGGCATAAGCTTGCTTAGCATCATCTTGAGAGCAATGTAAAGCAGTGGATCCAGGACACACAGAGGACAACCTCCTACCAGTTTTGTCACTGCGCAACAATGAGCTGATCTTAGAGCTTAATCCAGGAAATGTTGGGTATAACTCAGAGAGTATTAGGAAGGTTCAGATGGGGACAGAACAAAAAAGTGTTTGCATGTGGTTGATGCTACTAATGAATAGCGCCCACTATTGCTTTGTAACCTCTAAACTAAATGTCAATAAATGTGTACTAGTCCATCATAACATAAGAAATCACCATAAGAAATTTGTGCCACACACAGAGACTAGGTCACATATGCTTTTGTGATTAGTATTTTATTTTATTGCTATGAAAGATGGAAGTTGGTTTATGGCTACAACTATGTTGGTTACTTGAAATCAGAATTACTTATTAACCATTAGAGGATAGGAGGGGTAGCTAATGCTACCAACCCTTATTAGCAAGGATAATCCAAGAATGTGCTGGTACATTGTACAGACACCTGCTAATTAGTGCTAAGTAACATGCTTCTTAGCCATGCTGTTAATAAAATTACACAACAGGACATATAATTTGCCATTTAATTGCTTCAAATTCTCCAAATGGTACAAACAACACAAATACAATTTAAAGGTACAGTTTAGTTAGTTTAGCATATAGCTCCTAGCTATAACTGGCTGTATCTGGCATGGACTGCAATCTATCTTTGGGGACTGATTTGGAGCCAGCCCCAAGTGGCCATTTAAGGAACTTCAGTTTTTTGCCCTTCTGCTTTGGCTTCATTTTTGAGCTCTGTAGCCCAACTCAAGTAACAAGATAATAACTTTTGGAAGACCGCTATTCAGCAATGGATCTTCTAAGACTTAAACAATCAATCTTTATGCATTTTGTGGGCCATGTGGAACCAGAAGTTAAATCTTTATAAAAAAAAAAATACTTCAATTAGAATTCGCACGTTTAAGTCTTACCCTGCAGCTAAACTGTACAGTTAGAACTCATCAAAATGACTCTGAATATGTCATTTGCAAACAAAGAAAGTGAACAAATAAATGCTATGTGACAGAGCACGAAAAAAGAGAAAAGGCAGAAAAAAGCAGATGAAAGACAGGCTGAAAAAAGACAAACGGACAGACGGGCAGAGTGACAGAGAGCGAGAGAAAGACTAAAAAGAGAGACTAAGTTTAGCACTCCCCCTGAGGACTCCTCTCAGGTTCCTCTGCTCTTTTCAACGTCCTCCTCTCCTCCCTTTCTTCCTGCCTCCTCCCTCTTACAATCCATCACAAAATAATTAACTTGCTATAAGTGAAATTAATTCCACTAATTGGTTTTAAAGGTATTTTTGGAAAGGAAAAAGGATGAGGAGGAGAGTGGTGTGTGTGTGTGTGTGTGTGTGTGTGTGTGTGTGTGTGTGTGTGTGTGTGTGTGTGTGTGTGTGTGTGTGTGTGTGTGTGTGCGAGAGCGATAGAGACAGAGAGAGAGCATGTAAGACAGTAGGAGCGTATGGTAGCTATTCACCCAATCATGTCATACCAGGGAGGATGTGACCTAGCCTAACAGGAAGTGAACTTGATGAACATAATGAGCAAATAAGCGGAAACTGACTATCCGGACAGATGGATGCTGGCAGTGAACAAACACTTTTCATGTCAAAATCCCTTTTTTCCTGATGTTTTTTCTCTGCCATCTCTAGATCTATACTTTGTCTTTCTTCTACTTGTTTTTTCTGTCTTTTAGACTTCAGTTAAACAGTTGTTTTCATACAACAAATGCATTCTACTCCTGTCGATTTGCAGTAAAGGGCTTATCTTTGAATACCCGAGGTCTGATCGCGAGAGAGAAGAAGGCTTTCGTTTTCAGATGATCCTTGAGTGAATAGGGAGGAGAAAATGACAGTGAAGGCTTTTCAAGTAGCTTCAAAGCTAACGTGAAACGGACTGAAATAGAATCTTAAGTTGTCCAAACAGCTATTTTTGTCTTGGTTTTCTTTTCATTTTTGACAACTTATTGATGCATTAAGGACACAAAATGGGAACACAGATCCCTAACACATAAGCCAACCTATTAAAGAGCAGATAAATGAATCAGGTGATTTGTGCAGATATAAATTCTTGTTTTTTAAATTAGCTAAATGTCAGCATTTAGCATATGATATATGTTATGATAACATATTATAACCTGCTAATATTTTATATCTATAGTGCATTAGTTAATCACAATGCAAATAAAGTACAATATAACCTTCTAATGGTGATGTTGTTTAACTGTGTGAATGTAAAACAGCAAAAAGGGGTATGTGATGGGAAAACATCAACGTGAGCTGTGAAGTTTGCTAGAGTAATAATGATCATACTTCCGAATGTTCTTGAGGCATGCTATGCTACTTAGAGCATTCCTTAGTTCAGGAAGGCCATGAAGTCAGGCTAGTTCTCCACTCCCAACAAATCAGCTGATAGCAGCTGACCTGAGTGCTTACCCACATTAGCTTATGGCTCAACGGACACCTTTCTATGCATCCAGCTGATAAAGCTAATAGATTTACTACTACTTAACCTGCTTTAGCCTCCTTACCTTTCCTGTGCCTATGCACGCCACTTTTCAAACCTGCCCCAAGCCTTTTAATATGATTATGCAATATAATCTGCAATGAAACAGTAGAACAAAGGAAAGAATAAAGCAGCACAAAGTTATTCATCTATCCATCCATCAATACATCCATCATCCATCAATGCATCCATCCAGGCAACCAAGCTAACCAGACTGACAGACAAACTAAGCAGAGAAACCTAGACCTCATTTTCCTCCAGCAAACTCCACTCACGTGTCATAGACCTATCCCCCCAGGGCCTCCTCCTGGTAGGACATGCCAGAACACCTCACCCAGGAGGTGCCCAGGAGCCTAGCTAACCTTCATAGCAAACTAATTTCCTCCACTTGAATCTTCTATCTCATGCTTTTGGTATTCACCCAGAGCTTGTGATCATAGGTGAAGGCAGGGATTTAAATCAGCGGGAAAATCTGCAGCTTTGCTTTACCACTCAGCTCTGTTTTCTCCTCAATGCACCACTGCAAACCCTGAGATAATTGAAATCCTCCACTTGGGACAGCAATTCGTCCCTAACCCAGAGTGGGGACTCCATCCTATCTGGGAACCATGGCCTCAGACATGGAAGTGCTAATTCTCATTCCTGCCACTTCCCACTCAGCTATGAACTGCTCTAGCAGTGGAGAAACACAAAAAAGCAAAGACGAAATCCTGAGACAACCAAAGACAGACAAAGGTCTGTCCAGCTTCCTCCCCTGCCACTACCAGGTGGTGACCTCTCTTCTACCTCTCTCTGTCCCAATTGCTAGTCTTGGTATCGCAAACACGCAACACACCCCGCACCTGACCCTACGGCGCCTCCTGCAGGTGGTGGGAATACAGAATGTTGGGCCCATGTGACTTTTTCAGGCTGTGCCCGGCCGGGCCCCATGGACTAAGGCTTGGCCACCAGGCACTCACCCTTGGGTGCCCTCCTCAAGCCTGGCTCCAGGCTTTCACTCCTAGATGTTTTTTAACCCTTGTGTGGTGTTCGTATTTTTGTTACTCAGCCAGTGTTCATGGGTCTGGTGGACCCGCTAGAGTTTTGGCTTTCCAAATTAACACTATCAAACAATTTTATGTTAAATTACTCAACAGATGTTTACTTCATCCCAATTACAAGACATATGAACAGCAAACATGGTTAATTTTTTCCCTTTACCTTTGTTAGATCACATTTATGAATTAATGTGCTTCTCGTTTTTCTTTTATATAAAATGTTATAAATAAATCAGTTATAATCAAGTGGAGTGAGTGGAAAGACACAACACATTTACACGTGAAAAAATAATTAATTGTTTAATTTTTCTTTTTTGAAAAAACTGAACACGGGTCTCACAGATCCGAACACCATACAAGGGTTAATGTCTTTATGTGATCCCTCACCTCACAATGAGATACAAGCGGCGGAAACAAGCTTTCTCCAAAGGGTGGCTGGCCTCCCCATTAGAGATGGGGTGAAGAGCTTGGCCATCTGGGAGGGCTTAAGAGTAGAGCCGCTACTCCTCCATGTTGAAAGGAGCCAATTGAGGTGGTTTGGGCATGTGACAAGGATGCCCCCTGGGCGACTTGTTCTGGACATCTCCCACTGGGAGTACGCCACGGTGGCGAGATTATATCTTTCAGTTGGCCTGGGAATGCCTTGGTGTTCCCCCGGACAAGCTGGAGGAGGTGGCCGGGGAGAGGGATATCGCAGCTTCTCAGCTTAGGCTGTTGCCCCAGCGACCCAGCAGCGGATAAGCAGAAAAAAATGGGAGGATGGATATTAAAGCTAATAAATAAATAAGGTATGAGGTTATTTGGTGACAAAAAAAAACTGTTAAGAGTAGCATGAATGTGGCAGTATTTTGTAATTTCACAGTGATTTAACCAATAACAGACAATATTACACAGAGCATCATGTCATGTCATTGATGCCTGATTTGTTCAGTATGAGGGTCTTATTGTTGTTGTTCGTATGGAAGAGTACAGAGGTCTAAGAACAGAGATGTTATCAAATCTACATTACCACAGATAACTAAAGTGGTTCTGATTGGACTAATAATTACACTGTTTACACTGATTTTTCTTATTTTACCCTTTGTTTTTATTACATTGAGAAATTATTACAAAAAAAAAAAATTTGAACACATAATAATTCCTTAGCTTCGCAGCCAGCAACACTCTTATTCAAATGAATGGGGCTGCTCTGTTGTTTGCTCTGTTGAGTTCAAAACCAGCATAGCAGAGACAAGAATAGGGTTTCCAGTAAGCCAAAAGTGTATCTTAGGAATTCTAAATGCATCCAGCTGCACTGCTGCCCAGGTATGACTTTAAATGTGTGTTTTGTCAGCCATCCAAACACAATTTACCGAGTCCGTTTAATAGCACCCTTGCCCTTCCTGTATCTTGACATGGAGAACACAGGGCAACTAAACTGTGTGCATTTTTGTGTGGGGGCTTTTTCCTTTGTTTGTTTGTTTGTTTGTTTTGTTGGTAACCAGATTCCTTCCCTGCCTTCCTTCACTTGCTTTGCTCACACGTCATACGGCCCTTAACTCTCACCTTTCACTCTTCATTATTTTCACCTACTTTGTTTCTGTCTTTGCTGTCAAACCCCGCTCCTACCGCCTGATGACTTTCACTGATGTTTTCGTTATCTCTTTACGTTCTTTATTCTTTAAAGCTTTTTCTTCCTCCCTGCTTTCTCTGACTGATTCGCTGCAACATATGCAACCACTTGCCTCCCTCTCTTTCTCTCTCTCTCGAACACACACACACACAGACTAATTACAGAAGGAGGAGAAAGGAAGAAGGAAAATAAAAGAGAACTAGTCTGGGTGAGCGAGAGGGGAGGTGAGAGAAAGGGCAGGGAAAGAGAGAAGGATAGAAAAAAGAGAGATAAGGAAAGTGGGTGAAGGGGTCCTTGGGGTGAATTATTCATCTTACTCCATGACACCTGAGGGCAATCTACCTCTCTGTGAGTCACCAAGTTAAAGAGAGAGAGAGAGAGCAGACTGTATGAGTCAGACATGCCCAAGAGGATATTAACACCTGTGTGTGTGTGTGTGTCTGCGCGTGTGCATGTGTGTCCTGCAGCGTATTGTCCCCTAAGCCTATCATGTGCCACCTACATACGGAGACCATCTAAAGTGTAACCTGTGGCTGTCACTCACACAGACACATACTCAAGCACACACATATCCTCGGAGTCAGTAATAAGCTAGGTCAGCGCAGCACACAGTGTAAATCTTACTCACGCTGAGCCACAGCCGTAAGCAGTGCTAGCATTAAACAGCAGGGGGAATAAACTCACACACACAGACAGATGAAAAACACGCGCACGAAACTGGCTCGTGTTCTCAAGCATCACACATGTCATCTTTCCATTAGCCGCATTTCAATTAATAACCGCCATCATCCTCTTTGCGTGTAATACGGTATAATCTGGTGTCTCCACTCAGGCTCTCAGACCTCTCTAACTGTTGACTGGATCACCGACATTCATCAGCATCAAGCCCACTGCTTCTTGAATTATTAAACACGCGTATTTCTTACATCCTAAAGCAAAAAGAAAAAAAAAAATCTATTCTGGGGAGGCTGTAAAACTGTTGCAGTTCATTTGAAGCTTTTAATTGGTGCTTCTGTCTAAAGTAAATTGCAGTGATTTAGTGGAGGCAGAGTGTCTTGCTCAAACAGACTAATAGCATAGCAGCTGATAGACAGATTATTTAATTACAGGATCACCACACCGAGCTCCTGAGACTTTCGTAAGACATGATGTTTAAAGGTAATTCAAGGTTCAAAAAGTTACCCAAAGATCGATAATGCTGCAATTTGAACTGATCATGGGGCAGCTTTTTTTTAAAAGAGAAAAAAGGTGATTTAATGACATAATTTAACTACAAATGGAAAACTTTCCAAGCACACGCACGCACACACACACACATCCATGCACCCACAGATATTGGAAACAAAGCTGTAATGCAGTGTCTTGCTGAGATGCTGAAAAAAGACGAGAAGCTATTTGATGTCTCTGTTTGTCTTTTGGCTTCTTTATATGCGTTCCACTTTCCCTGGCACTGAGCGTGACTTCCCTTCTGAAATTAACCAGGCAGCCCAAAAATAATCCACCGCTAGAGAGAAAGAGTGATGGGTGAAAGGAGAGAGGGAGCGAGAGGATGGGTGGGGGTGAGAAAACAGGGTGGTGAAAACTAAAGATGAAAAGGAATAAAGCCAAGCAAAATGATAAAACAGACAAAAAAGAAACTAAAGAGGCAGAGTGAAAGCAAGAAGTGGAGACAATGACAATGTGCAGCAGTGACAGACTCTATCCTGTGCGTGAATTTATTAGCATTCCTTTCCTCGCTGTTTCATATAATCTTTTGGCTGATCTGTTCTAATGCACATCCAGACAAGACACGGTCAAATTTTTATTCCAAATTAGGTCATCCTTGTTTTGGAGATACTCCTTAGCAGTTTATAGAGCAGGTGACAAGGTTAGAGTTACTATGTCCGAGCCTGAAGTAATGGCTTGACTGGAAAAAATGGTGGGTTTTATCTATACTTGCTGCTAAAAGTGGTGGTGATCAAGCATCTTGGAGTCAAGCCAATATGGAATGCAAGCACAACCTAAGTGTGGAGGGGGAGTATGGGATATGAGATGCCTTCTGAGTGCCACTCCATGGAGGTTGGTGTTAGATTGTGTCAGCTAGGGAGGGATGCTACATCCTCCTCCTTCACTATAAGCTAACTGACGATGCTCTGGGCATCAGAAAAGATGAAGCAGGAGTAAAACAGTTCACTTGTTTGCTATGTTTAGTTTTCCAACCCTGGCTGAAGCGCAAGTGGTTCAAGCAAGTCTCTATACCCAACTAAAAGGTGGGTATAAAATAGTGTCAGAGCTCAGAATGACACCATGCTGCTTTGTGCAACCAACAGTCTAACTTTTAAATTCTCAATAAGCAGGAATTCACTAATTTGCCTGGAACGATAGAATGTGTACATTATTCGGTCTAACAAAGGATTATTAAATATTTTAAGAGCTTTTTGTTCAATTAATGTTGGTACTTAAGTTGTCAGGTAAATATAATCAAGTAAAGAGCACAATATTTTCCTCTTAAATATTTTACTGTATAGGAATAAAGCATCAAAACACTGAAAAAATTCAAGTAATGAGTAATAAGTACATGAGTCAGCTTGGATTTTAGGTGGCACACTCTGTGCTATGAGCTACTCCATCAAAGTAAGCACAAAAGAAGTCTAAATTATCTTCATCTTGGTGCATAAATTGTGCAAATAGACACGCGTACCCCACACCCCAAGTGTCTGCCCAGTATTTCAGGAGGACACAGCTGAGGAGAATGTTGTGAAAACTATGCTGCTGCTGTGGCTGTTACCCACACATAGATAAGCCGCAGAAAATGGAAAGGCTGATTATTCTGCTGGTTCAATTATTGGACAAAGAAAGAATCCTCGGCCTGCACTTTTGAAAAGTTGAAAAGCTGAATATGGAGCACTGAAAGTTCACAGTGGAACACGAGGACCTTTATTCAAGGAGCATTACCTCCAGAAATGACAAAGAAATTACGGAAAATGCATGAAACCCATTAAGCATCCATTAAAAATGGATACATGCGAGGGGGGGAAAAAGGATTACAAATGCCAGCTGTGGCGAGATTCTAAATAAAAACCTCAAATAAACATCATGCTAACGAATGACTGATTCTAAAGAACGCTTTCAACTCCGACATGCATTAATATTTTCATCAGTTTCTCCTAAGGCTGCAGACCGCAAGCAGAATCATTTTCCAAGTAAGCATCAAGAAACAGCCCTCACAAATCAAGGCGCTGCAGGTCTTCAAAGCTAAAGTGGAGACAGAGATAACACGCCATCACACACACACACACACACACACACACACCGTTTCAGGTGAACTACATGAAGCTGAATGTCACCTTCAAGAACGAGAAGCCCGGGTGTAGTAATTTGCAATGCACTGCTAGCTCTGCCTGCACTTTCTATTAGTCCTCCACAGAGTACATCCACATTCGCATAATAGTGTATTCTGCACGGCTTTAGTTAAGAAAAACCCAACTACATGTGCAAAAACACAAAGCACATGTGCTCACACAAACAGAGACGCACATTCATATTTTTCCGTGATAATCTAACAGAGATGTCTTTATAATTAATGGATTAATCAAGCAGTAATGAAAGTGGAGTGGCTCCACACGGTGCTGATTAACACAGATGATGGAGGGGGAATGGGGAAAACTCTGCGTCTATGCTTCGTTAATACTAACAGTGGTAGCCATGGGAGAAGCCTCCATGTTTGGCTCCTACAGTGCAGTGGGAGAGAGTGACAGCCTGATTGAGTGCATGTGTGTTTGTATGTGCGGGAACATAAATGATAACAGTGTCGCACAGAGAGAGAAAGTAAGTTTTCTTCCGGCTGTGTATGTCTATATGTGTGCGTGCGTGTGTGTGTGTGTGTTTGTGTGTGCGTGTGTAATCACAGTGACTTTCTCTCCCCAATTACAGCTTTAATCCATCAGCTGGCTGTTGCTATGGTGTTTCTCTCTCCACCCAATCAAAGCGATGCGAGTGAGCACGCTCAGAGAGGAGAATCATAAGACAACTCCAACAATAATCTTGGTACAATGAACAAAGGGATGATGGAAGCGGTGTTTTTTGTTATTTTTAAAGGGGAGTTAATTATTAATAAGACCAATAACAGTAAATACAATGTGGAGAAGAAAACAAGCAAATGCAAACACTCGGTCCATTCTTTGAGTGCGCAGGTTTCCAGAGCACAGACACTCAATGCCACGTTTCTCAGTTGCACTTTTTCTGTTAGGAGAAAGTTCTGATTTACTACAACTGCACTGCTTGCACAGTTGCTCGCACTCATCCCAGGAGGAAGTGGCATGACTCGTGTGTGTGTGTGTGTGTGTATAGGGATGATATAACAGCAGACACTAAGTAGTGGCACCAATTTTCCCTCCATATTGTGCATATTATGGATTCCCTCCCATGATGTCACTATTTCTGACTGCGCCTTTATGCCTGTTTATTTCTAGAACAGTACAAGCACGACTTCTGTGTTTACAGAGAAAATGATAATAATTCCAGATTTTCTCTGTCAGTGCCAAATAGATTTTTTGGTTATCAAGTAAGGTATCTTTGAACAACAATATTTATTAAAAAAAAGAAAAAGGAAAAAAAAAAACATTTTCAATGAGAAATAGAGAACATTAACAATACATTTCCATCCAATCATCTCCTTCACTGGGTGGGCTGGAGGCTATCCCAGCTGTTATGGGGTGATAGGTAGGGTACACCTTAGATAGGTTGCCAATCTTTTGCAGGGCAAACACAGACAGTCATTTAACCATTCACATTCACACCTATTGCCAATTGCCAGTTGTCGTAGCCCAATGTCTTTGGACTGTGAGAAGAAGGTAGAGTACCCAGAGAAAACATGCAAACTCAACACAGAAAGGCCTCATACTAGATTCAAACCCAGGACTTTCTTGGTGTGAGGCAATGCTGCCAATCACCACAATGCTCTAAATGGTGTCAATAAATAGAAACATTTTAAAACACACAAATTTCCCCCTAAAACGATGAAATCTTTAATTTAGCAATTACAGGACACACCCATCACATGCACACAAAAGCATCCATACCACAAATAGGAGGAAGAGGTGACGTCTATGCTAACTAACCAATAAAAGCATCCAGTCTCATAAGAACAAACAGTGGAGCAAATTGACTACACATCATTTCCTGTCATTTTGTGCTGTATTAGAAAGGTCAGAGTGCTAGTTTAGATATTACTGTCCACGACAAAGTGCTTTTCATGAAGTGTATGCCATTTTATTGAACTATATTATTTACTATAAGTGAATAACCAGTGTCCAAACTCGGCCAAATGCTGGCAACGTGTATAAAGTTTGCATGCGGTGTATGTAGAGTGAACGAAGGACTTGAGCAGCGCGGATATAGGTCAAGAAGAAGGCATGGTCACACAGAAACATACAGAGTGAGAAAGAATGGCAGGCATACAAAGAATGTCAGGTGTCCCAACCTTGTCCACTTGACATTAAGGAGTTAAGATGGAATACGGCTGTCCTTACACAGGATGACAACTGCTCTGGTGGATGGAGCAGCATGGCGCCACTTGGCCTTGCTCACAGCACGGGCAAAAATGTTGCTAATCAATAATGGAAAGTGTGAGTCAAAGCCTTAACAAAGTAAAAGAGCCCAACAAATAGAAAACATGGGGCATAAGAATTTGTATTTCACTGAAAACAAAACAATTAACAACCATTAAAATAATAAAACTACACAGGCCTGCAATTTAAAGCCTTTCTGACTTCATAATGGCAGTAATATATCTCAGTTCTAAAGCTACCCATAACAAGAGGGCGTTAGTGGAAAAGAACAGAGAAGAATTGCCTGTCTTGCACTCCCTGTCTTACATTCCTAAGTGGATTTATCATTTCCAGGCTCTGACCTGTCCTTCCTGACAGGGAGGCCCTGCTCTGACTCAGCCCTGCAAATTACTGCTGACCCTGACCATGAAAAGTCTTTGACCAAATCACAGAACTTGTGATATTATACAGCAGCTCTAAGGCTGCTAGATGTGACTTTGACTCTGACCTGTGCTTACAGACCCCACCACCTTCTTTTATATCACAATTCGATCAGAAGATGAGCAATGATGAAATGCATTCGGTCTAAATTTTTCACTTATTCAGAGATGAATTCACGAGAAGAAGAGATATCACTCTGTTGTGGGCAGTCTGATGTTTTTGTTTTCATGTGTGTTTCTCCTGACTCATTCACCTGCCTCCCCACACACTAAACGAATACTGCTTTTGCTGTCAGGCCACTTCACACCTCTCTTTCACATCCATTTAAGCTGTACAGCTGTGTCATTATCAAGTCCTCCTATTTTTGTGCGATAGCCCGTTTCACACATCCTGGAACCTTTCTTCCTGCTTCTCCACCTTCATTCCCTCCCTCTGCCTATCCTTCATTCTTCCCTTTCTTGTCCCATCCCCCCCTCCATTTTGGCCACGGCTAGGCTGTCAGTATTTCTTTCCAACACCGTCTAATGCGCTGTCATGTTCCAATAAAAGTTGTGTGTGTCTCATTGTGTGTGTTCAAGTCAGTTTGTGTGACACAGCCAGTCGTAGGAAGCTTGGGTGATTAACTCTGATAGCCACCAGATGCCCAACATAGAGATACACTCTCTTGCACAGAGGTATGCACGCACACACACACACACACACACATAAAAACTTTAAAATAGGAGATGGACATAAACTTAGACCGCAAAGAAAAAAAAGCGGAGTGCCGTGTAAATAAGACAGAGCGAGTGAGGAGGAAAGAGGTGCATGCGTGTACACTATGAAGTTGCAACAACATGTACAGCAAGTGCTGACTTTGTACAACTTGTTTTTTTGGTGTTTTTTTTTTTTCAAAAAGCCCATGCTCCTTGTGAGGTTTGTTTTGGAGAACAAACAATACACGAGTGAAGGCAGATGACTGTCACATTTTTTTTTTCAGAATGGCTCGGATGTGACCCCAGATCAAAGCTTTGAGTGGCCAGATGCTGCAGATGTTGTTTGCTCTCTGGTATTTGCGCATGTCTGTATGTGTGTGAGAGAACGATGAGGTGGTGGTGGTGGATTACAATGCTTATTTTCATTTTGCTTCCCAGAGGGCAGTTGTGTGTGACAGGACAGTACATCGCCGTGTGTGCATGCATGTGCTCACCCCTAGTGTTAGCCTGTGTGTGTGTGTGTTCACTGGAAACTTGCTATCAGTAAAGCCTATCAGATTGAGCAGTCAAAAAGCAGCTGGCTCAGACTGTGGGACTCGATTGGTATTGCCTTTCTAAAACTGCCAAACACCGAAACCCTAGACCAGGGGTGGGCAATCTCAGTCCACGAGGGCCGGTGTCCCTGCAAGTTTTAGATCTCACCTTGGGTCAACACACCTGAATCACATGATTAGTTCGTTAACAGGCCTCTGGAGAACTTCAGGACATGTTGAGGAGCTAATTTAGCCATTTAAATCAGCTGTGTTGGTTCGAGGACACTGGCCCTCGTGAACTGAGATTGCCCACCCCTGGTCTAGACTCTGTCATAACAACTGCTGTTGACAAAACGCACAAAAAATATGCATATATGTACAATGACAGACATGATACAGTAATTTATTTTCAATTTAGAGGGTAATATTTCCATTGGAATGCATATCTAACAGAATTAGCGAGGCCCAACTACAATCTAAAACAGGAACCATTTAAATTATTTAAGGCAGTGCCTAAAACAGGAATCAGGGCCTCCTGTTTTCATTTCTGACTTCCGGAAGTCTATCCGTATATCAAATAAAATCCAAAATTCACAAATGCATGTATTTAAAATAGAAAACGAGCTTTAGTTTTAAGGGAACAAACCTCTTCTGTATGACTGTCTGCATGAGTAATGTGCATTTGGCAAATATTATTGTAAGTAGGGGGCATGCTTGTTGACATGAAGTGAACGGGACTTCCTTTCATGGCCTGATCCTAATCAAAGCATCGCACTTGTTGCAGCTTATCGCAAATTATGTGCTTGTTTTACTGCAGCTGACTCCTACAGTGAGACTCAACCATATTTAGCCAAACTTAATTTGAGATCCCATGGTGAGGATGCTTCAAAGACCATTACCCCAATGATCTAGCATCTAAAAATGTATAATTGATTTTTTTTTCTCTCACCCTCTCTTTCTCGCTCTCTCTCTTAGGTCCCAACCCACCTCAGCAAAACACCTTAGAACCACTCTACCAAGTTCCTCAACATCTGTGCTCCAATCAGCCTTACTGTGCTGCGACATCCAGCATCATTAACACTCAACAACCTGCTGTTCTGTTGAGCTGTTAGCACTTGTAATAATTAGCATTAGCATAAGTTAAATGTGGAGAAAATTTGCATTTATTACTGTGCTGCTACACTGGGCTGTTGTTGGAGTTGAGCTGAAGAAAATTATGGGGAAGCTCAAAGCTGCTCAGTGGTAGTACCTACACAGCCAATGCTATTCTGGGGGAACATTAGCATATAGAAGCACTGGATATTAGTTCGCCATTTAAATATTCCACCCAGTGACTGACAACACACAGGGTGTGTAGTGTTAAGGGGAATGTAATATTAAGACTGATGCACACATGCGATTGATAAAAGCAGTAGATAGTCTAACAAGCACACATCATGTACTTTTACAAAAGAGAACAGCAATATCAGGTATCAAAAATAATGTTCTTTAATCTATGTTTTAAATGTATCATATCTCACATGGAGATAGAAATTTTTCTGTTATGATTTTCTTAGAAAAATACTTCTCCTGAGCTTTTTAACGGAAGAATGCCCAGAGTCAAGCTAATCATAGAAAGGATAAGGAACTGAACACACAAGCAGAGGGTGATATTAACTGCAGTTTTAAGATATCCAGGAAACAAGTACAGGGTAAAATTGAAACACATCTGTAATATATTTGTATGACTGGAAAATAGTGATTCCCAGAAGCAGGTGCTATTTTGTAAGAACTAAAATGATGGATTGAGTCAAGTTTATGCAACTGCTGGATCATATATTCAGTCTGGAGCACCCCAAGGCCAAGTGAAATGTGCTTAGAGGGAAAACATGATGACGGCGATGATGACGACATAGATGTCTAATACCTTTACCAATGTGTAACTGCAAACAGAAAGGCTTTCAGGGGGGAAGTGGTTTCCAAATTATGCTGCAACACCTCCAACAATTGTTTTTCTCACTGAGCAAATTCTAATGTAAAGTACGGCCTACAAGGGTTAACACTGTCGTTTCTGGGCAAGAAGTTTCTGGGTTCAAAGCTGCTGGCCGATGTCTTACTGTGTAGAGCCTGTATGGTCTCTGTTTGCCTGTGTGGGCTTTTTCCAGGTGTTCCAGTTTCCTCCCACAGTCCCAGAACATTCATGTCAGGTTAATTAGCAATACTAAATTGGCCGTAGGTTACTTGTGAGTGTGGATTGTTCTCTGTCTCTCTGTGTTAGCCCTGTGATAGGCTGGGGACCTGTCTAGTTTGAACCCTAAGCTCCAGTGACTTTGGTTGCAAAACTGGTTAAGAAAATTAATGTGATGGAGAGATTTGTAGAAACACTACAAACTCAATAATTACCAATCCTTTCATGCTGGACTAAATTTAATGTAGATTGAGTCAAACCCACAGCAAACTGTCGCTAACTAGTGCTCATGTTACCACTGGTGGGTCACATGACTGCATGTTGTAATAGTCTCTTGACACTTTCTCAGTAGAAATCAGAGTATTAAGCATATTTTCACAAATTCCCACATGCATGATCTAATTACGGAGCTACAAAATACTGACGAGAACTTACGTGTGAATTATCATCATCGCTCTTACCAGTCACCCAAATATCCGTCTCTTATGCCCATATGCTGGTTGTTGTACATATTACCTTGTTACCGTGACTACATACGTGTGGGGGGTTAGCAGTGGGACATGGTTTCCTGTGTCACTGTTATTAACCGAACCCTGATAACTGGCATAGAATATTGATAGAGAGGAAAATGGCCCCAAGCAGATCTTTGCTTCATTAGCGAAGACTAGGGAGACGGAAGCAGGAGAGTTCACAGTAGCTGGAGGAGGAGAGAGAAGGGACATGAGAGTGGAAAGGGGTAAGGGCTGGGTGGTAATGGTGGGGGTGGCAAAGAAACAAAAAGCCAAGTGAAGTTGAGTACAATGCTGCTAACCCAAGAGGAAGCAAAGCAGAAAGGAGAAAAGGTGTTAGGAAGGATGGAGAATGGATACAGACCAGAGGAAATTGCTTTAAATCATATGTGGTTTCTAACAGCTTTCAGAAACCAAAGATATTGAATCACTCAGTACATGAGTGACCATGAAACAGTTCCCGTAACAAATAGAAAAGCAGTTATGTCATTCTTTCCTGGAAGAGTGGCAATTCATTATACAGTGTATAGCTGAAGTGACCCTTTAAAGGTCTGAGGCGGGAGTCTGACCTCCACTTGTGGGTACCAATCAAGGTCCCAGGATGTTACAACAATACAATCGCAATGAATCAGCAAGAAAAATAAGACCAAAAAGAAAAGCATCTCGCTATTCTTCTCCTTTTTTTCTTCCCCATCTGATCCATCTCTCCTGCACCCTCTCTCCTTGCCTCTTACCCTCTCTCTCCCTGTGTGTCCCTGTTGGAGCACAATGTTTGTTTAATGCGGTGTCGCCATGGTTACCCGTCTGCCACACTGAGGTAATGTCGTTAATCATCAACTTTATCACACTGCAACCTAGACGCATGCACGCAAAGGACCAGCTATGACATTTTGCTGAAACCATCGAAGGGAGGTACACTTGCAGACATTAAAGAGCAATGGCACACAGTCTGAGGTGTACACTGAGGTAAATCAGTGCTTTCACAGGCAAAGACACACCTTACAAACGCTCTCCTTATTCCTCCTTTTATCCATCTATCTCGCTTTATGAGAATCTCTTTCGGTTGACATGACAACAGACAGGCGATGTCGCGCCTCCTATTCTAATGACATCACTACAGGCGCCAAGCCAATCCCCAAAAAAGCTCCCCATCATCTCCTCTCTTTCTCCCTCTCTTTCTCTTTCTCTGGGACATATTGATCTGGAATACTAATCACAGATGCAAAGCGGACATGAAAGAGGGGAGGTAAAAGGTGAGGAGACGAGATGAAAAAAAGACGAAGAAGAGAGGAATGCAAGAGAAGAGAGGGAGAAAGACGAATAGCTACACTAACATCTGAACTACTGCCATGCCCACTATCTCCCCTCGGCTGTCTAAAATGGAGTGTGTGTTCCATACTCAGTGACTTTGGTATAAATCACAGGCACACACATGTAGAATCAATTTGTTGAATCCATTTTTGCAAGGAGAATGTTAAGTCGTTTTGCATTCTCTGTGAGTTCTTGTGACTGGGATTGCCTACTAGGATATGTTTTTTGTCTATGGTAAGCAAAATACATGATGGGCAAGTGTGAAATAGCTCATTCATTTCCAAGAATATTCAAAATGACAAAGTACGCCTTGCACTTCCATTGCTATTAATGACATGAACATTAAGGAAACAACAGCGAGGATCTTTTTACTTGAGAGATGAGACCATAGACTGTATAAAAAGATGGACATAGGCATTGTGACGTCACCCATTAGTAAGAACGGCTAATTGCTTTTTGACCATTCCCTTCTTGCTTTTTTTTTTAAACAACATGTGGTAATAGGTTCCACTGCCACTGACAAGTTAGTGTGTCTATTGCATACCTAAATGTCAATCTTTTGATAGTGAAGGGCTACATTCATGCTAATCAGTCAACCAACCCTGCCTTGAATTGCTCTTTAAACCTCTACTGTGGAAAGCAATCATTAGCTAAAGATGTGAGGCACGTTCAGTCATCCCGGAAAGGAAATCCCAGAAAGCTGATTATGTTCATCTGGACATTGCATTTTCTCCAACTGAAAATACAAAGTCCAGATGAACAGATTTTTCTTTCTGGGATTTATACAGTTACAACATTTATTGTTGGCTAACTCAGAGCAGAAAAATGTATATAGGCCACGTCAGCGGTCCCCAACCCCTGGGCCACGGACCAGTACAGGTCCGTGAGTTGTTTGGTACTGGTCCGCAAGAGTTGAAGCTTGGGTGTGAAATTCATGGTTTTCTGGGTTTTTCTCGGTTTTAGCATTTTTTTTTATTTATTTTTTTTATTGTTAACTCAGTTTCCCTGGCTCTTTTCTCATGTGTTATGAATAAATCTTCTTTTTTTGGTACCAGTACTGGTTTTATTTTGTTGTATTTATTCGGGACACCTTAAAAGCCAGTCCGTGAAAATATTGTCGGACATAAACTGATCCATGTCGCAAAAAAGGTCGGGGACCGTTGGGCTACGTACTTATCCATTTATTATAAAATTAATATTCTTTCATGAAATATATGTGATTCATGAAACCTGGTGAAGAAATTTTACAATTTAGCTAAAGAACAGCTCTACCAAGACAGTACATTGCTCCATTACAGCAGCAAGGTAACAAGCTAACATTAGCCAGCCAGCTGTTACTTAGCTATGCTACATGCTACCATTTTATCTACATTTATGCTACCATTTTATCTAGATGGTGGTTAGATTGTAATGTAGATAAAATGGAAAGCTAACACTAATTAGCAGCTTAAACTATCAAAACAGGATTATGCTACATTCAGCAGCTAGAAAGTAATCCCTATTAGAAGGAAAGCTAGAAAAGCTAATCTTAGCAAACATTAGCCAGGAAAAAGACAGGTCGCCATCAATTTTGATTCCAGAAGCAATAAACATCTCAACCAACCTACATAACTAAAACCTTTGAACAAACATACGCATCTATGACAGAAAAGATTTGCCAAAAGTTATTAGGTAAGGATATATTTTTAGATTTCAGTAGAGACAAAATAGGTGAAATGATTGACCCATGTACAAACACTGTTATCCACAGAGCTACAAACAACACAAAAATCCTCAACAGTTAAACCAGCCATTTAAAACCTCGAACTATGCTGGACCTGGGTTTTTTGTTTGCTTTTTAATCTCTGGAGATGGAAGTCCACATGCACATGCATGGATACACTGTAAAAGGAGTCATGTAACAAGCCTGTTTTTGCCATTATAACTCCAGAGTGTGAAAGTGAGTCTGGTCTTTTGGGAAGTGGACTGCTCTCTGTCTCTCTGTAATACACACACTCTCTCACACACACATACAGTGGTCTGTGGGGAAGTGGTCCATAGAGCACACACATCAAGACTGGCCTAGATAGATGGGATGGCAGGACACACACACACACATAACAGCTTCTTCTCTTTTACACACATAGAAAGTCAAGGACACTCTTATGGCCTATATAGTTGGATCATTTCATACCAGAACACCTTACCCTTGTCTTTCATATGAAAAGGAGTCGAGGGGGAACGGGGACACACACACACACACACAAGTGGCACAAGAAAGATAGAATGATGGGATGAAACCACTAAATAGAATAGAGGGGCCACTGGAGTGTGAAAGAAGAGAGAAAGAGAGACGAATTGTTGCAGGATTTTCTCAAGATTCGCCTTCTAACCTTAGTTTCATCCTCTCCAATCCTACCCTAATCTCTGCAGAGAGAGTTGATGAAAAGAACAGAGTCACTGGCGACTCGACAAAATAACTGGAATAAAGTAACAGAATAGAAATAAACAGAAAGGATAAGATCAAGAACACAGATGTGAATTCATGCACGATAATAAACCCTGTTTTTTTTATTTTAAGAAATCTACTTGGGTGATGCATGTTTTCAGTACAGTAACCAGTGCATTTGCTAATGACAAGTCTCATATAAGACATTTCTTTAAAAAACACTATAAACCAGCATCAACAGAGGCTTAAAAGGGCAACTCTTTTTTACTGTCAGTGTGTGACCAGTTACAATATAATGTCTTCTCGGTCCTCAGAGAGAAGGCGTTTTTTTGTTTTTGTTTTTTATCATTTTAAGTGTTTAGAGATCATGAGAACTCAATGTGGCCAAGGACTAAAAGTCAAACTACTACTGCTGCTGCTTCCATTGAAACGTTTAATTTTTTTTACCTTAGCCCTCAAAGCACCATGACTTTGTGGCCATTCAAAAATATATAAATAAACTGCTCCATTAAATTTGAGACCGCATGTCTTAATAGTGTATTTTCCATAAATCTAAAGGTAGAGTGGGCTATCTACCAATCAGAAGGTTGCTTATTCAATCCCCAGTTTCTCTAGTCTCCATGTCAAAGAATGGAAAGAAAAGCGTCTGGACTTCTTTAAGTTGCTTGAAGATGTTTCACCTCTCATCCGAGAAGCTTCTTCAGTTCTGAAGATGAAAGGTGAAACGTCTTCAAGCAACTTAAAGAAGTCCAGACACTTTTCTTTCCAAGCTCCTTAGACTACGATGACCAGGATGACTGAGAACCTTCACAGACAAGAAGATACTGAATCCCAAGTTGCCCCTTATGCATCCTTTCGAGTCTGAGTGTGTGTGAATGTTAGGTTAAAAGCACATATGCACAGAAAACAGCACTTGGGTGAATGACGAAGAAGAAGGACATGATGAAGAAGGAAGAAGGACAGCGCTTTGAGTGCTAAATACAATAGAAGAGCACTGTATACGTACAACAGTCTCTCTCTTTATCCGTTACTGTACCAAAAAATACTTAGATATTTTCAAATAATCCTAAAAGTAATTATATAATTTTTCTTGGTTTTCCCGGTGACTTTTCCTGATACATTTCAATTGCTTGGTTGATTTAAGTCAAAATCGAAAGCAGTTGTCAAGACGCTTTTTCTACAAGAATCATGTTTTCATAGGCTACCTTCTCTTGATGTTTGAACTGTTGTGCATGTAAATCTAAGAACTTACCAGAATGGCAGTCATTCTGATAAGTCCATTTCCTAACCTCTCATTAGTGATGTTGCACAAAGAATTTTAAAAACATTGGTGCTAATTATGATTTAGAATATGTTGGGTTTTTGCATCTTTTCTGGAAATGGTGTTGTTTAGAACAAGATGACCTCTGTCAACCAACAGCCCTTTGCGCTTCCAAGCTGAGGTGTTACTTAACCTTTGCCAGTCTTGCTGCATAATAGAAAAAGTAAAAGAGTGAATTTTGTGCCCCGGGCTACACAACAGGCTTTTGTCACCTGTGACTCTTAGCTGCAAGAAGTGATCTGACAGCTTTTGGCCCACGACCAAAAAAACAAAAAGGAAAAGAAAAAAAATGCACATCTACAAACACCCAGAGGCAGGTAAACACATATACATGCATATACACACAAAGTCTTGCATCACACCACTCTTAGGTTTATCTGTCTTGTCTGGGTGCCGCCACCAAGCGGGGTGATGCACTCACAGAGGAAAGTGTGTGTTTACGTGCAGATGCCCATGGTGACAGCTTCTCTTTAGGGCAGCTTTTCACCTATGACAAGCCCACCAGAGGCCTGACTAACTAGACTTTCTGGAACTGGGAGCGTGACAAAAACACATGAGTGGAAATCCTTTGTGCTTTTAAAGCTCACTTCCTGAGAGTCAAACATGCCCAGCAACAAGATATCTGCAAGATGCATACTCGAATGAATGAATAAATAAGCATTTATTCGAGTATGCATTCTAAAGGGTGATGTACTTTTTCTTATATCAGTAGGAGCTAATAATAGAGGAACACATTATAGCATAAAATTCAATTTGCTGCAATGCACTGATTGAATAATGGAAAATCACTAGCAGCTTGTTGGGGGAAAAGAGACCTTACTCCAAATCTTCATTTTAACCAAATGCTTTGTTTTCTGCTGGGACACTCGTGAACAACTAGAATCATTAATTGAATTAATTCAATTTGAAAGAAGAAAAATGTAGCAAAACTGGATTCACTGGTTTGACTATAGAAACACAAACTCAAAAATCTAACATGCTGCAGAAATTCGTGGATCTGTGCCTTCTGTACCATTATTCTATCTTAAACATTCTCTTTCTTTAATTCTTTTCCTCCTGCTAAGGCCCCACCTTCTTAAATTGGCCTTAAGGAAAATAAATGATAAAGGGCTGGTGTGTTTTATGTCTGGTGAATCACAAGTGCATGCCTGCATAACACAGTCGGGACCACTGCTGGCGCACACATATGTGATCAGTGTATATTTGAGCATGCAGGGTCAGACTCTCTAATGTGGACAGTGGTTTCATCATTCCTGCAGATTACACAGCTCAGCCTCACGTCTGAACACTCAGCTGGAAACAGGGAAAGACTACTCTTATACTGCAGATGCACACGGCATAAGTCCTTCCTTCAATGCGAGTGTGAACAGTTGACACTTCATGCTGGTGCACTCAAGTGTAACATAGGTCAAAGTTGGGTGTGATCTGGCAAGCCGTAGTTAAACTTGTCACCGGGTGTCAGAATAGGAGAAATACAGCATGTGAAATGAAAACATGGATGTTATTTACAAATATAGTTGCTTTGTTAAACAGAAAGAAACTAGTCGACATGTCACTCCATTTGATTAGATTATGATAGTCGTAAATGTGAAGTATAGCAACTGAAATAATCTCAATATCAAGTGTGCACATTTGCAACACATCATGGACACTTCTGTTTCTTTAAAGGCTGTCAAAACTTAAAGTATTTCATTGCATTTTTTATTGCAATAAGCTATTAGAATCTGTATGGCTGAGCCAAAACTGAACACTTTGTTATTTGACTTGACAGATTTCTGCTGCGATTTGTCATCTGGGTTCATTGGTGAAGGCCATGAACCAATCATCAATTAGTAGCTCTTTAGAAAACTATAGCTCACTTGGTTGAACAGGTGACCTGCATGCCAAATGGTTCAGTTTTCTGGAACCATTCTGTCTTACTATCTACGTATTTTCCTTCTAATATTGTCCTATCCAATAATGCCAAACAATACCCCAAAAAACAATAATACCAAAAGAAATTGAGCTAATTTACTGACTACTGAGGGGTTACTGACAAGTAGAATTAAATGAAAATAACACAATAATACTGAAAAAGGTGTTTACACTGCATAATCTAAATGGTGATGAATGAGTGCGGCACACAAATGTTTCATAAATAATGATATCATATCGCTGAGTGTTTTGTTCCCATAAATATTTGATGCTATAGGCAATAGTTTGAGGCGAGTTCTTGGGAACTTTAGGCACATCATTTCGCAAACCACACTGCTGTGTTTCAACAGACTATAAAAAGCCCCTTCTTATTTTTAATTCCTGGCATTTTCATGTTGGTTGGAGTTAATGTGTTTCTTGAAGTGAAGACAAAATGACAACCGTGACGTGCGCTGACATTGTTGACTGTCATAAACAGTAAAAGGATGACGTCAGGGGGAAGTTCACGGTGCTGCACGCTTAAAGCATCACCATCATCCCCTTTGTTCTTCTAGTGTCATTTTGTGGAATTTGATAGCTAAGAAAGCGCCAGACTTATCAAAACGTGCATGCCCTTCTTCCTCGTACATAAAAAACACCACAGGGTTGGACAAGCTAAGATTAATGTCAATGTCTAGCTGTTGTCAAGTACCAGGAGCAAATCCTGGTATTGCTGCTGAATGATCTGCTTCACTTTTAAAATACAATGACGTTAGATTGAGGCAGATGCTATGGTCTCCCCTCTCACATGGAAATCATTTAAAGTGGGAACAATATCAGGCGAGGTTGGAAACGGGGTGTAAAGACAATTTCCTCTAACATCAGGCTACTAATTTGGACAGAGTAAATTCTCAGAAAGCTCCAGTAGTAACATGACCCACCGCTCTGGTGTTTCCTCTAAAATAAGGCAAAACGTTCCTGCTTCACAGAGGATGTCCTGCTTCCTGATTTTAAATGTCTGCTGACAAAACTTACACAATCTAAAAAGAAATCTCCACAGTCAACCTTTCAAGCACACACCTTTCTTAAAGCAATACAGAATATAAATATCAAGTCATGAGTGCACAAAGAACGGGCTAGTGGTTATCAAAAACATCCGTGTGGCTACGGGGAAAGCTCTTACTGCATATACATTAGAGCAACAGGCCAGATGCATACTTGTTAGTGTACTGACTTGTGGTTTATCTACTTTGTGTTGAGTAGTGAATCTGTTGATCTTATAGGCAGAGCACCCCCATTGGGGCAATAAAGAGTGTTTTCTATCTTGCTTTTCTGTGGTTATATCTACAGCAAATGCTATCGAGCCTTACAGTAAATGCAGGCAGATGGACCGATTATTTCACAGAAGAAAGGAAACGTATTAAACCTCGTGAGCTAAAACCAAATGGATAGCGGATTGATTGGAGGGCGGGTCGGGTTGGGGTTGAGAGCAAATGAGAGAATTCAAAGTAATTTCTCTACAGGCAGAAATTATTTAGAAACTGCGAGATAGAGAGAGAAAAAAGCTGAAAAATCGAAAGAGGCAAATGCATGACAGATCATGAATGACAGACTGCTCCCGACTCTTCTCTCACTTCTTCATCATAGAGGAGGCAAACACACCCAAAGACAAACTTGCATACAGCTCCTGAGCAGTGGAGGCGTTAAACACACATGGGTGCTGTAGATCCTTGGTGATGCTGCAGGCATCACATGAAACATAGACATGGCACATAAGACTGAAATATAAATTTTTAACCAGTTTCCATATGTCCATGCAAGAGCCTAGATGTGACTTAAATGTGGAATAAGTTATAATCAAGTCCCTCCCACTATGTCCTAATAGGCCTGCAGCACTGAATTTCATTGCTCTTATGTTTAGTGTAGAATTGGTTTTGTATAAATCTTTCTTGAAAGCACATAGAAGTGCATATAATGCTTTGCAGGGATGTTTTATCATTAAATTCATGTAAGGTGGAAAAATACTTTCACTGCCACATAATCAATTGTGCATTCATGACATACATCAACACAATCTGTGGAAAATTCCTGCTAAAAAATTGAAGAATCTAACCATAACACCATTATTGAAGCACTAATCCTCAGTGAAGCTTTAGGGAACTTTGATAGTCAAACAGCAGCCAATAAGTTGAGGGTTAGCTAAGGTAAGGCACCTGAGATGGAGAACTTGCAGTCAAAAAGAGGGAGCGTGGTGAAGAGTAGAGAGCGCAGAAGATGCTACAGGTCCGTATTCATTATTTCCGCTTGTGGCTTCAGCCAGATCAATAGAATAGGAGGCTGTGTGTGTGTCTGTGTATGGGTTTGCATCAGAGAGGTAAGACACATGTCCAAACACAGACGCATACACACACTGAGGCAGCCAAGCAGGCACAATGCATGTAGGCAGGCAGCCAGTTGCAAATGCACACTCTCACACACACATACACTCACAAAACACACTCAGTGCTGCCGGTGTTGGCATATTGTCCCACCAGAAATGAAGACTGAGGCCCGATAGCACTAAGAGCAGAGGACAGCCTCTGGATAGATTTCCAATATCCAACCAGAGGCTTAAGCAAGACAGAGTCACGGATAATCCTCCCTCCTTCTCCTCCTCCAACTGTGCTCCACCAGTTCTTGTTCTCCCTCGGCCCCAGCCCTGTCCCCTAACCTGCGATGCTCACTATTTTTCATGGTCGTTCCATCCCTTGATTCCCTTCTCCTACAGTTTCTTCTCTCCATTGTCTGCTCCTCTACGATCCCTCTGTTTCAGTGCCAGGCAGTGTTCTTGCTCCATCCCTCCTTTCCAGCTCTGCTCTCCACTCTCTCAGTCTTGCTTCTCTTTTATTACCTTTAATGCAATCTGTCATTTCATTCTCTAATTTCTCCTTCGATCCCCCCACCCCTCTTTTCCTACCGTCTTTGTGTTGTCTTCTTTTGTCTTTCAGATGGAGTTTTACGTTAAGCGCAGCTGTTGATGAGTCACATCCTTAAGTTAAAGCCATTATACTCTCTAAAATGCTAATATAAGCTTCTTTAATGCTAGTTGGCCTTTAATCGCTCATTACATCCTCCACTACAACATTACAACCTCGCTGTGACTAACATGTCTTCGCACACACATCCCGTCAACAATAAGCTGACTCTATGATTCTATACTACTCTTGTAAAGCCTGAATTAAGGGTAGTGTGAGAGAGCAGTTTCCAGATGTTTTTGTCTGTGACCCTATAATATAAAGCAATTCCTATTTGCAAGCCCACAGCTCATTTGCAAGAAATTCTATTTAAGAGTTAATTTGAATTATCATTTGGTAACTGGCAAATCAGTTTTTTTCTAAACCTAAGTGGTTTTGCTCAACTTCCAGGGTGGGGTTCACCAGATTAAAGGGATTCTGAAGGGCAGTACAAAATTATAGGGGCTCTTCAACAATCTGATGCACTGCTTAATATTTCTGCTACTATCCCCTCTAAAAATCAGAAAACATATCTGAGTTAAACTGGCTCAATCTTTGCAAAAGACTTTCAGAAGACTTTTCTGCAAAGTGCTTCACCATCTAGTGCTCCTTAGTTTATGTCATTCCTGTTCGGACCACTTACATTTACACATGCCTACACAGAGTGAAAACATCAGCTTCGGTGTCAAACTGACCAAAGGTTTATGTCAAGAGTCATCACTGGTGCTGTGTCTCTCTGACCCAAAGCCTGCAGTTCATCTATTTTCTTCATTTTATCCAATTCAGGGTCATGGCAGGGCTGGGGCCCATCCCAGCTGTCAGAGGACGAGAGGCAGGGTACAGCCTGTACAGGTCTCCAGTGTGTCACAAGGTTAACACAGAGATGCTCACATTCACACCTACAGCCAACCTAACATGCATGTAATTGGACCGTGGGAGAAAGCCAGAGTACCTGTTAGTGACAAAGTAAGCATATGGCTATCTTTTCGTTAAAACATTTAGTAAATTATCAATTACTAAACACAATTTACAATGGTGAAACAGCGCAGTGACCACCAGGAATAGACTCTCAGATAACGTTTCAACACTGAATAACTGTTGGCTGCTCATCTTTTCATGACATCTAGTGTTGCTTAAAAAATACTTCCAAAATAAAAGTAAAAGTTGTGTCAGTATCATAGACGCAAGTTTGCCATCAGTTCAAAATAGTTCTGAAAGTACCTCAACACTCTTGACAAACTTTCTAACAAGATAACGTTTGTGTTCAAGGATTCTTTTATAATAAATTTTTACTGATTACGGTGGCAGAAAGGAATATCTAAAAATATCTAAAACAATGTATAAACGTTTATGGTAACCTTTCATCCCGATGACCTAAGTGACTACATACCAATAATAATAAATTCATCATGATAGTTCAGATATGTTAAGTTCACCATGGGAAAATATGCTTCTATTTTCTTTATCACGATAACTAATCGGTAGTTCTTCCTCTATCTGACTGGACCACTGCAGTACTGGAAACTGAGTTATTATCGCAGCATAAAGAGCTCAGTTTTTCCCGACATACAGCAGCCCGGTTTGATCGTGTGAGATAATGATGCTGGGCTGCAGTTGAATGCAAAAGGCAAAACTGCAAAAGATTTAAAAAAAATGAAAAAAACATAACAAATCCTTGTTGGTTTAAATAAAGGTTTGAACACACATGCAGCAGTTTTGACTTGTTATTTAATCATCTCAGCCATAGCACTGAATTATTGAAGGTGATTATGTCCTGTGTAAATCACTGCTTGGAAGGATGACCCTGTCTCTATATTCTCATGTAGCTCACAGATGTGGACACAAGCATGTCGTATTCTTGAGCCACAGCCATCCTATGTAAAGTGTTGGGGGATAACTAGCAAGGTTGGATCTTTCTTTATTGTTTTTTATCTACTGTGTTTGTGTTTGCTGCTTGACATGTATGTCTTTAAAAAACAGAAAAGTTTAAAAAATGTTTAAAAGGTTTTTTGTTTTTCTTGGTTTTTAAATCAAATGTATCTAGGATTATTTCTTCAACTTGCAGTGACTGAAGACATGATACAAGGCCCAACATTAGCTGATTTTACCTTACTGTGGATGAATGTAGGTTTTAAAAAAGAATAATGCAAACTAACATAAAGGGATCACAAAGTTAATTGTGACTCGTATTATTTTTAAATGGCACTTTTCACGTTACAAAACACTGTTGAATGATTGGTTTCTGTTCATTTTATCACACCAAGAATTCAATTCCACCAATATTGAGCAACAACTGGTTTGGGTAACAGCTGACTGGCGCCTAATTGCCCAGATTTCCATCTATGTCAAGCACACTGATTGATGCCTTAGCTTCCTTAGCAGCTACTCTGCCCCTGTGGATTCTAATTAAAACACGTCTGGAAGAAATGCTTGATTAGTTTTTGCCCTTTTTTTAAATAAAGCAACAACTTTACCACCTGCAGCTAATCTGACTTCTCAAAAGATACCTTGATTCATCTGGATTTTCTTTAATTACGTTTATTGTCATTGAGTCTAACAAACCTAAAGCCAGTCTAAGCCTCCTTGTTAGTCCTGCATAGGAACTGAAGATTTTTTAAACCTGCTGTTGCATAGCTCCACTTCTACTTAAAAACCTCTGCTTACGTCTGTAAGTGAGAAACAACCTTAAAAACGTCAGTGCAGGGGTTTAGCAAATCGAGTCAAGTCATTACAGAGTGAGGTGAACTGGCAGATGGCCAACACCCCTGAGTAACAATTGCAAATCAATTAATATCCCCTAACGGATGTATCATGCCTCTAGCACAATGCCCACAGGGAAAATCAACTTGCTGATTACACAGCTAAAAACTGCTGCTGTAATAAGTGTGCATGCCTCTGTGTGTGAATACTTGTGCGCGTGTGCATCTCTACAATAACTAGAGATTCCACAGGTGTTTGTTTGTTTCCCAGCCCCGTCGGTCACACGTGCATTGCAGCAACAGGTCTGTATGTGCCTCAGTGCGAGAGTGCACTTTCACAACTCACTCAAAAGAGTCCTTAAAACTGAGATTATGCAGTAAAGATGATCATCAACTCTGAATTACAGGGTAGATCTAAAGATGCACGCTAATCGATGAAGGAAGGAGAATGTCAGATCTGGTGTTAGATGTCAGGAACTGTAAACTAAAGTTTCACATATCGACTGGTCTGAGACTTGTCTTTTCTTTCAGGTCCATCGATAAAGAGAAGAGAGGTCAGGGTTGGATGGAGAGGAGGGGCAGGAAGGGCTTAACTGTGGTTATTATTAAAACCGAACTGCTGTAACTTAGCCAAAGCATGATGTCTGTTATAGCTACACTGCATGAGGCTGCTGTCATCTTTCATGTGTAGAAAACTCGTTAAGTGGCCCCTAAAATATATCCACCTCCCTCCCCTCCACTTAACCCTTCTTAACAAATGAAAACTACAGATAAATATAGCACATAATTTAATATGGTTTCTATGACTTTGACCCATACATGCAAATGATTCATTCACCATTAAACAAAAAAACAAATGACTAGAGTAGAGCAGGATATAAAGAATGCTATCTCAGCGTCGATGTCTTTGTAATTCTTTAATAGCTGTCATGTAGCTGTCAATAGACCAATGAAGAATGAACTGTCCGTGGTGCTGAAACCACCACCCACATGTGCAGCCTGAGATAAGAATGCTAAATCCAAAAATAACAGGGCCCAAAAATTCACTTAGGTTTCTCTAATAGAGTTTAAAAGTCTTAATCTGACTCTTTTTTAAATGTTTGAACCTGAAAAGGTTGTTACAAGGTTTAACTTCACTTTTACAAGTGAAGTCATAAATCAATCTCCATTAGAAAAAGCTGACATGACTGTTAAACTGTGCTGTATCCATGTGCTGTTGACTTGTCCTAAAGTAAAATACATTTTGCAGAGTTCGCATGCTACACTTTTAGACAGCATTATGCACAGTGACCCACAAGATAACAAGTGACGCCTAATCGTGAAAAGAATCACATGTGTTAAACAGCAGTTTTCTTGATCTGCTTACTCTCACTTACACCCCATGGTGGTGATGGTATCCATTACTTGTTTGGATATCGTTTAAAGGGGACCCAAAAAAAATCTTTTCCGTTGATAATAATGGATTAAGAGGACATTGTGGCAATCAGGGCAACACTTGTCTTACAGACTGAACACACACCTGAACACACACATCATCGTGCTGTTCTGACTGTCATCAAACTAGCTTCTCAGGCTCCTGGGTAACATCCACCCTGTGGTGAGTTCCTCCTTGAAACAAACTGTTAGTGAAGGTGGCTCGCTGCGACACAGATGCACGCACGGATACACTTACATAGGCTACATACATACACACACACACACACATACACCGCCACCCCTCTCCTCATCCCCTGTTGCTATGGAACCTGTCGCCAAGGAAGAGGTATGTGGTTGTGCTGGAGGTGGTGGATGAAGTCGACGACGACCACGATGATGATGATGGTCAGGAGGGTGATAATAGTGATCGGATAAATAAGGGTTAGCTGAATTGTATGGTTCGGCTGGCCATAGGCGAATGCATTGCTGGGCTTTGCTCTCTGCAACGTGGGTGGAAGGAGCGACGCGTAATACTGCGCAATGCAAACAGAGCCTTTCCACTGACAGTACAACAGAGCACGGCACAGGATTTCAATCCACTCTTTGCCCGCGGATTCCCTTAAACACTTGAAAACTCCTTAAGGTTGAACTTTGGGTCGTGTTTTGTGCAAAACAATCTACTGTCCTCGCTGCCATCCCAAAAATAGCACACCATCAACCCAATTCTCAGCAGACAAATAAGTCCTACAGGCCCTCCTACTGCCACCTGTCATCTCTGCGATTTTCTCTCGTGCTGCCATCAAGGAGCTCTAAGAAAACTGAAAACTTGCTTTTAAAATGTGAAAAATAAAACTAGTGATTAGGAGAAAGGGGATCGATAGTGGTCGATCTCGTTGGCAAGCGCCTTACGCCGGGTTGTGAAGTATCGTCAACATTCTGTATCTGCAGTTTAGTGTAGTTGTGCAAAATGCTGTCAGATGTTTCTTGAACAATAATATACACCGCCTACAACTGCCTGTTGGCTAAATATGACCACTGCCCACCCATTGTGCCACAGAGCTCACAGAGTTCCGGCTTGTCAAACCGACAAGCGTGGACGAAATCAAGCAAGGGAAAAAGGCCTCATCCGTATCTGTTCGCGGCTACCTGCAGCCTTCTGTTGCGTGATCATGGCACAAGTTCACTTGCTGCACAAAGTGCTGTGGGCCTGCGGGGAAAGATCAAATAGACAAACTGCACACACAGAGGGGAAGTGGAGAAAAGAGAGCTGCATCTGTCCATCTGTTGAAAATGAGTGAAGAGCTACCACCCCCTTTTCCCCCTCCTTCCCTCCACCTCCTCCTTTCCCCATCCCATCCCCATTTCGAGACCACATCATAGGCTACCTACTCCCTCCCTCCCGCCCTCATGCACAGTTAGATGTTTGTTAGTTACAAATAAAAAAGGCACCACATACCTTGATGGTTCTCAAGGGTGTCCTCCGGGATGTACATGTTTTTGCTTTCATTTACCATAAATGTAGTCCGGCGTTATCCCTATAGGTAAATGGAAGAGAGAGAGGGAAAAAAGCTGGAGAGGAAAATAACAAGAAGGGGGGAAAGCCCCCAAAAAATAAAGAAATTAAAGAAGAGGGGAGGAAAGAAGAAATAACTGTCTGACACGGACAGTTTTGGGTATTCCGTTGTTTTTGTTTATGGGGAGGGTTTCTTCCGATGGAGTGAATATTACCTAATCCCCATGATGGAGGTGAAGGCGAGAAAAAAGAGGGAGCTTTCGGCGGAACCGGCTGGGAAAACGCACCGGTGCATCCCTCGGTACATCCGGGCCCTAGGCAAGAAACATGAGACCAGCACCGCGTTCAATTCAATTCACACCTCTCTCTCTCTCTTTCTCTTTCTTCCTCCCCTCTCTCGTGTTTTTAATAAATGTATACAAAAAAGAAAGAAAGAAAGCAATTGAAAATGTTATAAAAAACGGGCGCTGTCAGTGACGGTCGCAATGGAAGTGCGCAAAAGACGCATTCGGGCGCATCTTCAACAGCGTGTCAAAATGTGAGAGAATGAAGCACGGGAGGTGGAAGTGATGGATGAAGAAAAGGAGGAGGAAGAGAAGAGGAGAAAAATTAGAAAACGAGAAGAGCGTAAATATTCCATCACGGGAAGCACGGGGTTAAATCTCCCAAAAGGTTGTCGGTTATTCCACGAATCTTTAGCTGAGTCCCCCCAAAAACAGAAGCCAGGCCGTCCTGTCTCATCCGGAGGCGGGTTTCTCTGTCTTGATCCAGTCCATGATGGTCCGGCAGTGTGTCTGTCAGTCAGTCTGTGTGCCTGTCTGCCTGTGTCTTACTGATTGGGAGTTAGAACTCTCTCTTCTCTCTGCCTCTGCTGCCTCTGCGGCTCAGCTCTGCAGTGATACCGAGAGAGAGTGAGAAAGAGAGCGAGAGAAAGAGAGAGAGCGAGAGGTAGCCCCCCTCCCAGTGCATGTAGACGCTTTGACTGTTTCCAGATGTGTGTGTGCCTGTGTGTGTGTGCCAGAGAGAGAGGGAGAGAGAGAGGAGAGAGCGAAAGAAGGAGGGAGACTGTATATGCAATAGTGTGGAACTGGCGGCTGGTATCCAGATGAGGATGAGGATGGTGAGGAGGAAGACAAAGATGATGATGATGAAGTGTGTGGGTGGTGAAAGGAGAGGAGGGCCCACAAAATGCAAAATATTTGGGAACAGAGGGCTCAATGAAAGAAAGGTGCTGAAACCTGTGAGAGTGTGTGTTGCAGACAGGAAGAGAGGGAGAGAGCACAGGGAAGAAGAAGAAGGGGAAAGTGTGCCTGCGTGTGTGTGAGAGAAGGGAAATAAAGCGGGATAATGATCCATGGCAGGCTTGAGCCCTACAAAGACTTTCATTTCTGCAGGAACAAACAGAGATCCGAGAAGTTATGTGTACATCTGATTTGTCCGTAGTGCCCACACATCTGGACTGTTTCAACCCCATTCTTTTCTTTGGCTAACGTTGTGTTTACACACACACCAAATATCTGGTTTTTCCAACTCTTTTATGACTCAAGCTCTGATCTTTTCATGGCTCTCTTAAGCAGGAAGAAACCGCAGGGAAGTTGATTTGTTAGATCCTCGGATGCTGTGTAAATGCAAACTCAAATCTCATAAAGTAGACGGGCTCAGGAAGGTCAATGCTCAAGGACTGACTGTGAACCTTTTTATCTAGAGGGCAATAAAATGATTTTGGGGGGGAATGTAATTATGTTTCTCTCTCATTCTCTTTCTTTCTCTGTCTCTCTCTCGCTCTCCTTTGCTATCAGGACAGTGAAGCAGGCTTTGACATTGTGCTCCATGGCCAGAAACAAATTTGTCCTGGCCCCTGAGGCACGCAAAGCCATTTTCTGGAGACATGGGCTCACTTTCTTAGGTAACACAACAAAGAATTGAAGCTCATTTGAGAGTAAAATGTCAAACAAAGTCAACAACATCAGCTCTTAACTAAATAGCTTCTGACCAGGCTTCCATGGCACAGAGTCAGCTTCGCTTATAGCTCACAGAGGCTTTGGGATAGAGCTTCTTGCGCAAATAACATGTCAGTTCTTAAATTGAGCTGGCTTCTTAAAAGCTGTCCACAGGCAGCTTGATATAAAAAAGATAAAACAAGCTATCTCAGGCTTATAAAGAACCTTGAGTGCCTTTATTTAGCGAATAAATTCAGAAGACAAAAAACTGCATCTGAACATTTCAAATTAGAGGATGATAATTAGACATCAAATGTGCACGAAGGCCTTATAGAAACCTCCACAAACATAATACTTAGGTTCAATAATACATCAGAAAGTACTGAAGGTACTCTTGATTCTATTCATGGCACTGGCCAGCCCATGTAATTGTTTCTTGACACTGAATACAAACTTCACAATGTGCAGGCCTCATGTCATTCTCACTGCAGGCTATAATCAGGAGGTGAATCTGATGACTCAACCCAGCCTGTATTCATTTGTTCAGTGCCATAGCACAAAATCACCACCCGCCCATTCTGTAATAGAATAAAGCTTTTTGTCTACATGTGTCACTGCAGACATAGTAAAGACAGGGAGAAGAGTGATAAACGATTCTATTGATGACATCTGACAACTGAATTGTGTTTTTTAGAGGAATATATAGTGTTTTGTGAATCATATGTTATATTAATATACTGTATTTTGACGGAAATTGCAGACTGTTGAATGCCTGCGCTGGTGAATGAAATGAAATAATACCAGAATTTATTACAGAGGTTATTATAAAATAGCATCTCAGCAGTGAGTAAGAACTTTGTCTGCAGAAAATATATGCCTCAGTTGACTGCAATATCACCATATTATTCAAAAGTTAATACTTATGTTTAAGTAGAAATTTAGAATTTTAACAATGAAGCTGGTCAAGGTGATGTGATTGGGTGGTTGCTCCTAGCCAACAGGCCAGCAACAGGGCCTCTCTAAAGAGTCACATGATAAAGATGCGATTCTAACTACTTTCACAGCTTTTTTAATTTATTTATTTATGTCTGTTGAGAGTTAGCAGGCTAGAAAGTTGTATTTATACCAGTTTATCCTCTTCCTATTATTTAAATATAACATAAATGTCAAATAAACGTTATGGAGAAAAATATCTGCCTCTGAAATTCTCAAGAAGGTAGAAATCACTACAAAACAGCAAATTCCCACTGCTGTAGATGGCTGCTTGAACATTACTGCACTGGTTGTGTCACAGATGGACTGTGAGATGCATCTTATTCTTCATTTTTGAGCCAGACCAGCTTCTGTTTGATTATGCTGGCCAGTGAATGGAAGACGGGAGGAAGGGAATGAGTGAGAGAAGGAAGAACGGATGGAGGGCAGGTCGTGGGAACAGACAATTCTGCCCAGGGGACGCACAAACACACATACACAAATGTCCTCAGTAATGCAGCCTGCACATGGAATACCAGTTCTATTTATGACTGTTCTATATTTGTGGGCCCAGGCCCTTTGTATGTGCAAATGTGTGTGCGAGTCTAAAGCCCAGTTGGTCTCTGGGAATCTCTGTACAGGCAAACATTCAAACGCTAGTATCCCATGTGGGAAACCAACAACCTGCTGGTCAATCAAAGGGGAATCCCCTGGTGAACAGAGAAAGATGCAAAACTTTGGATGAAAGTTTTTATTTTTATTACCAATCAAAAAATGTGTACTTTTAACATTGCCCCTTAAAAACAGAAAAAAAAGCATCTGGTTTATTATCTCTTAATAACATTAATTTTTTTTTATCTTAAAAAGAAAGAAAAGAAAATGGATACTGAGCTTGAGAGTCCCTTTCAGATAAACACAAACATTGGCCCCCTTTTCACTCATTTGTAGTCCATTCTTTGTACCAGACCATTTTCAGAGGAGTTGGGGTTTTTTTTGTTTGTTTAGTTTAAGTTACTTAAAGTTGACCTATGAATCATTCACGCAAAACTTAGAAAAAAAAAAAACATGCACCAAACTCAAGAGATGATCCAGTGCTGTGTTTACACATTCAGACCCCAAAGATAACAAGGCATAAAATAACCACTCTTTTTTTTTTTTTACCAACAAGGTGATTCCCAAGAGTTGTTAGCTAAACATTTGGTATATCCCAGTATGGTCTTTAACAAATATGTGGAAACAGGACACACAGAGGACACAACAAGTGGAAGAGCTAAAAATTATTTAAAAATGTATCTGAAAGTCATGTAAAAGAAAGAAATAGGGGGGAAAAACTCTGACACAAGACATGAAAGATGAAGAGCAACTTCGGGTTCTGTATCTTGCCCAAGGATATTTTGGCATGCAGACTGGAGAGACTAGTAGTATGACCTGCTCTGCCACTAAAGTATACCTGGACAGAAAAACAAGATGAAACACAATTAACACAGTCATGGACAAGTGCCCCAGAGCCTAGACTTCAACATTACTGAAGCATTGTGGGATCATCTGGACAAAAAACAAGAAGAAAACCAGCCAAAATCCCAAGAAGAGCCTTGGATTTCCTTCAAGAAGCCTGGAGAACTATTCCTGAAGACTACTTAAAGAAGATCTAAGAAAGCATGCCTAAGAAAGTTCAGGCTGTACTGGAGAATAAAGGTGCTCAAACACTTCCTTTAAAACTCATTTGAATTGTTCACACTGTTATTGCCGTACATACTATATTGCTATGTAAGTTTGCACCTGTTTCAGTAAATCACTGCACTAATTTTCATGGAAAAATATAAATAAATGAGTGGTGATTCAAGACTTTTGCATGGTACTGTATAAACTCAAGTTTTTATATTTAAAGTCTAATGAGGACCTAGAAGAAAAATGTAATGTCTACCAGTATCTAGATGTATGGCTGAAGATAGTCCCAGATTGAACAATGTAGGAAGGCTCATTCAGTCATTGTGGTCATTATCTCACCTACAAAGATATTCCCTTAAAGTAATAAATGATACAGTCACATGACAAAGAACGTTTTCACTGGACTCTATGCAGACTTGTGAAAAACAAAGTACGCTCTCATCTTGATGCATTCTCAATCATCCAGGTAAGTAAATCTCCAAAGGTTGATTCTGTTCATCTGGACGTAGCGTTTTCAGTGGGAGAACCGTTTCGACACTCATCAAAGTGACTTCTTCAGTCTCAGCTGGCTGCAGGTTTCCCCACTGCTTTCACGGGAATCAAGAAAATAAGTAGCAGCCAGCTTATACCAAAGCATTCTCGAGTCAAATGTGAGGCCATCAGTCTGACAGCTAAAGCTTGGCTGAAATCGGGTCGTGCAACAGGACGATGCCAAGTGCACCAGCAAATCTACAACAGAATGGCTGGAAAATAAAAGTATCTAGGTGTGGCAATGACCCAGCCGAAGTCCAGACTTCAGCCTGATTGAAATACTGTGGTGGGACCTTAAGACAGCTGTGCATAAACAAATGCCTGCAAACCTCAATGAAATGAAGCAACATTGTAAAGAAGCCAAAATTCTTCTACAATGATGTGAGAGCCTGTAAGGTCCTACAGGAAATGATTACAGGAGTTTTTGGTGCTGAAGGGGGTTCTACAAACTATTGAATAATAAGGTGTATTTATTTTTACATGAGTACTTTTAGTACTTTTAAATATGTACATATAACAGTGTTTTACATGATGTTACTATTTTTTTCTTTTCAGCACACATCAGTTTGCATTTCCTTTAATATATAAAATAATCTTTCAATGTGTCTAGTACAGTATAGCACAGTGGGCATATAGAAACACAACACCCCAGAAAACAATGCTTATCCAAATCTTGCTATTCCAACACTCTGTCCACCAGATAAATCCATGCATCATTTCTGCCTGGGAGCCAATCATGAGCATCTCATGGTGTGTCCCCACTAGTCCACCACTAAAGACATCTATTCAGTCTTGACTGATTATCGGCAGTATTGACCTGCTGATGGATAAGTCATTAGCCTCATCATTTACTAACTCACACCCTGAACAAACAGATAAATAACACTCCGACAGACGTGCATGTGCGCCTTGAAACACACACAGCACTAAATCTCTGACAAATAGGCTCATGCTAAATCACCAGGAGGTTATTTTCATCTTAATGGAGACATGCGTGTCTTGGCCTGACCTGGAAGTGTTTCATTCATATTTAAGAGAAGGATTTGTGTACAGCCTTGGCGTGGTGAACCCTTCACCTTAAAACATCTGAAGCAGATATTTTTATCCAGTGTTTCTTGGGCTGAGTGAATAGCTGAATGTTTTTCTTTTTTTTAATTGTTTTTCTCAAGGACACTCTGATACAGCTCTTGATTTTACAAGTCAGACTTGTGCCAGGTTTAATTACTGAAGCAACTGTTAGCGTACCACTGTTACACTAATGAGAAGAAGTGCCTATATAAAGCTAAACAGTAATTTAGTGATGAAGAGCTTCTCTGTGATTTCAAGTCAGAGCATTACGTCTTGTGCAATCACTATCAGAAGGAAGAAGAGGAATGAGACCGGGCTCATATGTTCACTTGAAGAGTTTGCTATGCCTGCTCAAGCACCCTTGAAACAGAACAGAATGTGTTGAACTGAATATAGAGAATCATTGTCAGGTGATATTGTCTGATATGGCAATTGCTGAGATGAATTTCAAGAACTTACAGTCCTGAAAGTCCTGTTCCTGTATCAGTTACTGTCCTGTCCTTGAGTATTAATTTCAGGCAGGATGTGTCTCATTTCTGAAGCCTAGAGCTGGTAGATAATGTAAACCAAAAAGAAGAAGAAACAGTTTGAAATGACCTAGGAATAAGGGGAAAAAGATTTTTGCATAACAGTGGGATAAAAAAAATGAAATCCTTTTAAAATGCCTGACAAATGTTCACTGTAACTGTCAACTTTGTAAAACTTCACTAAGTAGGCTATCTTAACTGGGTCCAACAAGACACTAAAAGACTTTCAAGAAAAGGCAGCCTTTGCCCTTCTTCTCTCCTCTTTATCACTCCTTATTGAGCACAAATGGCTGAAAAACTCCTGATGTGACTCAGAACCAGAAAAAAAATGCAATTAAGAAAAATCTATCTCGACACTGAGACAGAGGTTATTTTCTTATGAAACGGAAATCTTTTAAGATGGATAGATGTCCATTTTAGAATATAAGTGGTTTTGCTTTTGACTGCTTGTGTCTACTCTTCTTTTTATGTAGACAACAAGACATTAAATATATTTGCAATGTAAGCCTTCTTACAAATACGCCTGTTTGTATTCTTCCTTTGCATTTAGATCAAGTCCAGCTCTTGCGATGAAATGGGAAAGGATGGATGCCCGATTTAGCCATCCCTTTGGCGCCTCCTAGTGCATTTGAAGGGTGGTGTTAGAGAGGATATGGTGCCATCAGTAATCATCACTGAAATATACCCTACTTAACAGAAAGGTGAATGATAAAAGAGAAACGTCAGCTGCTTACTTTTAGGACACACACACAATTAATGTAGCATGAAACAAGATAGCTTTAAATTAAAAAAAAAAATACTAATGAACTCTCAGTGTACAGCAAAATATAATTTCTTTCTGTCACACACACACACACACACACACACACACACACACACACACACACACACACACTACATAACAATACCATTATTATATATAGACAATATAAATAATTTAGCAAGCCCTTTTGATATAACATTACCTCATCTGACGTCAGTATAGTCTGTACTGATGACAGAGATATAATTAAATGAATGCTACCTGCAGCTAGAGAGCATAATGTACATACTGATATAATCATGGACGGTTTGTATAAGGAAATATATAGGAAATTCAGTGCAGTTGACTGCAGGACAGCTCCATCGATTTCTCGACGTTGATTGTCAAGGCTGAAATCGGCAGCTGCTGCGCAACTACTCACGTCTTCGTTGTTTACAATCTCGGTGAAATATGGCCATTTTCAAACTCACTCGTAGCAGTTAGAGCTAGGGAGCGCTTGACTTAGTTTTTTAACTATCAATTTTTAACTTGAAAAATAGAATACTGTGCAGCCATCGATTTATCTCCCTTTTCCTTTCCGTTTGTTTGGATTTTACCTCTTCTTACTGTGAGTCGGTAGCCGTTAAAGCTAGTTGACAAGCTAGCGTCTCCATAGGGAACAATGACAGCGACTTCAGCAGGTAGCAGTAGCTCTCTTGCCGCTAAAGGACTGGATATAAGTCTGGCTGCTTTGCAGCGACAAGACCCATACATCAATAACATTGTGGACCTGGCGAGCCAAGTTGCCCTGTATACTTACAACAACAGGACAAATGAGTGGGTAAGCCGGAGGGTTGGTGAATGTATCATGTGCTAACTTAGCTTTGTCACTGCCCGTTCGGCGCGCTTTGACAGATTGAAACTAACTCAGCTTATAGGAGTAAGAGACTATTGTTATTAACGTTATTTTCCATAAAAATAAAAATTGTTGTTGCTATGTTATGTTTTACTTCACATTATATTTGGAGAGTTCCCTGAAATGTGCTATTTTGACTATTTCGTCACCTACAAAAAGTCGAAATACTGGACTTCTTTTTGAAAGAATAGCGAGCTGGTGCACAAGTTAATATCAACAGAGATAAGGTTGAGCAATTATGACATGGAGTTGCTTTAATGTTGTCTTATTTGTTTTAAGGAGAAGACAGAAGTGGAAGGTACTCTTTTTATATATACAAGGTAATGAAAATATTAACACTGTTAATCATTGTCATTTGTGACACATTTACTAAATTACAAACTGTTAAGCTGGCATGAACGGGACGTAACAAAACTGAACTGAGTTTGATAATATACAAAACTATAATAATATATAACGTGACCTCTACAAAAGCAAAAGTTTTGGCGGTGCAGCAATGCTCAGGGAAACTGCAAGGTTACCAAGAGAAAGCCTCTTTTCTTTTAACAGAACATAGCAGCACAGCTTAGGTTTGCAAAGCTGCATCTGAATAAACCACAAGAATCCTGTCCTTTTGAGAGATGAGGCAAAAGTGGAGATGCACAGAGCTGAGAAAACCAAACTCAGCATATCAGAACAAACGCATCATACCAGCTGCCGAGCACGGTGGTGGAGGGTTGATGATTTAGGCTTGTTTTGCAGTGACAGGACCTGGATACCTTGTCGTAATTGAGCCCACCATGAGGATCAGATCTGGGGCCATCTGTTTGACATCTAATGCTTGGCTGAAATTGGGTCACGCAAGATGACAATAATCCCAAGCATAGCAGTAAATCTGCAACAGAATGACTGAAAAAGAAACTAATGAAGATGGTGCAGTGACCCAGTCAAAGTCCAGACCTCAACCTCAACATGACTGAAATTCTGTGGTGGAACCTTAAGAGAGCTGCACATAAATGAATGCCTGGAAACCTCAATGAAAAGAAGCTCCACTGTAAAGCAGAGTGGGCCAAAATTCCTCCACAATGATTTGAGAGACTGATAAAGTGAGACAGTGAAATTATTATTACTGCTGACAGTGGTTCTGCAAGCTACGTGACATACTTAGTTTTTCCACAGGACTACATAGAATATGACACTATATTCTGCTGTCTTCAAATTTCAGGTTGGCCTCTCCTAGGCATGGTTTTACCATTATGAACCGGCTCAGCATGCAGAATCTGACAGAGCCACTCACCAAAGACCTGGACTTCCAGCTCCAGGACCCGTTCCTGCTTTACCGCAACGCACGATGTAAGGAGAAACTGACTGACTGAATACACTGCAGTGATTTAATGCCATGTGAACTGTGCTTTCTTACTGCTAGTGTTTTTACCATCACACCAAAAGGGGAAGTAAAGTATTTTACCTAAACTTCTGAAGATTAGTCAATTCAAAGACTATCAAAGACTCTGTATCGTTTGAAATGTTTACACTAAAAAAAGACAACTGCATCGATATCCACAAGATATCGATGTAAAAGATGATGACATGATAAAAGTGCCCAAAGAGTCCAGCATGCACTTCATTAAAGTAGGAACTAGTAATTCCATATAAGGAACTAAGCTAAGGTACTCCAGTGAATTTTATCAGGCTGACTCCGAGACCTACATATGGCTCCCACATACACAAACACATTGTTGAGTGTGGCTCTGGGACAAGAGTCTGACAGCACTACAAAATCAGCCAGCGGAGATTAGATACGCTGCAACTGTCACTGATAATCTAAACACACATACATACACTCAGAAGTCGCTGGCACACACAGACCTCCCTCCCTGCCTCGGTCTCCCTCCATCAGGCTTAGTAAATGGCAGGTGGAATGCTGTGTTTAGATACCACTGAATTCCTTGTGCCTGCTTTGATCCTCTTACTGTAGTGCTTCATTTTTCTTACTGACACAAAGCCATTATTAAACATCCTGAAGGCTCAGAGCAATGATGCGTCTGGCATAAACTTTGCTCAGTGACCTCATTACACCTTTTGCACCAGCCTTAAATGCACTCGGGGTGCATTAAAGATGATCTGTGATAACGCTGGCCTGTGGTCAGAGCATCAGTAATGGAGAATGAATCTAAAGTGAGCTAACAAGCTTATCCATGGAAGGAGCAAACTTTAACAGCATATAAAACTAGTAATCAAAACACAGTTAATGATGGTTTCCTCTGATAAAATGCAATTATGGGGAGGAGTTATGACTCAAAGAGTCGGTGGTTACATGGCAAACCTAATGGTCTACCCTAATGACTCTATTTGATTACGATGATTGAATAAAGATGATAAAACATCAGAAAAGGAGCTATGCAAAACAATAGTAGCAGAAACAAACAATGGTATTAAAACAACCACACAAACTGCACCTCAGATGCTGTGAAAAACATCTCAAGTTCAGCATGACTAAGCCAACATTCACTGAGCGGTTCCAGGATGATGGTGTTTGTGTGGTGTCCTTCCAGAAAACTGCATAAACAGGGCCAAAATTTATATTGCTGTAAATGGTTCTTCATTGTCTGAATCATAAGCTGCTGGTAATGCTGCCAGTCCTAATGCGCCATGACCTCTGTGTGGACGGGGCCGTGGAATCTTATCATTAGATAAACATGTTGCTCTCAGCGCTGCTGTAACTTCCTGGAATGACCGTTGGCACAAAGTGGCAACCAATGCTAAAAATAAAGCACGGAGATATACCAAAGAACAAGGCAATATTTAGGGAGGAGATATTTGCCCAAAGCAAGGCATTATTTATCCAGGCACATATCTTAGTCTACATGATTAAAAGGAAGACTATTTAGAGTCCTGTCTAGCATCTGCACTTGTAATGTTCAGTTGCCCCGTTATTCACATACAGCTGTTCAGCTGATTTTTGTGAATTTTGGTTGTTGCTGATGAGCAATATAGAGCTAAAACTTGTATGATCTAATTTTTATGATTTTGACAAATTTTCGAATCTTTCTTGCAGCTTTGGTTAGAACTCATTATCAGTCCAGCAGTAAATTGTATTGTTTTTTCTTGCACTATACTATCTGTACCCTGGTAACAAAAATCTGCCTTTTTATTATCATGCATAAGCATGTCAAATGGACTCACAAATTTGACTTACCAGAGTCGCGCTTTAATGACTTTTTGTGGCAGTGGTTAACAAATGAATGAGGATTAGGTGATGAGAAGTTAACAGACTTCTGTTTCAACACAGTGGGTGGAAAAACATCAGTGAGGTAATAAGATGAATCGATGTGCGGTTAAAATGATATGATAATGACAGTTGACACACCCTGACTTCTGTGCTTTTTACTCTTTCTCTTCAGTTGCACAGATGCTTTCATGCAATGTGGACTTCTAGTGTATTACAAATCGATGTACTGTGATAGCATAGCATAGCATCTTTATTTATAACGCACTTTACATCCAACAATGTTGACCAAAGTGCTACAAATAAAACAGGTAAAAGGTCGTGAGCATCATCCTAATCAGTCATTTCCACCCCTAATATCAGCACTTAGATTTAACACTGATGTGGGTCGGATCGTCTGGTATGTAATCCACTGGTATGTCTGGTATGTCATATATCTAAGAAGTACATCAATGGCTATATGGAGATTCTTACCTCCAGGTGGGATGTATCGATATCCCAGGTCTCTCTCTGTCACCAGCAATCCTCTAAATCTGACTTCGGGTTCCTCCTGCAGCCTCTCATGTTTAGGTTTCCTCTCAAACAGGCCCCTCAGCATGATCTCTCAGTGTTCTCACAGTCCGATGATGATATTACCTCTTTCTGTCTCCACAACGTAAAAATTGCTCAGAACTGATATTAAAAAGCAGTGCCAGTAATTACTTATCTGGCCAATAGATGCCAAACGCGATGCTCCGCTTCCTTTTTCTTCTTTAGGACCACAGATCTACTGATGGCGCTGTGTAAATATCAGGTTGTACACATACAGGTTTCCCAGTAGTTCTTTATTATGAGGGTTTCAGATGCAGAAGAGCAATTTGAACATCCTTGCAGTTAAGTCTCAAGAGGAAGGTGTAACAGAAGTGGTATACGAGACTTTACTAGCTGTGAATGTCAATATTTACTCCTCCTCCAGTTTTCCCTGAAATGTCCTCTCATGCAACAGCATCAGTTTGCTTTACTTCAGGAGCACGTAATTCCTGAAAAACCTCCAGGAAACTAAACGCTGGCGAAAAGGATGTTATTACTCTTCCTCATGACTGATACTATGAACTTCCTTCACAAAGGTGATCTCATACTGCAGTGAAAGTGTACCAAATTTATCTTGGTCATCACTTCTGCTTGTAAATTTGGCTGAATTTATGACTCTACTAAAGGTAAACAGTCTCACAGTAACAGAGTAACTGAAATGTCAACTTTAAGCGTTGTTTCTCAAACATAAAACACAAGACTTTTTTTTTTTTAAAGTGTCCCGTTGAAGAGTTTCTAAAGGCTGGTGCTTTCTGATGGGCTGCTATATCGTAGGCGCAGAGGGTTTCAAAGGACCACACAGGTTCAGTTGTGAATCACTTACAGGCTTTGCTGGGTTTCCAATATATTTTGTTCAAACCGTAACAGACAGGCTGTGTCTGTGGTGGTTTTTGAAGCTGTCACTCTTCCTGATATCAGTCTCAAGCTTAAGTTGTAGTCCTGCTGAAGTTGTCGTCCCACGTGGCCGTTCAGTGGAGTTCCCGGTCGAGTTGGTTTGGTACTTTGCTCGAGGCATACATTTCAAAAACCCCTCTGTCTTTCTCTTTCAATTTCCAGTGTCGAGTGGAGCTCTCTCTTTCTCCCTCTCGAATTTGTAACCTTATGGCCACAACCACTTTTCGGCTCTCTCGCTCGCTCTCTCTCTGTATCGCTCTATCGCCCTCACTCTTTTTTTCTCTTTCCTATCTTGTTGATATAGTTTCTACAGGTCCTGTTGGTGTGGAAGTCTTCTATTTTAAAAGCACATGCACATCTTTTATCTTATCTTCTTCTCCCTTTCTTTGAGACTGAGAGAGAGCAACATGCTGGCCAAATGGAGTGTCTAATGTCTGAAATGTCACAGGTTCTTTTTAGTATTCACTGACATGTTTCTATTTTGATGTGCTTAACGATCTCCCCTGTAACACACTTCACTTCTTTCCATTCATCTTGCTCATTTTTCCTCCATTTTCCAGCTGTCAGACTTTCACCGTGTCTCTCTCCGTCTGTCAAATAGTCTCATCCCCTGTGAGCACACTGAGCACTAAGTGGCTCTGGCTCCACCAGTCAGCCTCCCACTGCAGTTACTTATTTGGTCCTGGGCTTATTTTCCCAGGCTCAACTGAACTCTCTGTGTACGTATGTGTCTCAGCCTCTCCCTCTCTGTCTGTTCCCCCCATCCACTTTGACCTCGATGCCTTACCCAGCCCCATTTGTAGCCAAGTGGGTGTGTATTTTTGTTCATGTCTGTGTGTGTGTGTGTGGGAATGTGTCTTGTATTCAATTGGATTACATAAGAACTTAGTCATGGTATAGACCCCACTGATTGTTCTTTTTTTTTTTTTTTACCTTATTTACTTATCTTTGCGTTACTTAAGTTTTTCTCTGTACTTAATTTACTCTCATATATTTTACTCTTTGCCTCTTTTCTTTTTGGGGATTGGGATCTTCCCCAGACATCAACAAACAGCAGCAAAGTTGTTTTTGTCTTGGGCAGAGTAGCACCATGAGTATTGCTAGAGCCCTCCACTCACATGTCTTCTCATTTGATAAACTTGTCATGCAGGTTGAACATCCAAGTTGATAAAGGAAAAAGTTCAACGACTTCAGGATCTGGGCTTCTTTAGAACATCACGGGAAATAAATTTTTTCCATGCAAAATTCTAAGCCCTTCCTTAGTGGCTGCAATTAAGTGGTTATGCAACAACGATAAATTTTTCAAAAGAAAGCACAAATGCAAACAGTAAAATTAATCACTTTGTAAAATAGTTCATCCCATCTACAAAACTGGGCAAGTGTCTTTTCCCTCCCTTGCTGACCGTGTTTACGTAGATCAGGGCACTCCTGGGGCCCATGTTTCATTGTATAATTGCATCGCTGGCTTTTGTTCCTATTGGCTTGGCTGGGAAATGACTCATTTTAAACCCTGGGGTTATACTCACCAGGGCTAATAATAAACAGTTTATCTATCTGTTAGGTCTGCACTGACGTCATTGCAGCAAAATTGTGCTACAGCATGGCTACACATTCATTCAATTGTCTGGGAAACTCATTTTGTTGTCTGCTGACCTGGACTGAGCAGACAGTTTTATTATTACACCAAGCTAACTAGATTTTCAACAGGGTCATTACTGCAAATAATTTGCTGGATTTTTGTTAATGTAATGTGCTCAAAAGTTCAATTCTGTCTTCTTCCCCAGTGGCAATCCATGGGATTTGGTTCTATGATAAGGAGGACTGTCAGCGCATCGCCCAGAGGATGAAGATGTAAGTAACTGTAATTGGATGATCTTCAAAACAAGATTTGGTGTGCTTAAAAATGACTAATGAGTTATGGACCAGCTGCCAAAGCTTGACAGAAGACTCTTTTATTCATGTGTGCAGTCTGACCCAGCAGGAGCAGGTCCTGGCTCAGTCCCAGGGTGGTTGGTTATCCCCAGGAGAAGTAAGAGCAGGGGGAGGGGGAAAAGGTGAAGCAAAGGGAGTGGACATCATCCAGATGTTAACCAAAGCCCGCACAGAGTATGATAAGGTATGTGCACACTGTAGGATTTTGAAGAGAATAAAACAATTAGAACAACACAGATTAAAATGCTGGGAATAGCTAAGCCCTAATAATCTTTGCATTTACATTTGTTCATTTAGACCTATAGGATGCAGGGAGTATTTTCTAGGATCCTCAGTTAGTCACTTATAGTAATCTACTTTTTTGGCAATTTTTGTGATATAGTTTTTATGTATTTATTTACTTATTTTGTTAATTGTCTGTCCTTTGTCTATTCTCTCTGTGCACCTGTCTTAGGAAAAATCAACCTCAGAGCCAAAGGAGATTGGTGGCAGCAGTGTTCTTTATGGAAACCCCCACCTGATTAAACCAATACCCGTTAAACCAAACACTCAGGTAGAACACCCAGTTTAACCCTGTTAAAATCACATTTTTCATGTACAAAAGAGAGTTTGTAATGGTTTTCTTCCATTGTTGTGTATAAAACCCTGCTAGTGTTGTTTCTGTTTGTGCCTCTAACTCATCATCTTTCTTATTCTACTGTGCTTCTCTCATCTAGGACAATGAAGGTGCTGAGCCCAAGTCTCTTTCTTTGGCTACTCTGTTTGGCTCTCAGCAACGTTCAACTAAACCTGACTCTGACCCTTTTGCAAATGCTCCAGCACTGGGATCATCAGCGGGAAAAGTATCTCGCCCGCCTGTAGCTCGCACACTCACCTACGATGATACAGTGAACTCTGGCAGAAATGTGGCCTCTGATGGAGGAATCAAGGCTGTGGAAGATGGAGCAAATGTTGTTTCTGGCTTGTTGCAGAGTCCCTCAAGCGCTCACCAGCAGCAGCACTGCCCGGCCATCGCAAAGCTCATGCAGGGACAGAGAGGTGTCGGGACTGTGGGAGGGGTGCTTCAGACCGTGTCCGAGTCCCCCGAGAACCGGCTGTGTGACAACGGGGTGCCGCTGGAGCATCACCACCACCACCATCATCTTTACCACCATCAGCAACAACAACACCATCACCAGCATCAGCTTCATCCTGATCCAATCAGGAGACTTTTCCAAACCCAACCACCTCCTCTACCCACCACCTCTTTCTCCTCTGCGGCCCCTAATTGTTGCTCCAACCCTTCCTCTCTACAGCAGAACCCTCATCTCTCCTCCCAGCCTGTAATGGTGAATTCTGTGTCACGCTCTCACCTTCAAGCACAACAAAGCCAGCAGCTGTTTATCAGCTTGTCCAATTCTCAACCTGAAATTAAGCAAAACAGCCAGACTGCTCCAGCTGCACAGGGAACAGGTGGGAAAATCTTTTGTGTTAAGTGTTCACAAACAAACAAGCTAACCCTGTACTGAATCAGTGTGCTACATACATTTTTATAATTACAATGCTAATAAACTATGGGAAGAATAACTTTTCTATAGTTTTAATGGGATTCTCCTTGCTTTACCAGGTTTGTTGTCATCTCAGGTGACCAGTAATCAAGTCATTCAACCTTCACAAGGTATAGTATTCAAGTTTTTTATTGTTTGCAGTCGCTAACTAGCAGGGTTTTAGTGTTGTGCACAAACTTAAGCCGATCGTTACTGAAGCTCTAACCAGTTTTTCCAATAATTTGAAACTACATATAAACAGTAGTTAAATTAAGAAACTGCAGAGGAACTATTTTTTTTCCCAGTTACAAGACACATTATCTGTAGTAAGTTCCATTGCAGTGTTTCCCACAGGACTGGAGCTCATACATGTACATGCATGCACAATGCACGGAAATCCACACTTTTGGAAATGATTTACTGTAGAGTGCACTCACCAACCACTTCATTAGGTGCACCTGTTTAGCTGCTCATTAAAAGTAATTCTTGTTTTTGGTACCTTCGTGCTTTCTCGTCAGGATTGTCTCACGTGCCAGGTATGGTGTCACCTCATGAGCTCCTCCAAAAGCTCCAGTTGGTCCAGCAGGAGCAGAGCCTGGCCTCTAGTGAGCCACCTCGGATCTGTCCAGGACTGGCTCCTCGATTCCTGGGGCCAGCCCAAAACCAGGGTGCATGCGTGATTTTAGGCACAATTCCAAACCCAACTGTAGCCACTGCAGGTCAGAAAGCTGCGCTGCAGTTACAGGTAAAGCCCAGTGTAAACAGTTAGTAGTTGATTTTATCAATTATATAAACAGAGCAAATGGCAAATGCTAGTTAAATTGGTGACTTGATAGCTGCAACAGTACAGTGCTCCCTGTCTGTGTAGGTGATCTCGCCTCAGAGGATACCAGCCACTGTTGCCCCAAATCTGCTCCTTTCCCCGAGTATGTTCACTCAGACAAAGCCTAGCAGTGGGTTGTCTGCAGTTGGTCAGGAGAGCTCCCACACACCCTCAACTGTGCCCAGACCCCCTCTGCAGGAGGAGGTCAGAATCCTTTCCAGAAGTCAGCTTCAAGCCACACTGCTGCATCTGATACAGGTGATTATTCCTTAAAGTTTGTGGTCTATTATGGCTTCACAACGGGGCTCGCTGTCCAGTTGTTGTGCTCACGTTGTAGCCAAATCAGTGCAGTTGTTTTGTTTGCAAAGAGAAAAACAGAGAATAAGCAAAACCAAACACACACACTTGAGGATTTTGTATGAAGTTGCCTGCTTGTGTATTTCAGAACGACAGCTCATTCCTGGACTCCATCTATGAAGCCTATGCCAGCCGCTTTGCTAAGGACTCCAGCAACAAGTATTGATGCAGCTTCACACCCTCGTTCTACACACGCACCCTTCCCGGAGGCTACTTCTTACACCTCATATGGATGCACCACTTCCTATTCCAAATCACACACACACGTACTTAAACACACACTCTGTACCTCCTCTGCACTCTATCGTTAGGAAGCCTGACTCTGTTTGCTCCAAGCCAAGTCTCTTGTTGCACAAAGCTATCACAAGTAACATCATGTTCAAAAAAATTTTGGTTTAGTCTGTTGAATACAGATTTTACCTTTGACCTCACCCTTTGAGTCTTTAGCAAAAACAAAACATGCTGCAAACCTTCCAGTTTTCCAGGATGTTTCTGATACTCTTTCTTTTCCAGTAAGTGTAGCAATATTTCCTTTCAGTCAGTTGTCTCACACCAGCCAGCCTTTAACAAACAAGTCTTCCTAGTCTAGAGCTAAAAGACATCTTCAGATATTATTTTAATCTCTTATTATTTTACTTGGGCATAACAGGTTTGTGTATTTTACCACCAGCAGGTTTTTAAATCTGTTATTACATTGTCGTGATGACTTTTATTCCTATCCTTTTTAACAGACACGAGCAGTGATAAGTGTCTACATTGTAATTTTAGTTAACTAACTGTTGTCAGCTGGTGCATATTGAAGTGGACGAGCAAGCCTGCGGCATAACTTTATCCGGCAATCGCTGAAATTGTGAAGGAAAGAAAAGGGGTTTTTTTTGCAGCACTTTCTGAATATTATAATGTGTTTGAAGGAAAGGGAAAGGAAGGAAAACGTCAATGTCAGTCCAGCTTAAAAAGACAAGAAAATTACAGGAACCTGACAACCTGCACTACCTCACAGAGAACTAGTTTGGAGGTATACCTGTGTTTTAAATCAAGTGGCATAAAGGTGATTGGTTTACGTCGCATAGTAAGGAATTTGTGTTCGCTTTATGTAAAGAGATTTCAGAAAATTAAATATCACCTAAGCTGATAAACGGTTCTAAACAAATGAAGCCTAGAGTGGTCTATTAATATGATTTAATAATCTGAAGCTTAGAAAATTTGGTTAATTAAATCATCAACAGCAACATTGTTAATTGTTCAGGTTTGTTGTAGACCCGGTGGAGATTGAACATAAAATTTAAAAGGTTTTATTGCATTTGCACAATACTGTTAAACTACTTTTGCCACGTAAAGTGATATTTCTCATTCAGTTGTTTCTCATTCGGCACTTAAATTGCCTACATTTTTTCAGAGTCCGGGTTTTTAGTTGGTAATTAACGTGCGTGTTAAACTCATAGCCAGCCTGGACAGTAGCTACCAGGCAGAAACATCAGCAGCAGCAAAAGCAGAGAATATCATTCAGGAAAAAAAGAGGAAGATTTTATTCCCTATTTTTTTACTCAAGAAGAAAATTGTACAAATAACCAGCAAGTATTTAAAGGTATATCAGAATGTAAAGTTTAAGATTTTACAGCATATTGTCAGATGCTGTTTTAATTCAAAACTCATCTGTACTGTTTCTGTAACCAGAATATTAAAATGTTTCTATGGGCTTTTTTTTTTTTCTTTTTGGCTGGGATGTTTTCCCATTACATAAACTGGAATATATTTTTATTGGCTATTAAATGTTAAAAAAAAAAAAACTGTGTCTGTTGTTGTTTTTTTGTTGTCCTCATATATTTGTTGGGCACAACCTGAAGTAATTTCAGTAAATTTACGCTCAGCAGCCACTACATTAGGTGCTCTAGTTTAACTGCTTAGTAATGTAAATATCTAAATAGCCAATCACAAGGTGGGAACTGAATGCGTATTGCCATTTGGACATGGTCAAAAGGACTTTCTGAAGTTTAAATTGACCATGAGAATGAGGAAGAAAAGTTATTTAAGGTACATTTATTACAACCAAGCAGGATCCAATTTTGATGGTGGCTCAGCTCACTTTTCTATTTCATTACAAAAAAAGATGAGGGCAGATTAAAGTTGCCACCTCTACAGCCTACACTACAAATTCAAGTATAAACAACTATCTGACTGCACCATGAACCAATGTGTATAATAATTATAACCTCACAATACCCTGTTAGCAAATTTGTTTTATGTGAGATCATGCTTTAAACATAACCTCATCTCAAACTTTGTTCTAAATATGAGTTCGCTGTACTCAAATGGGCTCCACAGTCACCAGATCTCAGTCCAATAGAGCACCTTTGTGATATGTTAAGGCACATCTGAAGGCAAAGGGCGCAAGCTTTGTACAAGCAAGGTGTACCTAGTGAAGTGTATGGAACAGACCAACCTCGATCATACAGCGTGAGTTTTTTTAGTTATAAATTGCTCCCTGTTTTTGACGGTTAACTAAAGACACAGTAAAATACAGTTTAATAAGGTTTCTGGCATCAGCGTAATTTTAACTGGAACGCTGGAACATTTGGTCGCACTTTCAGGGCTTATGTATAAATCACGTCCACATCAGCACAGGAAGTACCCGCTTAATGGATGTTGTGTTTGTGAAACTGCTCTTGCCTTCAAATGGCAATTTGATCATTTCATGATACATAAACTCAGTGTCCCAAACACTCAAGACAAAAACCTGTGCAGGTTTCACAATGCCATAAGCCGTGTACATAGATGAGAAGTAGATTTCTTGTATAGAAATGCAAATGTAAACAAAATCAGCCTGCAGATTTGGATCATGTGATATGGCTAAAATCACCAGAACTGGCACCGAGTCTGCTTTCACAAGTGCTATTTACTGTCAGGAACGTCAAACATCACTTTTTACACAGTCTCATTGCGCTCTCCCTCCCAGTAGATTAGTGTGGGAAAACTAGGCTTCCTCTCCTCTCCCTTCCTGCTTCCTCTCCTCAGCCAGCCTTGTCATGGATTCTACTTACCATTAACTTCAGTAGCGGTGTAGCAGAGTTAAACTTTGATTCAAATAAAAGAGTTAATGGTGATCTTTGTGAATGTCAGGGTGGATGGATAATATTTTTAAGACTTTTTATGAGTACATTTTTATTAAGGGATGATGCCCATACATGCACACATATTCTTTTTTCTAAGACTCGGAGGTTCCAGACCATTGCTTTAGCTGATGGAGCTAAATGTAAGGGCTGACTATTAGCCCTGGCCTAGAGTAATCAATGACTTCTGGTGTGTGTGTGTGTGTGTGTGTGTGTGTGTGTGTGTGTGTGTGTGTGTGTGTGTGTGTGTGTGCCCTTGCCCAGAGAGGCGGAGTCTCTGATTTGTATAGGGACTCCAGATCACTTTTGTCAGTGCTGTATTCTCAAAAGGAAGATATTGTGCAGTGGTCTACTTTAAATTTCAAGAAAATATTCGTGTAATTCTTCTCACTTTCCTAGTCTCAGTCTTTCACTCTTCAAACACAGGCTGGGACAATAAGCCAACTCTGCAGGAGCACAGGTGAGTAATACTTTCTTTGGGGATATCTGCTCTAGTACCGTAGTGTTAGTAGAAGTGTGTTTAGCATGTAAATCATAAAGTAAGGATGCCAAGCTACATTTAAAATTGAGATTAGAAAAAAAAAGGAATTTTTTGATAGAAAAGTGCATTTTATAAGACCTTCAGATTCCTTTATTGTCACCTGCACAGATAAAAACAAGAATATGACATTTAAAACTGAGCCAGGAGCTAACTCGATTAGTTAACTAAAGAAGAACAAATGGTAGGTTCTCCAATAATAAAAGTCTCACTTAAATAATAAATATACACATATTCTCTCTGGTGTACACTTGTGTGCTGCCTAAATCCCTGCATGTCCGAACTGTGTGAACATGCAGTTAAATGCAGATAGTTGGCCTCTGCACACCACCACAGTGGACTTTAAATCAAAAAGCAAGATATGACTGAAGTGCAGACTTCCAGATTTAATTCAAGGAATTTATCAAAAGTATTGCATAAGCTGTTTAGGAATTTCAGATGTTTTTAAGCCCCTCCCCCATTTTCAGATACTCAAAAGAAATTGGACAACATAACATAAAAAGGATATTTTTAATATTGGAATGAAAAAAGTGAAGTGTCATCTGATCAGTTTTGCAGCATTTGTCTGAGCCTGAGCACAGAGTACAGCCCTGTATCCCTCAGAATTCATCTCGCTCCTTCTATCAGAAGTCACATCATCAATAAACACTGGCATCATTCAAAGCATGCCACTTCCACTAAAAATGATACTTTTCGGATTATGAGCTATTTCTCTTCTTTTTCATAATCTTCTCTCCCCATTATTCTGGTACAAGTGAATTGTGGATTCATCTGTCCAATTTCCTGAGCATGCTCACTTATAGGTTTTCTGGCAAAGACTAATTTAGCCTTCCTGTTCTTGAGTGTAACCAGTGATTTGCACCCTGTTGCAAACCACTCTATTTCTATTCATGAAGCCATCTCTCGATTGTAGACTCCGATTGTAGACTGATGATACACCCACCTCCTCAAAAGTGTGTTCTCGACTAGGTTAGCTGTTGTCCGATCATCCCCTTTAGTTTCAGAGCTTAGACTTCATCCCTAGCATCAGTGATCTGGGTCAGCTTGGGAGTAGGAGTCCCACAGCTGTTGTGCATTACTGGTGTGCGTGCGTGGTTGTACATGGTACTTACATGCTTGCCTGATTGCCTCTGTGTGATGGTGCATGTCGCTATCTAAACTGTTTGTTATCAATTTGATCCCTTCCTGCGTCCACCACAGCCATAATGCTTTATGTGCACTGCCAAATTGTTTTATAGCATTTTCATAATAGCAGGAGCAGATGTTTTACTGTCGCTCTCTCTCGGTGGGTGTGTACAGTATAATATGCAAAGACATGAGAGTTTAATATCTGTGTATCGTAGCAGTATTTATCTCAAGCTATATGTTGGTGCATGTATGTAGTTAAATAAAGCTTAATGATACATTATGTTTTATTAGAAATACCGATTCATACTGAAAGACATAGCATCCTGAGTGGACTTCTATGAAAAGTTGTAATACCACAAGTGCAGAAGGGTGCTGTGTTTATGACCTGCCCGAATTATATACGCATACATGCACTGGCCTCTTTGTTACTATGATTGCTACTACTGTGCTGGATCCCTTTAGCTTTCAGAACTGCCCTATTCTTCAAAGAATAAATTCAAAAAGGTGTTGGAAACATTCCTCAGAGACTTGAGTTCTTATTGACATGATAAATTCAACTTCTCCCATTCCACCACAACCAAAAGATGCTCGAATGGATTGAGATCTGGTGGCTGTGGAGGAAATTTGAGTACAGTGAATTCATTATCATGTCAAGGAAATCAGTTTAAATACTTTAAGCTTTGCAACGTGGTGCGTTATCCTGCTGGAAGCAACAATCAGAAGATGGACACACTGTGGTCATAAATCAGCAGCAATACTCAGGTAGGCTGTGGTGTTTAAATGATGCTCATTTGGTACTAAAAAGCTCAAAATGTGCCAGGAAACTACCCCCAGCACTATTACACCAGCAGCAGCAGCATTAACCTTTATTACAAGGCAAGATGGATCCATGCTTTCTTGTTGTTTATAGCCCTACCATACAAATGTCACAGCTGAAATCCAAGACTTATCAGACCAGGCAACAGTTTTCTAATGTTCTGGTTTCCAGCTTTGGTGATCCCATGCAAACTGTAGCCTCAGTTTCCTGTTTTTAGCTGACAGGAGTGGCCCGCTGCTGCTGTAGACCATCTTCTTCAAGATTTGATGTGTCGCACATTCACAGATGCAATTCTGCATACAGCAAAGACCGATTATTTGAGTTACTGTTGCCTTCCTGTCAGCTCTAAGTAGACTGTCCGTTTTCCACTGATGTCTTGCATCAACAAGGCATTTTCGCCCTTATAGGTGCTGCTGCTCAATTCATATCTTCTCTTTTTCAGACTATTTTCTCTAAATCATAGAGATGGCTACATAAGCAAATCCCAGCAGATCAGCAGTTTTTTTAAATACTCACTAACAACCATGTCACATTCAAAGTCACTTAAATCACCTTTATTCATTCTGATGCTCAGTTTGGACTTCAGCAGACCATCTTGACCATGTCTACATGCCTAAATTCACTGAGTTGCTGCCATTTGATCGACTTATTAGATATTTGCATTAAAGAACAGTTAAGTGTAGTCTGTAGCTGGCATGTTGTTGGCATGCATGTTGTTCCCCTGTTGTCTTTCTTTAAATTAATGTCCCTCTTGCATGAGTGTCCAAACACAAAGATAAGTGGTTGGTAGACTACCATATTTTTTATTATAGGTAATGGCATTGGATACTCTATACATAAAACATGTGATGACAAACTGAAACAAATTGTTATCAGTTTTATAGATCATACTCCATAGGCTTGTTTATAAATATGGGTAATGTGGCCAATCAAATTTTTACTGAGGCAGTAGTGTGTGCCGACAATAGACCTTTTTAAACTGCAGCAACTTAACAGGCCATTCAAGGGTGGCTGACAATGTACAGTGTGGGCCATTTATATGGATACACCATAATAAAATGGGAATGGTTGGTGATATTAAAGTTCTGTTTGTGGCACATTAGTATATGTGAGGGGGCAAACTCCTCAAGACGGGTGGTGACCATGGTGGCCATTTAGAAGTCGGCCATCTTGGATACAACTTTTGTCCTAGCTTCATTCAGCAAGAGCCCACAGCGTAGCACTCGCCACATGTCACTGGAGAGTGGCATTAGTCGAACATCCCTTCGGTGGACATTAGCTACTCACAAATGGCACCCTTACAAACTCCAGCTACTGCAGCATCTCAACGAGGATGACCCAGATCGGCCCACAGAATTTGCAGAATGGGCAAAACAAAAATTGGAACAGGACCCTCAGTTCAGAAGATTTTGTTCAGTGACGAGGCAAACTTTTATGTGAATGGTGAAGTTAACAAACAAAATCACCGCTATTGGGCTGACACTAACCCACATTGGATGGATCCCTCCAAGACTGTTGGAACAACAAAAGTGATGGTTTGGTGTGGTATATGGGGTACAACGATAGTGGGTCCATTCTTCATCAATGGAAACCTCAAGGCCACTGGATATTTGAAATTGCTACATGATGATGTGTTTCCCTCTTTATGCACTGAAGCTGGCATGTTCCCTGAGTTATTCCAGCAAGATGGTGCACCACCACATTATGCGTGCCAGGTCCGAGCATTCCTAGATGAACAGTTGGAAAGTGGATTGGTCGTCGTGGGCCAGTTGAATGGCCCCCAAGGTCTCCCGATCTGACCCCCTTAGACTTTTATCTTTGGGGTGATCTGAAGGCAATTGTCTATGGTGTGAAGATATGAGATGTGCAGCACCTGAAACTACGGATACTGGATACCTGTGCTGGCATTTCTCCTGCGGTGTTGCTATCAGTGTGTGAAGAGTGGGAGAAGAGGGTTGCATTGACAATCCAACACAATGGGCAGCACATTGAACATTTTATAAGTGGTCAGAAACTTGTAAATAACTCATGAAAGAATAAAGTTACGTTGAAACCAAGCACACTATTGTTTTTCTTGTGACATTGCCAATAAGTTTGATGTGTCACATGGCCCTCTTTCTATTGAAAAAACTAAAGTTGTATCCAAGATGGCCGACTTCTAAATGGCCACCATGGTCACCACCCATCTTGAGGAGTTTGCCCCCTCACATATACTAATGTGCCACAAACAGGACTTTAATATCACCAACCATTCCCATTTTATTACGGTGTATCCATATAAATGGCCCACCCTGTAGTTTGCACCAGGAAACCCTCTCCAGACTTCTTACTGGGCTGTTTTCTGGGGTCTGAAATCTCGTCAGTGGGGCCCAGTGCTTACTTATTAAACCTAGAAAAGCTCACACAAGTAAGATTTTTAAACACCTACTGTAGTAGGTGTTTAAAAAAGCACCCTGAAAATCAAAAAAACAAAAAAACAACAACATTCATATGAGGTACAGTATTATTTTCCAGTTTTTTGCAGTGGTGTAAAAGTAAGTGATTTAAAATAATACTACCAATTTTTAAATGGATTATAGGATGAATGTGTGAATGAAAGTGTCTCTAACAGTCAAAAAAGAACTATGAGAGCATACTTGAAAAATGTGCTATATGGACATGGACAGAGCTGATGGATTCATTCTGCAATATTGTGAATGCATGTGTGCACGTGTATATGTGAGACAATGAAAGTCCACTAGGTGTCTCAATGTGTTTGTATTATGATTGTGTCAGTTAAACGTGTTCTTTCCCCTCCTCTTCCTCTCAACATCCCCTTCTTGTGTCCCCCCTTACTTTGTTGAATTCTTATTACAGCCTCAATCCACTGTCCTTTTTGGTTAAAAATAATAATAATAATAATAATAATAATAATAATAATGAGGGAGATTAAGAGAAAGCATTGAAAAGACAAAACAGCAGGTGAGAGCCTGACAAGAAAGATTAAGAGAAAAAAACAGAGAAAAGCAACTAGAAAGAAAAGAAAGAGTAGAAAGTCAGTGGGTCAAAGAGCGATACAGAGAAGATGAGGGCCAGAGAGAGAGAAAGATTGTGTTGGCGTGCTTGTATGGAGAGAGAGAGAGCAAGAGGCATGGAGTGGGAAAAGGAGGCAATGAGGGAGGAGGGGTTTAATCCTGCATGGATTATGGTATAAACTGGTGCTGGAGAGGAGGAAGAGAGATTCTGGAGAGAGAGGAAGTCCCACTATCCATCCGTGCATCCATTAGTCCATCTGTCTTACCCTCCATCCAGCAGCGTAGTCGTCTCCCCGTGCTTTTTGTTTTGCATTTTGGACCTGTGAAGACGTGAGGTCAGCACAAGGGTCGGCAGAATAATTGGAAGTTGCAGCAGGGTTGGATTTGTTTTTGGAACCTGTGCATGTGCCTTACCTGGAAGAAACAAAATCACACTGCCCGATAATGGAAGTCGTGTGAAGACTGAAGTTTACTCCTATTTTTGTCGGATTGTGCTGATCCGGAGAGCAAGCAAGAAAAACAGACGTCAATAATGGGGGGGACAGAAATCAGATTAAGAGCCTTGGAGAGGGAGGCGTAGAAAAATGGAGATGCTCTATTGTGATCCCATGTGCACAGAAGTGACCTTTGACACTGGAGACAAAAGCTTTCTAGTTTCTTTTGTATGCCGGGACATCCAGCTCAGCTGACATCGAATCATCATCATTCACACTTGCTATGTTTCAACTTTCTTCCTTGACCTACATACTTTTTGGTTCTTTTGTGAGCTCTGAAAATATGGGTTTACTGAACTATTTTCTTAATTTTGTGTATTAATATTCCAGCTTTTAAATTGGGCATCAGATGGCATCTTTGTTTTCACTTGGAAAGAAGGTATCACGTTCTTTCCACATGAGCCCAAAGTCAGTGTTAACTGTAAATGTTTTTAAGATGGCATATTTAACCTATAGTCACATGCCCATGCTTTTCTATTTTTTGCTATCCTTTCGGTTTGGACTTTCACAGATTCTCTAAATGTTACTATGGATCTTTACATATTTTAGCCTGCTTGGTGACAAAGCCAGCCTCTTTTTTCCCGTCTTGATGGGCTTAAGATTTGGACTATACATGACTGTCTTTCAGAAGGCTGTACACTGGACCTTGAGATTTTTTCTGAACAAATAATCTATCAGGCAAGTAGTCAAAAAGATCTTGAAAGCAAGTTCTTTGTTTTGCTCTTTAAGATGAGTTGGTGTTGTGCTACAAAGTGATGACCAATATTTTATAATGAAAAGAGTGATACATATGTGTCTGTGACCAAAATTCTGCCATAACTTACTGCACTTTACTTCAGTTTAATAAAGTTTAAATGCAGCTTTTGACTATATGGGGTAGTTCATCCCAAAAATCATATACATGCAATTGTTTTGTAGATAGAGACTGAGTATAACAGAACTTGGTGCCACTCACCTTATAGCACTTGAAGTGCCATTAAATGCATCTGGAAAACTCATCATTCATCACATATCAAACTCAATACAACCCCAAAACGTTTTTTAGCATTGTTATAACGAAAAATGAATACTGAGCCCTTTCAGGTGAACCCCCAAAGGAAGACACAAATCCCCTTGGAAGGGCATCCAATAACCAGTTTGCCAAATCAAACACACCTTCTGAGTACAGAATTGGTCCGGTCTCCTAAAACAGTCCCAGTTTCTCATGTGGCCCCTTGAGAAAATTAATTGAACCATTCCTGATCAAGACGTACATTAGTTTTACTGTGTTTGCAAGGTGATAACAGTTCAGTGATGTGCATGTGGTAGTTGGAATTTTTTGTATTATAGCTACAAGACTTTACAGAAGCAATAATACTCTGTGCTTTCGTGGAACTCCAACATACATGACTGGAATATAGTTCAATTCGCATGCACAAAAGAGTCAACAACCTAACTTGACAGAGAGTGATCTAGGTATAAATGATAAATGTTCATATAAAGATGTTATTACTGCCATAAACTAGCTAAGACACAGCCTGTAAGTGGTGCTGCAGAACCTAGCTGGCCTAATTCTGTTACTTTTAAATATTCCAAAGAAGGGAGGAAGTTAATGCTAATGGTCACCCTTTTTTCACAGTTAATGAGGTAGATGTCGGTTAGAGAAGGTGCATTGTGTACCACCCTGTATGTGTAGATCTGTGCCAAGACTTCAGGTTTCTCTCTCTGTAGGTTTCTAAATTTCTAAATTCATGCTTTTTCACTGTTCTGATTTCCTCAATTTCTCTCCAGCGTACGGCAGCTGCAGGGATGAACTGCTGGAGTCTGGGAAAAGCTAGGAATGCCATTAAATTAGACAGAAGTGGGCCATACAGCGGGAGGTTGATGATGCTGATGTGGATTATCCTCTCCAGTTCACTGTGCCTCATGACTGATGGTCAAATGAAGATCTCACCAGAAACGTAAGTAAAACTGCGCTAGAAAAATAGACAGTTGACTGGTGTCTGGTGTTTGCATAAAGCTGCATTTATTCTGAAATTAATTTCATTTTTGCATTTGTTTTTGTTTACATATCCATATCATGGCTGTATCCTGAATCACAGTGGCACCCAGTGTGCTGCCATTCAGTGGCAAATATAGACACACAGCCTTTTTTTAAATCAGGTAATTTCTGTGTGCACACCCTGGCAGCTCTACGTGCAGTATGATCCTTCTTAAAGCCATATGTCAGATGGATGAGTCAATAGTGTTCCTTCTAGGTTGGCTGATTATTCTACATACATATGGACCATCTGGACACCTGTGGGGTACAGCGAACTGCCAAACTGTTCTCCTCTCTACAGCCACATTCAAATAATCTGACATATAAGTCTGACTAGAGATAAAGAGACATTTATTTTAAAAAAATAAAAATTACAATTTATTTTGTTAGAAAAGATTTTGTGTAGGAAAAGGCAGCATGGTGATCAAGTGGTTAGCGCTATCAACGCACAGCAGTCACCTAGAGCCATGCTGGCAAACACCAATGCTCTGCTTATACAGATTGATGGAGTCCTGCTATGTTTGCATTTAATCATATGTACATATCACAAGGCTTGTTACTTCTACTGTAAAACTGCTTTTCAAACATGTACAATGATTGCCTTCCCATGAGAGGGACCAGTTTATATTGCGTAATGTGTTTTGCTTTCACAGAGTGTTGACTTTGTAAGACTGTGTACGATTACTGGTCAGTTTATCTCAGGTGGATATTTCTTTTTGGGACAAAATGCTGTGTTTGTTTATTCTCCAAAGGCAAGACGAAGCTCTTTCGCCTTAACGGTTTTCAACCGCCTTGCTGACGAAAGACAAGAACAGATCGATACAGTCCTGTCAGTCTGCAGTAGCCTTGTTTGTGTGTGAGCTGTGTGTTAGCAGAAGAATTTGTGTGCATGTGTGTGTGACTGTATATGTAAAAGTGATAAAAATTGAATGGGTTGAGAGAGACTGAGAAGCACAGCACTTTGTTAGCATGGATGTTGTTAATGTTTGCATAACAGGCTTTACATACTTACATCTATCGACCAAAACCATAAGGCAATGTCTGCCTGTGCAGATTAGAGTTGTATTCAGTGCAGTGTATAAGATTTGTAGTTATACAGCTTAAAGAGTTTACTGTATGTGTTGTCAGCAGTCAGGCTGGTGACGGCAGATGAAGCTCTGGGGACACCAGAGTTCAACTGTCCAACATAGGTCACTAAGCCCCAAATGCCGCACTCTGCCTAGGGAAGAAATGGCAGCAGTTCCCTTATGGCTGTGACAGTTAACAGTGTCACGACCGGAACATTTCAGGCCAAGAAGGTCAGATCTTTATCCTCTAAGGCTATGCAACCCTAATGCCAGTAGGAAACATTGCACCTTTCTGTGAGCTGTTACTAAAAACACGTCTTTGCTCTGGAATAAACAGTATAAGTGTACACATAGATCTTTTTCTTCTTTGGGGATAAAATCAAGTTTATCTATTGAAAAATTAAGTAAGTAAAATACTTTTACTGTTCATTGAAGTTGTTTCTGCAACCTGTTCTTGATCTGACTGGTACAGATACTGGTTCGAAAATTACAGTATAGCCATTTTAATAAGTTTAATTTTAAAATAAATCATTAAAAATGCACAAATTTCCTAACCCAGTGTCAGAGGAGATGATCTCCTGCTTCAATAATATCACAATATTGTTTTATGACACTGAAACCCAAAGTTCTTGATGCTGCCTTGAAACAGGAACAGGGATCGGCAAGATTATGATTAACCAGAATGGTAATACTAAACGAAATCTCTTGAAGAAGAATATTGACAGTACAGACGGCTTACACACTGTTGGCCCTCACATTTTAAAATGAACACGCTCAAATTTTGCAATGACAATATCAACAAGTCAACAAATGATAAGCCAGTTTTCAGTACCGATGCTGGCAAGACTGCCTGCAAACTAGCAGCGAGCTGACTGACTCCCCATAGGTTAAGCCATCTGTCACATCCTGTCTGCTCTCTAAACTCTATTACCTTACCTCATTGGCATTCACACTGAGGATTTGTAGAATTGCTGCATGTTAGTGAGCATAGAATAACCTCTTGACCCGGTACAATGTCTATTTTAAGTATCACCTTCAAATAATCTGCTTCACTCTGTCAGTAGTGAGTGTGCAGTAAGTGCTTAAATGTTTTGCTGTGTACATTTCTGGTCATTTCCAGTGTTTTATAATGGGTTTATTAATTTGAGCTAGTAGCTCTGTCTTTACCTATATAAGGGTATCTACCTTCCATTGATAATGTATTTTGTCTGTTCAGGGTGCAGCAGTGGGCCGTGTCATTTGGCAAAGAGATAACTGCTTTGTCCGCCAGGTACTCTGGAGCTAAACTTCTGCAGAAGGTAAGAGGCAGTTCATCTATGAAGTTACATTTTTATTAACTATCAGCCAGGTGGGTGAGCCATTAATATTTACATTGCATTCGTCAGTATGGTAACACAGCTCATGTAAGGAGTTCAATAGGGGGAAAAAGCAGCTTCTATATGAAATGGCTCCTAGCAAGGTTTTTGGATTATCTTTTTTTCAGTAACCAGGTCTAAAACTGCACAGTAAGCCAAATTACCAGGACCACATGGCAAGCTGAAAACAAGCAAGTTATTGAAATAGACAGAAATTCCCATTCGGAGTTGGTGGAGACCAAAAACAGAGCAAAAAGGAGAGAATTACATTAGTCGGCTGACTGGTTCGGAATTTCTGGAAGGGAACATTCCACTTGGGTGGTCTCAGATTCTCATCTCTGCTTTTCAAGGATGGTGTGGTTCTGTTGGATTCATTGGGTGATGGCCTCCAACTGACTTTGGAACGGTTTCGCGGCCAAGTGTGAATCGGTCAGAATGAGAATCAGCACCTCCAAATATAAGGCCATGGTCCTCAGCCGGAAAAAGTGCCCACTCTGGGTCAGGGACGAGTTCTTGCTCCAAGTGGATGAGTTTAAGTATCTCAGGGTCTTGTTCACGAGTGATGGGAGAAGGGAGCGGGAGATCGACAGACGGATTGGTGCTGCGGCTAAAGAGAGAGCTGAGTATAAAAGCGAAGCTCTCAATTTACCTGTCGATCTATGTCCCTACCCTCACCTATGGTCACGAGCTGTGGGGAGTGACCGAAAGAACGAGATTGCGGATACAAGTGGCAGAAATGGGCTTCCTCCGAAGGGTGGCTGACCTCACCCTTAGAGTCAGAAGTTCAGCCATCCGGGAGGGGCTCAGAGTAGAGCCACTGGTCCTTCACATCGAAAGGAGTCAGTTGAGGTGGTTCGGGCATCTGACAAGGATGCCTCCTGGGTGAGGTTCTCTGGGCATGTCCCACCGGGAGGATGCCCTGGGGCAGACCCAGGACATGCTGGAGAGATTATATCTCTCGGCTGGCCTGGGAACGCCTTGGTGTTTCCCCAGACAAGGTGGATTAGGTGGCTGGGGAGGGGAGGTCTGGGCTTCTCTGCTTGGGCTACTGCCCCCACGATCTGGCCCGGATAAGCGGAAGAAGATGGATGGATGGAACATTCCTGCTGAGTGTTATGTATTTTCTTGCCCTTTTGAGCATGCCAAATGAAGTGCCATTTGATTCCATTATATTCAAAATAGGACAGAAATCTCTACAACAGGCTCACCAAAATGGGGCTATTCACATCAAAACAAGCAGGACTTGATTTTATTGGGGGTGAACTGTCCATTTAATATAAAATACATTTATAAATAGAGGTTGTCAGATATCAACAAATTATTACTCATACAGTACATACTAGCCCAAGACATCATGCCCAAGTACATGTTACAAGACATAGTATGCTTCACTAATTTCCCATTTCAGACAGGCAAAGGATTATTTTTAGGCTATATTTAATGATGGTTATGGTATGGTATGGTTAACATGCCTTTATTGATGATTAGTCACGCAAAAGTATACAGAGAGGAACATACAGGGAAGGTTATTTGGGGCTGAGCTCTCCCTCTACCTGCACCTCTTATTGTATTACCAGCTACACAAATATTTAAAACTAAAGTTGGAACTGGAAGCTGGGAATGGACAAAGAAATCTTACAAAAAATACAACATTATGCTGCAAAACTGAAAGGGGCAGAGTGTGAATTCATCATTTCTCCCCCTTCTGTGCATTACATCAGCCAATAAGAACACGGCAGACTGACATACATTTGCTGTACAACATCTGCGCATGGCCTAGAGAGCAATCTGATGACACATTTAATTCAAATATTCAGGCATGCCTTTTAGTAATTAGCACGTGTGAGCTTGCACTGCATGCCACCCTGTAGTATCGCTAGCAGGTCCATTCACCATCTGCTATGCAGGCTCACAAAGTGTGTGTTAACAACGTTAACCAAACAAGCTGTACAAATAACCAATCCTTACTGATTTAGCTGTTATAAACAGTTTTCTACACTGTCCAACCTCACAGCTTGTAAGATATCAACCTGATCAAAAACAGAAAGCATTGTGGTGCTTGTAAGTGCTTCAGTTATCGCACGAGCAACACTTGCTGTAGTAACTGTATCCATAACAGCCCTATTCATTTGCTGTATCTTTCCTATCTGCAAAATGTCTTTTTATTCAGCCAGTGGTGTGTAATAACAGCCAGCGCTTAAGTCTTATCCTTGCACCAAGGAGCCATAAATCATCCACCTCTGCCTAATCGATAGGCTTCTTGTTATAAGTGGAACACTTAGTGATTCTGTCTTCTTGCCTGAGTAAACTGGGTAGGATATTGAGTGTTTGGGGTTCTGTTTGACAGTTATAAACATGTTGGAGCTACAAAGAGGGCTTTTCCCCCCAAACAAACCTGCAAAAGATCCGTATATTGTGAGTTTTTCTCATTTTACATCTGTTATTAACCATATGAGTATCTAACTTATCTTAGTTATTAGATGGATGTTGCACTGTTGCATGGGACACATGGCTTATCGAATCTATTTCCTGAGCAAATTTGATAATAATTGTAATATATTGTAATTAATGGTAATCATCTTTATAAAGGCAACAGAAAAATACAAAACAAACAAGACGGGTAAATGTCATTACATTATTTTTAGTGCAGGAAATTAACCTTTTAGTCCTCATGCAGTAACTGTATGGGATCCCTTAAATTGCATTTATCCAGCTGCTGTGATTCTACTGTGAATAAATACTATGAGTATTATTTGGCCGACTGGTTGTTGGACTAGAAAAAAAAGAAAACATAAATATGTTTAAAAATGTTTTGGTGATCATTTTGAATGCCACTGCTATAATAACATGTCAGGATTAAGACTCTTTTTTATGTCTGCCTATTATACATCTGAATTATAAATCTTTGAAAACATTACCATCACTTTGTACAAAATAGTGAGGGGTGGAGGGAGAGGATGAAGTCAGGACACCTGTAAATGCCTGGTGTGAAGGTTTGTGTATCAGGATTGTTGCCTGTACAGTTGATCTCTGTTTTCAGAGGGGACTGTTTGGTTTCGTGTGTTGTTGAAAATGTAGAAATCGTTTATAATTGTGTTTTGTTGTCTTAAAACAGTCTTGCAAAGGCTGGCACAGTGTTTTACATTTTTTTTAAACAAATCTTTCTTTTTAAATTGAATTGTGTGTGTGTTTTAAAGAAATACAAGGATATTGAAGGTACAGTGAAGATAGAGGAGGTGAATGGAGACGAACTGGTGAAAAGGTTTGCGGAAGAAATGGAAGAGATGCTTGGGAGGAAGATGAAAGCTGTTAAGGTAATAATTATGCATGCAGAGTAAAAAAAACCTTTAATGCCAATCAAATGGGCAATCATCAAATCAAACACTGATACATGGTAAACTAGTGTAGGTTTGTGTAATGCTGCACTTTGCTAATTAAAAAAGAAAAAGAAAATCTGTAATGCTTTTATCACAGAGATTAGCAGAAGCAGCAGAGGATGCAGATCTGGACCATGAGTACAATGAAACACTCGAGGTAAGGGGGACATATCTGCTTATAAGTTTTTCATTTGTCAGCTTATACAGGATAAGAGTCCCATTGCTAGTAGAAAGCTCAGACACTGTATGTAAAAATATATGTCCACACCATGAGACCTATTGCTTTGTAACTCAAATTTTGCCATTTTTGTTGTTTGTTAGGTTTTTTTTTTATGAATTGAATATGTGATTTGGATAAAAGGGCAGTGTGAGCAACTTGCGAGCTAATGCTAATGCTGGCTGAGTAGCTAGCTTGGTTAGGCCTTAGTTACCCTGTCATCGAGACTGGCTGGTGAGTCCCTGGCAACACTCTAGGAAAAATATATATTCTCCAATTCATTGTCCAATGGTTGGCTAAGTGAAATTGTTTTCAAAGAGGTATAGGGAACTACACTAAGGGCAGTAGATTGCTACAGTTGCCCAAAGTTTGCAAGGAAGAAAGTGACTCAACAATTAGTCACTGAGCAGTTGTGAAGCTGTGAAAGTTTTGACCCAAGCCGCAAACAGAGACAGATTACCTTAAAAAGTTTTGCCTCTTGTAACAACTGAAGGCAAAGCTTTTACTTTGAAGGCAAACATTCTTCATTTCCATTTGCGTTGCAGTTTTTTGCCAAGTTTCACTACTGCTCTGTGTTTAGCTGCTGAGTGTCAGAAGACAAGTTGGGGGCTTTCATGCGAACCATTGGTAACTGCAACAATCTGCTAGTGACCAAAGCAATCACAAGAAGGTTTCACAGATTTCACAGTGATAGCCAGCAACCTCCAGTAACCGCACACCAAGCAGTTAAGATTTAAACGTTTTTTTCTCTACCTTATATTTCACTGTGAGAACAAATAGGATGCTAAATTAGGCTAGCAAAAAACAAGCTCAGAAGCGCATTTTACCAGAGAAATCAAATGCCCAACCCCTCACCACCAAACAGCAAACACAAAGCGGCCCCACACTTGTCACTCAAAACCTCTGCACACCTGATAATGCATGACCATAAACCCAAATATAATTTGGCAGTGTTTTAATCACCAGTACAGTAGCTGCAAAAAGGGAAATGACCTGACAGGCATTTTAATATAGGACTCTTTGTTAACTAACCACAAACTGTATATTAAAGATGGATAGCTACTGTGAAGCCTCAAGAGTGGAGCGAGCTTCAATTTGTCTTTTAATGATCCAGTTTGTGAGCTGATTTTCAGCCCTTTTGAAAAAAAAAATCCACAGACTTATAACTGAATTATAACCAACTGTTTGTTCTTATTGGTTACTCATGTTAGTATATATGTACAGCCACCAACTGTCACTTTTTTCTGTAGTTTGACTATTATAACTCCATGTTGATCAACACTGTGGATGAGGATGGGAATCCAGTCCCACTGGGTGGAGAATTCACATTGGAGGAAAACGAACATTTTAATAAACTGCCAGTCAACATACAGCAAAGTAACATACAAGTTCCCACAAATGTCTACAACAGAGGTAACACAACCATAAAGCCTTAAATATAATTGCAAATGCTGCATAATACACCAGATTGGCAGTAGAATATATTACCTCTCTCTGTTTTGTAGATCCTGATATTCTCAATGGAGTCTACATGTCTGAGGCTCTGAATGATGTTTTCGCTGATAACTTCCAGGAGGATCCAACTCTCACCTGGCAGTACTTTGGCAGTTCTACGGGCTTTTTCAGGCTATATCCAGGTACGTCTGAGTCGCCTACACTTGGGCCAGCAAATGTGCGTCCCAGAATTGTAGCACAGTGTGTTAATTGATGGTACCCTTGGCTGCACTTTTCTCCTGTGATGATGCAGTGTTAAAACAACATGAACAGCACTGTAGATAAACATTCAGCTACATAAGCCAAATAGTGTACTGTACTTACACAGCAACTGACAGCGCAAGAAACAGTCAAACATGATGAGTCAGTCTCGGTGAGAGTCTGGCTGCTAATAAATTCTCTGTGTACATGTCTATCTGAGTGCGTGCGTGCGTGTGTGTTTGTGAGAGAGAGCAAGGGTAATTAACAGAAGATATGTGACAGCTTGTTTTACTCACCCTCTGCGTCACCCATCACAGCCTTGTTTGACAGTTTGTCATCACACAATGCTACCACAGCATTCATTTTGACATCAGTTGTTCATCCGTTCAACCAAAAAATCATCCAAGCAGGAGTTTGTCCTCTGACCATCATCTGCACTCTCTCTGTTTTCTTTCAGGCATCCAGTGGACTCCAGATGAAAACGGTGTTGTCACATTTGATTGCAGAAACAGAAACTGGTATGGCGATACTGCCCTGTCCTTCCCCATTGATGCCTTTTGATTATCTTTAGCCCTCTCAAAATGAAGCTCCAAACCCAACTTACAGATCTGATCACTCCCAGTCAACAGTTACTATGCACCATTAGGCAGTCTAGTATGGTTCACCCATACTGTATTTGACTGTCTCAAGAATTCTTATCATCAGAATGGGAAAGAAGGATGATTCAAGTGTCTCTGAATTTGATATGGTTGTTGATACTAGAGGAGGTGTTGAGTGTTTGGGAAATGGAGCAAGAATTATCAAGTGAATGGCAGAGGTTAGAAGAGAATGGCCAGACTGCTTTGAGCTGAGAGGAAGGCAAGAGTAACTCAAATAACCACTTGTTGTAATCAAGGTATGCAGAAGAGCATCTCTGAAGACACAACCCATTGAACCTTGAAACAGATGAGCACATCGGGTGCCACGCTTGTCAGCTAAGAACAGGAAACTAAAAAGTATTTATTAGTTAAAGGGGATTTGCACCATGAATGTGCAGACAACAAATCTGTAACAACTATGTGATGCCATCATGTCAATATGGAGCAAAATCTCTGAGGAATATTTCCTGGATCTTGTTGAATCTATACCACAAAATTAAGGAAGTTCTGAAAAAGGGGGTCTAACTTTGTGCTAGTGATGTGTGACTAATGAAGTGCGGTGAGTGTACACGACAGTGCAATATGCACTGTTGCACTGAAGTAGTTAACTAGAATTCAGCCATCATTAATTTAGTGTTTATGCTTATTTCCTTGCTGCTGAAACATGTGACATTTTATTTGCTGTAAAGAGATCTATCACAAAGACAAAGGACTGTTTAGATTGTGGGAACTCTGTCTGGTTTCCAGACATAAATACAGTTGTCCTGGGAAGCAGAGATCAAGGAAACAGACAGAGTAAATCTGGAAAGTTGCCGATCACACCTGCTGCTCGAGGGGAAATCTCATTTATGTTAATTAGCTTGGAAAAATCAGGGGATGGTAATAAAGAGATGAAGGGACCGAACAGACAGACAGAGGAACATATAAAAGGATAAACACTGTCTGCTCTTCCTAGCTGCTGGACTAGCAGTACATAACACCCAATCTGGTCATACTTGGTGTGAAATGTAGGTTGTAGTGCATCTTATACCTACTTCTTCTTTCTCTCTATGTCCTTTTAGGTATATACAAGCAGCCACATCTCCTAAAGATGTAGTAATCGTCGTGGATGTCAGTGGCAGCATGAAGGGACTCAGACTGACAATAGCCAAGCACACCATTAATACAATCCTGGACACCCTGGGAGAAAATGACTTTGTTAACATCATAGCTGTAAGTATATGTGCAAACAGTCATACAAAAGACAAATGCAATGAATGCAATTTGTCTAAGTCTGGATGAGCGTGACATAGAGATTAAAGCCCAAACACACAAATGCACTGGAACTAATGCACAGGTCAACATGGAGGTACATATGCACACACACATCCAAATTTAAAATTTGGTTCATGCCAGGCTCAAATTTTCAGTAACATGAAAGCTTCTAAATTTGTTTTCTTTTTAGGTTTTTGGGGGGGATTTTGGCTGTGTGTAACCCTACAACTACAAATCTGTGTAATAAGCATGGTTTATCCTGGTATTACTGCATGTGTAATCATACGCCTCCTGCAAATCCCCTGCTTTTAAGCTGTATTTTTACCAGAATTTAAAGCTACACGCCTTTCAGCCGAGTGACCGTGCAGCAAAACAATACAAAACAAAAAAACAGTACTTCTTCATATCTAAACTCTGTAGTTTAAAAAATGGTTTAGTTAATTATTTTTATGAGGTCTATTCAAAATGAAACTTAGCTTTGACTTTGATAGAACTGGTCTTGAACACATTAAAATCATACTCCATATTAGTCCAACAACTTCAATATTGTTACATTATGAACAGTCAATATTTAAAGATGGTTGGTTGGAGAGATTAAGTGTAATCTAATTACTTTGTGACGTTCAGGGTGATTGACTGCAGGTCGTAAAACTGCACTAACAACTGTTTGTCCCCTGCTGCAAATGTTAATCATGTTGACTCTTCATTAGCTGCTCAGTCGCCATATTGGTTTATGTGAATTGGTTTCTGTCTCCAGTACAGTGACTATGTTCGCTACGTGGAGCCCTGCTTCCAGGGCACGCTAGTACAGGCTGATCTGGATAACAGAGAGGTAAGACACACAAGCAGCTCTTGACAAATGGCACATGCGTTCATGCTCATGGCTGATTAAGTGAATTAACCTCTTGGAATTTAATAATTCCAAGTTATCTTGCTAATACCCTGAAGACAAAGCTTATGCCGTAATCACATCACAGTTAAAGCAACCTGCCCTTTAAAGGATTTAACCAGTAAAACCCTAGAGAGCGTATGTGACTTCGGCCTCTGCTAACATATTAAGAATATCAATATTCTTCCCAATTTCCCTTCTTTTCTCCTCTCTTGAATTATTTCCATGTCTAACACCAATAATGTCATTGTTTTATTTTTCTTCTCATCCCTTTGTCCTCCCTTTTTTTTTCTAACTTCCCAACACCTGCTCAGTCTGCTCAGTCTCAGTGTGTGTGTGTTTATTTGTTGTAAGTATGCCCTACTTTCACTCCCCTCCACATCATGGCAGTTTGGGTGAGGTCGCCGGCTGCTGACAATTTTAAGTTGGTCACATGACCTGTCAGCAAGGGATCTGATTGGGTGAATACATAGGATATTCTGTAGCAGAATGGGCTTACAGATGTTGGCTGACACACTTGCACAAGAGGGAACGCACATGTAGAGAAAGACAATCATCAGTTTTGCAGTTGTTATACAAGAGTTCCAATATTCCTACATAACCATTCACTTTTAGTCCTACTGAAAGTCACACTGGGTCACTTTTTCAGTCTTGTTCAGCTTTCATTACTGGGAAGATTACTTAACACAAACCTGCAAGCCAACCATGTTAAAGATGCAGTACACAACATGCCCCAGTGACACAGTACAAATGCACATAAGCAAACAGTCTCATTTGTCAGAATAGCACAGAGCAGATATGTGGGATTAAATGCAATTTGCAATATTTTTGTTTTGTTAATAATACTTCACAACAATTTCAGTTATTTTGAGCATGTTTCCAATCCAATCCAAACCAATTTTATTTATAAAGCACTTTAAAATACCCAGTACAGGACCAAAGTGCTGTACAGAAAATAAGTTAAAAACAATAGAATAAAATAAATAAATAAAACACATAATACATAAAAATTAGAACAGCCCTATATTAGCGAAACAAGATAAAACAGCATAGAATCAACTAAAATAAAACTTAAAAAAAAAAATAAAAACCAATATCTCACATGGTGTCAAAGGCCAGGGTAAAGAGGTGATTTAAAAACAGGTAGAGAAGAAGCCTGTCTGATCTCTAAAAGTAGATCGTTCCACAGTTTTGAGTCACTTTTTTTACTAAATGTCTATATTTAAATATAATTTACAGCACATAAAATCAGTTTCACTACGCTTGCAATTATTCTTATTGTTCTAATTATTTACTATTCACATTCACAGACACAAGAGCTCCTCTTACGTGCTATTAATAGCTGCAGCCGTGTGCAGTGGTCGTGCATGTAGATGTTTGATCTGTGGTTGTATGTGGCTTTGCCAATGCTTTGTATTTCAACCCTCTCTTGCACAGAGACAATAGCAGTTAGCAGCAGTTTTTGTTCATACTAAAAGTATTCTGTTCAAATACTTTTAGTATTTGACACCAAAGAAAACACATTTCCTTTTCAGTTTTGTCATGATGTTTCACATTAAAATTTCACTTCTTCCTAAAACCGCATTTTCATATACAAGTGACTAGTTAGAGAAGTGTTTATATCCATCCTTGAGCTATGCAAGATGCAACATTTTACAGGGTTTGTCTTTTATAAAAGAAGTTCATGCACACTTACAGCTTTCTAAAACTGAGTAAAACCCTTTTACATGGTCATTCCTCCTCCTCATATGTGCATGTGAATCTGTCTTTGTTTGTGTGTTGATTAATCTTGATTACCTTCTGGTGTTGCAGTAGCTTTGGTGTTAGTGGTCAGTGTGCCAGGAAGCCGGGGATAATTTCTCTACTGCGCTCTCTTTTTTCTGTTGTGACTAATTCGGCTGCGTTTGCCCGAAGGGAAGCGCATTGGCTCACTGACAGTGTCTGTGTGTTTACTTTTCTGGGTCTCACTCCAGCATTTCAAGCTTTTGGTGGAACAGCTTCATGTGAAAGGAGAGGGCAAAGTAAAAAAAGCAATGAAGGAGTCTTTCAGGATTCTCAATGAGGTTTGTCTTTCCTTGCCACAATCATAGCAACTGCTACCCCTTGGCCGTAATAATAGCGAAGCAAAGTTATTTAGGAATTCCTACCTCCACAATACACAGAGCTTGAGTGCAGATTTTTAAAACTGATTAAACTGGATGTGCATATTTATGTGTTTAGGCTACTGCACTGGGGCAGGGCAGCCTGTGTAACCAGGCAATCATGCTGATAACAGACGGAGCCATGGAGGACTTCCAAGATGTTTTTCAAGAGTTTAACTGGCCGGAACGACGGGTATTATAAAGACCAGCACAGACAAATATCATCCTTTAAAAGCTGTAGTAGCTGAGTATTAAATTAGCGTGGCTTATCACGCCGTACTACATATAGCACTTGACTTTCTCTCCAGGTTCGAGTGTTCACCTATCTGATTGGACGGGAGATGACGTTTGCTGAAAATGTCAAATGGATTGCCTGCAACAACAAGGGTAAAGCCCAGTGTCTTTAAATTTGATGGCTTTGTTTGTGTTGTCACATTTGTTTGTACTGACAAATCCTTCATAATCATTACAGGAAGACAGCAACAGTAATAAATTGAAGATTAAAGAATATTTTTTTGTAAAAAAGAATAATTTTCTGAATCTTACGAAACCCCTGGTGCTCCCAAAAGAGGTGTGCTGGCCCTGTGGTGATTCCAGGTGGCACTATGAGGAACTAAGTATCAGGTGCTGCCCTCTTGTGAATTACAAGGCATCATGCAGCAGCTTAGGAAATAATCACATTAGCTCCTTCTAGCATATTAAAATCCATGGCTAAATAACTGATAATCAGCACAGATACACTGCAAACATATCCCTGGCCAAAAATGTCATAACTGTGTCTCTATAACAGGTGCAATCCATTTTGTTGCATAAACTGATAGTTGCTTCTACTAGCAGGCAGATATCTGTCAAACAGATATTTTGTTGCTGTTTTCTTGCAAACAGCTTCTGCTTAAACCTTCTGGATGCAGTTTCAGTTTGCTTAATAGTGTTTGCACCAGCGCTCTTGGGAGATGTTACCAAGGGGAAATATGTTGCACGTATTCACTTGGCAGAGCTTCAGTAGCCTGTTGTCGCTGAGCAGCTTCACTGCAGGTATCCCACTGACGTCACTGTCTCCCACTTGTAGAAATGCCACAAACCTTAGACTAAGCCAAGCTTTAAAGAACGTCAAAAACATATTTGTATCAGTCGGAGATTCAAGCTGGGATATTTGTTTCATGTTTTGGAATACAGGGTGTTCTGATGTCTGATAAATGAGTTTCTTCTTCTAAATTTAATACCCAAAGGCAGAAACCTGAGTTAAAAATAATAGGTGAACAATTTATTTTCCAAAAACTAAAAAAGAAAAAACGCTTCTCAGTTTTCCATCTGAGTAGTTTATGATACGAGTTACAATACATGTGTGTCTTTTCTGTGTCTTCTGCAGGTTATTACACACATGTCTCAACACTGGCTGATGTCCAGGAAAACGTTATGGAGTACCTCCATGTTCTGAGCCGGCCAATGGTCATCAACCACGATCATGACATCATTTGGACTGAGGCCTATATGGACAGTGTGGTCAGTCTGCTTGTCTTATTATTGTTGTTTAATATTATTATTTTTGTCAAAATTTAATAAATGAACTGGTTTTTATCTTTGTTTAATATTTTTTGATGATCTGAAACATGTGAGTGTAGCAAATATGCAAAAACTAAATATATAAAGAGAAATGAGGAAGGAAGCAAATATATTCACATATTCACTTAATTCTGAATATTTAGACTATGGTCATTATAAAGAATGCAGATGTAAAGCACCACCTCCCTGGCACATTTATTACATGTATTTAATATTAAACATTTTTTTTCTTATGAATTTATGTTTTCCTCCCTTTCATTTGGCCACAGAAATATTACATTGTAATTTGACAATCTTACTGGAGGTGTTATTCTTTAGCCATTCATGTGTGCTTTTCCCCCCATTTACCATTAACTTCAGTTGCCAAGTACAAAAAAGGTAATTGTATGTGGAGCTAGTTTTAGAGCTTTAGCTAGAAAAAGAAAATAAAGTGTAGCATTTGTAACGACATGCTTAGGTTTTGTTTAGTTAGTGGTTGTCAGTTTTTAGTCACCTCTAGTAGTTTCTTGGAGCTCCAGTAGCTTTTGCTAAAGCTAAAGTTAGCTCATCCTCGAGATACCAGCTGATCTAATGTTGTAAGTCTTTGTTTTTCACTTGAAACCACATTTCAAGTGGTTTTTCAAAATGCTTTATTATAAATTCATTTAATCAGTTTGAAATGTAATCTAAAGTGGAAAGTTTAAACTTTTTTTTAACTATACAAGCCGGTACTAGCTTTTTTAAGAGTTAGCTTGTAATTTAACAAGCTAACTCTTAAAAAAGCTAGTATCTCCAAATCACTTATTTTTTCAAACTCTGTAAACAAACCTGGATTTGCTTTTGGTTTTTTTTTTTTTTTATTAATTAATTAATTTTTTGTCCACAGGCTAACTAATTTATCTGAAAGTGTGTTTATTGTATCACAGCTGTTCAACACTCAGGCACAAAGCCTGCTCCTGATGACCTCAGTAGCCATGCCTGTGTTCAGCAAGAAGAGAGAGACTGTAAGTAGTTTTTTACAACTTTGACCTCACATTGTGTCTTTGTGTTGATAATGGTAAATTAAATTGAAATGAAATTGTGATAGATCATAACAAAAGTGGGAGTTTATATTCATAAATCTGTATAAGAAATAGGGTTAAAACCGAAGGAACCAGCCTTGATCTGCTAAGAAACAGGCTGCCTTAAATTTGGAAGCCTTGTTTGATTCAGTATTAACTTTTAAACCACAGATCAAAAAAGTCCTTTCTTCAGATCAGAGCTGGCTGCAAAATAAAACCACTGCTCTAACAGTGTGACCTGGAAAACAAAGATTAACAAAAAGTCACTCACTTATCTCCAGCTAGTTCACAATACTCCATCGAGGCTTCATGCTGTTATCATCTCAGATTTTATTTGAGCTTATTGTTTATATTTCGTTTCAGAGTGAGCGCTATTTAATGTGATTTTGATATATTTAAAATTCTAAAATGATATTTTTACCTCATAAAGTTATCGCACGGGATTCTACTGGGAGTAGTAGGAACTGATGTTGCCTTGAGAGAACTGATGAGAGTAGCTACAAGATACAAGGTAAACCAGAAAGTAACACACCCTGTAACATATATGCTGTACTTCAGTACTGTCAGCAGTTTGCTTCCTTATGGCTGTCTGCTTATGGTCTTTTTATAGCTGGGTGTTCATGGCTACGCCTACCTCATCACCAATAATGGGTACATCTTGTCTCATCCTGACCTGCGACCTCTGGTACGAGGATTTTTTTGTTGGTATTAGATAATGGATTATGAGTACATGCCTCTTATTTTAAAAGCATACTCTTTTGTCTGTGTGCCTGTGCTTGTGTATGGCAGTATAAAGAGGGTAAGAAGCTAAAGCCTAAACCCAACTACAACAGTGTGGATCTGTCAGAAGTGGAATGGGAAGACAGCGAAGAAAAAGTGGGTAACATAAACTTACACGCATTTTTGACCCTTTAATTTCACTTATTTTCTTTGACTTATAGTTTAAGTTGCTGATATAGCTTAACTTTTTTTTTAGCTGAGGACCGCCATGGTTAAAGGAGAAACCGGAAACTTGTCTTTAGATGTGAAAACTTCAGTCGATAAAGGAGTGAGTAATTTTGTTCTTCAGGAATCTGTTGATGTAAAAGGAGACTTAGTGACTATTATATCAGTTATTTCCCCTTTTTGTCCCGTGTACCTCTTTTTTCAATAGAAAAGCTGCCTTTTTGTGCTCACTGTGGTGTTTATGAAGCCTGTTTTTCTTACAGAGAAGAGTGATGTTCCTGAAGAATGATTACTACTATACTGTCATCAATGAGACACCATTCAGGTTTGTCCAGTTTCTTTAAACTTTACTAAATTCCTTAAATTCTCCAGTAAAACAAAACAAAACATATAAACAAAACAAGTCTCCTTCTTACATTTTCTATATTGCCTTCTTAAAGTTTCCCACATACTGTAACGGTCTTGGCCTTCTCTGTGTTGACAGTCTGGGTATAGTGTTGAGTCAAGGATATGGACAGTATATCTTCATAGGAAATGTCTCTGTTGAGGAGGGTAAGTGTCCAATCTCTGTACATCTGCGTTTGTGTCTGGGTTTCATACACCCTGGCTTATGTCTTGACTTCTCTTCTTACGCAGGTCTTCACGACTTATTGGCTCCTGATCTGACCATAGCCAACGAGTGGTGAGTTTAACTTGCAGTGTAACAGGTTGTGAGATAGGTTGTGTTTCCCATTTTTCTACAGGGTGGTTTATCCGGTGTTCTGACAAACCGTCCTACTTTGGGAAGTTGTCCTACCCATAGGTTAATTTGACGGTGACTTCTGACAAACCCGAACACCGTCTATGTTGCACATAAAGTCAGAGTTTTCAGTGTAATTAAGGTGCTTCCTTTTTACCCTAACTTAAGATGAACACATAACCTGGTCTGGAGAAGGTTTCGGTTTTGAAATCGGTTGGTAACGCCACATTTTCATTAGACAGCTTTTATAGTAAAGTGCTGTCTAGATTATCTGATGTACTATTATTTTTTTATAAATAGAGCTTATTCGGTCAGAGCTCATAAACTACATCAAATGAAACTGTAAAGTTACAGCAGTGCAAACTGTATGTGTGGCATTGTCACTGGAATTTTCTTACATTCAGCATAAAACATTGATGCAGAAAATAAATGTTTTGTGTATAAATGTTGATCCTAATCTGCTGCTAAGTCCCTTTTACACTGCTGGAATTGCAGCTGCTTGAACCCAAATTAGAAGATTGATGGGTCACATTTGTAGGCTATATATCAAAGAGAACATTCAATCAATAAAATAAATTTTCTCTTTGATCTGGTAGCAGACTAATGTGATTTCCGTGGATCCTGGATTAGGAAATGGGAGAGAGTTAAATCTGAATGCACTGAGTAACCTTGTGTTTAAACGTATCAAAAATTTCATATCTCTGATCTGCAGCAGCTGCACAGTGAGTGCAAACTAATAATGTTAATAAATATGTTAGATTGAGATAATATATTTATTTTACAGCTCTGCATGCTTATGACGACTCTGAGTTCACAATTTTCAGCAGCATTAATCTCTGCCTCACTCTTAGCAGTATTATTGCTGTTATATTCTTTATTTTCTTTATAGACATCTTATCATCTTATATTAGATTGAAATAGTCACATTGAAAAAAAATAGGTTTTGTTGTTTAATGGTGGCTGGCAAATAGCTTCTAAGGTGCATTACCACCACCCTCTGGGAGTAATAGCATGTTGCATACTACAAGGTGCCCATAAACAAAGGAGAATATATATATTTTAAGACAAGAAACAGTTGCATAAACTGTTGGTTATTTTTTCTTTCTTTCGTTTTTATTTAGTAACTTTGACTATATTTGAAAGTCCTCACCGTGCTTAATTGACATATGTGTGCGTTTGTAGGACCTACTGTGAGACAGACATTGACCCAGCACACCGCAAGCTGAGTCAGCTTCAAGCTGTGGAACAATACCTCACAGGCAAAGAGCCAGATCTGGAGTGTAAGTCGTGACTTAATGTCAAGCATCGCATGAATGCATCAATGTCAGAAGTATAAAAATGTGTGTTTAGTTGGATATTTTTTTGTAGCTGCTTCTTGGTAATAAATCTTATGCTGCTGTTTATTTCCCCCTAAATGGTGCCATTTATATTTATTAAATAAATAAATTGTTTAATTTTGCTTCTTCTTGAATTCAGTCATCCGATCCAATAAACTGCACATACAGTAAGTTATTATGATGATTATGTTTTTCATGGGTCCAGGATTTATTATGTCTTGGTCTGATTTATTGCCAAGAAACACTGTTACAACAAAGAAATAATCAGCAAAAATTTAATACATTTTTCTGCTAAGTTTATATACCAATAAGTATATGTCACTTGTGACTTTGTGCGATGTGCAGGAGTAAGCACTTAATGGTGAGTTTTGTACAACTCAGCATCAAATATGCCAGAGAATACTGAATCACAGGGAGATACTAATATGCTGGACATTAGAACAGGGAATAGACAGTAATGAGTCACGACGTGACTCGAAACTGGAAATAAACTCAGCACAAGATAGAAAACTGTAACCAAAATGAATCAGGAAGACATCTAAACAGGGAATACTTTGTTACCCCCACAAGGGAGGTAGCAAAGAACAAGTAACACAAGCAATGTTACAAAAGAAACAGCATTCAAACATACTGTAGGGTCATTCTCAAAATCCAAAAGAAACGTTAACTCGCAAAACGCAAAGCCCAGGGTCCAGAACTCAGGGACCATAGCAGTATAAAAGCACACCGTTATACTTTCTCTGAACAGGTGATATGCAGCTGCTGCAACAAACGCTGTTTGATGCTGTGGTCACGGCTCCCATGGAAGCTTACTGGAACGCCCTTATGCTCAACGTATCCAGGTGAAAATGAACACAAATGTTCCTTCAGTTCATGCCACCAACTTTTTACACAGTTGGTGATTCTTATCTATACTAACATATATTTTTCCTCTTTATGTGTGTATGTGCGTTTGTTTGTTTCTCCCTCTTGCTCTCTCAGTATGGATGAGGGAATTGAAACAGCATTCTTAGGGACCCGTTCAGGCCTCATAAGGTTTCTGAGGTATGCCGGTATCGAGAAAAGAATTGGCAAGTGAGTAAGAAAAGTCCAACTGCATCTATGTTGTCATGCTATTATATCCAAAACCAAATAGAAACTGGTGTCAAAAAACCTCTATAAAAGGTTTACCTTAGACTGATGGTAATTGAAGACCTGATGATGACTTTATGCCCCCGTCTTGGTTAATTAAAGGTAAACTGAACTTAATCCCTGACACCCAGGTGGCATCTTTTGGGAGAATTTTCTGTGTAGAAACACAATTTGCATATATCCAAAACATTTGACTTCTGTTTAGGCTGTATTTGCATTTAGACATCAGGGTTTTGAGATATGACAGACACAGCTACAATCATCAATTTAAGCAAAGATGAAGATACAAATAAGTCTTCCACTACTCTCGCTACTCTCTCTATTGTTCACCCTGGGGTTGCCCTCCCCCAGGCTTGTCCCTCTGGCTTCCTGTCCTGGGTTTGGGATTGGCTGTTCTCCTGCCCTGCACCCCTGTTCTTTGTTCCAATTCCGGGAATCCCCTCTATTTGTATTATTACACCTATTAATCGCAATATTGCAATATTACAAGCAATCCCAAACTATAGTCTCTTTAACTCTAATGTATATTCATTAATCTGTTATTCTCAACATTAGTAAATCCTTTCTTTAGATATATCTCTTGAAAAGCAATGGCTGTCTTGTTAAGGCAATTTAATATCACTATTTTTTTGTTTTCCAATTTTAGTTTCCCACTTTATCCAGTTGCTTTTTTCCATGTGTCAAAGACTCTTCTTGTTAATTAAGCAATGGGTTGTTCTTTTAGCATATTTTGTCTCTCCCCAGGTCTTTCCTGACCTCCACAGACAAGGAAAATATGTTCACCCTGGACCATTTCCCAGTGTGGTACCGCAGAGCAGCTGAGTACCCAGCTGGAAAGTTTCTATATTACATGCCCAGACAAGACACTAGAGGTAGGAGGACATACCTTTACTTAGTATACGCACACCCACAAAATAAAACAAACAAACAAATCCTACGAAATACTATTTATGATGGTGTTTTTTCTTTTTTCTTTTTGCAATGTTCAGCAAATTGAGTAAAGAATCCCCCATGTAAGGCTAGTTTTTGTACCGTCAGGGGGGTACAGCTGCTCTTTTCTGTTTCCCTCTATGTATATTAATGCAGTTTGCATAAATCCTGAAACATCATGAAACATCTACTCTGAACACCCACTTTATAACATCTTCAAGGAAACAGCAGTACTGGAAGACTCTTCTCTTTTTGTTGTAAAGTGAAGAGATACAGGAGAACATTCGCACCCACTGCCCGTATGCCTTTTCAAGTGTCATACAAATAGTAGATGAGCCCCGTCAGACATGTGAATTTCCCTAAATAAAGTTTTTCTTATTGTTATTATTCTTATTTGCATCAACAAAGTTCTTTGACTGGTTAGGAGAGATCGGGAAATGTGATTTTTATTGAGGCAAAGTGTAAAGTATTTCATCCAGCTTGATGTATATCCTAAGATATGTCTTGAACAGTTTTCAGCATCAGAGTGTGAAAATTAACAGCCGTGTCATCTTTGCCATCACATCATACTAACCTCATTTTTTTTGTAGTTGAGAAAGGAAAAGTCAGAAAAAAAAGCATGCAAGTTTGAACCTGGCTTTTCCCTGCCTCTGGATTAAATTCTCTTGTTTTGCTCCACTGGAATAAAATGTATTTTTAAAGAGCTTTGAAAAATATGTTGGCATTAAAGCGATTTAGCCTGCGTCAGAGGGCAGGAATGTAAATTTAATCTCCACTACACAGTGCACAGTGTGCAGCTGGAAACACCGCTGCTCCTAATGTCAGAACACAGTGGTTGTGTATTTTCTGCATCTATTTCCTTCGACTTACATGCATAGTTTTTTAGAGTTATAAAGGAATTTTAGGGGCTTTATGTTGACTGGTGATAATCATTTTGTGGTGTATTTCCACGCTTGTGAGATGCACTTTTAAATATAAACTAGTTCCCAATACGTATTAGGAGTTTGATAAATGTAGTGTGTTGTTCTTAGATGTATTCAGGGACTATGAGGCTGACTATAGCGCCACCTTGAGTGCAGAAGAGGTGGAAACCCAAGCGGAGGAGGGAGGGAATAATCCAAGGGAGGCGGAGAATGAGGAGGAGGAGGAGGGTAGAGGAAAACTGTTTCTTTTACTTGGCATGCCTCCTCTTTTTCATTTGATTTTTAGCAGATAAATCCTGTTGTCCCTGTTTTCGATTTGTTTCTCTTCTGCCTTTTTCTTGGTCTGTCGTTCTTTTTTCCCTTCTTTCTCTTTCACTCTCTCTCTCTCTCTCTCATTGCATGAGCATGCAATTAAAGTATGGAAACCTCCTCTCCTTTCTTAGAAAGCCTTCTCGTAAAGCCATCTTAGTTACATAGTTTTTTGGGCATCATTTTTTTCCCATGCTGTCATTGTGTCTTTTTCGTCTTAGTGACCGAATAACAGAAATATAAACATGGTGCACATGGACTAATATAACACACTGACAACATCCTTCTGTTATAAATGTATTACTCGATTAGCTCTCATAATCTGTGTTACATAATGGCTTAAAATGTTAATCTGGCTGGTATGTGTGGTTTGATGACAGTTGGCGTCAGCTGCCACGAAGGCTCAGAGTAGATGCACGGAAGAAGCATGTGCAAATTTATTACATTAATCCAAACTACCTCTCCAGTCCAAGTCAGCCTGTCACATATATATGTTTTATTTAAAAAAAACACACATTTTTGACATGCTTAAATTTCAACTGCCACAATCACTAAGTGTACGAGGATATAAATATTTCTAAGAACATTTTCCGCATGCACATACAGTAATCCTGCATGTCTGTATATCTGGAAGGCATCCGTGCATGCACACATACTTGGATTTATAAGGTACTGTAAATACCTGCTAATTGTGTGTGTTGTTCTACCAGCAGGGAGGATCATGATTGCTGCCACTGCTGTCACTGTGACGGTGGGCAAGAAAACTGCACTTGCTGGAGGTAGGATGACAACTTCTGTTTTAATACACACCCTATCTGTCTCTTGCACACATGCTTCATCCCACCGCTGCCTCCCTCTTTCTCATTTCTTTTTAATCTCCTCTTACCTCTCATTGCTCTTTCAGTGTTTTCTCTGCCTCTAAATTTTCCATTTCTCTTGTAAAACACTCAACCCCTGCATATTTAAAGCATATTGTTCTCCAGTTTGCTCTCTCGCTTTTGTTCTTTTCTCCCTCGTCTGTGTCTGAATTTTCTTACATTTTCACCAAGTAAAATCAGCTTGCTGCAAAATGTATTGGTGGATTTGTTGATGACATTCGAACTTGTTGAGTGGATGTTAATTGCCTGTGGTGTGAATTATCAGCAAGACTTTGCTTTGTTTGGCTTAAGTTCTGGCCCCTTGTGACACTGATGAGTGTGTCACATTATTGCATTTGAAAAAAAAGGGAGCTGTAATTGAGTGTGTGAGTGCGTCTCATTTTGTACGTTCAGTCTCTTTGGCTTTGTTTCACTGATTCACTGATGTGCAGGTTAGTGTTTGTGTGTTTGTGTGTGTTTGCCCTGGTAAGTACATCTGTGACTGACACACTCATCAGTCATAATTATCCGAGCGAAGAATCTCTGAACAAGTTTGCGTGCATGGCTGTCAGCATTTGGTGTCTCATTACGATGACAGATAGACAGAAGCACAGTTAAACACACTGACACAAACACGCGCTTATCTGTGTTCCACAGCTTTCCTAGAAATAATCTCAGGTGTGAAAATCTTGTTAAATTTGGAAGTGGAAAACAGGAGATAAGGGAGATATGAGAAAGAGTTTAAAATACATGTTTCAGTCTTTCTCTTAGCCTTGCCAATTGTCATTTTTTACAGGTTTTCTTTCCTTTGCTACATTCTTACTCTTGCTGCTGGTTTAGAATCCACACTGTTGCAAAAGGCTGAACTTAGACCTACAATTTGGCTTACTGAATCTATTATGGGGTTTCATTAAACCACAAGCTACAAAGGAAAGATGGATGTGAAATAATTATGATGTCTAAAAACAGTATTTGATGTGTGTACAGTATAAATGAGATATATTCCAAAAAATATGGTTATAACAACAACATTTTTTGAATTATACATTCACCAGCTTTTTCAGGTTCAACTGCTGTTCAAGTGCTCTTAAAACAATTAATTTAATTATCCAATCACATGGCTGTAACTCAGTGGTTATATTCAAGAAGACATGGTCAAGACAAAGTTCCAACTGGCTATCAGAAAGTTGATTTTTAAGTGACGTATGAAAAAAAAGAGAATATCCAAGGAGCAGCAGTCTTCTAGGTAAAAATATCATGTTGATGTCAGAGGTCAGAAGAGAATGACCAGACTTCTTTGAGATGATAGGAAAGCGACAGCAACTCAAATAATCAGGTGTGACAACCAAGGTATGCAGATGAGCACCTCGGAATGAACAACATGTCAAGCCTTCAAACTGATGGGCTACAGCAGCAGAAGACCACACTGGGTGCCATTCCTTTCAGCCAAGAACAGGAACCTGAAACTTGATCAGTAGAAGATTTGGGTTGCTTAGCCTGCCTCCATTTCTGCTGTGACGTTTTAATGGTGTGGTCAGAATTTGGCATATACAACATGAAAGCATGGATCAGTGGTTCAGTGTATCAATGGCTTTGTATCAATGGATGCTGGTGATATAATGGTGTGGGAGATATTTTCTTGGTACACTTTGGGCCCCTTAATACCAAATGAGCATTCTTTAAACACCACAGCCTACCTGAGTGTTCATGCTGACCATGCCCACCCCTTTGACCACATTGCACCCATCTTCTGATCTATTTCCAGTAGGATAATGCTATATGTTACAAAGCTCAAACCATTTCAAACTGGTTTTTGGAACAAAGCAGTCCATTCACTGTATTCAGATGACCTCCACAGTCACCATACAGTGGCTTGCAAACTTTTCCACATTTTGTCACATTACAGCCACGCACACCCCACTTTTCAGTTATTTATTTGTAAAAAATGTTTGGAAACATGTATGATTTTCGTTCCATTTTCGTTCGTACACCACTTTGTATTGGTCTTTCACGTGGAATTCCAATAAAATTGATTCATGTTTGTGGCTGTAATGTGACAAAATGTGGAAAAGTTCAAGGGGGCCGAATACTTTTGTGAGCCAATGTATTTCAATCTAATAGTGCAGCTTTGGGATGTGGTGAAACAGGAGAGTTACATTGAGGATGTGCTGCTAACAAATCCAACCCAGTACTAGCAAGGAGTGTTTTCTGAGTAAATATAATAATCACCATTTCGTGGGCACAAAAGTTAAAGTTCATCACTAGATGCCAAGTCCATCAACTTCTCTCCAAGCTGCAGCAAACTCAGAGGGGATGGTTTTATAAACTTATTGGTATGTGTGTGTAAGGAACACATACACACACCAAGTCTCTCACAAGCACATGACTCAGTGTGTTTCACCCTTTGATGCTCCTCTTTAAATCCTCACATACATCTCTCTTTTCTTAGCCTCTGCTTTCCTAAGCTGTCAGATCTGTCTGCCTCCACATCACATTTCTCCTCTCTGTGTTTCCTTTTTCTTTTCCCTATCATGTCATTTTTTTCTCATACCCCTTTGCCCTAACTTCCTCTCTACCTTTGTTACTTACTGCAATGGAGGGTTTCTTGTCGAGAGTAACATTCACATAGCAAAATCAAATATTTAGAAGCTGCTTGGTCAAGGAACTCGAGCACATACGCTTAAAGGTGTATTCACTCCTTGTAATGCACATTACATGCTTATGCATTGTGAAGAATGAGAAAGGTAATGTAAGCACAATGAAAAGCACAGCTTGCACACATGTGCCAAAATAAAAAGACAAGCACAGAAATGTGAAGACAAATAGTTTGAACTTGTTTTTTTTCAGTTGATTGGATATATGATGACTATCTTCACTTCTGTGTTTCAAATTGCACAAATGTTTGCACCTAATAATGTTGCAAATTACACATTAACTAAAATAAATCCTAAATTCAAAATATATTTAATATTTGCATGACTTTAAGTATCTAAAAATATTGCAATTCTACGTATAACCACTGAGTGTCAGTGTTTATCTGGACAGAACACAGTCAGTTGTCTATCAGCGTCTCTGTGCATCTTGTGCTCAGCTTTCATGCTCATTTAGTGGCAGATTTAATTTCTTCTTCTTTCATGAAGGCCATGGATTTCCTGTGTCAGAGGCTGATCCAAAATCAGTGCACAGTGACTACAAAAAGACTGTGGTTATACCGTCTGAGGGCTCAGCAATGGATTAGAATATCTCTGTGGCATAAGTGACATGCTGTATATAAATAAACCTATTCCTACTGATGCAGAGGCAGACTTGGGAAAAGAGGAGGAAAGAGTGATGAGTGTGTGTAAATAAAAAAAGACAGAGGGATAGAGCAGGCAAAGAATAAAGAGAAGACATTTTACATGGAGGAGGAGAGGAAGCACCTAATAAGGATATAAATGAGCGAGAAAAGGAGGTAAGATCAGGGTGGAGACAAAAAGGGCACACAATAGACCAGACTGAGCAAGTGATAAAGAGACAGAGATGAGAGAAAGGAAGGTGAGAAGATTAAAAAATGATAGGAGAAGAAGTGACAAAAAGATAAATTGAGACAAGAAAACTGAGAGGGGAATGGACCCAGAGAGAACAATGAAAGGTGAGAGGAAAAAGAGGGAAAAGTATGGGAAAACATATACCTATATTCAGATTAGGATTAGGATTCAAGATTATTGTCAGTACACATTTAAAAATACAGGGTAATGAAATACAGTTTGCATCTAATCAGAAGTGCAAAGAGCAGTAAGTGCAAGAAGAGCAGATTATATACAGATAAGGGCAGTGTAAAAGGTGGGAGTAGTTATGTACAGATTATGTACAAGTAAGTTAAGTATACAGATGTTTATACCACATCATCCGTGAAAAGCAGAGATGAGATTCTGAGGCCACCGAAGTGAAAGCCCTCCGCCACTTGGCTGCGCCTAGAAAACCTGTCCATAAAAATTATGAACAGAACCGGTGACAAAGGGCAGCCCTGGCGGAGCCCATCACCCACCGGGAATGAGTCTGACTTATTGCCGGCAATGCGAACCAAGCTCTTGCAACGGTTGTATAGGGATTGAATGGCCCGTAGCAATGGGCCAGACACCCCATACTCCTGTAGCACCTCCCACAGGACACCCCGAGAGACGCGGTCGAATGCCTTCTCCAGGTCTACAAAACACATGTAGACTGGTTGGGCAAACTCCCAAGCTCCCTCAAGTATCCTTGAGAGGATAAAGAGCTGGTCAAGTGTTTCGCAACCAGAACGAAAACCGCATTGTTCCTCCTGAATCTGAGCTTCGACTAGCGGACGAACTCTCCTTTCCAGCACCCTGGCATAGACTTTCCAAGGGAGGCTGAGGAGTGTGATCCCCCTATAGTTGGAACACACCCTCCGGTCCCCCTTCTTAAAGATGGGGACCACCACCCCGGTTTGCCAGTCCAGGGGTACTGCCCCTGATCTCCATGTAACATTGTAGAGGCGTGTCAACCAGGACAGCCCTACAACGTCCAGACCCTTCAGGAACTCGGGGCGGACCTCATCCACACCAGGGGCTCTGCCACCAAGGAGTTGTTTAACTGCCTCAGTGACCTCGTCCCCGGAAATTGGCAAGTCATCCCCCTCATCCCCAGACTCTGCTTCCTCCTTGGAAGACATGTCAGTGGGATTAAGGAGGTCCTCGAAGTATTCCTTCCACCGCCCGACAATTTTCTCAGTTGAAGTCAGCAGCGCTCCGCCAGCACTATACACAGTGCAGGTAGACCAAAGCTTTCCCCTGACAGTTTGCCAGAATCTCTTCGAGGCAGTCCAAAAGTCTTTTTCCATGGCCTCTCCGAACTCCTCCCACACCCGAGTTTTTGCTTCAGTCACTGCCTGAGCCGCGTTCCGCTTGGCCTGTCGGTACCTGTCAGCTGCCTCCGAAGTGCCACAGGCTAACCAAGCCCAATAGGACTCCTTCTTCAGCCTGGTGGCTCCCTTCACCTCTGCTGTCCACCATTTGGTTCGGGGATTACCACCACGACAGGCACCAACCACCTTGTGGCCGCAGCTCAATGCAGCAGCTTCAGCAAAGGAGATGGTGAACATGGTCTGTTCAGACTCAATGTCCCCAGTCTCCCTCGGAATGCTGTTGAAGCTCTGCCGGAGGTGTCCGTTGAAGATCTCACGGACTGGGGCCTCTGCTAGGCGTTCCCAGCACACCCTCACTATGCATTTAGATGCACCGGGTCTGTCCAGCACCTCCCCTGCCACCTGATCCAGCTCACCACCAGGTGGTGATCAGTTGATAGCTCAGCCCCTCTCTTTACCCGAGTGTCCAGAACTTATGGTCGCAGGTCTGGTGATACAATTACAAAATCGATCATCGACCTGTGGCCTAGAGCGTCCTGGTGCCATGTGCACTTATGGACACTCTTATGTTCGAACAATAGAGTGTTTGTTATGGCCAAACTGTGATTTGCACAGAAGTCCAATAACAAAATATCGCTCGGGTTCAGATCAGGGAGGCCGTTCCTGCCAATCACACCCCTCCAGGTCTCGCTGTCGTTACCCACGTGAGCACTGAGGTCTCCCAGTAGGACAACAGAGTCTCCAGGTGGAGCACCTTCCAGCACCCCACCCAGGAACTCTAAGAAGGCTGGGTACTCTGAACTGCCACTCGGCGCATAAGCGCAGATGACAGTCAGGACCCGTTCCCCGACCCTAAGGCGCAGGGAACAAACCCTGTCATCCACCGGGAAGAACCCCAACATACAGGCAGCAAGCCGAGGGGATATTAGAATACCCACCCCAGCCCACCGCCTCTCACCAGGGGCAACTCCAGACTGAGACAGAGTCCAGCACCTCTCCAAAAGACTGGTTACAGAGCCCAAGCCATGCGTATAGGTGAGCCGGACTATATCTAGCCAGTACCTCTCAACCTCACGCACTAACTCAGGCTCCTTCCCCACCAGAGAGGTGATATTCCATGTCCCAAATGCCAGTCTTGGTAGCCGGGGATCAGTCCGCCAGGGCCTCCGCTCCTGGCTGCCGCCCGGCACACATTGCACCCGACTGCTATGGCGCCTCCTGTGGGTGGTGGGCCTGCGGGAGGATGGGCCAATATCCCCTTTTTCGGGCTGTGCCCGGCCGGGCCCCATGGACTAAGGCCCAGCCACCAGACGCTCACCCTCGGCCACTGTCCCCGGGCCTGGATCTAGGGCGGGGCCCCGGTAACCCTATCCCGGGCAGGGTAAACTGTTCCCTCAATGTTTTCCACATAACGGTCTTCTGAATCGCTCTTTTTGTGGTCCCTCACCCAGGACCAATTTGCCATGGGAGACCCTACCAGGGGGCAAAAGCCCCCGGACAACATAGCCCCTGGGATCCCTGGGACACACAAACCCCTCCACCACGATAAGGTAGCGATTTACGGAGAGGGAACTGTATACAGATGTTCTATATTGCTATACAGAGGGGCAGATATACAGATGTACTATGAACAAATATACAGAGGTACCGATGTGTGGTAATCTACAGAGTGCTATGAATATAGCTACAGTAGTGGAAGAGTAGCACTCTTGAACAGTGAACAGTGAACAGTGTAAGTACGTACTGTAATGTGAGCATACAGTGAATGTTCATGGTCATTGGGAGGGATGAGGGGGAGTGTAGATGGTTAAGTGACTGTGAATGGAAAGGTTCAGCAGGGGACTGAGTTTAGTAGGGTGACAGCTGTGGGGAAGAAGCTGGTATTAAACCTGCTTATTATAGAGCCTTCTGGAGGGGAGGAACTAGAAGAGTTTATTGGGAAGATATAGTCCCTGGGAATGATGCATGCCCAGCATAGACACCTCTGCTTGTGGACATCCTCAATGGCAGGACGTGGAGTCCCTGTGATGCGTTGGGTGGTTTTCACCACCTGCTGCAGTGCCTTGTGGTCAGCAACAGAGCAATTCCCATACCAGACTGTGACGCAGTTGGTCAGGATGCTATCTATTGCACAGCAGTAGAAGTTACCCAGTAAGTCAGCAGACAGGTGATTCTTCTTCAGTGTCCTCACGAAAAAGAGGCGCTGATGGGCCTTCTTGACCAGGCTGGAGATGGAGATGTCCCCAGGAACTTGAAGCTGAAAACCCATTCAACAGCTGTGCCATTTATGTAGATGAGGACATGGGTGTCTCTCTTCTCCTTCCTGAAGTTCACAATGAGCTCCTTGGTTTTTCTGGTATTCAGGAGCAGGTTATTGTCAGCACACCATACAGCTAGGTCCTTTACCTCTTCCCTGTAGTTAAAGTCATCGTTGTCACTGATGAGACCAATCACTGTCGTGTCATCCACAATCTTGATGATGGAGTTGGATCCATACCTAGGTCTGCAGTCATGGGTGAAAAGGCAGTAGAGGAACAGGCTCAGCACACAGCGCTGTGGAGTGCCAGTGTTGAGTGTGATGTTGGTAGAGCAGTCATGGCATGACCTAACATGCTGGGTTCTGTTGGTCAGAAAGTCCATGATCCAATTATACATAGAGTTGCTGATTCCAATTTCCACAAGTTTAGTGATCAGCTTGGAGGGAATAACTGTACTGAATGCTGAGCTGAAGTCAACAAACAGGATTCTTGCACAAGTATTCTTGTTGTCCAGGTGTGAGAGTGCACAGTGTAGTGCTGTGGATACAGCATCCTCTGTACTCCTATTGCTTCGATAGGCAAATTGGTGAGGATCCAGTGTATGGGGAAAGCATGTCTTGAGGTGTGCCAGGACCAGTCGCTCAAGGGACTTCATAACTATGGGTGTGAGTGCTACAGGGCAATAGTCGTTCAGGCACGTTGATTGTTTCGGCACTGGCACAGTGGAGGTGTTCTTGAAGCACGCTGGTACTACTGACTGGGCAAGCGACAGGTTAAAGACCCCTGCAAGCTGAAACATATATATCTTATATATATATATATATATATATATATATATATATATATATATATATATATATATATATATATATATATGAAGGTATAGGCTAATTAATGTGTTTTTGACATTGTATACTTATTCCACCTATATCTGCTGATGTGCTCTTTAATCCAAATTATATTTATTAAATAAATAGTCCTTATATTCTTTTAAACCTTATATTTAGTCTGAATGCAAATATGACATAGGTGTGATATGTTTTTATTTAAAACAATGCATATTAACTAGGAAATGCTTCATCACCATCTTCATAGCATCGTTGTCATAATCACAATCATCATAACAACACAACACATGTAGATTTCTGAGCAGTGTAGTCTCAGAGGCCCTTGGTCATCATGGCTGCTGCAGTTTTTACGTAACAAACTAGAATTTATTGTTCTTTATGCACACAGACTATAGGAACAGGATCAAGCTAGCTAAGATACTTAGCTACAAACAACACAAGACCTGCAGACCAGGGGGTGAGAGGACAGTGTTTCTGGATTCAAAGACAGAGTTTAGCTTTTGCTTTCGTTACGGCGCTACCTCAGAGTCTCTAAAATTCAAGGTTATATCACACAGTATTTAATGTCAGCATGTGCATCCATGAAGACGTCCAATGTGAAGCTAATTTGGAAATTGCTTTTGCTTGAGCGCTTTCTGCATCTTTTCAGGTTAGTGAAGCAGCCATTGTTATTAAATTTTGACAAATTTTAAGTTATAATGTACACCCAAGGTGTTTTGAACTCTATGATGAGATGCTCTTTCTGGTCATCAGTCAGCTCTCTTGCATCCAGAAGAGCTAGACTTACTTTTTCTGACCTTTTCCAAATTGTTCTCATTGTAACTTAAATACACATTGAACATAGTTATTATATTGTAAAAACAATCCATTAAAAATAAGCTTGTAGATACAGATTTTGACATCTTTGTAATTGCAATATAGACAGAAAGTATCTTCATAAATGCAAATACTGTTTCTTATTTTAAAATAACTCTGTTTGCACATGATTGAAATATTACCCAAGGGCTTCCAGTCGTTCATCATAACAACAACTCTGCCATACTTTGTGAAGTAAAAAGTCCAATCCTCGATGCCTACTTTACCTACCTACAGAATTCCTGTGATAATATTAGCCTCATCATGGAAATCACTTAATTAGGAAAATTAAACACCTTTTTTGCCTCATTCCAGTTTAAGATTACAGAAGATGCATTGGCAATTCTAAATGAAAATTTTGGAGCATTTAAGGAACATGTAGATACCTGTCAAAAGGTAGGTGTTATTATTTATAGTACAAGTACTTTCCAATCAACATTTGCCATCATATCCAGAGTTTATGTCAGTATATTTAAATGAAACACAGACATTACCTGTGTGCATGAAATACACACGCAGGGATATAATTTGGTCCTCCTGGAAATACTAATCCTGTACAAACAGGGATTAAGTCGCATTATGAAAAAATATTTGTAGGAGATAAAGCCACTGCTATTAAATTTAAAAAAAAAAAATACATGTTAGAGCTCTATGCCAAATGATCCCAACCAGATTAACATTAGGCATAAACTGGTAAACTCTTTCTATGCTTCTTTCAGAAACCTTACCAGCTAGTCAACACAAATAAATGGAAACAACAAAGAAATGTTACACAGATATTTAAATCTAAAACAGAACATAGAAGCCATTAACACAATAAAACACATACATCATGAATTGATACAGAAAAACCGTAAACGGCTACTTTAAACGATTCTGGATTGTTGGGCCAACACACCATAGAAGACTAGTATAATAATATGTATCTGCATCATACCCAGATATAAGATAACACACTATTAATATAAGTTTATTCGCAGCCAATCACAAATTGAGAGGGAACGATAGTTTTAGTATGGGGGGAACTTAAGTTAGTTATTGTACTCTGCTAACTGTAAAATAATAACGTTTACCAGGCCATAGATAGGGATACTCATGAAAACACTACGTAAAGAGCAAACAATCAAACCGTTTATGTGACTGCACTGAGAAACGAGTGTTAATCAAGTGATTCCTCTCAAATTAATGATAATTACGTTTTCTTTTTAAACACAAGGACTCTTTGGCAGTGACATTTTCATGCAACTTCCATTGCATATTGCAGACTGTTCAAGAAAAACAAACAGACAAGACTATGGGAGAAGGGATGCACAAAAGGATGGAGTCTTTAAGGAGTGTGAAAAAAACCTCCTCAAATAGCACTGGATAGAGAAAAAAAAGATAGCGAGATAAAGGGATGAGAAGGAGGAGGGGTAAAAATAGCAGCTTTTTTAGTTTAATCCCTCTTTTTTAATAATCCCTCCAGGCAATTCATCCATCTTAGAAAGAAAGAAGGAGGACAGGACGGAAAGAGAGAGGCCAGAGGGAATCTGTTTAGGGAAATAAAGTGCACAAGCCTGAAGTTTGTAGTTTATAGATGAATTTTTGTAGTCCTTGCCAGAAAACCAGGATTCTCAGAGAGTTTTTTTATGCCATAGTAGCAAACTTTCACCTCTGATAGGTGAAAGGAGTTTCAAAATGAGTTCAGAACAAAGAGCATGTGCTTTAAAGCAAAGTCTGTGGTCCTTTGGATCTCAGTAACTGTGGTGTAATCTTCCTTGATCCAGAAGCATAGTCCAAGTAACACCAGAACATGGATTTGATCTGATTCTTTTGATCTGTCCGGACATTTATCATAACCATCTTAAGCATCAAACAAGTAGGAGCTTTTTCTGAAGCAGGTGAATACAGCAAATTCAACATTCCAGTCATATGGTTTAATCCTCCTTGAGCTGATTGATAAGATCCAAGTCAGAATCTCATGGACAGCTTCACTTTTGAATACCTCCAGGCTCGAATTAGTCCACAGAAGATCCAGAGCAAAAGTGAAGTCTGATCCGAACAGGCCAGAGTCCCACTAATGTGATAAATGAATGCTCATCTGTAAATCCAAATGGTTTTCTGTTACATATATCAGATCTAGCCTCAGTATCTTTCCTTTGATAAAGTAGTAGATCGGATTTCCATCTACAAATCGTCTTAATTTTCTATCAGCTCTCCTCATTAATGTCAGTTTCTTTCTTGAGGTCTTGGAGGTTGAGGAGAAATCAGAGGAGGATCAGTCCAGAAGAGAGTGAACGGGTCTGTGCTCAGGTCTTGGTTTCTTGAGGGGTTTACTGGCTTTGGAGAGGCTGAGAAGGAGAAGGTTACAGATAAACTGAGAACTGCAGGATACTTCCTGATACAAGAAATTCTTCTCATATTGGTCCAGTCAATACCGTACAAATTATGAATCCCTGATATCTCAGCCCAGGTTTACAAAAACTGGCTCACCGTGCACCATGAGTGTTCTGTAACTACTTAAATGATATGTTTCATACTGAGAGAGAGGAACCAATTTTTTTTCTCCTAGCCAATATACTGGTAAATTCAACAGCAGTAGGTGGCTGGTAGGCGAGTTGGAGGGATGTTTGGGAATGAATACTGCAGTGAGAACGGGTCCAAATGGAAGAGAGAATCTGGGAGCAGATAAGGTATGTGTGTGAGGGAGTATGTTAGAGAAAACGACAGAGTGGAGGAGGTTAAAAATAGAAAAAGAAAGGAAGACAAAAAGTGGGAGAGGTGTCAGTTTGAGAGTCCCAGGGAGAGATACTATAACCGTCTGTGTGTTTAAAACAAGCTCTTCCATCTCTCATCTCTTTGAGCCCTTTTAATTTTCACCCTTTTCATCCCTAAGCCTTTGACGTGCCAAACCCCCATGCCATCACTCCTTTAGGCAACAGAGGAGATCTGTTTCTCATCCCTGTCCTCTCCATCAGCCTCTCCATCCCCCATTAGCGGTTGCCTCTTCTTTAGCTCTCTCTGGTATTTGGCCATCAGGGAGGCGTAGATACAGCCGTAAGCCGCGGCAGCCACCATCATTATGCAAACAATGCCACACACCACGCCGGCAATTACAACCGTACCAATGGCGCGCCGCACGCTTACAGGTCGGTAGCGAGAGCGGGTGCAGTCCTGTGGAGCCTCTCCACCTGTTCCCCCACTTCCAGTGTTTGAAGAGGAATCATCAGCAGTGCTGCCGCTGCTGTCAGAAACTGGCGTCGACCCGCTGGGATTGAGAGCGTTCCTGCTGCAGGGAGGACCGCCTCCTTGTCCCGAACGAGAACCCTCACCCCCTCCGTTCTCATCTTCGAGTTGGAGACAGTAGTTGAACATTTCCACCGGAACGCCACGGATGTCTCGCCCACGCAGATCTTTCGGTAGTGTGCACTCCACCGCATCCACCTTCCCCCCTAAATGGAGAGAGACAGAGGTGTAGAGACAAGAGGACAGTGAGAGGTAATTTATAAAGCGCCTTATGTCGGTAAAGCACTACCAATTAACGGAAAACGTAGGAAAGACTTGGTCGGGGGTGGCTGTGCCAACACTGGGATGAGTCATACATCACTTCACAGACACCAAGTTTACTGTGCCCGCAACGCTAGGTTGGAGATAGCCTCAACTAAACCCTTGTATAATTCATGAGATGACATGCCTGGCTTCAGCAAAAAGCGGTAGCATGTGTAGACAGGAGAAATATCTGAGTCACTAATTCCCACTGGTGGCACGAGGGTACAGCCCTGCAAACACAGTATTCGTAACAAGGTCACATGCTAGAAAGCCATTGATCTGCATTTTCAGATAGGGCAGGTTAAGTGACAGAAACAATAAGATAAAAGCAATGCAAAACAGAAAGACAGAATGAGTATTTAGCCCCCAGATTTTTATCTCAGCCTGTGACAGAAGACTCTTTTACAAACACATCTTTCTCTACAAATATCTCCAGATATTACAGCTGTGCATATATAGTAGTCAACACAGGCTGCTCTCAAGCTTTGTCTTACTTTCTGCAAGACTGCTACTGCCATGATTACATGTTGAGCTATGAAATGTCTTCATGCAATTTGTCTGCTCATCTTATGATGTCCAGTGTCCTATGAGGTGTACTGAACTTAGCAGGAGTTAAGCCCAGCAAAGCAGAAGAGAGCAGAATGAAGCAGAGAGGAGAATAGAGCATAAAAGAGAAGAGATGCTTCATTAGCGGGGCAGCTGGGGCCCAAGGCACTGAGGTGAATGTAGATTTTTACACATGAGGAGAAAGAGCGGAGAGCAGCTGCGGTTATCTGATGTACTAACAGCCCACAGAGACACGTGGATACAGTACAAGGAAGCGCACAATGAGCGCGTTAATGCGCATTATCACACTGATGCGCTTATATTATACAGCCAGAAGCACGGTGTTGCAGAAATGGAAACAAATACCCAGCCACATAACCTCTCGTTTCTGCCCACTCCTTCGTGACCCCATTCGGCCTGTTGTCCTTTTCCCTCAGTTCAAATCAAGCGTAGCCTTTAAAAGTTCTTGTAACATAAATCAAACAGCCACCTCTGTACAGCAGCCACTCCATCCAGTGTTTGAAATCGCGGAGGTTGCAGTCACATTCCCAGGGGTTATGGCCCAGTTCCAGGTGTTGCAGATTGGCCAGCGGCTCAAATGCTGCCCTTTCCAAACCATGAAGCCTGTTACCCGCTAGGGACAGCCACCTTGGAGTAAAAGTAATAATAATAATAATAGTTTAGTAGAATTATATCAGAATAATCAGTGTTGTATGGGTATGTAACGCTTAAAATTGAGGGGAAAAAAAACAAAACAGAATTATTTACTGAAAATGTTTGGTACTACTACTATCAGTCTTACTGGTTATGTCAACATTGTTGCCTTGGCCTGACTAACACGAGTAGTGCTGCTTAGTTTCTGTGCCAGCTGGTCAGCATAGACACAGTGTCTTCAGAAAGGTTTCCAACATTTTCACCTTCTTCTATGAAATTACAATAATCTTATAATCTTCTGATTATGTTAACTAAGATCTCTGCGCTCTCCTTCTGGAACATTATCCACGACTCTGACCTTGTAACTCATGAGAGAATATTACATTGTTCATAATTCTGGATCGTGATCTTACTCTAGTGTTTGGTCCTGTAAGTGAGCACCCGATTAAAATCAGTGTAAATGAATGTATTCTGGTGTGTACCTACCTTAGGCTCTGCAACTCATCCAGTAGGCCGAGAGGAATTGTGGACAGACCATTCAATGACAGGTCTAGACTCTGAAGACCGCTCAGACCCTGTAGAAACATCAAAAGCAGGCCTTTGTTTGATGGTTGGGCACTTTTTTTCATAAAACCCACTGGCTTTACACATCTTTCCCATGTAGCTACTGGCAGCTACTGATTTTAATTTACATTTCCAAGTGAAGTGATGACACAGACTTATCCTACTGACTGTTCTGATTTAGTGGATGAAAGTGCTGGGAAAATGGTTTGTTACTAATTTAACACCTGGACAGGGGCCCAATCTTTTAAGTATAACTGCTCAGGTTGGCTCGATTAAGCACAGCCCGTGAAGTTCAAATCCAGACGCTTAAGCTTTAGCTTTGTGGTATCAGCTTTGTTTTCTTTTTCAGTCACATTCAGTACACTGTAATGATAATACATATCACCCAGTACACGGAAGACAAAGACAGGTTTTCCATGCATTTTAGCAGGGAATATTTGAGTGTCCTATGTGATTTGTAGTTGGAATAATGCCATTTATTCTGTATTTAGTGAGCAGTGTTGAAGGCTTTACGAAGTATGGTGCTGTGTAATTTAGAGTGCCTACCTGGAAGAGGTCTCTGTCCATTACTGTTAAGGAGTTGTTGCGCAGAGTCAATCTTGTCAGGTTGGACATGTCTCTGAATAATCCGGCTGGTAAATTATCCAAGTAATTATTAGAGAGGTCCAGTTCCTAAAAAACACATGCAAATTATGCACAATTTAGACACTGGTGGTAGCTGATGATGTTTTTGAGTATTACAAATAACTTTAACTTAATCTGGCACTTATGTTTAAAATAACTAGTGGTGTTTTGGTGGGTATGAAAATCTGAATTAATCAAAAACTGCAAACGTTTCATTGTACATTAAGCCTTGACAGGAAACAGAAGCAATTACTTCTATCTGATATGGTAAATAAGAGACATTCATAAATAAAGAGCAGCCAAGTGTTGTAACTAATGAGGTTGTATTCATTGCACAGAAACTATCAATTGTTTTGTTGCTGCCAGCCACAGTAAATGCAAATTTTTCCTGCAAAACCTTGAAAATGTCAACTTTTTCTTAACTTTTCAGACTGAGATCAGAGGTTTTCTGCAGTTTGCTCAATATAAGATCCGCCAGACAATATCACTTATTGTGCTGCCCACACAGTGATGAACAACAATGTAACAACAACCCACAACATGTTCAGCTTTGAGGCAAAGAAAAATTTCACAACCTCCAGAGAAGTGAGGTTAGCAAAGGCAGCTGCTCCCAGCGAGGCGAGTTTATTGTTGGTTAGCAGGAGTGAGCGGCTCCTTGGAGGCAGGAGGTGCAAGGGAGGCAGAGAGGAGAGACCCCGGCCTCTGCAGTCCACCACCAGGCTGTCCGAGGAGCAGAGACAGGGAGGAGGGCAGGAGCAGGTTGGCGGCAGCAATGCAGCTAGGAGGCAGAGGACACAGAGGAAGACTGGGGGAAGAGAGAAGGAGGGAGGAAGCAAAGGAAGGAGAAAACACACTTGTGAATTATTATTTCAATTATGTGTACAACCGGAAGGGACTGGAGGGAAAGTGTAAATTATGATTATGACTTTAATTAAAAAGTAAGTGCAAGAATCATTATCCAGCCCATGATAAGTGTCTGTGAAATAGCCTCTCAATCTACGACGTTAATAGGAAGCAGAAACAATGATTATCTTTGATGCCAGTGAGGATGTTAAAGTTGTGTCAAATACACAGAACTGTACAGTTTTATGTAGAGAAAGATGTAAACGAGAATTAAAGAGGAAAGGGAAACAGACTCGGAGAAGTGGTTTTTGATTTGATTTTTCATTTCCATGATTTAGAAAGCGTTTTATAAACTGCACAGAGAATCTGATTCATCGCTGTCTGATTGAAAGTTGCAGAAGAGATTTCCGCTACAAATCTGAGAAATCATGCAAACTTGAAACATGTTCCGCCTGAACTATCACAGCTGAACCAAAACAAGACTCAGACTAGTTACCGTGTCTCTCTTTCCCTTCTCTCTGTGTGTGTTTGTGTGCATCTCATGAGGGAAATCCCCTTTGTTTTATTTCATTTTCAGATCCTTGTTTTCCTGCAGACTACCGTCATTTCGTCATTTCTGCTCATTATCTCTGTTTATTTCTCCTGTTACATCCTTCCTCTTTGTTTCAAGTTTTCCTCACTGTTCTTTCTTTTTTTATTACTTCAAACTTTTTTTTTACTCATTCTTCTTCTCGTTGTTTCTCTGTGTGACCTAACATCTGTCTGTCTCTCTCTCCCTTCAATAATTTTCCCTCTCCCACTCGAGTCTCTTTATCTTTCTCATTCCCTTTTACTCCAAGTCTCTCGGCACTGCTCTGTATTCCCTCAGTGTCTCGTTACAGTGGCTGACTTTCTTTCCATCCAATTGCTTATCGGCACAACTTAGGCTTTATCTCTCTCTGTGCATGAGTGTGTGTGAGTGTATGTGTGTGTGGGCATGTGTTTGTGTGTTAAGCAGCAACAAAGCGTAATATTAAGAAAACCACTTTGTCTATACTCCAGACACAGACACAGCACTTTCTACATCCTGACAGGACTCTTTGTTTTGCCACCAGATTTCATCTCTTACATCATCTGCATATTATTAGCATTTAATTTTTAGCGCACAACTCCCTTTTGCCACACTAAATCTCGCTCACTCCCTTGTTGTTATATTATTTTTTATCTGCATTCAGGTTCATTCCCCCCCTCACCACACACAGTGGTTCAGATGGCATTTAACGCTCTGAATATGACAAATCTCAGTGAAATAGATCTTTGGTTGCCAGACCACATAGCTGAAAAAAGAGAAAACAACATGATGAAGGTCAGAAGGTATGAGTGATATGAAAGTCATATCATTCTTCTAAAGCCGCTTTTCTTTCCTCAGGGCTTCTGTATCTCATTACTGATAAAATATGAAGTTTGTTATGGCGCAGTGAGAAAGAGCATTAATAATATAAAGTTTTATTCCTTTTGAACTGGTTCTAAATTGACTTTCAGTGAGGAAGAAAACCAGGAAATTCACTACCAGAAAGTGAACTTTAGCCTAATTAATCATAAATGAGAAGTCCTTCAGAATGGAATGAAGGGCTGACTGATGCTGAGATAAATGTATTAATGGACGTATTTGTAGTCTCATGTCGAATTGTTATATAGTCTACTGTATAGTTTATTGAGCACATACACTAAACGAGCTTTATTCTATAGGATAAAATGCTATAGCCAAAATCATAATCAGTGTATATTCATTCAAAATTTATTTTATTGTCTTTTCTAAAACTTTAAACTCTTTAAGCTAAAACTGTAAAGAAAAAAAATTTGCTTGATTTATAACAAAAGCCTAAAACAAAAGCATCATTGTGAAACAGAATTGGCTTTTTATTTCAGTTATGTTTTTACTGATAAACTTTAATAGCCTTAAAATGTTACTGATAAAAGCCAAAAACAGATTTGAAATTAAAATGAGATTATTCACTCGGAGTTTGCAATATAATTAAAACTACAGCAGTTAAATAGAAGTCAGCACTCAGTAATTTAGAACTATAATTTTCCTGTTCTAACAATTATCATCCAACAAATATCTTAAAAGGTCTTTTTTTAAGTTATTGCTTCTTGTTTGCCCCTCTTTTCTTTTCAAATCCAAGAAAAATACCAATTTTTTCGAGAGCATGATTTTTTTCTAAGCTAGTTGTTTTCCTCCCCTGCCTGGCTATTCATGAGTTTGCAACCACTTGGAAAATCTTGTCACCAAGGAAAAATGTACTGTGTGCCACAACCGGTTGCTTAAAGTTGCTGGCTATCACCAGGTGAAACTGCACCAGATCCACTTTGCAGTTTCTTTTGTCACTATCAGATTGCCTTGGCAACTCATATTTTGCATTTTACTCATCAACTTGTCTGAAAACAAACCCTAACTAAGTAACTGCTAACCATTAGTAAAACACAAACCAGAAACTGAGAACGCTGTGACTTACTGCTACTACCAGCACAGGACCACATACCTCTGTGCAACCAATTTCATGCTAGTGATTGCCGGCAGCCTTTAGAAACCAGTCTCCAACCAGTTGCGGAATACACTCTAGTGATTTCCAGAGGGTCACTAACCTGTCTCCAGATATGGTGAATGGGACTTTAGCGGTTGATTTCACAGCGACTTTCACCAGCCTCCATCAAACAACTCAGGTAATAGTGGAATACACATTTTTCTCTCATTGCCAGATGGTTTGCTAACTGTTCTTTAGGCCTGTGTGACTGGGGAGTGATCTTACCAACTTCTGATCATGTGAAAGTGGTATAGAGTTTCTCATCTAAAAACTTTGCAAGACAAAATAAAGCTCATTCCCCCATTTTTTTTTAAATCTTGAATTTCTTAGATGATGGTAGCAATTAAAGTTGTTTCCAAGCAAGAATTGCTATTTTGGTTTCTTAGCTTATTTGTGAGCTACTTTCCCTCATTCTTGATAAATTTAACTAAGCACTTCATTTGTTCCTTTTACATAATTCTTTTAATCATAATATTACATGATTAAGAGAATTTAGACTTGCACTGGTGCAGAAATAGTCCCTTTTTTCTCACAGTTTCCTTTCCAGACAGAACATGACCTCCCTCACTCAGGACATTGCCCTATTTTACATTCTGATCCAAAGAGCTTCAGCAAGTGAAGGCTGTGCCCTCATAAAAAAGTACTAGTGCTCTAGAACTCTCTCTATCCTACAGTATAATCTTAATCTCTGGGAAAAATTAACTCCACTTCACAAATGGATAAAAGGAGAGATTTTTATAGTATCCCGAAGCTTCCTGTGCCGTCTGACTTTGTAGTGGAAACGCTTTAGAGTGCCAGGCTTTCACTCCAGCAGCTCAGTAGGAATCTAGAAGGCTTTTGCTATACAGTGGCTTTGAATTTCCCAAAACAGGTTGGAGCTATTTGTAAAGGTACAGTAGTGCAGGAGATTTGCGAGGATAATGTAGCTCCGAGGTAGAAGCACTGTTATACAACTGAGAGAGCAGAACGGAGCTGGAGAGAGAGAAATTGTGTTTATTTTTCTCCTCTCATATAATGTCACATTTTCAAAATGCGGTCGTCTTTGTGCACCAAAGAATACGTTTGCTTTATTTTGCAAAGGTATTCCTCCTCTCTCTCCACTCTCTCATATCTGTTGCCTAACACCGCCCCTCTCTTCTCCCATCCCTTTGCTACTGTACATTATAACTCATCCTCATCATTTGCTATTTTATCTAGGGATTGAGAGTAACGTAGTTTCTATTCTCTGTATGTCCTGTACATGTGGCAGAATTGACAATAAAGTTGACTTTGACTTTGACTTTGATCCGCTGCAACCCTCCCCTCAGTGCTGAAGCAGATCTTCCAACATTTATGAGTGGTTTTAGCTGCTCTCGTGGAGGTGGTGGTTGTTGTTTTTTTTGGCTTATTTTAGCTTCTCCAAATCCTCTCTGATGCAGCGCTCCACACAGCCAAACCAGAAGGAGGGAAATATTCTGCCACATTTAGAGGAAGACAGGGAGAATTCTTTCCAAATAAGTTAAGTGGTTCTGTGCAGTTTAGCTCAGTCCAAACAGACTTCAGACTGAATCTTTTATAAGAATTCCCTAACACAATCCGTAAAAGCGCTGACATTCTTGGGAAGTGTGGGCTGGCGATGCTCTCAGCGATGGGAAACAAACTAAGACGCAGCATTAAAATGCAGAAGTGTGTTTGTGTTCGATCAAGGCAACTCTAAGGGCAGTATCGCTCGTCAGATTCTAAACAGCCTCATCTTGTTGTCAGAAGTGACAGTCATGAAACTTTTAGACACCAAGCAGCTCAAACCTGAGGAGTATTAATAATCAATGGTTGCTGCCTTGGATTCCAAATCCATGCATATTTCTTACCATATTAGAATGAAAATATAGTGTGTTTGTGCAATAATAGGCACATTCTTAATTGTTAATGAAGGCTGAAGAGTTTCTCTTGATGAAGAAAATGCATATTTCTTAACCTCTTTTCCGACTTTCCAATTATATTTTAATAAAACGACTGATCATTAGAGCTGTTTGTTTTTAATTAACATGATAGCTTGCCCACCCATTTACAATGTATGTGTGCTGGTTTTTGTGTTTGAAGTTGTGCGAGAGTTCAAATGGCATATCTATCGTAAGTAATCTCTGAAAGAGGATTATCCCTGCCAGTGTATGTTTGCATATTCATGTGTGTCCTTGTGTTTCTGTGCGCAGTCAGTTGTTTCCCTGGCAGCGATTTCTGTCTATATAGTTTCTCTGTATATGGAAAGGATTGCAGGGTCATGGCTGGTGCTGACATACGCATGGAAATACATGCACGTTTTAATTAAACGGACAAAAGTTCTGCACTGTACATACTTTGAAACTACAGTTTAATGTAAGACAGTAACTTCTTGATATAAACTAAAAAGGGACTTTTTTGGTTACTATTGTTTTGTTTCTTTAATGTTGTTACACTACTATATTTAAATACCTTATTGCTGTAAGTTTAATGCTTTTTTAAATTAAGTTTCTCTGGTTCAAAATCGAGCTTTTGGGCATTTAAGCAAAGAGCCTGTACTATCTCACTGAACGGTATAAATGCATTTTCCTGTTATAACAGGCCATGTGATAGGATGACATATATTTATGTTTGAGTAAATTAAATGCCACTTAAAACCACTTAAAACTGTTTTTTTTATTTTATTACAATGCTAGTGATTTTCTTTCTTTTATATGCAGGAAAAGCCCTGATGTGCTGACCAGGCTCTCAGACTCACCTTATGTTTATTTTATTTCTTTTCTTGAATTAAGAGGTGAAACTAATAGCATTACTGTATGTTGTGATGAATATGTTACTTTACAGTATCTTCTGAATTTTTGTAGCAGTACAGTATCGTTGTTACATGTTACAGTATGGGATGACCTTTGCAGTCCTGTGTACCTGGCAATGTTTGACAATGTCTCCAAGGTAACGGCTTTTGACACCTCAGGGGCCTCTTGTGCCTGTAAGTTTATATTCAAGGGCCCTTGGGTGACACTGAACCCAGGAATGATGTCATCAGCTCCGGCACTACTGTTACTGAGCCCAGTTGTATGTTACCAAGGGCCAAGCTGTTTTCCATGCAAGCGACAGACTTGCTGCTATCTTGTTACGAGGAGGACCAGCTGTCCTCCGCGCAGCAGACTCACAGGCCCGTGTTTCTTCACTCTTTTTTTCATTATGCTCGGAGTTTAAAACAAATCCATTGCTGCTATTAGAGTTTAATTTTTGGCACAATTGCCAATACCACATAACGCCCTTGATATAACGTTAAAGCACACCTTTATGCGAATAAGATAATAACCCCAAAAGTCCTCATCCAGGCATCCATCCAGCTAATTTTGTGATCAGGTGATAAATCAGATAAACTGTTACTGGTTACAGCTTTTTGAATGTACACATTAATTTTTTTCCGTGACTGTTTTGTTTGTTTAAACGCTTGGGTAAGGGCACTGGTTTGTGTGAAGCAGGTGATTAATGTGCCCTTAAGGCTAATGCAGAGTCCCAGGTTGGAATCTGCCCCGAGGCCCCTGATCTTTCTCCCAGCTTTCTACTCTTCTGTCCACTGTCTTCTCACAACAAAGGGGAAAAGGGCAAAAATGTATTTTGGGGGGGGGAAAAAACAACCTAAACAAGCAACCTGCCCTTGTAGTTCTATGAATCCGTTGCATTCGCACACTTTCAGTATTTTGTATTGAAGTTATAGAATCTGCTTTAATCCTTGTTTGTTTTTATTTTCATATCACCTTAAATATGATAAATGCTGTACAAATATTATATATTATTATGTAAGTATATATCATTTAAAGCATGTGTTTGGTGCATTTTATTGACAGTTAGTGACTAGTGTGGTTTTCCTGAAGTTGAATGGCACACAACAAATATCTTAAAACCTGTCATATATAACGTGAAATCAACCATCTGCATTACATCAGAACATGAATTGTAATGTTGCCTGTTTTTCTACAGCAGCAGCAGCAACATCCATGTAATTTCTCAGAGGCTATAATATGCCTGATCTCAACTGTAACCCAAGACCTTATTTACTTAGCAGACAGAAAATAGCCAGCTAGTGTGTGTGTGTGACTGCGTGTGTTAATACCTCTACACACACACACAATACACTGCAGCACTACATGTGTTTTTGGCTTAGATAGATAGATAGATAGATAGATAGATAGATAGATAGATAGATAGATAGATAGATAGATAGATAGATAGATAGATAGATAGATAGATAGATAGATATTGTACAATGTCAGGCTCCTATCAGTACAGCTACATTATCAGTCATATAATGTTATTGGAGATAAGAGAGGAAAGAAGTTCTTCTTTGCCCCACATTATCTATTTTCTGTCATGCACCTTTCCGCCTGACTTTCAGGCACATCCGTTTATAATCGCTTAACCAAACGCAGGAAGTAATGGTCGCACACACTGACTCACAAACACACTGGTAGCATTTAAGGATAAGCAGGAACACAGTGTAGGGGTTTAGGCTGTACTCCTGCTGTCACTGTGATGAGGAGAGGAGAGAGTGTTTTCTTGCAAATCTTGATTTTTTTTAAACCTCTTCTTCCGGTAGGATTACCTCCAATTACCTCTCCTTCTCTCTTTCTTGCTCCCTTTCTTCTCTCCTTCCTGTTTACTCCAGCCCTGCTCTCATTCTCCATTTTTATCCCACCTGCTGCGTCAGTCTCTCTCCCCTGTCCATTTCTCCTGTGATGTGGCAGTAAGACAGTATCATTATTTTGACTTGCAGCGGGGAGTGGGTAATGTGTAGGCCGATCTGCCTCTCTAATTCCTGCTATTTGTATCAATTTGTAGTGGCACACGTGCTCGTTCACACAACAGTGGGCCTCGTGGGAGCGTGTGACATGCATTGACATTGTTGTTTGTGATAGTGGCTATTAATTAGCAAGAGTGGCAGGTAAGACAAAGAGATAAAGCAAAAAGGAGTTGGGGGGGGGGATCCACGAATTCATGCTTTGGCAAAAGAAAGCATCATTTTCAGGCAGTGTCAACACCTTCATTGGAGCTGCTGCACGTGGTACTTCACTGCAACACCAGCTCTTTGATGCACTATGTACTGACCAGTCACCAGGGCTGTAGTTCAAGGCTGAATACATTCAAATTTTGGAACGAAAAAGAAGGACGTCCGCCTTTTGATGTCGCATCAGCATCAACGTGACAGGAATAGAATACACTTTGCCTTGGATGTGTGACAAGTCGTAATGTATGCCCACTCATTCTTCAGACAGGATGGATAGGCAGATGGTATTGATCCACACACACGCAGACACACACACGCAAACTTCTATATATGAAATAGTTGTCATGCTGTGGTTTTTATGCCAGTTTCTTTTCTGAATCTTCAGTTGGCTATTTTGTAATTAAATGTGTTTTAACTAAATTTTTAGCATCATATAATTAGAATTGAATTCACAGTATTGTTAAAAAAGACAGTACTCCATCCAAGCACTTTGATTCTTTTTAACCATTCTGTTGGAGATTTGCTGCTGTGCTTGGCATCATTGTCTTGTTGCATGACCCATGTAAATGTTATGGCCTCACATTAGAATACTTGTCTGCTCTTGTCTGTAAAAGGACGCTATTGCAGAAGTCTTGCGGTTTGTTCAGATGCAACTTTGCGAACTTAAGCTGTGCTGCCACGTTCCCTTGAACTGAACTGAACTGAACTGAACGCTTGTTCAGTTCAGTCTTTTTCTAATTGTACTGTCATAAACTTTAACCTGTAACATGCTAACTGACCCCTGTAAAGTATGAGATGCAGCTGCATGGTCTGACCTTGGGGTGAATTTGCTGAGACATCCACTCCCTGGAAAAATGCAGCTTTGTGTTTACACACACCTGAATGCTCCAGACCTGCAAACATCTGTTTTTATAGATAATCAATAATTGAAGTGCATTTAATTAGCAGCACCTGACTGCTCCTTACCCTCTTAATTCTTGTGGAAGCAGTGAGAGTGAACTTCAGTCACAGGACTGAAAAAAACCCTCCTTTTTATATGATTGTAATATATAAATTTAGAATGGTCTGAAGTAGCTGCTCTGATCCTGAATTTAGAATTAGTTCCAAAGTGCTAGAAATCTTTTTTTTCCTTATTGCATGACCTTTTCAGAGGCTTTTATTTTTTTTCACAAGGACTAAATGAGGACATCTCAAAACGCTGTGTTATCGACCATTAATTTAGGACCATTATCAGCCATTTTCTGTGATTACTTAGCCAGGAAAGGAGTATTTTCTGTCAGGAATAGCCTTGCTATGATCATTATAGCTTATCAGTGTCAAGCTAGATCTGTGCTAGATGTGCTGTGAGTGTGATACTGTATCTCTATCATTTGGCGAGTGTTAAAATGCTGTTTGTGGGGCTTAGGATTTATCTGCACCACAAACACCATCCAGTGGATTTATCCCTGCCAGTGTCCTTTGAAAGTAGGCCAGGACCATTTATTTGTGTGTTTCATCTGGCACATTCCTGTTGTACCTGCATCTAACCACACAGTGGTAAAAAAGAAAGAGCTGGCGGGTATATGCATGGGAGATTTCTGCATGCCTTTGAGCCGAGCTGTCACAAAATTAGGGCCACAACAAACTAGATTATAGCTCGCCACAATCAATCGCCATATTACAAGACACAGCTAATAAGCTGGCTATGGGAGCAAGCCACAGTGACCCTTTAGCAGATGATATTTACATATGCACAGAAAAAAACCCCAATAAAATATAATAACATATAAGAAAATATGAAAAGTTTATATGGAAAATTTGAAGTAATATTGAGTAAAGGGGAACAATATTAATTACATTTTTTTATAGAACAAAGAAACAATAAAGAGTAGAAATCCTCTTTCATTTTACTTTAATGAAGCAATTTTGTTTTTTGTTGACTTTAATAATTAGGATATTTATTTATTTCTTGCCTTACATTAAAATAGCTATTGATCGCAAACTTGAATTAGCCAGATGCTTTGTATGGTTTGCCAACGAGCTGTCATTCCAGTCTCATATAACACTATGTGAAGGGATGATCCTCTACTCCAGCCCTAATGCTGCACACACACAGTGTCCCACTGCGGTTGGTTTCATGCCAAACCCAACATCACAGCAGGGTTGAAAAGTGCCACTAGCTACTAACCACCTGGTGGTAGGGATTTTTTTTTCTTGCCTCTCGCCTTTATTTAGACAGCACAGCAGAGATAGGCAACGGGGGGGAAAGGGAACAGGGAATGACAAGCAGCAAAGGTCTAGCTGAGTGGGAGTTTATCCTGGGACTCTGAGATAAAGGGCATTTTAGCTCATTTGGTATGCATCTTGACTACCCTACAATCGACCCTAAATCATTACACTTTGTTAATCAATCAGTTTAACAACCTGGTAGCTGCTGCAGGTCGACCAAAAAGTACTTTTTATTGAAGCCATTTTACTGTTTTTAATGGCAGTCAGTTTGAAGCGGCTAAACTAACTGTGATGGCTAAATTCCAAACCTAATGCTACACCCTTAGTCAGTGCACTGTATTACAGCTAAGTCATGGTATTATGGCTTCACTCCAAGCAAATATTGTAACCCCAGCCAGTGTATTATATCGCTGTTCAAAGCCAAATCCCAACTGCTGTCATTCTCTCTTTCACTATCACTCTCTTGATTAGAAGCTCTGCAGCCAGGGATTTGTTTGGGGTTGGAACAAACACATAAGCTCACAGTCAGATCCTGTGTATGCTTATGTGTGTGTGTGAGAGAGAGTAGGAATTAACTGATACCTTCTTGTGTGCAAGTGTGTGTGTATGTGTCAGAAGAGTCTCACAGTCTGCTGGGATGGTGGAGTCCTGGAGGCACCATATGGTCTCCGTGCCGCTCATAGACCTCTCTGTTCTCCTCTTTCGCCTCTCCTCCTTCTTCCTCACTGTCTGCTCTCTTTCACTACACCTCTTTGATCTCACATCCCTCTTCCTCCTCATCTCTGCTCCCCACTGTTTCCCCGTTTTTTCTTGCTCCCTGTATTTCACTTTGTGTCACTCATGTATTTAACTCATTTAACTGTCATGTCTAAACTCTTTTAGCCGTTTTAGCCATTTTTCTTTAACGTTTCTTGATGGTGTAGTGTATCTATTTAGAGTATTTCTGGATTTTGGTCAAACTTGTGGAGTGCATGCTTTTCTAGCTCGTATATTCACCAGGGAATATAAAAGTCCAGATAGATATCTGGGTTGTTACCATACAAGAATTTCGAACTTGATACAGATACCCAGAAAAATACTTAACACCGTTTTCAATACCACAAGGGGGATTGTTTTTAAAGTAATGTGATAGTGGTTTGTGCAAATGCATGCCATGAACCATGCAGCTGGGTTTATTTCTTGTCTTCTGGTGGTTTGGCATCATATTTTCAGATGATCAAATAGAGTTGATAAAGTAGGCTGCCACTGTTTCGGTGTAGTTGCTGATAAACTTTTCTTTCCTTTAATCTGAGACTTTAAGAGAAACATAACACTTTTTAAAGGACAAATAATTGTGTTATCCTGTTAAATTAACATTGCCAGTTACAGCTGAGCAGGCCTGATAATGTTTGTTGCCTAGCTTGCACATTAACTTTATCATTAGCCATAGCTGCTAGCCACTACCTTAATGATAATGGCAGCTAATGTGGGTAATTGCTAATACTTAAACAGCTTGTTAGCGTGTGTGCTGGCCAGGTTGTGATAACGGTTCAATGAAAATGGGGGGAGTTCTGTGCGGCACTGTTGATATCAGCGTTGTTGCAAATAAATATCTAATCCTATAGTAATTTTAGTGTCAGTTAGTATCCGAGTATCAATTTTCCAGACAAAAAGGGTAAAGCATTTAAATACATTTTTGCATTTGATAATTTTATTTGGCACAACAACTGCAGAACACCCACAAGATGTCTGCCACAGCCTCCATCCATCAAGGCCAAAACTAGCAGACGCTGAAGAATACAAACACTTCCCAAAAGTCTCTCTCCATTTTTCTTCTTAATCCATTTTCTGTCCTTTGAACACACCATTCTTCAGCATTTTGCAGTTCGTGCAGAATTATAATGACAATTCAGTGGAAACACGTAGTTTCAAATCCTCCCTGTCAAATTCTAGCTCTGAATGAACTTCTTCAGCAACACGTGGGCTTCATGATTTGATTGTCATTGCTGGCGCTGATGTAATGAAATTCTTACTGCTTTCTACTCTCGATATATCCGTTTCTCAGTAAGTTATATAGTATATGTATGTGTTTGAATTACAGTCTCAGTGGAGAGAGCGGAGGGAGATTCTTTGCTTTGCAAGAGGCATACAGAACAACATTGAAAAAGCAGAGGGAAGACAGGGAAAACACCTGTTTTCAAAGAGTTTGGAAATATTTGTAATGCACATTATGTGCCGATCAAGTGCATTTATCTTAACTGAGAGAGAGCTTTGGCATCAACACAGCGTGCTTCTTTTTAATTCAGTGTAATTGCAAGGAAAGGCTCTGAGACGTTTGATGACAGATAGAATATTTTAGAGGAATTACTATTCCTGAACAGCTTAGAGTAGACCCTACAGCAAATATGCTACTAAAGCTTACGCAGGCATCCGAGTTAAACTGATTTGAATTAAATACGGAGATGAGAGAAGGTTGGAGAAAATGTAAAGTGCAGGTAGAGAGAGAAAGGAAGAGGTATAAGGTGCTGGTATGGAGACAACGAGAAGCTCAGAGGGAGGCATATCTGTTGACTTAGAGTTTCTGTGTGGGTGTTTGGAGGTTCAGACACATAGTGTTGCCCTGTTATTTAGTGTCCTCGGTGTTACACAGCAGTTTGTGGGGGCGTCTTTTTTTTCCCCCCCAGACACCTCAGGACCAATAATACCTTACCTCGCCAACAGGAAGACAAAGATCCCTGTTCTCTTAGTCTCTCTCTTTTGTAAAGCCATTCATTTACAGCATGTGCTCCTTCAGCATGCGCATGATGTAAAACAAAAGAGGAAAGGAGTGCCCTTGTGTTTGCCTATTAGCTGAAAAATTGGCTGGAATCGCTCAGAGAGTGAGAACCATTTGTGCCACTGTCTGCTCCACAACACACACACACACGCATACAGCTGTCCTATCTGTTGCTATGCCACCCGACTTCTGATGGATTTTTGTTTTGACTGAGTGTACGCGCAATATGAGACGAAGGGGGGAAAAAAGAAAAAAGATAATGGGTCCAAAGAGACTTGGATGCAGGGATGGACAGGAATAAAAGGAAGAGGCAAAGGGTGACAGGTGAAAAAAGGAGTGAGATGCAGAAAAAACAAAGACAATAAGTGAAAGGAAAGGAAATCTTGTTTCGGAAAGGAAGCGATAGGGTGAATTAAAGAAAGAAAATATCATATCACTACATCTCACTGGCTGGATTAATACAGTAATGTGGCATTTCTGTGGAAGCCTTGGCACGTGGCCACAGTATGCTCAGTGCCCTTGTCCTTTGAGTGCGCGCATGTCCGTGGGTATGTGTGTGTTCAATCATGCTGGCATGCAAATATTAGCAGCTGTCAAAACAGACAGTGTTCCTCCTTTCATGCATAGTTTGGAGTACAATAGACGTGAATAAAATAGACTGGAGTTGAGTCGGAGAGGAACAGCATGTTTTCCTCTCTTCTTGTTTTTTTTTTTCATAATCTCACTCAATTTTGTCCCTATTAATCTGCTCTTTGTTTTCTTGACTCACCTGGTTTGGCCAAGTAGCAGTGGTAGATAGTGGCGCTAGCTGGGGGAAGGCCAGTGCCCCCGGGGGGGTGGGTGTGGGGGGGCATGACAGAGCACTGCGGCCTTCCTCTGATGGAGGGACGGGACTGTGGAAGCGGTGTCAAGGCGCCATGAATGAGGCTCCCGACAATGTGGTGAATGTGAAAAATCACACCAAATCACCTGAACAGACAGAGAAAAGACAAGTATGACAAACACATCCACAATCCAACCTCAAATCCTGATCCCGAGACCGTATCGCATCGATTTGTTATCTCACGGGTTGCCAAAACCCCCGTGCAAACATGCATGCGCACTCCCATATGCCGTCAGCAGTGAAGGCTAAAGCAGCAGGATACTGTGTGTGTGCGAACACTCATGTTTGTGATACATTAAAAGTGTGCTTTTGCGTTTGCACCTATCCTGGCAAGTGTGCATATTTATGTATGCGCATGCAGTCATCACAAACCACTGGTACATAATAGACATAAATAACACATGTTTTTATTTTGCCTTTAATGCAGACAGACCCCCTAGTGCTAACTGTCTGGCACCGAGAGACAAAGTGTGAATGACACAGAGGGAAAATGGGAAGACAACAGTGAGAGAGAGACAGAGAGATGGATAAATGTAGAATCTGTAAATTACAGCAAAAGTGGGAGGGAAGGAAAAGAAGAGATGAATGGAAAGAATAAACAAGTGTAAGTGTTATTGTGGGGCTACAGAACTACCCTTGAGCAAAGACAGCAAAAGGTGATACAATGCTGCTCATACTCTCTAAAGCTTCAGCTTGGCAAGTCTATGAAAAAAAATCAACAAAACTTTTAGCAAAGGAAACAGTGAAACTATCCTCATTGATTTCCTTATAGAGGCAGCAAATCTGCAGAACCTCCTCATTGCAGAATGCTGCAGAAAACATAATTACATATTATGGTTTTTTTTTTTATATTTATATTGTTAAGTTAAGTTAGGACTATGATAGAGTTCAAAGAAGACTGTCGATCTTCCATATTTGTTAGGTCGGGTCTGTTCTTGGACTTTCTGGCCATTCGTTTCTTGCACATATGTGGTAAAGATGAGATTGGCAAGGCAGCAGCAAGATCCAGAACACAACAGAGGGCATGAGTGAGAACAGATAAACATGAAACATGAAAAGAGGAGCAGGGATGAAGGTGGGCTGAAAGATGACTTTTAGATGTGTTGCGTCTGTACCCTGGTCGAAGCACTAGTAAGTCTTTCCCCCATAAAGATGACATTTGATTTAATTAAAAACCAGTTTTGAAACGGCAGTATATATCGATAAAGACATGATTTAACAACCATTAGAATAGTTTACTGGTTTTTCCAAAAGTAGCTGCATAGACAGTGACCACCCTCACTAACTTCTCATGCAAACCCAGTTATTTTGTTCTATAAGCATGCATGAAATATGACAGGAACCACTCAGTTCAGAAAAAAGCTTAAAGGGTCACTCCTAGTTGGCTTTCAAGGTTAATGCCCCCAACTGGATGTGTAGAATGGACTGAGATCGGCTATAAACTATAAACTTGTCTTTGTGGCCTGTTTGAGTTAGTCATAGAGCTAGATGTGTTGTTGTTTGGACTTGTAACTCTGTAAACTAATTTCAGTACAGTTTACTTTATATAGTACCAATTCAAAGCAACCCTTGCCTTAGGATTTCTACAAAATTAGATAGATAACCACAATAATCAGGCATTCACCGGTAATCAAGCACTTGGTGACAATGGGGAGGAAGAACTCCCTTTTAACAGGAAGAAATCAGAATCAGACTCAGGGAGGGGCAGCCATCTACCATGACCAGCTAGGTGGAAGAGGGGAAGAGAGGAAATGAGAGGAAAAAAGTTTATTGTATCAGTTCAATAGATGGACTGAAAAATGAATGACCTGTGTCAATTACATCACTGTAGTGAAACTTATCTCACATGCTTAAAAACAAAGTTTTCTTGTCACTGTTGAGTAATTGCAGTGAAAATAGGTCTTTACAAGTGGGAAATTACCATAGGAGAAAGCTCTTATGACATGACTGACATGGCACAGTGTTGACTCATAACCCCCCTCCCCCCTGGGCCAATCAGTGTAATTTTGAAAATGCTAGAGTGTGCTGCTGTGAGATGTGCCTTTTTCCCAAAGTGTCATCACAACCCAATCAGCAGTGTGTGAAATATCTCACTAATCAGATTAGGCTGTTGTTCGATGGTTAGCTGTTTGCAGGGAAAACTCAGGCCGACTTTTTCCACACGGTTCATTTCGCTGTCGAGTTGAACAGAGGCAAAGGTGCATTTGCGCATGTGATTTGCACTCATTTGATGATACATGTGCAGCAACTGTTAATTTACACCTGTACTACCTTAAATAGCCATGTTAAGAAAAATAACCCGAGGTAGCTGGAGGATAATGCTGTTGTGTTGTTCAACTTTCTGTGCATGGAGGCTTACTTTGAGAAGTATCGGTCGATCAATGTGCTCTATCAGTCTGCTAATCAGTTGTCAGTATGATAATTGCAATTGGTTGAATATCAATACTAGGGGAGAGGAGAAAAAAGTGGTGGAGTCACTGAATTAGGTGGGATAACGAGGAAAGGAGATATAGTAAGAAGATAGTGATGAAAGGATAAAAAGAAAAATAGAGACAAGGCAGGAAATACCAGAAGGAATAGGGAGGTAAAAATAAGGGCAATGGGTAAAACAGAAGCACATAAAAATTCTTCTGCACCACCTCTTTAGTGTTTTTGCATGTGTATGTGTGGGTTTGAGTTGTCCTATTTGTTGTATCATTATTTTCATTAGTACCTGGCAGACACTGAGGAAAATATAAAGCACTAAACTGATGTTGCGTTTCTTTATTTAGATTCTCTTTTGGTATGTTTTCTTATATTTCCACATTTATTCCTGTTTTTTTTCTTTCTTTGTGACCTTCATTTATTCAGCATTCGTTTCTCTCCTCGTGGCTTTCATTCATTCCCTCTCTTCCTCTCGGTCCCTTTCTCTCCTTAACAAAGGAACAGAGGCATGCACCGAGGATATTCAGCAGATGGATTTCCTGCATGTGATTAAAGTCACATTAGCTCTGCTCTACTGGGAAATTTCAGTTGTTCTTTTTAACTGAGCACATGAGCTTCTTTTGGAAAACTCAGAAGCATTAATGAGCAATGGAGGGAACTTCTGGAAGATTCATCTGTTTGGTTTAAGCTCTAAGCCGCAAATGTTTCATTTTTGATTTTGCTGGTAGGGTGTGACTTGTAAAGCTACATTACCTTGGTTGATACTGTGACTGAGTGATTCAAATTTAAGTCTCTACAATTAATTAACGACTGAAAACTAACAGACTCACCAAAATGTGGGTATTTTTGGGTCCTTGCTTGTCTGAGCCCCCTATACAGCCTCGGCACAGCAGAATTCATATGTATATCATTTGAAGAGTGCATTCTTCAAAGATTTAACTTCATGCTTGTGAACTAATTTTCCATCAGATTGAATATTTCTGTGTGAAATAATTCTTATTTCCTTTTTCACCTTTGGAACTGTAACTGGTGCCTGGGTTTTTATGTTGGCCATTTTTCAGATGATTCATGGCTCTGTTTATGTTTTGATTTATTCAAAGGAGGGAAAACAGTGCTTTTCTTTGCAAGCAAGTAAAACAATGAAATCATTATTTTTTCTAAATGGCTGCAAATACAGTGAAAGGAACTCACATCTGGTTATTAGACAAAGAGCGATTGACATTTTTTTTGGCCTCTCTTTTGCCGTTCATTAGCTTAGTGTTGCCATTTTTAAACTACTTTGGAGGGAGGTACAAATATTTCAGCCGATATTGCCCTTTGGGCATCTTGACTAGTAAATTTAACTTTATTGATCACACTGGCCAATGCTTATTCGTTCTGTTACAACAACAGTGCTGAAGACCTTAAAAGTGGGACAAACTGGGGAATAAATAACAAAACATTGCATTTCATCAGCAAGATCAGTAATAGTCCAGAATTTCACATGTGAAATAACATTTGAATTGTTAAAATTTGCAATTCATTCATGTTAAGCTTTGCCAAAATGTCATCATGTGCCTATGTATGCTGGAACTGATGTATTGAAGGTGTAGCAGAAGGTCACCTTTGCAGCCACGTTACTGGTGATGTGGCATCAAGCCTGCCAGGCTATTCTCAGAAACCTTCTTTTGACCTGGACAGGGGGCACCCAAAATCTACACATGCACCTATGCACGCATTTATATACATACACGTGTAAATACTTGGGTGTCAGAGTGACCCTGCCTATTGAGGAATCACGTAACACCTCCTCCCCTCCTCTCAGCTCCTCTTCTTCCTCTCCTCTTTACATTCTACTTTTGTCACTAACTCTTTGCTGTACTCACTCAGGCTGCAGTTGCATACCGCAGAGACTTTATGCAGGGCAACGTTTGACCACACGCCTTGGGGCAGACACATGAATCAGGCAGATTGTGTTTCTCCTCTCATTTATGGCAGGAGGTTGTTGATAGTGAGGAAGTGAGTTAACTTCATTCATGCTTGACAGGTTTATACTTTGTGATCTTGCTAATCAATTTCCAGGACATGCATATGTGTCCTCCACAAGATTATCAGCTCATGTAACAAAGCAACTTAAAGAATCGGAACAAACCTTGAGTGATGTTTTTACAGTAGCTAGACATGTTTATATTTTGCCATCTTGAGCTCAATCCATCCATGTCTTATGTCTCCATAGCAAATGTGCACAAATGCTTTAGGATGCAGAACAGATGGATAATGTACAACAAAGATACTCAGTGCTACAAGAGGCAGTAAGCAATAAATCAATTCTTTTCTACACTGTGGTCATCTGCAATGAGACAACTTAAACACCTTGACAAGAGCTTTAATCATTCGTGATTTGTCATGTTAGTGGGTTCAGCTGGAGGTCATCCAGTTTCATTTCTATATATCTGTGTGCAAAGGCAGGTGCGTTTATGTCTGTTTGGATGCAGGTGTGTAGATTTTGAGCAAATAGCCAAATTCTTCACTTGAAATAGGGGTGTTAAACATACGGCTCAGGGCATGCAAACCGGCCCACTGGATGTTTTTAAAATAAGAGGGAGGGCATAAATTTTGAGCTTTAAATTGTATTTTAATAAGTTTTACAGCTTTTCTGGCTGATAAAGAGCTCCCACGTGGCCATCCATACTGGACCACAGTAATTAAGCAACAGATAAACTAGTGTACACAATTCTATACATTACATAAATGTAAAGTCAAACTTCTTCATATTGACAGAAAGGAGAGTTTCACCAGCCCGGCACACTCACGATCAAAGAGGGCTGGATGTGGCCCGCCATCTAAAATGAGTTTGACATCCCTGACTTAAAGCCATGCTTTTAAATCTCTTATATACACACAGACATGCATACAAAACTAACAGGGAATACAAAATCATGAAAACACTTGAGTGCAAATACATTGTTAAATGTGCGTGTAACCGTGCAGGTTGCTGACAAAGGCAGAGCCAGGCAGCCAAGCTCCCTAAATCAATTTTTAATGGCTTTGTTACACTGGAGAGGGAAGAGATTGGGGCAACATGGCACACACACACACACGCCTAACCACACGCCAGTAGCTGTACAAAAAGAGCAACGTACTGTATGTGTTGACAGGCACATGGTACAGTTATATGTACAGATATATTATGACACATGCATGTGGGTTTGCAGCCACATGTTGAACATTCATATGAATACCATTCTGTCCAAGAGTTGAATTTCACTGAACATATGCTGTTGATTTTAATAAGTATGGAACCGATATTACACCATGTCAAGGTCAAGGAAAATTCTTTCCAAGACAAAACTTTTTCAGACTTGTGTCCCTCAGCTGTGGATAAACAGAACCTGCTAAAGATGGTCAGTTATGCTTCAGATAGGTTTGGACAGCTGACAGCTATTTTTATTTACACTCATTGTCTTGGTATTGTAACTGTATATTATGTCATGATTTTTTTTGCTTTCTTTACTTTTATTCTGTGTAAATGATCAGTTTTTGCTAATATCACATACAATCTTAGCTAGTCTCATTTTTTTTGAACACCACCCAGATCTGACAGTAGTGCTTAGGAGTAAGAGGCTAAGAGTAAAATTTGTCATTTAGTTAAGTGCATCATTAATATCACCCAGACTCATTAAATCCTTTGCAGCTGATATTATCTAAATCATTTAATGAGTGGTTTCACATAAGCCCCCAGACTGGCCTCAATTGTTAGCCATGTTTCTTAGTAGACATACAAAACTAGTGCAGCCACATAATCCATTAGTTTTATAATTGTTTTCTCTAGAATAATGTCAGAAGGTGTCTGCGTTACTTGGAAAATAGTCTGTTTTCATTCATTTTTATCTAAAGCAGAGAGGCACAAAAGGGTGATGAAACCTCACACCTACTGCATGATCATACAATCACAGTGCAGCTATTGCAAGCTAATCACTCTTACATCACACCATCTGAAAAGAGATTAGAGCCCGTGAAGTGTTATAAAGCAGGTAAAAACAGCAACACACTACCCAGAGACCTCTGAGTGAGAATTAACGCAGTGCCATTTAATGGCATCTATCAAGGGCTCTACATTGATTAATATTACATAAGATATTGTGAAGGTCATGAAAAGAAAGTACTGAAGAAATGTTCAACCAAGTTTCCATTAAACTGTTGGAGCAGTGTAAGATCACAGCATGTAGAAGGGACAGTATAAAAAACAAGTAAGCATAGATCATTTCAAGAATTAAAGCAGGTTTGCTTATATTCTGTACTGTGGTAAAAAAAAATGGTAAATGGCCTGTATTTATATAGCGCTTTACTAGTCCCTAAGGACCCCAAAGCGCTTTACATATCCAGTCATCCACCCATTCACACACACATTCACACACACACACTGGTGATGGCAAGCTACATTGTAGCCACAGCCACCCTGGGGCGCACTGACAGAGGCGAGGCTGCCGGACACTGGCGCCACCGGGCCCTCTGACCACCACCAGTAGGCAACGGGTGAAGTATCTTGCCCAAGGACACAACGACCGAGACTGTCCAAGCCGGGGCTCGAACCGGCAACCTTCCGATTACAAGGCGAACTCCCAACTCTTGAGCCATGATCGCCCCCCCTGTGCATTAAGAAAGGGCTGCAAAAATAGCAGAATGATGTGCAGCGGTTGTGATGTACTGGCAAAAGTCAGACCTGTAGATCATGTGACTTTAGGTTATGCATGAGACTTTTGAGCAAGCAGCATTGTCCAATTGAAACAGTTTTGACTTTATAAGCTTTAGAGCATTTAACTTTAAATCAGGAGGATGGATGGATGGATGGATGGTGTTTTTCACATTAGTTCTTTCACTAATTTGATTGGACTGAATATACACCTTCAGATACTTGTAGCAGTTAGTTTTTACTACATCTGTGGTTGGAGCATTTGGCATATTTACAAAGGCTACAGTGTATTTCCCAAAGGCTGTATCTCAATAGATGATTCATCAGGAGCCTCTTTACCAGCAACAGTTTCTATTAATTTATTTTGCAGTCATTTCAGAGGGAATTTCAGTTTCTTTACTGTTCTCTAACATCATATTATGAGATCTTTAGACCATAATATTTACTGTTCATGCCCACTAAGACATGTTTTATAATATGACAGCCAGGTTTATTCCACAGCACTGCAGCACAGCAATAGTTTTTAAGGTATTTTCACAAAAAGGAAATGAAGGAATATCCTGTTATAGTAAGCATGCCATGAATCATAACTCTCATACTTTTCTACTGCCCACCCCTGCAAGCTTTGGCCCAAAACCACATCCTAGGCATTCCTGTCAATGTGTAGTGTGTGTCCAGGAAACAGCCCGAGGGCTGACGTTTACGGCTTCCACCTCCTCACAGTATGCACTTTTGGCCCCGTCTAGAATTCCCATATGTTTCAAGAAAAACACAAATGTAATTTTCTTTTTTTCTGCAGTGTACTTTGTTTGACATTATAAATATTAAATTCCAGTCAAAAAAAAGAAGAAATGAATGAGTGGGGTGAACACCGTCAACCAGACTTACCTTTTGACCAAATATCTCGGACAGCACGAGCTTTATGGCTTTCTGCAATCAGCCATTCGTCCAAAAATATTATTTAAAAAAAAAAGAAAGAAATAAAGCTCAAAAATTTCTGACTGGACAAAAAAAATGAAGAAAAGCTGTCACCACTACAACTAAGAAAATCCATACATTCAAGATCCTGGTCAGATGAATAATGTAAGATTAATCCTTCTCTCTGAATAAAGACAATTCCTCCAGCTTCCCTTCAACCCACCGATAAATTGTGAAGGGATGGATTGTGTAAAAAAAAAAAAGATGAGGATTTTAGAAAAAAAACAGAGGTAAAGAAAGGCTTAGAGGAACAAGAGGAGGTAAGAGAGGCTAAGGTCCTCAGAGGGAGAGGGATGGAGATAGTTAATCCTTTTCTTAGGATCTGTTCCGTATATGAATGATATGTCCAGCGCTGTCCTGCTCGTTAGCTTGCGTGTTGCCGTGTGTCTGAGAGGCGTGAGTATGTGTGAAAAAGAGAGAGACGGTGTGTGTGTGTGTGTGTGTGTGTGTCTGAGAGAGATAGAAAGAGAGGCAACAGCGTTAGGTTGCTGGCGTCATGCGCTACCCCTTCTGTGTCGCTATGTTTGTGATTCCTGCACTCAGCACGCGTCGGAGCGTGTGTGTGTGTTTATCCATGCATGTACACTTGAGGGTTGTCTTTCCGGTGCGCCTTTGTTAGACTGTGTGTGTGTGTGTCTCGATACTCCCACCTCCCCCGTTTTTCTTTACGGTACGTGTGTGTAGCCGTGCATGTGGCAGGAGAATGTACGTGTGTGCGTGTGTGTGTGTGTCTTGTCAAATATAGTAACATTAGTGTATGCTGCCTCTGTCTGCCTGCAGCTCTCCCACTGTGACAGAGAGAAGAAGAGGGAGGTGGAATACAGAGTGCGTGATAATACGAACGAGTGAAAGCTGAAGGAGAGATAAGGGAAAATACAGAGCAACAGAGTGAGGAGAAACTAGAGAGTGGAGTGGAAGGCATTGGGAGAAATGTGAAAGAGGGTGCAAAAAATAAATAAATAAGGAAGCTAGGTAGGAGAAAAGGGAGGCAGAAGACACGGTGGGATGAGGTTGATGGAAGGGGGACGGGAAGAAAGATTTGAGAGAGAAAGCTGTGGCAGTGGAGCGAGGGAGGATGCGAGAAAGAGAGAGAGAGAGAGGGAGGGATCAGCTGATTTCAGTAAAGATGAGAATCTCCCTCTGCCACATGGGCTTTTCTCCTCCCTCGATTTTTTTTCCTCCTCACGTCTCCCTCTCTCAGCTTTCATTTTCATCCTATTCCCTGTGGCAGCTCTCGTAACGGCTGTGTTTGTGTGTGTGCATGTGGCTGTATGAGCACATGCACTGGTGTGTGTGTCCTTGTTTACATCTCACGGACAGAACTGTGATCCTCATGAGATAAAGCAGTCCATTTTTAGGTAAATTAGATAGATTAAACTAGATAGGTTTATGCATGCCTGTGCAGTGTTTTGTGAATAATTGTGAGAAGCGTTTTGGTGGAAGATATCATTGACAAGTTTAAGACAGGTGTTAGTAAGACAGTATGTGGTTTGTAAAGCGGGAGTAGGGTATGAACTGGTGGGGCGACTGTGTGTTTGTTTGCACACAGCATATAACTACTTGGCTGCTTCCTTACATGGCTTGAATCATAGCTCTCTCACACATACACACACACATTGTGCTGTTAATGAGCATGTGAATCGCTTGGCTCAGATTCAGTGTTCAAATGAGAGACTAGTTGTTTCCATAAGAAACTGAACCAAAATCGCTCATGAGCCAAGCGTCTTTTTCTCTCTCTTTCACTAAAGGGACTGGCATTGTTAACAGAGGGGGGTTTTCATCCTCTCTTTCTTTTCCACATGCTGGAAGCCACCGATGACTGATTTTTACTGTTTTTATTTGGCAAATATGGCCAATAGAGCTGGGCGATATAAGATTTTTTCATATCACGATATGTTTTTTTCATTTCAGGCGATAACGATATCTATCACGATATAAGCCAAATAACTATATTTGTAAGATTTAAATGTGCCGTTGCTCACAAGTAAAATGTGAAATAATCAGCAGCTTGTTTTTATTTAAATATTTATTTCCCATAATAAGTTCAACAGGGTAGATGTACTTAAGGAACATGAGACTTTTTCAGATAAATAAAGGCAAATATTGCAAACTACACAAAAGGCAGCCGCTAAAGCGTTTAAGTTTCAAAATAGAACAAACGAAACAGACTAAATTGTCAATTCCACTTAGAAACAAAATATTAATTCTAAAAATAAATCTTAGTTTGTTTTACAGAAGAACAGACAAAACTGACTAACTTTTGTCAATATCAAATAAACTGAGAACTAAAAGGAAATTCTCAATCTCTCCTTGTTGTATAGCTGAGCTTTTCAAACAGTTGTAACAGTTACTTTAGTCTGACAAAAGCCGAATGACGAATTAGCGCTTCCAGTCAGAGACTGAGGCTACGTCCACACGTACACGGGTATTTTTGAAAACGGAGATTTTCCGTTTTCGTTTTAAAAAATAATCCCGTCCACACATAAAGGCAGAAATGAAGGAAAACGCTGCTATGAACATGCCAAAGCAGCAGGTGGCGCTAGATTCCTAACCGTGCAGAAATGTTGGCCAATCAGAAGTCTAGAAGCCTCGGTGGGAAAAAGTAAACAAAGCTGCGGCATAGAAGCAGAACCGAGTCGTATGTGTGGACGGACAGTAACTGTGTGTATATGTAAGCATTTAAACACTGCAGAGTAGAATTAACAGTAACAGTATTGTAGAAATCCATTTCACCGAAACAATAACGTGGCGCACAGTGTGACGCATGCACCAGTTTATTGTATTTCCAGACTTGCTTTCGGCACAATTTACAGTGCACCCTACTCTGTTTTTTGTCAGACTTGAAATAGCCGAAATACCTTCACACAACGGAACTTCTATGGCTCTTCCGTTCGACAATCTCTCCGGCATTGGAACCATCATCTGTTTTCTCTTCGGTCACGCTCGGTTGATTTTTCTAGTCGGCACACTCATTTCCTCCATTACGTGCTGGCTCCATTACCCGCTGGCTGCTTCCCAAACAAACACACGTGCGGCTTGGCACTTGTGCTGTATGCAACAAGTCACGCGACGTGACGCTGCGGCTGTGATTGGTTCGGCTCTGCGCTACTTAATTTGGATTGGCTGACCTTTTTTTTTTTTTTTTTTTTTTTTTTAAGAGGACAAGAGCGGCGAGGTCTATCGCGATAGCTTAATTTCTCTATCGAGTAAAAGTTATATCGCGATACATATCGTTATCGTTCTATCGCCCAGCTCTAATGGCCAAAATAGATATTATACACCAACCAGACCAGACCAGACATCAGAGATGATCCTTAACTTTGACCTTTCCGGGAACAAATGGTCTAAAATTTCATGTTGAAGCTGCACCTGTCTTTGGATATTTCCAATAGAGCCCAGTTGATACAGGATTTTTAATACTGATGCTAATACCAATGCACTGATACTGATATTTGGTTATTCAAAAACCTGATATTCCAATACTGACCAATGATTTTTTTTTATTTCAGACACATGAAATATAAAAAGAGTTCCCTAACACTTATGTGTACTTATTGAGTTTAGTTTTTAGGCTCTGCAGACTCTTGGCCTTTGGTGGGCAAACTAGCTAATATGAGCTGATAATATCATCCCTCTAATGAAAAGAGTAGGCTCCAATTAGCAACATTCGAATAACTGTGCAATGCAAAGGACTGTGGAATATAAAGCTGATATCAAGTGCATGGGGCCACTCTGTGACATTTTTACAGTGTTAGACCTCACTCATACAGGCCTAGAGACCAATAAACAAACCCCTGATAAGCTCCAGTTCTGTAATCTCCACCTGGTTGGTGAGTTGTTGCTGGGCGTGGCTAGATGAAATTGGTGGGAAAAAAATGCACCAAAAAAACTCGTTTTGATTGCTTTAGTCTTTAGCAGATTTCCACAGATTGGTGTTTCATATGTAAGATATTGACTTGAGTGCAAGTAGTCGCCAACTACTCGCCGACTGACAGTTAAAATGAAAAGTGTGACGCAAACCGAAAACAGAGGCTGTTTGCCTTCAAGGTAAAAGTCGCACTCTTTAAAATTCTAGGTCTGTGTGACTGTTGCCTTATGCAGCTCCTCAAAGCATTTGAACATCTTCCAGCTTCTTATGATCTTGTTATTTTACAGCTTCAGTAAAAGTTTGCAGCATTCCTGATAAGGTAACTTTGAACTTGGCACATAGTTAGCCACTATCTGGTGAACATACTGATTATTAAGCAGCTAGCGTGCCCAACATTTCCCTTAGATGGTAAAGACCAGAGCAGAATTTAAGGAGGGCGATTATTTTATTTTGAAAGGACATCTATCAGGTGGACAGAAAGACTTTTCCAACTGAGTGCAAATGTTTGTACCATTTAAGATGTAAGTGTAAATACACATCTATTTGTTAAGAATTTTTGCATGAACAAAATAAACAGTGAAGAGAAGAAACAGGAACATCATTCTGGAGGTTGGACCAAACAATTGGAAATGGATTTCAAGACATCCAATCTAACTGTGCACCTTCTTTCAGTTTGCACATGTCAGTGTCTGTTACCAGGCTGAAATATTTACAAAGGCTGGTTAATACATTGGATTGGTCAGCTGCCCAACACACACACACTTACAAGAATAACCTCAACTGAGTTCTCTGGTTTCCTGTCCAAATGTGGGCACTGTGCTGGCTTTATGACATGGATGTAGTTACTGGCAGACAGAAATCATTATTTTAGCTGCCAGTAGCTCCGGATAGTGTTGGCTGTAAGGACATGCTCTTCAGCGGTATTAAAAATGATTGGCTAGAATGACAGGAATAGCATGGAGTGTGCAATATGCTGTTGCACAAAACAATTTTATCTCAGCGTTGAGTGATGTTAAAAAATATTTAAAGGTAGAAAGAAATTCTACTTTTGAATGAGCAGTGGTAGCAACTCTTCCTGTGTTTGTCTGCACATTCGTGTGCAATCCCAAAGGAGTAATTAGTCCTCTAATTAGTCCTGCCAATCCCCTCCAGGGTGCAGAGGTCAGCAGCCAGGGTCAGCTGCTTGGCACTGCCAGGTATTTAGTGCCAGGCTCAAGGACTATTTGCCACAGTTGTTATAAAATATAAAAATCGTGCTTAAAGCCCAGTGTTAATAATAGAAACTGTGGGGTTTTTTGTTTTGTTTATTTTTCACCGGCAGATGTTTCCCCTCCTGCAGTTTTAAACACCACTCAGAAACCAAGTGAAAGAACACTGAAGGCAATTCAGTTTTGTCAGAGGCATCCATCTGTCGGCTCAAAACCCAAACATTTGGTATCTTGTGCCAGACTTTTGTCTTAGCACCACCCATTAATTATCATACATTGCTTAGCATCTGAAAGAGGCCTTGCACTTCTGTGGTATTGTCAGAGATGTGAGCCCTTGCGGTGGCACTTGCTCTCATGTTCCATTTTTACACTCAAAATTCAGAGTGTTTCAACTCTGACTTTGTTTTTTCATTGACCTTGCGGTTTGCAGCAGATGAAATGACACCTGTCTGTGATGTAACCTGAAAGCAATCCCCAGTGGATGAAAAGGGAAAAAAAACCTTTCATATCTTACGGCCATCTTTGTTATCAGGTTCTTACTTTTTCTCCAAAGAAGCACAATTGGTGCTGCTTTTTGCATTAAATTCAACTACTGCATGTAAATCACTGACATGTTTGCCAGCCTCTGCACTGTAACGTGCACCCATCTTGTAGTGAACACAGTTAGCACCCCTGGTATTAAGTAAGCAGCACTAGCATTTGGCAAAATCCAATCTCTGATCTAAAATCAAGGCTTAATATGTGCTCAATCCTTTGTTACTTACAAAATCTGTATGAAAACAAAATCTTTATACTCTATGTGTAAAAAAGAAAAGTATGGCTGTTGTTTCAGAACCACGGACAGCAGCACTGTTTGCTGTGTTATGATCTGATGAAATGACACAGAGTGCAGTGTAGTAGACTGTTAAATCCCCCCCCCCCCCCCCCCTTTAGTTTCCCAGCTTATTTAATTTTTTGTTGTTGTTGTTTTTGATAGCAAATATTGAATTATTGACAAAAGTTTTATTTACTAAACAGTCCACAGAGAGAGAGACAGTGGGAAACACAGAGGTGAGAGAGCGAGAGCTATAGCTGTTTCTGTGTGACTCACCTGGCTAATTGTTGCTTGCTTTTAGTTTTGTTTAGTTTCAAGAGGTAGCAGGGGTGCTGAGACTTTTTGTCTCCTCAAACCCGCCAGAGCAGCACAGTCACTTCGTCCCAGACCTCCAGATTTACAAATGAAACTCTTTTCTGAAACAACAGAAAGAGTCCACTGTGGCTATAATTCTCAATGTTCATGTAATATATATATATACATATTTAAAAGCAAGTTGAAAAATTCTGATAAATGTTTAATTTAATAAACAACACTGTAGACAGTGTGATTGCTCCTCTAGCTCAGGTAGTTCATTTAAAATTTTGCACACTGATTGAGAAGGAAGAGCTTTTTACAACCAGGTAAGAATGCAAGGCAAGCTTATTTATTTGTTTCCCCAAGGGATTTTTTCCTCTTTTTTTAGGATTGTTTATATGTCTGGCAAAAAAGGCATGCTGGCATTGGGATCCATTTTAAGTGCCAGCACCTCCTGCCAAGGCGACTTTTATGGCCAGTTCTGTTCCATCAATGATGCAGGAAATACGTGTTATGAAAAATGATTACTTGCAACGGTTTGGAGCAGGAAAGTGTATTTTTTGTGTTTTCTGCATGCCTGTTGTGGTGTTGCACAGAAACATTCATTCTCTAGCTACATGAATATTGTTTTATTTATTATCTTGTTGGCATAATTAAATCCCTGCAGTCCTTGCTGTCTCTTGCCTCCAGTATTGATGATATATGAATTTAAACCCAGTCTGTAGCATTCATTGTAAGTTGGAGCATCACCCCCCCCCCCCCCCTTCTTCTTTCACTCTCTTATGCCAGCTCCCTCTTCCTTCATATCTCTCTCTCTCCTTCCCTATCTCCTCACACTCAGCTACCTCCTCCCATGCTGCGTAATTTACTGTGCTATTGGGTGAGTGTCACTGAAGATGAATTGGCCCTAGCCTTTGTATTAACACCAGATCTGGCTGGGCACGTTTAGCACTTCTACCACTAGTTCCTGCATAGAGCAAGTAACTTCAAGGCTCCATCTGTCTTTTCTTGCACACAGAGAAAAATTATACATGTTCACGGTTCCATCAGAGTCTGGACTGGTGTCCCTGTTCCCATTCATCAGCTTTTCCTTGTAATCCGTGAATCAGCCTTATAGTGGCCAGACAGTTTTATGGCTCTTTGGTCAATATGGTCAATGAGGACTGCTGCATAAAAAAATCAATCATGTTTTAATCTGTGGCTTGAGACACATTTTCCCAGACAGGCTTTTATTCCAGTGCCTCAGCCTTTTTATTTTATTTTATTTTATAGATACAGTATAGCTTTTATATACATTTAACAGTTTTTTTCCCCTCATATTGAATTTTTTCTGTTACGCTTATTGTGGTCAACCCTTTAACTAAATTAGGTAAGGTGACATGCATACTTTACATTCATAGTGACATTTAGGGGTTGATTTAGAGAAAGATAGATGATGCTTCCTTGCAACAGGGTACCTGTTCAGTGGTAACATCATGCTGTGCTAGTCCCAAATAACACTTTAATAACATCAGCTGTTTTGTCCACTTTTAAACGGCAGCACCTGACTATTTTTTAATATAATTAGAAATTAAGCTAAAGGATTGCCTTCATCTGGCCAGGACCTTTCTGTGTGAAGTTTCCATGGTCTACCTATGTTTGTGTGGGTTCTCTCTGGGTACTCCAGCTTCCTCCCAAAATTCACAGACATTCCGTTTGTGTGATTAGGTTAATTGGTGATAACATAAATTTAAATAAGAGAATTATTTTTAATATTTGAATGAAAATCTTTTGCAGTCCATCACTGCCTGAAATCTAAAACCCTTGGACATCATCAAATACATCACCAAAAGCACCGCCTTCAGCTGCTGCGTGTTTGTGGGTGTCTTTCTGCATCAGTTTTATCTACAGTAACTGAAGAGCTGCTCTGTTGGGTTGAGATCAGGTGTTTCACTTGGCCACTGAAAAATATCCATTACTGTCACTTGAGAAACTCTTGGCTTGCTTCTCTGGTCAGCTTTGGGTCATTATTAATTTGCATTGTAAAGCACAGTCCAATTAGTATTGGCTAAATTTCAGCCAACAATATAGCCATGCACACCTGAGAATTCATGCTCTTAATTCTCAGCGGTCACATTATCAGTAAATGCTAGTGACCTGGTACCACTCCACCACATTTGCTCATAATTTGACACATACACTTTGCTGGATGGGGTTTGCTTTGGATCATGACCTGTTTCTTTCCTTTTCCTTCATTTTTTCTTCCGATCATTCAGGTACATGTTAATCTTGGTTTCATGGAAAGATTGCTTTTTTCAGAGCTGTGCAGACTCTTATAGAGGTTTTCTACTAGTCTAATTTCCTGTTCTTGAGTGTTACTATCTTGTAACCCCTCTAGGTTTTGTATTCATGAAAGCATTGCTTGATTGTAGACTCTGACAATGATAAACCCAGCCCCTCAAGAGTGCATTTTTGATTTGCTTTAACTTTGTGAAAGGGATTTCCTTATCCAACGAAAAAATTATGCGAGCATCAACTTTAGTTGTCTTCAGGGTGATTTCAAACCTTTTGCTGTTGCTCAGTTGGTCAGTTCTTTTTAAGACTATACTAGACTGTAGATTATGGCACTCCTAAAGTTTTTGCTGTCTCTGCGACGGCTTTATTTTTTGCTTTTCGGCCTAATAAAACTTCATCTATATAAAGCAAAAATGTGATTTAAACATGAAGAATTGGCCTTTATCAGAATCAGAATACTTTATTAATCCCGAAGGAAATTAGGGTTACAGCAGGCAGCACGCTAATGGCGCATGCGCACTTACAAAGGAACCTTCTGACCAACTTTACACAAACATCACATTGGGGAGACATGTCAGAAAGGAAGGCTGATAGGAAAAAACAACGAAAATACATAACATGAGGTAAGAGGAGGAGAAAAAAAACACTCAGACTGAGCTCCTAGTGGGAGAACAGTTTGATAACAGAAAAAACACCTCAGCACAAAAAGCACATGACTATCAATACACCATAGAAACACAAGACAAGCAACAGGGGCGGGTAAAGGGTACGAGAGAGCCGGTGTAGACAGCGCATCCGGTCCTGCGGCATGTCTGCGCTGGTCCAGTTGACTGCCATCTTCCCCGGTAGGGCACAAGCATCGAAGGCGTTTGGAAAGGGAGGGGGGATCAGTCTGTGCATATCAGTGTATGTGTGTGTGTGTCCAGAGTTCGGCTGAGACAGTGTCCTTCGCCCCGCCAGGCTAAGTAAAAATCTGCTGAATTTGTCATGAAACAATGGAAGAACTTGTTAGTTAATTTTCCAGTTACTTTTAAGCCTCTGAAAAATGGGCAACTATGTACAAAAAGTGTCTGTAGCTCCTGAACGGTCAATGCAGTGCTTTGGTTAAATCGTTTGACTTAAAGCTTAAATTTTGTAAATGACATATTGTCTGTTTAATGTCAAAATCAATTTCAGAGGGAAAATTACAGAATCTGTCACAGTCCATTAATTTATGTATCTAATTGTATTTTTTTGCTTGGCACCCTAGCTTTACATCGTTGTTGGAAGATCTGGCTGTAAGTGAACAGTGTTCGTACTAACATGTGAGGATGACCAAAAACAGGCGCACCACAGTTCTTGACCTCCTCTTTAAAAAAGAAAAAAGCTCAATGTGTGCAACGGCCGTTTCTGACGTATTTCCATGTAGCATGCTATCTGTCACTGGATAAATTAAGTGGTGCAGTTGATGGATTATGAAGCATTTTCGGCACATACACGTTCTCAGTCGCACAAGCACGCACACTCAGATAAAGTTTATCCCCTCGGAGAGTCTCATTAATTTGGCCAAGATGATTTGTTCCGAAAGAGGCTGAATTCATCACAGCCAGACAGATGGTAGAGAGGGATTTCCTAGAGGAGAGCACGAGGGTTAGAGTGAGTGGCGATGGGCATAGAGGAGATGGTGGTGAGGGAAGGAGAACAAGAGGAATGTGGACTTTGGAAAAAAGATGAAATGAAGAGAGCAAGACAATAACAAAGTGTGAAGCAAGAAGAGAGAAAGATAAAAGCAATAAGACAGAAAAACAGATATGGGATAAAAGAGAGGGATAGTTGAGAGATAAAGAGGGGAGAGGCCCCATCTGTCTTCTTAGAGAGAGATGGAAACAGACATTAGAGGCAGAAGGCGGAAATCACAAGAGGAAACATGGAAGTAGAAAAAGGAAGGGTTGAAAAAAAAAACATACTTCTTACCAGGGGTAAATTGGTCCAGCTTCCTTGAACACTATCTTGGCCATCCTTTAAGTTTCTTGTATGCAACTTGAAGGACTAAAACTATTCATCTAAAAAAATCTTTCTGAATTTGGTGTTGTCATGATGGCCATGGAAGGTGCTATGTAGTGCTCTGAACCAAAATTTCCAATATCTCAACCCAATATCTCAATTGGCTTGAGATATGATGACAACATCATGGTTCACAGCATTTTTCATATTCATTAAAACCTCGGGACAGCTAGAGGGGACGGAGGCCTTGCCGTCTTAAAATGTTGTCATGTTTTGAAGCTGACAATTCAGAAAACTACAGCAAAAGCCCATAACTTGTTACTCATGTGTTTGCTGAACAGAGAGCTGTAATCAGGATGATAGCAGTCCTGGCTTTGTCCAAAGTAGTAATAAATCAGTGTAACAAATATCAGCCTCCTTATTGTTTTGGTTTTATTAAAAAAAACTAAACTTTACAGGTGATGTTTTTCATGCTTTTTTCCTTAATTGGTGCCATATACACATATACATATATATGTGTACATGTACATGTTAATATGGAGCTTGAAATAATGAGGTCAGCATATGAATAGTAATCCGTGTGAGCCAACAGCTCACTCAAAGCTCAGTCAAAGAGCAGAGAAATCCCTAAAACGCTCGCCTCAAGCAGTAAACGCACATGCTGTTCAAACCCTCTGCTTAAAAGGGACTATCCATCAGATGAAAGCTGGCTTAAAGGAAAATGAGGCAAAACTGGGTGGTTTCAGACAGTAGATGAACTAAAAGGGCTTCACTGAGGCTCTGTCATGATACGTTGTGTGGCAGGCAGGAGAAGGACCCAAGATGCAGATTCACAGACACGGGGATAAACTCAAAAACACAGCTTTATTGCTGGCCACGAGAAGCAATACAAAATAAACTAAAACTGGGAAAACTAAAGCATGAGATGTACAAGGAACCGAACCACGGGGAGAATAACACACAACATGAGGGAGAACGCGACGCCGAACAGAGGGAGACTCAGACAGAAATACACAGAGGGTAAACGAGGAAAGTGGGCACACACGGGGAACACAGGTGACACTGATAATCATAACGAGACAGGGCGGGGTGAACTGAACATGACATGTACAGGCACAGAGGTTCAGACAGGAGGAGAGAGAGCACGGGGAAACACAGACATAACGGGCTGGGGAAACATGAAACAACCACAAAGGGAGACGAGGGCTCATAAATACACAGAGGGGCACACAGGGGGTAAAAGCCATGAAGGGAAAACACTTAGGGAACAACACAACAGGGCAACTCAGAAAACATGGCCTAAATAAGGAACGAAATACAAAAATACAAGGAACTAAGAATACTGGGCCCACATGGCCCAGGACCATGACAGGCTCAGTATAAGGTAAAGAAGCATTATTTGCATTAGAATTGAAGAGTAAAAACAACTAGTTTAGTCAGGTAATAAAAGAGGGGCCATTACATATGAAAAGACGCACATCCAGTACCAAGGTCTTCTCCTTTCACGTTATAAAAGATTGAGTAGGTAATTGAATTCCAGACTTGATTAATGGCCCGAAATGTCATGACTTTAATTCCTTTTGGATATGTAGCAAAGAAAAAGCACTGTTCTGAACACAAACTACCATGTAAACATACAGACCACAAGAAAGAGCACAGCAGTTCGCCTTTGCTCCTTCTTTCTCTCTCACACATAAACATGTTTTTTCTGAGCCTCTCCTCTATGAATGATTTAGTGAGTGTGCCTCCAACAGGCTCGTTTAAGAAGGCTGTGAAACTAGGTTAACTTAAGGTGGGCTGCGCCAGCTTAGAAGGTCCACACACATATAGCTTGTGTCAACATCATTTATTTCCATTTCTATCAAACCGGGTCCTTCATTTAACACGCTTCTTACCCATCAGCTTTAAGATTTAAGGGTTATGACAGCAGCGCTAGTCAGTTATTCCAATATGTCAATAAGTTTCACAAGAATGTGTCCTGTTTTTAATATGTTCAATTCGTGGCTTTGTGTGGGCATTTGTGTGTCTTGTGTGAATAATTCAAAGCTAGTTATCCCACACTGGCACGTGCCAGCATTCCACTCTTTTGAAAAATTGAAAAAAACCTACAATGTCCCCCCTGCCCATGCATGTGACTCTTTTTGCATCCTTGACTTTCAAAAAGTTGACAAAGTAAGAGACAGTTTCAGAGAGAAAATGAGAGATTATGGTAAGAGAGAGGAGGAAAACAAGGAAGGGAGGTTGAGTCATCATCCTTTCATCCAATCCCCATTCTCTGCCTGTTGCTTTGGTAACATGATGTCAGTGCAGCCTCTAGCAACTCCTCTGAGGTTAGCGAGCATTAGTAGAGAGGTGTGTCTGTGTGTATGTGCATGCATGCGCGTGTGCGTGTGTGTTCTTAAGTCTCTCTTGGCAATTGCTGCCACAAAACCAACTGTAACTTAACTGCAAAAAGCTTAAGGATCATAGGTCAGGTGAAACCGCCAATCAGTAGGTCAAAAGGATGTGTGTCTTTGTTTTAGGTTGTGTATGTGTGTAGTTGAGTGTGTGGGTGTGGGTGCACTTAGCTTTCTTTGTATTTATCAGCCTGAGTCTGTTTTGAATGGTTTTATGAATGGCTTTCTTTGCTACGTGTGTGTGTCTTGTTTGTGTGTTCAGACAGCTAGGATTTCTTTTCATATTGATCGTTATAATCAACTATTACTAAACTTCTTTCTTTTTTTTTACCGCTCAGCAGTCAAGCACAATTTGCTCATTTTTCCTTGCTGGAACAAAGTTTGTTGCCTGGCAACATCACTTTATTGAGCACTCTCCATCAGAAAGTCATGGTATCTGCCAAGGCTTTGGTGAACATTGCTGCTTTAGGGAAACACAAACAGTAATTTTTGGTCTTTCGGTTGAAAGGTTATTCAGTGTGAAGCATGTGGAGTGATTGTTATTTTTGTCAGGGTTGTGAAACCTTGAAAAAGTATGTGGGAATGGATATATTAGTCAGATAAAGGATGCCCTCATCCACCTGCAGAAAATGTGCTGCAGCTCCCAAACATGGTAAGATCAGGTCTCTCTTAAACACGACTTTTACAAAGAGTCATTCATCTACTGTATCTACAGACGTAAAATAGACTTAATTGAAATGTATATAGTAGCAGTATTGAGCTCAGTCAACTTTTTTACATAGTTACTGTCTCTCTGTGTACTGGGCCAACAGCCAAAATAACAATTATGGGAGGATAACAGCAGGAGAGAAAACAGATTTTTAGGCTTTTTAGACCCAATCCAGACAGCACAATTTCCAGTAACATTTCAAAATAAAAGGGAATGATGGCCTCCCAGTGTTTTCTCATAGTTTACCTTACTAAGGCCAGTGTTTTGTCTCACTATATCGCATTAGGCCTTCAATGCATGCATGTGTAGTTAATTCAAATACTGACCAAGACTTTTTTTGTATTGAATATGCTGCCCTAAAACATCCTGGTCTTTTTTTAAGATTTGTTCATCAGCAGCTAATTAGCTAATTATTTCACTCAAATCATCATAAAATCCCTTTTGGCCTTTCCTTATTTTCATGTTTTATTTCGTATTCATGCACCGTTCCTCTCATTATTGAGTTTTAATGCTGTTTGTCATCTTGAAGTGCCTTAGTTTGTGCAAATAGACTAAGCTTAAGCCTATTAATATGCAACAGCAAGTGATTAAGGCAAAGGCATAACTTATCACATTTTAAAGTGGATACAAAGAAAAGAGAAGAAAAGGGGCTGAAAAAAACTGAAATGCCTCTCATTCTGTTCCATCTTACTGATGAATGTTTGACATTTGTGGATAAAAACTGTAATTATGTGTTTGTGTGTTTGTGAAGGAGACAGAGGGACGGAGAATACGAATGCCATTTCTAAGTGGGAAGGCTGTAATCTTTTCTGGGTGATCAGTCACATGAACTTAGGGTCAGAAATTAACTTTTGCTGGTAGCATAGTTAAAACGTGCTTTTTTTTGTACTAGCCAAAATTAATGATGATATTTTTGCATCTTACATTAATTCATTTCATTGTGTTAATGAGATATTTTAAGAATAGAAAAGCAAAGCCCAGAACAAATGTGAAAGCTAAATTAAGCTGGTATATTGATCAATGCTGAGACAATTCATGCATTAATAGAAGAAGTATTTATCTAAATAATCTACTGAACTTTTTTGCTACTAAATGTACTTAAGCATCATTCTCTCATTCCTCTGGATACTACAGCTTCCTCTCACAGTCCAATGATGATGATGAAATAAATGATGTCATCATTCATCCATCCATTTTCTTAAGTACTTATCCATTACAGTGTGTTAGGCAGGTTGAAGTCTATCCTAGCAGTTACTATGAAAGAGGCAGGTTACGCCTTTGATAGCTTACCACTGTATCACAGGACTAAGGTGAAAATGTGTGAATTCAAGGTAAATAAGGCTCTAAAGTGCAAAAATGAAACTGCTATACAATTGTCACAAATTAAAATTGTGGTTTATAAACTGAGAGAGGAAAGTGTTCATTAAGACAAGAAAATTTTGATATTTTTTATATTTTTTCTAGTCTTACTGACTGATCAAAGGGCTTTAATGTCACGGTCGGCGATGGCCAACCGTGGGGAAGTGAGGAATGAGGACCCAGGCGCGGAGCTCTGAATAACAACAGTGCATTTATTTACAGTGTGGTAAATATTGATGCACAATTAATCCCCGTGCTCCCCAAGACTCCCGTGTGTGTCTTCCAGTGGCGTCCGCGTTCGTTATCCCCGCTGTCGTGACTCTGCACACCCTGTGCGTGCTGTCCTTCCTCTCCACGCTCCTCCTGCAGGAAAACAATGGAAGCAGCCGTTAGACACTGACCCCTGCGGGCAAACACGATCTGTCCTTCCTGGACTAACACACACTGACTTGGGAGTCTAACTCAGTGATCCTGTGTCGGTGGGAGCTCCAAGACTCTCCTAAGTAGCTCCTCCGACAAGCCCTGATCAGCAGCAGGTGTGTGGCTTCGGGTGTGGCCAGTCCCCTAGCAGGGCCACACCCACCAGGCCTGAAGGCGCCTGTAAACAAGTGTTAAGACACACCTGCATCCATACACACACCCAAACACACTCATATCTACAAGCATGGCAAGAGGGGCAGCAACACCAAAAATACATATAATATAACAAGTCCATAACTGCTCAGGGATCCTGGGTCGCTCAGACCCAGGACCATGACACTTTAGGCTACAAGCTACATTTAACCTTGCATTGATACAGCACTTTATTCTTGTTGCTTCAGGCATTTTATGTACCTCATATTTGTGGTCATTTCAGAATCACCAAGTAGTCTAAGTTGATTGCTTTGGATTGAGGGAGGGAAAACACACACATACACATACAAACTCGACACAGAAAGGCCCCAGCACGGCTTTAAACCAAGAAGCTAATTGGTGAGAGGTGACAGTGCTAACTACTGTTTCACCATGCCACAATTCCCAAATAAACCTTCCATTCCCCATCATATGATGTAACTTTATGTCACTTGGTGCACAGCGGACCCTCGCACAATTATATACAACTCTCAGTGATCCCTGCTAAATTAGGCTAGATGGATGGTGTAAGACCAAAAAAAGGTCATTGGTGGAATCAGCCTTTAACCCTTTAACAAGAAATGTTAGGTATTAATGGATTACTGTAGGTTATTATTACCAGTACAATGAAAAAAATACTAGTTAAATTTAAAGAGACTGCAGAGATCTTGTTTAAGTGCAGCTCCATCTCATGAACCCATATTTTAATCACAATAGAAAACAGAAACTATATCACATGTTTACAGTGACACATTTGACTGTTTCCTGAAAAATATTCGCTTGTTATTTATTTGATGGTAGCGGCACTGCTCAGAAAAGAGGCAGTGTTTCTCAAGTAGAGATGAGCAGGGGATTCCCGCTCTGCAAAAAACTGTGTCTACAAATTGTGAAATAATTTCAGAATATTTTTCCTCAAAAAAAACTTGAATAGCTCGCCTTTTATAGTATATAATAGCATTAAAAGATTGTAGGAACTTGGAGACATTTTTGTGCGCAAGGAATAAGGCTAGAACTCAATAGTGAATGCCTGTGATTTTTCTGAGCCTCGGGTGGCACAGCATTAAAATCAGCCATGATTCTGTCTGGAAATCAGTACATGGGCTCAGGAACACTTCTAGAAATCACTGTCTGTGAACACAGTTCAACGTGCCATCCACAAACGCAGGTTAAAGATCTATGCATGCAAAGAAAAAGTATGAAGCAGTGATCTTCTCACCAAAGCTCATTTAAAATGGAGTGTGAAACTGCTCTGTGGTCAGACAAATGAAAACTTGATTTTCTTTTTGGAAAGCATGGATGCTATATTCTCTGGACTAAAGAGGACAAGGACCATTTGGTTTATTGTTAGTGCTTAGTTCAAAATTTTTCTTCTCTGATGAAATAGTGTGTATATGTGTAAATAGAATTGGCAGTTTATACATCTGGAAAGACACCTTCAGTGCTGAAAACTATATCCAGGTTTTTGAGACAATTGAGACAATGTCCCTTTTCGAGAAAGCCTTGTATATTTCAGCAAGCGAACACTAGACAACATACTGCATCTACAACAGCATGGCTTTGTAGTAGAGGAGTCTGTGAGCTGAACCTTTCACCAACTCAAAACATTTAGCACGTCATGAAATACAAAATAAGACAAATAAGTCCCAGAACTGAGCAGCTAAAATCCTATATCAGACAAGAATGTGACAGGATTCCTCTCCCACAAGTCCAGCAGCTGTTTTCCTCAGTTCCCAGATGCTTACAGACTGTTGTTAAGAGAAGAGATTTTCACAGTTTTCTGTCTTCTTTTGGGAATTAAATATGGATTTATGAGATTTGCATCCCAACTTCTGTGGAATTAGAGGGTTGTAGGTCTGAAGACAAACACACCCCATCCTTCACATCTCGCCCCTCCAATTCTTTTGTAGTCTGTACTCCACAACACAAACACAAATAGATGCAGACACACATGTGAAAGAATGACACACACACACACTGCTGCATGCTCAAGCACAACCATGTGATCTCCCTAGCTCTATTATTAAAAGCCATGCTCGGTTGAAATTAAAAGAGTTTTCAGCTCATAACATTATTAAAAATCAATTCATCCTCTTTCATCTCCTCTGTCTATTCCTTTATCCTTTTCCCACCCTCCCTCTTGTCACTCTTCATCCATCCATCATTCTCTCAACCTTTGTCACCTGACTCCATTACATCAATTAATGCTTTCCTTTGATTACTTTGTCTATGCCCTGTTGACAACCTTTCAGTGGGTATCTTCTTTGTGCACCCTGCTCTCTGTCTGTCTCAGTCTGCCCGCTGTGTGTGCTCACTTTCGTCCTTTTTCTCTTTTCCCCTGCTGTGTGTATTATATCTGTTCACATCTATTACAAAACTTTCTGTCATTTCTAAGTGTGTGTGTGTGTGTGTTTCCAGGTTTGTGTGAAAGAGAAAAAAAAAGAATGAAATGACCTCTTCACAAGTGGCTTTATTTTCAGTGTCCACTCTGTGCATAGAGACTTAGCCAGCATGGCAGTTTATCGACTCAGTGTGTGTATGTGTTCTTATATATTTAGCCTGCTGACTGCTAACTGCTAACTGCTCACTGATCATTTAACACAAGATGACCTCCTGTGCCACCTCAATACAACACACACTCACGCAAACACGTTAAACAATGTCAAATATGTGAGAGTGGGAAGCTATTAATAGCAGCACAGTTACCACTCTCTGCACGACTTCTCTGGATGGAATGTGCACAACGCCAAAAGACTTGAGACACTAGGGTTTGATTTTTACATCCACCATCAGTATTTGACTACCAAAAAATACAATCGTGTAAAAAAGAAAATACGTCTTCTTTCACTTTCACAGAACATATTAAATCTTATCCTTACCTGATCTTAAAATGTAGGAAAATTACAGCCTCAGTTGAACAACACATGACATATTGCACCCTGTTATTATTTAATAAACAAATAAATAAATAATAACCCAAAATGCAGAAGCAGTATGAGAAAAACCAAGTATGGCCTTACTGCTTCAAACTGAATTTATAAGTAAGTAGCACTCAGGTGTTTCTAATCAAATGGACTTGAATGATAAAAGCACACGTTTTGGCTGGTTGCTGGAGCATTCAGGTGTGTGCTAACAGAATACCAAGAAAGAAAGACACCAGCAATGATCTTAGAGAAGCAATTGTTGGTGCCCATCAATCTGGGAAAGGCTTTAAGGCTGTTTCCAAACAATTTAAAGTCCATCATTCTACAGTGAGGAAAATTATTCACAAGTGGAAACCACTGAGTTTTTCCTGGAGTGGACTTCTCAGCAAATTCACCCCAAGGTCAAACAATGCAATAGTCAGAGAAATTGCAAAAAACCCAAGAGGTACATCTTAGAGTCTACAGGCTGCAGTGTGCATATTAAATCTTAAAGTTCATGACAGAACAATTAGACAAAAACCGAACAAGTTGTTTGGAAATTTGCCAGAAGAAAGCTTCTTCGCTCTGAAAAGTACACGGCAGCATAGGATAAGTTTGCATTGTTGCATTTGAACAAATTACAACACTTCTGGGGCAGACGATACCAAAATGAAGATCCATGTCAATAATGCACAGTACCACGTATGATGAAAACCAAACACATTTGGTTTTTATATCAGCACAATCACCTCATACCAACTATGAAGCACGGTGGTGGAGGGGTGATGATTTGGACTTGATTTGTAATCACAGGACTGACCACCTTGCAGCCATGAACATGAACTGCTCTGTTTACCAAAATATGATATGCTCAAATGTGACACCAATGTGTATAACAGCTTGTGTTAAATTGCACTGTGCAGCAGGAAAATGATTATACTGAATGAGCATACCAGCAAACTTCCAACATTAAAATGTGATCCAGGCTAGCAAGTCTTCCAGCCAGCCTTTCTGCTGATATGACTGATAGTTTTTGGTTTGTTTTTTAACTAGAAATACATTATTAAAGTCAACCTATGTCCTCAGGCTTCCTGTGAGCACTTTTCAGGACCAATCTATCCAATTTTTCTCCTTTGTCTTAACTTCAATGCCCACTAGAGGGCTTTTTAACACTGTAATGTTAACAACATATGTTGTTTGGGATCATTCGGTGAAATAACAGATGCTGTCTCAGACTAACATGTGATCAGTGATTACCTAATAATACTGATGGATTATAATAAGCTGCTTGCACAAAAAAAACCTTTCTGTTTTGAATAGGAGGCAACCTTCATTATCTTGTTTTTTTATGTTTATTGTGTGTTTATATGCATCAAATTTACAAAGATCAATCATTTATCTGCATTGCAATAAAATGAGTCACATTAGGCAAATAAAAACTTAATTCTAGTACTTTATAAATGTTTCAGAGATAAAATAGATGCTTGTAAATTCAGGCCTTTTTTCTGGCCTGTTTTCCTTCTTGTTCGGTCTTTTTACCAGTCATTCACAGTTCACCTCCCTCCATCTCTCATGACTCTGTCTCACCAGTATAATAACCAATTAACTCCAGCTCTTGGTTGCTTAAATTTTTTATTTATTTCTTCATTAATTAATTTCCTGTTTGAAGTGTACTGCGCAGTGATTGGCAGCTTGCGCTAATTGCACCTCACACTTTGTGAGTGTGCAGGATATGCTTCCACACACTCAATCACGCGCGCACACACATTTTCTCTTCCATCCATGCAGGGTCATGCATATCCTTGTGTACACAATTGTATGCAAATCAAACACACATCAAGTGTTGAATACTTGCAAGTTGTGCACACATATTGTGAAAAACACAACCATTCCCGCTTACACTCAGAAACTCGCACACACGGATCAGTGTTGTGATTTTAATTAGATTTAGCCTATCAGCCTCCAACTCAGAAAGGCAAAAGGCAGATTACTGCTGCCCTCTATTATTGCCTTACAACACTTTATCTGAGATTATTGTGGAGGTAGACACTTCAAGGTCACTAGCGCCAGCAGGGAGAGGCGATATGAGAATGGACAGTTTCTGGCAGTTTTTCTTCAAAGGAGAAAACACAGCAGATCACACTTATGTTAGTCTGTAGATTTTAACACCTATGAATATTTTTTAACTTACCCGATATTTTTTTAAACAGCTCCCCAATCAGCTTAGTATTTTTTTAGTGTCTACCTGACTGATTACAGGCTGATTACAGCCGGGACTCTGCATCACGCTTGATTTTCAAGAGATTGGACAAAACCCAGCACATTTCCAGTCACAAAAACGCACACCTGAGGACAGAACACATCGGAGCATTATCCTCATAACATCCTGATCTCGACGAGAACACATAGGTCCTCGGGCATCTGTAATTCATCCCATAATTTGCATTTAACAAGCAAAATTGAAAGAAATATGTTCAGTTCGCTGACCACATCTGCCCCTCCAGGTTGAGACATCCACGTGGCAGAACAGCAGTGCAGCTCGGACAGAAGCTAATTCATCCATGATGCTCACGCTGACTGATTACACAACTCACGCTAATTTCATGCTAATTAAAGTTCTGATGGTAGCGAGGGGAAACAATGGCTACCTGGAAGAGAGACAAATGCATACAAATGTGTAAAATGCAGTATTTGGTTTGTACAGGGCCACAGCTACCACTGAGGACAGCATTTATTTTTTCTTGTCTTTTATAATATTTCCGGGAATGTGGCCTAGAAACAAATAAAACATTTTCTGGGCCACTTTCCCAGAAATAATGATTGATTGATTTTTTGGCATTATTGTTATATGCTGACATACTTTACAATACGCGTACCTACAGTGGCTCTGTAAGGAGGGGTGTGTGTGCAGGCATGTGTGTGTGTTTATCTGTTTTGTGTATTGTGAGCATTGCAAAGGCTTTCCCTAAGTAGCTGTACTGAGCTCGCCGGGAGAAAAACGCTGAGTCTTTGATGCTAATATGAAGTGCCATATCTTCCCTCGCAGAGTGTGTGTTTGTTGCATGTGTGTCGGTGTATACAGTATGTGCGCACTGGGGACTTATGCAATTACAGTTCCTTTTTGCATTAACTGAAATGCTGACAGACATACAGCCCTGAGCTGACAGAAGCAATCACTTTGCCGCCGTGTGTGTGTGTAAGTGCGTGAGTGATACGCACTAATTCTAGGTTTAATGTTTTCTGGCTGTGAGTGCTGTGTTGTAGAGAGAGGCCGGAGACACACACGTGTGCGCTCACATAAACATTCACGATGTCTAAGAATAGGAGGTTCACATGCCTCAGAAGGCCATTTAATGTAAAAGGATTTTCATAAGTTGAGCTCTGAAGGCAGAGCTGATCTGTACAGAAGGTCCTCTTTTACTCCTCCAGCCTCAGAGCTGAGAGATGGTCGTCTCTCACTGAGACATTAATCGGCTCATTAATTTTCTTTATTCCTAAGTGCTAGAACTAAAGTTTCCCCTCCCTTTTCCACTAACGGAGCTGTTATTGCTGCTGAAGCAATCACTGCTTACTGAAAATATTACCGCAGCACTGCCGTCTTTGAGCATCACTAATACAAGTTATATGTTGCTACTAGCCTCACTTGATATTTTGTTACCGCTACCACTTATAAAACTGTTATCAGCCTACTTAATCATAATATTGCTTTTTCCAACCGTCTTCATATCGGAGAGAAGTGATTGTAGCATTATTTATCCAGTCAGTGTTATATTAGACGTTTTATTGCACCTGATTGATGTCTCACTTTCTATCTCTCTCACAGCCATCGGGGTCCAGATGACTCTGGAGGTGATTGAATCCAAATTTTGGGGCATTGCAGCGCAGGTAGGTCCACAGAGTGTCTGTTAGAGCAAGATCTCTCCATAAAACTTTTTATAGTCTTTGTAAAAGTGCTGAAAGATGAAGTTACTGAGATTTACTAAAAAAAAATAGAATGTTAGAATAGAGAACAAGACAGTTTTGGACGCACTCTTAAATAAAACTGACTTGTAGCTACATCGCTGACTGTTATTAACTTTATTCTTTGCTATGAGTTCTTATATAAGTGTGTAGTGTTTGAAAATTAAGCCCTGTAATTACTGTAGTATTGGTTCTTTTTTTTTCCTTATTAGATTTATTATTTCTCTTTGTTTTTTTTCCCCCAGTAAAAGACTGAAGATGCTTTTAGAAAAAACAGCACATACTTCAGCTTGTAAATAATAACTCCATTCCTCTCCTCCAAACAATATCCCCTACTTTATTTCCTTTGGGTTGAACACTGTGAATATCTTTGCATGCACATTTTTCCATTTCTGGTGCAATCCAAAAGAAGATTTGTATTTTGTCAGATTTCAATTTCAATTTTAGCTGAGCGCTGTCGTGAAAGCTTTGTTTTACAATGAGATGAAAAGAGCGCAGCAATTTCTGAGTATTTTTTACCTATCAGGACTTTGCATCCTAAGCTGCTTTTCCAGTTTGAGAAATGCAGTGAGTGAATATAAACCTGATCAATATTCTGCATGAAACGTGGTTGGTAATGAATACACTGTCTGTTCCAGGAGTTTAACCTGTGATTATAGGTTCATTTTCTGCTCCATTAGTTGGTAATTACAGCATTCAAACTTTGTTTCATCCAAAGCTTAATGTAATGTGTTCTGTATCACTGTTACCAATATTAAAGGAGCGCTAACCCTGCCTAAAACATAGGAGTGGAAGAATAAATGCCATCATTAGAGTTGTTTTCATTGCATATCTTGTGTGCTAAAGAGAGATTTTTAGAATCAGCACTGGATTGAGTGACGCAGGGACATCCAAGTGTGTTATTTCCTGGGCTAAATCTGGTCAGCTATTCATTGCCTTTATAAAGCATCCCTTTATGTCCAAATTTGTTTGAAAAGTGAAAGGTCATCTTTTTCAGGCTGTTACAAAGACTTGAATTCATTCATCCACTTTCTTAACCGCTTATCCAACTTAAGGTCGCTGAGGGGCTGGAGCCCGAATGACACTGGGCAAAGCTCCAGTTGGGTGCCAGTCTGGGAGTCATGGGGCTGACATAGACACCAACACAACCAACATTTAACAGTCACCTGCAAACTACACTATTATCCAATACTGAAAATGCATCTTATTTTGTACCTCACATACCTGTGGTTGTTGCCACCTGGAGCATTTATTTATTTCATTTGCCAGAGGGAGACATTATCAGAACAGCTGATTGATATAGGTCGATTGTTTCAAACTGTCAGCGCTTTGCCAGAACTGTGTCCTATAGATTTTCACTGAGTCCTGTCCACAAACGCTTAGCACCTACGATTGTTAGCAAACAAACAGAGCTCTGCTAACATCAGAGATAACCTTTCTTTGTAGTTTCTGCTTGTTTTCTGCATCTTACAGTTCAGATGTTCCACATAGGTTTATCTGACAGACTTGTTTATAATAAAACAGCCCTTCTCTGGATAGATCCCGAGCCCCACCTGAGCTGATTTTTCTAGAGACTATGTGCCCCCAACTTCCAAAACAAACACTTTCCCCAGCAATTTCTAGAAGAAAAGTTCACTCTTACATCTTATGTTCACTCTGATTCTCCTTCAGCAGTATGCTGCTGCCATGCTGTTTCCAGGGACAACCAAGTGTATAGAACTTAAGCTTGTACTGTGTTATTTTGGTTAGTCAATTGCTTGCTTCCTCGTCACATTATGTTGAGCATTACTGATATGAATATTATGGCCTAGCAGGGCCTCCTCCTGAAGTTGCCTGTGTGGGTGTGTCCTACCATCTCTCCTGCCTTAGGTGGCACCTTTTTCTTTTGTACAGCCCACCCTGTAGTTCTGCTGCATGGTTAGTATCCTTTTGAGTTCTTCCACACCTTCAGAAAAATATTTTATTTAGGGAAAACTTTTTTTTTTAATTTGGCCTAACACTTCCTGCAGCAGGTGTTTGATATCTTGGCCCTTGGCCTCGTCGTGTCCCACGGCTGTAAATGACAGCAGTTAAAAAAGCATTAAGGCATCTGGCTAGCCATTAAGTGATGGATAGCTTCCATCGCCGAATACAGCAGGACCCAGGTTTTTGAGTGTGTATGTGTGCACGTGTTTCTGTGTCTGTGGTGTCGTGATGGTGGGATTTTGAAGAAAAGATTGAAGAAAATATTATTCTATATCTGTATATGTGCTTATTAATGGTAATGTGTGTGTGCTGGGCAGACACCATATGCATGGCCATCTGTGTGCAAGTGCGTTGTTATGTCCATATCCATCAGCTATGAACTCATTAGCATTATGTGCAGCAGAGTTGTTATCCACTAGATTTATGATGCATTTACACAAAGTCATTCCTGTTTACTGTGTGAATACTTGATACTGTCATTCCTAAATCTGTATTTTTTCTTTTTTCCTCCTTACTTTTCCACACTTCATTTCTTATCAGCAGTGCCCCTTTTCTTACATCCATTCCTTTCTTATCTCCCATGCTGTCTCCTTTCCTCTAACCTCTCTTTTCCCCCATAAGTAGTTTACATAATCATCTTGTCTTGCTGCCATGTACTAGATCTTTATTTTAGAGAGTTTGTGTCTGTGCGTCTGTGTGTGTGTGTACTTACACTATAGGCTTGTTTTTTCTGTGTATGTTTATGCATGTCCATCCATGCAAACGTGCATGAAATCTTCTCTATAGTCTATTTTAAGTACTCTCCCTGAGGGGTGGAGATACTGTACCTGCTGTAAATCCTAAATGAAAGACTTAGTCTCAGCAGGAAAGATAATCAGTCACATGGCAGCTATAACCTATTTATCTATCTAAAAATACTGCTACCAATGGGTTGTCATATTTATCCTCTGTGTTGGGGCACAGACAGTCAGTGTTAAGAGAAACTATATTGCTTTCCCTCTCATTTGTACACTTCTTCACCATTAGCTTACTCCGAGAGACATACAGTATATGAAGTAAAGGCAACTAATAATTGGATTGCCTTAATTACTGATTAAAATTTGCTTTAGCTTTGTGTTTTTGAGAAATGATTAAGGCAAGAAACTGTGCACAATTATCATGTCAATAGAAGCCACATGAGTGAGGGTCACCCTTTTGTGGCTTACAGTGGGAGCTTGTCTATCTTAAAACCTGATGTATTAGTAAATGAGTTTCATAGTTAGGGAAAAAATAAAGCAAGAGCTAAGATCCTTTTGAAGTCTGTCAGGATCATAATAGGAAGCTCCTTTTACAAAACTCTACTGTGCTCATAACATCCATGGAATTTAAAAGTCATGTGTGTGTTAGATACAGTGAAAAATGCAAATACAGGAAACAGAAAGTGTAAAAATGAAGGATTAAATATGACTAGTAATATATGTCTCATTGCTTTGCTCCGCTGACAGATTATAATATCTACAATGATTAAATCTGAAAAACAGACTTTCATAAAAATACATGATATTAAAAAATACAATGCAAACCCTATAATATAAGGCTCCATGTGTCTCTCACAGCCGACTGCTGCTATATTTTGTCTGACAGCAATTCATGATTAGTGAGGGGTTCTGAGGCGACAGTAATGGGAATCAAAAGATGATAGATTTTGTGCTATTCACACCTTGGCATCCTATTTATCTCATAGAGAACACTCCTGTGTTTCTCTTCCTCTGTTTTTAACTATGTACTTACATTCTATTTCTGTGTTTGTGATCACACTACTCAATAACCATGAAATTATATGCAGGGGTGCAAATAAGTGGTCCGCAGGTGCGCATTCGCTGTCAAAATAAAAGACGTGCACCAGATAAGAAGTTGCAACGCGCGTTTGGGTACATAAGATTTTCTTGAGGAGGACAGACATTTGTTTAGAACTCTTAAAGATGTCGAAGAAGCAAGCTCCTTTAAGCAATTACTTATATTCTGGTGCAGAATATGCCGTGAAAATCCTACTCTAGCAGACAAAAACTATGCCTTTTATATGTACGCAAACGCGCGTTGCAACTTCTTATCTGGTGCACGTCTTTTATTTTGACAGCGAATAAGCACCTGTGGACCACTTATGTGGACCCCGATTATAAAAAATGAAATTAATGTAATAAAACAGGACAACATTTTACTGAGAAAAAAAACGAGAATATATTTTAAGTGAATCTGAAAAAACATCATCGTTTAAGATATGGACATTAAAAAAGGACGTTTTTAAAAGGAGATCTGAAAGAGGATACAGAGTTAGCATTCCTCAGATCTTCAGGTTCCACAGCTGAGGGGGCGGGAAGTAAAGTCCCGGTCACTCTTGGTGACGCACCACAAATTAGGAACCATTACTGTAGTCCTGCCAGAATATCTCAAGCAGCAGGTGTGCACAGGAGTTATCACATAAGAGACGTGGACAGGAGCTACAGCATTTAAGGCTTTAAAAACAAGTAGTAAAATCTCAAAAGCAATTCTAAAACTCACTGGTAGCCAGTGAAGGGCAGTTGGGGTAATGTGGTCACTTCTCTTAGTACCTCAAAAGTCTGGTAGCAGCATTTTAAATCAACTGCAGTCTTCTGATGTTTTGAATGCTGAGATCTGAGTAAAGTGAACTGCAGCAGTCTAGTCTGATAGCGATAAAAGCATGGATGACCTTTTCTGCAGCCTGCAGAAGAAAGAAATTATCTTGTCTTGGCTTGCTGTCTCATTCCAGAAATACACCACTTTTCATAATCTTAGTAAAACACACACACACACACACACACACACACACACACACACACACACACACACACACACACACGTTTTGAGCATTATTAGATAAGATACCCAGACTAGACCAGAGACTAATGATGCTGCTTTTGCTGTGGCGACTGTGGGCAGTTCTACTAATTACCTCTGATTTGGAGTCAGCTACAGAAAATTTATGGAAATCCACTTTTTTTTCTTTCTTATTTGGCGTAGGACAGGAAACAGGAAGCACTAGTGATAAACATAGATGCTCTCAGGGAACTCTCAGGTTAGGTGCCCTTTTCCATTTAGAAATGGATGTGTTGATTTATCAAGGCACACATTCAACAAAGTGCTGGAAACATTCCTAAGAGATTTTAGTCGGCATTGATATTATATAACATCACATAATTACTGCAGGTTTGTCACATGAACATCTATAATAAGAGTCTTTTCCCACTACATCCCAAAGCTGCTCTACTGGACTGAGGTTCAGTCACTGTGGAGACCACCTGAGTACAGTGAAACCATTGCCATGTTCAAGAAAACAGTTTGAAATGATTTGACATTTGGGACATCTTAATAGCTGCTTTCAGCCATTAGAACATGGGCACATTGTAGTCATAAAGACAAGGCAAAAGATGATGGTACAAAGGGGTGTATATACCCCTAGTGTACGACCATTCCAACACTACCCAGCTGAACCATTGATACATGTCAGGATGGACCCATTGTTTCATGTTGTTTTCATCAAAATCCGACCCTACCATCTGAATGTCGCAGCAGAAATTGAGATGAAGCAATGTTCTTGTTCTTAGGTAAAAGGAGTGGCACCCAGTGTGGTTTTCTGCTGCTGTGGCCTAGTTGGTTTAGGGTTGAATGTGTTGTGCATTCAGAGATACTCTTCTACATACTTTTTTTTTTTTAATAGCAGCGGTTATTGGAGGTACTATTGCCTTCCTATCGACTTAAAGCATTGTGACCATTCTCCTCTGACCTCTAACATCAGCAAGTCCTTTTCATCCAGAGAGATGCCACTCCCTGAACAGTTTCACTTTTTGTGCCACTCTCTTTAAGCCCTTGTCATAAACCAGCTGTGTGCAGGCAGGAATAGGACCCAAACGCAAACTCACGGAGATGAAAACGTAGACTCAAAAGAACACAGCTTTATTGCTGGATGAAAACCAATACAAAACTAAACTGGGAAAATTCTAATAAAAATACACTTGGGGAAACACGGAGAGGTACACGCAGCTATGAGGGAGCACACGACACAGAACCGAGGGAGACACTAACATAAATACACAGAAGGATAACGAGAAATGAGAACACACGGGGAACACAGCTGACACGAATAACCATAGCAAGACAGGGAAGGCAAGACTGAACGGAATGAACATGGAAACACGAGACCTGCACAATAAGACAGGAAACAGAGGAACATGATGCAGGAGTGGAGGAGAGGCAGACGAGAGGGAGCGAGGGAACACGAGGGAGAGAGAGACATGACTGGCTGGGGAAACATGATGGAATAAAACAAGGAGGGGAAAGAAGGCACAAGAACTCATACAAACACAGACACACAGAGGGCAACGACACAAGGGGAAATTACTAAATAATCAAGGAACTAAACAGGGACCATAAGAAACTCAAAACAGGATAACCAGGCACTCTGGAAATAAACTTAAGACTAGTAAAGAGAACGTATACATCGATCATAATAGAAAATGACAAAAAACACAGGAAAACTGGAAACACTGGGTCAAATGACCCAGGACCATGACAGCCCTAGAGTTGGTTGTGTGGGGAAATCAGAGTACATCAGAATTTTCTGAACTACTCAGACCAGCCTGTTTGGCACCATCCACCATGCCACATGCAAAGTCATTTAAATTGCTTTTCTTCACTATTCTGATGCTCATTTTAAACTTCAGCAGCTCTTTTTCACCATATATAAATGCCTAAATGAATTGAGTTCCTGACATTGATTGACTGACAACTGTGAAGATGAGATATGATACGTGAACTGTAAATAATTAGAAAAATAAAAAGAGAAGATCAACGCATTATTAACAATTATTGATTGTTTGTTTTGTTTTGTTTTAGCAGAGTTGTAGATGCTGAAAAAATAAGAGTCTCAAGAGCATGTTAGAAATTTCACTCACAGATGAATGTAATAAACATATTTAATGCTTCCCTACAGATTAAGCTTTTCCACCTTGGATGCCTTCTGAAAGCGCATATCTGTCATGCTCACAAATCATGTTAAACTAATGGGCGGTTTTCCACTTAATTTGCCAAGCAAATTAAAGCTGCAAAGAAGATAACTCTTATTGATTTGACTGTCTTTTTCTTCTACTGTCACCACATTTGTATGGTGGTTTTGATCAGTTTTGCTTCATATCTACATTGATTAGCGTGATTCCTGGGACTCATTAGCAAGGTTGTATATTTTCATGATCTGCTTCAGTTAGCAGAAAGAGACAATTCCTTTTCTCGTAAGTGCTGCTCCTCATCAAGCTGTGCCATTTACCCGTAGTGTGTGGGGGAGAAGCATTGTCACTTCTGTCAGTCCACCAAATTGTAGTTTATTTCAGGAGGCGACGATGGGAAGCAGAGAAAAAGACCGACACTTTGCTGTAATGGGATTGAAAAGGATGATAGATGGTCTCATTCACATTTCGACATGCTCTGTTTAGCCTGACCATGAATCCAAAGACACATTGTCCATAGACGCCGAGCCACATATACTGCAGACAACATAAGATCATCAGGAAAACTGTTGGTGTTCATCATCAGTCCACAGACGAAAGAACAGAAGGAAAGTTTCAGACTTTGCTTATGGTTAAAAACTTTTGTATTATGACAAATAGTCTGATTGCAGTGATACAGATCCCTTTTAATGTTTTCTTATAGCACAAACTGATGGGTTTTTTTTATGAGAAAGCATCTAATTGTACACTATTTTCCAAAATTGCTGAAGTTTTACGAGCCTGCTCGAAAACTCATTAAAAAGGAATTTGAAATGTGTGTTCAAGAAAATAATCTGTAGTCTTTTTTTTGTTAGCAAGCTCACAGCAGCAGAAGTAGTCAATCAGCCCACTTGCTATATAATGTAATGCTTGTCATTTCTTTCCACTCTCTTTGTTGCCATCGTTGTGTCTTCCCAGCCAAATGACACAGATGTAAGTATGAATAATTTCTCGCACACTTTTTTTTCCTACTGAACCAAATTTAACGTCCTCAGCACCTGCTAAGCTCTGTGAAATCAGCTTCGCACCTCAGTTAAAACAGATTACACATTCACATCCACACAGTCGGAGACATGCTAACATTACACATGCACAAACTTGCTAACAAGCCACTCAGATCCCATCACAGGTAGACAGCCCATATCTCACAGAAATTAACAATTTCACACCAACACAGACACATTTTTTTTCACATACACATGCACTTGTCGACACTGTCGCACTCTCAAGCCTAACACCCCCACAGCCAAACACAGACAGAGCATGTGTCACTCACACAAACATGCCCTAATCTAAGCTCAGATGTCGATTTGATTAAAGAAAAAAAATCTCTCTAACGTTGGATTATGGTGAAATAATCACACATTTTCCTGTCGTGATTTCTTTACTGTCAGTGCTCAAATGTGGAGGGGATTTGTCCTCTTCGCTGTGACAGCTTAGTGAGTATATCTTGCTTTTGAATGACACTGCCATAAAGTGTATTATCATTATTATTATTATTATTATTATTATAAATATATAAGATTTATTATCTTTTGCTACTATACAAAACTACAAAGGTGAACACTTCATGAATACGTGGTATAAATTATTTAGGTGTCTGTGTTATCTGTGTTCGTGATGTTCGACACAGATGTTTCCTTACATAAGTAATTGGTTCCTCTGTCTCTTACCAGGATATCGAGTGCTATGTGATTGACAATAATGGCTTTGTCCTCATTTCTGAACAGCGCAATGATGTGAGTTCTCACACATGCACTCACAGAATATGGCTGGAGTGCTCCTTAGTCTTTGACTTGATTGTTTGAGGGCCCTTCCACTCTTCAATATTTATTACCTTAAAAGAAAAAAAAGGTGAAAACGGTTAATGTGTTTTTTAACTGTCTTCTCATCCTGTTAACCACTATTAACCAGCCCAACAGAGAAAAATATTTAATTTTTTTTTAACCAAATAGCAGTGACATCCTGGGGCAGTGTACCCTCTTTTTTACTTTTACATATTTACATTTTCAAATATCAACCTTTTCCCACAGTGACTATCAATAATAACTGTAATCAGTGAACTGAGTCAGAGGTAGTGCTGTACTGTAATGTAGTACACCAATTCAGAGGTGCAAGGAACATTTCTCCGCAGACAATTATGCACAATTTCAAAACACATAAAAACACAACATTGTGATCTTTGATGCCTTTTTTCATCTAACGAGCATTTAAAACCAATTATTCTATAGAAGAAGTGAATGTAGTCCACCACTGCATCCACAAATGCACTAGGTGCAGGGATTCCCAAGATAGGCAAGTGGCTCCAGCAGATCTCAGGAACAACATCCAAGATCTCTGTCCAAAAGCGTAGGAACAGCTAAGATGCTGCGCAGGACTCTCAAATTCCCAGGCCTCTGTAGTCTAACAACTCTTGGAAATCATGATCAATATATCTTTTGGACTAAGTAAAAGAGGGACGATCTCAGTTGTTATCAGCACACAATTTAAAAGCTAGCCTCTATGTTGATATTAGGACTATTGTTACACAAGACATGGTTAACTTGCACATCTGTGAAAGCACCATTAACACTAAATGATATATCTAGACTTAAGCACTTATTATGGGTATAATGGCCTGTCTGAAGTCCAGATTTTATGTCCATTGAAAACATAGTTATGTTAGAAAAATGCTATGATCAAATTCAGGTTCACTGCATAGCTTTCAATAGGATAATAGTTTAGCAGCTAGTCTTTTTCAGTCAATTAGAGATTGCCAGTCTTTGCATTTTGCATTGTACACAGCAGCCTAAGGTTTTCGTAACTGGGAGTTTATTGTGACTAAATGCTCGACCACGCAGTTCGCACAGAGGTGAAAGTGGACAGGAGATCGTAGAAGTGAACTTATATTTCCTCTATCAGATTATTGGGACTTGAGTTTTTTATGTTCTGCCACACTGATTTTTTTAGACTTCTTTCTTCTCTCTTTCTTGTTAGGCGGGAAGGTTCTTTGGCGAGATTGATGGCTCAGTGATGACCACATTGATCAGGATGGGCATGTTCAAAAGGTAATGCCTGGTTGTCATTCCTCGCCTGATTGACTGGTTGAACGGCCATCCTGAGAGAACCTGCGGTTTTCTGACTTTGTGTGAAGTGCCACTTCATGGGTCCTGTGTCTCCGAACGAATATCTGGCTCGTAATTGCAATTGTGTCAGCCCCATGCTGTTTTGCTATCAGGTTTTAATTGTAGTTGTGTAATTATGTTAATCAGGGTGGCAGTTTGCAAATGTTTTCCTTTTGTTTTTTGGTTCTTAGATACCTAAACACTGCATTAGTATGCAAGCAGTGTAATGGTACAGTCTCTCTCCTATGCTCTCTGCATGCGCCCGTCTGGCTCGGTGTTTGTGATTAAGCTGTCCGTGCCTTTCCTTTTTGCTCCCCTTTGAGTTTGAGGGCTTGGGATGTTTTTTTTCTTCATGCTTAGTTTTTGCCCATCTTTTATGTTTGAAATCTCCTGAGTGATGTGCTATTTTTAAACAGCTAAAAGATTTCGTCATGCTTCATTTGACACAGGATATTACATAACTAGTTTTGAGCATGGATGATCTTTAGTAGCAATGTGAGCATATTTACACTCTGTGATTTTCTGTATTTATGTGTTCTTGTGTTTGACGACTGCGTACAAAAAAAACAACAAAAAAAATTAGTTGTCTGAAAAGTAATTCTAGCGTTGGGATCATTGTAAGTTACAATAGCTTTCAGGGATTCTGTAAAGGTTAAGCTCAGCCAAACATGTGTGGTAGTCTGGAGGGGGGTCAGGGAATCAATGTGGGTCGATACTGCCAGAGGAGCAACACTGTGTGCTTGTTTGTGTGCTCATGTTTCCTTAGGGTATCCTTGTTCGACTACCAGGCCATGTGTAAGATGAACTCGCACTCTGTCAGCAGCGCACGTCCACTTCTCAGTGTATGTACAGTGAAGTCTCTCCCTATACAGAAATATTCCCAAAATCAGTTCTCCGTTAAATAGAATTTGTCCATCTATCTCTTCAGCCGTTCTACGGTTTGGCTTCAGCCCTCAAGTGGTTCCTCTCCAACTTCCTACTGTAAGTGTTGCTAGGGGCAACCTGGATTGGCTATGCAGTTTTTGCTACATTGTCCGATATCCTATACTATGTAGTATTTACTCTACAAAGGTACACTATTTTGTGCACTTATGTTACTTATTAACATCACCAGTTTTGCCAAATTTAAAATGTTGCTAGCAAAGTTAAACCATAAATTAAAAAAAAAAAAAAAACTTACCTGAAAATCTATTCAAAGATTCTTTATTGTCAAATAACTAAATTCTGTGCAGTAGTTTGCGGACAGTATTTAAAACACAGATGGATGCACAATAAATAAATATATATAATAGAGAAACAATTAAATTCCAAATTAAAAATGATTAACATAAGCTCTCAGCTGCCTGGATCGCTGTCCAAAAATCAGAGATAGTGTTAACCGCATCAACAGATGGAAAAAAATCAGATTGTTTTTATCTAATGTTTTTACACACAACATTATAAAAAAGCAATACACAACTGTAGTTATTAAATCTAATTGAAGTAACATTTTAGCAATTTTCTGTTAAGAAAGTCAGCCTCAGTATTTTTTCTATGTTTACTTGGTAGGGATAAAGTCACTTGATAAATCTAACAGCCTCAATAAAAGAGCAGGCTGTTTATCCAGTTAGGAGGGGAAAAAACAACCACCAAAGCTACCAATGAATAACTTGAGGACCCATTTTATTATTCCCATGACACAAGTTTGGGTCCTGGCCCAGTTTTGGAAGGCTGCATGCAATATGCTTCCAGTCTGCTTTAGTCTATAATGATAGCCACCTAACTGACTTCCACTCTCCTCTTTTCTCTCTCTTTTGTAAGATTTCTCCTGGAGTTCAATATCTGTGGCTTCTGGCACACGGAGCATTTTGCTGACGGTGAGCTTACATTCGGAATAAATGTGGCTAATTAAGGCTAAGCACTCTTTCTTTGTATCTCGTGTGTGTCATCTCTATTTTGTAAATTAACACAACCCTCAGAGCAGCTCTGAATGACTGTAATGCTGGGTTTATAAACCAATTCTTAAAAAAATATCATTCATCATCACTAAACCTGTCAATCAAATGGTCCTTATTATCATCATCCTTTGATACAGCCAAGCATTCTTTTAGGTGTGCTGTATTATTTTATATTATACTTCAGACCAAGAAAAGTATTTACTGTGTCTGTTACATAAGTGGGTTTCAGTGGGAGCAGACACATCTGGTAAGTCCCTCAAAACAAGAGTCAGGCATAAATTTGTACTGAAGTTAATGCAATTCTAAAGAAGTCAAACAAAAACATGGCTCAGAACAAGATAAGACTTTTTGACAAGCCATTATGGCTCTCTCTGGTTTTAGTCCTATCATACGCAGCAAGCTAAGGTTTATTTGGCTTACGCAAGAAGCAGCAATAAAAGGCTGATGCGTGAAGAATTGAGACATTAGACCTTCGATTTCCTGTCACAGACTCTCAGCCTGTCAGTCACCAGCAAAATGTCATGCATACACTTTAACACACAAGCTCTGTTATAATTCTCATCTCGAAACATGACCCCTGTCTATCTCTCTATTAGCCTCAGTTCATAAGAAAAAAGGGGACATCCTGCAGCCGTGTGACACCGAGTACCCCAGCTTTGTTTATGAGCCGTCAGTCAAAGAGACCAACAGCATTATTAAGTGCGGACGATGCCAGAAGTAAGCGCACACACACTTATGCACACAGAAATAGCAGTGTAGTCCTCTCTAAGCCCTACACCAGTCATATTAAATTGTTCCTCCAGAATCCATTTTCTACGGCTTTGCTCTGCTTTGCATACTGAGAGCAGTTTGAATTAATACGAGAGTGGCAGAAAGAGGGAAATAAGTAGAAAGGAACTGATTTGGATCATGGTGTGTGGGGTTATGGAAAGACTGAGAAGCGGAGAAGGGAGAGTGACTCGTTGGAAAGCAGTGAAAGTATTAGGAGAGGTGAATGAAAAAAGTACAGGGACTGGGGAGGGGTGAGTGACAGAAACAAAGATGGAAAAGCACTAGGAGGTGGGTCGGGGGGTGGGGGGTAGAGTAAAAAGAGGAAAGCATCACTGGGTTGTCACCATAGGCTGGGTGTGATCACCCTCATGAGGCTAATGGTGGTATAACACAGCACAGCTACACGTGGTCCACACTCTCCATGATAGTTTTTGAGTAATGCTGTTAATATAATGACATTATAATCACGTGTGAATAATGATCATAATTATGTTATTTTATCCATCCTGCACTGCCTGGCTTGTGTCATTATGTTACATAGAAGGTTGTCTTTCTGTGTTTTTGTCTATTTCACACTTTTCCTTTTTGTTTATGTCAGGATGTTTGTAGTGCAGCAGATACCAGAGAGCAACCTGTTGATGCTGGTGGTGCAAGCAGACTGTGACTGCTCCAAACAGTACCCACCCATCACCCTGGAGCCAGAGGAAGTCAGATATATCCTGTGATGTTTATATTCATGGATCACGTGAATCATGTTCACATAAAGTTTGCTTGTTTTAACCTAACTGCAGCATCACCCTGCCTATACACTGAGTCAATCTGGGCACACTTTGTAGACCTACAGTACCTACAGTACAGACTCTTTATTCTAACATGTGTATTAATTAAGCATGCTGGCCTAAATTGTTGTGTTTCTTTAACTGACTCAACCAGCCGCACTGTTAAGTTAGATTCCGGGTGTGAGCCTGCCATGTCATATCTTTAAAATGTTTATACTGCATGTCTTTAGTGGTAATATTTGAATGAGCGTGCAGGAAAACCATACTATGCTTCTGTTGCTGCTCCTTGACCCCGCTGTACATAACTCGTCAGTTAAGTGTGACAGGATGAAGTCTCAAAAGGTTCGCAGACGCCCCGAGTCTTGCCACTCTTATCACGCACAGGTCAGCATTTTACCACACCATGACACATCAAAAAACACGTATATTCATACAACCCTGTTAAAGCGTAAATATTACAATAATAAGTACTATAAAAACTGAGCTCAAAGCTGAGCGGTTTTTCCTTCTTAAGTTGATGCCTGCAAAAAAAACTAGACAAACAAAACAAAGTAGGGACAACCACTGTAAATGTTTTGAACTGAGGAGATCTGCTGCACTTTTGAAAGAGAAATTAATTCCCATTTTTGGTTGATGTAAGGTTTCAGCTGCTCTGCAGCTTGGAGCCTCTTTTGTTATCTTTTTCTGTTACAGTGCACCAAATGCTTCTATTTGGTGACAGATTCTCACTGTGGGCAAACTACAGGTTTTTTTTTTGTAAATGCAGCTACAAAGTGTGTTCTCTGATGAAGGTTTTCAGAAGTGTTCCCACTTCCATGCAGCAATTTTGACTACACAATCTGTGTTTTCGATGCAGAGCCTGAAGAGCATTCAGTGTTGGTTTTCTGCTTTGTCTAGTTTTTCAGAATCTATTTAAAGATATGTTACTGTATATGAAAAAAACACAAGTTCTCTGCAAGTTTACATTATGAAACATTGCTCTTAAGTTAATCACCCAGACTGTTCAATCCTCCCTGTCTTTACTGATGAAAAAGTCTCTAGGATGCTCTTTTTACACCTATTCATGTTACTAATTGACCTCATTAGTTGTGAGATCTTATAAAACTTTTCTAGTATTTTTGTTGTCTGGCTTGATCTTTTTGAAACACGTTACTGGCTTCAAATTCTAAATGAGCATATATTATGTTAAAAAAAATTGAATAAATAAAACATAATTTGAGCCATCACTCATTTCTTTATATTTTTTTTCCAAGGAGGAAGACTGTTGTAATTTTTTAAGTGGTCATAAGCAAAGGCCTTCCCAGTTTCCTGACTCAAGACTTTTGCACATTACTTTATTTCATTCAATATTCAATATTTTGTCTTTGTACTAGTTTTAATTTACCTTTTCAGAGCATCTTTGTGTTTTTGAAAATTGGGTTGTACATGTGTTTAAACATGCATGCATAAAACCAGCATTCTTCTCTCGTCTTACTCAACTGCTTCTGTGGCCCTAAAATGATTTTCTGTTTGAATACATCACATTTTCGTCAATGCTTGGTAGCAAATTGAAGACTCGCCAGGTGAAATCATTTTCTGCTTTGTCTCTGCAGGAGAACGCCGATGACTGTGGAGGAGCCTCTTTTATATCTCCGTCAACCTCTGTTTCCTTCATGTGTCTCCTTTTTGCTGCTGTTGTTTCCTGATGACGGATAACTTCGCTCTTTTATGCTTCATCATATAAAGGAGAAGACGACAAAAACTGAAATCCTTGAGTGGATTTTTTTTTAAACTACTGAACAGATTCTGCACATTTTGCTCACAAAGGCGACAGACACAATCTCTCTTTAAAGACCTTGGATGTTATGAGCAGTTGCTGTTTAACTTCAGAGAATTACATTTGAACTAAAAGCTGCAAAAAAAGAGAACTTGCTGTACTGTTGTTGCCATGGATACTTTTTTCATTTGTTATTTTCTTATGCTCCACATTGTATCTCTGAACGAAAAGGGACTGAAGGGTGACGGCTAGCTGTGATGGGTGTTAATGAATAAGAAGTAACGATTCACACGGTACAACATGAAAAAGTGAAAAGAGAAAAACATGCATTGTTCAATTCCCATATCCCAATGAGCTGTGTATTTATCCACACACATGCATATTATATATGCGTTGGATACATCCAGTAAACACATCTAATGCATTATCTGCAGACTTTTATAAATGCAGAATAGCCAGTGTGAAGGGGGCTGCAGTAGGGGGATACAGGGAGACACTGTTGTGTTGCTAATGAGTCACGATAATAATGGACAAGCAGGCACAATTGGACTCATTGTGTAAAATTAATATGCAATAAAGTAAAATAGAATGGAGTTGTCAGCGTCTATGGGAACTATGTTTTCACTTTTTATTTCCATCCTATAAATGTATGTTTCTGTGACTATTATTTTTACATATCTGTCTGCCTTTTTTTGTCTTTTGTCTCTCTGTACATACCGTAACTAATTATGTATGTCTGGCTAATGGGCTGTAAATGCTGAAATGATAAATGAGCTGAAGATCGTCACACTCTAAAAAGGAAATATCTAACTTTTCACATTAAAACAATGCATACATGCATTTGCAATGTATTTGGCACCAAGGATTTACATTTTTGAAAAAATATACAAATGTTTTTGCGATTAAGAAATATTTATAGTTTTTTTTTATATGGTTTATGATATATATGGTATATTTTAAGGCTTTTTTTCTTCATTTAAAATGTAACTTTTATAGCAATGCTCGCTATTATAGCTCAGTCACTAAAAATAAAATGTCACAGTAATAAAAATGTAATCTCAGTGTCAATTAGCACTATGAAACTAACTGCATATGATATTTTTGTATATATTTGCCTGTATGTTTTATATTTTGCACTTTTTGCTGAGCACTTAAATGCATTTTTGGCTCTGAGTGTCTGTGTAGCCTTTTCTACACCCATTTTTAATTGCCTCTCAAAGCACACATATAAGTTAATCTTATTAAGTTTCTGAAAGTTAATTATTTAGCTGTCCTGATTTTGTTTGTACTCTCCACGGGTTGACATTGCCACATCTATGGCCCTGATTTGTACTGTCTAAATAAAATTATAAATTTGGGTTTTGTTGTTTATCTGCTTAAAACAAAAACTTGAGTAATTTATTTTGGCCACATAAAGGTAAATGGATGACAGTTATCAAAATTATGACTTTATTGGTAATTGGATTCAATCCTTCAGTTCTGTCTACTGACAACCTGAGAAATCTTTTTTTGTAATATATATAAAAGAAATTACTCTAACTGGAATTTCAGTGATAGTCAAAGCTTTGTACTCATTCGTACTTTGAAGTTCTTTGGTTTGAACGCATAAAATCCTGTCAATTCATCACAGGTCTAGCACAGATAGACAGAAAACAAAGAAAATCTACACTCACACCCAACTTAAAACCCCCAGTTAAGCATGCACGTCTGAGTACTGTGGGGGGATCCCAGAGCATCCAGAATGGCAAATGTAAAACATAAAACATTATATAGAAAGGCCCCAGTGGACCAGGAGGCACAAAAGAGGAAGCTCCTTGCTTTCAAGTGACACTGCTAATCACTGCATCTTCATACTAATAAAATATATTTAATTTGATGTGTAAAAGAACCAGTTTCAAATACCACCAGTAGACACATGGCAGTTTTAGGGAAGATTAATTCATCCTCCTGACCACCAATGCAATATTAGCATTATTTTTATTTATTTTTTTCTCTCTAGTGAATTGTCAATTAAAAGTTCTAAAATTGCTGCATTCAAGCCTCTTGCTTCACAGCTCGTTTGATATTATTTAAATACCTAAACAAGTAAACTGCAAACAAATATGGTCATGCAATGTTCCGAGTTTCACTCTGAAATCTATACCAGTCAGGGGTTCTGATACGACAGCCTGGCAGTTTTGGTGATCAGATCCCAACAAACTAAATATGGGGCAAAGACTGTGTTTGTCTAGTGCAAAGTGGAAAACATTAACAATGCTGGGGGAATTCCCCACATATATTATATTCCAAGCTCTCTTGTTGAATAAATACTGTAGCGATTAAAAGAAAAGCAAGAGTTTGTCCTAGTGCTCACACACAACAGTCTTTATAATCTCCTGTATTGTCAGTAAGGATGTGACGGTAGATTGGCATAATTATAACACACATATTCTGTGTCTCTTCACATTATATTTTCTCCTGTGTGAAACTAAAAAAAAAAGACAGAAGTGTATTTCTCTGTGTGTCATTTTCTTTGTGGTAGTTTACATCATCATTCAAACTCTGCAAAGCCCTGGAGGTTTTGATGTCTTTTAACTTTCCCTGATGTCCAAAGCATTGTAACAAAAGCAGTTTATTGTAATAGAAAGTCTTCCCTTCATATAAATTGGGTAAAAGCCAGACTTGGGAATATCCTCAAAAGCAAGTAAATTGTGGGACGTCGTCTCAAGGCTAAAAAAAGGGGGGCCATATAATTAAAATTGATGTCACACATGCTATAAATCATAAGTAAAGCAAGAGGATGTATAAACATGTAAACTGTTTGATAAGTTTTGCTTTTTTAACACGGTGGGCTTTTGTTTCACAGTCAGTGGTGACTGCAACAGATTTTCCCGTGGTCTACACGGGTGATGTTGTAATGAATGAAATTAACCTGCGGGGGCGCTCGTTGCCTGTCTTCTTTTCATTGTTTGTGGCGTACCGTCGTTGTAGTCTGCACCGCAGGCGGTGAGAGCTGGTAGTCAGAGGAAAATGGCGGACGGTGTGGATCATATCGACATCTACGCCGACGTCGAGGAGGAGTTCAGCCAGGTAATAAATACATATTTTCCTACCTCGCTTATAGGTGTTATTTTTTTAATATCTGTATAATCTGCTATATTTATTATAACCTACAAAGTGGCGAGCTTTTGTGGCTAAAGAGGCTCTCTGACATACAAGGCCTTTTCAACATGCTGCAAGCCTGCAGCCTCTGCTATCGGCGTGCTTTGCAGACTTTTGTTTGTTCGTGGGGTTGTCGACATTTAACACGACTTTTCATGTATTTAGTAATTAATATGCACGCTGCAGTTGTTTCGTGATGTGCGTTGTTATTTATTCAAGTAAATGCTAAAAGCAGCCGTCTTCACGGCGTAGCTTGGGTTCAGGCCTTGGCATGGTCGTTAGTGGCGGGCTAGCAAGACAAACAAACGCACTTTCGTTAGCGAGCTGACATTGACTAATTCACAGCTATCACGCTGTCGTGTCTAGTAAGTCTTTACTTTTTTTCAGTTGATAAAGAGAAGTTTTAAGCTAAACCGAACGCCTTTAGGCTCTAAGGTTGTATAAACATTTTCCAACCGACAATGGTCAGGCCAATAGCTGACGATAGCCTCAGCCTATCGTCGATAAACTCGTGCAGTCGCCCAACCTTAGTAGGCTCTGAATAGTGTAATAAACACGGCATGTTGTTAGCATGGAGTAGGTCAATGTTGGGGCTATTCAGAAGATATTTTTCTCCACACGCCCCTTTTCTGTGACGGTGGTTATAATTTCAGCTTAGCCAATGTGAAGATAGTGTTGTGTCTCGAACTGCTAAACAGCTTTCAAAACATACTTGATATAAGTTCTACGAAGCTTGCGACTATCTGCTGATCACAAGTTTATGCTGTTATTATTATTATCATACTACAATATCTGGATATGCTGTGAACCTTAACCCTAAATTGACTTTTCCTGGTCAGCATAAAGCAGTTGCATGATGCTAGTGTTATTGAACTTGAATTGATTCAATAGTGAATTACATCTTTTTAATGAGTGCTGGTATGTTTTTCTGACAACTGCCTATTGCAAAAACAATTAAATCAAACTCAATTCAGTGGGAATTTTGCACACCTGTTACAAGGAAACCTTTTTGTACAATGTGATGGTGAAAACCAATGTAGGTTTGCTATTCTGGTGTTGGTGAGGAAACCGATTCAGAATCAGATCAGACATAGAAGCTGATAAATTATATCCTTGGCGTTAATAACATCAAATCATTATCAAGCTCTAGATATTAAGTGCTTCACTGATCTTTTCTTGCATTCTTAATACAGGAAGCTGACTACCCAGTTCATGAGCAGATCGACCTGTATGATGACGTAATATCCCCATCAGCCAATAATGGTGATGCTCCAGAAGACCGGGATTACTTGGATTCACTGCCAGCCCCAGGTGGCACAGAGGGAGGGAAAAGCGCCCTGCCCAACGTGGTGTACACCTACACTGGAAAAAGAATCGCCCTGTACATAGGAAACCTCACATGGGTGAGTGTCAGATTGTCTAAAAATTGGACTTACAAATTTAATTGTGATCCATACATGATGCCATTTTGCTTGGGGTTGTTTTTGCAGTGGACAACTGATGAGGACTTGACAGAAGCTATCCGGGTGATAGGCATCACAGATGTGCTGGAGATAAAGTTCTTTGAAAACCGAGCCAATGGCCAGTCAAAAGGGTGAGGTCTTTAGTATTTTATTTCTATGATGCAGTTGGACTAAGTCAAAGAGTATGTTAAATATTTCGTGTTAGGAGTACAGGGTGGGATCACACTGAGTCAGTTTTATGATTGTATTACCACAAGGCTGTTGTTTCTAAAGACATATGTTCTTGAGTGCCAGTGACCTTGTTTAGATATTACTATCAGCTCAGAATTTCACAGTGCATTGATGTTTATGCGATCAATTGTCTGACTGTATGCCCTCTGCGTGTTTTCCAGGTTTGCTCTGGTGTGTGTTGGTTCAGAGGCATCCTCCAGAAAGTTAATGGAGCTGCTGTCAAAGAGGGAGCTCCATGGTCAGAATCCCATTGTCACACCATGCAACAAGCAGTCCCTCAGCCAGTTTGAAATGCAATCACGCAAAAGTAAGTAGGGCAAGTGTGCACATGGTTTATTTATCCGAAGAGATCAGTGCTGGTTAAAAGAAGTTATGTAAAAAATTTGCACATGTTGGAATGTGAGTTATTCTAAATATAAATATATTTGACTACACAGTACATCACATATGTTACATGACCTGTGTTTAATCTTAGCATATGTATGAACTCATACATGTAATTTATCCTTGTTTTTGTCTCTTAGCCAGGTGCACATATTGATTAATGATTACATATGAAATGAGTTTGTATTTGTCTTTTCACAGGTACCCAGACAGGTCAGATGTCTGGGGAAGGAAAGGCTGGTCCTCCTGGTTCTGGACCCCGTGGCGGTTTTCCCATGGGCAGCCGAGGGAGAGGCAGGTTCCCCGGACCACCTGGCCCTGGAGGAGACCGCTTCCCTGGTCCCGTAGGGCCTGGGGGTCCTCCACCACACCTTCCTGGTTAGTTTAGCAAGATGTGTTGGTAGTATGGGACAACACTCAGTTACTTGAGAAATGAATATTGATATTCAAAAATTCATCATCAAAAATAAATTAGGGGCAGAAACGTTCCAAATCAATGGATTGTGTTGTCTTGAATGCTGAGTGGGCTTATTACCAAAATAAGTTTGTTTAACCACATTTCATAGGGATATATAGTTGAACTTGAGGTGGATATATTAGTTTTTGAGACTTGGCAGTCAAAACGAGTTCATGAGTGGATGTGTTGTGGATATAAGCAAATCCATAAAGACACACAGCTCACAAAAAGTGCAACCTGTCATGTATGGATCCACCACAGCTGGCAGAGGTTGTGTTAAATCACATATTGAACTTTGTAGGTCAGTTTATTTCTGTTCAGTATTGTCGACTGTGTGATTTGAAAAAAAATAAATACATATAATGTTACAGCACAACAGATTTAAAGTCACAAGTGTTTTAAAAACTTGGAAGTTCTGCTTTCTGTCTGGCAGTGCTGCTCAGGTAGCACAGTCCAGGCATTGCTGTTACTCACACCTGCATGGGATCATGGCTCATCTGATCTAGTATGTTTTTTTTTTTTTTTTACTATTGCGGGATCTCTCATCTCTCCCTTGGCAGGGCTTTCTTTGCATGTTTCCTTCTTTGTCTGGTTTGAATTTTTGTCTCACTTAACCTCAAGTTGAACAGTTGATCCTTCTCATGGTGTGGTTTCCTGCTTGTGAAAATTTCCAACACCATTCCTTTACTTAGAGGTTTTCTCAAAGCTTGACTTGGTACGCTGCCAAACTTACCTCTTTACAAATCTTGGCTTGGCTGCTTGTCAGAAGCAGTAAGAGAATGGAGTAGCAGGCTGTTCTCCATTCCCCCTTTTCATATCTCTTCTTTCGCTTAGTGGCTGGTGCCCCGTCCCGCTGGGCTGCGACAGGCCTTCGGTTAGCAGGTAGAGGTTTCTGAAGGGAGGAGTTGTGATTGGTTTGCTTTTTTCCCCATTAGGCTCGGGCATGAGACCAGATCTGGTTAGGCACCAAGATGGCCCTCTGATGGATATGAGTTTCAATCCCTTCCAGCCGGGGGGCAGGAACGGGAGCTGGCGTAGCAGAGGTGAAATACCTCGATTAATCTAATTGATTTATTAGATGGCCTTATAATCCTAGCTTTGGCTTTTTATTGACAAATTAAACTGTCACATTTACTGCCCCGAGGCAGCTGATCTTCATTGCTTACTCTGAATCGACAGTTTACATTATTTGCCCCACATGTGGCAGCATTTTAAATTTTAAAACATTTTTACCAAAAGAAATAAACGTGTGCTTTTGTTTTTTTGAGCTTAAGTACATTTTAGGTAAATTAGTTGTTTCAGGTGACATAATGGCCCAGTGTCAAGAAAAAACGTATTTTTAAACTTTTGGAAAAATTCTTTTCGCAGGTTTGTAATTGATGTAAAGCAGTCAAACTCCTTAGTTCCACATTGCAGTTTATACACTGTATATACTCTCTTTAGGGCTTCTGGAAACTTATAGCAGTGCATCTTCTGAGTCAAGTGTTAATGAGAAGGGTCCAGTCCAATACAAGGCCTTGTTTAATTAAAACGGCAACGCCTGCTTGAAACTATAGCTTCTCATCTGTTCACTTTCCTTTTGATTTATTTTTCAGTGTCATTTGTGACCTTTTTTCGTCAATTGTTGTCCTGTGCAGCAATGGCTTTCTTTCATCTTTGTGTCACTGTCCCTGCTTTAAATTGCCATTTGGTACCTAAAGGTATCACTGTACAAAAGATACATAGAAAAATACAGGCTGCCACTAGACTTCAAAAATGAGTCCACAAATCGACTGTGCCAGTATACATTTTGTGTTTTCAATCTGCCAGTTACTTGTTCTTGTAGAAAGAGGTGGAGAGCTCAGTCTGTGTCATTCTAGACAATAATTTTGGTTTACTGGAGCTTACTTCTTTCATGTTCTTTTTTTTTTTTTTTTTTTTTTTTTGTTCTTGTCTTTTTTGTTAATTTGCTCTTTTTCTAGGTGGCATGCAGGGTCCTCCACGCCCCCCACCCGGTCCACCAGGTCCCCCAGGACCTCCAGGACCTCCACCTCCAGGCCAGGGTCTTCCACCTCCCATGGCTGGGCCTCCAAATCGTGGTGATAGGCCTCCTCCACCTGTTCTCTTCCCTGGGCAGTTTGGCCAGCCACCACTGGGACCCCTGCCTCCAGGTCCACCTCCTCCAGGCTATGGTCCTCCACCTGGTCCCCCACCTCCTCAGCAGGGCCCACCCCCTCCAGGACCCTTTCCACCCCGTCCTCCTGGACCTATTGGCCCGCCTATGGCATTGGCTCCACCACCACATCTGCCAGGTCCCCCGCCAGGTGGCCCACCACCAGCGCCGCACGTGAACCCTGCCTTCTTTCCTCCCCCTGGCAACAACAGCATGCCACCCAATGATAGCCGAGGTCCACCGGGACCAAATGACCCATACGGCCGCCCGCCACCATATGAAAGAGGAGATTATGGGCCTGGAGGCCGGTAAGAACAATTACTGAGAAGAACAACAAATTAAACCACTATATATACACATTCAATATGAGGTTTTTGTTTGTGCTCGGGTAGCCTAGAACTTGGATACTGTGAATTAAAAATAAATTAATGCTTGATCCTTTTTTTTTTTTTTCTGTTATTTTTTTAGGGACATGGACACATCACGGACCCCTCTAAGTGAGGCAGAGTTTGAGGAGATCATGAACAGGAACAGAGCCATATCCTCCAGTGCCATATCTAGAGCAGTTTCTGATGCCAGTGCAGGTAAGGCAAATGGTGATATATTTCCAATACATTTAAATAAGTGCGTTTACATGTTGTCAGTAAGGGAAAACTTAAATTTCTTCGAAGAAGTAAAAGAGCACTGCAATAGACCAGTGTACCCGGCTGCTTGCCCTATGACACTTGAGATAGGCTCCAGCCCGCCTGCGACCCTGATGAGGATGAGTGGAAGAGGATGGATGGATGAAAAGTTTACTCCACTGTTTTCTCTTTTTAGGTGATTATGGCAGTGCTATAGAGACTTTGGTGACAGCCATCAGTCTGATTAAGCAGTCCAAAGTGTCCGCAGACGACCGCTGCAAGGTCCTCATCAGTTCTCTGCAGGACTGTCTCCACGGCATTGAGTCAAAGAGCTATGGCTCTGCGTCAAGGTAAGCCTGTTAAATATTACACTGAAACAGGTAGTTACATACTAAAAGAAAATGTAGGTGTTTGAACTTTATTAAAAACTTCACAACTGTAACTTGATGTTCGTTTGTCTCTGCAAGGCGAGAACGTTCCAGGGAACGTGACCACAGTCGCTCAAGAGAAAAGAGTCGACGACACAAATCTCGTAGCCGCGACAGGCATGAGGACTATTACAGAGAACGCAGTCGGGAGAGAGATCGTCATCGTGAGAGGGATCGGGACCGTGACCGGGAAAGAGAGAGGGAGAGGGAATACCGGCACCGTTAGCCGGAAAGGAGGTGGGTACCAGTTTTATTTTTTTGTGTATTTTTCAGCATCTTTGTCTTAAACCTTGTGGCAAACTAATTTAGGCTCAGACGGCATGACAGAAACAGAAAGTGGCACAGTTGAGATTTAAAGTCTTCTCTGTTTGCACACCTCCTCTCATTGGATTCACTGGCTCTAGATAAATCCCAAAACCAAATCCTACTTACACCCAAATAATGGTTAAACATCTGATAATGGATGTTATCATCAAAATATTAAATTACTGCATGAGGAGAGTAAGAGGTAGGCAACGAAAAGGCTTTCAAAACTCAGTCCTCTGTCTTCAGGTAGGTATAAGGTAAGTCAACTTAAACCATATTTCTTCAGTGGTAATCACAATTTCTATTGTATCACAAAATGTGCAAAATACACACTTGATGTATTCACTTTGGCACAGTGTGGAGTCTGTAAGTGTTGTATCTACGCTGTAGTCCCTTTGAAATGAGAAAATATAAGTCACTGGATTTCTGGATGTATTTTGTACTCTTTGGTCTGCAGGCTTCAGAGGCTGGTAAATTACAAAGTTCATTTGTTGCTTTGGATATTACAACAAATACATTTTAGAATAAAAGTTGTATGCACCTGTGCATGGCAAGAAAATAGCATACGTTACCTGTTGAGATGATTTTTGCAGTTACTCTTTTTATAAAATTTAAAGAGTTTTTGCATCAATAAAGTAGAAATTATCAGAATTTTGGCTTTTACCAGGAACTGTGGCAAGTGGACCAAATGTGCCTGATTTTTATTATATCAACACTCAGAACTGCCATATTAATTATATGTGAATTCCCAAAGTTTGGTTTATCAGTGGGCTTGTACTGGTCGCTTCAATCCTGATTGGCAAGATTTGGGTGTCACAATACTGTACAGTCATTTTTACAGTATTTCGTACAAATTAAGATTTTATATGGTCTGTTAAGATTGAATTGATTACTGTTTTTACACCTTGTCAGTAGTAGACCAATCTACATTTTGTAAATGTTTCATTCATAGTGTTGTACATATTCCAGTTTTAGTGTGTTATTTGAAATCTATCATTGTCCTGTGATATTTCAGAGAAGTTAAACATTTATCAGTGTCAACATCTTATGACTTTTGCCCCCTCCCACCCCTTAAAAAAAAAACTAATGTCATTGTGCCATATCTGCATGACAATAATATCACCTGACATTTCACCTGTGTCAAGTTGAATGTTTTTATTGCATAGTGTTTGCTCACTTTTGTATAATTGCACCTTAACTTAAGATGTTGAGGTGAAGTGGAGGAGGGAAAAATGCCTGTCCCCTTGACATAATAATCTGTCAAAATATATGTTACTGAATATCCAAATGCTGGTGTGGTTTTTACACGCAGTGTCACATCTAATCATTTTATGAGGCAAAGGTCAGCCTGTATTCAACAGTGGCTGAAATCAAATTGTTTGCAGAGTCTGTGTAATGAGAATTGGTTAATATTTCAGATCTGTGCATAATAACTTGCATTATCATACTATTATGTTGACACACAATTTAAAAAAAAAAAAAAGTGATTTAAAGTTAAAAGCTAGCACAAGCTTAAGAAAATCAGTGTTTTTAGATCCTAAGCTCTTTGAGTCTGTGGAGCTCCCCCAGAAGGTTACACTGGAGTTTTTGTTTTTATTTTATTTTTTGTAGGCCATTGTGGCGTTCACTCATAGTAATATAATTTCTGCATATGGACTGAAGTGGAGATCTTGCTGTACTATTAAAATGCTTTAATGCTAGTTGTTAAAATACCACAAGTGTTCAGAAATAGAGTATATTCAATACAAGTTACATATATTCTCCATGTGCATTCAATGTTAGACCTATCATAAACGACTCCTTGTATGTCACAACTGTAACCGTAACTAACGCACAGCTGTGGTCACAGCCACTATCACGCTGACAGTTTGTCTTCCAACAACTTTAGTCAAAAATCACAGCTACAGTTTAAGAGCTCCTCTAGTTTCTGTAGTAACTGAATACCTGTGCCTGAACAGTCACAACTGAAAGTCAACTTACTCGTGTAGTGGTCAAAATGAGTATAATGCAATTTCATAATAGAGTTTAGCTTTTTTTTTTTTTTTTTTTTTTTTTTTTTTTTACATGGATCAGAGAAAACATTACTGCAAGAGAACACAAACCTAGTCCAGAAAAATATTCTCAGTGTTAACCCTTAGAGGGCTCTGCATGATTCAGGAAAAGAAAGTCACAATTTTATGGGAGAACTTGTACTGTTGCATAACATTCATGACAGTGAGTTAGGCTTCAGCATTCAGTTTAATCGGTCCAATTTAGCAAAGAGATCATGCAGGCATGTGAGATTTTTGTCTATTTTTAGCATTATATCCAAGCTAATTCAATTTTAACTGGTGCTGTGGTTGTAGATGCATTTATCTGAACATTCTAATTGTCAGCTTGCACCTAATGTTGTTGGATACAAAAATCATTAATAGTGTATTGCTCTCAAATGATTTGAGTCAACTATTTTAGGCTGCCTTTCTGCCCTGTGCTGGTTTTTGTCTGGGATTTTCAGAGTCAGGGTTTCACAAGTCGTTATGTAATCTCTTTGTGAAGATGCTTTCTTCCATTGCTTCAGTTGCACGTTGAATAACCCGCTAACTTGTGAAAAGTTTTGGGGCTTCTTTGGATATAGTGTTTCAGCCATTTTGGGTTTTTTGGCTGTCTTTTACTGCCAAAGCTTTGAGATATCTACAGTGTTGCATGTAAAGCAGACTTGAGTAGGTTACGTGGACCCTACAGCATCTCTGTACAGTTGCCCCCATTCCCAAATAATATCTGTCCCGATTTTAAATGTGCTTTATCCACTAAAGATATCTTCATGTATTTGCACTCAAACAGCATGAACTATGCTCCACCCACTGGAAAGATATTTATATATTCACATTGTTCCCTGTTTGTGTGCCTATTTCTCTTATACTGGAAAATAATAACTGGGGTGGTTTAACTTATGGAGTTGCTGCATTTTGAAAGTAGCCAAAAGAATGTAACTTAAACTCTAAAGGCAATTTGTCATGTAAATACTGGAGAGTTATGTTGATTTTAGCTGTCAGTTCTAGCTTGTTGAGTTGATCTGGTCTCTGTTCCACAAAATTGTTCTTTACATGCTCACGTTTTTCCTGCAAAACCTTGTGTCCACCAAGAACCTCACAACAAAAGATTACATTTTGTCAAATACATAAGTTTTTTTTTTGTAAATTAACTTTCATTTTAAGTCCAAATTTAAAAAAAAAAAAAAAATCTAACTAATAAATGTGAAAGTTGCTCCTGTCTCCTTTAATAGCCATCTTGTTGTCATTGTTGGAGATCCTCTGTGGGCACAAGGCCTAATAGCCTATTGCAATGTGTCAAGCACCAAAATGCATTTGAAGAATATTTATAAATTGTTGTTTGCAGTAAAAATGACTAAAGATCAAAATTAAGCGAGCAAAAATGTTGATGGTGAGATATGTCCCAATTTTTCCATTGCACCATGCCTTTGCATTTCTACTGATATTTGTGAGCTTGTTAAAGAGGAAAATAATTGAGATTGAGTGCCAAGTACATTGCTCCTCTTCTTGTAGTGTGGCCGTTTGTTGTTTCGAGATGTGCTTAACACTGTTTATCTGTTCATGTTTCCATGCAAGAACGCACAGTGTTTGTACCAGGCTTAAGTTACTTTTATGCTTTCTCTTCAGCCTGTTTGTAGGTGTATGTGTGCTGGGGGGTGCAGCCCTAATGTCCAAGCTATTTACACATGTCAAACCAGAGTCAAACGGTTTAGGTTATAGCTAATCAAACAGCCTTCATGTCCATAACATGGTTGAAATGTAATTCATGTCCTTAATTTTGGCCTTTGGCCAGAATATAGAAAAAGAAAATGTTTGACTTTATAGCTGAGCTAAGGCAAATGGACATGGTTTTAATTCTTAATATTTAGCCCCACAGTTATTACAGTATATAACACATGAACTGTTAGTTGGTGAAAAAGATGTGTACCTTTTTCATACTCAATGAGCTGTCTGTGAGTAGTTTTCTGAAATATCATACACACATAAGTAATAACAGTGAAAGATTAGACGGCAGTCTATAAGCTAGGCAGTGGTAAGTATTGGCCCAATCTTATTTGCCGAGCCTTTTGTAGCACATAGCCAAGTTAGTGGACTGAGACTATTTCATGGACTGCTTGACCCTGGTTTGGCTCTGTCCCGTTTCATTTCCATTCTGTATTAACTGACACACCTACTACACATTTTAAAGTTTTATATGAAATATAATGAACCCGATATAAATGATTTATTGGGCTGATAATTTAAATGTTTCACCCTTGAGAAAAGTTCAGTTATGTCAAGTGTGATTATGGGAGGAGTACTGAGATGTGCGATGTGGCTGTAAGCTCAACTGCTTTTGTCTGCAGGCATATACTGTGTAAAGAAAACCTTTCAGATTATGAAACCTATCAAATTTCATTATGCATTTGAATCATTAAACAATGTAAAAAAATCACCTGTACTTACTTGAATTTTGGTGTAGATACCAGTTCTATCTGGCTTCATTTCAGCGTGTGAAGCAGTGATTTTAATGTTGAAACAACAAGTTTGAAATGACTTTCTTTATCACAATTTTTGTCATTTCATCTTAAAATTGTACAAATTTCTGGTAAGGTGCTTTAAATTGTGTAGAACTGTAATCCCACTGCTGCTGTCCTTTACAATTATGGTTAGAGGTAGCTTTTTCTGACTCCTGTACTTTGCATGCTCAACTTTGTCTATGCAAAGCATTACAAGCACAAAATATTCCATCTTCCTGACTTTGACCATGTTTGCGACACCGTAAGAATCACACTGTCATATTTTTTTCTGTTTTATTAAAACTCTTGGTATGCTTGGGCAGGAAAGGTTTCACTAGATGTGCCGTATGTGCTTTTTCCTTCATAGCTGTTTTTTTGATTGATTACTGTTTTGGTCCTTTGTCTTTTCACTTAAATATACAGCTTAAACAAATTGCAACCATGGTTTTCTCTGGTATTTGCCACAGTGAGCAAAGTTTTCAGTGTACTCCGTTATGTAACCTGCTGGTCATAATGACAAATACTGAAATGTTTGGAGGTGATTGAAAGGTAAATCCCTATTGCTATAGTTAAAGACTTGTCAAAGGAAAAAAAACTTTTAGCTCAGGTCTTCCAATAAAACTCCCTGTAAGTTTTAAAGGTTATTTATTTCTGTTTTCTGCACTTTATAGTCCTCTGAGAGCCAAATTAATTGAAACGCTATAAGTAAGACTTAATATTCTGAAAGTATTACCTAATGTTGATGCAGGTACACCATTTAATAATATTGTAAACAAGACGAAATGGTCATACACAATTTGGCCATTTAGACACTATAACCATTGTCCATCCCTGAATTTGTAATTCTGTAATGGAACAAACAAAATTGCCCCAGGTATTTAAGTGCATTTACATATGGTTATCAATATTTTTATGTCTAAAAGAGTTAAGTGCCACATGCAAACATCTGTACATGTATATACGTGTATATGCATGTACATACTTTGAAATCCATGTTTCTGTAGTTGCAGCGCAGACTTGACGAAAGATTGAAATACTTTTCTTTGTGTGTGCGTGTACATACTCATAGAGTTCAATTTAAGTTCTTGAATGTTAGCTGTTGAACTGTGCATGATATGTTTCTGTGTCTTTGCTAGGGTTGGGGACAATACACAGCCAACAGAGTGTTAAGAGTAGCAGTTAAATACCATAGTGCCATTTATGCCGCGTGTAAGAGGCTTCTCTGTCTGCACTGCCTTTGCTAAGATAAAATGACTTGAACAAACTCCAACCTCGTGGCTCAGAGTGACGGTGAATTGAACCCAGCCCTGGTGTAAATTTTGTGTATGTAGTGTAGAGGTTTAATGATGAGTGGGGAAAATGTTCACTGTTGGGCTGGCTCCAAACCAAACTCCACCCTTCGTTTTGACACCTTTCAGCTTACGAGGATCAAGGATGGATGGAAGGAAAAGGAGGAACTCTTTCCCTGCCCTCCGTGCATGACCGGACAGGAACACAACTACCATCACTTCCTCCACCCCCTCCATTTCTCCTCTCCTATCCTTCTCCACCCATCCTTCTCTCTATCTGTTGTCTGCCTGGTTTAAGAGCAGCGGATGGAAGACCCTGACCTGTGTAAGGCTATGTTATCCAAACTTCTATACTCATGGTAACTAAAGATGACAAAAGAATCTTTCCAAACAGCTCTTTTATTTTTATGATGTTTTATTTGACATGAAAAGTAAGCGTGATGCTTTTTTGCGACTTATAAATAAATAAATAAATGGCCTGCACGATCCCCAAATAGAAGACACAAACATTACACCCTTTTGTTTTTTTTGTTGTTTTTTTCTTGTTCTTTGGCTCGCTGTATTGTGTGTGTATATACAGTTTAGAGATTAGTTTTTATAAGGTATGTGCTTGATGTTTTCTCTCCTACCCTCACTCTCTCGTTCTCATTTATTCTTTTCATGGCTAGTACGTTTGTAAATGTCTCTGCTTTTTGATTAAAATTAGATGGTGTTGTAATAAAAAATGTTTACTGAGGTACACTCTGCATTCAGTGAATTCCTCTACGTTTCGTTCATTTATATTAAATGTATATACTGACTTAGATTTTTTATTATTATTATTATTTTATTTATTTATTTTTTTACATTGGTAAATGGCAAGGATGTAGTCACTTTGGTTTGTTTTTATCTTATGTTGCATTACATAGTCAACATGCTAAACCAAAAAAGAGAAGACCCTGCTGTTTGGAATGGTTTTTGATGGTGGGTTATTTTGTAATTCCGCTAAATAATTATCACTGAAACACCGCATGAACAAATTGTCTTTCACTTCTGTCATATAATGATTTAAAATCAGATTTTAATTCAAGCAGCCTTCATAGTTGAAGCTTGAGTGAAAGTGTTTATTCCTTAATTGGGAAGTATGAACCAGTTTGTTACATGCCTTTCACTTTAGATGTTACATGTTTTATGTATTTGAATTTTGAAGGCTTTTCCATGATAGATCTAAATAACTAAACCATGAACAAAATGCGTTTTAATTTGTCGGTACAGTGTAAAACATTCTGCCACCTGTCATTTTTATTGTTTTGCATGTTTGTCAAAATGGACGGACAGCAATTTGTTGAAGCTTTTAGGGGTTTTTTTTTTTGTTTGTTTTTTTCATGCAAGGTTGGGAAAATAGCAATGACTGGTTTAGCTTTTACTCAGTTATTTTTATTATAACTTACAATTATTTTAAAAAAAAACCAAGTGTAAATTACATTGCCACAGCTTTCCCAGCACACATGATATAACACGATTATACCACCAGTTTTTAAAATGTGAGTTAATGGAAATCAGGAAATTACAGGTATGTTGAGGTTTGATGCTGCAGTGTGTCATCGGGTGTCTTAAATGCAAATCAGTATGAATACAGCGCAATAACATGGTGCTTTTGTATGGTTTTTAACGAGAACAAAGTTGCATGCAAACAACATAACACATTTTTGTGAAATTATCGCCATTGGTGAAATTTTTAATTTGCTCCCAAAAAAAATCTGAAACTTGTGTTGACACCTTGTCTTTCTGGGGGTTATTCTTTTAATAATGTCATTTCAATTTCACTCCGTAACAATTTAGAAAATGCCTTATTTTCAAACGTAACCAGTGAATGTAAAACTTTTGGATTCAGAGTCACAGCAGGAATTTGAATGACAGGCTGTGCAGGAAACTGTACCAGCATCTTTTGAAACCATTGTCTTGCTCTTGAAGTGTATTCTTTTTCAGTATACTTCAGAAAGTGACTTATTGGGGAATGTAAGTGCCTTTGCTCCGTATCCTTGCAAATTCACTGAAAGTGTGATGTAATGTAAACAAAATGTAAATTGGATTTTGATATTAAAAAAAAGAAAAAAATGGGACCTTTTTGAATATAATGATGCTATTTCTGAACAGTTAGTTTTAAAATGTTGAAAGTTTTAAGGCCCTATATCATGTTTTTTAATGATATTGGCTTAATTTGATGTTAGTTAGTTGCTCTTTTTCCTCATTTTATTTCCTGCTGAGCTGTTTGGGGAAAATACTATACATGTGCCTTGTTTTCTTTCTTTTTTTTTTTATTCGTTTTTATTTAAATTATTAAATTATTTCTTTAGTTGTGCATTGAATTTGGTAACTCCAATGGAGTTCTGCCCTGGTCAAGCTAAGCAGAAGTGTAGCCCTCCAGAATAAGAGCATTTGTACAGGAATTTGGTTTCATTTTCTTTGTGTTAGCTTTTGTTCCGCAGCACGAAAAGGTAAGTGATTTTTAGGTCTACAAACACAACCAGTGAAGAAACAAGAAGTCTGATCGACTGCGGGAGTCTTTAAACTGCACAAGCAGTTGGAAAGTATATACATATGTATTTATGAGTTTTCAGTATTTGTATGACTAAGATGTTTTCACTAACTGCTAGTTAGTTACTAACTGCTGCTGGTTTCTAGATACTTTATTTTAAAATCACACTTGTCTAGTAAAGGGGCCTTTGCATGATGACTTGGAAACATGTTTCTGCTACAAATTGAAGTTATAGTTTTTTAAGATGAGTAAAATAGTTTTTGACTTTACAAAAAATGAAATGAGCTTCCATATTAAATGGTCTCACTTGGGCAAAGTACTTGCTGAATTTGTATCACCACTGTAACTTTGGGATTTTAAGTTAAGGTTCAGGTGTATTTCTACCGCCAATAATGGTTACATGTAGTGGTACATTGCAGGTAAATAGATTATCATTTGCTCTCAAAGAATAAAGTATACAAATTAAGTTTGTTTTGTGGTTCTGTTTTATTTGTGCATAATGCGTTTCGTTTTATTAGAAACAAGTGTGGGAAAGGAAATTTTGTTTTGGAGCAGTTGCTTAAAAATCACGTATGATGTCCAAAAGTATTTTCTTAACTTTAGGCCAAAACACTTGTTTTGCCATTGGAGATTGCCTGGACCTCGCACCTTAAGTGTTAGACCTGAAGGCTTACTTTTGAACAGAATTTTAAGTCCATCCTAATATAATGGTAAAGGGTTGTTAAAGTATAAAACAGTGTCGGACAGAAGTGCAGAACATCAGGTGTGAGGAGGTTTAAAACTTAACTATTGTGTAAAAAGAGTCGACATCCTGTCCGATTGTGAATGTTCTGCTGGATAAAACGAATACTTAAAATAGCATTGCGTAAGTGATTCGTTTTTCCTCACTAGAAACATTGACAGATAAATACATTTTTAGACCTTAAAAGTGACGAAAATATCCAGTATAATGAGCAAATGAAAACAGGATTGCCGAAAGTAATTGCTGTTTTCTGTATTGTCAGTCATGTTAGACATCATCATGTCACTTGAAGTAAAAAATCACAGAAGCCTGGAACTAACAGGTTCATTGACCATAGTTTGGTTGCTTTTGTAATGGCCGCAAACGTTCTTGCTTCCGCCGGGCCCGGAACCTTAGAATCCTGGTAGCCTTTCTATCAGGACAGATTAATACGTTGCACTACCTACTTCCGGCGCTTGTTTGGCTGGCAGTTTAAAATGGTAGTACGCTGTGTGTAACGCCTACTTTTAATGCCTAAATGGCAAGGTTTTTAGACAAGAAAGCTGAGAGGACAACAAAGAGTCCTGCATAACGCACTAAAGGATTAGCGGCACTGTTTTAGTTGTAATATGTTCAAAAAGATGACTGAATTTGGTCCAGATTCCGGGGGGCGCGTTAAGGTAACGTAACTAACGCCACACTCTAGTGTAGTGTAGGCGAACCACTTTGTGATTTTATATCATTTAAAACAATGAGCAGAATAATTTAACGTGGATTGAGATAACTTGACGAAAATCGCGTGGTCGGATTCAATTTATGTACTTCTGTATTTGCCACTTGTACCGTTGTCATGCCTGTTTTTAAATTTCTGTATTCTCTCTGTTGGCTGCAGGGAGTGACTATTGTGAAGCCTATTGTATTTGGGAATGTTGCCCGCTACTTTGGAAAGAAGAGAGAAGAGGATGGGCACACACACCAGTGGTCTGTGTATGTGAAGCCTTACAGAAATGAGGTGAGGCATCCACATCAGTAAGAGGGATTTAGCAGGGCCTACAAAATGTGTCATTTACCTGAAAAACGATACAAAATGCTGTTTGAAAAGACTTAAAAAATACTTTTCTACCAGGATATGTCAGCTTATGTGAAAAAGATCCAGTTCAAGCTACATGAGAGCTATGGTAACCCTCTGAGAGGTGAGATGACTCTTTACATTGCAAGTATGAAATATTGAAGGATTTACTGGAAATAGTAATCTATCCATTTTTAATATATGACACTTTTTCAGAAAATTCATTATTCTGTGAAGCTCTCTGTGTTTCTCTTATTTCCAGTGGTCACTAAGCCTCCATATGAAATCACAGAGACAGGCTGGGGGGAGTTTGAGATCATCATCAAGATCTTCTTCATCGATCCCAATGAAAGACCTGTAAGAGCCAACACAAAGAGTTACTTAGCTGTTTCAGAGAAAGCTGAGCGATCCGTGGTGCAGTTGTCATCACCGTTTCCTTACAACAAGGTCCAGGGTTTGAATCCACCATACAGGTGGACCAGAATGAAAGGGTTTTAATATATTTTGACTGCTTGATGATAGACATTTTAGAGCTTGAGTGGCATGTGGACACAGTGGTTAGCAGCCTTGCCTCAAAGCAAAGTTTGTCCTTCCTGGTCAGCTGGGCCATTTTTGTGTGGAGCATGTTCTCCCTGTATCTGCGTAGCTTCTCTCAGTGTCATCCTCCCACAGTCACACATGTTAGGGTAACTAGTTCTAAATTAGTTGCCTTTCAATCTGTATTAGCTCTGTTATAGACCTGTCCAAGGTATACCCTGCCTCTCACCCTGTGACATCTGGGATAGTTTCCAGCCCATGACCCTGAATTAGATAAGTGGTTAAGGAGATAGATGAGCGGGCTCTCCGTCATCTGCTTTGATTTATTTGGGGGGTGAGGGGAAAGGGAAGAGGGAGACGGAACAAGAGATGCATATAGGAGAGAGCTAGAGTTTAAAATTTTCTAATCAGTTTTATTTATATACCACCAAATCACTTGTTAGGTGAGTGTCTAAACCACCGCCCTAGTATTTCAAATACACATGTTATAAATAAAAGAAATACACACTTTTGAGTGTGGTGTGCTATTTCTCTTAGTGTACAGTTTAAATGGTTCTTCTTTAGTGTATGGTTTCTTATAAGAAAAAAAACATCAAAAGCCATCTGATTTATATTTACACAACAGCACTGTGTAATCCTCAGCACTTGATAAGTAATATATAGTTGTCTATGAGGATCAGCTTATTTAAAATGTGCCTGTATCCATTGCTTGAATTTCTGGTTTTGTTTTCTTAGGTGACCTTGTACCACCTGTTGAAGCTGTTCCAGTCAGATTCCAGTGCCATGCCCAAGAAGACAGTTGTGTCTGAATTCTACGATGAAATGGTACCATTGGTTTAGACTCTGACGGTGTTTGTATATCAGTTTGTGTGAGCTCATCAATCGCTGTATGTTATTGTTGAGAGCGAGAACTCTGAATGCGTCGTTTTTCTGCGTTTCAGATCTTTCAGGATCCAACAGCCATGATGCAGCAGCTACTGACCACATCGAGGCAACTCACCCTGGGAGCCTACAAACATGAGACGGAGTGTATGTATTCATATATTCAACACTGTTTTTAAAAAACAAAACAAAAAGGCATTCACAAGTTTTGAGTCGCTTTTGTCTTCATGTCTGTGCGTTTCTCCAGTTGGTGAACTGGAGCAGAGGACCAAGGAGAAACTGGAAGTGGCAAAGAAGAGAACAAGCCAAGAGATCGCGGAGCTGAAAGACAAACTCAAAGCCAGCAGAGAGAACATCAACCACCTTAAGGCAGAGATTAGAAAACTGGAAGAGGACGGAGACCATAAAGAGCACTGAAAGAAGGACAAATATGCTTATGGATGCAATCAGTTGTTGAAGCAATTTTCTGTGCTCCTGCCCTCTCCAAGGATTTAACAAACAAAAAAAAAGTCAGTGTTGTTATTTGTTTGAGGATTTTTGCATTTTATTTTTGTTGAGCGTCCAAGGGAATCTTAAACATGTAAATATGTTTTGAGTTGGTAGGAAAGTGCTTTAAAAATGTAGTCAGCCACAAAAACTCTTCTAAACATACAAATGCTCTAGTTTTGTTTTTTATTGCAACACTCTAAAGAGTCAGAAATCACAAAGTGTTGTGAGCCTTTTTTCTTGTAGCTAAATCAAGTCTGCTTTTGGTTCTATGCATCTGCATCTTTTTTTTTGTTCTCCCCAAACATGATCAAACCAGTGAGGGAGAATGATGAAACACAAAGCTGTCATTTCTCTGGTTTGATTTTGAAGCCAGTCTTGTTCAGTCATCCTGATATAAGGTCACTATTACTGTGTCAATTAGGACAAACATTTTTGCACTAGTCACACACGACTTTCAGTGTGAATAGCTTGTCCTTTAGTACTAGCTTCCTCGTGTTTTATGTAAATATTTTTAACAATCGGCTCATAAACATTAGGATACTTTTTTTTCTCAATATAAAGAAGGTGACCTGCTGTGAAAAAAAGTATTTGCCCCCCTCCTGTTTTTTCTTGTTTGTTTGTTTTGCATATTTGTTACATATTTCTGGTCATAATTTAATTCTAATATTAGACAGAAAAAATCCAAGTAAATACAAACGGCAGTTTTTAAATAAAGGATTTCATTTATTAAGGGGGAGAGATAAGCTCTCCAATCCTCCTTGGCCCTTTGTGGAGAAAGTAGTTATACCTAACCCTAATAACGGATTGTGCCAACCTTGGCAACAAGGACTGCAACTCAGCATTTGTGATAACTGGCGCTGATCACTGTGGAGGAATCATGATCCACTCTTCTTTGCAGAATTGTTTTAATTCAGGCACACTGGTGGGTTTGGAACATAAGGTCATCCAAGTAATATACCAAATAATCTCAACTGGATTGAAGTCTGGACTTAAACTAGGTCGTTCTTTTTTTTTTTTTTTTTTTTTTTATCATTCAAAGGTAGACTTGCTGTTATGTTTTTGGTTCACTGTCCTGCTACATAACCCAACAGTGTTTCAGCTTCAGGGCACAAATTGGTTGCCATTTTTTCCCAGTCTTTTTCTTGTAGTTGAATTATGAACTCTGACCTGGCTTCTTTTGTGACATCCTGGATCTACTTTTGGGGTAATTTTGGTGGGTCAGCCACTCCAGGGAAGGTTCACCACTGTTCCAAGTTTTCTCTGTATGTGGATTATGACTCTCACTGTGGTTCACTAGAGTGCCAAAGCCTTAGAAATGGCTTTGTAACCCTTTTCAGAATGATGGATGTCAATGACTTTTTGACATCCATCATCCATCAGAATCATCTATTCTTGAGTTTCTTTAGATCGGCATGATGTGTTTCTTTTTGAGAATCTTTGCTTTGTCAGACAGTTTTGAGTGTTTAGTAATTCACCTGGTCTGGCAGTAATCAGGCAACTGCAACTAGTTTTTCAACATTGTGGTTAATTACATTTTATTCATGATTTAACAAGTAGGACAGTTACTTTTCGACATATTCTGTAGGTCTGGATAGCTTTTCCTTTAATAAATCAATTCATCATTTAAAAACTGTAGTTTGTCTATCTAAGATTACAATTTATTTGGTGACCAGTGCTATGTTGTACAATCCATATTCAGGGATTCAGCTTTTAGGATTGTCAAGTAATGCAGTAAATGAAGTGTAACTATTATTTATAGTTTCTACACCAACTAATTTTTAGATTATGGCAAAAAAACCAAAACAAGAACAACACTAAATACATTTTTAATTCATTCAGCCACAATTGGGTTTTTAGTTAATGCATTTTCAGATGAGCAGATCCAAAGTTTAATTTCAAAACCAATTTGAAATTAAATTGTTTGAAATAATCTTAAAGGTCTCGAGTTTGTTTAAAATCAGCGAGATTCTGATTTCCGAAAGTCAGTGAAAGCAACTAACAGGAAGTTCTCACAGTCTTCGCAGTCCGGACACTAAACCTCGTCTGTGCGTAACTTTCTCCGAAAACTGCCAAGTAATTATGGTCAGATACAAGGGCCTGCAATGGAAACAGTGTTGTCCAAGTCTGGACTGTTGTGTTTGGTATGTAGTTGTAAGTTTAACAAGGTTAAGACGCGACTGAATTTAGTGGGTTTCCTTGGGTTACATTCCCTTCAGGTGTCCATCAGGTGGAGGAACTCGAGGTAAGTTAAGTCGTATATAAACTACACAAAGACTCTTTTAAACAGTCCTCATGGGAACCCTACAGTCACATAGTCCACTGCTGTGTCCGGGTCTCAGTCGTCATTTCAAACCGCTTTCTTCGTTATACTATCTTAAAAATATTCAAATTCTCGGTTATCTTACATGAACTAGAACCAGTGACACAGAGACAGCTGGGGCTCCTGCACTGCTGCTACAACTGTGGAAAATCCCAAATGAAAAGCAGTGTCTTTAATTAAAGACGGCATCACTCAAGTTACAAAATTTAATGTAGAGAATATTCCCTTTTTTTGTGCAGCTATATACTTATCACACAACTAAATAGCACTCACGCACACACACAAGAGTATGTATTATTGTGGGGTACACCTTACAATATAAAGCACCTTGTGGCGACTGTTGTTCTGATTTAGCGCTGAATAAATAAAATTGTATTGAAATTGAATGATTTTATTACTTTTGTTTTGGCTGAGGTATAATAATTAATATAATAATAATAATTACTAGTAACATTGGCGGTGGAATCAAGGTTTAAAATACTGATTTAAAAATATTTTTCTTTTTTAACCCTCTGATGCATAGTGGTCACTGGAGTGGACAGCTACTAAAACGTACATATCTCTTTAATGCATTGGTTTCTATGGTGGAACTGCATATTAGCCTCTAGAGTGCTCTCTGCTGCCATGCTCCATTGAGGTCAATTCAGTGTTCAGTTAGTGCAACTGCAAGTAAATTTCCTCTGAATCAAAGATGGCAGACAAACTGTCACCCCTGCCGACCACTGCTGGCATATCCTGTCAATCCTTCTATGCTAAAAGAGCCCAACAGGTAAAAAAAATATGATGATATGCAGTAACATCTAGGGAAGGATATTATCTGTTTGGAATAAGAAATTGTTATGTCTAATATGTAGAAAACTACAATTAACCATGTGTCCACTGTAGTGGACATCATGCATTACCCACTATATTTTTTTAACAGAAGTCATAAATTGTCTCACTGTTTTTTGGGACTGTTTTGGTTATAATTAAGCATATAATTGTTACATTTATAAGCTACTCATTTAAAATATATATTTCTGTGCAGATCAGCTGTAGTTTGAGTTACTATAATAATTATTTTATCATATTTTGTAGACTTCAAATGCAGCAAAGAATAAGGCAGCGTACAGAATAGTCCAGGAAATTCCATCCAGCTCCAGTGATGATGATTTCATTGATGAGTGCAGTGATGAGGAGTTCAGTGATAAGTCCAGTGATGATGAGAGTGGCTGCCAGAGCAGAACAGAGACATAGGAACTACGGATGATGAAGACACAGACAGTCAGGATGCAGAAAGTGAGAACGATGAGGGGCAGGATGAAGAGGAAGGTCAGTATGATCAGGGAGCTGTGGGAGATGGGTACATGGCACCTGACCATACTCAAGCCCGCAAAAATATTTGGAAAGTCCAAGACAATGACTTGGTTGGAGACTTGCCTCCTTTTCTAGGAGAGTGGTTTTGAATGTGGAGGGGAAGGATCCCATAGATTTCTTCAGACATCTGTTTCCAGCAGATCTAATTGATAATATAACATACAACACCAACTTGTATGGGAAAGAACTGTCAGTAACAAGAGAAGAGATTCTCCCTCCAGCAATGCAAAAGAGGAAGACCCAGTGGGACCCCACAACCCGTGAAGTGGAGAGCAGTCACCAAAGTAGCCTGTGAGGTCAGGTTTGCCACAGGATATCACTGGCCCCAACTGACCGAGGTGAAAAATGCAAACAGGTGCCATGATGTTGTGTGCACACGGAAGACCAAATACATCTGCATGCAATGCTGTGTGCCATTGTGCCCTGGATGCGTTGCAAACTTTCGCACAGCCTAGGTGTGATGAACATAGAACTGTTTGGAGATGCAGAGACTAAGATGTCAGTTTGTGTTTTCTTCCAGCATGCTACTAAGGGCTTGGTAATACTGTCCTGCATCGTTATAGAACTGTGTAGACTCAAAAATGTTTCTCTTGTTGGAGATAGTTTGCCATATTCAGGTGTAGGATTCATAGCTAGGACTGTTGATTGGTTTTGTTATTTACGTCTAAACATTGGGGCCTTATGAGTTGAAAGTTCCAAAAAAAATTGCTGAGATGTTTTTCAAAGGATACAAGCAAACAAGTGTTTGTATATTTACAATAGAACACAAGGTAATTAATTTTTACAGTAAATTCACAGTATTTCATGCTAAGTGCTCAGGCGCATGTAGTCCACTGGAGTGGACAAGTTTATAACTTTATAAAAAAAACATATTTTTGAAAAAAAAAGAGTTAAACATTTTTTTTCATGTCCTGAGAAGAATAAAAGCACTTAAGAAAAAAAATCTTGACCAAGGCTTTCATAATTCATGCATCAGAGGGTTAATAATATAGTTCGTTACAGCGGTTTTCTCCTTCATAAAATATCCCACAGCCGCGGCGAGAGTTTGTCGCGTCACGTGATCAAAGGGTTTTTCGCACCGACGTCAGAGAAGCCGAGCTGGTACCGAGATATGGTCCGTAACCGTCCTGCTACATTAAGAACTTCACATTTTTTCTTTGAACGACGTCCTGCTAACAGCCGGCTTAACGTTTCCTGTCGATAGTCCCTCCGGGGTAATGCTGCAGTGATGTAAACTGTGCTGCAAAATGCGTGCAGCTCCTCATAAATGCTGCTCATTAAAACAGTCAGAAGCTAACGTTTATGCAGAGAACATGTCTCCTCGCTAAGGAAAGCACTGGTGGTATTCTGAGTTCAAGTTTTCGGGAAGGTAGGTGCTAGAACCTGACGTTAGACGACGCTTGTGGTATACGATAATGCTATGGTGGCCTGTTCCTAGAGTCATTGTTTTCCTTTTGAACACACTTGCTAGGCGAGTTCTCGGTAAAATACAGTGTGCAGTATTTCCTTCTTACGCTTGGTGAGGATATAATGGTTTAGTTTGTCAGTAGTGGTTTGCAGTTTGCCATCCTTATCGCGTGTTTGACACCTTTGCAACAGGAAACGGATAAATGTCATAATGTGCTGGTTAAACTCGATCAGTTGGCAGCTGTTGTCATGTTCATAATTATTTCCTTTCATGAATTCTTAATTAATTTCACAGCAGTATATATGATTAAGTCTATTTCGAACTTGTGTCAAGGTTATTTCTAGCATGTGCTGTCCAGTTTTTAAAGCTCACATGTGCGTTTATTCAATAGTAAAGTGATATTTCTCTTGAATTCAGGAAAAACCTGACTCGAGGTTGTTTGTTGTTTATACAACCATGGCAGGCATGCTGGCTAGATGCAAAGACCTATTTTGATTGTCATCCACAGAGCCCCATTGTTAACCTGGTGTGTGTGTAAGTTCCATTCATGAGGCCAAGTGCATCATCAGCATGGCATGGTTTAATGTGTGGATTTCCCCACAGAGAGCAAGTGCACTTTGGTTTTTTTGTTTCATAACTGCATTAGATGTAGTGGTTTATTTACTCCACTTCCCTCTGGGATTAATAAAGTTTCTCTGATTCTGATTATTTCTCTTTGCATAAGAGGATCCATGAAGGAAGCATTGCTGAGTGCATGATAGAGAGGGTGTATTCCAAACTCTGATAGTTGTGGATAATAGCAGGATAAGGAAGGGCTGTGATTAGACTTCTTGGCTTTCTCTCGTCTAAGTGCCTTCATAAATATATGCTTCTTTATCTGATGAAATCATTATTCACTCCGGTCACACACCCAGTCCTGTTTGAATGCTTTACGGCAAGGCAAACTCCATTTAAAGTTTAATTCTGCACCACCGTGTTTGAAGGAGACATTCACCCAAAAAAATTGCAGTTTAAGGTACCCATGAGTTCTTGCACGCTGTTAAGCTTTAATGTGGTAAACAGTGGAATTACAGTGCAAATGTCTTTAGATTTGTGTGTGTCAGAACATCAGTTACTTCTCAATCGCTGTTACTCAAGAGAAAAAAGCTGTCAACACACTTCTTCCTGCCAGCAAGTCCTTAATTATAAAAGCGGTGGCAAGGTTTGAACAACTGAATTTAATACACAGTGGAAGCATTTAAATGTCACGTCAGATAATAGTTTTATTTGAATACAGTAAAGCTGATGTCACTGTGCCTGATTATCATCTTTTTGTCTTATGCAAAGTGTTGCAGTTTAACTGTCTGCTGTTTGTGTGTTCTGTTATCAGTACAGTTCTATCAGTGAAAGGGGCCAGGCTATAACTTGGTTGCAGTTGTGTTTATGTAATGTCTTTGTTCTCATTGTCTTCTGGTATAATTGTGGTTCTGCTCGCTGTGCAGGACTTTGCAGCACTGTTGTGAAGTTAATACTGTGTTTGTGTGTCAGTGCTAGGTGTGGTCGGGGCGCTGAAGCCATGGAGAAGCCGTCATCTTCAGACAGAGCTGAGCTCGAGGAGAGAAAAGGCCTGGTGGAGGTAATGCACATTATCAGCTGCAATTAGATGGCGCCATGGTTTAAATGGAAAGTTCACCGCAAAATGAAATATAAATGTTTTTCCTCTTGCCTATAATCCTCTTAATACAGCACCATCACAACAAAAGACATCTGCCTTCTGTTGAATATAATGGAAAAAGGTGGCACATGTTTACAAAGTTCTGCTTGGTAGCACTGCAAATTTGGTTGCATATTTGCTTTAGTTCTTTAGCTGGAGGTGAATATTGATAAGATTTTGTTGAAAGCGTTGGTATTCTCACATCCATCCATCCATCCTCCGCTTGTCCAAAGTTGGGTTGCGGTGGCAGCAGGTATTAGCTTGCGCAGTGTATTCTAGATGTCCTTCTCCTTAACCAGACTTTCCACTTCCTCCTGGGGTATCCCAAGGCGCTCTCCCAGGCCAGATGAGATATATGATCTCTCCAGAGGGTTCAGGGTCTACTTTGGGGTCTCCACCCAGTTGGGCTTGCCCAGGAGGTGCCAGAACCACCTCAGCTGGGTCCTTTTGACATGCAGGAGCAGCATCTCTACTCTGAGATCGCTCCACATGTCTGAGGCCCTCACCCTATCCCGAAGGCCCAGTCACCCTAGGGAGGAAACTGTTACTTTCTGATTTCAGTCTTTAGTAATTTTCTGTGTGGGGAACCAAATGAAATCCTACATAGATCTTCAGTGTAGCTGTATTATTATCTGATTGTGAACACAGTGTGGAAGCAGAGCAAGGGAAAAAAGAGACTGAGGAGTGCAGAAGCAACACTGCTATGAGTTTGATCCATTTGTTTTTCAGTGTCCAACTGTTGAGGGGAAAAAAAGGCCAGCCCTGGTAAACTTTGAAAACCGGTTTTTAATTCCCATTCCGAAACACACCTGTGCTTTTTCTTTTGACCTGCCAAATGTAATTACATGTTAAAATAGGTGCTTTGAAAAGGCTTTGCAATTACTGCTCAGGTCATTAACTCATGATAACCGTTAAAGGGACTTCTTAGTGTTTTTAAAACTGTTGTGTAATCCTGATGTATGTGTCAGTCTTTGACGCCAGAAGAATTTGCAGAATTTAATAAAAGCACTGATATTATTTTTTTCATGTTTTCTCAATACGTTCTTGTATGTTAAATGTTTATTTTCAATTCTTAAAAATGTTTAGAAGAATTCAAGTTTACTATAGTTTCTATGTGTACTCATTGTTCAGGATGGTGGCGAGCCTAGAGGTGCTGAGGGTGGAGAGGTGGATGCTCGGACTCCAAGGAAGAGCAGCTCCTCCCGCAAAAGCTTCCGCCTGGACTACCGACTGGAGGTAAGACCCTCTATTACTGTCACCCTGCTATCTAATAAAACCCAAATCATGAGGCTTCAGTTTCACCTCAGAGCTTCTTTGTTCTGTGAAGTCCTCCTCTCTAGTTCCGCATGTTGTGTTTTGTTACATCCGAGTTCAGCTTTTAATGTCATGGATCACACAGTGTTCTTAAATTGGTTATATCAGGTGGTTGCTGTGTCTGTATCTACATTAGCATGCTTTAAATCTCATCTCACAGAAAGAGAAGTTTTTCTGTTGTTATTAATCATGTCAGAAAAACCTCCCTCGTTCTGTGGTGTTCCACAGGGATCATTTTTGGAACTATCCTGTTTAGCTTGTAGATGTTAACTCTTGAAAAGATATCTAATTTATAAAAACATTTCTACAAACTGTTTGATTTCCAAGTTTTAGTTAAATAACAATTTCTACATTTCATTTCTGATGAAAGAGACTCTTACCATTGTCCCAGATAGCGCAATCCCAAGGTTCAAACAAGGCAGTAGGTTTGTTCGTTCTGTTAAATCTAGCTTATGTAACCTTGGGGTAATGTTGAATAGTTCCCTTTCTTTAGGTTGTTATGTCAGGAGTGGAACTTGTTTATTTTATCTAAGGGGCATCTTTTTGCTCCAAAACTTTGGAATAAGTTGTTTTATTGCTTCAGATGGGGCTTTTAAAAATGGGTAAAGTCAGGCTTTGGGGTCTTTGTGTCTGACTTTGTCTTGTTTATGTGTCCGTTTTGTTGTTTTGGTTTTATTTAATGTTTCTTCTTTAGGCATCAGGCACTTTGTGACTTTCCTGTGAAAAATAAACTTGTATATTTTATACAACTGTAGATTCCAAAATGACTTGCTAACATAGCAAATATGCTATTATTTACTTTTTTTGCAGGAAGAAGTGACAAAGTCGTGTCGGGACAAACATGGCCGCTGGGCTAACCCCTGGCCAACGTGGCGCTTTCCTTCCTACTCGATGCTGTTCAGGTTCCTGTTCTTAGAAAAAGATAACAGCAATGTACCTTCTAGTAAAGAGGTAGGTAATCACTTACTTATAATCACCAGTTTACTATTAGCTGTTGGTTTTAATCCAAGTTGCAGTGAAGCGTCACTAATCAATTTTTAAATGTGCAGGTCTCAAGTTTATATAGAAAACAGCTGTTGGCAAAATTTTGCCTCCTTGGAAATGAGTTCAGGACAAATACATCTTTACTAAGAATCACTGGCCGATTTCATCTCACACACACACTATTTATAGGTCTTATTGGAAAACCTGCTGAGCTCAGTGAGGGCTTAACAAGCTGCTTTCACACTGCAACAGAAAAAAGGTTAACCCGTTATTAGCACAGACTCTACTGTTTGTTGCTATATTCAACCTTTTAAAAATGGGTGTGCTTACCAACTACTAGCAAATTCATAGGTGTAAAGTACAGTTATAGCAAAGGTGGCCTTCAGCATTAAATAATTTGCCCCTCCTGCACCCATCTGTTTCATCCCTTCTTACATCTTACTTTGTCTGTTATTTATTTATTTTTTAAACTATGGATGGCCTGTTCCTCTCCCTCGTCTCTCTGTCTCTAAAGGCCCTGGATCGTGAGCTCCCTGTGATGGAGCCATACTTTGTGCAGAACCCAAACCTCTCTGGCTCTGGTCCAGGACTGAGAGTCACATGGCTGGGCCATGCCACAGTTCTGGTTGAAATCGATGGGGTGAATGTTCTGACAGATCCAATCTTCAGTCAGAGGGCATCGCCGATCCAATATATGGGACCCAAAAGATTCAGAGGTCCTCCTTGCACTGTGGAGCAGGTTCCTATATATACATACATATATTTTTGTTTGTTAAAATTTTTTATTTATTCCTCCACCTTTAAGGTTCTTCTTTTACTTTCCTGCCAACAGCTTCCTAGGATTGATGCAGTGGTCATCAGTCACTCTCATTACGATCATCTGGATGCTGGATCTGTGGCCAGTCTTAATGCTCGCTTCGGAGGAGAGCTACGCTGGTACGTGAGGTGGATCAGTGGTCCACAATATTATTTCCATTCATGTCATATGTTCACTTCCCACTGTCAAACAGTGTGCCCTTTAGTGCCCTTTATTAGAAATTACATGTACCTTTTTGCATTGTGTGTGTCAGGTTCGTGCCAATGGGTTTGATGGACTGGCTGATGAAGATGGGCTGTGAGAATGTGATGGAGCTGGACTGGTGGGAGGAGAACTGTGTCCCAGGTCATGATGATGTCACGTTTGTTTGCACACCCTCGCAGCACTGGAGCAAACGCACAGCATGGGATGATAACAAAGTAAGATAATAACAACAACAATATGCACATTATTGCTTAATTGTTTAATAAGATTTAGTGAAGTGCCATGACCCTAAACAAGCCAACAGCAGAACTTTGTCATTTTTATAGGACAACAAATTCTGTTTAAATCTTTATCTTGAATTCAAAACAGATAAAATTGATAAAATTCAGGTCTTTTTTTTAAAAACATTTTTTCCAGTCTTTATGGAGCAGCTGGACCGTTTTGGGTCCAGACCATCGTTTCTTCTTTGCTGGCGACACTGGCTACTGTTCTTCCTTTGCGGAAATAGGACGACGCTTTGGACCATTTGACCTTGCAGCAATCCCTATCGGAGCATACCTGCCCAGGTAATACACATGTGCACTTTATTAAGAACATCCTTACAATCTAATGTTTGGCCACTGAATTTGCTTTTGTAATGTACATTCGGAACACGTCTAATGATTATTTTAACATTTCTACAGACAGTACTTTGTCACAATTACAAAAAAAAAATAGTTTTCTAAATAAGTAAACATATGTGGGAAAATGATGGCACTGTAGATTCAGTTTTTATTTACTCTGTTCTAGAGGCACATTCATGTTTCAACAATAAAGTCGGTAGGTAGAGTTAATTGCAGTTAACTCTACCTCTAAGCTATTCATTTTTCCATAATGCTGTGCCTATTGTAACAAAAACAGATATCAAAGACTACTTGAATATTACTTGGTTTTTCAGAGACGTGATGAAAGGACAGCATGTAGATCCAGAGGAGGCCGTTCAGATTCACGAGGACCTTCAGGCCAGACAGTCGGTGGCCATTCACTGGGGCACCTTTGCCCTCGCGTATGAGGTAATGCCACACAAATACATTTATTTAGTTATGGATCCCTTATATATTCTTTAAATAAATATTTAAAACCTAGATGATTTGCCTTCTTTGAAAGAGTTGGAATAGAAGATCAATGGCCCTCTAATGCCTGAGATTTGCAAAGATGGAATAATCAATTCTGTAGCATCAGAATCCACTTACCGGCTCAATGTGTTTATTAAGTTTGTGGTTTTATGTTGAACTATTGACTATTCACTGGACTACTGCACAGTGAATTTAAAGATTCTTGTTGTCACCATGGCATTGCCACCATGAATACTTCAACTTTGCTTTAAAACATTGGTTATAGGGATTTAAAGTCATGATGCTATTTCCATTACTCAATGCATACCTCTTTCTCATCAAAATTTGATTTTGTCCATATCTCACTATCTTCCCAAGATTAACTTCCAGTGATCACTCCTGCGTTACTGTTGTAACAGACACATCTGAGTTGTGAGCCTCCCCTAGTCTTTTTTCCCCCTCTAACCCCATTTCTTTAACAAGCAAACACATGTTTATATTTGTGCTTTGGTCATGCTTAATGTTCACATGTGTTTTTGCTCTATATCTTTTGACTTATTTGAGCTACCCTACTAAGTCCTGGTGTACTAAATAGAGGACATCCTGGGCTTTCCAATGATACGTCATGTGTTTGGGTCCCCTTTTAGCTACAAAAAGGAAGGAAATCACACAAAATTAATGGGAAGATTCTTTTTTTCCTCTGTTCTCATGAGGATATAATCATTTTGAAACAAGTTAGTTGACAGGTTGACTGACTGGTGTTTCTATTTTTTTTTTTTTTTTTTACAACAAAGGTTACATAATGCAAGGTATTTCAGTAGCATTCAATTTAGTATTTTGTTACTATTATACAACCTCACTTCCAAAATTGTTGAGGCGCTGTATGAAATGTAAATAAAAACAGAATGCAGTGATTTTCAGATCTCAAACCCATATTTGATTGATAATGAAACATAAAAAAAGCATCAAATGATTAGAGACATTTTACCATTTCCTGAAAGATATTGGCTCATTTTGAATTTGATGGGAGCAGCACATCTCAAAAAAATTTGGGATGGAGGCAACAAAAGATTGATAAACTAAGTGAGACTAAAGAGAAACAGCTGGAGGAACACTTTACAGCTAATTAGTGTTATTGGCAATGGGTCACTAACATGATTTGGCATAAAAAGAGGGTTTCTTCAAAGTGATCTTAACCACCCTGAAAAAAAAAAAAAAACTGCATTTGTAAATTATTTAAAAAATTCTAAAATTGACTTAAAAAGACTTTAAATAGTACATATCATCTACAGAATTCAGATAATCTGGAGAAATCTGTGTGCAAGGGCCAAGGTTAAAAATCAGTAATGTCCTAAAAACGTTGAGCCCACAGGTGTAACTGCATTACAATTTGCATGATTCTGTCATGAAAAATCAAAGCATTGTCTCAGGAACACTTCCTGAAACCACTCAGTGAGTACAGTTTACCATGTTATGCACAAATGTGGGCTAAATCTACATCATGAAAAGAAGTAGCCGTATAGGAACAGGCATAAGATCTTCAACAGGCTATAGCTCATTTAAAATGGACAGAGTCAGATTAGAATAATGAGACAGCATTTCTCTCCCAAAGCTGGTCTACTCATTACCCAGTCATTTATGGACTGTTTATCTTGTGGAAAGCACAGGTTTATGAGATTTGCAAATCATCATTCTCTTTTTATTTATATTTTACAGAGCATTCCAATTTTTTTGTAATCGAAGGCAGTTAGTATTTGAGGTTGCAATAGACCTAAGAGCTACTCTGTGAGTGCCATATCAATGCAAGAGCTCGTTGTTTAGATATAGTGTTGTGACACTATTATGTTCTGGCAACACAGTAAAACAAAGGTTTCATTGTTGAGCTGCATGAGTATTCCTGCAGCCGTCCCAGTTTAATGCAGCCTCTGTTGAAATCGAAGTGATATAAATGTAATAATCACTGAAAAATCTGCAGAACTAAACAAAAACTGAATGTGTTGGAGTAGCTGCTCGAACAATATCTTAACATGCATGTTTTCTCTTGTCATGCAGTATTACCTCGATCCACCTCTTCGACTCAGAGAGGCTTTGGAACAGAAGGGACTGAAACCAGATTGTTTCTTCACTTTGCATCATGGGGAGTCTCGCCTTATATCTGCACAGGACGAAGACGTCTTCGACTGATGTGCAGTGTTTTTGTGGCCCGTTTCTATGGATTTGTCTGTAACAAAGTGCAGTAAATTCATAACATGCAGAATCCCAGTTTAAAAAAAAAAGTTGTGATAATTGCATATGTATATGCAGCCTGTATCAACTAGAAATCAAAACTAGGCCACAATATTGAATGTTGCACTGCCATCACATGGTCATTGGTAGGCAGTACTACCTACAGGAGCTGTTCTTCTCATGGTTCATAAATAAGCAAAAGGCATAAGATTTACTTGATCCTGGAATCTGTACTTGGTTCTGTGTAGTAGTCAGTGTGGCAAATGAAACATGGTAAAAGTATATCAAACAAATTTAGACAACTAGATTTTTAAAATTTGAACTGTATTAAAAACACCAAAAACTTTTTGTATTGCCAAACAAGTAATCTTATTTTGTGCAGCTCAGTATTTGTGAAATGCTAACTTGCATTCTAGTGTGCATTATTGTGATTGAAATTTCGTGGTGTGCACACTGCTTTACACCGAACGAGAGAAAAATTCTCTGCGGGTACAATTTTACAGATCAGAGGATCTGGTTAAAATACATCTGCTGTGCTTATATCTTAAGTAAAGTTTTCTTTCAGGATCTTAGAAGCTGTAATATGAAAGAAATACTAGAGGATAGAGGATTTTGTGGTGTAATAATATTTCAACATTGATGTTAAATCATGCAACACTACAAAGACTTTTCTGAATGTGCTACGAGAACTCAAAATTGAGCGACGCAAAAATAGTTTATCTATTATCAGAGTCTGAAACTCTCAGCGACCGAGTGCCGATAGCAAACGTGGAGCAGTGCTGTCTAGATGTAGAAGTTGAGCTGGGTTCAGCTTCGTGCCTTGCAAATATTATGCACTGCTGCAGGTTTAGACATTTGGCTTTGATGCTGTGAAACCACAGTTTCTTTCTTTGCTTATCAGTGTGATCATTTCCAGTTTTACCTTTCCGTTTTTAGCCGGATGGGTTTGAGTCAAAGAGCAACAGTAGATTAGTGTTTTTGAACACAGTTGAAGCAAAATTCGGTTTTTAATGCCTGAATGTATGAACACATAACAGCACAATGTTGAGCTCATGTACTGCAGTAACAGGTTTATAAAGGTAAAAAGAAAAATGTTGTTTACATGTCACAGTGTCACTGATTTACAGAATAAATATTACTTTGCATTTAAAATGGTGTTGTTTTTTCTCTTCTTTTTTTGTTAGTAGTAAGATCTAAAAAATAAATGTGCACACTTTTCAAACATTAGTGCCCGAAGTGTTAGCATTGCAACAGGCACACTGGTAGACAAAAACAGGTGGGCATTTTCAACAGCGAGAAGTACTCTGGCGTCTTGATTCTGTATTTTTAGTGTAAAATAATACTGTGCTTCTACCACCCAAATTATTAATGTCATTTAATAAACAGGTCAGTGTATGAAATAACACCTACAGGCTTAGAAATTTATTTAAAGCCCCCAGCAAACAGCTGCTAACTGGATATTCTTTTTCTGACCACTGTAAGTCCTAGCTTTGGTTGTGTGGGAAAATCCAAATTTAACTTCAGTCATTTAAATCTAATTTCTTCCTCATTCTGATGCTTAATTTAAAGTTAAGCAGATACATTCCTAAATGTACTGAGTTGCTATTTGGCTGATTTGCTGGCATTTGAACAGGTGCACCGAAAGAAGAGTAATTTACTTTAGTCCCCTTCTTTATTCCATTTTCCATGGATATAGTTTTGAAATTTCACTTTTTATTGACCGGGCTAAAGATTGGATTTCAGACTGAATTAAGGATTGAAAACAATTTGGTTAAAATTACTAATATGAACATAAGTTTAACAATTAAGTTCAAACGACCCAGAGCTAAATATTTGAGAAAAAAGATTTCAGGGACAGTCAAAGTTTAATTTGCCCAACAAAGGCAAGGAGGTTATTTTATAAAATATGAATTCAAACCCTTTTCCATAGCAGCACATGGCTGCCCAGGGATGTCCAGTATATCCAAATGGTTCTTGGAAAAAAAAATCTTGTATAACATCTTGTAATTAAGACAAATATTAAAGATTTATTTTCTTTTTTTGCATTTTCATGCTGTGTTTCTTTTCTCTTTGATTGTCTACATCAGGGGTGGGCAATTCCAGGCCCTGAGGGCCGGTGTCCTGCAGGTTTTAGAGCTCACCTTCGGTCAACACACCTGAATCACATGATTAGTTCGTTACCAGGCCTCTGAAGAACTTCAAGACATGTTGAGGAGCTAATTTAGCCATTTAAATCAGCTGTGTTGGTTCAAGGACACATCTAAAACCTGCAGGGACACCGGCCCTCGAGGCCTGGAGTTGCCCACCCCTGGTCTACATGCATCCCCTCTACTGCTCTAGGTTTGCACCTTTCCTTCTCCTATTGGCAGATGCACATTAATACGAACGACACAAGGTGGCAGCATCTACCTTTTCCCCCCTCACCATATAGTGACGTGAAAAGTTTGAGGAGCACAACTTCAAATATGAATTCAGACAAATTGATCCCTCATGTAAACTGAAGTTTCAACATATTCTATTTGGCCTCTCACATACCCATAAAATAAATCCAGGAAAAAAAAATATTATCAATCTTCTGATTATTTTTGCCAAATTTCACATACATTGTACAAAATTTTCAACAGCGTCCAAACATATTTGCTTTTAAAGCCCTGTTTTCCAATTATCTAGAGAATCTAAAGAACAGCACCAACTCCAAAGCATGTAAAACACAAGAGCTGTGTCGAATGTATAGTTTCACTTGACTTATATGTTGTTTATTTATACCTTGAGCACCTCTTTCTTTTTTTAATCGGTTATTTTGTTTGTTTGTTTTCTCCTAAAGTATACTTTTTTGTTTACGTACTTGTATTTGTATATATGACTTGTAAAAGATACTGCAAGCTGTGAAAGTTTTCATACCCTTTCTATAACTACATTACTATGTATATTTGTTGTTCAATTGTTCAAATAAAAAAAAAAAAGAGAAAAGAAAGTAACGTGGACGGTGTACTTAAAAAAAATTAATTCAGACATTGAGCGCTCGTGATCATATTCAGTAAACGCAAACAACTAATATACGTTGCAAAACGCAAAATACAGTTTGTCAGCACAACTTTAACGGCTGCGTTCATGCAGAAACAGGAAGCGCATGCTGCTGATTCTGATTTAGGCCCAGATGTGTAAACAAGGAAAACTCACATTAAAGGTTGTTTAGACAGACTGTTGCTCCATGACAAATGATTTACACTTGGATTTCTGCTATTTTAAGTGGACACTAACACAATGGAAGAAGAGCTGAGATAAGAAAAGGGGACAAGATAAGGTTTGGTAAAAGATGCCAAATCTGGGAGTGGAACAAGTTTTCTATGCTTTGCTGATAAGGCTGTCTTTGATTAACATGTCCTAACATTTGACTCACACAATTTCTTCAGAGACTATTTTGATTTGACAAAAAGATGTAAAGGATTAAGAAAAAAAGAAGCAGAATAATGTTTGTCAACTGTTGTTTGAATGCTTCAAAACTGAACGACGTTTTAGAACAAAACTGCAACTTCAGCTGGCAGTGTGCATTTTCGACACAAATCCTTATTTAAAACTGCATTTTACCAAAAGCAAAATAAGAAAACGCCAGCAAGAACAAAAATTCACGAAACACAACGGAAGCGTTTTTAGGGAGAGAATAAGAGTAGCAAGCTAACAGTAAACGGCTAATAGCAAACATGACTCTACAATATTATATGAATCATATGATTAAAAGACACATTACCTGCTATTTTTCCCTCGCTCACAACACCAACGAATCCTCCACATCCTTAAAATGTGTCTCAGAACAATCCTTCACACATTTTTGGATTCTGCTGCTGTTCCGTCACTCATATCTCCCCCCAAAACACTTCCGTTGTGTTTTTGTGTTTCTACTTCCATTTCGTTTTCCTCAACTTCCGTTCTGCGTGTTTGTATGTGTTTTTAATCTATTTCCACTGTGTTTTATGCTCTTTCGCAGCGCTTTTCTGAAGCAACTGCATAGAAAAACTGTCACCGATGTAGAACAGCCCAAAAGCACAGCATTTAGATGTACTAGAAATAAGTGGTTTACTTGACTGTAGCTTAAGCCTCTTTTGGAAAGAGTTCCCACCAGTTTAAGTCTTAATTTGAAACAGAGACAAAAAAAAATGTTAAAATCAAATGAGTATTTTAATAGTAATTTAATAAAATATGATTTGCATTGTTTGTCAAACATGGTAGTTTTCCAAAACATATGAAATGTTAGAAGTTTGAGTTTGACTGTCCAAGCTTTTCAAAAAGTATCTCCACGTTTTTCATGCTTCTGCCCTTTTGCTGTGTTTTATGTGTTTTCCATGTTTTCATTTATAGTTTTATTTTGTGATTGTTTAGTTTGAATGTGAATGAATAATATAAATCTCCCCACAGGGGCCAGTGTCGATGTTTCTAACTAACTACAATGAAATATTACAAAAGGCATCATAAAATTAGACTTGATTTTAGTGAAAAAGCACAAGACACAGAAAAATAATCCAGTTTTAAAGATTCCCTGAAGATCTAGAGTCTCTAGAAAACAGCAGTTTGAGGAATGTCAGTCGTGGCTCAGACCTGCATCACACAGGTGAAGTTTGCACACATCCACACACGCACACACATTGGTCTGTGTGTCATGCCACACTCTCCTTGCTGCTGTCTCTGGTGTCCGCTGATCCTCCTGAAGATTGTTTTGAGAAGTTCAGGAAGATCCCATCAAGCTCCATCTCTGAGTCCAGAGAATCTTCCATCATGTGATCCATCATCATCTCCGGACTGGAAGAAGGACTGGGACCAGAGCTGGTGTCCTGAGCCAGAACCTTGGAGGAGGAGGAAGAGTCGAACTCCAGCGAGCCAGTGCAATGTGTGTCCTCGTCTGGGGAAGGCTCGGGGAAGATGCTAGGGGAGTGTTGCTGACGCTGGGTAGGGTGGGGAGCTGCTTGGCTTCCAGCACCTATGGTTCGGAGTTTCTGGCTGGAGGTTGCACCGTCTGCACAAAGTAAAGCAAAACTTTTGGAGGTGAAACTGATTTTCCTCTATGTTTCTGTACTGTAGCTTGTTAGCAAAAAATACATTTGGATCAAAGATTCCAATAATAAAGCTGTGCCAATATTAAGCATTTCTGTTTAGATTTCACTGTATAGCAGATGCATCATGGGATGGTAGAAACATCACCAGATAACTCCAGTGATTTCAGGATTTACACTGCTGCCTCTGCAGAGCATGTTGCCTGTTACTTTTAACCTCACTAAACATCTCAAACCACAGTCTGTCTCACAGCTCTGAGAGATTTCGTAACATAATATAGTTTGACCTTAATGTGAAAAACCTACACAGCATGCATCCTACTTTTTCAAGAATACGGCAATTAAATCTCACTCCATTTCTTTATATTTCTGTAAAATTGTAACAAATGGAAGAATCTGAGGCTGGTGCTAGACATGCATGAGGAGAGCAAGACAGTGTGTGAGGTGTGCAGAAGGAAAGACTGATGGGTTCAAGGTGGAGCTGGGATTACATCAGTGATTGGCTCTCAGCCACTTCTTGTTTGCAATGATGGTAGACAGGCTGACAGATGAGGTTAGGCAGGAGTCTCCATACATCATGACGTTTACAGAGGACACTGTGATTTGTAGTGAGAGTAGGGAGCAGTTGGAAGAGAGCCTGGAGAGGTGGAAGCATGCTCTGGAGAGAAGAGGAATCAAAGTCAGTGGAAGCAAAACAGAATACATGTGTGAGAATGAGAGGGAGACGGGTGTAACAAAAAAGCTGAAAAAAGTAGTGATAGTGAAGTTATATGAGTTTAAATAGCTAGAGTCACCCATCCAAAGTCATAGACAGTGTATAAGAGAGGTGACGAAGAGAATGGCAGAGAGAGGCAGAAGATGCTTTGGACGTGTACAGAGGAGGAACAGAGGATATATTGAACAAAGGACGTTGAAGAGGAACTGGTAGGCAGGAGGAAAAAAGAAAGACCACATAGAAAGTTCATGGATGTAGCAAAAGGAGAACATGCAGAAGGTTGGTGTGACAGAGGAAGATGCCAGGGACAGGGTGAGATGGAGGCAGATTACCCTTTGATGACTACTAAAGCGAGACTAGTTAAAAGAAGACGACAACGAAGAAGAAATAAGGAAGATTTGTCTCTGTTTCCTTTTTTCTTGGTAATATAAGCTATTCCTAATTCTCTATTTTTTGTCACTTCTGTTTTTCAACATCACCATGCTCATTTCAAAATTCATAAATGTATTCAGTACTACTCCCTTCCAGTAATAGACAGTCATTGTAAAAATAAAGTACATCCCCTGTCAATTCTAAGGTTTTAAATACCAGGACATAATAAGAAAATATATCAGGTTCCTACCAGGACCTCAGACACAACCTCAACTGAACAGCAACACATTTATTTAACAGAAATAAACCAAAATGCACATGTGCTGCTTCAGTTCTTTGAGGTTTGTTGAGATTCACTTATGCACAGCTCTCTTAAGGTCCTGGCACAGCATTTCACAGGTTTTCTCCAAATGCAAGTCTGTGCATTATGGCCTGAAATCTCCACTCTGCCTGCATTCTTGAAAACTTATCTCTCACTTACATCTTGGATTCTGGCTAATCTGGTTAACCCGATAAATTAAAATGTTGCTCCACTTCAAAACCAAAATCCATTCAGTTTTGTAATATTTTTTGTGCAGAAGAAGTGTTACTCCTAGTTTAGTAAGAATCAAAATGTACGTATTAATTATTTTTTTTTAACCTAAATTAAAGGTAAATATCACTTGTATTAATGCATTGGAAAACACTAACACTTATTTTTAATCTGTCAAAAATACATATAAAAAACTGTCAGTCTCTGTCAAGGAACCACTGATCCATCCATGCATCTTCCACTTATCCAAGTCAAGAAATCTTTGAAAAATCATGAAAAAAAATCCCAAACTTTGATTGGGTTGTGGAGTTTTTTTCATATGTACTCATCTATAATTTAGACAGATGAATAGCGCTGCACAGCTGAGGAAAAACACGTATATTTACTTTTGAGTTCCACTGTCTTTTTAAAGGGATTCATTAACTCTAGCCATATAGTCCTACCTGAAAGTGAAGCAGAGGTGGTGGAAGCTGAGGAGTGATTGGCGAGGCTCGAAGTGCTGGTGTTACTGTTGTTGTCAGGGGCACTTATGGTGGACTTTGTCTTAGGGATGCTTTCCTCCACGCAAGACGTCATCTCACATACCGAATGCCGCCTGATGCCTGTGCCGCTCCCTGAGGAGGAATCTATGTCATACTCTACTACAGGGGTTAGCATGGGAACATTGTAGCTCTTAGAGCGGACCACTGGGTTTTTGACAACAGGAGGACTGCTTAGTTTGGAGGACCAGGAGTACTGTAGGCGTTTTTCTAACGAAGACAAAAGAGAGAAGCAGAAAGAGAAACCTTATTAGTTTAGAATTGCAAACATTCCGCAAAAACCACAGAAAGCCTGAATTAAAATGGAATTTGTGAGTTTTTCAAGTACACACAAGCACACACTTACCCAACAGACAGGAAGAACAGTGCATACTGGAGGATTCATCCCTGGAATATAAGCCATGAGTGCCGAGGTAAGGAGAGACCACCTTCTGGATGAGAGCTTCAAGGCGCAGGTAATCATCTGTTACACCTTTAGACTCATGGACACCCTGGATCAAAGGAACACAAACATACACATAAAAAACACAAGTTTGTCTTAGCTGGTAATTGCAGTGTGTTGGCTGGCACTAATGGAAACTTTAGAAGCAGCAAAAAAAGAAAAAACCGGGGAAAGAGAAAGTTCTCTATTTGGCTTTCTGTGATTTTATCAAACACTCTGCCAGTTACTGTGAAAGATCTCTGATAAACCTTTTTTCAGTTCAAAACATGTATGTCTTTAGAGGCTAGGCCGAAAAGAACACATTAAATATAGCAGAATCAATTTGGTGTGAATGTTAGCCTTGTATAAACATATACAGTGGGATGCAAAGGTTTGGGCAACCTTGTTAATAGTCATTATTTTTCTGTATAAATCGTTGGTTGTTACAATAAAAAATGTCAGTTAAATATATCATATAGGAGACACACACAGTGATATTTGAGAAGTGAAATGAAGTTTATTGGATTTACAGAAAGCGTGCAATAATTGTTTAAATACCCAGGCATCCATCAAAACAGGATTTATTAAATTTAACAGAGTTAGAAGTTAGCAGGAAGTTAGCTCGCTAGTTTCCACCTAAACATGATATAGCATGTTCTGACTGACAGATTTCTGAAAAAATTAAAACGTACAGCTCTGCTATCACTTCCAACATAAACAAATACAAAAAAAACTAAACAAGCAGTGACTTTTGTAGGGTTACTGTAGTTGGGCTAGCTGGTATATAAGGATGTGATTGCTAGCGACATGGCTATGTTAGCATAATATAAACACAGTGAAGCTGGAGGATGAATACTAACTATTTTCCACTCAATAAAAGTTAATGGGAGAGTTCCCGATGGTTGGGGACAAATGCAATCGCAACGCAGCATGCTTTAAACGGACTGTAAACTTCAGTCAGGAGAACAACTGAGACAATCCATCCACAGTACAATGTTAGCCATTAATATACTGCAACAGCATGGGAATAGAGCAGTTAGAGCAGACAATTCAACATTAATGAATCATAAATGAATTGTTGGTTGTTACAATAAAAAATGTCAGTTAAATATATCATATAGGAAACACACACAGTGATATTTGAGAAATGAAATTAAGTTTAATGGATTTACAGAAAGTGTGCAATAATTGTTCAAACAAAATCAGGCAGGTGCATACATTTGGGCACCACAGAAAAAGAAATTAAATCAATATTTAGTAGATCCGGCTTTTGCAGCTGAACAAAAAGTTGAAAATCTGTATTATGATGATCTTGATGGTAGTGAAAACAATGAGCTAAAAGAAAGTTCGAGCGGAGAGGAACTGCACAGTGGATCTTTTACACCACACAGTCATTTGATCCACAGATATAAATCATCTTTAACACAAAAGTACTTCTGCTGTTTGAAAGTTTCCGATTTTGTGTTTCTGTTCAGTTAAAGCCAAACTGCTGCTCTACAGTTGGATGTAGTTCAAATTTACTTCCACAACATTGTTCATGAAACACATGAGACACATGTGGCTCCAGACCTCACTGCAATATCTCAAAATGACAAGGGATAGATCAGTGAAGTTTCAATATTCTAAATTGTTAAGCCCATGCACGAAAACCACAGCACAGAAACAAACCACATAAATAGCACAGACTTCAGTGAACTGGCGTCACAGAGGCTTAACAGAATGAAAGGGAAATTACAAACAGATGAATTGAGGAATTAGCAAAAACTGCATTATTTCAGTGCCAAATTTTACCTCTCTTACAAACAGCCTTTTTCTTAGCTGCCCTACTTCCTTCCTTCTTTTTGTCTACCTGTCATCTTTTTCTCCCGCTTTGCTCTCTGTTGATATTTGCTGTGTGCAAACTAAAATAACTCTGCAGTATATCTGTGCACAATGAATAAAAGAAGGGAATAAATAAATTGTGCTTTCTATTTTCGTCTCGTCTTGCCCTCTCAGTCTGAATCTGGAAGGACCAGATTTGGGTCAATTAGTCATCATAATAATGTCCAAGCTAAGCCAAACAGAAACAACCCCATTCTGCATCCTCTACAACACTGAGTAAACCCACTGTCATGCACTACCAGGACCACAGCTTATCTGTGACTAGTACCTCTCAGGAATCTTTGTACCAAGTGCTTTTAAGTTAAAAGATTTGGTAGATGGGTAAAATATCTAAAAATGGCCCACACACTAGTCTTATTTTATTCTATTTTACTTGATTTTAACATATTCCAACCATGTCAAAATTCAGAGAAAGTACCACAGCTGTTGTTACTTAAGCAACACCTACATTTTTCATGGTATTCATCTGGTCTCCTCTGTATCCTTCTGAGAATTAGTCACTCTTTGACACTTTTATCTTTGTGTGTAATCAAGGGGACTGTTTTTAGCTGATTTCCTTTTAACAATTTTTTACAGGCTGATGAAACATTGTTAAGTTATGAAGAAGAGACAAAGTAAAATAAAAACCAATAGGTGACAGAAGAGGAAAGCTCACATGGCTACCTCAGTTACAAGACACACCCATATTTTCTGGGCCTACTTGAGAAGCACTGCAACGCTCCAAAGGTGAGTCAATCCCCAGACTAGTATGTTAGCTTGTTAGCACGACATAGGGGCATTAAAAAGCACATTTACAGTTTGGTACAATTAAATGCTTTAGCAAATCCTCTTCTCATATCAACTCTATGATGTATGACTTAAAAAAAAATTAATTTAGATGTTGTTAAAGTTTAAAGTGTGGCTGGTTTAAATGTGTGGTCTATTAACAGGGGTGCACATAAGTGGTCTGCAGGTGCGCTTTCAAAATAAAAGACGCGCACCAGATAAGAAGTTGCAATGCGCGTTTGCGTACATAAGATTTTCAGGAGGAGGACAGACATTTGTTTAGAACTCTTAAAGATGTCGAAGAAACAACCTCCTTTAAGCAATTACTTTGGTGTTCCTCCACCTCCAAAGAAATGTCAGAAAGAGTCCGAACCGCAAAAGAAGTGCGTATTCTCGGGAAAGTGGACAAAAACAGTGCCTTTAATATAATATAAAAGGCACTGTTTTTATCTGCTAGAGTGGGATTTTCACGGCATATTATGCATATATGTGCGTTCATCATTTGTTTGAAACCAGCTCACCTCCTGAAACCACTTTTCAGAGAATACGCACTTCTTTTGCGGTTCGGACTCCTGACATTTCATTGGAGGTGGAGGAACACCAAAGTAATTGCTTAAAGGAGCTTGCTTCTTCGACATCTTTAAGAGTTCTAAACAAATGTCTGTCCTCCTGTTAGCGCTAAGTGGTCGATAAGGGTGTAACCAAGCACACTTGCCTGTTGGTTCTGGGTCACTTTGACCCACTTTTTTCAGTTTCTTGTATTTTGGTGTTTTTTTCTATTTTATGGTTTATTTTCTAAGTCTTTAGTTGTCCTGTTTTGAACATTATAATCCTAAGTTTCAGTGTTACTCTAGTTAAGAGTTTTGTTCATAGGTTTAGTTCAGTGTCTAGTCTGTGCCTGTCATGTTTCCTGTTTTACCTTGAAGGTCCGTGTCTCGTGTTAGTGTGTCCAGTGTTACTCTCCCCTGTGTTGTCATTATGTTTCATTCGCGTTAGCTGTGTCCTCATGTGTCTCCACTTCTCCTGATCACCTCATGTGTGTATTTAAGTCCTCCGTCTCCCTTTGTTCACTGTCGCGTCGTCTGTGCTACCCACATCCTGTCATGGTTTTCATTCTCAAAGTCATAGTGAAAGTCTTAGTTATTGTTTCCCAGTTTAAGTTTAGATTTTCCCTGATTTTGTCTTGCTTCTTGGCTGTGAGTGTCAGCCCCAAAATAAAGGCTCACTTTTCCTTAAGCTCAGTTTGGCTCCTCATCTGTGTCTGTACCTGGATCCACCTCACTCATTCCACTCAGTCTGCCCCGCGGACCGTGACATTGCCTTAGCTGATAACTTACTGTTCCAACCTCTAGTTTAAATATGGCCGCTTATGGCTGTAAAATAAGTTACATTTACACTGAGATGGGGGGGGAAAAAAGTGGAGCACTACACAGAGTCCCCATCACCGTGCTGCAAGTCCACATGAAAGAGACTATTAGTGGCTAATGTTGGAGTCTGTTAGGGGTTCACACGGCCTGTCCAAACAGTGTGACACCAACAACAACAGCAGTCCTATAAAATGTCCATTACTATTATTACTCTAGAAATGGAAGAAACCATTGCATTTAGGTAACAATGGACAAGACCAAACTGACTGGTTATAAAGTGCTAATATTGTAACAACTAGCTTCTATGTGCTTTCATCCTGCCATCCTGTCTGGGCTGTTTAGGTCTGTGCAAACTCTATGAGAAGTTACTGTAAGGCATCAAATATAAAATGTAACAAACTGAACGAAAATATATAAGCAGATTATTATAAATTATTGGAAAAACAAAATAAAATGTAAAGAAATGGACAAGCAACTCTTTGCCTGCACTACAATTTACATCAACTGAACTAAGGGGTACAGAGGTCTAATAAAGCTCTTGTGAAGTTGTCACGGCCTTTAATGATAGCATAAATCCTCATAATTCGCACAGACAAACAGGGTGCAGAGGGTCCTGAATGGTCATGGGAAGACAACCGTGCTCTGTGTTCACACTGAGATTACTTCCTGTGGGATCCCTTAGCAACAACTTTTTTCTACCCTCTGCTCCTCTTTCTCCATCTGTTGCCATTTACCCTGTTCTCTCATATCACAGTCATCAAGTCATGGATATCAGTGTTAAATGGTGCACACTGATATAAGAGATAGCACGAGAGATTATTAGACGAAGACGATGGGAGAGGCAGACCACAAAAGTGTGCTCACCTGTAGTATTAGTAGCATCTGTATGATGGAGGGAGGAACTCGGGCCCGGGGCCGAGAGAGCGCCTCGTCTAGTTTAAGGTTGAGGGTGATGGTGTTCCTGAAGTGAAGGAGAGCCAGCTGACGGACTGATGGCTCCTTTCCCTGATGATATATACACGTTTCAATGTGATGAAGGCCTTTAATTGGAGTACTTGTTTGCAAGAATGTGTACCTGTACAGGATAGAAGATGGCCTGCAGCATGGACAGAACGTCACAGAAGAAGAAGTCCCACGTGTCAGCCAGAGAATCCAACAACTTTTGACCTGCGATACAACCAGGCAGATCAGTTATAAAAGTATCAAGACTGATGTAGGAAAAAGATATTGGGATTGTGGAAAGCATGCTTAAAGGACTATGCATAAAAGTGGCTGTAGTTTCCAAATAGTTAATGTAATACTGTTGTTGGAGTCCTTGAATTCAAGCTCAAGGTTTGAACTATAATCACGGCTTCATTGTTTGACACAAGGGCAGAGTTCAGAGGCAGAAGATTAAAAAAATGTGTCATTGCAAAAATACTTATTGACCTATAAAAAACAGATCTGATAATCCAGATAGCAACTTTACAGCTTTGTTCTTTTATTTCTGGTGGGACATTTTTCTGCATATGCACACACACACACACACGCAAACCTTCTTACTTATTGACGTAAAGGATCGCTTCCTGTCTGGTTTTGTGATGACGGTTCTGTCACACAAATCTGTCACCATCAGAGTGTGTGCGTTATATCAATTCAGCAGTGCTTCAAATAAAGGTCACACATTTACCACAGTACAAAATACCTTTCTCTCACTCTACCTGTGTGTGTGCATCAGTGTGTGTTTCTGTGTGTCCTTGTGCAGAAAAATGCCACGATCTTACCAGTCAAAGTAATATTTAACTAATGCAGTTACCTCTGCATCTAGAAATTTCTTTAGTAAGTTATTATTTGGCCCTGTTTGAAACCATTAGAGACTAGACTTGTGTCATGTTAAGATAAAACACTAATCTCGGACTTCCCCTGAAACAAACTACTGGTAGTGTGAACACCTCATCAAAGCCAGAAGGCTTTGTCGGCTATGAACAAAGGAGTTGAAACTAAAGACTCAGCAAAGAATTTTGTAGAATTTTTTTACCGTGGTGAAAAAATATCTCTGCAAATAAGTAACCTAGATGACACGAAAGGTTGTTTTTTCCCCGTTAAAATGAAGGACACACAATTTACTTGAGAAGCAGATACAGGTGGTGTTAAACGTCCAGCTAATACACATTTTTGCAGTCTTTAGATTAATATTTCTGAACTTGCTCTTTTGTTGAGTTTCTCCCTGGTAATTGGCTCTGATATATCAGAGCTTTAGACATGTACAGTCATATGGAAAAAAAAAAGGTTTTGCAGGACACTCTGCTGTTAAAAATAAATAAAATGTTTAAAAGAAAAAAAAGGGCTCTGAGTGGATCATTACAACAATTTGATTCTTTTCTTTTGCAGATTTGTTGCTGTACTCTGGATCACTTTTGTCTAAGCTTTAGCTGTCTGTTGAACAGATGACCTCACAGTTAATGGTCAACTCCTGGTCCTGGTCCTGTGGCTGCAAAACAAGCCCAAATCATGTGCTTGTGCTGATATGCTGTGTTTGGTTTTCTCCAAACATGGCGAAGTGCATTATCTCCAAACATCTCCACTGTTCCAGAAGTCATGTGGTTTGTTCAGATACAACTTTGCAAACCTAAGCTGTGCTACCAAGGGACTTTTTCCTTCCAAACAAATCATAATGTGATGAACTTTAACATTCAATATGAAGCCTACAGAGCCTGTAGCTCTTTTATTGGGTGCTTTTTTTCAATTTCCCTGAAAACCTGTGTTTGTGCCATTCTTATCCAAACTAAAAACTTACGAACTTGCATATTTAGAGATTTTATCCATGTAAATTTGCTCTGACATCTGACCGCTTTAAAGAAATATTTTATAAGGTTAAAGGGACAACCCTGATTTTATTTTTACCCTTTTATGTCTATATTTTAAGCTTGTAATCAAACTGTTTAAACACCAGTCTCTGGCAGCCATTTCTTTATTCAAAACATGATATACCATCATAGAAATAAAGGTTCAAATTTCTCACTCTGTATATACGTCCCACTTTCTGTCTATTTTCTCAATAATTTGTGTTTACCTTCATAGAAGCGAATCTTGTCCCTCAGAATAACCATTCCTTTGGTGAGCAGCTGGTTCTGAAGGTACTCAGTAAAGAAGGAGCCCAGCTCAGTCTTAAGCAGTTGCCTGCAATGGTTATAATAACAGCACATGAGTGGATACTGGACATGAAGCGATATGCTTACAGTCACACATCATCAGCGATACCTCCTTGGAAATGAACCAGACGTAATGAGTTTGCAGAATGCTGTGTTTACGGAACATCAGACTCAGGAAATGAGAAAAGATGCTGCTCACACTGCATGCATAACATCTGGAAATTTCAATAAAACTTTCCACAGTTAGCAAAGGCTAGCACTGGCTCAGTATCATGATTGAACATCAGCAGCTCAAAGAACAAACACTGTGTGATTAAATACACTAAAATGACAGATGCTGCATTTCCATCTAATTTCAAGGTTACAGTGTCTCTTCTTTAAAGCAATTTTAAGGTAAATCCAATTTATGAACAGTATAACATGCCTGTGTTAACTTGTAAGCATGTTTATATATGTTTCAAGTAAGAAATATTCTGCTGCAGTAAGGTAAGATGGGAAATCAAAGCTTTAGCAGTGATAATTTAATCAAATATTCTAAAATACAAATCAGCTAAAAGTTCAGGGTACTGGTGTAAAGGCCAGCAAGAGACATAAAACTAGACAGCTAACCTGACACCTTCATTCAGATTGTAGAGTTCATTTTCTCCCAGATCCTTCCTCTGAAAAACTGAGATTACTGCATTGTGGATGCTAGAAATAAACACACGGAGAGGTGAAATGCATTTAGAAAGAGTGACACAGATACATGCATTTATTTTATTTTAATTGTGCCGTTTGAACAATCGGTGAGCTCTTGAAGCCACCTCAAAAGAACTGGTTAAAAATAAACTTTGAAAAGGTTTCTTTACCAAAGGAAGGCCATCAGAAAGGTAAAACATACTACAGTGAGACGGGCATGAACTTTTTTGACTGAAGGTTTGTGTCCAGTTTAATTTGTTCACATAGCCTTTCAGCCACCCAGCAAACTGACAGCTCTTGCTTTCTACTCTGTGCTGTTTAGTGTTGAATAAAGCAGAAACACCGTTAGAAACAACCATACAAAAGAGTGAGAAGAAAGAAATCCAAAGAAGAAAGAAACCTGCGAGGCAGAATGGGAAAAAAGGAGGAGGGAGTGAGGAAGGGATGGATGGATGGAAATAAAGTGTGGTAGTGATGGACCCTGAGGGAAGAAGGCAGGCAGAAAGAGCTGATGTCCATGTGCGTATATGTATTTTCATGTGTATGTGAAAGGAGACTGTCCTATTCATAGCATGGACAACAGCACTGACAGAGCTTCCCACTAGTAAAGGAAACACACGCACAAGCACTTGTTCATGTAAAAATGTGTGATGGCTTATCCATTAACAAAATAAAGTATTCACTAAAATATAAACTGACATTGGTTATAATAAACAGGGCTAACCTGTTCCAGGTGGCGTTAGCCCCGGCCCTCCTCTGCTGGGTCCCTTTGTCTCTGCTGCTCTCCTCTGTTCCTCCCTTCTCCCCACCTCCTGTTGGGGTCTTTGCCTGGGAGAGGTCAGTCAGACTGGAGGACGAGCCGGTCCCCAACCTCAGTTTATTATGGAGGCTCCTTGAAAGCCAACAGGAAGAAAGAGAAAATGCTTGTAAGCACCAACTTTCATTTCTTACGTGTACTGGAAAAGATGATGTGAAAAGCCTTATTTGTAAAGGTCATCTAAATGAATTAATTTCATTTCCTCAAATATTGCTGGAAAAATGGGAAATAGATGCAACAATTTACACTTGAATGTACAACCATTTATACGATATATAAGTTTGTACAGTTCTAACAAGCCTGGAAGTCAATATTTGGTGTGAACTCTCTTAGGAAAGATTTCTTCAGTCCATGACCAAAAATGTTCCCTTGTGTGTTTTCCTGTCCAGGTTTGCTTTTACTGCATTTGCAGTGTATTTGCAATCACCATTGTGCCAAAGAACTGTTGCCAATTTTCCAGGTGGTATTACATGTTGGATCAAAATCCGATGGTACTTTTCTTCGTTCATAATTCCATCAGCTTTGACATCATCTCCAACACCGCTGGCTGAAATGCACCCCCTAATCATGACAGAGCTTCCACCGCGTTTTGCAGCTGGATGTAGACACTCACTGTCGCTCCTAACCACCTCCACCAAAAAAGTCAAACTGATTTTTAGTCCAGTTCTTGTGCAATTTGGCATTCCTCAGCCTTTTTCCCTTTCCCTTCCAGAAGAATGGCTTCTTTACAGCCAACCTTTACATGAAAAGATTTTGGATGAGGTTTCAGTGAATTGCAGACAGATCAACTGAAAGGTCAGATGCACTTCTCTGCTCCTGTGTCACGTCTTTTTTTTTTTCCATATTTTTTAAGGACATTACTTTCAAGTGCAGTTCATTGGCTGTAGATACGTTTTAGGCCTGCCACTTTGTCTTTCATCATCCATTTGTCCCATTTCCTCAGGAGACACTGCACACTGTGCCAAGATATGTTTTCAGCTACCAGGTGTTTGGGAATACTATGGAATATTATTTCATGCCTGTCAAACTGTGTCATATTTGGCCTTTTTCGTAGATTCAAGTAAAGAAATTGAACCGAATTATGTGCATGTGTGACAAGCTGTTAGTAAAAAAGTGCCTAAAGATGTCATTTAAAATTGGTTCTTTGCTAATACACCTGTTATATATATATATATATACAGACCCAACACTGGTTCACCCTTTAAGTTAGACTACTTTTTTTATGCTTGAATACTTTATAGATCATACTTTGTTAAGAAGCTTAATAAAAACAATCCACTGAAAATAGCCAGGTACAAGGACTGGACTGAAAATGTAGCAGCTATGTTATATATTACAAATACAAACACATGTATGATCTTCATTTTGGCATATGCAAATTAAAAGCTATTATACTGTAAAATGTTACTTTGCTACACAAAGGGGGGGAAATATATGAAAGTATCAGCTGCTGTGCAAATACACTTCAGTCATATTCCAGATTTTGATGGCTTTCAAAATTAGCATTTAATAACAGGTGATTGCTTTTTATTAGCCATCTGTTAATGTTTACACTAGCTTGGGAACGATACTGCTTTTCAAACACTGAGCAAAGAGATGGGTGCCAGTCAAACAGGATAAAAATAAACAGGGAGGACAGAGTGGGGAAAGACCTGGGAGTAAGAAGCTCAAAAAGAGAGTAAGAAACAGGGTGTGGATAAAGGTATATAACACATGCCGGATCAGGTGCAGAAAAAGCAAACAAAGCACGTTGACAGTAAAAAAAAAGAAGAAGCAGAGATTGAAACCACAGACATTACAAAGATAAAAGAAGGGTGGGAGGAGTGTACAAAGAGGTAGATGAAGAGGAAAAGGCGCTTTAGAGATAGTAAGAGTGAGTCTTTTTCTGCAAATGAAAGTGTTAATATTTGGATTTTAATTATACTGAAATTTTAGTAAATTAACCCAACAAACAAACAAAGTGCACATGTCCATTTTTGGGTAATGTCTATCAAACATTTACTCAATCACTTCTGAATTTACAGGTGAATCAAAAATTTTAAAAACACCTTTAAATGGCAGTCACTGTTTAGCAAATATGAAAAACCTCAAATATACTTGCAGGTATTGTACTTACTCTAGCAACTGAAAAGGTACCACATATCCCCACTCCATGACTGTGAGATGAAACAAGGCCTGTCTCTGTCTCTTCTCATATCCTTTCACTTTCCCTCTCTCCCACCGTCACCCTTTGTGCTCTTCTCTACCCACTCCTCTCTCCCACTTTACCGCTCTCCTTCTTTTTCTCCCTTTGCCAGTCTGTGCCAGTTGGTCAGCATGTGACCCTGTGAGCTTTTGTGTCAGGCGAACAAAGGAACCCTTTGAGGTTCGAATGGTGCCAAGAGGGAGAGGAAGGATTTAAAGGTGACACAGATTTCGCTTTACCTTCCACTTGCCTCCCAGAGTGTGGGAGAAGCTGTAGTCAAGCTGTAAATACAGACTAATGACTCTATTTATTTAATATTGAACCTTCAGTATTTTTGGTATTCTCCATACTGAATGATCGGTAATCAGCAGACACACTGATATGAAAAGAATTTTAAGGAAGTGCGAAAGCTCACGAGAAAAAAAGGAATGGAAAATCTGAGCCGAGTATAAATAAATAAGGAAAAGGAGATGGAAGGTATAGTTGCTGTTGGTCCATCTGTCAACCTGAATCTTAGTTCAGCTCTGCATAAATGGGTCAGAGCAAGAAACTGGAGCCCTGGGCTCAGTCACACATGCAAAAAGACAGCACACATCCCTGTGCAGAGTTCATGTCAAAGTCAGGACGACTTTTTAAGTTTAAGTTCAGAGCTGCACCTCTGAAAGAGCGAAATTGAATCTATACACGCTTGAGCCAAAAGCTTCCTCCTGAAAAATGGATGATGCAGAAGATAAAACACAATGGTGAGGCTCACAATAACAACTTAACTACACATGGTGTGTATTGTTCTAATGGGAAAAGGTATTTACTTTATAAACGAAAGGATGCTGACATAACTTGGAAGTAAAAAACTTTTTTTTTTGGCACTAAATCAACAGGACAAGTTTAACGACAAATAGCTGCCCTCTGATTACTAAACAATGGGGATGTTTGAATGAGTGAAAGCATGAATGAGGTCACTCAGGAATGTGTGTGTGTGTGTGTGTGTGTTTTTCACTTTGATCAACATTTGTGTGTCTCAAAGGATGGAAAAAATGGAACTCTGTGTAGTGAATAGGACTTGCTGGTGAAGTGTGTGTGTGTGTGTGTGTGTGTGTGTGTGTGTGTGTGTGTGTGTGTGTGTGTGTGTGTGTGTGTGTGTGTGTATGCTTACCTTCTAAATGAGCCCTCTCGTTCCATGTTAGTCTCGACAGATGGCTAGCAACCACCCTGAAACTGCCACTGAAGAATCAACATCTGAAAAAGGAAACATTATTAGGATTATTAGGTAACAAATATATATTTTGTCAGCTAATATCAGTGACTTTTAAGCCACTTAACTTCTGTAAAAATTAGAAAACTGCATTCAGTTTTAATTTAATGAAACCTCAGTAAACACATCTTTATCACAGAGCACATATTGACATGTCACAGCAAGAGAACACAGAGGAAAACACTAACAGTTGTTTTCGTTTCACTCCCTGAAATATTTAAACTTGTTACAGAGTTTTTTGTTACAGAATCGCAGAGTGGAATCTGTGTGGCGTATACAAGACAAAGAGATTGTGACACCCACATACTTCAGCTCAGGACAGTGATATGAAATAGGTACGATATTTTGTACTTTTCCTAATAAACAGGAATTAATAGGGTAAGTAGTCTCAAAGGTGCTCATAATTAAATGTACTTGACCAACTGATCATCAGCAGGTGTGGCCACATGTGTAACAGTAGTAACAATCTGGGAAGGGTTGTAACATAATATTCCAAAGTCCAAAATTCTGCAGTAAGAAAGATTATTCACAAGTCGAAAACAATCGAGATAGCTGCCAGATAGTCGTTCCCTGGAGTGGACGTCCCAGCAAATTTCCCCCAATGTCAGACTGTGAAATGCTTAGAGAAGCCACAAAGAACCCAAGAGCTACATGCAGTGAGACTCTAAAGGCCTCATGTAGCATGTTAAATGTTAAAGTTCATGACAGTGCAAGTTAAAATAAATAAATAAAAAAGACTTAACAAGTGTGGCTTGTTGGGAAGGATTAAAGGGAGCAAGTCTTCTCTCTGAAAATGGCAGCACAACACTTCTGGATCTGGAACAATGTCCTTTAGACCGAGAAGATTAAAGTGGAGAAGTCTGCCCACAGTGAAAAGCACCACATGTATCAGTGAAAACACCTCATACCAAATGTCAAGCACGGCGGTGGAAGGGTGATGGTTTGGGTTTGTTGTGCAGCCACAGCACCTGGGCACTTTGTAGTCACTGAGTCAACCGTGAACTCCCGCCAAAGTATTCTCGAGTCAAATGTGAAGCCGTCTGTCATGCAGCCAAAGCTTGGGTGAAATTGGGTCATGCAACGGGACAATGATCCAAGCACAGCAGCAAATCTACAAGAGAATGGCTAAAAAAGAAAATAGACAAGGCACTGCAATGGCCTAGTCAACCTAACTGAAATGCTGTGGTGGAACCTTAAGAAGTTGTGCATAAACGGATGCTCACAAAACCTCAATGAACTGAAGCAACGCTGTGAAGAGGAGTGGGCCAAAATTCCTCCACAACGACAGAAGACTAACAGAGTCATACAGAAAACGATTACATCAAGTTATCGCTCCTAAAGGTGATTCTACATGGTTTTTAATGATGGTGTGTGCTTTACTTTTCCACACACAGCTTCAGCATTTTGGCTTTATTTTGTTAAGTAAAGAATGACACGGTGTAACATGTCATTTGTTGCATTTAAATAATCCTAGAACTTGGTAAGTACCAGGTGAACTGAGAAAGGGTGTACTTTCTTTTTCCCTTTACTATAAAACAGTTCTCAGACAGATAAACTCACTGATACCCGCCTGACTAGCGAAGCAGACACACTATTCTAATCAAATTACAGTAAAGTGGTTGAGACAGACATTTGATCCTTCCGCAAACTCAAATGCCCCTGCTTTCTCTCCCCCCCCCCTCTCTCTCTCTCTCACACACACACACACACACACACACACACACACACACACACACACACACACAGATAGAATGTCACACTTGATACATCAGACAAGTCAACTTTAGTCGGCTTTATCCTCACCTGTCCTGAAACTGTTTCAATGGTTTTAAGTTTTGAGCAAAGCAACTTTATTTTTACTGCATGCTTTGAAGAAAGAAAAAAAAACCAGAAAAATAAAAATGCAAAGTTATTCACAGACATTTATGCATCTTTTTATAAAACACTATGGAGCTTCAAAGAAAAATAAATAAATAAAGTATATAGGTTTGGCTAGTTTCATGTGCTGCACTGCACATGAAACTAGCCAAACCTATACAGTGGGGCAAAAAAGTATTTAGTCAGCCACCGATTGTGCAAGTTCCCCCACCTAAAATGATGACAGAGGTCAGTAATTTGCACCAGAGGTACACTTCAACTGTGAGAGACAGAATGTGAAAAAAAAATCCATGAATCCACATGGTAGGATTTGTAAAGAATTTATTCGTAAATTAGGGTGGAAAATAAGTATTTGGTCAATAACAAAAATACAGCTCAGTACTTTGTAACATAACCTTTGTTGGCAATAACAGAGGTCAAACGTTTACTATAGGTCTTTACCAGGTTTGCACACACAGTAGCTGGTATTTTGGCCCATTCCTCCATGCAGATCTTCTCGAGAGCAGTGATGTTTTGGGGCTGTCGCCGAGCAACACGGACTTTCAACTCCCGCCACAGATTTTCTATGGGGTTGAGGTCTGGAGACTGGCTAGGCCACTCCAGGACTTTCAAATGCTTCTTACGGAGCCACTCCTTTGTTGCCCGGGCGGTGTGTTTTGGATCATTGTCATGTTGGAAGACCCAGTCTCGTTTCATCTTCAAAGTTCTCACTGATTGAAGGAGGTTTTGGCTCAAAATCTCACGATACATGGCCCCATTCATTCTGTCCTTAACACGGATCAGTCGTCCTGTCCCCTTGGCAGAAAAACAGCCCCATAGCATGATGTTTCCACCCCCATGCTTCACAGTAGGTATGGTGTTCTTGGGATGCAACTCAGTATTCTTCTTCCTCCAAACACGACGAGTTGAGTTTATACCAAAAAGTTCTACTTTGGTTTCATCTGACCACATGACATTCTCCCAATCCTCTGCTGTATCATCCATGTGCTCTCTGGCAAACTTCAGACGGGCCTGGACATGCACTGGCTTCAGCAGCGGAACACGTCTGGCACTGCGGGATTCGATTCCCTGCCGTTGTAGTGTGTTACTGATGGTGACCTTTGTTACTTTGGTCCCAGCTCTCTGCAGGTCATTCACCAGGTCCCCCCGTGTGGTTCTGGGATCTTTGCTCACCGTTCTCATGATCATTTTGACCCCACGGGATGAGATCTTGCGTGGAGCCCCAGATCGAGGGAGATTATCAGTGGTCTTGTATGTCTTCCATTTTCTGATGATTGCTCCCACAGTTGATTTTTTCACACCAAGCTGCTTGCCTATTGTAGATTCACTCTTCCCAGTCTGGTGCAGGTCTACAATACTTTTCCTGGTGTCCTTCGAAAGCTCTTTGGTCTTGGCCATGGCGGAGTTTGGAGTCTGACTGTTTGAGGCTGTGGACAGGTGTCTTTTATACAGATGATGAGTTCAAACAGGTGCCATTCATACAGGTAACGAGTGGGGGACAGAAAAGCTTCTTACAGAAGACGTTACAGGTCTGTGAGAGCCAGAGATTTTCCTTGTTTGAGGTGACCAAATACTTATTTTCCACCCTAATTTACGAATAAATTCTTTACAAATCCTACCATGTGAATTCATGGATTTTTTTTTTAAACATTCTGTCTCTCACAGTTGAAGTGTACCTCTGGTGCAAATTACTGACCTCTGTCATCATTTTAAGTGGGGGAACTTGCACAATCGGTGGCTGACTAAATACTTTTTTTGCCCCACTGTATACTGGTGATTAGGTGAAACAGGTCATGATCAGGGTACTCATGACCTATTTAAATTAAAACACAGGTGCAATCACTCTCCAGTGGTTCGTCCTTCAGTTCCTGGAAACTGTATTTGCCGCTATGCAATATACACCATGATCTTTTATTGCCTGACAGCTGCAGTTATATGAACTAGCAGGACTTTCATAGCTATCATATTTTCATTGTTTTATTTTTGACTCATTTTTACATGAAGCACACGCTCAGTAAGAAATCAAGGTCAAACACTTAGGAGGCCGGAAAGTCACCGCTTTCAGTGTCAGAGCTGCTAATGTTAATGTATGGTTAAAATCCAGTGAGTAGAACAGGCACAACTTCCTTTGATGGCTGTCTATGGCTCACAGAGGCTCTGGTAACTTACACTTGGCCGTGCTCTTGAAAATGTATCCGAACTGAATGATACACATGAACCGAGGCTTAAACCTTGGTCTGCAAGCACTCCTGTCTGCTTCTGCCTCTTTCTTGCACCACAATACAGAGTGGTATAATGGCTTGCTTGGGGCACAGGGACTGTGGTTTCATGGATTGTGGTTATGAGGGCTACAGAGCATTTTTCATTCAGCATCTGGTCAGTATTTAATGAGCACTGCATGAAACAAAACCAGCCCTCTCCCACTCATTTAAAGCCTGACCTCTCTCTGTGTAAAGCCTCCTCCTTTACTCTCACTCACCAACAGACAGTTTGGACTAAGTAGATATCTGGGGCCCTGGTGCTGAAAATTAACACCCTTAATCTGCTTCAACTGGAAAATACACACATGCACACGCACATACAAACACACACGGGCACACATTTCTTTCTGCAGAATGGCAGCACGGCAGGGAAATTACAACCCTTGCACCAGACAAGTGCTGAAATAAATGTCTGGGTCTTGCAGCAGGTTTGTCTGCTGCACTAGCCACTCTGGTAGAAAACCAAACCACAAACTGGAGGTCCTGATGTATATAAAAAAGGAAACCACGGGTGTATATTTGCTTAAGAAGTATCCTGCTCTGACATGCACTCATCAAGACAGGCTGTCCTGTCATCCCGTGGGCAGCTAGTATGCAATACGGGTCTAAAATATGCAATACGCAGAAATAGGGTACCATGGCGCGTAAAGATAGCTCCTGGTAGGAAAGCATTTAAAGGAGAACCCATAATTTTATACCATATCATATTATATGGGTTACATATATTGGGCTCAGTTCAATATCTGAGACGTGCTTGCTATATATTGTATTTGTTCTTCTCTCGTTACAAACCACGAGCAGCTAGTGGATAACACCTCTTCTTAACTTGGGTCAGAGTAGGTAATACTCACTTTTGCAGACGTCTACCTCGCTCCATTAAAGCAAGTACTCCTTGAGTTTAAATGGCGTAGCAAAGCTAACGGTAACTCCAGCTTTTCTGTGAGGACTGGATTTCCATAGGATGGGAAATAACAGCGCACCCTTCCAACCTGTCAGCCCAGACAGGAGCGCGTAAAGGTGGCGCACGCGATCCTAAAAAGATCCGATATGAGGATCAGACAGCAGCCAGCGTGAGCTGTCAGTGCGGTTTAAGTCACTCTCCGACAGAGAGAAAGAGAGGGAGGAAGTGAGAAACCGAGAGAGAGAAAGAGAGAGGAGGAGGAGGCTGGTGTGTGGGGGTGTGTGTGCGTAAATGCTGTGTGTGTGCAAGGGTCGGTAGAATATGGAAAATGTTTGTGATTTAGCGTGTGTGTGCCCGGAGTGTGAACTACACACACAAAACACCTACAGGTAGGCCTACATGGCATGCACGTGTACTGCCACTGGTGAAAAGAGCCGAGGCTTGATCTTTTAAAGATTCCACTCCTTCGATTGTGGGACACTGAAAAGTTTGCACGGGGTGCAAAGATGAGATGGAAGGTCGATCCACAAGTAAAATAAACCAATAAATGAATAAAAGCCTTGCAAATTCATCAATTTGCAAACATATTCATAGCTTTTTATTGTAAGAAAAACGATAACCTGTTGGTGGCAACAAAGGAAAGTCAGAGGATCTCATTTAGATGCACCTTGTGCAGACAACTGATAAAGAAAGAGAAACCTGAACTTAATTCAACTTTTTATGGCACATTAGAATCAGCTTTGTCAGCTGGTTGCAAACATTTTTTATGAAGTCCCATTATGTTTAATTCATAGTGAAATAATTCACAGCCAAACTAATACAACAGCAGCTTGCTAAACATTACAGGACATTTGTGCTTTTACCACCACTGGACAGACAAGGCTACTCAGCAGCTACACTGGCTTCTATGTGGCATGATCAGCACTGCCTTGGCCCATTAGCATCACTCATATCTAATGTACAGATCAATGCATTAACCACAGAGCTCAGTGTTTCACATCCAGCAAACTGCAGTCTGTTTGCAGGCATTCAACTCCTACTGACAGTGCATCACACTCACATGCAGGTAGATCTTTTGTTCTCACCCTCCCCTCCCCCTGTAATAAGAAGCAGGTTTATAACAGCAAAGTCAACCGGTCAAGGGCAGATTGTTTTTTAATGGTTGTTTGGAGCATAAAACCCCAACACAGAGCCACAGTGACAAAGTTCACTAATCAGATAACATTACATAAACAAGTCAGGTTTACACTCTGTATTGAGCCACAAACACAGTTTTTAACGCAGCCACCAATATCAGTTTCGAGTATCCACAGAATGTGCTTTTGATCACCCGTGTGTGGCCGTGCCTGTAGTGAATGAATGACACAACTTCTTGTAGTTAGTGAGTGTTGGTTTAGGGACATTCCTTTAACCCAGTGTCATAACGCACGTCCACAAAAACCAGAAACCTGCTTAGTTTGGACGTGCATTTGGATATCTCTGTATCTAAATGTGTATTTTGACACCAGTAAGTACAGGATGAATGTACTGATTCAGAAAACTCTGTCATCCTTAGCGTCCACATAAGCAATGGCTTTATTTTTTGTTATTTTCTATGATTAATATTGTTCTGTTTAGAGTGTGATTGGACTCACTCTGCTCCCCCCCCCCCCCGCTCTTTCACACCCTCTGCCTTTTATGTTTTATGCCAGTCATTTCACACTTTTACAAAACACTTTCAACACTTTATTTTAACTAAGGAAGCTGTTGGGTCGAAAGACCACAAAGCACACCTTGAGAATCTTTCCGAAGCTACACAGGATATGAAATACATTTAGTTTATTGCTTCAAGAGAAAAAAAGTTTTGCACTGCTTCTTATATGTGTGAAACCTGAAAGTTTTGGAACAGGTAACTCACACTTCCCTGGTCTTCAGTTTTCATTTCCTCTCTCTCATGCACTTTATAAATAGTTTCTTGCTGAGAAACTACCTTCCGTAACAACTGTAACAACAGTGACAACTTCCCCATCATGGTTTCCTTTCCCTAACCTTGGCAAGTGGAGGGTGAATAAAAATCTAAAAAGCCTGAGGAGGACTGAAGAAGGGCTGAATTTGTGCTACATAACTGACTTTAGCTTGTCCCTGCAAGCCACTTTGCAACCCACCTCTGCAGTGATTTATCCTGACCTAATTATTGTCATGTGTTTCCAATGATGCCTGCTTTGCAAACCGAAATAACTGTTTTAACAATTTTAGTTTGGGGTAACTATTTTGTGATTTTATAAAAGTTCAGAGAGGCAACATCTTAACATGGTCTAACATGGATAAAATCCTCAACACAATCTACTAATGTAACACTCTTCTGAAACTACATGTGTACAAATAGTCTTAAAGAATGAAAAGTCAAATACTATGGATGCAAATCACATTTTACAATACAACATAACCCTGTTTATAGTAAGAGTGAAGTCTAACTCTGAAGTCCATCTGTATAGAGGCAGTGTTTGCTTGTGTCAAGCTTCATCTCCTCTAGTCTTTCTGAGCCAACACAAACAAACAAACACACACAGCACACATAGGAAAAGTTCTTTAAAGCACAGGTGAACACACACTTTTACTGAAATACTCAAACACGCACACGGACAGCAGACTAACTAGGGCACTATTTACCCTGCATAAGCAGATAGGACAGGAGAAAAGCTACCCACAGACCAAAGGAAACAGCATCGGGAACTTAATGTTACATAATGACATTAATGACTCCACTTATGAGCCCACATCACCCAGTGCAGACCCGCAGCCTCTGCTTACACAGCTACATGATTACAGGTAAACACAGGAACAACAACATCATTCCTCGTACACCAAAAAAGAAATTTATCTTAAAACTAGAAAATATGTTGTCAATGCGAGAAACCAAATGATATATTTTTTCACGATTTCAATTTAAAGTTTTTTTCAGCTTTAGTAAACCTACTCAAATTCACCTGCCTGTCCTTGTTTCAATCTGTGTTATCTGCGATATTATAACTGGAAAAAATATCTTTAACCTGCCTTCAGTACCACAGGGCAAGAGTCAGACCTGACCTTATTTACCCAGATCACAAGCTGGTTTGGGTGTTCCACTTCAGTAGCGTCCCAAGGTGTAGTTATGAGGTTAAATGCTTTATTCAAGGGCAGCTGAAGATAACCGGAAAGCAACTGACAGCTTAAGAAGTGCAAGATTAAAGACACTATTATATAATTTCAGCTTGTAGGCTAATTAAATGACTGATTCTGGTATAAAATTTGTTATCTAAAAACAAAAATTAACTTTTCTAAACATATACATAATTACTGGATGGACAAAGAAAAGAAATCATTGGTGTTTTGGCCAAAAGTGACATGAAGCCAACAGAAACAGACCTTGATTATATACTAAGGGAATGTTTGCGGTAATAGAGAATACAAAGGTGACCACTGTTGAGTAAACACACACGCATGTTTTTTTATGCCATTATCAAAAATATATACACTTAAACTGTCATGAAATAGCTCTTTATCTTACACTGGTAGGTCCTGCTACAGCACTAGCATGATACTAATGATCTGAGTGTTCCTATGCTATTATACTAACACAAATATTTGGCTTTATGTATTATCTGTTTAACTGTGTAGTTTTGGAGCATGCATTTTGACTTTTTAATATGCACGGCTGGCATTGTTAAACAGTCTTAATGTTGTAGTTTAATATATAAAGTTGATATCAACATATTTACTTTAGCTGTCATCTGATATTGTGAAAAAGTCTGACTGTCTTTCATTTAATAAAGTTTGGCAAACAATGACCACTTCCTGCTTTGTGCTGCAAAATTTCCAAGAAGTGCTTTGAAAATTGACCTGGTTGCGCTTTACAAATTAATGGTGCAGTCAGTGACTCCTAGGCTGACTTGTTATCTGTGGTTGTCAGTGTGGTTCACCTGTGGTTAAGATAAGCCTTGACATATAAAGTTATTTCCTAAAGCTTGCTTATCATTTTTGAGTTACACTAAAACCTTTACAATCACAAGAACATTGTAGGAAACTCTTTCTAGAAGTCAAACTGACAGCCGCAGTTACAACCCCAACCCTAAAAATGTCGGGACGCTGCAAACCTTGTGTGCTATTTTGGCTATTTCTTCTAACCGTAAAGACAGAGTGTGCTGCTATCACACAAATATTGAAAACACTGACAGAAAAAGCTTCTGTGGCTCAAGATGCACATGAGGAAATAGAGGCCACAGGTGACACACCCAATGCAATCATTAGCTCACCTATTTGGTGCAGAGTTAGACACTTTATCAGCTGTTGAATGTATTTCCATGACCTTTGGTGTAGTTTTAATCTAAAATCAGCCTGCTAGCGTTCAGCTTTAAACACAGCAGTGACTAAACCCCACACGAGTTCTCGGACAAAATAGTTTCTGTAATACATAAATTGGATTGTGGGTGTTGACTGCTTGCACTGACTCTCAATATCAGTAGAATCAACAAACCAATTAAGATAAAAGATTTGACACTTGTGACAGTTAGCTGGCCGGCAGCTGACGATCCCCTTGCCTTCACAGCAACATCTGTGTAAATTCTTCTTGAATATCAAGGCAGGAATTTCCTCAACATACAGATAAAATAGTCTGACTGTCAAGATAACAAGTAAAGCGTGCAGGCTTTTCTTAAAGACTGTAGGTTCACGCAGGGAAAATCATATCTGAAGTTTATTTTTGTAACATTTACATAAACTGTAGCCTAGAACTGGCTGTTCTCTCAGTGTACAGTCTGTGTAATTCTATCTTCACCCACACATGACATCTGAAGACCCCCACACACGCACATATGCAAACATTTTCCTCACCACCATTTCTCCCACCTCCATCTTTGGTCTTTAAAGTGTTTTTTCTCATTTCATACAACAGAATGAACTGTTGGACACAAAGCAGACTGCATGCATAAAAAATGTGCCTGAGTCACGCCTGCTCTGCACTTCAGCTTATTTTTGTTCGCAGATTTGTACAGCTCAACGGATTTTGGAAGGAGTGAGGTTTTTTGGGACTGTGCAGAACTGAAAGAGATCACTTCTAGTATTCATATGCAATTATAATTATGTTGTGTGAGTGAGCAGTTGTGTCTGTGGTCAGATTTGCGTTGGATAGATTTGGAATATGACTAAGTACAGGTATAGTTTTCATTTGATCTGTTATTATAATTATGGTGATAATAATAACATCAGGAATTATATTGTTTCTGAACACTATTTCCTCTGAACCACCTTTAATTAACCGTGTATATATATATATATATATATATATATATATATATATATATATATATATATATATATATATATATATATATATATATATACACATATATATACACACACACACACACACTCAACAAAAATATAAACGCAACACCTTTGTTACTGCTCCCATTCCCCATGGGATGGACGTAGAGACCTAAAATTCATTCCAGATACACAATATAACCATCCCTCCCAAACAGTGGTCACAAATCAGTCTAAATGTGTGGTAGTGGGCACATCTGCTATATTGAGATAATCCATCCCACCTCACAGGTGTGCCACATCAGGATGCTGATCTGACATCATGAGTAGTGCACAGGTGTACCTCAGACTGCCCACAACAAAAGGCCACCCTGGAATGTGCAGTTTTTTGCGCTATTGGGGGTCTGGGGACCCAGAACCGGTCAGTATCTGGTGTGACCACCATTTGCCTCATGCAGTGCAACACATCGTCGCATGGAGTCTATCAGATTGTCAATTGTGGCCTGTGGAATGTTGGTCCACTCCACTTCAATGGCTGTGCGAGGTTGTTGGATATTCGTGGGAACTGGTACACGCTGTCGTATACGCCGGTCAAGCACATCCCGAACATGCTCAATGGGTGACATGTCCGGTGAGTATGCTGGCCATGCAAGAACTGGGACATTCTCAGCTGCCATCTGCCCTGAACAATGTGAACCATGATTCATCCGTGAAGCGCACACCTCTCCAACGTGCCAGACGCCATCGAATGTGAGCATTTGCCCACACAAGTCTGTTACGGCGACGAGCTGGAGTCAGGTCAAGACCCCGATGAGGACGACGGGCATGCAGTTGAGCGTCCCTGAGACGGTTTCTGACAGTTTGTGCAGAAATTGTTTGGTTGTGCAAACCAATTGTTCCAGCAGCTGTCTGGGTGGCTGGTCTCAGACGATCTTGGAGGTGAACCTGCTGGATGTGGAGGTCCTGGGCTGGTGTGGTTACACGAGGTCTGCGGTTGTGAGGCCGGTTGGATGTGCTGCCATATTCTCTGAAACGCCTGTGGAGACGGCTTATGGTTGAGAAATGAACATTCAATGCACGGGCGACAGATCTGGTTGACATTCCTGCTGTCAGCATGCCAATTGCACGCTCCCTCATTGCTTGTGGCATCTGTGGCATTTTGCTGTGAGACAAAACTACACATTCCAGGGTGGCCTTTTGTTGTGGGCAGTCTGAGGTACACCTGTGCACTACTCATGATGTCAGATCAGCATCCTGATGTGGCACACCTGTGAGGTGGGATGGATTATCTCAATATAGCAGATGTGCCCACTACCACACATTTGGACTGATTTGTGACCACTGTTTGGGAGGGATGGTTATATTGTGTATCTGGAATGAATTTTAGGTCTCTACGTCCATCCCATGGGGAATGGGAGCAGTAACAAAGGTGTTGCGTTTATATTTTTGTTGAGTGTATATATATATATATATATATATATATATATATATATATACATACACGCCTATATATACGCCTGGGGCGTCTGTATCCAGTAAGGGTCCTAAGGCTAGACCCCCTATGCTAAGCAAGCCTACCGCAGACATGAGCGAGACAGATAAATATGAAGGCATGCCTGCTCGGACGTCGCCCGGATCAACAAGGTCCGCGTCAGGTGTTGAGGAACCAGGGCACCCTGACGAAAAGTGGGCTACTGGAACAAGAAGGCATCGGTGGGCAAGAGACGAAAACAGGGCGTTGTTGGAATGCTACTACGCAAGTAACCCCGGCGGAAGGGGCTACATGAATAGGATGAGGGACCTATGGATTCTTCGATACCCAACATCCACAATGACGGCGAAACAACTAGTAGCTCAGTGTTCCAACATTCGAAAGAAGGGACTGCTCTCACAGCTAGAGATTGACGAGGTACAACACAAATGCTACGGCAAGGAGGAGTCAGGACGCCAGGTCAGGGGGGAGATATCATCACCCCCACCCGAGATTGGGTACATAGCCCCAAGTGCGATAGGAGAAGGATCGTTGAGTGCGAGAGGACCTGACCTGAAAAATAGGATCATGGCCAAGCTTGAAACCTGGATCCCCCGTAGCCGGTTACCAAGATTACGTGAAGTACCCTCAGAAGGTCTGCTAGATGATGTTAATGCAGCACTACGGGCAATACCTACAACCACGATTACCGACACTAACAAGCTGATCTACAATACGGCAGCAGTGATCAGTGAGATGCTTGGCTACAAGTTGAACAGCGACAAGGGGCAGTACCCTCCATGGAGAAGGAGGCTAGAGGGCAAGATCAAAGTAGCACGGAGGGAGGTTAGCCAACTAACGGAGTTGCAGAAAGGTGCGACAAATAAGGTGCCTAAGAAATACAGCGAGCTGTCCATACCTGAGGCCTTGGAAACTGCCAAGCAAAGACTCACAGCCTTGGCCAGCCGCTTGAGGAGGTACACCAGAGAGATAGAAGGCAGGAGAATAAACCAGCTGTTCTCCACAGAACCAGCAAAGGTGTACTCTCAGTGGCAAGGGAACAATAAGAGAACAGCACCACCAAGGCTGGAGACGGAGCAATACTGGAAGAGCATATGGGAGAAGGACGCAACCCATAACGGCAATGCTCAGTGGCTAGAGGATCTGAGGGCAGACCACAGCGACCTCCCTGAACAGGGTCCAGTAACCATCACAGTGGCAGATATCCAAGAAAGGGTCTCTAGTATGAAGAGTTGGACAGCACCAGGGCCCGACATGGTTCACGCCTACTGGCTGAAGAAGCTGACTGCACTCCACGAGCGTCTGGCAGCACAAATGAACCAGCTGCTAGTTAACGAGAGACACCCGGAATGGCTAACCGAAGATTGGACGGTCCTGATCCCCAAGGACCCCAAGAAGGGACCGGTCCCCTCCAACTACCGACCAATAACCTGCCTCAATACTACATGGAAGCTCCTGTCAGGCATCATATCGGCTAAGATGAACAGGCACATGGGTCAATACATGAGCGGGACACAGAAAGGAATTGGCAAGAATACCAGAGGCGCAAAACACCAGCTACTGGTAGACAGAACAATCAGCCGAGACTGCAAGACCAGACTGACCAACCTGTGCACTGCCTGGATTGATTACAAGAAGGCCTATGACTCAATGCCCCACAGCTGGATACTGGAATGCCTAGAATTGTACAAGATCAATGGGACCCTAAGAGCCTTCATCAGGAACTCAATGGGGATGTGGCGTACAACACTAGAGGCCAACTCCAAGCCCATAGCACAAGTCACCATCAAGTGCGGGATCTACCAAGGAGATGCTCTGTCCCCACTGCTGTTCTGCATAGGCCTGAACCCCCTCAGTGAGATCATTAACAAGACTGGCTACGGATACCGACTACGGAACGGAGCAGTTGTCAGCCACCTCCTGTACATGGATGACATCAAGCTGTATGCCAAGAGTGAACGAGACATCGATTCACTGATCCACACTACCAGGCTATACAGCAATGACATTGGAATGTCGTTCGGACTGGAGAAGTGTAGTCGGATGGTAACAAAGAGAGGGAAGGTAGTCAGAACTGAGGGGATTGAACTACCAGAAGGCAACATTGCAGACATAGAGGACAGTTACAAGTACCTGGGGATCCCGCAGGCAAATGGGAACCATGAAGAGGCCGCTAGAAAGGCTGCAACCACCAAGTACCTGCAGAGGGTCAGGCAAGTCCTGAGGAGTCAGCTGAATGGTAAGAACAAGATCCGGGCCATCAACACGTACGCCCTGCCCGTGATCAGGTACCCTGCTGGGGTAATAGGCTGGCCAAAGGAGGAGATAGAAGCCACTGACATAAAGACAAGAAAGCTCCTTACCATGCATGGAGGGTTTCACCCCAAGTCCAGCACCCTGAGGCTGTACGCTAAGCGGAAGGAAGGGGGCCGGGGACTGGTGAGTGTCAGCACCACAGTCCAGGATGAGACAAGGAACATCCAAGAATACATTGGGAAGATGGCCCCAACTGACCGAGTGCTCAGTGAATACCTCAGGCAGCAGAAACCCAAGAAAGAGGAGGGAGACGAGGAACCATCATGGAAGGACAGGCCCCTGCACGGTATGTACCACCGGCAGATAGAGGAGGTGGCTGATATCCAGAAATCCTACCAGTGGCTGGACAAAGCTGGACTGAAAGACAGCACAGAGGCACTAATCATGGCAGCACAAGAACAAGCTCTGAGCACAAGATCCATAGAGGCTGGGGTCTATCACACCAGGCAAGACCCCAGCTGCAGGCTGTGTAAAGATGCCCCAGAGACAATCCAGCACATAACAGCAGGGTGCAAGATGCTAGCAGGCAAGGCATACATGGAACGCCATAACCAAGTGGCCGGCATAGTGTACAGGAACATCTGTGCCGAGTATAACCTGGAAGTCCCGAGGTCAAAATGGGAGATGCCCCCAAGGGTGGTGGAGAATGACCGAGCTAAGATCCTGTGGGACTTCCAGATACAGACGGACAAAATGGTGGTGGCTAACCAACCGGACATAGTGGTGGTAGACAAACAGAAGAAGACGGCCGTAGTGATCGATGTAGCGGTTCCGAATGACAGCAATATCAGGAAGAAGGAACACGAGAAGCTGGAGAAATACCAAGGGCTCAGAGAAGAGCTCGAGAGGATGTGGAGGGTGAAGGTAACGGTGGTCCCCGTGGTAATCGGAGCACTAGGTGCGGTGACTCCCAAGCTAGGCGAGTGGCTCCAGCAGATCCCGGGAACAACATCGGAGATCTCTGTCCAGAAGAGCGCAGTCCTGGGAACAGCTAAGATACTGCGCAGGACCCTCAAGCTCCCAGGCCTCTGGTAGAGGACCCGAGCTTGAAGGATAAACCGCCCGCAGGTTTATATATATATATATATATATATATATATATATATATATATATATATATATATATATATATATATATATAGAGAGAGAGAGAGAGAGAGAGAGAGAGAGAGAGAGAGAGAGAGAGAGAGAGAGAGAGCTATAAAATAAGCTATATATAGCTTATTTTCTCCTCAAAAATATCATTACTCTCTTACCTTGAACTGTAGCTCAAAACTATTCTTGATAACAGGTGTGGTTGCTTTGAGTCATTAAACTTTCCTGGTGTTCACTCTTTTTAGGGCATCTTTAATGGAACAGTGTTACAAACAACCCAATTTCCTGTGTGGTTATTTGTGCTGCCAGCCCACCCAAGCAGTCAGTGATCAGATTTTTCTGATGAGTTCAATTCTAGAGTTATATTGCTTGCATGTTACCAAGAATTAGAAACAACTACCATAACAAATAAAAATCACCACATCGCACCCCCAACTTTAGACTTCAAAAGGGATCATAATGTCTCAGTCACACTGGAGTAATAATAGGATGGAAACCTTCTTGTGACTTTAAAGAAAATCTGTGGTTGCTTCTTTATTTATTTATTTATTTTGGTTTCAGCAACCAGTTGCAAGTAGATGGTGCTGAACAACCTCAGCCTCTGGGTGACCGTCACGATTGCAATCTCGTCAGTCACCAATTTGGACTGATTGCAATCAGTCTCAGACAGGCTGGTGAAGGTTAAGCACAGTCTAATATATAAATGCAGACAGACTGCCAACATTTTCTAATCTGAGTCAGTCTTATGACTCACTCATCTGCAACGTATTTCTTTGCAACCGGGGACTCGACTCTGCTGACCGTCAAACTGGCCGTTACACACTCACAGTGTGTAACAAAGACCTGGCAAAGGAGGAGTGCCTAGTGGTGCAATGCTGTAACAACGGCTGTCACATCTCCCACTAATAGCAATGATAATTGTTTTCAGCTGCACCCAGTTGAAACGAACGCCTCCCCATCAGGCAATGCTGGAGACATGGGTTTGTGTCGCCATCCGCTGGGGTCGAGGGCAAGGCTCAAGCTCCCTGCACCCGTCTCCTCTGGGCCCTTGCTTACTGGAGCCCACCACCCAGAAGAAGAATATCCAGGAATAGAATGATTGAATGTTCATGATGTGGAAGACTCCCACGTTTTGCCTGCGTCAAACCTGGCTAACCTGTACTTGACCTCCTCAAGCTTCTGTGACACCCAGAGGGGGCCCGTGAACAATTGAAGTTACACTGTCCATCAGGTTGATGATGAGGTCACCGACTGAATAGATCACCAGCTGATGCCTAAAGTCATAGTAGCATTTCTGTCTGGCATGATGTAAGCCAGCGTCTCCCTGTCTTGATAGGTAGGGCATGGTGTTGTCCTCACCTTCAGCTATTAATGACCATTACAAGTATGCACAGTGCTGGTCCCTGTCTTCAAAGAAACCATTTCAAAGGCAACAGGATCACAAGTTCATTGTTGATGTCACAGTCTTCAGTTACTGGTTTGAAGTGTTACTGTAGCATAAACCAGTGAGCAGTCTGTGGATATAATACACATTCTACTGTTGAAAAATGAACTTATCTGTGTTCTCTGACAGAGATTAAATTATCAATATGCACTGATAAATGTGTGTTTGTTAAGATAATAATGTTATGAGAGAAAAATTTATTTGTTTGCTTTGATGGGGTTTTTTTTTTTCCGGAAAATGCATTTTACATCTAAACCACTATTAAGATAAATCGATAAATATTAGATCTTAATTAATGATTTGCTTCTGTTGCAGGTGCACGCACACACACTCTTGTTCTCAAGCCTCCATCGACCCAAACTTCAGGCTCCACATGTCTGTGATTTCCTGCCATATGAAGGAGAAATAATTGAATTTCTCTGTAATAAAAAAAACTGCGTTATATTGTTATTTCAATATACTCTAGTTAGTTAAATCTGTTTCAGCAAGTAGCTGGTGACATTAGAAAGTTTTATGTACATACTGGGGGGACGATAGATTAAAAACATCTGATGCAAAGCTTAAAGAAGCCAAATATGTCTTGGTAATCTGTTGTAGAGAGAATATGAGACCTTGTCATTTGTGGTGTAAATAGTCCAAGTGTGTATGAAGTTCAGAATTTGTTTTGTGTACCATCTGTCCTCATCTGTCCCCCCCTTCAAGCACGAACAGCAGCAGCTAGGAAATAAATAATGACAATACCTCTGAAAATGTGCACCTCTTGTATCCTCATATCTTCTTCCAGCTTTGAAAGACTAAGTGTAGCTAAGTGCAGAGTGAAATCCCAACAATCCCACTGTAGGACTGCTGTGTGCAGTATAGTATTCATAACATAGCAGGAAAACTGCATGATGGAAATTTATTGTTTTAATGTACCGGTAAAACTCATTTTCCTTCCTCTCTTCCTTCCTCTGGCCTCTCTCTCTCTCTGGTATAACTGAACAGTGTTCATTGTATCCATGATATCAGATAATGAGCACAGATTCACACCTCACAACGAGCTGTTTCCTGTTTGGATTTGAGTCAAGAAGCTCTTTAATAAAGTCTGGATAACAGGAAGTAGGCCAGTATATATTGTAAAACCTGCAGGTGGCAGACTGAATGCAGTTAGGTGCTGCAGCCACATGGCAAGAACTGGTACTGCAATAACAACGTCTCAATTTGCTCACAGACAACACAAAACTGTCTGAATTTGTAACTTACAAACATAACAATAATAATATTTACTGCAATAATGTGCAAAAGTCTTAAGTGAACAATAATGTTGATGTGATAAACAGAATGTCAGGAAAGAAATTCTGGTATTAATGTGATTCTTTGATTTAAGAATCAAAGGGTGGGATTGTATAGGAATTTCTTTTGCTTATGTATTAATCACATTATTTTATTGTATGATACCTTGGTGCCACTGGATTTTAACATGTCTCACACTCATACAGTAAGACAAATGGTGGGGGTCTAGTAAGGAAGTTGGGGGAAGCAGACAACTCCACAGGAAGAATCTTGTGTCTCTTTGAGGACTCTGGGAAGTAGCAAGGGAGTGTGAACCTTAAGGTGTGAAACAGCTGTGTACTGCCTTTTGTTCCTGGAGAAGGTATTTAACTGAGAGCCATGCTAGGCTCAGGGAGACTCTGCTGACCGTCTGTCCCGCGGTCATGCAGGGACTTCATCAAGCTTGGTTGTCTGTTCTTTGTGTGTTTTGATTAAAGAATGTTAGCTACCGCTCACCGCTCGTCTGCAGGCTTTATTTAAATGGAAAACTTCCACAACAGGCAAAAAAAAAGCTTTTTGCTAAAAAAAAAGAAAAGATTTAGAGCAGAAGTTTGTTGCACTGCATTTTAAAATGAAAACAATAGCATTTATTTACAATTAAAGACACAGAGCAGAAAGTGTGTTGCTGTTTTACATCCACAGACACACAAGAAAAGAATCAGGCAACATGAAGTCAAGTTATGGCAATTTTATTTTTGTATTTCAGTACATGTATTTAGATTAGAGTTTTTAAAAAACAAACAAACGTCCCAAGAAGAAGGATGGGGTGAAAGAAAGGTGGAGAGAGGGGGAAGGAGGAAGAAACTATTGATCTCCTCAAACTTGATGCTGCTGGGTCAGTTTTTTCTCAGCAGTCTGCTCCAGAATCCCCTCCTGTCCTCGGCTTTCTCTTCTTTTTGTTTTGCCTTCAGTTCTTTTATGGCTTTGTTGAGCTGCTCCTCGGCATCTTTAAATTTTTCTTTCAGCTGCGGTTTGGCCAGTTTCACTTTCTGTTTGAGGAACTCTTTAGCTTCCTTTTTGTGCTTTCGTATTTCTTTAAGTGCGTCTTTGCAGTCTTTCTTGGTCACTGCAGAGCCGGTCATTTCTTTCTTGAATACCTTCACCTCAATTTTCTCTTCTGCAAGTTCTTCTTGCACTTTCATTAGTTCCTTCTTCATGTTTTGAGTGTAACTCTTTGTAGCTTCCATTTCTTTCTTTGCTTCCTGTATTTTGATTTTCTCTTCCTCCAACACTTTTTGAGCTTCCAACAATTCTTCAAATTTTCAATCTCATTTTCTGCCTCATGTTTATGTTTTTTCTCCTCTTCAAGTTGTTGCTTTACATGCAGTAATTCATTCCTTAGTATTTCAGCTTCAGCCATTACATTTGCAGCTTCTTGTGTTGCCAACTGCATTTTCCTTTTTTCCTCTTCAAAAGCTTCCTGCACCTCCTGTAATTCCTGTATCACATTTCCTGCCTCCTTCTTTGCAGTTTGATATTTATTTTTGGCTTCTTGTGCTGTGGTTTTCTCTTCCTCCAATGCTTTTTGAGCTTCCAACAGTTTTTTCTTCATGTTTTCATTCTCGTTTTCTGCCTGTTGTTTTCCCATTTTCTCTCCTTAGAGCCCCGGAGAGCAGCCAGTTGGCTTTTCTACCTTTAAAACCCTTCTACCAGCCAAATGGCTAAATGGAAGCTAAATTGGCTAGTCATTCATATGTTTATAACATGGTTGGTTATAACATGGTTATAACATAGTTGGTCATAACATGGTTATAACATGATTTGTTATGACATTGTTATAACATGGTTGGTTATAACATGGTTGTAACATGGCTGGTTATAACATGGTTGTAACATGGTTGGTTATAACATGGTTATAACATGGTTGGTAATAACATGGTTATAACATGGTTGGTTATAACATGATTGGTTATAACATGCTTATAACATGGTTGGTTGTAAAATGGTTATAAAATGGTTGGTTATAACATGGTTATAATATAGTTGATTATAACATGGTTATAACATGTTTATAACATGGTTGGTTATAACATGGTTATAACATAGTTAGTCATAACATGGTTATAACATGATTTGTTATAACATGGTTGTAACATGGTTGGTCATAACATGGTTGGTTGTAACATGGTTGGTTATAACATGGTTGGTTATAACATGATTGGTTATAACATGGTTGTAACATTGTTGGTTATAACATGGTTATAACATGGTTGGTTTTAACATGGTTATAACATGGTTGCTTATAACATGGTTATAACAGTTGGTTATAACATGGTTATATGGTTGGTTATAACATGTTTATAACATGGTTGGTCATAACATGGTTATAACATGGTTGTTATAACATGGTTATAGCATGGTTGGTTATAACATGGTTATAACATGGTTGGTTATAACATTCTTGGTTATAACATGTTTATAACATGGTTGGTCATAACACGGTTATAACATAGTCGGTCATAACATGGTTATAACATGGCTATAACATGGTTATAACATGGTTGGTTATAACATGGTTGGTTATAACATGGTTGTAACATGGTTGGTAATAACATGGTTATAACATGGTTGGTAATAACATGGTTGTAACATGGTTGGCTATAATATGGTTATATGGTTGGTTATAACATGGTTATAACATTGCTGGTTATAACATGGTTATAACATAGTTGGTCATAACATGTTTATAACATGGTTGGTTATAACATATTTATAACATGGTTGTCTGTGAAGGTTCTCAGTCATCCAGGTCATCGTAGTCAAAGGAGCTTGCAAAGAAAAGCGTCTGGACTTCTTTAAGTTACTTAAAGACATTTCACCTCTCATCCGAGAAGCTTCTTCAGTTCTAAGGTCAAATGGTGGAGAGTCCCAGATATAAACCTAGTGGGAGTAACCCCCCACAGAGGGACAAAAGGACCCCCTGATGATCCTCTAATCGCCTGAGCCAAGGTGTGAAACTGGGTGTGGGCTCCAATCAGCCAGAGTTTCGGGTAGGTTCATTGTGAAACCTTGCCCCACCTTATCATGCGAATTCCTGAGGTCAGATGGCCCAGGATGTGAGTGGGCGTCAAGGCGTCTGGGCAGGGATCTCAAAACTGGATTATAGATGGCAGAGATAACATGATTTGTTATAACATGGTTGTAACATGGTTGGTCATAACATGGTTGTAACATGGTTGGTAATAACATGGTTGTAACATGGTTGGTAATAACATGGTTGGCTATAACATCGTTATATGGTTGGTTATAACATGGTTATAACATGGTTGTAACATGGTTGGTTATAACATGGTTATGTGGTTGGTTATAACATGGTTGGTTATAACATGGCAATAAAATGGTTGGTTATAAAATGGCTATAACATGGTTGGTAATAACATGGTTGGCTATAACATCGTTATGTGGTTGGTTATAGCATGGTTAAAACATGGTTGTAACATGGTTGGTTATAACATGGTTGTAACATGGTTGGTAATAACATGGTTATAACTAGAGATGGACCGATCCGATATTACGTATCGGTATCGGTCCGATACTGACCTAAATTACTGGATCGGATATTGGAGAAAAATAAATAATGTAATCCGATCCATTAAATATCACGAAAGCACCTCGCAAAACTTGCAACACGCCGTAACTCACCTCAGAACGTTAGCACGTCGGAGCAGTATGCATCATGTGATAGAGCGGCTGTGGCATGCGGGACCTGTCGGTGGTCTGGATAGCATTTGGAGCTTCGCTAGCAACCCGGCATTTCATCTCCGACAAAATTATCCCCGAGAGAAGTAAAGCAAGTGTGTAAGTCCATCTCTGAATGTTTGTAAAGCATTCCTGCGTTAAGCTTAACAAGCGACTGCCTCTTCTTGCTGCTACTTCAATCATGAAACTGCTTAATGATCAGCTGATCGGCTTTTCTGTCGCGACTCCGTCTCTCTTGTTTGTTTTTTGCCCACTTTGCACCAGAAAGAGGAAACCAGCGGCTGAACAACAGCAGCACGTTTAAGCTTGATAAGCTGTTGTTAGAATTTATTTAATATTAATTTCTACACCAGGATCTTTTTCTACGTAGCTGACGCTGGTAACTGTGCAGGGGCGGATCTAGCAAAGTTTAGCCAGGGGGGCCGATAGGGCATTAACAGGGAAAAGGGGGCACAAAGACAGACTTTTCGTTCTTATTCTCATTTAAAATGTCTAGCTTTTAATAAATAATTATCTGACACCCAAAGTTTTAATTTGATGTAAAAGGAATAGAAGTCAATTACTGTATATAGTGACTATTAAGTCTAATATATATACCCTAGTAAGCTATAGTACTTTTTCCTTTGGGAAGGTACCATCTGTGCAGTCTGCAATTTTGTTGAAGAAAGATGTTGAATCTATTTAATATTTCTTGAAAAATAATTGATTTCTGTGCATTTTTTTTCCACACTGCATCAAATTAAGATTGATTACGTGGATTAAGCATCATGAGGTGGAGCGTGAGGGGTGGTTCCCTATTTTTTATTTATTTATTTTTGTTGTTGCTGGGAGTTGGAACCCTATTAGTTAGGTTGCTTAATATTTACGCTAAGTACTCTTTAAAATACCAGAATAGGGAGGATGGTGTAGGTTTAAGTTTATTAGATTGATCAGTATTGCTGAACTATGAAATATTTTTTTTTGCATACAGGTATAACAGAATAGCTTTAGTGTAGTTGTTGTTTTAAACTTGAGTATGAACTTATACAAAATTCAGCAAGATATTTAAAAAAACAGTTTTGTTGATTAAAAAACACTATATCGGATTCATATCGGTATCGGCAGATATCCAAATTTATGATATCGGTATCGGTATCGGACATAAAAAAGTGGTATCGTGCCATCTCTAGTTATAACATGGTTGGTAATAACATGGTTGTAACATGGTTGGTTATAACATGGTTATGTGGTTGGTTATAACATGGTTATAACATGGTTGGTAATAACATGGTTATAACATGGTTGGTTATAACATAGTTGGTCATAACATGTTTATAACATGGTTGGTTATCACATGTTTATAACATGGTTGGTTATAACATGGTTATAACATGATTTGGTATAACATGGTTGTTATAACATGGTTATAACATGGTTGGTTATAACATGATTGGTTATAACATGCTTATAACATGGTTGGTTATAACATGGTTATAAAATGGTTGGTTATAACATGCTTATAACATGGTTGTTATAATATAGTTGGTTATAACATGGTTGTAACATATTTGGTTTTAACATGGTTGGTTATAACATGGTTAGTTATAACATGTTTATAAGATGGTTGTAACATGGTTGGTTATAACATGGTTGTTATAACATGGTAATAACATGATTTGTTATAACATGGTTATAACATGGTTGGTTATAGCATGGTTGTAACATGGTTGGTTATAACATGGTTATAACATGATTTGTTATAACATGGTTATAACATGGTTGGTTATAACATGGTTATAACATAGTTGGTCATAACATGGTTATAACATGGTTGGTTATAACATGGTTATAACATAGTTGGTCATAACATGGTTATAACATGATTTGTTATAACATGGTTGTAACATGGTTGGTTACAACATGGTTGTAACATGGTTGGTAATAACATGGTTGTAACATGGTTGGTTATAACATCGTTATATGGTTGGTTATAACTTGGTTATAACATGGTTGGTTATAACATGGTTATAACATAGTTGGTCATAACATGGTTATAACATGGTTGGTTATAAAATGGCAATAACATGGTTGGTTATAACATGTTTATAACATGGTTGTTCATAACATGGTTATAACATGGTTGGTTATAACATGGTAATAACATGGTTGGTTATAACATGGTTATGACATGGTTGGTTATAACATGGTTGTTTATAACATGGTTATAACATGGTTGGTTATAACATGGTTGTAACATGGTTGGTTATAACATGGTTGGTAATAACATGGTTATAAAATGGTTGGTTATAACATGCTTATAACATGGTTGTTATAATATAGTTGGTTATAACATGGTTGTAACATATTTGGTTTTAACATGGTTGGTTATAACATGGTTAGTTATAACATGTTTATAAGATGGTTGTAACATGGTTGGTTATAACATGGTTGTTATAACATGGTAATAACATGGTTGGTTATAACATGGTTATAACATGATTTGTTATAACATGGTTATAACATGGTTGTAACATGGTTGGTTATAACATGGTTATAACATGATTTGTTATAACATGGTTATAACATGGTTGGTTATAACATGGTTATAACATGGTTGGTTATAACATGGTTATAACATAGTTGGTCATAACATGGTTATAACATGATTTGTTATAACATGGTTGTAACATGGTTGGTTACAACATGGTTGTAACATGGTTGGTAATAACATGGTTGTAACATGGTTGGTTATAACATCGTTATATGGTTGGTTAAAACTTGGTTATAACATGGTTGGTTATAACATGGTTATAACATAGTTGGTCATAACATGGTTATGACATGGTTGGTTATAACATGGTTGTTTATAACATGGTTATAACATGGTTGGTTATAACATGGTTGTAACATGGTAATAACATGGCTATAACATGGTTGGTTATAACATGGTTATAACATGGTTGATTATAACATGGTTGGTTATAACATGGTTGGTTATAACATGGTTATAACATAGTTGGTCATAACATGTTTATAACATGGTTGGTTATAACATGTTTATAACATGGTTGGTTATAACATGTTTATAACATGGTTATAACATGGATGGTTATAACATGGTTATAACATAGTTGGTCATAACATGTTTATAACATGGTTGGTTATAACATGGTTATAACATGGTTGGTTATAACATGGTTGGTTATAACATGGTTATAACACGGTTGGTTATAACATGATTGGTTATAACATGCTTATAACATGGTCTGTTATAACATGGTTATGAAATGGTTGTTTATAACATGGTTATAACATGTTTATAAGATGGTTGTAACATGGTTGGTTATAACATGGTTATAACATGGTTGTTATAACATGGTTATAACATGGTTGGTTATAACATGGTTGGTTATAACATGGTTTGTTATAACATGGTTATAACATGGTTGGTTATAACATGGTTCGTTATAACATCGTTGATTATAACATGGTTGGATATAACATAATTGGTTATAACATGGTTATAATATACTTGGTTATAACATGGCTATAACATGGTTGGGTATAACACCAACTTGAACCACCAACCTTTCGGTTAACAGCCGAACGCGCTAACCGATTGCGCCACAGAGAATGACAACGTGCAACCCACAGGTGTCGAGACTGGACGGGGGACTGGGGCAGGGTGTTCCGGTCTTTTTGGTTGTGGGGTAAACGATTGTGCAACAGAGACTGAGTAAAGCCAAGCAGGGGGGTCGAGAGAGGACCGGGTGGCTGGATGGAGGTGCTCTGGTACTGTCATGGTCCCTGTGCCTCACCAGCTGATCCTGTATTAGGCAACATTTTTTTTCTCTCTTTCTCTCTCTCTCTCTCTCTCTCTCTCACCTGCCGGGGCGGTGCTCATTATGGGCTCCCGCCTCTGGCCCACGCACCTGCTGCCTATCGGGATGATCACAAGGCCGATTTAAGACAGCAGCACTGTGTCACTCGTTGCTGGATCGTTGAGCTATCAGCGTCAGTCGCTCAGTAGTTTGTGAATCAGAATCTGTGAGTTCTTTCCGTCTGTTCGCCTCTAACTAGAGTTTCTGTGTACAGATCTTTCCCGGACCTTTCCCTGCCTGCCTGTCATCCCGTGGACGAGTGAGTGGATTTGTTTCCCCAGTGTGGGGAGTGAAGAGAGAGAGCCTTTGGAGGGCGTCTGATTCCCGTCTTTCCCCTCACATACCCCGGAACCCTGGACCCCCCTCCCCTCCCTCCAGCACGTTGTAAATAGCATCACCTGGTGTCGTTGTGTAAATAAATTGATTGTAAACTCTGTAAAGAGTCCCGGTCTGCGCCTGAGTTCGTTCAATAATGTGTCATGATCCTTGGTCTTTTGACCCAGCATTTTAAGTTTGAGTTTATTTTGTTCATTAGGTTATCTAAGCTCATTTGGTTATTAGACTCCTTGTGTTTTCTTCCCCTGTATTTAAGCTTCCCCTCACCCTTCGTGTTTCATGCTGCGTGTCTTATGTTATCAAGTTTGTATTATCATGTCTGTCTCATGTTTCCTGTTTTATTTTGAAAGAGTCGTGTGTTCTTTGTTCATTGTATTTAGTTTCACTTCCCTTGTCCTGTCATTAGGCTCATGTCAGTCAGCTGTTCCTCCATGTGTGTATTTAAGTCCTCTGTTTTCAGTGTGTGATTGTCAGGTCGTCTGTTGTCCACGCCATGTTTCCCATGCCATGCCATGCCATGCCATGCCATGCCATGCTTCGCTTCCAAGTTTCTTGTCTAGGTTTTTCTTATTGTTTGTTCAGAGTCCCCAGTTTAGGTTTGTGTTAATTTTGCTTCAGTTTGCCTTGCCCTTTGTTTGTACCTTTTCTACCAGCCATATTAAATGGCTCGCCTTTTGTTAACATTTCAAGTTCTGTTCCCTGATACTTGGAGTCTGCGTTTTGGGTCTTTTTGTCAACCCCTACAGTCTGCCCTCGCCAGACTGTGACAGAACGACCTGACCATGCTGGACCCAGCGGACATTTATTTCAGTGACTTTGTTGAATTCAAGATTCGTGTTACACAGCTTCGTGGACTTTGGATTATCTCCTGTGCAGGGAAGCAGGGGGAGGAGAAGGAGGCTATTCGGGCTCAGTTGACCCAGATAGCCACGGCTAACCCAGGTTTTATGGACTGCCTGCCTGCAGATTTAAAGAAGTTCGCTGCAGCCACGATCTCCTCTGCCTCACCATCATCGCCTGAGCAGGTGCCCAGTGTGCAGGCTGAATCACCCCAGCCCTGCGGTGATGCAGCTCTTCCTTCACCGGCTACAGGAGTAAGAGTTGGCTTATTCAGTCTCTCACCTGTCTCCATGTCCATGTCGCCACTGCAGCAGACAAGTGCTGCGTTTCCCTCACCTCAACTGGTGGCTGCTCCCAGCGCTACATTCATCTCAGCCGTAGCGGCGCCGGCCTCCACAACCACGGCTTCCAGGAGGAGGCGGCAGCCAGGTCGTCCCCACGGCTCACAGCAACATGAGGTGGGTGATTATATTCTGAATCCATGCGTTTTTTCTAGGGACAATATTGGAACAAACACTGCCTTAAAGGTTCATGGGCATGTTTATGAAATGACTAAGACTGAAAAATCACCAGCCAAGTCTTCCACGGAATATCTTATCCCTCTGCACAATTACCTAGCATCCCAGTGTATTGATCATGCTATGAACTTTGCTTCCAAGAAGCCAAATTATAAGACTGTTTGCACTGGAAGTGCTAGCCATGAGGCTCAGCTAAGCTACTGCGGGACCGAGATCCAGGCCAGGTTGGAGCCAGGGGCTGAGTTGGAGTTTGTGCAGCCTTTTCCTGTGTCTGCTGGGGGGCCCGAGGAGCCCGTCCAGCACCACGCCACGTCGGCTGCCACGTCGGCTGCCACGTCGGCTGGGGGGCCCGAGGAGCCCGTCCAGCACCATGCCACGTCGGCTGCCACGTCGGCTGCCACGTCGGCTGCCACGTCGGCTGGGGGGCCCGAGGAGCCCGTCCAGCACCATGCCACGTCAGCTGGAGGGCCCGAGGAGCCCGCCCAGCCACCACCTGAGGCTGCCTCGCTGTCGCCTGGTCCAGCTTCTGCTTCAGCTTCTGCTTCGCCTGTCCAGCCTCACGCCACGTCAGCTGGAGGGCCCAAGGAGCCCGTCCAGCCACCACCTGCGGCTGCCTCGCTGTCGCCTGGTCCAGCTTCTGCTTCAGCTTCTGCTTCGCCCGTCCAGCACCACGCCACGTCGGCTGGGGGGCCCGAGGAGCCCGTCCGGGGCCCGAGGAGCCCGTCCAGCACCACGCCACGTCGGCTGCCACGTCGGCTGGGGGGCCCGAGGAGCCCGTCCAGCACCATGCCACGTCGGCTGCCATGTCGGCTGGGGGATCCGAGGAGCCCGTCCAGCACCATGCCACGTCGGCTGCCACGTCGGCTGGAGGGCCCGAGGAGCCCGTCCAGCCACCACCTGAGGCTGCCTCGCTGTCGCCTGGTCCAGCTTCTGCTTCAGCTTCGCCTGTCCAGCCTCACGCCACGCCGGCTGGGGGGCCCGAGGAGGCCGTCCAGCCTCACGCCACGCCGGCTGGGGGGCCCGAGGAGGCCGTCCAGCCTCATGCCACGTCAGCTGGGGGTTCTAATGAGCCTGTCCAGCCACCTTCTGATTCACCACCTGTGGCTTCCGCGCCTGCAGTGCCACCACCTGCTTCACCACCTGTGGCTTCCGCGCCACATGGTAATAACATGGCTATAACATGGTTGGTTATAACATGGTTATAACATGGTTGTTTATAACATGGTTGGTTATAACATGGTTGTTTATAACATGGTTGGTTATAACATGGTTGGTTATAACATGGTTATAACATAGTTGGTCATAACATGTTTATAACATGGTTGGTTATAACATGTTTATAACATGGTTGGTTATAACATGTTTATAACATGGTTATAACATGGATGGTTATAACATGGTTATAACATAGTTGGTCATAACATGTTTATAACATGGTTGGTTATAACATGGTTATAACATGGTTATAACATGGTTGGTTATAACATGGTTGGTTATAACATGGTTGGTTATAACATGGTTGGTTATAACATGGTTGGTTATAACATGGTTGGTTATAACATGGTTATAACACGGTTGGTTATAACATGCTTATAACATGGTCTGTTATAACATGGTTATGAAATGGTTGTTTATAACATGGTTATAACATGTTTATAAGATGGTTGTAACATGGTTGGTTATAACATGGTTATAACATGGTTGTTATAACATGGTTATAACATGGTTGGTTATAACATGGTTATAACATGATTTGTTATAACATGGTTCGTTATAACATCGTTGATTATAACATGGTTGGATATAACATAATTGGTTATAACATGGTTATAATATACTTGGTTATAACATGGCTATAACATGGTTGGGTATAACACCAACTTGAACCACCAACCTTTCGGTTAACAGCCGAACGCGCTAACCGATTGCGCCACAGAGAATGACAACGTGCAACCCACAGGTGTCGAGACTGGACGGGGGACTGGGGCAGGGTGTTCCGGTCTTTTTGGTTGTGGGGTAAACGATTGTGCAACAGAGACTGAGTAAAGCCAAGCAGGGGGGTCGAGAGAGGACCGGGTGGCTGGATGGAGGTGCTCTGGTACTGTCATGGTCCCTGTGCCTCACCAGCTGATCCTGTATTAGGCAACATTTTTTTTCTCTCTTTCTCTCTCTCTCTCTCTCTCTCACCTGCCGGGGCGGTGCTCATTATGGGCTCCCGCCTCTGGCCCACGCACCTGCTGCCTATCGGGATGATCACAAGGCCGATTTAAGACAGCAGCACTGTGTCACTCGTTGCTGGATCGTTGAGCTATCAGCGTCAGTCGCTCAGTAGTTTGTGAATCAGAATCTGTGAGTTCTTTCCGTCTGTTCGCCTCTAACTAGAGTTTCTGTGTACAGATCTTTCCCGGACCTTTCCCTGCCTGCCTGTCATCCCGTGGACGAGTGAGTGGATTTGTTTCCCCAGTGTGGGGAGTGAAGAGAGAGAGCCTTTGGAGGGCGTCTGATTCCCGTCTTTCCCCTCACATACCCCGGAACCCTGGACCCCCCTCCCCTCCCTCCAGCACGTTGTAAATAGCATCACCTGGTGTCGTTGTGTAAATAAATTGATTGTAAACTCTGTAAAGAGTCCCGGTCTGCGCCTGAGTTCGTTCAATAATGTGTCATGATCCTGGGTCTTTTGACCTAGCGTTTTAAGTTTGAGTTTATTTTGTTCATTAGGTTATCTAAGCTCATTTGGTTATTAGACTCCTTGTGTTTTCTTCCCCTGTATTTAAGCTTCCCCTCACCCTTCGTGTTTCATGCTGCGTGTCTTATGTTATCAAGTTTGTATTATCATGTCTGTCTCATGTTTCCTGTTTTATTTTGAAAGAGTCGTGTGTTCTTTGTTCATTGTATTTAGTTTCACTTCCCTTGTCCTGTCATTAGGCTCATGTCAGTCAGCTGTTCCTCCATGTGTTCCCACTTCCCCTAATCACCTCCTGTGTATTTAAGTCCTCTGTTTTCAGTGTGTGATTGTCAGGTCGTCTGTTGTCCACGCCATGTTTCCTATGCCATGCTTCCAAGTTTCTTGTCTAGGTTTTTCTTATTGTTTGTTTAGAGTCCCCAGTTTAGGTTTGTGTTAATTTTGCTTCAGTTTGCCTTGCCCTTTGTTTGTACCTTTTCTACCAGCCTTTTGTTAACATTTCAAGTTCTGTTCCCTGTTCCTTGGAGTCTGCGTTTTGGGTCTTTTTGTCAACCCCTACAGTCTGCCCTTGCCAGACTGTGACACAATGTTCATGAAGAGGTGAAAGATGAACTCATTATGCGAGATCTCCCCGACTCTCTTACCAAGTTAATGGCTTTATGCATTAAACGGACTGTAAACTTCAGTCAGGAGAACAACTGAGACAATCCATCCACAGTACAATGTAAGCCATTAATATACTGCAACAACATGGGATAGAGCAGTTGGAGCAGACAATTCAACATTAAGTTTTAGACCCACATGCTGTAATTCCTGCAATACTACTTCAGTTTCAAACTTTGAATTTTTAGCTTCTCCTCTTGATTTTTCTGCCTCTTCTTTTAATTTGACATTTTCAGCCTGTATCATTTGAAATTCTTCTTGCAGGTTAATCAGCTGTACTGTATTGTATGGTGAAGCACTCGCCGATCCTCTTCTCGTTCTCTCTCGATTCATTTTGGCCTTTTAAACAAAGGAACCAACGTATTGTAGTGAAGTGAAGTTTTCGATGTTTTCTTTGTCAACTGTCGTTTGTCCTGCACAGAGATGCTGCTGTAGATGTGTCTCTAGCTGTGTCTGGATAAAATGGAAAATGCTGTAACTAAGTGCTTGTGTTGCACAGTTCTACTAAACATTCAATTCCATGCATGCTCCGCCCACAAGGTCAGGAATGTCAGGTGCTGCATCGCCAAATGCTGCTCCCGTTGCCTAGCAATGAAAGCTGTTTACTTTTTGGGGTCTGGTTCATTATTTAATAAAGAAAACATGTCCAAGTATTGGGTGCTGAGGCTCAGCGCATATTCTAGCCTGCTGTGTGGGTGGGCAGCTAGAAATCACTGGTGGGCAACATGAGTGAGGAGAAAACTGGAGCAGCCAAGCAGGGAGCTGCAGGTTGCTGGTTTGAGTCTCTGTTCAGATGCTGGTGTCTCCTCTCTCTGAGATGTCTGCAAACAGTCCCAGATAAAACAATCCGGTTGTTCAGTGATGACGCCACGAATCCTACTTCCGGGTCTAAAGTTGTCTGCGTTTAATATGGCTTTTGTGTTGTTAACATGTTTAATGTTATGTATTTTCTTCTATTTGATCTCAAAAAGCTCCTAAAACAGTCAGTGATCACTGTTGACCTCCCTTGGCTTTTATTACCGCTAATCATTTATTTAAGCTCAGTTTTTAAAACCTTAGGATGTAACTACAGCCCAGCCCATGCAGCAGTATATGAATGACTAACCTCGTATTGTGGATGGATTATCTCAGTTGTTCTCCTGGTTGAAGTTTGGTCCTTTTACAGCATCCTGCCATGCGATTACATTTGTTTCTGACCACCGAGAACACTCACGTTAACTTTTATCGAGTGGGAAAAAAAGTTAGCTTGTTTATATTATGCTAACATACCTGTGTCGCTAGCGGTCACGTAGCACATCATTATATACCAGCTAGCCCAACTTCAGTAACCCTACAAACGTCACTGCTGTTTAGTTTTCTGTCTTCATTTATGCTGGAAGTGATAACAGAGCTGTACGTTTTAATTTGTTTCCAAAACCCCGCAGTCAGGACATGCTATATTGTATTTAGATAGCAGGGAGTTAGCTCGCTAGCTTCTAACTTCTAACTCCGTTAAATGTCATAAATTCCGTTTTCATGGATGCCTGGATGTTAAACTCAATTGTTACGCCTGGTAGAGCAGACACTGATCATTTTATTAAAGATGAAAGACTTTAGACAGTTTTTCAACTCTCAGTAATGCCATAGTGATCGTTTGATATATGGACCTGCAGCGGCGTTTAGACCCAGACACGGCTAGTGACGTCAGACTGAACAACCGGATAAGGATAATAAACCAACACGTGACTAAAATAACAATTATGACTCTGATGTGTTTCATGTGTAGCAGGATGGTCTCTATACAGCAGTCGCTGCAAGCATCCACATCGGCACACTTACTTTTCTTTAAGCCACCTCTCATTGCTAATAATTTTCTTACAACGAGTCAGACTTTCTTGCATTTTCAAAGTCCTTTTGAGCAATAGTTCTCAAGGTTTTCTTGAGGCCTTTCAAAGTTTTTCTTAAGACATTTGTCTGCTTTTCACTCATTTTTAGTCCATTCTTTACACCTTACTCCTCGACCCATGAATCACTCAAACATAAAAAAAAAAGAACCTAAATCGGTACCGTTTCTACACATATCAGACAACTTAGCAAAGAATCGATTGTAAATTATATCCTTAAGCATTTTGTGTTGTTGCACAGATGTGCAAAACACATCATTCCTGTTTCTTTAGTTGAATATGTGAAAAATGTCAAAGATAATGCAGTTGGGCAGGAATAAAAATAGCATTTTTGCACCACCAAGGTGATTCCCAAAGAGCTGTTAGCCGAAAACTTGTGTTGCCTTAAAAAACTGGACAAGTGGGAGGACAAAAGAAAAAGTGGCGGGGCCAAAAAAAACCCCAGAAAAACAAAAATACTTCAGATGAAAAGTATCTGAAAGTCATGTCTTAAGAAATAGGAAAAAAGTCCAGCAAAGACCTGAGACAGGACATGAGAGGTAGCAGCATCACCAGAAATGCTCTCAGCGGAAGGTTAAGAATACATTCTTATTGAATGTATAATTATAATGGAGTGATTCATCCAGACTTAAAAGGTTTGAGTCGGCAGAGAAAAACTATTTAAGCCATAACAACCCAAATAATACACAAAACCCCCACTCAGATTCATTTAAACAACTTTTATTTATTAAGTTTTTACAAATAAAGTAACAAATTTATTGTATTGTAGCGCAAAGCGCAAAGTTTTGTTTTTAATAAGAAGCTTGAACACTCTATACTTAGTGCAAAACATACCATTAAAGGCTGTCGATGACTCCTTACATGTATTTATTTATTTTTTGTTATTCTCTTTCATTCTTTCATATTTGTTTACTTAAAATCCGACCATGTTTGAACAACGTCAACCACGATACAGAAAAAGGAAAGCAATGAATTAAATTAGGAGCTGGTAGAGACAGTAAAACGGCAGAGTGAGAATTCAAAAAAACAAAATGTGAGAGTGGAGAGAGACAAGAAACAAAATCGACATATTTTCAGCAACGCTCACAGAAACTGTTGCTGTTTTCAACACATCATTTCACAGGAGCAAGCTACATAAAACAGCGAGAAGTTGCATGTATCTGTGACTGTGGCTTTGTGTGTGTGTGTGCGCTGAAAGGCAGAATCTCTTTTATTGTTGTTTTTCTCTCTCTTTTGTTTGTTTTTTACATGTGGGCACTTCTACAGTGAAAAGCGTAAAGGATAAGCGAGTCCTGAAGAGGCGAAAACTGGAAAACACATCAACAGGAAACTGATTCTAATGCAAGCGAGTTCAAACTATTGCTACACCGTGCACGCCTCTCCTGAAACACACAATCCTACTTTTCCACTTTAACTCGAGGAAACTTCACAATAAGAGTGCCTGTGCTGGAAAACTTTCGAGCCTTTCACAGTAAAATTCCTCCACGACAACTCCAAAACTTCACAATAACTGCACCCACTTCCAGCAGGGGCATAGCCGTCAAAACCTACTGTAATCTCAGTTTGATATTGATATTATTAAAGTGACAGTTTTAATACTGCATGCAAGGGCATTGCAGCGCAGCAGGTATTCCTTTTATTGTAATCATTGCGTAACAGAGAGACAGTAAAATATGACCAAACCTCAAATCTGCAGCTGCAAAGTGCAGATCCAGGATGATACCTGGCAAATTAAACAGCTCCAGTGAATTAATGCAGGTAACTACGCCACTTTTTTTCCTCCACTGACAAAAACAAAAAATCAAATGGCACTGAGTTTGTGGCATCATTAAAGGTCTGACAGAATGCTTATATTGAGAACTCAGAAGCAAAGTGGCTCAATGACTATTCACAGCTTCAACCAAACTTGCCAAGTAGTAAAAAATGTCGCGTTATTTTTCTCGAGGAATATAACGAAAAAAGATCTATGCTCTTTTGCACAAACTTTACAAAGTAACTTACACACAATCTGGAAAAAAGCAATGGAAAGATGCAAAGCTTTGAAGTTTGTACCAAATGTTTAATTTGTGTTACAGGTTAAAAAAACAAAACAAAAAAACAGTAGAGGGTGCCAGAGGCCTTGCACGTACTCCCTTAAATCCATCAATCATCATGACTGCCATCATCTCTGTCATACCTTCACTCAAAAACTCGTTAAAGCTGACTTTTATTTGTTGGTTTTTCAATTTCTGTAAAGACAGCTGACAACTGTGCTGCCTCGTTAATATTTTTGCAGAATTTTTATGGGTCCTGACAAAGTACTGCCTTGTTTTTCTTTATTCCTTTCTTTCTTCCAGCTAGTTACTTCCAACTAGTTTAAAATGTATCAGAAAAAGATGATGTCACAGAGTATCTATATGCACCAAACACTTTTTTGGCTACATTTTTTTAAAGTTGCATTTTCAAGTGTTAGGTTGCTGCTTATTTAGATATACCGAACCTTCTTTAGACTCGGTTTGACTAATGCATCTAATGCATGACCGGATCACAAGATTACAGCTGTTGTTTACCGTGTCTGAAAGTGTCCAGCTGACTGCTTGGCTACTTCCTGTATATGTGACTTTTGCTAGATAGTTAAAGGCTAGCAAACAAACACAGATAATTCATTTGTGACTTGCAAAGGAGGCAGAACAATAGGAAAAAGGACCTATACTGTACATCTTGCACTAGTGACATGCTTTCCTCTGAAGTCCTTGAGGGGGATGCATCAGGGCACAACGATATTTACACTTCAAAAGAAGTGGCCTGATGCACTGCAGACTACCTCAGCCTATCACAGTGTGCCTTGGTGGTCCTTTTTATATTTAGTGCCACATCCACATGTGATCTGATCCCTCCAGATACATTTTAACGCCAAGTATAAACAGATTTCAGACATACCTAAACAGGGCCATTAGCCTGCGCTTCTCACAATATTTCAGTAAACCCAAATTATTCTGACAGTAGAGCGCAACATCATGGCCTATATCACATTCCTGGTTAGCTCTGATGGTCTCAGAGTTTCAAATCCTGACAGAAAGCTAAAACGAGTCTTTAATATCAGCTGATCTCACGTTAAAAAGAACACTATGTCACTGTACCACGGCATGCTCTCCCCGCAAGTATGCTGCACTCGGGTCAAAGTACAGAGTGGTCCAAGCTTCGAATACAATCTTCAATAAACTCCCTCCTTAAAACTGAAGAAAAAAAAAATATATACAGCAATAGAAACAACACTGATAACAAACGGTTGCCTTTCTCCGTCTCTGGACGTCAATCTCAACCTTCGTTCAAACGGCAGCAGAGCATTTCACTCCAAATTTCCCCATTTTGCAAAAAATACACTCAGGAGGAATCATCACAAGCCGGCCTAAACGTGCGCGCACATATACACTGCAGGCCTCATCCGCTAAACTTCACAGCAACAACCTTATATCCTCCACAAATTCTGTCCAATGTGCTCACTTTAACCTCCAATGGAGAAGCAACAGGAAGGAAGCAAGGCACTAGTTTAATACCTCCAGCCATCACTAGAGGCTCTAGAGGGGTCAGGGGGAGCGAAGACAAGCAAAAATAAAAGACAGGGTTTTTTTTTTTCATGTACATTAAAAATGGACACCATTGGTTTTTATACATTCACATTCATCTAACAAAACCAGGGGAGAAAGGGAAGAGGAGGGCTATTTAAAGTGTCTGATAGACAAGTACTGTATTAAGAAAAAAAATAGCTAGCTTTACTTTATTATCTAAATATCGACTATCCTGGCGTTCACGCCGGTTTGTCTTTATACTCAGGTCAGTTTCGGCTTTCAATTCACCCAGTTTATAGAGATGACCTGAAAAAACGGATTGATTAGTTGTTGGTAAGGCATTGGTTTGGAAGTGTGTCCTCAGTAAACTGACAGAAGGACGCTTATTGGAAAAAAAGAGAAAGAGAGAGAGGGGTTACCGATCTCCAAAAATTCGTTTGTGGAAAGCTGTGAATTGAAAGCGAAAGGACCCCGAAAAACTATTCTAAATATGCTTTTTTTTGTTTTTAAATTCACCCTAAAACTAATGTTGTCCAACAACATTTGCTAATAACAAACAACAATAATCACAGTGTCTCCACATCATACAGCGATGTGCACATATAACAGGTCCATTGACAGAACACGGTTTTGTTTTTTGTTTCTTTTTAAATAGAACAATCATTAACAACAATAATTATGACAATAATGTACATTGCATTTCAACCCAGATATTGAAAACGACCTAATTATGACACTAAGAACTGAGGCACGGCCCATGAGTCTGACAGCTGCTACACCTCCAACTATGCGTGAGTGTATTTACATGAGTCTGTGAATGACTGTATGCGGCTTTGTGTATTTATATGAATGTCATAAGAGTTGCGTGGGTGTGTGAATGTGTATGCGTCAGATTGCTAGCTGGGGTGGCGGTAGGTGGGTGGGGCAGGGGGCAACAAGGGAACCAACCCGACGACACACACAAAAAAAATGGAATCATCATAGCAGACATTCGAAAAAACAGACACGAACTATACATGGATATTATCTTGATAACAAGGTCACTTTTACACACTGAGTTCTCTTGTGTTCGGGCTTTTTTTGTCCTCTTCTAAAAGGTTTCTGCTGTTATTGCTTCAAATTGTAACAGGGAGGTGAAGAGAGAGGGACGAAAGAAGTCGTGAAGCATCTGTTCTGCCCGTTTGGGACCCCATCGACATGAAGTGAGCTGAAACAGGAAGCTGATGGAGGGCTTTCCCACTTCCATCTCTCTCTACCTGCTTGAATACTTTGCCACACTGAGCGGTGGGGAGGGGGAGAAGAAGACGGCGGAGATGCTGGGCTACATCTAGTCTCGATATGTATTTGATTTAATCTTGACTCGCTTTGTGCTTTTAAAGGTTAGGAAGGCTCTCCAACTTCCAAACGACTTCCTGAAACATTCGATTAGAGTTATGCGGACTCGTCTTCTGCTCTCACCTCACCCTTCTATCTGCTGCCATTTGCATCTCCTCCTGTAATCCTTTGATTTAAGGATGCTAACTGCTGTCAGAAACACTGACGATTTTGATTCCTAACGCTAAGCAACAATATCGGTTAATGTGAGGACTAGCAATGCTCACCCCCAATGGAAGAAATGCATATTTGCAAGTTTTTTTGTTGGGATTTCTAGCAGAGACTGATAAACATGGATAGCAGAGGCCTTAAAATCAGTACCAGCAGGAATTGATGAGAAGGTACTCCACGGACACAAAGGCTCAAGTTGGATTTTGTAAAAGCTGGCTACCACATTCTTCCTCCTCCTGAGCCTGATGTAATGTCGTCTGTCTAGTAAGCACGGCTCACTAACCCATATTATGTAAAGATATGTTAACTCATGTCAGAGCGTGAAATCCAACAAGTGTAAACCAGCCATTAGAGCAAACATGCAGACAGTTATTGACAGCAAGCCCACACACCCTGTCAGAACCTCTTTGGCCTTTTATCATTGTACTCTGAGTCTTTTTCTTTTGCTACAAGCCCACAGCAGAAAGGCTGCACTGCTTTTCTCTGAAGTGCAGCCTGAAGTGGCTTCTCATGCACACGCATGCCTACCCCCGTCTCAACCCCCCTCTCCCAACAAAAGAAATAAAATCAATCACACTTTCTAGTCAATCCAGCGATGAACACTCCACTTCACACCAGTCCTCTCAGGCCGTGATTTAAACCGGCCCCGACTCTGAGCCCTACGTGGTCCTCAAGTTGGGTCCTCCCGGGTTACTGACTGATTTCTGCAGGGTATTGGTCACATGGAAAGCTTGGAGTGGCCCCTGGCCTGGAATCTGGCCCTGTGGCGTGGGGTAGGGGCCCAGGGGTTGGGAGGTACTGACCAGCAGAGGCTGTGTTGGTGCTTGGTGTGGGGTGGACAGGCTGTGAGCCGGACCAGACCATTGTGCACTATAGGCAGCAGTTGGGGTGTAGTGGATGAACTGGGGAAGCTGGGGTTGGGGTGGAGTGGAGGAGGCAGGAGGGTGGCATAAAGAGCCCTTTCGGGCAGCCAGAGAGGTAGCGGTGCTGGAGTTTGTTGGGATGTGGGCTGAACCACCTATGCTGCTGGGACACAGCTGGCTGGGAGCGGAGTACTTCCTGCCCAGACTGGCTGACTGGATAACCTGCAGGGGAGGAGAAACGTCACTCAAAATTCAAAATTAAGCATTTTTCTCTTAAATAATTTGATTCTAGTTCCCTGTGCTAGGTAAAGATGTCTTTCAAGGAGTTAAAATTAAAGAGTTATTATTAACCAAGCCTGCTTAAAATGTAAGTTAAAAAAAAACAACCCAAAAATACAGCCATGCGACATTTATCTTAGCTAAACAAACTGTGTTATTCTCTGCACCACCAACACAGCAGATTTGCTTCATGTCAGGTGGAATTTAATAATTAAATAACCAAAACATTTTTTTGGGAATTTGCATGTCTGAAAAGTAAAAAGTATCAATTTGAAAAATCAATATCACATTGTAATATAATAACGTGTAAATTTTACTGTGTTTTAAATGGCACATGATGCAAAATAATGCATTTTAATTAAACACCAAAAGATCAGTTGTTAAGGGAATACAATAGCACATCATCCAGAAATCTGGATGTAGTAAAGCAGGCAGGGATCAAACAGCTTTTTGTGTTTTTTCTAAGAGTTTAGTGCAGAAATGATGCGATGTGGTGTTTTTTAATATTAACCTCATAGCTGTGTCCCTGCACCGGAGCCTGCTGCAGCTGTTTGGCACTCCTCTTACCCTGAAACAGTTCAATGTTTAATTTACTGTACAAACATAATGATGTAATATATAATTAATCACAAAAAACTGCTTCCATGTCCACTGATAACAGAAAAAATATTTGTCATGTTCATGACCTTTCTCTTAAGATTAACACTGCAAGGCACAAAGTTATGGCTAACACTTTTTGTATACATCCAAAAGGCCTTGGATCAGGTTTCTTCAACAGATCAAACACATTTGCATTTCTAAAAAGGAGGTTTCAGAGTTTAAGCTCTTTCCTCTCTGTCTTCATATCTAGTGAACTAACTATGGGACCTGCTGAGTCACTGATAAAATATATTTTTCTTTGATATGAAAACTCTTGCTATGTTTTAAAATATACATTCAAAAACAGCACTAAACCTGTGAGAGGTTCATGGCATCTCTGGCCCAGTTGTCCACCAGTTTATGAAGGTCATCGGTGAAGGTTCCTTTCCTCTGGTGTGGGGCTGGCATGTTGGGGGCCAGACACTGAGAACCCCCCTGGCTTTGACCCAAACCACCTGAACCGCTCACTGCATTGGTGCTATTCGTCCCTGAGAGTCAAGATAGACACAAGGGAGGAGGGAAAAGAGCAAATAGTGTGAGATAATGTTTAAAAGGTGAGGCAAAGCTGATGTTATCTGGATGATTGTGATTGGCGGCAGGCGGCTCTGTCTTAACCACAAAGGGCAGACAGAGGTTGGTCAGGTCAGGAGGTTTAGGGCAGCTGAGCATGTCGACATGGTCACAGAACTGCATTGTTTAGTTTTAATGATGGAGATCATGATGATAAACAGGAATAAGAGACAACTTATGATAGCAGAGGAAGGGCACTTTGGCAGTTAGGATAAATGCTGAACCCTTTATAGTATATATATCTTATTTATAACAAGGAATCAGATCACACTGGACAGCCTGTAGAGCATTCAAAATGCCCCTGCAGTGCACCTCTTAACTCTGAATACATTTCCCAGACACTAGATGGTGCTCAAGCTCTGTATCAGGAAGTATTATGTGTTTTTTTTCCCACCCACTACCAAACTTAATGCAGACTAAACTCCAAAAAAAAAGCACACACTGCAGGCTGGCTTTTTGGCATCTGTGTGTTCCCCATACCGTGCTCAATGATGGGTAATGACAGGGCTGGTCTATCAGTCCAATAGGAAACCACCAAACACTGGCTAGTGAAATAAGCTCTTTGCTACAAGACGCTGCACACTCTGCTGCTTCAAACAACAGTTTCAAGTCCCTTAATTCTGGATCCCTTATACTGCAGACAAGTCTTTGAGAATACAGGTTTATCTTTTGTAAATATGCAATTTTTATAAATAATTTAGGTCTGTGGAAGAGAAGATAAAGATTCATTTATAAATGCTACGAGGAAAACCATAAAGATATGAAAAGCATATACACATACTGCAGATAGATCATGTTTTCTTATGTTTTAAACATCCCCATAACTGCACATTACCCTTATAATCACACGAAGCTGATGCACTTCCTTTGCATACAAGATCATCCCAAAGCCATGCCAGCAGAATGAGCATGGGCGTTAAATATTGACATGATTTGTTCATATCAGATATTAAATGAGAACAGGCAGAATATGCAAGGATTGTCAAGGATTATACAGTTGGTCTGACAAAAATAAATAAATCAATAAATAGAAATAAACTGTCATGTCATGCTAAACAAAATGGAGGAAAATAAGAATGAGGAGACGCTGAGTCATGAACGACTGCAGCAGCATGGGATTCTGGTCTATGTAGTCCAAGCCAAAAGCCATGGTGAAGGCTGAGAGGAACGGGAGGGGCAGCTTGTATGTGTTAGTGTTTGGCACATTATATGCGTGTGTGAGAGAGAGGGAGAGCTTGCAGGTGCATGCGCTGTCAGTTTAGATCTGTTAAGGCTACAAACTTCAGTTATTTCAGCCCTCAAACTGGACTTTCCCTGAAACGCCATCATCGAAACTGCAAAGCTCGTCTTAGCTGAAATAACTGAAGTTAACGGATCTCAAATCTGGCAGAGGGTCGGAGCTGTAACCGACAGGGCGTCAGAAGGCGGGAGGAAGCGTGGGAGAGCAAGTGCAAGGATGGAGGAGTTGGTATGGATGGAGGGAGGGAGGAAAGACCAAAAAGAGAGATAGTTACTACAGAGCTGGTTGCAGGGGCAGACTTTTTTCACCATCTTCCCTGTGCGGCCGGAAGACAACAATTGGAGGGATCGGGAGAGAGTCAGAGTTAAGCCCCGCCCACAACACACAACAACCAAACACAATGCACATTGTGACAGGTATAAGCATAATAATGTGACCTTGAAACAAACAAGACTTTGGTGTTGAGCTGCCCAGGAACATCTTAAAAACCTGTCACACAATGTAACATGTCCCCAGAAACACAAAGCAAATAGTGGAGGAGACTTTGCCCCTGATTATTATTATTATTATTATTATTTAATGTACAACCACACAAATGAGTAAATCATTTTCTGACAATGGTAAGATACACAGACAATTTTCTGCAGATATGCAGACCTCAGTCGACAGTTACTTTTAGCCCAGAGGTGAACATATTATTTAACCAAAGCTATTGACATTGCTTTACTTTCAATTTAATAACAATATCAAATTTCAGATTTGCCTTTGCACACAGCCACATGTGCCATAAATGTGTACTGTGGCTTTAAGATGCTTATGGGCAAACCAAAACCTGGTTTCACATGTGATTCTGATACTCTCTGCAGCTCACAGGGCCTTACCACACCTGGGTCAAATATTGTAATCGACTTTGATTTTCAGACTTTCTATAAACAGGGTGGGATTTGTGCAAAAAAGGATTCTGGTTTTAAATTAATGTGCAAAATTCTCAGCATCACGTTTGTGCTTTCAGTCACAATCCAATCAATCCTAATGATACAAGCAAGACTCAAATCTATCTGTGCATCAACGTCACTATTTAATATGAAATAAGCTAAAAAATTACTGTCAGTCTAAAGAATTGTTAGGCTGAATAAATATTCTGCTGCAGTACAATCCTACGTCTCAAACTTAGACAACAGCCTGCTTTAATGACTGACTTAGAGCGGCTCTTTTTACACAGGAGTGCACCTACTACTTTCTGTCAGCCTATCATAGCAGCTGCACCACCGCATGTGAGTAACGTCTGCAGGATGTCTCAGACAGCGGCCCCATGCATAGCTGCAGTTCAACGAGATGAACGAACATGCGGTGCTTTTTGGCTCAATGAAAAGCCCGCCCCATGCAGTGAAATTTCTACTTAAAAAGACTGCAAGCACTGAAAGTGAAGTCAGCTCCCCATTAGACTGAAGTTTGTGCTGTAGACTGTTTCAAAGTGCAGCGATAAAAATGAGAGGGATGCATAAAATCACACCCTGATTATAAGCAAGAATTTGAATCCAATTCTAGACTTTTTAAAACTATGTTAAGGAACAAGAATAACTCGAGTCCACTAAGACCCAGGTATGCCTCTCTCCACTCCTGCTGATGCAGCGACATGGGGACGGCTGAGCGGGCGGTGAGGACACCGAGTGAGGAAAGGAAAGAAGGAAGGGAGAGACAGGGTTTGAGCTGCAGAGGGTTCAGAAGCATTCAGAAACGTCCCTTAAGCACAAAACATTTGAGCATTACAGATTAAGGTTTAATAGAAACACTTTATTAAGAGTAAAATAGAAATCAAGCTTTGAAGTGTGCTTAATTGATGTAAAAACAAACTGCTTATTTAAAAAAATTAAAAACGCATGAAAGAAAAGCTAAAATAATCAACATGTCCGTCCTTCGCTATTTGGAAATAAGGGTTAGAAATGGAAGCAGTCAGGATTTGAAATTAATACCAGCAGACAAACAAAACGGCCTCATCTGTCTCTAATTTATTAGAACCGAAGATGAAATCGATCAGAGGGAGAATGTTTGTAATGATTATTGTTAGGATAGAAGCTTATTTGAGCTTGAATAACGTCACAAAGAATGTTAGTTACAGGTCTAAGTATAAATGTACAGGATTCTCCAGCTGCTTGTAAAATCCATGTTTAGCTGCTGTATTCACTAGCTTTCCCTTTAAAGCCCTTTAAAGCCCGAATCACAAAATAATCGCCAGAAAATTCAAGCTTTGTGAAAATGAAGTGTTTAGTGAACTTTGTGAGGGAATTAAACGATGTATAAATGATGAGTTTTAATTTGTATCATATTTGCTACATCATCCTTCAAAGTTAATCGTGCAGTTTATTTCTACATCATCACACTGATGATCTAGAAGACTCAAAAACTGACAAAAACTTGTAAACATGTATCAAATATGATACAGTTGACTTTAAAGGGTCAATTCAAATGAAGCCGTCATCCTTAAGTTTTTCCTCCTAAATTCTCGGAAAAACTAACCAACTGCTATCATGCAGCAAACTTTATCGCAACAGCATAGATATGTTTGGTCAATCGGCTCTTCTGCTGTATTTGCGACGGAGCAGCGGCAGTAGAAGCTAGAAGTAGCTCTAAAATTGATTTCTGCGGTATTAATCTGCAACATATTGTCATCAATCAAGCAGGACTGATAAGGGCTTTGACCAGGAGCCGTCTAATGAAACTTAGTTCCCTGCTAATGCTGTCAATTTCTGATTCATTGGATTTTTAGATTTTTATGACCCAGAGCCACAGTACCGGATTTTTGATTAGAGACATGGGCTTGTTTAAAAATGAAAAAAGCCTCAGTGTCACTAACTCAGTGTCTCTTTTGATCATTTCAGGGCCTTCACACTGCATCTTCAGACAGTGAGAAACTTTCTGTCATTTTCAGTCATTTTGACCTTATTATAGTAAAACGATTCTTATTTACTATAGCCAAAAGGGCGCAAGGAAGTTAAAAAAATAACATTTTTGGCAAGGAAGACAAAGAAAGAAACAAGATTACAAATGAAGAAATAGTATGTAAAGATGACTGCCGCAAGATCTGGGTGTGAAGAACTATCACTGTCTGAACATTTTGCGTCCTGCAGTAAGATCTTATATTGTTTACTTTTTTTTATGCACCTACAACCTTTTTTAAGGTAAAAACGTTGTTTCTGCTTGTCTGTTTAACTAAAAATACTCAGGTTTCAACTTCTGAAACCACAAAGTTTGATGTTCATGTCTACTCAACTGACTTTGCGTGTTTTTTTTGTAAATTTAACAGATTTCTGCAGAGCACTGATGATATCAGAATGAGCGGGTCTTCCTCCACCAAAGAAGAAAACCCACAGGAGAGGATGACTGTGACTCGACGGATATATGGGGGGAAAAAATTAAACAAAAGTAAGTAAAGATAAAAGAGAAGAGCAAAGAAATAGAGCGTTACACACAAAGAGCCAAGCAGGGCGTACTCAGAAAGCGCGTCCTCCTGCCGCCAGGCTTGAAGGCCAAACGCTCCGAACCCCAGCTGAACTTTACACAGCCTGAAGAGAGGGAGGAGGGAAAGAAGGGGAAGAGAGAGGAGATGAGGAAAGTACGGAGAAGAGAGAGGTGAAGGGGAGGAGAAATGAGAAGAAAGGAGAGCGATAAAACCGAAGAGAGAAAATTGAGAAAAGACACGATAAGAAGAAGGAAGAGAAGGAAAAGATGAAAAGAGACACAGTTGAAGAATACACAGAAAGGACACTGAGTTAGCCCTCACAGTTTTTTTTCTCTCAACAAAGAACAACAGAAAGAGATGGGAGATCTTGTTGTGAGTGAGTGAAGACAAACCAACAGCATGCATTTGTCTTAATCTGCATGCGAAGCATCCAATAAGCTGTTTGTGTGAACTTTTAATGCTGCGGAGATGCAACGAGGCCCGGGACTCTCAGCGGATGCATACCTGGGGTGGGAGCACACAGGCTGGGCACAGAGAGCGCCGCCTCGCTGGTGTAGGCTGAACACAGGTTGTCACTGGAGGGAGAGGGTTTGAGGGGCTGGAGCAGAGTGCTGCTGTTCGAATCGGCTAATCCTCCTGGGGCTAGCAGAGCCAGCTGGCCGGGGTACATAGTCGGGACGCTCTGGGCGGATAGAGTGCTGCCTGAAGATAGCAGAAGGCATGGGCAAGAGGAAGGAGCAGGCCAGGACCAATCGCAGAAAGTAGAGAGACACGCACAAACACACAAACACAAAGGTAATGGATAGTTAAAGAGACCCATTTACCCAGACATTTACAGAGACACGCCCCCACACACAACCACACAGAGAAAAACAGACGGAGAAAGCAGTCAGAAATGTTCAAGCTCCGAGCCTGATCCCACGTGCAGGTGTACACAAGCAGATAAACACACATACATACATGTGCACATGGATGCATAAACACAGAGAGGATGCAATGTTAGCGAAAGGTTTTTGAACCGTCCTGGCTGTAGTGGGCTTAGGGTTCAAGATTAAGGTCGTTCAGGGTCAGTTCAACCAAATTAGAAGAACACCTTTTCATGCTCTGGTAGTGTCAGTATTTTCAAGTTTGTCTATTTTGTTAATAGAAACTAACTATTTTCACATGTGTGTGGGAAGGAAATCGTTTTTTGAATGAACTGAGCCTTTACATGTGTTCATCTTTTCACCAAAGCCTACCTGGCTGTAATGGACTCTTGCTGCTGGTTCTGGACGATTTCGATGACTTGCTTTTGGTGGGCCGTCTCCTCCTGCCAGTCAAGGTCAAAACAGGAGGGATCGCTGAAGGCGGAGGAACCTACAACGCCAAAAGGAAGAATTCTCACATTCCGTTTTTTTGTGATGCTGCCTTAATTGCAGTTTTTTTGTTTTTTACTCGCTGGTTACCTTTCCCAGCCTGGTGAACAGACGGTCTATTTCCTCCTTCTGGCGGGATTGAAGTTCCTGAATCTCACGCATGTGCCTGGTGGGTGAAAAGTAAAATAAGATATATAGAAGTAACAAGAACGGAATCATTCTTGGAAGGAAAAGGAGGAGAAGAAAAGCGCACGAGAAGGAGAGAAAAATCAAGTTTTTCAAAGCCATTAACCTTACTAAAGAAGCAAAGGTGGACAATAAAACAAAGAATGGACGTGTGAATCTATTTTCCACTTTAAGAAAATGAGAAAGGGATAACTCACTTCTCTCTGAGGCGAGTGACTTCCCGTTTGAAGTCCTCATCCTCAAATTCCGAGTCATTGTCACTGCTGATGTAGGAGTTAGCGAAGGAGTTGTTTAGACTCGGCAGAGAGGCTTTATGGGTAGAATCTGGGGTCAAAACTTGGCCAGGATCGCTGGGTCCATTAGCAGCTTTGGCAGCAGGTGGAGGACTCTCCTCCTCAGCACGACTGACTGAGAATCTACCAACGCGGGCCTCGGGTTTAGGAGAAACCTAAAAAATTGAAAATATGAACAAAACAACAAGAGGAGGGGAGAGAATTAAAACTGGGAAAAAGGACAAAAGACGAAAAGGAAAGGAGGCGGCAGAGAAAATAAAGTGAACGATTACCTGAAAGCGTCCTATGGTGGTGGTGGGCGGTTTGGGGGAGGGGCAAGGGGATGTTAGAGGGGAGGGGTGGTGGGATCCAACGGGAGTCTTGTGAGGGGGCCCGTCCACCACGTCTCCTGTTTTTCCTGCTCCTTCCGCTTTCAGAGGCAACGAGGAGTTTTTGTGCAATGTGTTCTCTGGGCTCGAGAGAGTAGAGGATGATGAAGAAGATGAAGTGGAGGAGGTGGTGGAGGAAGACTCGGTGCAGGCCGGTCGCTGGACAGCGGGCTCTTCGATAGCCCGTGAGACCTAAGCATCGAAGAGAAACGTGGAAGAAGGCTATGAGACAAAGAAACACTTGGATCCTACTTATCAATTGGGATCCAGCGTATATTCATTATGCTAGCCTTACATGCAGACGGTATTCATGTGCGGTGTCTCGTGTTGAAGATCTTTTACCTTAAATCGTCCTAATTGAGTTTGAGGGGGATGAACAGGAGAGGACAAAGTTTCTTCCTCCACTGGAAAAGGAACTGAGGAACATATGATGGATACTTTAGAAATCACACAGATACAAAAATATAACATTAGGATTTGGGTATAATCGAACATACCTGGTTGTCCAACTGAAGCCACACTAATGTGGGAGGCCTGACCGCCCACAGAAACAGTCTCTGGACTCAACGCTCTCCTTAACTGGGCATCCAAGTCCTCCAGAGGCTGCTGAGACTGAAGAGGTGGGCAGATAAACTGTTAGACCATGCAAGAACAAAAACCGTGCAAAAAGAGGCAGGCTTGGCCACGCAGGTTTTACTAATAGCTGTTGATTAGCAACATAAGCACAGATCAGCCAACTGAATCAAACATTTCAGTTGATTTTAAGATTTTATGGATTAAAGCAACACCAAACTCCAAGCTCAGCTAAACTGATTAATTGTTTAGTGCTGCTCCGCTGTGAGTTAGACTGCAGTCTTAGATCTGCAGGCAGGTTCTTGCTGAGTATCTGGTTCGCATTTGGCTTCCTTCTATTTTGCAGCTCGCTGCCTGGAAAACTAAGAATTGCATAATCAAGGCCATCTTTGTAATCACCGTTCATGTATGCACAATCTTGGACTTTTTTTTCAGTGCAATTATGTTTTTTAGTCTTTATTTTCTGCTTTTATGGTAATTTTGTTTTCAGGGATGGAATATTTGTTTTATATAGGTAAGCTGGTATTCTAATAGTAAAAGGAGACTGTTGTTTCTATCAGCAGCAATTCATATTTCCAAGCAAAGCTCAACTCTGGGACCTTGCTGCTTCTTTGCACTCATACATGGAAAGTTGGACATGACGAGAGCACCAGCAAAACCTCCCATATGGAACAGACAACAGATACGGCACACTGATTAAGTCAGACACAACATTAAAAAGGGCAGGTTTGCTGGAGAGGGTTTGCAGCGGTTTGCAGATTTACTACAACCTTTGGAAGGCTGAAGCAGTTTATATGGTGCAGCCTATATAAACTGCTTACCAATGATGTTACTGATGTGTAGCTGAGTCAGCTGAGCCATCGTCTGGTATGCAATGAGCTGGATCGCCCTTGTGTGTGATCTCATAGCCCACCTGAATATACACCATGCTCCATTCTCTTTGTCAAGGATTTTGTAACACTGTTTTATAGGGTGCAATATCATTGAAGTTTATTTTAAAAATCCTCTAGTCTAAATGAACGTTTCCAAGCAAACTGTAATTAAAATACTTCCAGTTATACCATCTGACTAAAAATGCAAACTAACCTCTGGTCCAACTGGATGCTTTAACCATCCTCAAAACTTGGCAAAGCATACAAATTAGGACCAGTTAAAGTCTAAAATTTGTCATTTTTAACACCGTTCCTCACCAAAAAAAAAAAAAAAAAAAAAAAAAAAAAAAAAAATCAGATTTCTCTCCTTCGCCAATGAACAATGTGATCCAGAAGCTGCGCAAAGCCATTCATTCTCGAGCAATTAAACTACAATTACAAAATAAATAATTAAAAACAAATCCCAAGTGAACTTCAACGACAGCAGGATTATCTTAATCAAACGAGACATGTCTCATCCAGGAGACTTACATAAGGGACGGGATGTTGTATCCGGGCAGATCAGATTGTTTTAGATGTCACATCTCTCTATTTATTCAATGTGCTTGTCTGGTTGAAAGGAAAGTCTATTTTTAAACTGAAGCATTCACGGTCTGGCAACTGAAATCAGTTCACTATCTGTCTGTCCTGAAGTCATTGGTGCTCAAACTGCTCACTGCTGCATTTGTCTGGCAAACTGTTTTAATCTGTTTGGTCATTCTCTTTGACCAGTGCTCCATGTGCTTCCCAGTCTTTATCTTAAAAGTCCACAGAGACTTTTTCGTCTTCTTCTTTCAGCAGCTTCCATTATGGATCGCCTGGCATCCACTTTAGTCACACCAACTCTCTGCGTGTCCTCTGTCCTCTCTCCCTACATTCATTTCCACCTTTTCCACCCTGCCTGCGCTCTCTTATTTCCCTCTGTTGTGCACTGTTTATTCTTCTGGATGGTTGACCCCATGTATTAAACACATACTCCTTGCAACTTCACCTTCCCACCTGTTTCCCTCTCATTCACACACGTCTTCTGTCTCGTTTGTACTGATATTCACTCTTTTTCTCTCCAGCACATTCCTCCGCCTCTTCAGGCTCTCATCTACCTGCTCCCTACTTTCACTAAAGATCATCTCATCATCATCTGCAAACATCGTAGTCCACAGAGACTCCTGCCTTATCTCATTTGTCAACCAACCCACCTGACACTGCATTTATGTGCTTTTGACTTCTTTTTAAAGTAACACTGAAGTTAAATTACTCAATTGTTTAATGTAATTATTTCATTAGATTTCTTCTTTTTTTAAGTTTTACTGTCCTTGTAGGCTTTGTATCAGATGTATCATCTCTGCAGCTTTTTTATTTTGGGCCTTTAAGTGTCTCATCTTAGAGTTTTTCAAGATTGGCTGTAATAACGCTGCTGTTTCAGAGAGATGAATCATTTTAGCAGAATTTAGAAAGGGCAGAAAAAAAGCAGAAGCACAACTTATGCACAGCACAAATTAAATCCGATGAAGCTATTGCAAAAAGACATTACAAACACACTGAGCAGTCTATAAACAGTGTTGCACTGTTTCAGACACATCGGTCTTAAAAAATGATCCAAAAAAGAACACCTGTATTACACAAGGTCCAGGGAAGGGTGGCGGGAGTTCTGAAGGAGGAGAACTGGCCTAATCCCGGAGAAAGAGAAGTGATGAAAGCATGGGAGTGGGAGAAATGAGAAAGACAAGAGAAGAGATTTGTAGAGGAGATAACAAGAATAGTGTTTATGGTTAAGAATGTTACAAGGAATTTCCATGCCAGATGAGTTTTAAGGAAATTGGGGAGAAAAACTGTGGAAGACATACTAGGTGCGATCAAAAAAGATTTTGGTATTTCATTGATCGCAACTTGTGCAAATCTCCCAAAACTACATTATTTGTGACTTCCAAACAATTAAAAAAAATATGTAGTTAAAATTAGCTAACATGCACATGCTGTCTGACCACACGACACTTCATACTACAAAAAATTATTGAACTACATCTCAAAAAACCTTTAGTTTTAGAAAAAGTTTAGAATTATACAACTCACCGGTACTCTGGATAAGGGCGTTTTGGATGGAGTGGTCTGGCCTAATGAGACAGGGATGACTATAGAAAATGCAGAAAGCAACATTAAATAAAAAGAAGAGAAGATTTACCACCACTAAATAAAAAAGATTTAAATATTCCTACTAGACTGTGCAGGGGTGAAGACAGGCGTCCCAGGGCCCTGGATTGGAGCAGGGGATCCCAGTGATCCCAGCGCCAGGCTGGAAGGGGGTTGAGGAGGAATGGCTGACTGGCTGGAGCCAGATGCTGCGACAGACGTGGTGGAGGTGGAGCAAGGTCCTACTGGTGACGAGGTACCTGCCACAGCAGCCAGATCAGCAGCTACGATGTCTCCCTGGGTGGAAGGCACCCCACCTCCGAGGTCCATGAAGAGAGAGCGCAGCTTCATTTCCAGAGCTTGGATGTCGTCTGGTTTGCACTGCGACTCAGAGGAGTGCTCACATCTGAAGGAGATCGGTGACAACAAGTCTCAGAAATAATCAGTATTTATGGGTAAATAAGTTAATAAGCAAGTAAGAATTCAAGAACTTTTCCACACAAAATATAGTCTAAAATTGACCATGTATGTGTGTGTGTGTATATATATGGATAGAAATAAAATAGAAATAAATACACAGTGACCACCTCTCACCTGGGCTCGCAGTCACTGTGGGCATGCGTCTGCCCAGCCAGGGCTGCTGTCTGAGGCTGAGAGTGCACCAAAGTTGGTTGGACTGTGGGGACATTTGTGGTCACCGGCAGAAGTCCTCCAGCGGACGATGAGGGAGTAGGAGCAGGGAGGGAGACAACAGAGGGCGCGAGCTGGGGACCTAGGATGGCAGTGGTGGGGATGACTGAGGAGGTCAGGGAAGGAGTTGGCAAGACTGATGAATGATCAGAGGAGACTTCACTGGCTATAAGAGATGAAGAGGGCGGGGAGGACACAAAAGGAATAGTGTGGGCTAGAGGAGGGGAGGTGAGCATTTGAGGGGGAACCACTGTTGGTAAAGTGGAAGGTACTGAAGCAGCACTGACAGAAGAAACTGTCTGGGACTGAGGGTGGCTGAAAGCCTGGGGCTGAGGCTGTGCTTGTACCTGTGTCTGGGGTTGTGAGACAGCCTGAGTTACTGGCTGTGGAAGTACCTGTGATTGAAGGATGCTTTGATTCACTGTTGTAGGGGGAGGAGAAGAGGAACAGGGAGGACTGAGATGGATGGCGGAAGGGGTCGAGGATACAGAAAGAGGAGGAAGAGAGGCATCCTGTGTTGTGTTTAAATTAGAAGGGACATGCCCAGCAGCGGCATCCACAGTGGGAGTGAGTGTGCTACTCTGTGAAGGGACAGAAGCTGCTGCAGGCTCCAGAAGTGGAGGATGGGTGGAGTGGATGGAGGGTGGGGCAGTGTTGGGCCCTGAATCAAGCTGATTTTGGTTCTGTCGGAGTTCAGAGAATGCTTGGTGTAAGCTGACTGCTCCTGTAGAATGGGACAAGCCCAAACCTTGACCTGGAGTCTGTGATGGAGGTGGAGAAACTGGAAGAGAAAAAGGAAACTATTTTAAGCCACCACATGATTATATGTAATTCCTAGCTCCACCCAGATTACACCGATTTATAGGTCACTGTAACCAAATTATTTAGAACACCCTACATAGTGTGCAGAGCCATTAAATTTGAAATTTCAGCCAGTGTACCACATACATAGTAAGCTATATTACACCTTATCAATTAAGAATCATGTTAAAAACATATCTAAAATCAACAAATTTGGGCAATTTTGGGCAAATTAGATCAGCACTGTCAGAAAATACAGTTAGAATGTTTCTGTTTCTTTTATTCAACTTCATGTGAATTCATGTGATAGAATGACAATTAAGGCCACTCAGGCAACACACGATCTCTACAGGTAATGCACGCAAATGCACACAATCCTTACCCGTCTCAACATGAGGTGCAAGAGAAGGAGAGGTGGGAAGCATTTGTTCCTTCAGCCTCGCCTCGGGTACAAGGCTGACGATAAATCTCCGACCTGCCGAGTGGACCACTTGTGCAGATGGACTGGGTGGGATGCCTAAAAAAGGCAGAAGAGTGAGACACGGCCTGGATATGTTATGACATGTTCTGTTGCAGGTTTTCAGGCTAAAAAAAAAAAGGTGTTTACAAAAGTGTATTTATTGATTTCCATTCAGAAGATCTGAAGGTCCTTGCCACTCAATAAACCTGGTCTCGGATTTATTTTATTTTAAGGCTTTTTCTTTCGTCTTTTTTTTTAATTTTACCTTGCATGGGGGCAGATATTGCAGGATTCTGCTGTTGCGTGTCACCTGCCATCTGCAGATCGACAAGAGAGCATGCATTAAACAATGACAGTTGGTCTGTTAGAGGCAAAGGTAGAGATGACCAGTAAGTTTAGACACACCATAGACAGGCTATAAAAATTCAATAGCAGCAGCAGTGAATAAAATAAAGACTCACTGTTTTCTTTGTCTGGCTGTTGGCATCTCTTTCCAGACCCTTCTCATCAGCGTTCTCTATCACCTCTCTGACCTGTTCAATAAATGACTCTCTCTCGCTCTCCAGGATAAACTCACTCTCGACCTGCATGCACGTTGAAAAGGTCACGCTTAGTCACACGCTTATGAATTTGCAATATAATCAGTCACAAACAGCAATATTTCTTTATATAAGCCTTCTTCCTACATGAGTGTGAGGTAACATACGAGTAGTTTTGCCTTGTGTGAGAGTCTGATGAGAACTCTCCATGAAAGTGCAAGGACTAGAGCATGTACTTCAGTGGTTTTGGATGACGCAGAGCAGATAGCAGGCGCGCCGGCACGTAAAAACAATCCAGCCTTAATACAGAGCTATTAATAGGGATTTATAGACAGTATAACGTGAAGGTTGGATGGCTGAAGCTGACGAGCCAACATTCGCTCATATTCAAAGTAGTAACTGGTCAGCTGTGAGGAAATATTGTTTAATATCCACTCTGGTAACTGTGTGCTGTTGAAACATGCAATTCCACTGACGGGTCATACAAAGTACTATAGTCATTTTTAATTAGATTGCAACGTCAGAATTAAATTTATTTAATTAAAAAAGCTAATGACAAACTTGCTCTCCACGTGGGCTGTTTACATGTATGCAGTCTGCTCAAAAGTAATTGGTTAACAGAACTTAGACTATACGAAATCCTTCAGAACTCAATTCATATACAGAATTTTAGAACAACTATAATTTGGAGCAAGTGGGAATGAATCAAAAACAGTGGATGTGAGTCGTTGTGTGATATTGTGTGCACCATGATCTGGGCAATTTCCTCAGGGTTGTCTCCATCCAAGTCAAACCTAAAGGTCACCATCTTCCTGTTGTGGGTCTCCAGCTGACACTCTGCTACCCTGTCTCCAAGGTTGGAGATCTACATGCAAGCACATCAAGAAATACATACACAGAAAGAAAAGATAATGAATGGAAATAAATAACTTTACTGTAAGTGACACATTTCTAACAACCATTAAATGGATACTTGGTGCAGTAGAAAACAGGGCCTGTTTTTAATTTTGACCTCACAGGACTTATCAGGTGTGCGCTATTACATTGAGAACATTGAGTTTCGCCTTGGTCGTCTTCTCATGGTGTGATCGACTTCGCACAGAACGTCTCTGGTGTCGCTTGGCCGAGCGCCCTTCATGACGACCTCCTCCTCCCTCGTTGCCGTCGCTCAAACCTGAAGTCTCAGAATGGCCACTGAGGTACAACATAAGCAAAACACAGTAAGAGAGAAAGACCTAAAAAGAGCACTGAGTGAGAGAAAGATGTCACAAAGCTAAAATGTCATTCAGAGAAATTGCCTTGATTTCAGGCAAAAAAGCTAAAATGTCATTCAGAGAAATTGCCTTGATTTCAGGGAAGAGTAACTGTGTGTGTGTGTGTGTGTGTGTGTGTGTGTGTGTGTGTGTGTGTGTGCAAGTATTACCTCTCTATGAATGAGAGAACTTGAGGCGGCTGTAGCTGGGACTGAGGTAACTCTGAAGATTGTGAGGCAGGCTGAAACACACACATACACACAGATACATGCATGAAACTACGCATGACACACACGGGTGTCGTGTCACCACAAACATCAGGAACACTGAAGGGAAGGAAAAATAGCAGGAAGTTATAACAATTAATGCGGGTGTAAAAACAGAAGCAAATGCTAGCTAGATTATAAGAAAAGTAATTTTCAGAAGTTCAAGTAAATCCTGAGAATGTCAAAAACAGAATATGGAACAAGGATGGAATAAACTGTATCCTTTAAATTAGAACTTTATTCAAACTTGTGAAAAACCAAGTCCACACTTACACCTTTCAAAGAAATGATGAGGTTAAGTAGCAGCCAGGTGCTGCTAATCAAATGGACTTGATGAACTGATCATCAGCCAGTGTTCATCTGGAGCATTCAGGTGTCCCACTACCTCCACCCTCCCACCCCCAAGAACAGCCGGTGCAACGCTCAGAGAAACTGCGAATTACCCAACCCACATCTCAGACTCTACGGGCCTCAGTTAGCATGTTAAATTCTAAAGTTCATGACAGTACAACTAGAAAGTGACCGAGTATGGAGTACACAGTCTCTTCTCTTTAAAAAGAACATGGCAGCACAGCTTAGGTTTTCAAAGCCACATCTGAACAAACCACAAGACGTGTGGAGCAATGTTCATGGACAGCCAAGAGCAAAGTAGTGATGTTTGACCGTAATTCACAGCACCACGTATAGAGAAAAGCAAACACAGCATATCAACTGTCAAGCACGGCAGTGGAGACGTGACGATTTTGCACACCATGAACTCCTTTGTGTACCAAAGTTGCTAAAGTCAAATCTGAGGCCATCTGTCCCACACCTAAAGCTCGGCCAAAGTTGTATCATGCAACAAGACAATGATGTCACAGCAAATCAGCAATTCTGAGTGGCTGAGAAAGAATCAAGCTGCAGCAATGACCCATTCAAAGTCCAGACCCCAGCCTGACTGAGATGCTGTGGCAGGACTTTAAGAAAGCTGTGCATAAACAAACGCCTCAATGAACCGAACCAATATGAACCAAGAAGAGTTACTGATCAGTTCCACAGGACATTATATTTATTTTTAAACTAATCAAAAAATTTGGTTTTGCAGGTTCAACATGTTTTTTCTATTTTTTTAACTCACTCCACCAACAAGACGCGTAAGTTTTTCCAGCAATTATTAACTGACTGTATATTGTTACACTTAAACCCACAAAAGGCAATTAAAACAACACAAAACTGTAGCTGTGCATTTCCATTTCTTACTCGCAAAACTTTAACAAACAGAATTATCATATAACAATACTCCAGGATGTGCATTTCAGATTAAAAAACAAGAACTTCGTAACATCTTTGTGAGGTCCTATCAGTAGAAAGTGTGATGGTGGTTAAAAAAAAAAAAAAAAAAAAAAACTTCATGCATGAGTTCCAAGATTTTTTAAATTTGGGAAAATTCTCATTTCATTCACTTTTGGTGGGTTCGACCATCTATAACCAGTACCTGAGGGGGGGCTTCCATGGGGGTATCAGGCGGGGCGCTGACTACACTGATGATTGGCACCACCGTGGCCAAAGCCTGAGGCACAGATGTGGGTACGGGAGTAGGAGGAGGAGGGGAAACAATAGTAGGCACCACCCCAACAGGGACTGGCAGAGGAGAGGGAGGGGGAGCCATGGCCGCGCTTGGCTTTGTGACGGCAATAGACAGCAACGGAGAAGGAAGGGTCACCAAAGGAACGGTAGAGGTAGGTGGAGTTACACCAGGCTGAGAAGGAAGGAGGAACAGAGGGAAAGAGAAAAGAAAGGAGAAAAGAGTAAGAAGAAGATAAGGAAGAGGAGATGAGAAAAGGACGGGAGCAAAGTCATGAGGGGATAAGGAAGTAGAAAAACCCAGCCAGGGATCAGACATGACAAGCATGGACAGACTGAATCTGGGTCTTTACTGGTCTCCATGATAAATCATGTTAAAATAAAGACGTCAAAGGAGCGAGTCATCCACAGTTCCAACACATTACTGACATGTTTCACACCCTTAACAAAAACTTAACCAAGCAAGACAACAGGACCGTACATCAAGCCTGTTAGTAAGGACATACCAAGCTCTGAAACCAAACAACACACACTGTGTGACAGAACAGCTGGGTGATACACACACCACTGGAAGACCATGCAACAACAGAGCAAACCCTACAGACAACGTGCAATACGGCTTTACAATGTAGATGGGCAACACTCTCAACACCACATCACAAATGGGAAAAGAAGGCTAAAAACCTTCAAGAGTCAAGATATGGAAACACTGTAAACGAAAACAGCTTTCTATTTTTAGTCTTCAAGATCCAACGTCCTGAATAAATATTATTACCTACTGCTTGGTGTCGTGTGTTATAAAAGAAATACATACAGTAACAATAAAAACTGCATGTTTGCAGAAATGGTGAAAAGAAAACTTAACAGCTAAAGAAACAAAACCGAAAATATTGCTTAATATTTGAATCATCGGCTGTCTTTTACTCAAAGATTCAATCTACACGTTTAGAAAAACACATTTTTAATCGTTTACAGCAAGGCAAAGATACTACATTCATTTTTATATACAAAAAAATATCAATCAAGTTGGTTAATGGTGTGTTTAAGTGGCCAATCTCACTGTTTGAAACAATGAAAATTATACTAAAAGGTTTAAAAATAAAAAAAATGCAAGTCATGAAATCATTACTGTAAAACTAAAAGACTAAAATATCCGTGCAATGAAATTTAAATTCCATATTTTGTCTTTAAATCGGACGTGACGTGTTACTCTTTATAATTCTTTAATATATAATTTGTTAGATAGTGAATCAATTTTTGTAGTTTTGCACAGATCCACAGTTAAAATCAAATAATCGAAATGTAATTCAAGTGCAGACTTTCTGCTTTATCCAAGGGGTTAAATACTGTATTAGTTGTGTAGTAATTATAACCACTTTATACACCGTCCCTGATGTCCAGAGGCTAAAAATAACCAGACGATGGACTGACAAACAGTTTCATGGCCAGGAGAGACCTGTTTCATTATCATGATAAATAAAGGAGACATAATATCTGGAGTGGATACAGCATCCCAAAAAGATGTCAGTGTAAATGAAGGAAGAAATAAAGACTAGTAGAGGCTCAAAAGCTCAAATAAACCTTTCAGAGAGACAAAACTTTACCACCCTGTGCATTCTGTAAAAAAATAAATGCACTGATGACCTCAGCAACACCAAAAGGCCTGAAGGTGCATGATGACAGAGTTTATGATCCTTAAAAAAAAAACACTCTCAAAGTGCCGGACGTATCAGGTCTACAATCAGGTGGTTGCTTCATGAATGGAAACACAAAGGCTTCAGACAGGTGCAAACCACTGATTTCACCTCAAGAACAAGAAGGCCTGATGAGGACTTTGGCAGAAAACATCTCAAAGAGTCTTCACAGTTGTGGAAAAGAAAATCTTCGGACAGATGAACTCAATATAACTTGTACTAAAACGATGCCCATGGGCTCTAGTGTTAAGGTCATCGACTTCAAAGACAATCAATTCTAATATTTAAAATTATGTCCGTTTGTCCAATTACTTTTGAGCATCTGAAAATCAGGGCTTGTGTATAAAAATAGCTAAAATTCCTAAACAGTTAATGCAAAATTGTTGTTAAACCCCTTAAATCAAAGCTAAAAGTCTGCACTTCAATCACGTGTCGACTGCTTTACTTAAAACGCACTGCAGTGGAGTACAGAGAAGAAAAAAAAAAACACTCTTTTTCCAACAAAATATTGACTTAGCCTTAATACCAAACTAAATACTGGACTATTACTGGAAATACTGCCCATCTCCATTTCCGTGCTCATGTGTTTGTTGTCCATGCTTTTACTAAGGTGGTCAGTGAGAGCATGTGGGGTAAACAAAGATGCACTGTCAGGAGAATACACAGCTCTACTCAAAAGGTCTATGTTCTGTTCAAAGGATTCAGTTAATACATCACAGTTTCACGTGAGGACAGAGACAAACAGGCACAGCCACTTACAGTACAACAAACTACAGTGTCAATTACGACGATACCTGAGACAGAGCTAGCTGAGCAACTTGGTACAGAAGATAAAGGTGCTCTAAACTGGGAGATGGACTTAAGTCACAAAACTAAACACGCAACCACACGGCGTACCACACAAACACAATGATATACAAGTGGATACGTAAAAACACGTAAAAACAAACCCGGTGGTAAACACAGGCAGCATGCCCACGAGCAAGCCAGAAAATGGAAAGAAAAACAGAAGAAAAGTGAAGAAAGCAGAACATGCAACAAGACAAAATAACTCAGAAACAGCAGGTGGAATGCCTAACTACATATCCACAGATGCGTATGTGCATTTGTCTCTGGGTATTCGGGTACAGAAGTGAGGAAATACTAATGGCAACTTTTACTCTAGCCCTGAGGTGAAATAACAGACACTGTTATGAATTGTGTGAATTGTGAATGAATTGCGTTTAGCAGATTTGTTTCAGATTAGAATTTAAAATGTGGGCGAGCAGTTGCATTATATGCATAAGTGTGTAAATAACTAAAGATAAATGCAGATATACGAGCCATCAGGCACCTTTAAAAAGACCTATCACCACCCACATGTACAATTAGGAACACTTCAATCTAAGCCAATCCAGTATGCCATAATAACCCACAATCACTTTACTGTTAAAAAGTTAAACTATCAACTTTCTAGAAATGTCAACAAAAATAAAAACTTAAAATTTACATTTATGGAAATGCTGCTTTAGTGGATTGGGTTAGGTTACACAGTGTTAATATATAAATGAATGTATATTTAAATACTCAATCTAGAATAGAATCTCTTTGAAAAGAAAGAGTCCTAGCTAAAAACACATATAGATATATATTTAACAAATACAACTATAACTGTACCTGTGCAGGTGACTGTGGCAGAGGTGTGTGTGTGGGGCTTTGAACTGATGTGCTACTCTGGCTAGATGAGGCAACCTGGAGAGGGACAAACAGAGAAACGTGGGTGAGAGAAAACAGTGTAGATCAGGGGTGTCCAACTCCAGTCCTCGAGAGCTACTGTCCTGCAGCTTCTAGATGCATCCGTGTCTCGACACACCTGAATCAAATCAATGGCTTGTTACCAGGCCTTTGCCAAACTTGATGGCATGCTGAAGAGGTAATCCAATTTGATTCAGCTGTGTTGGAGTAGGGATGCATCTAAAATCTGCAGGACAGTAGATCTCGAGGACTGGAGTTGGACTCCCCTGCTTGACACCGAACAAAATGGTTAATTTAGCAAACTGCCAAAAGATAATATGGCTGCATTCTGACAAAATAAGTGTTACAATAAAAATGTAAATGTGACCAAATTATAAAGGGTCATAATATAAATGAAATAATTGACTATAATTTATTGCTCAATCAAAGTTCAGTTCTTTGGACCCCACAGCGTACTGATTAACACATTGAAATTACTCCTGTAGTTGGGAGTAGTCCACTTTGAGCTACATTTGAGCCAACACAAAGAGCTGTGAGCAAGGCTTCACCTCCTCTAACTGACCTCACTAAACTGGGCCTCTTAACTGAGGCCCTGAGAGTTTTGCAGGTTGCCGCTCCAAATAAAGCTTGAGGTGATAAATTTCCACCTTTCTGTTCAAATCTAACTCCCAATAACTAATATGTAGGTGGCCAAAACACCGAGACTTGAAAATAATGCTAAAAACCAATGCCTACCTGTTGGGCAGTCCCAGAAAGTGGTGGCTGTGTGCTGGCAGGGACCAAAGCAGGTCCTGAAGTTGGCTGAGGGGAGGACACCTGAGTCTGCTGTTAAGAGTCAGATTTAGAGAAAGAAAGACAGAAAAATGGAAAGACAGGACCAGATGCAACGTCGTAGGACAAAACAATGGAGGATGGAGGAGAGAAATTGAGAGAGATTATGGACAAGAGAGAGTAAAAGAGAGAAAAAGACAATTAGAACATGTTTGTAGCTTTTGGATCCAACAGTATGCATGAGTACAAACACAAGGCAGTTCTGCTCTTCTCTAGCAATCATTTTTAATCTAGATCTTCCTCTTGTGTATGCACACATGCAAACAGACACGTATACTCTAATCCGACGACAGATATATGCACACTGATATCTAATGTATGCATATACGCAGCTTGTAGTATAGCATGTACAACAGTATGGGCACGGCACTGGGGTTAGGCAGGGTGTAAGTAGGATTTATTTAACATGCAGGTCAGGACCTAAGTCATTAACAGTGATGATAAAAAGGTGTTATATAGCCAACAGAGCACAGAGTAAAAATTGGAATACTCTCTATGAATTAACTAAGATGTTTTAAAACACTTGCTGCTTTTTCAGATTTCATCCTAACACCACATGTCCTGTTCATGGCCTTACCTCTGACTCTGACAGAAAGTCTGATTCACTTGAAATGATGCAGGCTTTCTTTTGAGTCAACTTATCATTTCAATTGTATATTTGATTTTCAATCCTTTGAATTTCATGATGGTCATCACCCTGACAGGCTCCTGTGTTCACTTAACGAATTCTTCAAATACTCTACAGTAGCACAGAGATGACTACAACCAATCCACTGATGACTGAACCCTTAGAAGGCCGGAAGCAACTGTATACTTGTCGTGAAGCTCATCCTGAGAAAATATGGGGAAAGCTTACGCAAGTACAGTACGTTGCACCAGACGTACGACTACCTAGCTTTCTCTAACATTACAGGGAGTAACACAAACACATAAGAGGTTGCACATACGCAATATTTAGTAAATAACGTTGCTAAAAAGATCAAGAACTTAATATAAATGAGATGGAAAAAAAGAGCTACTGATGGACGATGAAAAGGAAAATGAATAAAGGAAAGAAAGTAAACAAGAATGTCAGCGTTCTAAGGGTTTAAAGAATTTCAGCTGTGACCTTTGAACCCTGTGTAGGAAGTTGATTTTCATTGTGGGCAGGAAATGATAACATAATATGTTAAATTAAAGAACTGGCTCGAAGCCAAGCTCTTTAGCATTTACAACACAAATTGTGAAACACACAGATGAACGTCTCTCTGCATGGTTACATTGCTATTTTGTCTAAGCCTCCTTTAGTTTTGTTGTATGTTTCTGTGTGTTTAAGCATACAAATCAGCAAAGTCTTACAGCTTTATGTGAATTCAGACGTTGCGTTAAATGTCATAAAATGATATCAAATGTGCGCACGTCGACGTCTTAAAGATGCCTTTTTTAAAATGTACATCTAGATTATTCATCTTAACCATTAACCTTTAAACTCCAGATCAAACTGACTTTGGATTTGTATGGGCTAAAATTCAAGTATACTGTAGACACAGTATACCAGCACAAACACACATTTCTCATATACTTTCATATATGAACATACAGACAAAATATTACTTACTGATAACACCAAAAATTCACAACATAAACACAGAGAAGAAGGGAGCTTAGACTCGGCTCATAAAGCTTTTACACCACAGAGTGTCCCAAAGAGTCTTACTTTCAACGTAATTATCCATTTACTAAAAATAATGCCTCGAATGTTAAACTTAAAATTAAATGGTTCTGGTTTCATGTTTTTAACCAAAATATTTGAAAGAATCACCCCTTTTCCTTTAATGCTGTTGAAGAATGAAGAAACTACGAAGGCAGACTCTCTGTGGTGCTTGCACGACAGAAAAGGGGGGATTAAATCACAAAGACTACATGATGACATAAAGAAAAAAAAAAATACCATAAATAAAATATGGAGGAAAAAAAACAACAGGGATTGGTGTAACAGACTCTGGGTCAGATTACCAATAAAATTCAATTTCTTTTGCTAGATTGCACAACATTGTTCCAATTATTTACTGGCTACGGGGTCCAAGAACAAGACTGTTAGAAGGATAATATATAAAAAAAAACTGCCAATCTGTGAGCTGTTAATAATTTATAATCAAAAGCAGAAAATACCATAATTTAGGAATTACAGTTTAACCATCAATCAAAACATTCTATGTAAAATTTTGGTATAAATTTCAAAATCTAAACTAGTAACTGACCCAGAGGTCTAGGTGTGGTTTCTAGTTCTAAACATTGTACCAGAGGGGGGTTAGCGGCCTGCATGGCCAGCAGTGACTCGTGGTATGTCATATCAGGTTGAGCTGGCACCATTCCCCCGTGCCGGGCCCAGGAGCTCTGGATCAGAGACTCCAGCTGATTTGATGACGACCCCCCAAGCGGGAGCTCGGACGATGGTGTGGTGGGCAGAAAGTTCTGCACTGAAGGCGGATGCCCCTGGGGATCTGCGTGAAGAACTCCCCCTGGTGAATCGTAAGGCGCAGTGGAGGACGAGCGAGGGATGGACTGAGCAGCTGAGGACTCGAAGGAAGGAGGAAGAGGTGGCGGAGGTGGTGACTGGAACTCTCCTGCATCAGAGGAGGTCAGAGAGTCGCTGGAAGGATCGGGACTTCTGTCTTTTACAGTCAAACCTGCGTGGTGAAGGAGGAGACTTCCCGGAGGTAAAGGGAGCTCCGGACTCACGTAAGAGTACAGCTCTTCTGTCACTGGCTGCAGACGACTATATGTGCCGGAGCCACTGGATCCCGTCCCAGGGCTGTCCTCTAGAGGGAGGTCCATAGAACTCCGTCTGGCCCGGTAAAGTCTGGATGCCAGGAGGCTTGGATCTCCAGCAGCGGCTGCAGCTGCAGCGGCTGCAGCTAAATGAAACTCAAAAACACTTCCGGTAGGTGGCGGGGCGTCGGCCATTACTGGAGGTGCAGAAATAGGAAAGGAGGATGAGGAAGCATGCTGTGGAGCATAGCATCCCTCGGATGATGAAGAAGACATAGAGCCAACCGTGGATGCACTCATGGGGGGTAAGGGTGGCGGTATTGGACTGTGTGCACTCATTCTTTGCAGGATATGAGGATGTAAGAACCCTGCTTGAGATGGAGGACCAGGATCAAAACCCAAACCAGCAGCTGCAGCTGCTGCCTGCCTCTGCTGATGGAAAAGCTGGTGTGCAGTCATTGGGTAGCCTCCATATGCCATTGCTTCATAATGGTCCAATAAGGCTGCTTGATTTAGATTGAGTCTCCTCACTGCTTCCTCGTGCTCTGCTCTCATGTCTTTGAACCCATAAAAACTTGGATCAGATTGTCCTGGGAGATGGAGGGGTTCCCCAACACCAAGTCTTTGAGCAGCTGCTGCAAAACCAGGATTAACCATGAAGAGAGAAGGAGCCTCAACACCCTCCATGCCAGAAAAAGGGTGGAGGCTGCTCCCGTAACGAGGGTAAGCAGGCTGAAAGTGTCGGGTATGCGCCTCGAGAATGGAAGTGCTCTTGCGTCTCTGAGTGTTGTAGGCCTTTGGAGGCCCAGTAGGAGGAGGTGAGAAGGAAATGGGACGCTCAGGGATAGAGGGGAAGAAAATAGTCGGGGGGTCTGGGAGAGTTGGAAGAGGGACGTTCCCTCCTGCTCCCCCTCCTGTGCTTGGTCCTCCGCTGAAAGGGTGTGGCATTGAATGCTGCTGTGACAGTGAGATACAATGGATTTAAGAATGACACTCAGAGAGAATGACACAGAACCACAGTAAAGGCCCAATGAAATGGAGAAAAAGAGCATAATTTCAAAGAACACCCCAAAATAAAAAGGGGGATGGGGGTAGTCACCTTCTACACTTAAAGGAAAATTATGTGGTTAAAAGCTGTTTAACAAAGTGAACCAAACTGGTAATGAAGAGATGGGAAACTGGTTACAATAGACAGATGAAATCACACACAGCTACAGCACAAAGACACAAGACAAGACAGAAAAGGACAGATATACACCATCACAGGTGGAGAGAAAGTGAGTTATAAAATGCAAAGAGAGGAAAGGTTGTCTCAAAGGTTGACATTATCCTAATGCATCTGCAATCAGGAAAATTGTGTTTTATTTCAAACATATCTCTGCAAAATGTTGACCTTTTAAGCAGCCAGCTGCCGCTTGCAAGGAAAGGTAGACTGCAACACTTTCCAGAAAGTGCAAATATCTTCTCACAGATTCTTCAACCATCACCTACGTCAGCGGTCCCCAAGCCTCGGGCCGCGAGAGCTGAGGCTCGGGTGTGAAATTTATGGTTTTCAGGGCTTTTATTGTTAACTCTGTTTCCCTAGGTCTTTTCCCGTGTTGTAGTTGTGCGTCTTATTTTGAAAGAAATGTTTACGCGTTACCATTGTGACCAGAGAGCATTCAGGGGCAGAGAGGAAAATCTCCTCCTGAAATGCGCCAACTCTCAATGCTGTTGGTGCATTTAAGGAGGACGCTGCTAATAAAGTTACAAAATTACACGGCGAATATGCGTTTATTATTACATTTACAAAATACCACAGTTTTTGTCTTGGTCGTATCATTTAATTTTGTTGTATTTATCCGTGACACCTTAAAGGCCGGTCTGTGAAAATATTGTCTGACATTGAACCAGTCCGTGGCGGAAAAAAGGTTGGGGACCGCTGACCTACGTCACATCTTCGCTGTCTCTGCATGTTATGGGAACATCCTGCATTGTTTTTATACCAAATTGCTGTAAAGTAACCAGTTTTCCTGATTCAGGATGCACATTTTATTAGAGCATTTGACTACAGAGCAGGGTTAAAGTAAAGTGCAATCACTGCGTATTTAATAGGACTATGCGGTGGCCAGTGGAGGCCGAGAGAGTTTTATAGAGACGTATGTCTAGAATCAAAGACTCACAAAAGAGTCTGAAAATCTAAATGGAAAAAAAAGTGAGCACGTAATACACGTATTTTTGTGTAACAGGCTTGCTACACTAACCCTTACAGGAAGTTTGAGAACTTAAGTAGCGCTAATCTAAGCATACTACATCTAGTTCATGTAAAGTATCCTTTATGCCAGCTGTTGTTCTTCTAACTCACCATTTTAACTTTTACTGAATTTCTCTGAAGCAATGAGCTTTTATATTTTCTATATTTAATAGTGCAAATGTACATTTCTTAAGATCAACAAAGGACCTTATCCTGGTTGCTTAAACCAGAAAAATGTTCAAATCGTAACCAAGAAAAATAATCAGCACTGAAACAAACTGCATCAGTTAGTAATATGTACATGGTGTCATATTGTGTTTCCATATGCAGCATCACTTGGAACTTTTCAATAATGCAATTTTGCATTTTTATAAATCTTTCATTTCAGACTCAATGTGGCCCATGTCCATCATCTTTTTCTCTCTCGTCCTCTTTGGTTCCACCACTATGGCCCAATTATCTCTTTAGAACCTACAGGGGTTGAGAACAGGGCAGGTAGGCTGGCCCGCCGCTGCCTGGCCCTGGGCTGAGACGAGGCAGAGTGAAGGGGCAGGACTGTCTCCAGGGCCTTGGAGAGGCACCTAGTGAATGTGTCCCTCTCTGATGTGAGAGGTGTGCATGATGAGGCAGTGGTGTAAGGGGACGAGGAGGACAGGTCTGGAGGTGTGGCGGGCTGTTTTGGAGGAACAACCAGGGGCGGAGGAACGTGAGAAAAGGAGTAGGAGGAAGGGGGAACGCAAACAGACATGCTACGACATCGACGGTGGTGCGACACAGGCTGCAGGCCAGGGAGGGTTGATGGAAGAGGGAGTGACCAACATGAAAAACAAACACAAAAAGAAAAAAAAAGCAGGAGAAAAGGTACTTAAACACAGATCGCAGCAGTTATAGCGAAACTTAAAATAAAAACCAAATCATACCATAAATAAAAGCCACAGTTTTACAGTTTTTACATCATCGAAAAAACCCCCAACAAAACAATTACAGTTATTTTGTGAGCGAAAATGTTTCAGATTTATAAACAACAGGTTTCTCAATGGAGCTAATCATTTGCAAGTCATCTATCATACCGTTAAAAGTGTCCAGTTTCACAAATATCACAAAGACACAAAAATAAACTGTAAATTAAAGAAACAGAAAAAAATATGTCAGACTTCAAATAGAACAAAGAATGATTTTTCAAAATAACTCATTAGGACCTCATTTGATGTTAGAAACAAGCCAGTCTGTCTATTTCACCACCTCCAAAAATTGGCTTTGATGAGAAAATAAGCTTCCTGAGTAATTCAGTTGCAGTTCAAAGAAAGCCTTGAAAGGACATTATTTAGTTATATAGTCAATCGGTGTACATCTAGGTGAACAACAGCAGTCTCAGTCTGTGTGGATGCTGGTAATTTAGAAGTCAGATGAGGGCATAGAAACCAGAAGTCATCGCGTGTAATGGCGAAAATTAAAATTAAAACGTTCACCTCTCCATTACCACTACTTTTAACAAGAAATGTGATTCATACGCTCCAGATATAAATAAGTCAACCTAGATCTAAATCTTGGCCACTAAGAGAAAGCGCATAAAACTATGTCAGGTCCTTGAGAAAAAATATCTAATGCATTGTAAATAAATAATGACCTGCGAGTGATCTCAACATGTTCCTGTTTGACGTGTGTCCAAACAGATGTGCCCGACTATGAATGAATAAAACAAATGAAATACACCAAACAGAAAGAAATAACAGAATGACCGCAAAAATGAAATTTATAACTGTAAAGGAAAAAATATATAGAGACACAAGGACAGGAAAGCAGGGTTTAAAGACAGAGAAGAAAGGTGGTAACTGTCTGATAATGAGAGATGCTTTTTTTGGAATAAAGAGAGTACTCACCGACATCCAAGGTACAGATGATGACATATGGTACTACGCTGGTAGTACAGACATAATACGTCTGACTATGTTTGACCTTACTGATGGATTAAAGTGGCTGAAATATTATAACTGCCATAATGGGTTAAATGTTGAAGGCTGCATGCCTCAGTGAAGAATAAGTCAAATCAGTGCCTTGTGTTATTTATCTTCCTGAAGTGTAATAAAGTTACCATCTTCAAGTAAAAGCCAATTAACTGCATTCTTTTATTTTTATAAATACAGGCGGCTGAAATTCCCCACACCATTTCGAAACACCGCAAAATTCATTCCAACTCACTCCCACTCCAACACATGAAGCAGCGCTCACTGCAAACTGACGAGTCATGTTTAATCACATCCGTGAGCATCGAGAACATTCTAACCGTCACCGATGTGGCATGACTGTCACGTGTAGTGACTCATTTGAATGAAAGCTCCACTTACCATTGGCTGCAGCGGCTGGGCGTAGCCCGGGTGCTGCTGTGGGGTAGCGGAGGGGGTGGGGGGATAGGGGGTCTGGGGCTGGGAAGGAGGCTGGCTAGAAGGGGGGCAGCTGTACGACATGGTCAGCTGACCCAGGTGGGGGGAGTCTGAGGAGAAAACAGAGGAACCCTGGCCACTGTCCACGCCTCCTTCAGCTGACAGGGACACAAAAACAGACTTTTTACTGGAGTAAACTTTTCTAATGCCCGACTCTAAATACTGTATCGAATTTGAAAAGTGGGCCAAGAATGGCTGCTTCTGATTTGAAGGAATACATTTAAACTTGATGCTAGAAAACCTTCCTGGCCTTGGTGGGCAAATATAACAATTGTTGAAATCGACTATTTAGACTAGACCTCCTTATCTGGGTACTTACATGTGTGTGAGATGCTCGCCTGCTGATAGAGAAGCTGGTGCTGCTCCACTTCGGTCTCCTCGGTCTCTGCCTGCAGACAAGCATGCACAGGAGAGGGTCAAACTGAAGCAAAATAAGAATAAAACTCCTATTTCTCTGACCCTAATGTAAAAAAATGACTCCACCATATGATAGGAAGAGCAAGCAGTGGATAGACATGACTGATATGCTTACATGTTGGAAAAACAGGGCTTTAAGTAACTGACTAAAAAGTGAAAAACCTAACATACCAGATCTCAGTGTGCTCTTGTAGGAGGATGTGCCACCTTCAAATGTTTGATAGTAAGTCCCAATCCTTACTGTGAACTGCTCTTCGAGACTCTTTTGGTTGGTTGTAATCATTTGAAAAGAAAAAAAAAAACACTTGCGGCTGCCAGTGGTAACCCTCAGCCTCCTGGTAGATACACCTATCTACCTACATGTCCTAATTCTTGAGCTTGTGCAGTAGATGGCTAAGTAATTGTTTTCATTACAAACCTTAAAAAGAATACTAAACTGCACCAAAATCAGTCTGCTGGTTCAATAGACTTATTAAAGTGCTTTTTAACTTAGACACCAAACTAATGCGATGCCCGTCAGTCCGACAGACCTGTGTGTGTGAAGCTTTGTGTGTATCGTGTTGTTGCTGTTGCTGCTGCTGCTGCTGTTGTTCTGCCTCCAGCTTCCTCTTCTCCTGTTCCTCTCGTACCAGCTGCCTCTGCTCTCGCTTCCTCCGGATCAGAGACACGCGGTCCTTGATGGCCTTGGCCATGGTCTTATGGTCAGCCTCAGCAACATAGCCAGACTCAACCTGCGGGATTGAAGAGAAGTCACTCAGAGACACAAAAAAAAAAAGGCACAACTCCATTTAACGCCATTCATCATTCCTATATGAATGAATGTCCCATTTCCATCTCTCATTACAATATATTTCTTTCCTCATTCCCATATATCTCCTCTGTCCTTCCTAAATCCATCATTTTCTCCCTCTGACATCCATTATTCCACAATGAATAGAGTAATAAATGGATTTGTTCCTATTCACTGTACTCACCATTTCTTGGGCCACATCTTCGGGGACGTCCTTGTTCAGGTCAAAGGAGAACTCGATGGCTTCGTTGTCTTTGTATTTTCCTGCAAACATGTTAAAAATTGCCAATCAGGCAATTACCTATAGTATTAATGTACTGTTACTGGTTGCCCAACAAAACATGCGCTTTGGTTTTTGACCAGTTTAATATATCTGAACACATATGACAAATAGAGTCAGATTTTGTCCTGTGATGTGAATAATGGCATCATCAATAATGATAAAATCATGCCTTACCTTTGAGCTTCTTCACGTCTTCTATCCTGAGCCACAGTTTAATAGCGATCATTTCTCCATCGTCCTCTTCTGCCAGTTCAACCCTGACCCCTGTTTCCTCCTGGAAGAAGGCATGGTTCAACAGGATCTTTATGGCATACCTAGAGAAACAAGGCGAGATGGATCAAGCTCAGTACAATATATTCACTGGAGATTCAACAGGAAAGTTATACCATAAATGAGAGTGAACTGGAATTATTTCTAGATACCACTTGATATCAATTTATTCAAGACCTGCAATCCCTTGTGAGCTGATCCCTAACTCATGAGCTAAGAGGAAAGACAAGATATTTGAATAATCTTCTGGGAATCGTAACATGCTGACGACATGTTGTCCTTAGATAGCTTTGAAAATTGTGCAATCACTTTTGGAGCCTCCAAATGTTTCTTGGGAAAAGAAAAGTAGTTTAAAAAAACATCAGCAATGCTAAAAATGGTTATTGGTTTCCAAGAAAAATATGAAAAAGATACAGTAACTGAATCTGGATAATTTGGAGAAAGAAGATTTGGAGAAAAAAAAGAAGATCGAGTATGAGAGTGAGGGGTAAAGTTGCTTTGGTTAAGCTTGTGAAGCAGAAGACGAGAGACTGTGGTAAAAGTGTTGGCAGGCAAACAGCACGTGGAGAGAAAACAGAGCACTTCTTAATTTCTAACCAAGAAGGCATGAGTTTTTAAAAAAACGTAACCTTTTTTTTTTTAGAGGAGGTTTAACGGATCAATCTGTCTACCCATGAAGAGACTAAATAACAATGGAATCGATTAAATAAGGCCATTTTAATTGTTGAGTTTGCAAACATGCAAACATCCACAGCCCAAGAAATCACACCAAGCCCAGATACACATTTAGCATCAATGGTTTTTGTCTGTGACTCACCTCTCATCCTTGTTAGTTCTGATGCAGCAGTCGATAATTTCTTTCACCTCGGGAATGGCTACCTTGTCAAAGCTGGCAGGCTTCACTCCCTGCAAAGCGAAAATAGAAGAGCAGTGAAGGGAAGGAACCTTTCAGAGAAGTCAAACAAGCACACACATAAAGGATAAAAAGAGCATTGTGTGATTTTAGGCTGTCCCAGACAAATCATGACCAGTGTGACTATATCTTTGGCAGTGGCTCCTGCAAGCAGTTCAAAACTGGTTACTAGAACAATTTTTCCATTAAACAGCCTGACTGGAAAAATTCTGACTGTGCCAGAAATTTAGAGTGACCACTTCTCAACATGATATCTGTTGCTACTTACATATATATATATACTTACCAACCAAAGCATATAATGACACGGTGATCAATGTAAAATCAATTCAAAAGATGTTATAATCATATAGCTAGATCCATTAAATACCAATGTCCTACCCTGTTTGTTACGTCTCAGTTCCTAAGAATGCTAAGGTTACATGTGTAGTAGGCACCTTTAAACTCTTTCCTTAAATAGATGAGATTTACCATAAAGTTGGCATATTTATTCATTTTAGATACAGAATGACAATTAAATGCAAAACCTAAACACCAGATCCCCATATTGAGGTGATCTGGCAGCTCTGTAACACCCTCACTTTTGACTGAAATTCAGTTGCACAGGTCTCTGCAATCAATCTCAGACAGATTGTTGAAGGTTTGCAAATAAGTGCTGTTGAACTTATAAACACAAACAGAATACATACACATTGCAATCAGTCTGAGTAAATCTGTGCCGATGAGCACAACTCATCTTTGATGTGTTTCTTTGGAACAGGGCACTCAGCTCAGCTCAAGGTTGTATTGTGGTTTCATTCCTATACAAAAGCAAGGCTGCCAAGCGCCTGTGTCATTTTGCAGTTAAATCCCTGTCCTGCACAACTTTGTCACTTTTTCTATTGGAATTTCTGTTCAGGAAGGACTCTGAATCCAAGTAGTTAATGTGAATTTCTGTTTATGCAAAGCTCAACAGATAAATAAATGCAGTATTATCAGAAACAGGCTGCATGTAACTGAAAATTGACCACATTCAATCACAAACTGATAGCGGACTGGTTGCAGACTGACTGCGAGTGGTTCCAGAACTGGTCCCTGTCTTCAAAGCTCATCATTTCAAAGGCTTATTACACAAGGTCACAATTATTTTGGTTGTGCCACATCTCCAACCACTTCTTTCCCTTGCACGTCTTTAGCAATTAAGTAAGCAGTCACTACAAATCACACGGTTGTTTTTAGCTTATGATGAAAAATGTCAATCCTGATGGGAGGGGTGTCTTTAATGTCTCCATCCAAAGGTAATGAGGCACCACTGAATGGTTTGGGGAGAAAATTATGCTGTGACATTTAAAGTCATCAGATCTCAACTTAACTGAACACTGAAGGAAGCGTTCGGATCAATGTGAATAGCTTAAATTGGGCTGAGAAAGAGCTATTGTGTTGTCTCTGTGCATTTTGGTGAATGATCAAAGTATTACTGCATTATCAGCCCTGCACTACTTATACTCAATTGAGGGTTAGGGTTTAAACAGCTGACAGACAAGAGGTTCTGAACTGTGAGATTGAGTAATAGTTTGACCCAGGGTTAAATTCCACATAAATCCAGTTGTCCCATCAGGTATAAATAATGAAGTGGAGCCTTTCAGAGCCAATTAAGAGCACATCAACAGAACAAATCAGCAGGAACCCAAAGGGCAGCCCCCTCCAAGGCCTAGCAAACACTGGGAATGACTCCCAAATTATTTGAAAAAAAGAATGTAGTTCAAAAAAGATTAAAAGAAAAAAATACACAAGACACAAACAGTGGAAAATAGATGTTAGCGTGACAGGACACAGGTTTTACAGAGTAAGAGATTTTTCAGCACTTGGAAGTAACTGCAGCAGGAACAAGGGACGCCTGAAATCCCATCTAGTTTAAGCCACACGGCATAGCAGAAAGCATCCTAATGAGCTGGACTTTTGTTCAAATCCATTTTATACTACAGAGAAACAAAACAGACTGAAGCAACCACAGACAAGAAAGTCTTGCATGTTCAGTCTTGCATCTCCTAGGTGCCCATCTGAAAAGCAGTTATTAAAAATATGCAACTGGCTGGAAAAACAATCAGAGTCGAGCAAATCTCAAACTGCACAGAAGCAAGAAAAACGCATTCAGAACAGCAGGAAGAAGATCAGAGAGAAAGAACAAAACTTTTTTTTTATCACTTACCAAGAAAGTAGTCAAAGAAATGTGACTGACTGATGCGTTTGGAAAAACAAAGAGTTTTAGGCTACTCTGTTTGACTAACAGCTGCTTGTCAGACACACAAACCAGCAAATGACCACTTCTTTCTGCTCTCCCAGCTTCCTTTCCTCCTTTCTTGGCATGTTTCTCTCCTGCTACCCCACCAGTTCACCATTACATAACAACCCTATCTCTCTCCTTCTCCCCATCACGCGCGCGCGCACACACACACACACACACACACACACACACACACACACACTCTGAGATTCCAGGGCCAAACAAAGTTAGGACTGACGGGGGACGTAATGCTATTAAGCCTGACAGAAGAAGAAGAAGGGGAGAGGGATGGAGAGAAAGCTAGATTTTAGTTTAATAAGGCTGATTGGAGGCAAGGAATGTTCCAGGATGAGAAGGACAACGAAGCATGTCAACAACACAATTTGTCAAGCTATAAGAAGCTAAGCCATAAAGCATACCCAACACATCTTCCTGCCAGTGACGCACAAATCATACAGAGAGCCTTTTTTAATTTCTAGAAAAGAACCAAATAACAGAATTTCCTGCCAAACTTTTTAAAAGTGGAAATGTGATCCTTATTTGTCTTTTCTTATATAATATACGCTACTGTTAACATGATAGATGCTTTTTGGGAAATGTTGAGAGGAGCATCTGAGGCTGCTCTAAATATTCTGTTTTAGGCTCTTGGCTCAATGTGATGTCAGTGAGAGGATGCGAGCAACAGGGTCATCTCAGCACACAGCTCTGGCTGCAAGAAGAGCCGGTGGTGTTCGAATCTTTTGTTTGGGAGGGGAAGTAAATGCAAAGGCAGAGGAGCAACTGGAGCTACCGAAGCAGCTTGCTGCAGACAGCAGACAATGAAATAACATCTGGTTACAAGAGGTAGTGAGTTGAGTTTCTCTCCGTCTGTTTCAGCTAAAACATATCAGGGGTTAACTAACTCATGACCAGGGTCTACAGGGGGAGAAATGGAGGATGGAGAGCTGGTTGCATGGATTTGGCAGTGAAATGAAAGGAAGCAGCTGACCGAGGCACCCTGGCGTTGCCACTGTGTTGAGCGTGACAACAACTGACGTTAGCTATTTGGCCAGTTACGTCCAGTTCACGGGAAACAAGCAGAACAAAGCATCACTACGATAATGTAATAGTTTGATCAAATTGATGATGCGATTTTGGTTTTGTGAGACCGAGAAGAAAGACAAAAACCAATCAAAGAACAGGAAGGTAAGAGAGGCAGAGAGCCAGACGGACATGTGGACTGAAATATACTGTCTGAGTTTATTCCGCCCAGGAAGCTTCTTAAATTAAAACAAGAGATTCAAAGACTGAAAGATGAAAGAAGGAAGAAAAACAGGGAGGAAATCCTAATCCAAATCCCTTCAGTTTGAATGGGCTGGACTGTATGGATGGATACTAAAAGAAGCTGAAATGAACATTTAAATTGAATCTAAATGCACATTAATTAGAGTTTTAACACATGGGTTATTAAGATAAAAGCCAATCAGCTCCTAGTGTGGCTATTAAGTTATTAATTTTTAAAGCTCGACTCTCCTCAGGTAACAGCAGCAGTTGTTTAAGCTGGAGAGGATCCTGCACTCATCCGTAACAAATGATAAACTTCTTTTAATTCAACGACATGCACCGTTAGCCTGGAATTCCAAAATAACTGTAGAGTGTTTGAGCATCCTATTTGTTTAGCACTGATACTTTAGCAGCATTAAAAATGTTCCATTTTCAAGAATCATTACACACACAAAGTGTCATGTTCCTGAGTCCTGGACCGACGGTTTTAAATTTAAGACTCTGATTCTTGTTTGTTTAATATTCCATTTGGGTTTTTTCTTTCAGTTCCTGTTTATACACATTAGCATTCTGGTAAACATCACTGGAAATTTTTATGTTATCCTTCTACCACATCCCTCTTGTGTCTTTCTGTGTCAAGTTTAGGTGTGACAGAATCTTAAATCTGGGTGTAGCAGGTCACCTATTTTATTTTGGTAGTCTTTTGTCTCCTGTGTTTTGTTACGCTCAATTACTTTCACCTGTTTCCTCTCATTAGCCCTCAGTGCGCCCTGTGTCCTTGAATAAATTAGCAATGTGTTTCATTTGTTCATTGTCCTGTTGTATTGTTTCCCCCATGTGTTGTGGATTTTTGGCACTTTGCATTTTGGCCTCAGTTTTAGATTTATGTTTTGGACTTATGAGCCACGACAAAGACGGGGCTTTTGTTTTGAACTCGGCCCCTCTGTCCTGCATTCAGATCTTGAAAATGAGAAGAGATTTCAAGAATATTCCTCACGTCTATTAAGCATCACTGTCAGCATCCAGAGAGCTGAGTCGAGTGACGAAAAGAGGGAGACAGCGCTCATCTGTCTGTCTGTGTGTGTGTGTGTGTGTGTGTGTGTGTGTGCTGGGGTGATGACCTCAGCAGCACTAGGCTTAAAACAGCCTGCATCTGGTCCTCTCTGCATTTGCTTTATTGTCTGTCTCTCCAGCCAACTGTCAACTAAATTTTAGAAAAGGAGGGACATTAACAAATCTGAGAAATCTTATAAAATCTGACTGGATGGGATGATGCCAGACGAAGAAAAGAAAAAAGTAGGAGTTTGTGCCAGTACATTTTTTGAAATGTAATTTGTGGCAATCAGAAGACATTTTCAATAACTCAACAAATAACTAAACTCACCAGACAACATAAAATCAATGTTATTACTTTCATTACGCAGAAAATTTCATTACTGGAAATATTTCTTCTTCTTAAATTTGTCATTTCAAAACCAAATTAATCTTTTATTAGACTAAAGCAGGGGCGGGGAACTCAAGGCCTCAAGGGCCGGTGTCCTGCAGGTTTTAGATCTCACCCTGGGTCACCTGAATCAGATGATTAGTTCATTATCAGGCCTCTGGAAAACTTCAGCTGTGTTGGATCAAGGCCACATCTAAAACCTGCAGGACCTTGAGGCCTAGGGCTCCTCCCCCCCCGACTAAAGAAATCACTTTTTTGTCATTCATTGTATTTTGAACTAAAAATCTCTTTTGTAAAGAGTAAAGAGTAAACACAGAACCTTTGTTTAAACCTGATAATTGATTAAATGCAACCTCAAAAACGCCCCAGAGTGCTACCAGTGTTCCCACTACCTCCCCGCTGGGGGTGTGGCCTATTCCCTCAGGCGGGCGATAAAAATACGTTATTCTCATGCACTGTTTCATTTCAGCGCAGTGTGTCACTCTCACTGCTTTTGCTGACATTTATGGAGGTGAACTGTACTCTCCCCAGCTCGGCTCACAGCGTTAGTGTTTATGGGACAGTTGAATTAATTATACTGCATTACACTAAGTGGAATAAAAGCTTCTCAATAAGTGTCAATTCGTCTAAAATAACTATAGACTGACTATCGATTTCAGATTTGCGTTTGGGAAAAGTGCTTTCCGTTCGCTTTTATCCCTTCGCAAGACAAACTGCAATGTAGTGTGAGAGGGAGAGAGCATAAGCAAAAACATAAGACTAATCAGGGCAAAAACACAATCATATGACTGGATCTTCTGCAGCTCATGCCAAACTTGTTAATACAGTCAGTAAACAAGGGTGAGGAGGAGTGGCTCACAGCGGAAAATAGAGACAAGAGGCAAAAACAACAAACGAGACGGTTAGATACAACATAAATGGGACCAACTGGTTTCCTACCACTCTCAGCTGATGCACCTGCAGGTACAGACTGAGCAGAGAATGCATACTTACACTAGTAACTCGTCTGTAGATCTGGGCAGCGTTTTGGCATTCGGAGTAGGGGTACTCTGAGGTAGCCATCTCCAGCATACACATCCCAAAAGCATAGACGTCTACAGATTCATCATACTTTTCCTCATACATCTCTGGAGCCATAAACTCTGGTGTACCTGGTGATTAGAAAGTGGAGAAAAACATGTATGTTATGCTAGGACATACTCCTACCTAACTTGCACACCATGATGTACAAATACTGTATAAATGATAAAACATAAAATCAGAGATTGAAATCTAATAAACTCCAGCTGGAAATAAAAGGGCTAAAATTTCAAACCTGCATCCACTTAGTGCTGCCACAGACTCAGTTTGTGGAAGTGAAGCCTGAATACTTGAGGTTTGCCTAATTGCTACAAAGAAGCAGTGAGATTTACTGAGCTTCTCATTCTTGTCTCAAGTGCAGAGAAGAGTGTATATTTACGTACTTGGTGCGAGCAGAGCTTGAATACCTGTGGTCAGCTGTACAACAAAACTACTGAAAGGTACCCAGGTTATTATGAGGGAAAACTGCAGACTCAAAGTATGTGTCATAAACATTGTCCGAGTGCGGTGCACTTTCGGTTTATGTGTTTGTAACGGTTACATTTCCAGACAACTGAATCCCAACTTACTAACAGTTTCTTTGGAAGCCGTATCACTTTTCACATGCCTGCGGTTCGCTTTAACAACCAGACATTTTTCAAGTAGTAAAATTTATCTACAGTGGGCGTGTACATAATGTGCCTATGCATGTAAAGTGGTTATTATCGCCGCAGCGAGCTCAAATAAAAGATCCCAGTTATTTCAGTTTCGCAGCCTTCGCAAACCACATTTTTGTGTCTTAGCATTTCTGAGAATTTGAGATGCTGCGTATGCACCGTCCTACCTATGACGCTCTTGGCAAAAGAGGCTCTCTTCAGCGTGGCCAACCCTAGGTCCCCTATCTTCACCGAGCCCGTGGGCCCTGTGATAAAGATGTTGTCGCATTTCAGGTCTCTGTGAATGATGGGTGGCGCTCTGGTGTGCAGGAAGTGAAGGCCTTTCAGGATCTGTCTGCACCATGAACGCAGAACTTTGATTTTCATCACCTTGAATCGCTTCAGGTAGCTGCAGGACAAAGAAATCTCACATAAGAAACTGTGTGTTTTGCAAAGCAAGAGAAAGTGGTCACGATTATGCACACAGGAGGAGATTCAGCTCTTGTATCTTGTTCAAGTGGCCTTTGTCCCGGCACGCTAGCTGCCAGCATATGGCCTCTCAGAATATCACACTGTGTAAAACCACTAGCTACAGAAAATCACTTTTTTTAATGCAGCTGCTCTACTCTGCATAAAAAACTATGAAAGACACAGCTATGCAAGGACCGAATAAGGGAGTAAAAAAGCAGAAACATGTAGTGCTGCACAGAAATGTCTGAAAGCAGCTGTAGAGTCAATGAGCAGCCAGCACTGATAATCTCTGTCTTTATTCAGCAGATTGTTATTTACTTGTTTTCTCCGAAGGCAACTATACACAGCAATCAAAAGGTTTCGACTACTGTCCCGTACATGCAACATGTGCCTGCACCGGCTTCTATGAATCGGGATTGTATCTTACGTTGCTTATAATTCAACCAGATCTTCTTCTGCATCAGTTCTTTTTTCTCTCTCTTCACTAAACTTGGAACACATCCCAGTGCGGAAAGCAGGGAAACACCCTTTGACAGGTTGCCAGGCCATCATAGAGCCAACTCAGATCCACACCTGTGGGTGATTGAGTCAATCCACCTGGTTTGTAAGTCTTTGGAATGTGCGAGGAAAATGAGAGGAAATTCCACAGGAATGTTACAACAAAACAGCAAAGTACTGTGAATCTAGACTGAACATTTCTCCTATTCTTAGCAAAGCACTGCACTTAATTGATTTTGTTTTTGATTAAATCAGAGGCAGTTCTTGTTATTTCCAAGAGCTCTAAGAACTCACTCAGAAAACATTTGTCTGTCTTGATTAGCTGACTGAAAATCAATTCAACTCTACAGAGAAATGTGCGTCTTCCTCTTCTTGGTATTGTGCCAAATGTGACCAATGAGCACAGTAGGTAGGGCGTACTCCTGAGATCAACCGCCCCGTGAGTCTTCTTCATGGTGTGCTAATTTCACAGCCTTAAAGCAGGCAGAGGAGCTAAGTAATCGTGGCTTTGATCTAATTAGTGTATTTAATTCAATATCCAAGCTTAGCTCAGAAATGTCCCCATGGATCTGGTGAATAGCAGGCAGCTGACTGAACTATAGACTGACTCTGCAAACAATGTTTCTGTCTCAGCCAGCAATGCCCTCTTCCAGCTCCACTTCCAGACAGCTGACCCGATGCAGAGCGACATCAATAAGTCTGACTCCAGCATTACCGTCAGCTCCACGGTGTCACTGGCTGCTCTAATAATTCAGCATCTGCAACTCTGTCCTAACTGACAAGTAATTCTCACATAACACCGTGTGAGCATTACAGCATAATAGAGCGGTGTGCTTAAGCCACATCCAGATTGCTGTGTTACAGCCACAGAGGCTCAACAACTTTTAGCTGTGACCCAGTATCTTTGACGGAGCAGAAAGCATCCATTAACGAGCAATGGAAAGTACACTCACTGAGTGCTGGGCTTAACTGAGCATTTTCGTTTGGTGCCACTTTATACCTCTACTCAACTTCTTCCCAGAGAAAAACACTGGATATTTGCATCCTATACTTCTTTCTAAAATCCTGCATGCATTCCTGAGGCTGCCTGGGGCCTTTCTTTGTGGAGTTTGCATGTTCTCCCTGTGCTTGTGTGGATTCCCTTCAGGTTCCCCAGCTTCCTCCCACAGTCCAAAGACATGCTGGTTACATATGTGCTTATAAATTGGCTGTAGGTGTGAATATGAGTGTGAATCTTTGTCTGTCTCTCCTATGTTAGCCCTTTGATAGACTGACTAAATCTTCCCAAGGTGCATCCTGTCTCGCGACAGCTGGGATAGACTCCACCCCCCTGTGAACCGGATAGATGGGTGAACAGATAGATGGCTAATTATTAAAAAACAACTTTAATTCAGCTATTCTGCTATATAGTAAAGTCTTTACCCTGATTTTTAACAATCAAAGTCTTCTATATGCTTCTTATTTTAATCCTCTAACCGCTTTTCTATGGTTTGTCATTAAAAGCCTTAAAAATCTGGGTAAATTCAATTTGTTTTTCACAGGGAGATGGCTTTCAGTGTGCAGAGCATAAATAATAATTTTAGGGACTATTAAAGTGAACAAACCTTAAAATGTGCATGTGAATAACTTAAGTTCTCTCTATCATACCGCATCTCTCCTGCTACCTCTGATGTCTCTCTTAAGAAGCCACACGCCTTATCCCCTTCTTCCCCCTTACCTAAGTCCCCTCCTCGCCCATCCCCTCTTCTTTCTTTCTTTTGTCGTTCTGAAGTCAGAACAGCGTTGAAAGACAGGGAAAATGCTGTGGCATGCAGAGTGACGCTGCAACAAAGCATCGAGCGAGCTTGCATGCTCACTCAGCCACGCTATGTTTCCAAGCACGCAAATTAGCACTTGTAGATACACGAACGTGCGGCTCTCACGAGCAGTGAATACAGTTTTTATTATTTGTGAACAGACAAGTATTCTTCCGAAAATAAACCTTTACAAAACAGAAAGATGACAGCATTATAAACATTTCTTACACACACAGATGCACACAGAAAAGGGCACTCCATGGTGGCAAGTATTTCCATCCTATCTTCCTCCCCTATCGCCCCCACCCTCCCATCATCTCCCTTTCTTTTTCCATCTCTTCAGCGTGCAGCGGTCCCTCTCCTTTCTGAGTATTTTTCTGGATGATGGCCAAACCCCTCGGATGCCTTGATCCTCTTCATAAGGGCACATCCATCCGCTCCATATAGTCTTAAACAAAGAAACCTTGTTGTGTTGATCAACAAAAAGTTAATCAGCAACAATTTTGATATAAAATTATTCTTTTGCAAGTATTTTTTCCCCTCACTGGTTCCAGTTTTTCAAATGGGAGTGTCTTCTGGTAAACACGATGTTGCGTCTTTGTTTCAATATGTGCATAAAAACACATTAATGGAAAATTAAAGTAACCAGAATTGCAATCCTGATATCATGTATGCATCATGTATCTATAAGAGTTCAATGCACTGCTTGTTACTTGTTACTACTTTGGAGTATATTATAGTTGTTTGGCACACACACTTCTGGATCCAAGCAGTTTTTTGGATTTTCTGACTGAGGTCTTTTCTGAATATTTAATTTAATCATGTAAAATTCAAAAAGAAGAAAAAGGATACAGCTCTTCTTCTCTCTCTTTTTTCCTTTCTCACTCAGTAAGTAGTGGGAAGTTCCAAAAAAAGTTAGAAAATAGAAAACTATATTTGTTAAATGTGTGTTTATTCTGTGGTGTATGCAGAGGACTGAGCGTGTCTGCGCAGCTTCTCTGTTAAAAAAAAAGTATGAAATTTTTGTAGTCCTCCAGTGGAGGGCGCTACGGTTCTTGTTAGTGCTGTTAGTGCTTTGCTCACAGGTTTGTCACTCTACCGAGCGGCTTTCAAACTGTACGTCTAAGTATCAGTTTGTCTATTCATCAGAATATTTGCGCATAACTCTCTCACACTGTAGTCTTCTGTCTCCCTCTCTGTCACTTTAACCTAAACTAAGTGGACGATGACCAGTGTCACTCCTGAATGATGTCGGGAATGAGAGGAATGTGCAGCAGAAGCAGCAGCTGGCAGGTGGGCCAGTGTCGCATGATGTACTGTGTGGCGCAGGCTGTGTCACCCCACGTTTAGCCTTCTGTTGTGTCAGGAGCTCAACAATAGCATTGACAAACACAGATGCACATCTATTCTAATCGGCAAAGAGGCTGGCATTCAGTCACGGCATGTGGGGTGACAGTCTGAGAGGCAGACACTGACAACTGCCCGTTGAGCTGGCAGGCCATCGACGTACAGTTTATCACATATGTACGCTGAAAATTACCTCAAACACGTTGATGAACATAACAGTGTTGACACACCCTCAAACTTTTCAAATCCCAATCAGACTCACAGAGGCCCCCAGGCTGAGAGTGTAACCTCACAGGATCCCAACATGTGTTGTGTCCTTTGCCCTGATAAGATCGAGCCATTTTCGGCGACACGAATGGGACCACAGCAGTTTTATTCAACTGTTTGGTGTCCAAAAAGAGAAATAAATAAAAACTCAAAACCTGCATCAAAGTTTTGATGATTCTGCGTCATTTCACCCTTTGTGGTGATGTAAGTGACATAAATACCGTACTTAACACAGGCAGGCTGGCTGACTCACAGCTGCAATCAGCACTGAAACATCAGGATGTGAGGTGCTTTTAACAGTACTGTGAAAGGCCATTTGAACATATGAAAAGAGAGAAAGACTGCAGATTAGTTTAATAGCAAAGAGGACGACACGTGTGTGTTTTACATTTCAATGAAAGACTGGAGGTGAGTCATCATCTGTGCTGACAGTGCTCTTCAAGAGAAAAATGTCAGAATGGACTCTACTGTAAGTGTGGGTGTTAACATCACGCAGTTCACACCTTTCAGTCACAGCTATAGTTTTCAGTTCATGCACATGGGTCTGGTGTCCTAATATTTGGCTTCTCAGAAGATTCCTGCACAGCTTCTTAATCTTAAAATTCTATCCCTCATATACTCACGTTTTTAGCGTGCCAGATGTCATGAGCTCAGTGACGAGAACGATGCATTTCTTTCCTTTGCAGGGACCCTCCCAGGAGTCATAGAAGCGGACAATGTTAGGATGCTGGAGACCCTTCAGCATGCCGGCCTCCTCTTTGAACCGCTGACGCTCGGACTTGGACAGTTTACGATCCTGCAAACGGGACAGAAAGGGAAACTTGGTCACGTGTACACAAAAACCGAGAGAAACGTTACAACGTGAATCAGAAGGGAGGGAATGTTTTTCCTAAATTAATGCTGTGTCAGTAGTACAACATTATTACAGCATGTGCAATTACAATCAAATCAAGTCAGGAAGAGGCTCGAGGGCTGGAGAGGAGAGCTAATCAGAAGAGAACAAAGAGATTACGCAGAAACGAAAATGGGAGGGGAGGAGAATGACAATTCCTATGAAACATGACTCCATATAAGCTCAGAGAAACTGATAACAATAATCTTTTACACTGATGAACAGCAGCTGAACATACTGTACTGAAATACAAGTGCAGATGAAACGGGGGGGAAACCTGATACTATCCGAAAACCTTTCTGCATTACACTAGTAAAGGACAGGGATAAAAGAGAAGTGTCCTTTCATCTTAACTCAAAGACTCCACAAAAATCCATTAGACAGAGTGACGAACAGCTCCACACTCGATCTTCTTTTGACCTGAGCTGTGCGATATTTATTGGTGAAGCACTCTGTTTCAAACCAAAGGCTAATATTCACACCTGTGTTGCATTTATGTGTTCATGAAATTTTGCCAGCAGTCCTACATTTACAAAATTAGTCAGTGTTCAACCAATTGACAAGCTACTCGGGTGACTATTTTATTGGGAAATATAAAACTGTTAGGGTTAGAGGATGATTTAAAGAGAAGTTCATTGTCTGAAAACCCAGAACCAGAAAATCATAAGACGCTAACCCCCCCCCGATCGCTATCTAAGTGAAAATGGACTCAACTGCTGCAGTAAATGGCTTCTTGATAATGAACACACATCAAATCCTCGGCTTCCACCACCTACGTCATCATTGTTATTCTCAATGGGAATTGCAGTCTCCAGCGCTTGCACCAAGCTTCAGCTGTCTTTACCTGAAGTGGTAGCAGCCTCCCAGTAGGAGGTTGACCAAAACAAGCTGAGAAAAAAAAAAAGCCACAGTCTGCATTCCTCCCTCCTGTGGAATACTGGCTTCTCAGAAACATCCTCCACACATTTTAACAGGAATTCCAGCTCAACCACTGATACCTCAATAAAAACGCAAAAGTCAATGTTAGCAGGGGACCTGCTGTAAAAATCTTTAAGCATGCCTGCGTTTGTGCATTTGTATACTGACAAATATGTCAGGAAAATCCTAAGTAGTTTACTAATAAACAAGTGAACGATCACTCTGTGCTGTCTTTTTGTTGTTATTGTCTTCTTTGGGCTCTTCCTGTCATCCTGGAGGTCACTTCCTGTTAAAAGGGAGTTCTTCCACCCCACTGTCACCAAATCATTGCTCATAGAGGATCGTCTGACTGCTAGGGTTTTCACCTCACCACAGAAAGTGCCAAATCCATATTCACAAAATAAAACTAAACTAAATTGTTGCAATTTAAAGGAGTATATTATTTAGTAAATTGTGCTAGGCTTGTTTATCAGTTTTAGTGGGAATGTCTAATGGTAAGCTTAATATCTGTGTGATTATTTGCTTTTGTCTGCATGTGTTTTGAACCGCTCTTCACCAGCTCTGTGTCTAACCATATTTGACACATTCAGCACATCGCTCCCCAAAAATAAACAAAATCACGGCTGCCTGACGACGATAAAATAAGGTGACGACATCTCAGTACTCACAGGATTTAGGCCCAAAAAAGTCTAAATTTCTCTAAATTATTAAGTCTGGCAGTTACAAGCAAGTTGAGCCAGATTTGGGAAAAGGATTAAAACAAATATGAAAGAGGTGCTCCAATTAACGTGGGACAAACAGAAATTCGTGCTTTGACAGAAAGTCGTGACACATCCAGGTCGTTTCATAACGTCGGTGACCCTTTTAGAGGATGAAATTATGGGAAAGTGAACTGACAGATTGGTTTACAGATGAGCACAGAAAGCGCAGCAGGATTGACACACGGGGCTCCATCGAGGTGCAGGCACCACAGTATACAGTCTAAAAATATAAGAAACGGCAGTGGTTTAGAGGCTATAGACGTCAGAGCTTAGACACCTACTCCCATAATGTTACAGGGATTATCGCCAAGGCAACCACTTTTTAAAAAGAGGTCCAATGAGGGCACATCATTCAACTCTTTTATTTTTTCAGTCCAAAACATCAACGCTGTCTTTCATAAAATGCTGTTAATCTGCTCTTCTTTTTTTCTAAGCTTTGTATTGTTTTATTTTAGTCCTCTATTTGAATATGAATCCGACCCAACACAAAACATCCAGTGCATTAGCAAAATCATCTGAGACAGACGAGACACTTGCCATCAATCATTCAAATGGTTTTAAAGCTTCAGTACACAGTCTGATTTGATAACAGCCCCACAAACCACCCCAAAAACCTTGGACACAGTGGCGCACCGGAAAAATTCCTGAAAATTTAAGTGAACAGATGGAAACTTTTAAATCCAATAAGTAGAAAAAGAAGTGCTGTATGGTATTTTAGATAAACTAATTTAGATTTTATGATGTTATTAAATCACCATAAAAATACCTTTTATGCAATATTTGATCATTTCAAGCACTTGTGTGTAAATGTGAGGGGGAATTTTCTTCGTTCCTTTTGTGTGTTTCTAAAAGAATAAATCTCCACTTGCGGTACCTTCAGGTTCTTAAATGAATTTCTCAATAACACGACTACTAAACCCCCAGTTTGAGTAGTAGTTTATTTTATAATGATTGTAGTTCTGAAGTCAGTTAAATTGTGTGTACATGGGAATATTTTTCATAAAGAAATTAAAAAAAACTATCACCGTTTAGACCACTAGCTTTGACAAACAAACAGCCGCTCAAACAGTTCGGCGCTGCTCGGTCACAATGAGCAAGCGTTCGGAAATGTTATAAAGCTATTAGAAAATCTTGTGAGCTCCTTCAGAGATTAGGACAATCTCTGAGGTGATGATCTCATACTGTCATATTGTATAACCCAGGGCCTCATCTATATCATATGACTTCGAGAGTGAGAGGGGGATGTCGGAAAGGTTTAGTGTGTTTCTGAAGTGCATTAATGTGTGTCAGGGAGGGTGTGAGTGTTTTATGGCCTGTAACATCTTATCCCTTTATCCTGCAGCAACCATTTGCCCAGCGATAGCCCATTAGCAATCGACACACAAAACATCCATGTGAGTGCTGACTGTACCCCCTCGCTCTTCTATTATCTCTTTCCTATTATGATCACATGACTCCACGCTCACCATGGCCGTAGGTCACCTGACTGCCTGGAAGCCAGCATTCCATTTCCCAGCAGCACTTAGAAAAGACCCTGACCACTCATATCTCTCCTAAGACACCTCCCTCTGGGCATTAGAAGATTTACTCAGTCGTTGACTTAATCACTCATTCATGCACTCACTGTGTGTGTACTCGCATTTCTCACGAGTAAATGTGCAAAAACAGTCAGATTATAAGCAAGTGTGTTACATGTAACATGTGCTGCATAAGGTGAAGATTTGGTTCAAGGTCAGGTTTAGGGCGCTATGGTTATTGTTACAGTTAGTCTGCAGGAAATGCATCCAAGTCAACACGATGTTCTCTCAAGTAATGAAAACACAAGTGCATGTGTGCGCATTTGTGTCCACAGACATGGGCCTGAGAAAGCAGACAGCAAGTCTAATGGGGCTGCTAATCCATTATTAATGTTTCCTTCTTCGTTCTAGTGTATAAATGGACACACACACACATCTCTGATGCACATAGTAGTAGTGGCTCCAGCACTCTACTCAGAGACAGTGGATTTATATCTAAAAGAAGAGCACGTTTAAAATAAAACAAAGCTGGTGGTAGGATGCGGGTATTTAAGGAATCAATTTGATCCGGGACACATTAGTCACGTTGTTGGGGATGGATGTTTTCTCTCTCCCTCTCTCTCTCTTTATCCCTTCTTTTCTCTCCATGCTTCAAAACATCATGAGACTCGAGTTTGTCAGACTCAAAAATATCCTCACTTTTCATTCAAACCCACATCTCTCTCTCTCATTCTCATACACGCGCATTTAAGCGAGACACGCCTCCACGCTGGAATCAGCAGCCTCTTATCTGACACTCACACACACACACACACGTACAGGTCTTTTTAACATAAGGACTTCTCACCCTCTAATCCCTGCATTGTAATCTTACTGTGTTCCCTTAGCCTATCTGACAACTTGAAAGAAGCCACGTATACACATCCCTGCATAAGGTGACAGCACTAAGTATGCCTGCCCTATTTGCACAGCACATGCACTCACATACAGCCAAGGCAGTCCAGACAGGCTGGCAGAAACACAACCTGCAGTGTTACAGTATTAAGCAGTTTCCTGCAGAGATGCTGCAAGCTGATACCCTCTGATCGGCTAATTTAGCCTGGACATCCCTCTGTGCTTTAACACTATGATCATGTGATATGCTCCTCTCTGGTCTGTTGCACCCCGACAGGAGATCAACACCCGCAGCACCAGATGGACCGAACAAGAAAACAACGCGAAAGCCAGGAAAGCACGACGTGACTTTGTCGTAAATTTGTGGTATCTTCTTCAAACTTACAGGATATTGTTTAAGTGGCTAATCCCCATGGGGACAACAGATGCCTAAATATAGCGTAAATGATTACACGATTACGTGATGAGAACTGTTTCTCAGGCTTTACATTATATAACAGCAATTTTATTAAGTTTTTCTTTTTAATGAAAAGGACACAAACATAAGGAAAAGAAGGGAAAGACACTGTTCTGACAGTTTAATTGGTTGGGAAAATGCTAAACCATCAGGAACTTCAACTGTTTCACCAGCCAAGACTTGTTACATATCTGTTAAAGTTTCTGATCCTACCAGGTGTTACAGGGAATTGAGATCAGGGTATTTCCCAGTGATTTAAAGAAAAATCTGTTCCTGATTCAGAGGAAAAATACCTGCAGATTTTTAGTGTGTGTGCGTTTATGGTGTGCGCTTGTGAGTGGCCAGCAATGCTTTCAAAAACTAAAACAGACAGGGCACAAGACTGTCCAATCAACCTCTCTGTAATCACAGGAAACCCTCATTTCTGTAGAAAACTACAGGAAAATGTAGAATTCATCAGCAAAATGATAAAGATGCAACTGTAAAATGAAAAAGTACATTATTATTCATGGTTAGGATTTTATCAATGGTATACTGATGTTCACTGAGTGAATATCAAATATTACACCAGTTTAATGTTGCAAAATAAGACCAAAAAAACTAAAACACTAAAAGAAAAAGGGGATTTTGCACGGCGTGCCAAATGAACCCTGAGAGTTATGTTCCAAATATTGCGATGACGAGCAAATTGGCAGATTCCTGTAGGCTTTGGGTCCAAGATACGGAGAAATAGAGTGCTTAGATCCAGTTTATGCTGCTAAAAACATTAACAGATGTTTTGTTTTAAAACCAGATGATGCATCCATGTCAAAAGTTTTTAATACGAGGAATGTAAGTGGTGAGTACTAAGCAATTTCGATATCGGAACTTCAAGCCTGGACATTTCTTGGCATTACCTGATACACGTGAGAATGCAAATGATTGGATTATACATTAAGCAGTCTTTAACCTGCCAGCCTCCTCATAAAAATCAGTGTGATGGTGGAATGCATTGATGTGCGAACAGCTAATACGCCCCTGGCGCTGTGTGTCCTGCATCCTGCATAAACTACCCAGGTTCACCTAAATCACATTCCCAGAGGTGCGATCGCAACTAAAGTGCACCGTTTCCTGTTGTGTGCTACATGCAGCTATCCAGCCTCATCCCAGGTTAATGTCGACAGAAAAGCTTTCACTAAAACAAATTCTATCACGACACAGTATCGTGTTTTTGCTATAATCGTGCAATCCCTTCAAGCAGCCTAACCGTGCAATAAACTTTTGATCCAAATCTGCCAGACTGAGTTGCTGACCCCATTCGAATTTCTTCTAATAAACCTTAAGAGTCCTGACCCGAATTTTGAAGAAAGTTGCAACTCGAGAAAGGAAAACAAGGACATGTAAATCCTAATTACCCCTTAGCTGAGTGAATGAGCTGGTTCGTGTCTAGATACTTTAAAGACCTCACCGTGTGTGCGTGAAAAAGAGCCGGTACGTTCCATTAAGACCCCCCACAGTCTGGAAACATTCTCCTGCAAAGAATACCCCCACCACCCCCATTATACCCTCACGCGCCTACACATCTAATAAACAAGAGTGCACAAAGGCCCACACATGCCTCACTTAGGCACACAAACCAAACCTCGCCAAGACCTTTACCACAGCTTGTTATGGTTAGCCAGCAAAAGAGAGCGCGCGAGAGAGAGCGGAACAGAGAACGAGCATCTGTTGTGAATAAGAATGGATGAAACGAGACGAAACAGAAGGCAGAGAAAGTCGGGACTGACTGATCATTTCAAAAAGGCATTCACACCTAAACAGCGCCTGTCTTTGCGTTATGCTGTGGTCTCTCACTCGGCTTTTGCTCGGCTCACTCGGAGACCCCCTTTCCTTCCTCATATTACGGTGGTTTTTGGTTTCCCCTCAATCACCACTCTACGTGTTGCAGTAACCAGGGCCATGTGTGCAAGTGTGTGTATTGTAATGCTATCTAGGTGCAGCAGAAGCAGTGGGTTCAGCAGAAAATGAGGTGAGATACATGATGTTCGCTGAACATATTCTGCTGGGCGAAATGTTATTTATGGGATTTATGATGGTTCGGTTTACCTTCTCCTACAGGTGGAACACACACTGATGTTCTGGGGGTTTTTTTTTTCCCTTTATCTCATTCGTAGACAAACAGACCCATTCATGGGACCTCCGGCTGTGTGCCTATGCTGTATGCTCATGAATGTTAACAATAGGTGCCATCTCATCCTGCCACTCACTGTGCACTATTGTCCCAACTCTTTGTGTTGGTGTACACTGTGCAGCCAGGCACGCACACACACACACACACACACACACACACACACACACACACACTCTGCCAGTGTAGTCATTACCCTTTGCTCTGTTGGTCATGCTTCATCTCCCCTCCCCTGCTCTGTCTCCTCAGTGTTTTTCCTTGGCAATTTTTTTTACTCCCTTACTATCCTACACATTTTCCATTCACACATTCCCTCAGATTAAGAGCAGGATGGGTTTTAAATACGGCCCCCCTTCTGACATCAGCCTCTACGATTCAGTCACTTGATCCAATCTTGATCCAAGGCTAATGAGAGGAAATCTGAGGATAACGAGCGGAACTTCTGGTGTAAAGTTCTTCGCTCTAAAGTGTTAATCTGCAACAGCATGCCATGAACAAAGAATCTCATTATACCTGGAATAATCCCAATTCCAGGAGCTAATGAGTAAAACTTTGACACGCCAGCTTCATGATGACCAAACAGGATATAAATAATGATATTCAGCATTTCGACTGCCTTAAAAACAAAGAGCGAGGCACAATTCATCGCCCTTTGAACATGCTCAAGTTACAGGACATGATTTCTTACAACAAAGCTTACAGTCTAATACCGCACTAATGCCAACAGGCATAAAGCAGGACTCTTATAAAGCTGCATTCATTGAATATAGTTTTAAATGAAATGATTAGCAACCAACAATGGGTTCCTTTGTTGTTCAAACCATAAACACAGATCCAGTGAAGTCACATGAAAAAAATAATAATAAAAATAGAGGGATACAGTGGAAAGGTTACCGCTGGCCACAACGGAAGGGTTTTGAATTAAGAAAGAAAACAGTAGCTTTGCTGTAGGGAACAAGCTGTTGTTTGGTTTAGATGTTTATTTTCATTAGCTGTAATAAATCGCTTGCTTTTTACTTTCTTTTAATTTGTGTCATCCGTTCGTGAGTTGAAGACTCAAGGAAACGGAATTGAAATATGAAGATTTTAAGCTCCCTTTAATTTCGTAATTAGTTTAGTATGCGGTGGTCCAATTAATTCTACACAAGCAGTCTGTACTGAGAGTTCAAAGTTCAGAATCCTGTCTCCCTTGAAAACACCGAACAGTCTTTGAATATTTATAAACTTTTACGCGCTCTAAATAATATTCAGTCTTAAAAATGTTCTACTTTTTTACATCGTCGTCTCTTCTAGGCAAAGCACACCAATACAGCACAGACAGTACAGTTCCCAAACACTAAGTGCTGCCCCTCAGCAGGTTTCCCAAAGCTGACCAATCAAAAAGAAGCAGGCTTTTACGGATAGAAGACGCTGCTAAAGAGACAAAAGCTAAATTCTGTTGTTTCAGAGAATGAAGTGGGGGTCTGCATAGTAGGATATCTGTTAAAAAGTGGATTTTTTGTAACTAATATCATGCAAAGCTACTTTATTAATTCAGCATAATAGATCCTCTGTGCCATTGAAATGAGTTTGCCAGATCAAGTGTGCATAATCACTTGTGTTCGTGTAGCAGTACTGTATGACGTGAACGTCACAATGCTTTTGAAGCCCATGCCTCTTTTCTGCCTATTTGTGTGCATGTGTATGTTGCATTTGTGTGTATATAGCGATAGGATATTTCTGTTTAAAAGGCAGTAGTCTTAATATAGCAGAAATCCACCTGCATGTTAACACATCATAAACAGATGAGACAGAATGGAAATGATCCTGAAGTGTATACTCCTCAGACCTTTAAATCTTATTTAATGTCCCTTCAACTGAATGAGTTGTATGTTCAATGCCAGGGGGAAAAAAACAAAAGCATGCGCTTCTGTGAAAGTCTCTGAAGTTTTAAAGAAAGAGGAAACATCCCATATACCAAATCAAATCAAATCAAATCAAATCCCTTTTATTGTCACATCACATGTGCAGGTACATTGGTACAGCACATGTGAGTGAAATTCTTGTGTGCGAGCTTCACAAGCAACAGAGTTGTGCAAAATACAATAATGTAAACAAGCAAAATACAAGAATGGCTACATCTGAAACTAATAAATATATGTACAATATATAATAGTATATGCATTTCTGGATGTGTATACTAAATATTTTTCTACGTGTGTGTGTGTGTGTGTGTGTGTGTGTACACATATTTTACAAATTAAATAGAGTAAACAATAAATAAAATATATAAAATAAAATATACAGAGTGAGACATGTGCAAAACAGTGGCGTTACTGTACAGTATGGAGTGCATAATGTTAAAGTTCCAGTAGTGAATGTACTGTGGAAGGATCATGAATAAAATCCCTTTTAAATCCGACTAAAATACCAACAGATGCTACCGGCAGGAGTTCATTACGAGAAACCTAATATCCATGTCTGTGTGTTTATATGCTGTGTACGTTGGTGTGTGCCATTCCTCAATTCTATAACATGTAAATGACACATTACGCCGTGGCCGCAGTAGCCGATAATAACAGAAGGGTTGGGGTCAGCGTTAGAGAAGGGACTCAGACTGTCCCAGAAAAAAATCTGTGACATAATCTGTGAGGACTATCACTTTACACGCCATTAAAACTAGGCCTCCACTATTAATGCCTAAGCTGAACTTCAGGACTTCTCCAGTTTCACTTTAAAGATCAGCAGCCATCAGCATCCAATCACATGACAGCACTTTGTGTGTCTTAACGCACTGCAGTAAACAAAAAGGATGGCCTATTAAGGCATTCAGCTAGAAAATAATGTAGTTTAAAAAAAAAAGTTCCTTTATTTAGAAAGTGAGCAAGTACAGTATGACATTATTACATCTTATAAGTTGTGGCAGAGTCCAATGGAAGCCTGCAAAAACTTAGCTAGATTTATTTTCTTCAAAGACAAGATTTCTGACTTTGCTCTACTGGTCTCTGTAGAAACACTAACTATCATGTTTGACATGTGCTCATATGATATAATTTGAAATAACTTTAAACAGCACAATTTAAATCATACGATTAGAAAAAGACTAAAGAAGTATATCTTGTTTGGAAGGCTTTTGTTAAGATAAATGTACTTTTCTTAGTGCTTATTTTCTGATTATGTTTGTCTTATGCAGGCCAGTATATTAAGAGGCCACTTTTCAGTCATAAAGTGTGTCAAAGGGTTTGCATCTGAACAAACCTTTAGATTAATGTCCTTTAGAGAGATGAGGCCAAAATGGAGATGTTTTGCTATAATGCAGCGGTCCCCAACCTTTTTTGCGCCACGCACCGGTTTATGCCCGACAATATTTTCACGGACCGGCCTTTAAGGTGTCGCGGATAAATACAACAAAATAAAACTAGTACCGGTACCGAAAAAAAGAAGATTTATTCATAACACACATGAAAAGACCCAGGAAAACCGAGTTAACGATAAAAACGATAACAAAATAACGCTGAAAACTGATAAAAACCATGAAAACCATACATTTCACACCTGAGCCTCAACTCTCGCGGCCCGGTACCAAACGACTCACGGACGCCCGGGGGTTGGGGACCGCTGCTATAATGGACAGATTTTTTGGGAAAAATCAAACACAGCACCTCAGCACAAACACATCATACAAGTGAAAAGCATTGTGGTGGAAGGGTATCATACATATAATGATTACTTCAGGTTATTGCTGCTAAAGTTGGTTCCACAAGCTATTAAATCGAGCATACTTTTTTCACAGGACTGCATAGACTGCTTTTAAATTTGTCTTTTTTAAATGACTGTAGCTACGCAGACTTGGACTATGCTAAAAAAATAAGAAAAAGCCTAACAGGTCCACTAAACATTTACCTGTTTCTTTCAACTGACTATTTATTTCTTTAAGCTATGTATTTCAATCTTTTTTAAGTATTAACTTATCTAGTTCACGACTACTTGACATTTTTCTATTTTTTATTGCAAATGTAATGTCAGAATTGATGTTTTTAATGAGTAAAGCATATTCTTCATGCACACCCTTGGAAACTGCAGAAGTATAAGTACCTCCAGTCAGGAATTATTACAATTTATCTGCCATACAGCATCAAGCACTTCTACTGACGCCTGGCAAACAATGATCAAAGACAAAGATGAAAGCAATATTTTAGGTAATATTTTTTGACTTAATATGATGACAACCTCTTCAAGGTTTGCCATGTTAACCTCTTTGTTACTTTAGAATTTCTAGATTTTAGATTTTTTTTTTTTTTTTACAGATTTTTCCTTTTCACTGACACAAACTGACTGTAGGATAGTACTGGAATCACACTGGTGCCATGCACCAACAGGCCACTTGGATGACCTGATACTATCTTCTACTTTCGTGGGCTCCCCTTATTTTTTTAAGAAGCATCCTAGTTGTTTTGTTTTTACATAAATCATAATTTTAGGTCACAAACAGAGAGGAGAGTAAAAGCGTGTACTTAAAACTGTGTGCTGAATATTTAAAGAGCTCAGTATTTATGCTCTGTCAGTCTAACAACCACTTTAGTCAGAGGAACCAACAGGGTGTTTACATGAATATAGTGTTGCTGCAGCACAAACGCACACCGACTCGTAGGACACTACACACTATGTCAATGATGTGTTTGTGCGCTTGTGCCGTTTCAGACTCCTCCACAAGCCTGCAAGGCTGTCAACAGATTAACAGAAACACTGAAGGCGCACACATGCACACAAAGAACTACTAAAGGAAATGCACAGCCGGAGAAGAAACCATATGCATGTGTGCATAAATACACAAACGCACTCACACACACACCACTTCACAACTCTCTTCTATACAATAAACATAAAAGGAGGATTAGCTCATGTAAACACAGAAAGAGAGTGGGAAAAGAGATGTGAGGAAATGAGACAAAAGAAATGGCTGGAAGTGGAAGTGAATGCAAAAGAACATCTGCATTTCCCCCCCTTTTCTGTCCTTTTCCTCACTTAGCAATGGCCCATATTTCCTTTGCAGCTGGTTGGTTAAAGCGAGGCAGAGCAACCCATTTAGGCTCCATCCTTGACCGGGGTAACCAGAGAAGTTGAACAGATACAGGCTACCGATAGAGCCATGCAATAAAAACTGAAGTAATCTGTGAGAGACAACTGGACGAGATCCAGTATGATCTGCAGCCAAGTGTTCATGTTTATGCGTGCGTGCATGTGTGTGTGTGTTTATGTGCGTTTCTCTGTGGGCCTGTCTGACGAGTGACTGTGGTTTTGTTACATGCAGGTTTTAGGGTTAATTTGTTCCAGATGTGAGTCCGTTACTGCCAAAGTGCACGGTCTTACAAGACATTAGCCTAGTTTTTCCTTGTACTTTCTTCAAGTAGCCCTCTGAGATGCACACACGCAGACGTTTGATTTGAATCAAACTGATTTAAACACACGTGAATGTTTAAGAAGACATCCATCTTTCTTGACTTTTCGCACCCTTTCCTTTTATAGGTTTATAGATGCAAACGCGCTGAAAACGAGCACACACGACAAACAAAGCAGGCAGCGAGGAAGAGGCGTGACAGCAGAAGCAAGGATGGAAGTGAGGTTACAGGAAGAGGAAATGGGCATATTTGTCCTCTGAAGTGTTTCCTGTTGGGACAACGCACAATGCAGAGATATTCCATACAGTGAAAAACAGCGTTTGTACACGTTTGGGATAATAACGTTTCTCAGGGAACAAGGAAATTGGACAAGACTGTGAAGTCCAAAATAAATAAAAGATTTCAAAAACACTGCGCTTTCCTTGACAGCTACAATCCAGCCAACTGTGAAAACAAAAGATGCGAGAGATGGAGAAAAGTCTAGAGAGGCAGAAATGGAGACTGGATTATATGACAATGATGCAATAACTGTGTGAATGTGCGCACACACAAACACACACTCATGGTGTAGGGTTACTGCAGAGGTGCCTGTCTGTCTTTCTAAAGCCTCAGTGAGAGACAGAGATGTCAATGTCACAAGGCCTGAGTCAATCTAACGCTTATTTAATGAATCATTTCAATGTAAGCAGCTATCTCCTGGAAGTTTTCAGTCTTTTGAATATGTGGCTTTACAGCTGAAGGCCCCATCCAAAGTTGTGTTTCTTAATGTTTACAGGCCTCCCAAATACTGCACAGACTTTTTTAATGACCTCAGTGAACTGCTGTCTGTGATCTGTGTTGATTTTGACTGTGTAATTATTGCTGGGGATTTTTAACATTCATGTGGACAACCCTCAGGACAAAGGGACTAAAGACCTGAGTAACACTCTGGGCAACTTTGGGCTGACTCAGCATGTAACAGAGGCCACACATAATAGAGGACACACTCTTGACCTACTGATCTCCAAAGGCCTGAGCATTTCAAAGGTTACTGTGTCTGATGTGGGCCTGTCTGATCATTACTGTGTTTTCTTTGAAAGTAAAATCTCAGCCCACACAAATATATCAACAACAGTGATCACAAAACGGTGTATAACTGAACACAGTAGTGCAATTTTTAACCAGGTCTTCCCATTAACACCTGACCTGCCCAGAGGGTCAGTCAATGAGCTCGTCAATAGCTTCAATGCTAACATGTTAAATGTAATGGACACTATTGCTCCCATTAAGGTGAAGGTTATCTCCAGGTTCATTATGACATTTATAAAGAGAAACTTCACAATTATAATTTACAACTGAGGAATGCAAGGAGGTCCTACTTCTCTGACATCATCACTAAAAACAGCCATAATGCTCGGGTCTTATTTTCTACAGTTGACAGGCTAACAAACCCCCCTGTGTCAGTGGCAGCTGAACTTCATTCGACCATGGCCTGCAATGACTTTGCCAAATTCTTCACTGAAAAAATCCAAAAAATTAGACAAGCAATTGGTACATCAACAGCAGATCCAGGATATGTACTGTGTCCACCAAAAAACTGTTTAAACACCATGAAACAGTTTCAACCTATTAACAGCAAAGACCTGGAGGACATCTTAGGTCAACTGAACTCCTCCTCCTGCTGTTTAGATGTCCTGCCAACAAGTTTTTTCAAAAAGGTCTCAAAGACTTTAGAGTCAGACCTGTTACAGATCGTCAACTTTTCTTTATTATCAGGTGTGTTTCCAGAATCACTAAAAACTGCTGTAATCAAACCTATACTGAAAAAGGACAATCTTGACAAGACACAAATGAACAACTACAGGCCGATCTCAAATCTCCCGTTTTTAAGTAAGATCATTGAAAAAGCAGTTTCCCAACAGCTCAGTTACTTCTTAAAACAGAATAATTGCTACGATGCCTTCCAGTCAGGTTTTAGACAGAACCACAGCACTGAAACCGCTCTGACCAAAGTGTTTAATGACATATGTCTGAATACAGACAGTGGAAAAATGTCAGTCTTAGTTTTACTGGATCTCAGTGCAGCATTTGATACAGTTGACCACAACATATTACTCAAACGACTGGAGAACTGGACAGGTCTTTCAGGAACTGTACTAAACTGGTTCAAAACATACGTAGAAAACAGGAAATACTTTGTATCAATAGGTAACTTCACATCTGAGCAGACAAGTATCACATGTGGAGTTCCCCAAGGTTCCATCTTGGGACCCCTTCTGTTTAACATCTACATGCTCCCACTGGCACAGATTATAAACAACAACAAAATAAACTATCACAGCTATGCAGATGACACACAAATATATATCACAATGTCACCAGGAGACCGAGGCCCTGTACAGGCTCTTGGTAAATGCATTGAGGAAATCAATGACTGGTTGTGCCACAATTTTCTCCAGCTAAACAAAAACAAAACTGAGGTAATAGTCTTTGGCGCCAAAGAAAAACGATTACAGGTCACCAGAGAACTTCAATCTATACATCTAAAAACCACAAACCAGGCGAGAAATTTGGGTGTAGTGATGGATGCAGACCTAAACTTAGAAAAACACATTAAGACAATAACAAAGTCAGCTTACTATCACCTCAAGAATATATCAAGGATAAAAGATCTGATGTCTCAACAGGACGTGGTAAAACTAGTCCATGCATTCATCTTTAGTAGGCTTGAATACTGTAACAGCATCTTTACAGGTCTACCTAAAAAAATCAGTCAGACAACTACAGCTCATTCAGAACTCTGCTGCTCGAGTCCTCACTAAGACCAAAAAAGTGGACCACATCAGTCCAGCTCTGAGGTCCTTACACTGGCTGCCTGTCCGTCAGAGGATAGACTTTAAAGTTCTGATGCTGGCCTATAAAGCTCTGAATGGTTTAGGACCAAAATACATCAATGACCTCCTGACCCAGTATGAACGATCCAGATCCCTCAGGTCATCTGGATCCGGTCTTTTATCAGTTCCCAGAGTCAGAACCAGACACGGAGAAGCTGCATTCAGCTTTTATGCTCCTTATATCTGGAACAAACTCCCAGAAAGCCTCAGATCAGCTGAAACACTCAGTTTATTTAAATCCAGGTTGAAGACTCACCTGTTCTCAGCTGCATTTGAATAAAGCACCAAATCCACACTTTAAGCTTAAATTTCAAAACTTACATTTAACTACTGATTTTATCTACTGTTCTGATTTTATCTGTTTTGATTTTATATACTGTTGTTTGTTTGTTTGTTAATTAGTTAGTTAGTTTATTTGCTTGTTTTAATTAATTTTAAATCATGCTTTTTATTTGTTCTTGTTTCTAATGTCTCTGTAAAGCACTTTGAATCACCTTGTTGTTGAATTGTGCTATACAAATAAACTTGCCTTGCCTTGCCTTACATCAACTAGAAAAACACGCTGCCTTTGTCAAGCAAAATGAGGGCTGTGCCGCTGATGTTGTTGATGCATGAAAACACTGTTTTTCTGGTTTCGATTCGGTTGTTATTTAGCAAGAATTAGACGACAGAGTAGTGGGAAGGCATTCAAAAGTGCTAAGATGTAGAGAGGAATGGGGAAATTAAAGGGAAAGAAAAGGGGGCGGAGTATAGAGAAGGAGGGCTGATGGGAGCAGAGCAGAAGAGGAGATGAGGAACGGAAGAGGAGAGAAAAGCGGGAGGAGGAGACGGAGGTTTTAAGGATGATCAAGAGAAGAGAATGAGGAGAAGTAGGAAGAAGGGAAGATAATAACAGGAAAGAACGAGAGGACATGCTGGATTTGCAGAGATGAGAAGAGTGGGAGGGAAGATGTGCATATAATGAGCTGTCAATTGAGACAAAAGCAAACTTGTATAACTTCATAATGAGTCTCATTCTCGGGATAGATAAGAGTAATAATGGCAACGAGGCCTCGTAATGAGACTACTACAAAAATTCGCACACAATATAACAAACTTTTCCTAAAGTGAACTCTTATACCAAGATAACCCCAATTAAAAGTTTAACAAAGACACTTTTGCAAAAGGAGAAAAATCAAAAGGTTAATTCATAGAGCGACAGCCAGAATCAGTAGTTCTTACCTCTGCTCAGGCTAACATTGTTTAAAATAATGAGGCATGAAATAGCTTCATTTTTAAAGCTGGAAATGTTTCCTTTTTTCCCCTCTGAAGCCCAGAGCAAGCTCTTAATGTATTTTTAAATTCGAATTAAGAAGGTTGAGAAGGTTTTTACCAATATAATGATCCTAACTGTTCTTTTCCAAATTTCCACAGCCAGACTATGAACAACATAGTGCATGTAACCTGTAAGTATCACTAACATTGCAGTACAAACTGACCCCGATTCAAGTGAACTGGAGCAAAGAAGGGACTCAAACTGGTGGAAGAATCTAAAATACAATAAAGTAATAAAATAAATAATAAAATACTGTTATTTGATGCTAGTGTTCAAGTCTAGAACCACACATAATAGTGCTCGGAGAATGATAGAGCGCTATTAGCTGAAAACTTGACATATTGCTACATGATGTGCAGTTTGCTCTTTAAAAATTTGAGGAAACTGTACAACTGGAGAACAAAAGAAGAGTTGTCAGGACTAAAAACAACTATATATATTGCATGATGCCTACTTCCTAAGGACATGAAAGTCATATCCTTAAAAAGTAGGGGGGGGGTCCAACAAAGACCTGATACAGGACATGAGAGGTGGATCTGGTCCTTTGGTTGATTTCCTTACTGGAGCCTGAATGGAAGGTGGCTGTCAAGGAGCCATTCTTAAGGAAAGGACACACTAAGAAACGCTGAGCTTTGTACATTACACAAGAACAGGATTGAAAATCTGTGGCAACAGGTCCTATGGAGTGATCACTCAAAATATAAAAGATTTCGTTCTAATTGTCATCAATATGTATGGAGGAGGTCAGGATAGAGCTACAACATGGCATTTTTACAGCCATCTGTCATGGGTGGAGCTGTATTTTAGCCAGCGGTGTTGGGGATCCTGTCAAAATCGGTGTAATTATGAATGCAGCAAAGTAGTTTTGGGTTTTCAACCACAATGCAACAAGTTCTGGAAAATATGTGATTGCAAACAGCTTTATTGATTAGTAGAACAATGATTCCAAACACTGCAGTTTAAAGCATATCTGGATAGAAAAACACATAATGGAAAAATGTCAGTCATAGATTAGTCTCAGAGCCTGGAGCTCAATATTATGGACGCAGGGGATCATGCTGACAGAGAACGGCACAAAAGGCAACAAACACACAAAGAAGAGCTTTGAATGTCCTTCACGAAGAAGCCTAGAGAACTATTCCTGAAGACTACTTAAAGAAATGACAAAGTTTACCTAAGAGAGTTCAGGCTAAGTTGAAGAATAAAGGTGGTCATACCAAATATGAACTCTAAAGCTTGTTATATTTCCAAGTGTGTTTGCAATGAAGTGCTTCCTTTTTTTGTCCAAGACAACACATTTTACTTCACCTTACTAACTACTTTATTATCCCAGAGGAGCATCTCATGAATCACTTTGGGTCTCAGCCTATAGTAAAAAAGTTAGCCTGTTATTTCAGCTGCTTCTTTTTGCTGCGATGGTTGTCAGACTCTTCTGTTATGTGGCGAGAAACTGGATAATTACAATAATGTACAGCTCTGCTGCCTCTGAAAGGAAACACTATAATTAATCATAAGGTGCATCTGGCTACAATTAGCTTTACAAAGAGCTGTAGAATAAACCAGCTTTTATCACCACTGCGCTGTAACTGTAAAAGAAACTTTCACTGTGTCTGTAACCTGAATTCTCCGCAGTATGAAAGATGTCCAACCTTCTTCCTTTGAAACAATGACAACAATAAGCTATGACAATATGATTTTCAAGCCTGGGGTAGAACAATTGTAGCCTAAAATAGAAATAAGGGTCGGATTAAGATGTAAGAGGCACTAATTCTCCTCTTGTCTATTCTTTCCTCTATTCTAGTCAAAAAAGCAAGAAAATATGGATGTATTTATTTATGAAGATGATATGGGGTAAGCAGGAGACCATATCTTGGAAAGACTTTGCAAAATGCATTTGAACAACTGCATTTTGTTTCTTGGCCAGCTATGAACTCATTGGCTAGCAGTATGCAGGAGTATAACTCATTATTTCCTGGTCCTTTTAACTACTTTAACAGGTGGGGTATGTAAGAATGGGCTGCCATAAATAACTGTAAGAATTTAAAGAAAACCCAAGTGCTGCTTATTAGACTCATTATATATGACAATGTGGTAAAAAGTAAAAGTATATATCATAAAAATCTTAACAGTGTAACAGAATATTAAGTAAATTACGTACATAAAGTGAAAATGACCAGATACATATATAAAACATGCAAATTGGAAACAAATGTTTTGCTGTATTTTAATCACATATGCATTTTTTTGTCCATTTAGATTACGTATACTCGAACTGAATGAGCAGAAAAGCAATAGGAGCGCGCTGCCAACAGAAATCCCTCTTCTAGACTCGCTGGCTGAGATAAAAACAAAAGAGCATGAGCGCGTGCGCACATACACACACGTTACATCAGCTGCTGGAGGTTTAATAGAGGTCAGAAAAACAGGGTTGAAGTCAGAGAGGAGACAAAAGTAGGTAAGAAAGTTTCAGTCGGGCAAAAACAGAGCAAGAGCCAAACATGAATTCATACACAGTGCAGCGCACACATAACATGTATGGATGCACGCTGAAGGAAGTGCTGCACAGCCAGAATGTTTGCATTGATAAATCCATTTGGTTTGTGATAAGACAGCTTGGCCATAACAAGCTGTCTGTTCAAGCAGCTTTTCGACACATATGACCCTTTATGTGATGACTGGTGACCGGTGAAGGGAAACGTGTGCGCCAAGACACGATCCATCGGAACCACAACTTCAAAACGACTCCCCACACCTGCCTGTAACAAGTGCCGTGCCGACACGTGGAGCAGCATCGCTGTTCGTGAATGTTGCGGCATGCAATCCAGAGTAAATCATTAATTTTTCTGATAAAAACCCGACCAACACCCACGCATTTGTCTCAGACATGTTCAGACATGGTCTCACTGTATGAAGAACTTAACTGGCATTTGTGAAAATATCATGTCAGACTAGAGATACTGACATCCATAAACAGATCTCTTAGTGTATCACGGGTACGGGGGATTAAACTTGTGGGCCTACTTTGCTGCTTGAACCCCCGCCATCTGGAAACATTACTGTCATGGTTCCCCCGCTGAGCAGGGAATGCAAAACCTCGTCCGGCCGCACTGTCCCACCCGAGGAGCGACACGTGCCACACATTGCGATATCTAGAACATTTCAAGCTTCTTCTTAGGATATTTTTACTACTCAAAGCTTATTTCTGCGACTGTAGAGGGAACCATACCCCCAAACCTGAAGAGCTGGGCCCAAGCAAAACTTCCTAGTTACATTAGATAACAACATTAGTCACAGGTTTCATGTGGCAGTATTACTTGTTGACTGCAAACTTGATCGATGAACAATGCAGAGGAGTATGAGCAAACTGCATAAATCTTGTACCATTAAACCTTCCCCTACTGTGTTGACATAATTTATTGACAGCTGCTATTGAAACTCTGTACGGTACATAGTTATTACCTAGGTTTATTTCAATAAGCATAAAAATACTTCTTCAAACGCTGAAGAACCTGAGGTGCAAATGCACACGTGTCTGACAGGTCTTCACATGTCTGAAAGAGAGCTTATCAACAGTCAGTTATTTATTTAGTATCAATCATACACAAGGCATCTACCCAATAGGCGTCACTGGTGGCGATCCCAACAGGCGGGTTTGTGTTGTGGGAATGAGCCGAATGCATAATCTCTCTGAAGGAAGAGATGGTGTTGTTAAAACAGAAAAAGGCAGATGAGAAAGCAGAAGCAGGACATGCACAAAAACACGGAGAATCAACCGTTTTAACAGAACATGCAAATGATGAAGCAGACTAGCGTGGATTAGCGAACACAAAAACACAGACTCATCTGTCACTGAAAACCAAACCATTTCCCGAACCACTCCGGAGTCAGATGGTGATGAGGATAATTGATGAGGGATCGGCATGCGCGCGCTCACAGTCAGCACAGATCGTCAAATATGATTCACGCTCTTTGCGTTTTCCTCTGTGTTTGTCTTCTGGCTCTGCCAGTCCTTCATCACTCTGAAAGTCTCCCCCGACAGACACGTCAAGTGACCCAAACGCTGACCCTAAAATCTGACCCCGGGCCTCTGTGCTCAATGGGACCCTCAATCTATCTCCTTGAGTAGGTGCATGTGTGTGTTTGCAAGCATGCCAGAGTGTGAATGCTCATATTGTGCTCTCTGTTTGTACTAGAGATGGCACGATACCACTTTTTTATGTCCGATACCGATACCGATATCATAAATTTGGATATCTGCCGATACCGATATGAATCCGATATAGTGTTTTTTAATCAACAAAACTGTTTTTTAAATATCTTGCTGCATTTTGCAAGTCTGCAAGTTCATACTCAAGTTTAAAACAACAACTACACTAAAGCTATTCTGTTATACCTGTATACAAAAAAAATATTTCATAGTTCAGCAATACTGATCAATCTAATAAACTTAGACCTACACCATCCTCCCTATTCTGGTATTTTAAAGAGTACTTAGCGTAAATATTAAGCAACCTAACTAATAGGGTTCCAACTCCCAGCAACAACAAAAATAAATAAATAAAAAATAGGGAACCACCCCTCACGCTCCACCTCATGATGCTTAATCGACGTAATCAACCTTAATTTGATGCAGTGTGAAAAAAAATGCACAGAAATCAATTATTTTTCAAGAAATATTAAATAGATTCAACATCTTTCTTCAACAAAATTGCAGACTGCACAGATGGTACCTTCCCAAAGGAAAAAGTACTATAGCTTACTAGGGTATATATATATATTAGACTTAATCACTATATACAGTAATTGACTTCTATTCATTTTACATCAAATTAAAACTTTGGGTGTCAGATAATTATTTATTAAAAGCTCGACATTTTAAATGAGAATAAGAAAGAAAAGTATGTCTTTGTGCCCCCTTTTCCCAGTTAATGCCCTATCGGCCCCCCTGGCTAAACTTTGCTAGATCCGCCCCTGCACAGTTACCAGCCGTCAGCTACGTAGAAAAAGATCCTGGCGTAGAAAGTAATATTTAAATAAATTGTAACAACAGCTTATCAAGCTTAAACATGCTGCTGTTGTTCAGCCGCTGGTTTGCTCTTTCTGGCGCAAAGTGGGCCAAAAACAAATGAGAGACGGACTCGCAACAGAAAAGCCGATCAGCTGATCATTTAAGCAGTTTCACGATTGAAGTAGCAGCAAGAAGAGGCAGTCGCTCGTTAAGCTTAACGTGGGAATGCTTTACAAACATTCAGAGATGGACTTACACACTTGCTTTACTTCTCTCGGGGATAACTTTGTCGGAGATGAAATGCCGGGTAGCTAGCGAAGCTCCACATGCTATCCAGACCACCGACAGGTCCCGCATGCCACAGCCGCTCTATCACATGATGCATACTGCTCCGACGTGCTAACGTTCTGAGGCGAGTTACGGCGTGTTGCAAGTTTTGTGAGGTGCTTTCGTGATATTTAATGGATCGGATTACATTTTTTATTTTTCTCCGATATCCGATCCAGTAATTTAGGTCAGTATCGGACCGATACCGATACGTAATATCGGATCGGTCCATCTCTAGTTTGTACATGTGTTTAAGTGTGTAGCTCTTTGTGTGTGCCATGTTGGGTGGGGGGGTTATGTTTTGGGGGTTTTTTTTATATGAAAGTATGATTACAATAATCATCAGTTAGTGTATGTGTAGTGCAATGTATGAACTGCAGTTACATAAACGCATAATTGATTAGCACAGGCCTTTCCCACTGGCTTTCATAAATTATTCAAATAAAATCTCAAAGCATTTAATCGGTGGCATAAAAGCAGCATAAATTGATTGATAAGTGTTGGTTGTGGCCCAAAATGACCAAAAATGGACAAGAGTCTTCTATCACGGCAGAGTACCAGAGATGCTCTTTGGTTTACATATCCAAAGGCTGGTTTTAAAAACACTACTGCTCTAAAGAACAGAGCAGCTGCCTGTTCAGGCAATCCAACAGTATTACTGTGGCTCATCTTCTCTGTTTTCACATGTAATTTCTCAGGCTGTTAGTCAAGATGTGACAGAAATCTGTTTTTAATATTTTAAACTCCATCCTTTTCAGAAAAAGTTTCCCATGAGCCAGCTGACGCTCACTGATGAACTGTGATCACAGAGTACATCTGGAGATGTAAGCTTCTTAGACTTATTTTAGGTATTAAAAAAAATGCCAAGCAAAAGTCTTGAGTTATTCCTCATTTCTTTATATTTCGCTGGGAGAATTGAAAATACATGCAGCGATTTATTAAAGCGTGCAACCATACATGGAAATGCAGCACATAAGACTAAAACAGGACTTGTACAATTTTAACAAGCTTGAAACTTACTGGTAGTGTGTTTGAGATCAGTGTCGTGCTTTCCAGACAGTATTGCACAGCAGATCAAGATCTGATGCTTTTCATCAATTTTGACAAGACCCTTAACAACACTGAAATGTAGTCCCAAACCATGATAGAGCCTCCAGTGTGTTTTTCAGATGGCTGCTTGGATGCTAACTGTTATATCTCTCGTCACTCCTCCGTACATATTTACCAAAATTTAACCAAAAATGTCAAATTCTGAATCATAACTTCATAAGCCCTTTTGCCACTGATTATCAGTGCAGTTCTTGTGTAATTCGGCATACCTCAGCCTTTTCTCCACATTTCCCTTCCTTAGGCATGACTTCTTGACCATCACGCTTGCAATGAGACCATTTCTGATGAAGCTTCAACAACTGAATCGGTTCTTTGATAAGTTGTCTGTTATATGTAGAAACAACACTGGTTCATCTCTTGAGTAAGGAGACCTTTTTAGGCCGGAATGATTCATAGGTCATAGGTCACTCTCAGTACACAAACAGTGTACTGAGAGTGGTTGAAAAAGTGGCAAATGTACAAAGAAAAACTTTGAAAGACCTTCAAAAGGCCTGGAGAACCTTCACTCAAGACCACTTAAAAAAATTTAAAGGAAAGTCTGGCTCCTTGGAAGCAAAATAAGAAGAAATGAAGGGTGTTTCCTAACTTTTTCAGTGCTGTACTGCCATTTACCCTCCTGTTGCATCAGCTGGTACTAATGGACCTAACTCTGCAGCACACATCACCTTATGAATTGGTTTTCAGTGACCTACTGTTCTGCTATATATCGGTGTTTGCTTTCTTTGGAAGGTGAAGGAAACAAACTTTCCTCAGATGTAAACAGAGTCTGTCTCACTCCATGCCTAAAATTTGACTTGTTTGCGCATTCTAAAACATTCATAAATCCAGCTTCCCGACAACAAAAGCAGCCACTTCCAAGTTTGAGCACTAAGGAGTTGAAGGTCACGCCATAGTTTAAAGGGGAGACTGACTGATGAATGGGGGGCATGATTGTTCAAGACCTGTATTCACGGAAAACACACACATAAGCACAAACGCTCGCACAGTTTACCAGGGTGAGAGCAATTTGAACGTGATCCAGATGCATTCATGTGTAAAGAAACGAGGAGGAGTGCGGAAAAATAGAAGACGAGAAGGAGCCAGTGAGGAGTCTACTGCTGAAGGTAAATAAAAAAGGCAGAGCTGAAAATATGAATCATGCGCTGCTGTTGCTGCTGCTAACACCTCCAGCCCACGAGACTGCTATTTATAGGCAGAGAGATAGAGAGAGAGGGAGCAAAATGATAGCAACATGGAAGTTCAAAGACAACAGCATAACACTGAGGGTCGACAGCTGGAGGAAGAGGGGAAGGATTGAGGGAGGGGGGCAGAGAGACATAAAAGGAGAGCAGCGAGTGGTTAAAATCCAGGAGAGAAAGACAGAGGTGTGGAGTGAGAGAGAAATCGGTTCATGGCAGAGAGACAGAGAAGAGTGGGACGGGAAGAATGGGGAGAAGGACGAATGATTGTGCACCAGACTGAGAAAATACCAGGGTCAAAACGTGGTCATCTGTGGGATGGATGGAATGGGAGGCCAAAAGTACGAGAGAGGAAAAGTTTAAAGGCAAAAAAAGGAGTTGAAGTATTGTGCAAAATGTCTGTTGTTTTTAAGACCTGCACATACCCCCACCCTCAGACAGGTGTATGTACCTGACTCACATCTGAGTCTGTGAGAAAGGGCAGACAGCCAACATAGAAGACAACATGACAGGAGCTTTGTCAAGAATAAATCTGCCTGATTAATGAAACACTCAAATGATATAACGAAACTTTTGTTGTTGTCTTTTTAGGCAATTTAGAGTAGTGGGCATTCCCGATTCATCTGCAGGTCATTTCTCCAATAATTAATTCAAAATATACTGAAAAACAGCCAGCAGAGCTTCCCGACTTCCCAAATGACACCAAAGTCACTTAGTAGCTTAAACATAAAGACAAGGAGATAAGTCGGCAACATGCGTTCCCCTCAAATTCATGAGGAGCAAAAACATTTCAAAATATCAAAACACCCAACATTCGGCTCCTAAATGGCATTCAGTTATGATCTACTACTTGCAGGAAACCCCGAACAAAAGCAGGTGTGTGTTTGTGCGTAGTATTATTCATGCTATTGAAAAAAAAAGAAACAATCATTCATTATGTTTGGTTGACATGGGAGAAACGTTTGCTGGCAGGACCTGTTCTGGTTAAAGAAGGAAAAAAAAAAGAAATTGAAAGGGGACAAAAATCAGTTATAAAGCAAGAGATGGAAATCATGACAGAAAACATCCTGGATCCAAAATACCAGGTGAACGCAGTAAAGCAGACATGTCGAGACAGAGTGGGTGACAACAGAGTACACTGTGATACTGTTTGCCTTGGCTCGCGGCCCTTCCCATGATGACCTGTTACGTGCTCCTTCCCCACGCGCTGACAAACAAGACGCACATATGGCTGTTAATCAAACCTTACAGATGCGTTTCTGGTGAAGTAAAGATAAAAATCAGTGAGTGATATGACACAGGTGATTTTTTTTCTTTGTAATTACGCTTTAATGCTGATAGCTTAACACGTACTGTCACTGTGCGCTTCCTTGTTCCTCTCTTTCTGACCCAGTTTTCCCCCTTTTTTTGCTCACTTTAAGCTAGTGAGCTGAAACACAGTTAATGTTTGGGCTAATTAAGGACATTCCCCACCACTGCAGTCACAGTAGATTTGCTGTTTCAACAAAAAAAGAGTTTTACTGTTAAATCCCCCCTAAAATGTGCTGGAAGATACTTCTCAAGTCGCCCCAAAACAAAGCTCTCTGCTGCAAGTTTAATTGCACTGAGTGGGGAAATTAAATGCCAAATGATCTCTGCATGCTGTTGTATCAGGATATAGTTAATCTGAAGAAGGAATTCCATTAGAATAATGAGACAAAGCAACAATTACTAATATTTATTTTTGGTTACGTGTCCTCAACATATAGTTTAAGTTAAATTAATAAAAATAGGATACATGCAGTGCTGTGACAAACTAAGTATCCCAGTGATTCAACAGCTTGTAGAATGATCTTTAGCAGCAAGTAATTGTTTTCTGTGAGACTTCATCAGTCTCACATTGCTGTGGAGGAGTTTTGGTCCACTCTGCTTTACAACATTGCTTCAGGCCGAGGAGGTTTGCAGGCATTCGGGTCACTGAAGACGGGACAGTCCTGCAAAAACTCTTGTTTTTCACATGTCTACGCAGGGACCAGCTGCTTCCCTGTCAGGTGAAATATGCAGCAACTCCGGCAGTTGACATGTTTGATGGGTTACTACAGAGATGAATATGCACAGGTAGCAGGCTGCTGGTGGCTGACCACAATATCTGAATTTGTTTTCTAACATATAGAAATAGAACTGTGCAAAGCGGTTATGTGTACGAGCAGTAACCACAGAGTGCGGATATGCTGTAGACTGCTGTGGTTTCAGTCCCACCTGCAACTTAAGGATGCAGCGTGTTTGTCTGAGTGCGTGTGTGCGCCTCTTTATTATCGGGTTTGCTTGGTCATATAAAGAATGAGTTCAGCAGCAGAGACATGTCATGCATAGTTGCTCCCACTTCTAACGAACTGCTAATTGTGATTTATGTGTAAAGAAAGGCTCCTTTCTACTATACATAGTCAGTAAAAACGTAGCTTTAATATTTAGAATGCTAAAAAGCACAAGCTCTTCTTGGCCAGCATTTGAAGATACATAAACACCCTAACCTGTTCTTCTGCAAATAAAGCCACATGGCTTTGCATGCGTAAGTGCATGACCACCCACACTTCAAACACACACTCACACACACAGAAGCTCACTGAGGTATTATCAATATCAACTGCAGGGTGCAAGTTTGCAGTACAGTAATTTACGGTTGCAGGGTTGCGAAATTCTGGGTGGATACCCGTGTTTAAAAACAGCAAAGCCAACATTTTTTACTGTTCGTTTATCTTGTTGCTATCCATTTGTCCATGTAAACAAAGAGATCTTAGCCTGCTTTAGTCTTTGAGCTTTTCACCATGCTGAGGCCTTTACACGCCTCAATCTACAGCAGGCGGTGCCGGACCAAGGCCAGGAAGATCGTGAAGGACCTCAGCCATCCCAACAACAGACTGTTCTCTCTGCTGAGGTCAGGAAAGCGATTCCGCTCCCTGAAGACCAACACAGAGAGACTGAGGAGGAGCTTCTTCCCGCAGGCGATACGGTCTCTCAATCACACCACCACACAGTACTGACCCACACATACGGTTCTTACACACACACTGGACTTTCTGGACTTTGTTTTTGCACAACACTGGTCACTATATTCTTCATTTCCGGTTAATACTTGTACAGCTGCTGTTATTGTGTATATATTTATTTATATTTAGATTTCTTCATACATTCTTATATAGTTCTATATTGTGTATTGTGTATTTTGTTGTACAGTTATTTTATTTTCAACTTTAATTTATATATTTTATCTTATTCCTTCCCAGTTAAATTTACCCTTCATTCTAATTTGTGTTGTACAGTTATTTCATTTTTAACCTTAATTTATATTTTATTCCTTCTTAGTTAAATTTACCCTTTTTAATTTTTCATATTTATTTCCTATCTTATTCATAGCCTTTTCCTTTTTTGTTTTCTTTAGGTCACGAGCAGTTGTCCAAGCATTTCACTACATATCGTACTGTGTATGACTGTGTACGTGACAAATAAAATTTGAATTTGAATTTGAAGTGAAAAATTAATGCGAATATTTCACGTGTGAAAATTTTTTTGTATCAAACTTCACTTTTCTGATTTTTTTGGGATCCAAATAAACAGATCTGACCAATCAGATCACTGCCTTTGGGAACAAGTGCACTTATAGCTCAAACTTTGCATTGATGTTGAGTGAACGATTATATGGAAATGCTCTATATCAATCGGCTCTCTGTAATCATTTCTCTGCCTCCTCAGATAGGCCCTAACTCTGCCAACAAGAGCTCAAACTGACATCCTACAATGTGTACAGCAGTTGTGATACAGCTTCAACTCCTGGATCAAACCATCAAGTTCTCCCTGTTGCTGCTTCTTCTCATGAGAATCGGATGAACCCATAATCTCTGTTTCCTCCTTTTCTTCATTTAGAAATATCAGGAGTGCACAAGATCTACAAAGCCATCCTCATGTGTGTTTCTCAAAACGTCTCATTATGCGTCAAACCATAAAACTAAACCAGTTAATTAAAAATATATATATACAAAAGTTCAACCTGACATGTCAAATAATTCCTTCCAGTTGAAACTAAACTGCCGCACTGCCTTTGATGGTTGTGAGAGCTGCTCCGCACTCTTGTGCAAAAGCCCGTGGGCATGGGAGCATCTGGAAATTGAATATACAGTGGAGCACACAATGCCTAAAGTACACAGGTTGAATGGGACTGCCGTCAGACCGCAGGGGATCTACAGTCCATTACCTCCTAAAGCTGCCCATTAACTTTCCGTCTTACGCTCACTCACCCTGTCTGTGTCACCCTCTCTTGTGCCGCCTCGCCTCTCTTGGACTTTGCCTGCATCTCTCGGTTTATCGGCCTCTCTCTGTCCGTCTCCATTTATCTTTGCAAATATCTCGCTCTGGTTTGCTCATCAGCCATTAACGTCTCTCTGAATTGTCTAGCTCCTTTTCTGCCCTTGCTCTTGCCTTCAGCCCTGTCTTGTGTAGGCTTGCGAGTTATATGTCCAGCCTATTTTAAAGTTTGTTTGTCTCTGTGCTACATTCACTGACGTTTTGCTGCACTTCCTGCCCAATAAAAACATATATATGTTTTTTTAATCTATATTCGTCCCACTGCCTTTGGTTTTTAATCAGCAAGAATATTAAGACATTAATGAGTTAACAAGGCAACAGTTTTAGATGCAACGCATTTAAACTGCAGATATAAAATATGTACCCAAATGCTAGGGTTTTGTTTTTGGGGTTTTTTTTGGGAGGGGGGGGATTAATGTCTTTCAGTGCCCATTTTTTAAGCATCTCTTGAACACAGTACAAAGTCAGCGTGACAGCAATGAGCCGTTTATCACCCTTAATACTAGGGCTGTGCGAAATGACCAAACTTTCATATCCCGATATAAGAATTCTATCGTCCCGATAATGATATAAATCACAACAATGTACAATTTTCTGTAAATTCTGTGAATCTCGGGCAGCTCGACTTGCGGGAAGTGTTTCCAGCTGCGCGTCATGTTGCTGAAGTCGAGTGTTTTAACCGATGCATGAAACTATACATTTTTAGACATAAGTTGTAACAGCCGCCGTTTTCTTTGTGAGTATTTATTACACAGTGTGCTGCGGGGAAAAGCCTGTTCTAACGTTTGACTCTAAGGTTTATTTTTTAGCACCTGACGGCTTTTTACTTCTCATCCGTAAATAATCTGCTCTTTCACGTGATTCGGTTTATTTTGAAAAGTCTCAACAGGATCTTGAGCTTTATTGTGAAAGGTTTATGTGGAACATAAACAAGCGGACACGCGATGCTGTTACCGTCGTTGTTGCTAACCACAACCCATAAAAACAGGCGCTTGTCCGTCTGTAGTATGGTTATATTAAATATAAGAGAAAGAGAGAACTTTAAGAAATGAATATAGCCACTACAGTGACCATCAAAACGATGAAAAAATATTGCCGTAAACAGTTTATTTTGTGACACTACGAAACAAACAATAGCGTAAAATGAAACGATAGAAGTTTTTATATCGTCATCCGATATATATCATTATATCGAACAGCCCTACTTAATACAATGAACAGACGATGCAACACAGCTCGTTAATGCACAAGGAGGAAGGACAACCGAAAACAAGCAGACCTGACCTCTCTGTTAACCCCGCTTTAATAACTTGTAATTGTGTGTGCGCTTTTACACATGAACAAGAAAAGCCTGGAGGCACACTTTTGTTTTTTAATTTTGTGGTGGTGCCGGCGCATACAATGAGATGAGCCCCTGAGAGTCGGGCTTCTATGTTAAGTGGTCCTGCACACCTGTTGCTAATCCATGCTAGAAAACAGAATGGATAACGAGCTTTTGCACTTCAGACATGCTGACTCATTGTACCAAAAACACAGATGTTACCAGTATATTAACAATGCACTCCATATTATTCTCAGTGAGCCCACACTGTGAATAACCACTACACCATTAAGCTAAAGCAGTCAAATGGAGCCTTAACCATAAAATAACATTAAAATTGCCACTTTGGCAATTTTTAAAAAAGGGGGGAAATATTTAAGATCAGTTATCTGTGTTTAGAAAAAAAGATCTGACTGTTTATCCTTGATTCAATTTAGCTTTAATTTAAGGTTTCAACAGCGTAAGGCGACTCAAAAAAACCATTTCCCCCGCGTTGCCAACTTCTGTGAAAATTGTGGCGCTTTGCTAAACTTACTATGTTCTTTCCATGCTGTGATCAGCTGCTAGTTGTGGCTTTAACCAAAAGACCAGCTTTACAAAAGATGGGAAATTACTTTGAAATGACATCAAAAGGACACAGGCTGCTTAATCCAACATAGGACCTGTTGATTCTGTGATAAGAGCATGAGGCAATACCCCCATGACCTGCCTTATCTCACAGCAGCAACTCGTTTCTGGAGGGGGAAATAAAAACTGCAATCAGATGAATCAGATAGAGGTTTCCTGAATCCACAATTTCATCATGAATTTGATGACTTCAACCTGACTACAGCTGTGATGAGACTTAAAACTGAAAAAAAAAAAAAAAAAAAAAAAAAAAAAAAAAAACACCCTCTGATATATGATACAGACAGGCACATACACTAGCAAAAAAAAAAAGTTAGCATTTTTTTTTACAGCTTGCAGGGTTTTAAAAGCAAAAAGCAATGCTATTTGGTGAACTTTACTGTCCTTTAGCACCACAGCTGGAATCATCTGTGGCAGATGACGGCTGCAAATCATGCAGCTGCTCACTCTTGCACCCGACCACGGCATTAAATAGACCAAAGGGGGCTTTCCCATTCAATTCAAATGACACTGAGCGCTGCATACCATCCATGTGATCTCAGGCTGCGGTGATTACATCATGCAAGTGTGGTTTTTGAAGGATTGACTCCTAATCTGGTGAGGAGAACTTCCTGCCTCACTGACCACGGAGTCTGTTGTTGTGTGTACATTTTTCTATGTGTGTCCACTCAACATTGCATTTCGAACATGTGCTTCCTTTTTCCACAAACTGGTCATGAAAATTGAAACTAAATTAGAAACCAATTCATCAAATGCTTTTATAGAGATTTAATAAGATAGCTTTAAGAGAGCTAGAGAAAGCCAAGGCAAAAATAATTTATTTCAGTGTTTGCTTGAATTATAATAAACATCTGTATCATACAAATACTCTAAAGATTTCCTATAGACCTCAGTCACATAGGATTAGAGACTGGTTGGTGATCCCCTAGCAGTCACCAGTTGCAAGGGAAAAATGTGCATTCCCCAACCAGCTGGCGAGTTGCTGGAAGCGAGTACTGAAGCTTGCAAAAGTGCAACGCAAACCAGAAACACCGACCGTTTGACCTCAGAGTAAAAGTCCCGCTTCACTGCTGCAACCAACAATTTCAAAAGGTACAATTTTTACATTTACTTTGTTCTCTTTTTCCAGTTTGCATCCCACTTGTTTGTAGAAAGTGTTCACAGACAAAAACAGTGTCTTCCATGTAAACTACTGGCAAATGGATAAAGGAGGACTTTGTTCCAGCACCCTCTTTGCAACCAACTTCACCCAGTAACAGTCAGCATCCACTTGCCAGCCGGTCAGGGAGTACACATTTGACCAGCTGTTCCCACGGGATCTGGTCTCTAACTGGTCTCTAGGCCTGTAACTAAGGCCTTCGAAACTAGAGCTCAAACTCGCAGACATGTCTGTCATCCATTTGTGGCAGACAATGGCAGTATTGACTGGTTCAATATGCTAATACCAATGAAAATATACTACACTGTCAGAGGTTATGAAAACTATGATAGAGAGGAGGCAAAAATTACAACTTCAATAATCTTAGCATCCCTTCTGAAATCTGTTGTAACATTTTAACACTTTAACTTCTAAGTGGAAAATCTTTTTTAGGTAAGGAAAGCGCAAAAAGTAGACCTATTCACATAACCGCAACAGTGTGACACAAGCAGCGACACACAGTCCCCACTCATTCTGCTCTAGTTATGGCTCGGCAGATGACACTCTGCTGCTATTTATAGAACAGAAAGGGAAAAAAATGAGGGGAAAAAAATCCCATCTCCTCCTTCTCTTTGCTCCCCCCTCTGTCTCCATCGCTCTCGTCTTTTCCCCCCTCACAGGCTTTAGTTAAGGTCGTGGAGGATGGAGAGACAAAAAGAGACAGAACCAGACAATGAGAGACGATGCCAGAGACAGAGAGACACCCAAAATGGGAGAGAGAGAGAGAGAGAGAGAGAGAGGCAGAGGAGAGAAAAAAAAGCAGTGTGACAAACACAGACACAGGCAGTGTGTGATTGTACAACGCTTTGCTCCTTTTGTCTCACTGTTCTTAAATTCTATTTCCAGAAGCAAATGAACTCGTTAAACCCAAATCAAGCTTTTAATCCTGTGCATCAACTGGGATTACTTGCACTCCGTTATTATTTTCTGATCATCAGTACTGTGCAAAACTCTTGAGCCCCCTTTGATTTCTTAATATTTTGCAAAGAAAAAGGGGTAACAGGTGCAGTGATTTATTGAAATGTGCAAAAATATGTAAAAACAGAGCTTAAACAATTCTAAAAAGCTTGAAAGTCAATATTTGGTATGACCATCTATATTCTTCAGTCCATCCTAAAATCTCTTAAGGTCTTAGTATAATTTAGGTGGTGTTCAGGAATAGTTCTCCAGGCTTCTTGTACAATATTCACAGCTCTTCTTTGGATGTTGAGTGCTTCTTGTTCCATTCTCTGTCAAAATGATCGCACACTGCTTCATTAACATTGAGGTCCAGGCTCTGGGGACACCAGTGATGACCGATAATGTCCCATTGAGTGCTCTTCAATCCAGAAATGCTTTCGGGATCATAGTCATGCTGAAAAATTAAGCGGTGGTGTTGAATGGTGAATCAAAATCTGATGACCAAGCTGAGTGAAATGCAGCCCCAAACCATGACAGAGCCTCCACCGTGTTTTACAGTTGGGTGTCGACACTCGCTGTTGTACCTCCCTCTTGCTCTGGACCTGTTGCCACTGATTTTCAGTCCAGTTGTTCTGCAGTTTGGCACACCTCAGCCTTTTCTCCATGTTTCCCTAATTAAGAAATAGGGAATTCTTGACAGCCAACCAGCCACAAAGATTTCTTATGACTGACTGAGATCATGTTCATGTACTGTAGATTTATTGCGGAGGGTTTTTTTGTCCTCTACTTTTCCAGTTTCTTTAAATGTTTTAAGGACAAACTCACAGCATGTTGAAATAGGCTAGGTTTGATCTGCCAGCTCTTTGGGAATCACCTTGTTGGTGCAAAAACATTATTTTAAAATGGGAACAAATTATGTCTTTATGAGACGGGCTGCTAGTAACAAAGACCAGACAAAGAAAAAAAATGTCAGGTATAAGGACTGGACTGAAAATGGGTGAAAAAGCAGCCAGTGTCAGAAAATCAGAGGAACTATTGCTGAAGACCACCGCACAATACAAGAAATTCTGTCTAATGTAAAGAAATGAGGGCTTTACACAGCACTGTATGTACTCTATTGTTTCATTGACTTTTGATATCTGAAAAGTAAAACCATATGGAGCAGAGATTCAGGAACCAAAGATATTCCAACACACCCACATTTATTTGGGGTTTGTGGGGGAGGGAGGGGTGTCATATTTTAAAGCACACCCCCCACACACTATTTCACTAAGGAATGACATCTTATCAATGGAATGCGGGGAATTTGGGAGGGATACAATGAACCCAGAGGGCTGCCCCCTCCTCAAACTCAAACACACACACACACACACACACACACACACACACAATAAAAGGTGAACACAAAGACAGAAACAGTAGCTCCTCTGCAAAAACAGACTGAGCATTGCACACGCAGCAGAACAGTCTGTGCATTGTCAGGGCACAGACAAAAGCAAAAGCAGACTAAACACAAATATAAAGCAAAGACACACACAAACAGGTTCACACGCACACACACGGTGATGTGTGTCCCAGGTCACTTTACGCTGGTGCAGACGACAGGCAGCTTAGAGTCGAGATCTTTTTTAGACTCAGGTCAGGATGCACACACTTACGCAATCACCTGTACCAATTTCTTATGGCATGTACGGGTCTATTGAGCGGGCAGTCAACCTTGTCGCCAACGGTCGATCGCTTTGTGTTTTTCAATAAGAGGATTAAATTAATAATAATAATAATAGTTTAATAAATCATGTAATAACTATCTGATTATAACTGAATTCCCCAACAGCTGTCCACCAAAGCTCAGCAGAATCTAATCTATACCATACCATGCTGAGAAAGGGTGTCTGATGTCAGGTCAAATATATATCCATCCATCCAAACAGTCTTGAGACTGTAGATACAAAAAGCAACGGGAGGCATTTAAATGAAGTTATTTATTCTTATAGGCCGAAATCATAAATCACAAATCTTCAGGCTCTTGCTTCATATGAGAAAAAAAGTCCATTAGAAATGACTCACTGGTATCAACACAAATGCAATAAATTATGCATGTAGTGAGTAGATGAAAAACTGAAAAGAAGTGAAATGGAGATACATCAAGAGATGACTTTTTGTGCATTCTACTAATACTGACTGATGACTGTGTTTTCCAAATAGTCTTCATATATCACCAGAAGTAAAATCTTTTTTTAAAGTGTTTTTTTCCTTTATTCCAGTGGTGATAACGCCCTATCATTCAAGTGCCAAAGGCTTCATTTCAGCCAGAGACTCCTGACATTTTGTAGGCAACAAGACAGATTTGTTTAATTCATAAGCACACACTGAATTTCTACCAGATGACTAGATAAAAGTTAGTATTCATGCTGCTATTAAACAGCCTGTTTAATAGCAACATTTTTGTCTTTCCTTCTGTCCCCAGACTAGTTTCAGAAACTGTCCACCTGATCCCAGATTTATCACTTGAGGCTCAAAACAACGTGATCCAATCCTCTGCTTCTGATCTGCAGCTGTCAGCCAATCGCAGCTTTGGATTTAGCAGGAAGCGATTGTTCGCATAATATCAGCATTGTTAGGGCCGTCTGGGCAGGAAAAATAAGAAAGGGGAAAACCAAAACGCTTTTCTTCACTAATCAGACGTACACACACTCGCATTTACGCTCGTCAGTGTGTGTGTGTGTGTGTGTGTGTGTGTGTGTGTGTGTGTGTGTGTGTATACAGGCCTGTAAACACACATACTTTGGCTAAACCCTTTTTTTTGGACTATCTGCAACATCTAACAGATGAGAGATGTCTTTGAAAAAATCATCTTCAAATTTGTGATTACACATAGATCAATTATGGGCTGGATGAGTAAGCAATGTTAAAGGGTTGACACATGAAGGAAAGATTGATACCAGGCAGAGAGGAGTGGGATTAGGACAGCATGAGCAGGAGTGGTTGGAGATAAAAGAAAGAAAGAGTCAATCTAATCATAGAGCAACGACGCTTGGCTAAAAGGGGGGAAAAAACCAAGAACGTGTGAGAGGGAATAGAAAAACATGTCTCACTGTGCAAGTCATCTAACATCTGCCTGATGCATTTACTGTTCCCAACTAACCCCAATATACTTACACACACACACACACACACACACACACACACTGTAAGCACAGTCTTTCTGTGAGCCTACAGTACACACATACATACAACCTGCTTCTAATTAAACCATACTATAATCACTAAACACACATACACACGCATTGTGTTTCACTCAGTGTGACATAACCACGGACACACACCCATTTGAGCAGTTGCTAAAGCTCTCAGATCCTTTCATTTTACAGAATGACTTTATTTAGAAGAGATTACCAAACACTTGAGCATCGTCTCCCTGTGTACACACACACACACACACACACACACGCTGAAAGTCTGCTCACTAATACACTTGCTTCTCATTTTTTCTAAATAAACAGACTGCGAGGGAGAAAGGTCAGTAATTCTGAGCGCACAGTCAATGTGACTGTTTCGCATAACTAAACTGTTAGCACACGTATCCGGGTCTTTAAAGCTTTCCAGTGAGATTTATGTTTGTGTGATAAAATGCTTCACTCCCACGCTTGGAAGGTCTCTGTTTTAGTGACCTTCCGCGTGCACTATCTGACTCCCCGCTCCTTGCTGATAACACAACATGACCTGAAATCCAGGCCAAGTGACACTTCAACCCTCCACTGAAATCAATACTAATGAAAGGCAGCGCAGCCTGACCGCACCGCTCTACATTATGTGAAACTGGTGTACACGCTCGCTCATTAACCGGAAGTTAATGTGTGTGGTAATGGAGACAGTATGAGGAAGTGCCAGCTTGTGCCTCTCTTCCTCTGCCTCTCACAGCTGGTTACTGACATATGACTGCGCCGGGGGATGGATGGAGGCAAGGCAAAAACAAAGCAAGAGGAAGACAGAGTCATGCAATGAGGATGAGTAACAAAATGATTCAAAGTGAGATTTCCTCTATGTCCACCCTCTATCATTCCCAGGTTATCTGACATCAGAGCTAAATAACTTTATCAGCTTAGGCATTTTTCCCACTTTTTCCCTTATAAAGCCAGCTGGCTGGGCTTTGGAGCTGTTGCATATCTGAAACACTGTATATAAAAGATGGCCACTGCAATTTTACCTCCTTTTATTTCTGGAGCTCGTATTCTGAAGCCTCAAAGTTAGCATTTTTGGTCGCTGCCATCTTGTTTTTTTGAAGCAACCATATTTGAACCAGAGAGCATTTGCTAACTTTTTAGCTGATGCTAGCAAGCTTGGTTAAAAGAATGCATTTATAGACTGTAAAAATGCAACACACAGACAGATACCTACTACCGTAATTGTCGGGCTATAAGCCGCTACTTTTTGCACAAGCTTTGAACCCTGCGGCTTTTAGTCAGGTGCGGCTTTTCTATGGATTTTCCATGATTTTTGTGATATCGTAAGACGATTTGTTTTGTTTGTTCCGCTGTTGTACGGCACTACGTTGCCTGGCGGAAGGATCGGGGTTCAAGAGTGGTATGTTAGTCACATGTCCGTCCGCCGTACGAAGTAGCGCGAAAAACAAACTTCAAAGTAGCGCTACGCATTCAGCAGGAGGCGTGGATGACGAGCGGCGATAAACTTGCGAAAAGCAAGTTATGCCCAACTCCACCGGTGGATTCTGACAGCGTGGAAAAGTGCGAAAACATCCACGATCACCAACGGATTTTGAAGGGCTGGACTGCTGCATGATGGAGAGGAGGACACCGCCACGGCCCTTCTGAGGGTGTTCGACTCTGACACTGACAACGAGGATTTCTTTGGTTTTGAAAGTGACAACGAAGGAGAGAAGCGGAGAGTGGATGACGAAGCCATCCTGAGCCTGTTCGTTTCCGACACTGGAGAAGAGGACTTTGGTGGTTTTAGAGCGCAGGAAGAAGAGAAAGATGGTGAATGACTGACTTTTCTTCTTGTTAAAGCCGTGTCACTGCACCTGAGCCTAAAAGGTAGTCCGAATCTATTTTTCTGGTGTGCTGTAGGTTACTGTTATGTACTACATGTGCAAATATGTACCCATAACTTGTTTTTCAAAATATTAATAAAAGGGGTGTGTCTCCAAACAGCCATCTCTTTCCTGACAATTCCCTTTGTGCATATTCTCTTACATATGATAAGTCAACATTGAAACACCTGCGGCTTTTAGTCAGGTGCGGCTAATGTATGTACAAAACAGGATTTTCCCCTGATTTTAGCTTGTGCGGCTAATATTCAGGTGCGCTTTGTAGTCCGGGAAATACGGTACTTGAAAAAGCAGAGACTCCTAAATGTGTCCTTGGTTTAATCACCAACACTGCAGGTGGTAAACTCTCAAACATAGCCAAAATATAGCCTGACGATTTATCAGTGGGCCAATATTATCAGCCAAGAGACATTTTCTGTCTATGACTATTACCTATTAGCATCAGCATTTGCAATAACTAATACATTAAAATCTAAAAAGTAAAGAAGCGACTGGAAAACCACCGTTTAGCAATGTTATGCGTCTTGCTGTTGCAGTTTTTCCACCAGAGGACACTCTTCAAAATCCCTGAATGCAAAACACATATTTTAACAACGTAAGTACAACCAGCAACTGATCAGGGCAGAGTCGAGCATGGCATAAACACGTAAATGTTTCGGGACGATGTCTGTTTATGTTTTTATTTCTCAAAAAAAAAAAAAAAAAAAAAAAATCAGCCTGTTAAATCACAAAATATCAGTATCCAGAGCCGTCATACTGGTCAGGCCCTAGACAATAGGTCCACTTCAGTGAGTCACCTCAGCGGCTACGCCTGTTAATCAGAAATGCCACTCCCTTAATTTCAAGCTATAAAATTATCCAAATAGAATTTATATAACATATATTGTTCTCAAGTGGAAAATTAGCTATGAAGACCAAACCCAGTACTTGTACCTAGCTATAAATATGTTCATTTCATAGCTGGAATTGAGCATTTTAAAGAAGTCTGGGAATTGACTTGCTTTTAGGGCCAGCTTCAAATGGCCTTTCCAAGAACTGATATTTGACGCACGTCCTCATACTACATTTTTCAGTCACAGAGATTGCTGCTCCAGCTGATTTTGTTGCTATTACGTAAAAGTGTGCGTCAGGTTTTCACCTACTGTAACACAGGATACTAAAGTTCTCTTGTATGTGCTGCATTCCTGCAGTTTACAAGGCAAAAAAAAAAATTGTTTGATCACAGTGACTGCTATAGATTCCAAAGTGGAAACACAACATGCACCTGTTTTACAATAAGATTTAGTAAAGAATAAGAGATTCATGAGTCGTGATATCATGACCATTAGCGGCTGATAAACACACAACCACAGGTGTGGTTTTAGGGAGGCTGGTGGTGATTTTCCACCCTGATTGTTACGCAGAAAGTGCTGCAGAAAGGTGGCTCTTAAAGAACTTAGACATCCATCTATCACAACAAAAACACAGGAAACATCCAGCAAGTTTCCATAATTAAACAGTCGAGCTCGTCTGCAGCCTAGCCAAATGAATAAGTTAGCAATCCCCAGAAGCATGCTGCAGTATGAGCTCACACCAGTACAGCCCAACTGCATGCACACAAAAACTCATGCAGAGCACAGACCAAACCTAACAGGCACATAAGCACTACTTTAATGCTAATAAGGAAAGGGAACTGTGTAAAGAGTCCGTAGCTGGTGTTTAAAACATTTATAAGAACACACTTGAAGTGAACCCACACTTTCTATCCCTTTATAATGTGTGTCTGTCCAATGCTGACTACTACAGTAACTCCAGAATCAATCAGCAGGGAGAAGCAGCCTCTGCTCAAGGCCTTGACACTGCTGCGGTTTGCTGTTTTGTCAGAGAAATATGAACCTTTGGAAAATCTAACCGCTACACCTCTGCTCTGCCGCCCTGAAGTTATCTAAGGATATTTTATCACGCTGTAAAATACTTATGCTCTGTCTGATACATCATCAACTGAAAATATTTGCATGGAATAGTTTCCGAGAGCATCATGTGACCTTCGAAACGGTCCAATCAGGATTTCTGATTCGAGTTTGAAATAGGTCAAAATATTTGTTGGACAAGGTTTTTTTCATTTAATAAAAAATAAATCCTGGCAGTTGCTTGTGTAGGTGAAGCCTAGCAATGTTCATAAAGATAGGGAGAACGCACTGTTAGTGAAACTGCTTTGCAGACATAATACTTTTTAAATGCCCGATGTCCTCTTCGCTCTGTCCTTTTACCTGCACATGGAAGTATTTCAGACCAACACCAGATTAAAATGGGTCAACAATAGTGCTCTGCCGTGCTAAAATCGGACACCTTGAAGCATATGTTGTTAGCCTCATTTTGTCAATGTCATGATAGTTCTGCTAATAAAAATCATGCAAGCGTGAATTTGTAATACAAAATAATGATATGAGAGATGTCAACAAACTGATGCGTAATCTCCATTTCTGCAAAAGCTGCCTGGACTCAGCAACTAGTCTCTATCTTAAGGCATTGATTGAATAACCATTTTTAAAGGACAGTTGCAAAGCCCCAAAGCATGCGTGTGTGTGTCTGTGTGGGAAGGGGGCTAATCCGCCTTGTGGTGCTGTTGAAGGTCTTTGAGAGTCTATGGTGCCCGAGCCTGAGGTCACACACCCTCTTCTCTCTTCAATTCATCCTCCGTTTCTATGTTCCTCTCCCCCTTCTTGATCATCCTCTCCTTTCATTTCCTTTGTCTTTTCTCTCCCACTATTTCCCCTCCTTCCTCCCCCGTGTTTTCAGTTTCTCCAGCTTCTCACAGGGGTCCCTCCACAATCACCTTCCACTTACTCAAACTCGACCCCCATTCGTCTAGCATCCCCTCCCCCACTCCCGTCTTCCAACCCACTTCCCTCCAAAAGTTCTCCAACTCCACCTATCAATCTTTCTGTTTAATATTTTTAAACCGCCTGTGCGCTCAACACCCTCTATCAGTTTGGTAGAGTACACTGCTTCGGTGGTCGAATGCTGAACCGGCTCTTCAAGATCCCTTGTGAAAGATCAGGCTGAACTTTGACTCGTACCCCTCCTCCCACCCTCAGCCTCTGGTCTTTCATACAACCCGTTTCTCTCTTCCGCTTATCCAGTTCGGGGTCATGGGCGGGGGGCTGGAAACTATCCCAGTTGCCATAGGGCGAGAGGCGGGGTACGTCCTGAACAGGTCGCGAGTCTATCACAGGGCTAACACAAAGACACAGGCCACCAATCGTGCTCACATTCACACCTACGACCAATTTGTAAAGTGTAGGGTTAGGAAAAGTAACAGCCAAATGTTCAACTTCTAACGAGCTGATAGCCATGGCTTATATTCATTAATAACAGTCGGCGTTCAAGTGAACAAGGTCAAGTGTGACTCTCCGGCTGGTGTATTTATAAGATGCTTTCTCTTCATGCTTTAAGAAGGAAATAAACTCGATGATCTCTCGCTGCGTCTGCTGTTTCCTCCTGCGTGGAGAGCTGCATATATGTAGCCGCTCTGTCCTGTCTGTGCCTTCACAATCAGCATCATAGCGGGTGATGCATAAATTAAGTGCAACATTAAATTGCAAGAAATCCGGCCGCTCCTAGGTCATAGCTGCCGGGTCTAGTTCATGAGTCACTGAGATACAAACAAAGTCCAAAACTTACAATTAGTTTTCTTACCAAGACTACATGAGCTTATTATGATCTGTAGCTTTAAGTAACCCAAGTTCAAACTGATCACAAGAATTCCTTTCATTCCAGGACGCCTACAGGAGCCTCTTCTTTCCCATCCATCTTCCAACAGACACTCTGATAAGGCACCTTAGCTACTGGATGACCTTCTTCCTCTCCACCCCCCTCTAGCTATTCATCAAACGCTTAAGCAAAGTACCAGCTCCATCTCCCTTCTCATCTCCCGTTCTGCTTCCATGTAACTACAAATTTCTCTGGACACAAATATGATCCTGTTTTGGGATCCAAAGCCAGGAATTTGAAAGACACACACCTTCAACTCTTAAGCAAGCAAACACAAACACACACGTGCATCGCACTAACATATGCATACTGCAGTGACAAGTGGGTGCGGATGGCAAGGGGGACATACTCACGTCACACAGAGATATTTCCACGCTAAAAACTGACAAGTTCCAGATGATGCCAACTCCCACAGATCTCCAGTTGCCATGCCCACCCAGTGAGTGAATGTGATTGGTTCTAGTGTGTGTGTGTCTGCATGTGTGTATGTGTGCGTGTAATTCTACTCCCACCTTTCTGCCACATGTCAGCAGTTGCTCAGTCACAGACACACAGTGATACCAGATTACAGCCTCTTATGTAGAAGAGTACTTGCCTTTGCATGCATATAACTCAATCACCACAGTCCTTCAATACTCTTATATAACACACGCACGGAATATAATGCATGAACGACATTTTGCATTCCAGTAATTCAGGATATATATTACATAAATGTCAGCAAGTTTATTCTGATCATTTAGCAAACTAACCAAGCAATAGTTTTAAAAATCCAATCTCAACTCAGAGACGGAGACCTCCAAGACACAAAGAACTGTCAAGAATCCCCAAGTTTCTCCGTTTCGACAAGTAGTAGAGTTAGAGACGGCGATAAAGACAAGCATGTGTGACAGAAAAAGCTCAACAAAGGCTAGACGTTTGTTTTCCGATAAACACACCGCCGTTTCCTAGATGCAGGGCATCAGGCAAAGCTGATTTTAGCTCCTGGGATTCAGGAAGACTCGTGGAGCATCTTGTGATGGAGATGACAGAAAAACAAGCACATGCTTCCCACAGGAAATAAGCACACGCTGAGAAACATAAATACCAGCGGTTTAGCAGAGAAAACATTCAACTGCACAGTGTGACCTCAGTCTTTTTAAGGTTCTATAAAATTAAAAAAAAAATCAGTATCCATGCCTTATATCAGTGTTAAATGTCTAAATATGACAAACACTTTGCAGAAAAACATGAAATATACATTTATAAGCCGAAAAAGTTGTTTTTGTGGCACAGTATAAAATGCTTCATCACAGCAAGCAGTTCCACGTGAGTCCATGTCACTGTTTTCCTCCTCCGCTGAAACCTCGGCTCAGTCAGTGTGCTAAACGTCATATGACCGCCCGAGACTGTTGTTCTACATCTCCAACTGCTCACCGCACCTCCGTCTCTCTGCCTGCTCATCGACAAGAAGTGAAAGCTGAAAGACTTTGTCCTTTTCCTTCGATGCTGCACAACCTTTCACCAACCGATACACTTTTTGCCTACACGTCTCCTGTTCACACCTCGCCCCGTGACAGACAAATACTCAATAAAGAAGTTGCATCAGTGCACCACAATGAAGCAACAGCATCCTGTGGTGCGCTGCAATCCATCCTGTCAAAAGTTGGCCAGACTGCAGGAAAAATGCAATAGTTTTATGTGTCTACTTTGAATACTTTTCAAATGTTGAGACAGGATACCGCATCTCTGATACTGCAGATATCATGCAGGTGTCATTATCTGATTTGACACCGTCATCAGGAAGTCGACCCCACTTGCATTTTGGCCTATATTGCTTAGTATCCTCTTCCGCTTTCATTTATACATGTGGTGGTGGTGATGTGACGCACCACAGCATCCGCTCACTCGCAGCTGAAAGTCAACCGTCACTACCAGAGACCCACGACACACGTATAATGAAAATACACATGCATGAGTAAGAGAAAACGAAGAGCCTGAGCTCCAGCTTGACACTTTGTTCCATCTGTGATGCAGTGCCCCAGTAAACACTGAATAACATTTTAAGCCATTTTCACACGCGAACTTTGGAAGATTGTCCAGGTTACTGCACTGGTATATCTTAATATATCTAATAATATAAAACTATATAACTGTGATGTCTTAAAATGGTAAATGAACTGGTACTTATATAGTGCATTTCTACTCAATTCGAGCAATCATAGCACTTTCTTACTACAATCCTCATTCATACACAAGAGACATACAAGTGCTTTTAAACACTTGTTTTCTATCCTACGTTCTGTAGAAATCCACTGTCAGAGGTGCACATGAGAACGTATATGTCCCACCTAGTCAATACAGAGATTTTAATCTTTAAACTGTCATCTCCCTAGTGCAAAGTGTTTCTTGCTGCCTCTATTTAGACAGATCCGTTGCCAAGCAGAATACTTCTAGTAGTTCTAATCGCAGACCCTAGCAATACTCTCTGTGTTCATGCAGTTACAATCCAAAGGATGCATCCAGGGCAACTTAGGGTTCAGCATCTTGTCCAAGGATACTTGGACATCCAACCTGGAGGACCAAAGGGTCGAACCGCCGGTTTAAAAACCGGCAGATCTCTGATCTGACTACAGTAGGTGGGACATTTGCGTTCTCATGTGCACCTCTGACAGGTGATGTCTACAGAAGTCAGAGTTGCAGCTGATGAGAGACAATAGCTTTAGAACAATACAACTTTGGCCTAAGGAGGTGCTAAATGTCCAGGCCAGCACTATAAAATTTTTTATAACCAGTCAGCTAAATAATTTCAAGCAGTGCAGTCCCTTGAGTGACAGCTCGTGCTGCATTAAATCAGTCCAAGAAGCAGTGGATTTTTAACGACTGACTTACAGTTAGAATCCATTATTCATGAAAACAATTACTGGAGGATCTTCATTACGTCTTCTGCTGCTTGGGCTACAAATACTATGACCACTGTGATAACAGCGTACCTCAACACTCAGATCCACATGCAGTGAAACTTAAACTAAAAACCACACAAGCAGAAAATGTGCGCTCAAACTCACAGCAAATGTCCATTTACCAAAGTCACAGTCGCTGCCTTAAATAGCACACGGACCTCTGATGGATTTTGTTGTAAACAGTTCCCATTTAATCCGCACTGGTACATCAGTCCCAGTCAGACTGATCTCCTTTCGTGCACAATTACACAGAAAGTCTCTGCCTAAACAGGAAGACTATATCTTCCTGTCAAGGTAATAAGCAAGAGGCACAAATAGAAAGGGTAAAATTCAGCACCTGGATGGCAACTTTTTGAGACTTTGGCAAATAAACAGGAAATGACAGCACAGTTTTAACAGCGTAACCTTACCTGTAGCTCACACCATGCCACTTCCACTGTTGTCTCAGTGTCCAAACCCTTGTAGACAGTCTTAAAAGACCCTCTCCCGATCTCAATGTCAAACTTCAGGAAGCGTCCATCTGGTGAAGTTCCTACAGCTTTTGTTTCAGCCTCCTCTATGTCCTCTTGCTCCCGTTCCCTCTGCTCTGCCCGTGCTTTCGCGAGCCCCTTCTCCTCCTCCGTCTCCCTGTCTTTCTCCTCGGTTGGACTACTGATGCTTCCCTCATACACATTTCCTACTGCTTTTCCATCTTTGGCCACCTGTTCCTGAAGCCCTCTGGGACGCAATACGATGTCAGGCTGTTTGGCTACTGTTTTATTGGCAACATCCAATACTGTCGAGCTGGGCTCTGTTACTGCCCCATCTGCACTATGTTCAACACTGCTACTGGTAGGAACAGCAATCGTGCACACATCCAAATCTCCCTCGGCATTTTGTAGATCCCCCTCTTCGACTGCCCCACCATGCCCAAATGAAGGCTGAAGGGTACTGCTCTGCAGATAGGAACCTCTTTGGGACTCCTCACCTTCATAATCCTGTCCTCCAAGGTTTAAAAGCTGCGGAGAGAAGATGATGGGAGTCCCTTCACAGTCTGGGGGTGATGTGAGTAACACAGCTGCTTTGCTGGGCAGATCCAAAGCTGTGGCATTCGAGTCACAAATGACACTCCGGCGGAAGAAACGGTGCTCGGCCGTTTTAGAGTCTCTATCCATTGTGTGGCGCCGACGTTGGACCTCCGGCTCTCCAAGAAGCTTCTCCACGACATGCGTGTCTGAACTGGCAGAGCCGTTCACATTCTTGTGGGGGGTCTGGGGTGATGGGCAGGGGGACGGAGAAGAAACGGGGGGAAGAGGAGCAATGAATTTCACTGCTTTGCTGCTGCTATTTTCTTCAGACATTCTTTCAAAAAAAAAGCTCAAACTGTAAAAGAGCAAATCTTTATGTAAAGACTTTTATGTAACTTATTCCTGTAAACTCTGAGCGCAGATCTCAACCTCCTAGTTCATTAACCTTTGATCAAACCGCAAGAAAAGGAAAGTTAATGTGCAATAGAACAAAAAACAAAATCGACTGAATGCAGCAATCCTTGATGTCTTTTGTATTTTTTGCTTTCCTCTTTGCAATGTTTTAAATTAACAACCCACAGTTTCTACAAGGCCCTTTCGTGGAGGGCTCAGGGAAGCCCCAGGTGAGTGGAAGGGGCTTTCTCTTAAAAACTGGGGAGGGAAGGGATGAAAGGCAGTCAACAGAGGAGGGGTGCAAGCACTGCAGTGAGACGATAACCGTCAAATCAACACGTAACTCCATCCTGCTGCCAACAACCAGACTGGGATGACCGCAACATGGAATGACTGGAGATCGATTAGACCAGTATGGCCTCTTAAAAGATGACAGAAGATGCCTGGACTCCAAAGTTTGATTTTTAGGTCTGGGGATGTCTCTGTAAGACCAGGCTGAAGCCTCCTCAGCTGCCTGAACTTCCAAGAGAGGTTGCTGGCCTCTATTGTAAGGCCAGATTGATGGCTAGGTAGGCCTAGGCCTGGCCTAGCCTGGCCCAGCTTGGTCTGCTTCTGTCCTTGTCCCTGGAAATAAAAAGAGAAAACTATGAAGTGAAACTGTTTTATTTATAGGTATGAGTATACATGTCAGAATTCAACATACCTGGCTGCCTGCCAAAGTAGCTGATAAGAACACACAAGCCGTCAGATATTTTTTAATTGCATTTTATTGCAGGAATTTGAAAGCAATTTCAAAACCTTGACTTTTTTCTCTCCTTTCTTAAACCGGGACTATCCGGCTGATTTCTATCTGGATATCTTTTTATTCTCTGACTCAGACAGGAGTCCAAAAAATCCTCATCCGTGTAGCAACTTTGCGCGACTAAAATTATCATCATTTAACTTATAGTAGACCTTTGCACACCCTTTAATTCATCATGTCTGACACAAGCCATCGAAGCTCATCTTTTGTTTCCAAGGTCACCCACACTCTGTGCTCTATGGAAACTGTGGGCCAGATATCTAACAGCGACACCTCAGGTCCCAAAGACCAAGTCAACAGAGGACAAGCGATGGGCGTACTAGACTGGACTGACAACGTCAGAAGAGGAAACAAGGCAGCCAAATGGTGCCGTAGGCTTGGGCACACTGTAATCTGTATTATTCCCAGGCAAGAAAGTAAAGATGAGTCACTTATTTTGTTATTGTTCTTGTTATGAACTGCCTGGTTAATAAAATGAGAGCGAATAAAGAACTGGGTTTGAACTGGTGAGTGAATGTTCACGGTACTTCACCCACTGTCAGGAGTCATTAGTTCAGAAAAGACTTAAAACACTCGGTCAGGCTTTGGTTTGATATTTTTTCAGTGAAATAAATTTGCCTTTGCTCAGCACAATTTTTTTTTAAATCTCTAATTTAACCATGTTAACCAGATGGAGATCTGCATCCCACACCAGTCTCTCCCTCCCAGCTGCCCCTCCATAGTTAAAGCTGTGATGTAGCAGAGACTGTGCCTAATTGCTCCATGTTCCAAATTTAGCCCAAGTCAGCACAGCCTGACTGACCCCGAGGTTAGACTGCTCGGTAGCAATTCAGCAGATTAACATGAGAGATGAGGGGCACTCAGTGACACAGACAGAACTACTTCACAGAAATGCATATCTGAGGACAGTGCACAATATATTACTATGCATTTTGTGTTAGAGGAAATGTAATAACTAATTACTACGTTCAGAACTTGCAAGTCGGCTCGCATAACGTCCTACAGACGCCTTCTACTCGGTGATCACAGTGGCACCGGCTCAGAGAACGAGCAGCTGCTTTCATGTGTGATGTTAGAAACAATTCACTGTAAATGTATTCAAGCTTCAAAACAAACCAAAGCAAGTTTTCACAAGTTTGACACTGATGTGCAAAGAAGAACGCAGAGGATGGTCCCAGTTTGTGGCCATTAAATTTACATATGCGCTATTCTTCAGAAGACATTTTTAAGCCACAATTGTGTTTCATTTAGTCCCAGAAACTATTTTTTATCATCTCAATTTAGGGAAACGGTTAAAAGACAACCGCTGAGAAGGTTATAGTACGGATGCACCTGAAAGCTATGACCTTACTGCTTATTTGAACCCTTTCTAATATTGAAATCTGCACCGTACACCTATGTTTGGTGCTCCATTACATGCATAACGACACAAATCTTTAAGCAAATGTTTAAATTTCCATGAAATAATACCACAGATTATTAAGCCTTACACACATTCTGCCCTAAGAGAAGCCCTTTACTCAGACGAGTTAGGTTCCAGTCTGGGAGCGAATGAAACGATCTTTGAAAGTGTAGCACCTCTGTTGGACAGCTGTCTGAAACGATGGCTGCACTGATACTGTTGTGACAATTAACTCAAAATATGAATTACTGCTGGTAGGAAAAAACGAACATGAAGTTGTGCCTATGTCAAGAAGCTCCTATCAGCTATGTTACAACAGATGCCCTTCCTGATACAACCCCAAAGGAATTTGTGTCTCCTCCCAAGACTGGACTGGGGACTGAATGTGTAACCCACTACACGATGGAGTCACTGCAGGTGTGTCTATAGATCACTGCTGTGATTTCATAACAGCTGACGGAAGCATTAATAAAGACTTTTAACAGTCAGAAAAAGGTCAATACAGTCAGACTTAAACTTCAGTGTTTGCAATAAGTACTGTGGATTACTGCATCACTGGTGTCCCCCAAGTACCAATTTGAAGTGTCCCTTTAATAACCCGATGCTTTTATATTTGCGTTTCTATTGCACCACTGCTAAAAAAAAATGTGTAAAGTATGTATACAATGTTAATTTATATTCAATATAAGCAAATCTGGTCTAATAGGAAGAAGATTTCTTTTTAACTTTGAAATTACAAGCTCAGGTTAAAAAAAATGCCTCAAAGAAGGCGCAACAAGAAAGATTATTACTTCTTCTTATTAAATGAGTGTCAGCTTGTTGAGAAAACATGTCATATCGTGGCTAAGACATCCATGGGCCCTAAAACGGACTGATTCCTGGTCCACGAGCCACATGTTTGATACCACTTGCCTAAGCAAAACTCTATGATCTAAACTTATTTTTCAAGTAGAATGATAAGGGCAGCATTAAAACAGGTAGAAGCAGCAACATTATTATTGATACATAAAGGCTTTGTTATCACATCATCAGTAAATGAACTCCAGCGGTTACGAGCGGATCATAAAAGCCTGATGTGTGCACATGAGCAAATAAACCTTGGCTGGCTTTCGCTCAGTGGTCTTTATATTGCTATGGTACGATGTATGACAACAGCAGTGCTGCACTCGTGAGAAGCCTTGCCACTGAGCAGAGTGGAAATGCAGTGAGCTTAATTAAAGCTGCAGAGCAACCCCGTGCAGCTTCACTGCTGCCTGTTGAGGAACTCCAGAAAACGAGGCTGTGTCGACAAGTTTGTCTACAGGCAAAAACAAAGACGCGAGCAACGACTCTGCAGAAAGCATTGCGATGCAAAAACAAAGGCGAAGCATTACCTATGACATCGGTGTGGTCTGTGCTGTTGCCGCAGAAATGTGAAGGGGGGAAAAACTTGATTAGGGAGCCTTTTACTCCTCTGCAGAGGGTCTGCTCTACACACAGCACAAGTGTCAGTGTGGTGCGTCACATTAAAGCCACAGTTGGTTGAGGGAAAACACTAAATAAGAGCGATTTGTACAAAACACAACAAATACCCCTCAAATTAAAAAGGTCCAATCAGTGACGAGACGAGCGGTGCGTGCAGAGAGCCCCAAGCCGACAGACAGACACCTCCCACAGGACAGAGATGACAAGTTCGCCCGCTGCTGTCGCGGAGGCTGTGGTACTACTTTTCTCTCCGTATTGTCTGTGTAAGGCTTCCAAAAACAAAAAAAACGATAACAGCCTCACTTAAAGGTAACGTATCCCGACCCGTGTCGGCACCCGGTCCGCTCGTGCCGCCTCCGCGTCGCTCCTCCGGGCTCGTACGATGCTATAAATCCGCTGCGGTCCACAGTGATTCCCCGTTTTCAAGCCATCAGACAGCGGATCCGTCTGCTCTGGGATCTTCTCCAGCGATGACTCGTCAAAGCAACTGCTGGGCTTTCACGCAGCACAGCCGCATCAATTCACTGCTGCGAGCGAGGATGCTGGAGCTGTATAAGGCCGCTTTTCAAAATAAAATAAATTACTCCTCATAAACTCACAAACTTCCTATATCCCTCCTGCAAGCGTGTTCAGTCGTGAAAGGGCTGTTGTCGAGTACAAACTCATGCAATGCAGCCCCCACCAGAGTCTGTTTTCTTCAGGTACTTGAAGCATATATGTTGAAGTGATGGAGATCCAGCTGTGCCCCTTCGTGGATCTACTGGAGCAGCTTCAGCAATAGTAAGTACTGTAAGCTCTCAAGCTCTCAGTGTCATTCTAATAGAAAAGCTATCATATAATGTAGGATGTATTATTCAGTCATTAGAAATAAGAAACACGTGTTAATTATTTTATAATGTAGGGAGAAATGGATCCGAAATTGATTTGACTTTTTTTCGTTTTTAAGTTAATAGTTGACTAATAATTAATAATTGTCTGTATCGAAAAGTAAGCAAAGACAGTTTCTGTTTTAGGCTCATTTTTTGTTCATTGTCAAGCAAACAGAAAAGGTTATTCAGCAGACGCTTCGATCTTATTTTGACAACTCAAGCCGGAAATGGTTTTATTTCCTGCTGAGGTAATTTACAACGGCTACCGGAGGCAAACCCGTGCATAATGACCCACCAGACAGCAACAGTGTGAACCAACACGCGCCGCTCATCGTGTTTTTATTTCATTTGTTTTTAACACGTGCTTTGCCATTTTTTATTTAGACCGATAATTGTTGAGGCTGTTCAATGACGCCCCCACCATCTTTTCCTAAATATTGACTAATTTACCCTGAAAGAAAGAGGCTTTCACTTCAGCAGCAGGCCCACTCTATGCTCACGTTTTCTTTAATTTTTTTAAAACAAAATTTCACTTCACTAATTTGGAAACACACTTCACGCTTGCTGCTTCCTCCAGATTGTCATGCAAATGTTATTTTACTAAAGCAACTGTTTTGAAAATGCCACACACAAAAATCTGATTGTGGATTGTGAAAACTGCTGACTAATTTTCACAGTCATCACCAACAGCTTTCATCTGAACTTAAAGTTTCCACGGTGAACAGCAGGATGATTCGCTCTGTGTCGCTGGTACAGGAAAATCAGCTGGTAAAGAGTTGAAAAGGATGTGTTCACGCCTGTGACTTCTACCTGTGTTTGTTACTGGAAGCAGTGGCAAGGCTACAGCAAAAAGTGAGCCATTAACTTGTTTTTGTTTTTGGAGTTTTCACATGGCCACCTGTAGCTTAATGTGCCAGCGAAACAGGAACGAGTGTCTCAACGCAGATCAATTTTTTCAAGCCTGGTCTTCGTTCCTGGTGCGTGTGTGTGAGGTGGTGTTCCTTTGCCTGTGTGTGCATGCTGCACATTTTTATCCTGCACTTTCCTTTAGGCAAAGAAAGAATTATGAGGTTGTAAAAACAGGTTAGCCAAGTACAGACTAAAGCAGATAAAGTATACAAAAGCACTCCTGAATGCAGGAAGTGTCCGTAAAAATACAGCCTGTGACACTCAAAATGCAAAATGTGTCTTCATAGGAGAACATATTTTGTTCCACAAAGTTACAGGCCACAACAAAGGCATCTGCAGTTCCTGTGAAGTGACAATGCTGCCCATCGATAAACATTAAACATTTCTATAAGCTCAGGTAGCATCCTGACCCCACTGTGCTGTAGCGTGCAGCTAATCTCATTTAAAGGAGCAGTTGGGCATGTATGCATATTTGCTTTCTTGCAGTGAGTTGGCTGAGCCGTCAAGCAAGCCTAATTAAAGCTTAATATCCTAATGTGTGCATCCTAATATATTACATCCCAGAGTATGTTATTATAACTTGAGGCACACAGAGAGTTTATGGAGAACATGCATGACCGAGATACTCCAGTCTGCTTTCCCCCTACACAACAGGCTGAACAGGCTTAATGTCACTTTTCCTTTTTATTACTATCTGACTGGTGTTGGCGAATATGGATGACATTCTGCTAAAATTTGAATTTGTGGAAATTGCAAGAAGAGAAGAAAAGCTTCACATAAATATTTAATGTATAGTCATGAGAGAGTTCTCAGTTATCTCAGATTTAGTCAAGGAAATCAGTAAGCATATCACAAAATGTCAAAATAGTCTTTTCACCTTTAACTATCATGTCTCTAATTCCAGGACAGTTGTTTATGCTTTTCAAGCATAACCTGGAGAGAACTGAAAGCTTCTCCTTTTTTTACCATTGCAGTCATTTCACAGGAAGTCACTTTGGTTTGCATTGTAAAACCTGGAATCCAGTTTGCCTGGAATCCATTATCTAAAGAATTAGACTCATTTGAAACTCTTTAATTGTTGTTCAGAGTGCAGGCAGTCGCAGGAGAGCTACAGTCATGGAACAAAGAAAGCACAAAGAAAGCACAAACTCTGTCAATTCTAAGGTTTTACATATCAGGACATAACAAAAACAAATCTGGTCCTCAGCAGGTCTTAAAATTAAGTTACTATAACCTCAGATGAACAACAAAATATGACACATTACACTGTTAGTATGTGTTTAGGAGGAAGTAAGAACATCAGCCATGATTTTAGATAAGCAGTTGTTGTGCTGCGCATCAACCAGGGGAGAGCTATAAGGTTATTTCTGAATATTAAAGCCTACAGTGAGAAAGATTATTCAAAAGTGGAAAATGTCCAACATAGTTGCCAGTCGTTCCCAGGATTGGAAGTCCCAGAAAATTCTCCTAAAGGTTAGGTAATATGCAATGCTCAGAGAAAATGGAAAAGCCCAAGAGCTACATCTCTATAGGCCTCACTTAGCATGTTAATAATGAAAGTCCAATGAGAAAACAACAGGACATCTATGGCTTGTTTGGAAAGGTTGCATGGTGAAAGCCGCTTCTTTCTAAAATGAGCTTGGCAGCAGATTGGCAGCAAGAGAGTAAAGTGGAGATGTTTGGCCATAATGCACAAAGCCATATTTAGATAAAGCCAACTGTCAAACATGATGGTGGAGGGCCAATGATTTTGGGTTGTTTTGCAACCACAGAACCTGGGCACCTTGCAGTCACTGAGTCAAATACGAACTTCTTTGTATACCAAAGTATTCTAAAGTCAAATATGAAGCTATTTGTACGACAGCTAAAGCTTGGCTGAAACTGGGTGATGTAACAGGGCAACAATCCCAAGCACAGAAGTAAATCTATAACAGAATGACAAAAAAAAAAGAAAATAATCATGGTGTCGTAATGGTCCGGTCCAGTTTAAGAAGCACGCGAATAAACAAGTGCCCACAAACTTCAATGATCTGAAGCAACATTGTAAAGAAGAGTGAGAAAAAATTTGTCCACAATGACATGAGAAATATTGATAAAGTTCTAAACTGGTGCTAAGGGTGGTCCTACAAGCTATTAAATCATGGAGCGTACTATATTTACACACACTGCTTCTGCATTTTGGCTCAGTATTTGTTAAGCAAATAATGACACAGTGTAATATGTCATGTGTTCCGTTCATCAACGGTTACAATTACCTAATTCTAAGCCCTGAAAAGGACAACATTTTTTAATGTCCATACATGTATGATCGTAGAACAGACAGAGGGTGTACTTTTCTTTTTTTTTTTTCACCATGACTGTACATTCAAGCAGATCATTTTCACAGAAATTCAGTACCTTAGAGCTTCAGGCAAGCTTCATTCACTGACAAAGGGTTTTCTGAAACACACAATGCAACACTTCAACCACTTCCTTTTTTGTCATTTCTCTTTATGCCCCAGTAACCTAGTTTTATCTAACTTTGCTTCAAACACAGCGCTACCCCACTCCAGTCCGTTTTGCTTGTCCAACCTGTTTTTTCAACGTAATCTGGGTGCTGTTAGTTCTAGTTAAATGAGCCGCCATAAATCTGACGTTTAAAAAAACAATAATAATAATGATTGAAGTTATGCCAAAAGCATGAGCAATTTTGTTTGCATTTATAATAACACTCTTAAAATAACACTCTCACTCATTTTTTTTAATATTAGAATGACAACACTATTTTCATAGTCACCAGGAAATGTGATTGATTAAATTCCAGTTGGCTTATTCCACCCTTTGGCTATACTGACTCCACTACAACAACATTTCATATTATCCCCAAGTTTTACTGATAAAAGTGCAACGTTTCAGTGTTATCTTTCCTTCTATATGGTCTCTTTAAAATGCATTTCATTATTTTTCATCCTTAACGGGAGGTGCGGGCCGTGCTTTTCCGCAGTATGTGCTACAGCTTCTTTTTTGCGGAGCTTCTTACACCTCATAATGATACTAAAAGAGGTTTCTATGTGTTACAGTGCACGCTGTTAAAAACCATCTTACTCTGGCCCTGAAACTCACCCACTCAGCACATGCAGAAGCAAGCAAAAGAAGAAGCTGGAGACCAAAGCTGAACCAAGAATATGTAAAGAGGAAATATGCAGAGGGCTGCTGACATGGCAGTGCAAGTACATCAGTTACTGGTGGGTGAATCTTCATGCGATTTGAATGTATCTATATGTAAAACATAGTGCACAATAAACACAGTATGGGTTCTTGTGTCACGTGTTTGGTGATGTCAGAAAAAATCTGACCTTCCAAGCAAGTTCCAGCAGGCTGGGGAATTTGTCGAAACTTGGCTCAGGTAGTCAAAATAAGCCTGTATGTGTATCTTTCACTTAAATAAACACCAGGGTACATCTTCTTGGCAACCTGTCTTTGTCACTGCTGCATCTCTTGCATGGTAGATACACCAATTTTTATATACTCTTGCATTTTATGTTCCTCTTTAACTGTTGCATCATATATTACCGTAATTTGATCAATGTGTGAGGCCTGTGACCAATCAGATGCTGGTTGGCTGCTATGATTACTAACTAATGCTTCTCTGCACTTAAAAAAGAAAAGCTAGCATTTGACTAATTTCTTGCTATTCTAACTTTGCCTTCTGTGGGTGTGGAAACACTTAGACTTATTTAAACGACTAATTTCTGCATTTTGAGTGCACTGATCAAGGACTGGAGCAGAATTAACATAGGAAGAGAATAGCATGGTTAATGCTTTTAAGGTCCTTTCTTTCTTTCTTTTTCTGTTTTGCATCGAAACATTAGCTTACCCTAAACTTATTTGAATTACAGCTTCCAACGAAAGTGTGTGGGTGCTTCTGAGTGTCAAAGGATGTGCTTTAAAAGCTCTCATTTTGCAACACTGAACCTGTCACTTCCCTTCTCAGTTATACTGCATGCAGCTCGCACTTTCTTTCTCTCTTTCTTTCTGAGTGCCTTTATGTGTGTGTGTGTGTGTAGCTTTTAAAGAAAGCCTTGCACTGAGAAGGAAAAAAAAGGCTCAATGTCTGGATCTACTGTGCAATGTAGGCTAATGTTTGAGATAATTAACTAATTTAGTGGCGTGTACTTGCAGTCAAATGGAATTGAGGACTGAATAATTGTGCAATACATTTTATTACCAGGTAGTGACACTAAAGAGTCCAGTCTGTTATTGCCAAAGTTTGATTGCACTTTCACTCCATTCCATACATCTCCACACAGACTTGTTAGAAACCCATTACTCTGCTATATATATATATATATATATATATATATATATATATATATATATATATATATATATATATATAAGAGCCTTCATCAGGAACTCAATGGGGATGTGGCGTACAACACTAGAGGCCAACTCCAAGCCCATAGCACAAGTCACCATCAAGTGCGGGATCTACCAAGGAGATGCTCTGTCCCCACTGCTGTTCTGCATAGGCCTGAACCCCCTCAGTGAGATCATTAACAAGACTGGCTACGGATACCGACTACGGAACGGAGCAGTTGTCAGCCACCTCCTGTACATGGATGACATCAAGCTGTATGCCAAGAGTGAACGAGACATCGATTCACTGATCCACACTACCAGGCTATACAGCAATGACATTGGAATGTCGTTCGGACTGGAGAAGTGTAGTCGGATGGTAACAAAGAGAGGGAAGGTAGTCAGAACTGAGGGGATTGAACTACCAGAAGGCAACATTGCAGACATAGAGGACAGTTACAAGTACTTGGGGATCCCGCAGGCAAATGGGAACCATGAAGAGGCCGCTAGAAAGGCTGCAACCACCAAGTACCTGCAGAGGGTCAGGCAAGTCCTGAGGAGTCAGCTGAATGGTAAGAACAAGATCCGGGCCATCAACACGTACGCCCTGCCCGTGATCAGGTACCCTGCTGGGGTAATAGGCTGGCCAAAGGAGGAGATAGAAGCCACTGACATAAAGACAAGAAAGCTCCTTACCATGCATGGAGGGTTTCACCCCAAGTCCAGCACCCTGAGGCTGTACGCTAAGCGGAAGGAAGGGGGCCGGGGACTGGTGAGTGTCAGCACCACAGTCCAGGATGAGACAAGGAACATCCAAGAATACATTGGGAAGATGGCCCCAACTGACCGAGTGCTCAGTGAATACCTCAGGCAGCAGAAACCCAAGAAAGAGGAGGGAGACGAGGAACCATCATGGAAGGACAGGCCCCTGCACGGTATGTACCACCGGCAGATAGAGGAGGTGGCTGATATCCAGAAATCCTACCAGTGGCTGGACAAAGCTGGACTGAAAGACAGCACAGAGGCACTAATCATGGCAGCACAAGAACAAGCTCTGAGCACAAGATCCATAGAGGCTGGGGTCTATCACACCAGGCAAGACCCCAGGTGCAGGCTGTGTAAAGATGCCCCAGAGACAATCCAGCACATAACAGCAGGGTGCAAGATGCTAGCAGGCAAGGCATACATGGAACGCCATAACCAAGTGGCCGGCATAGTGTACAGGAACATCTGTGCCGAGTATAACCTAGAAGTCCCGAGGTCAAAATGGGAGATGCCCCCAAGGGTGGTGGAGAATGACCGAGCTAAGATCCTGTGGGACTTCCAGATACAGACGGACAAAATGGTGGTGGCTAACCAACCGGACATAGTGGTGGTAGACAAACAGAAGAAGACGGCCGTAGTGATCGATGTAGCGGTTCCGAATGACAGCAATATCAGGAAGAAGGAACACGAGAAGCTGGAGAAATACCAAGGGCTCAGAGAAGAGCTCGAGAGGATGTGGAGGGTGAAGGTAATGGTGGTCCCCGTGGTAATCGGAGCACTAGGTGCGGTGACTCCCAAGCTAGGCGAGTGGCTCCAGCAGATCCCGGGAACAACATCGGAGATCTCTGTCCAGAAGAGCGCAGTCCTGGGAACAGCTAAGATACTGCGCAGGACCCTCAAGCTCCCAGGCCTCTGGTAGAGGACCCGAGCTTGAAGGATAAACCGCCCGCAGGGGCGTGCTGGGTGTTTTTTTTTATATGATTACCTCTCATTTAGCTCTCCTTTTTTCTAATTTGCAGTTAAGAAAAAAACCCTACCATGTCATATTTAACCTGCTCATGTGCCCGCAAATGAGCACCTTTAATAGATGGCTGTGTGACAAACGACATCCAGTCACAATAATCCTCTGTATCTTTTTGCTTCCTGGTACCTCTTGGGTGTTAAATCTAAGCATTTACAAATACTTCATAGCTGAAAGGTTTCAATCGTAGAATTTGCTGGGATATTATTTAATGAAATCCAACTGCAAAATGCAGCTGAGAGAAGCCAGGACTCATAGCATGTGTGTGCTTGTTCACACCACTGTGTGCTCACATGTGCTGTAGTCTGCAGTCTGCCCTAAAGCCACATTGTAAAAATAACAGTGGCCATAAATGCCAAAGTGTTTTCATGAAATAAACTGTAAAGCCAATAACACAGGCTAAACCTTTCAGCTTTTTCCACTTACTAGGTTTGCTAAAGAGACAGCTCAAGGTTCAACTGTATCCTGTCAGAATAAATATAAAACGAGAGTGCAGAAGCTGTAAATGGGAGATGAACTGTGCCAGGGGCTCAACAACTGGCTGGACCAGACATGCAAGTGTTCATCAGAAAAGCAGTGTCACTGGATTAAAAAGGAGCGCGTAGCAGGTGAAATATTTTACATATTACCATTTTTAAGATTTGTAACAACAAAGCAATGAGTGGGTGCACCATTTTTAATTATCTGCAGCTTTGTTTTAAAATTTAATTTCCTGTTTCAAAGGGAAAGTTAACTGAAGCCACATGAAAATCAGATTTCACTTTCGGAGTGTGTGTTTTTGTGCAAATAGATGTCTGCAAAATGTGTCCACTTCCACTTTACGCTTCAAGTAGGGGTAATTTTAGACACAAGAAGAGGCATTATCAGCAATTCTACAATAGGAATATCAAAGCATTTGCTTTTCTAAATTGTTGAGGACCTTTTATTCATATGAGCATGTGATTCATTTTGTATGCAGTCTGCGAGACGGTCTCCCACATTCAGTGCTTTGCCAACCTCTTTTATCAAAGCCCCCTTGCTGTGTGTGAGTCATTCAAATTTACAGCACCTTTGGAAACATCTAGTCATCATTGGAAGAAGAGTCTGCATCTTATAATAGAGTATAATAGATGCTGCGGGAAACCAGGCCAGAGACACACTTAAATGAGTAACAATCAATTGTTGACCCATTTTTCTTTATAACTTTTCTAAAGCTGTCAAGCCTTGTCAGTGCTTTAACGTTCTGCTTGAATAGCAAAATAGTTGTGAAGGTAAAAGTAATAAAGAACAGAGCCGAATTTTATAAAAGGCTGACTGCACTCATAAACTATATTTAAACAGCTGTCATTAGAAGTGGAGGGTTATACTTTTAAGTTGCTGACAAGACCACAGCCAAGATTTTCAGTTAATAGATTAATGTATGTTAAACAAACAGGATGTTGAGGTTTTGCAGAGATGTGACCACTAACCATGTGAAGTTAACTTGTTAACATTTTGGACCTGTATTGATAATGGTGACAACGTTGGATCAAGTTAATAAGGCCCAGTCACACAAGCCTAGAGACAAATATACAGGCATTTGGCAACCTCCAGTTATGAGGTTTGGCAGGATGGGCTTTAGATTCTGTTTTTCTTTTTTTTGTGTGTTAACGTATCTGCTTTTAGCCTCAGGTGGAGTTACTGGATTGGCACTGTGCCTGTGAGTGGAAGTCTTCCCCCCCGGCTGTTCTCCCCCCACTTGTCTCCTACTGTTTAATCAAGCTGGGTATTTCCAGGCAGATGGGTGCCACAGTTCTCTGCCAGATCATCCTCGCTAACACTCAGGGCTCCAAAGTTTTCAGTAGTTTCTTGTGCTTACCCCTGTTTAACCTCCTTGCGATTACTTTGGTTCCAAGCAGACAGCCACAGAAACCTGTAATTTGCATGTATGACGTCAACTAGTCTATAAACTCTCACCAGCTACTCTCCGAGCAATTGCAAGACTGTAGAAAGTGAGGGACAAAACGTAATGTCTGCAGTTCTGAGGCACAATTTTCACTTTGATGGTGAAGGTTCTCTATTTCCAATTTGCGATGCACTTTTTCAAATTCTACTGCCGTTTGGAGAGTAGTTGGCAAGTGTTTGCAGACATTACAGGCAATTTGCCAGTGACCAGAGCAATCACAAGCAGGTTTTTTGCTGCAGCGCCCTCTTTGCAACTCATTTTACCTAGTAACAGTTAGCAACCTTCAGGAACCACTCACCACTCATTGTCTAATTGTTAGGTGATATTTATAGCTCAAAAAACATCATTCAAGCTTTCCATAGGTTTTAGGCAACATGATTGATATGTTTTTTTCATTACTTATACTTTCTTTAGCAGCAGAAAAACAAAAACAAACTTTAAACAGAGCAATTAGCCAAGACTATAAGTCGAACATTAAGCTGAAGTGACTGTAAAACAACTAATCACTCCCTAATAAAGAGTCTCCTCAGCTTATCCAATTTAACACCAGTTAGTGAATGCAGAAGAGGTTTAACAGTGTAGTTCCCACTCACTCTGACCTCTTTAACCCTTTAAAGCCGGTGGTGTTGTGCGCATGCGCTGCGTCTGCGCAGAAACATTGGGTAGGATGTTTTCTCAGATAGGAGGGATTCCCAGAACACCGGAACCACGTAAGGTAGCGCAATAATATTTTTTGCATATAAAACCAGAGGAGTTGTACTTACATCTTATGCCATCAGCTTGTCCTAAGTCACAGTTTCCTTCCACATATAGCTTTGCAAAAATTGCATAAAAAGCGCTTGCAGGAACAAAAACATAATTTTCCAGAGACACGCTTTGCCGATCCGATCAGCTGTTTGTAACACTTCCTAGTTGGAATAGACGTCAGCGCGAACTATCGCATGTCTGCCAGTACCTGCCTGAAACCGGAAGTGACGTCATTTTCGCGGAAAATGTAGTTTTTTACTTGTAGGCCGCATAAGCCTTTACTGGTGTTTTTAAAAGTCATGTTTGACATTATGCTTTTCTGAATAGTTTCTGGGATGCTTAGAACTCAAATTGCACTGCTTTAAATAGTTTATTTTGATGCACATGCTGTTTTCTTTGCAAATTTGCATTCTAGGATTGTTTTTAGTTTTTTCTGCAGTATATAAAAATTGGTGTATCTCAAAAATAAAAATATGAAGACACTCAAAATAAATTTCCTGTTGTTGTTGTAAACAATTTTGTGCAACTTTTTTGTATTTAAAGTTTTGAGGGATAAAGCTCTTAAATTTCTCTAAGTAGAAATATATGTAAAAGACAAAACAAAAACAATTTTCAATTTTTTTGTAGTTTATTGCACTTTTTTGCAATTTATGTAGTTACTATGGACTTAATGCATACATATTATTAAAATTTGGGCTATAACAGATGTATTGATGTATAGCAACTTGAAATGCTCCCAAAAATGGCACTACAGCATGTAAAAATATAAAGTAAGCTCTGGCGGACTTGGTTCTATGGTAGGTCTTAAAGGGTTAACTACTATAGGTCGAAGCATTGTTTTGTTCATTAATGCCAAAAACTTGTCACAGACCAAGCTTTAAAAACTCAGATGCACTATATGTATGTATGTATACTATATGCTTGTTTCATACAGAGATTAGTGTGCTTGTATGTGTATGAAAAGACTCAAGTAAAAATGGCAAACTACAACAAATGTCCTGAGCAGGTGGAAGATGAAAGTGTGCACCTGCTCATCTGTCAGTGAAAACAAACTAGCGCTTTGATCTGTTACACCGTCATCCCACAGTTCCCCGCTGCATCGGATGTGTATGTTTGTCTGCTAATGCGGGCATTACAGTGTGAGTTTTGTTCGGCCCAGCGATGCTTATGGTATCAGATCAAGTAACATGTTTAGATGTACAAATTCGCCTTATTAACTTTGAAATTGTGAAGTGTTTTATCCTTCCAGCCAGAGAGTGTGCGTATTATGGGTATTGTGGGGAAATTGTACTATTGGGTATCTGCATAATAAATCATAAATCAATGTAAAGGTTAAGACATTTAAGTTTAAGTAAAAGCTAGTGAAGCAGTATTTATGCTTTGGAGCACGTCATGGAATGTAAGTGGCTGTAATGGCTCCCGATGTGATGGAAACATGACTGTGTGCGCGCGTGTGTGTGTGCACGCATGCGCATTACTGCAGTGAAAACCTTTGGAGCATAAAGGCCCTTTTATCAGTGCTTGGATGAGAGACTGGTACTGTCTGCTTAGTGTGCATGTGTGTGTATGACAGCAATGTACAAAGCGAGAGGTCAGTACTGCCTGGTACTCAGCTGCTGAAGCCCTATCTTTGTGTGTGTGTGTGTGTGTGTGTGTGTGTGTGTGTGTGTGTGTGTGTGTGTGTGTGTGTGTGTGTGTGTGTGTGAGAGAGAGCGCGCAAGAGAGAGAGAAAGAGACAGACAGAGAGAGAAAAAGAGATGGGATGAGAGCATGAACAAATGACTAATGGCACAAAAACAATGCATAATGACAAAGTGTCACATCACAGCTGATTTTAGGTTTTTTGGAGTTTGAATCAAGTCTTAGGTCATTTAAGACAAGCCCAAGATAAGCTTCAAATGAGGTCTCAAGCATTGTCTCAATTAACTGTTTGCTGTGAGTGGAAGCAAACAGCCTGCTTTGTTATTGTTGCATTGTCTTTCACAGTTTCCATGCCCACATGGCTCACTTGCAGGCTCCTTGATTCCAGATAAGATTAAACAAAAGCAGCTTCCTGTGTCTTGCTGAGACTTGCCAACTAAAATGTCAGCTGTTGCTGACAAATTTTATGCACTGTAGCTTGCTGGAGATGAGCTTATATTAGCAATATACATTGGTTAATAAATTGCTAAAGTGTTTATAAGTACTGAGGTTAAAACCGATGTCGTATAAGGTGGTTGCCGTTGACATTACGTTGAGCCCACTTGTCTTTGTGCTCCTTTTTTGCGCAGGAGCACTTAGATGCATGAACAGAAGGAGCATTGCAAACCCCGAGTCAAAGATACATCCCATAATGCACCGGGACACATATTCAGTGTTGAATGTTTGGGGTCTTTCAACATCATGTAACCTCACTCAGCCAAGCCAGCCAGGGTTGATCAAGTCCTGGCTTGTGTTCCAGCAGCACTGGCCCACAGACCATTCCCCCTGATTCAAAGCCATCTGGAAGCCCTCCATGGCAGACTCGATTGCTTTCCTTTTTGTAGCCCTTGAGATCCCAAGTAGCTCATAGACCTTGCACAGAGGCTTACAAGAAAAGCCTCTGCACACCACTTCGATAGGCTCACACCATGCCTTCCAGATTCTCCTTCAATACAGGGAGAAGCCTCCTGTTATTAGTGGGCTGATACCCCTTAAACCACAGCCAGTCACTGGCATCACATCATAATTGGACAATCCCTATGTGGTTGAGATTTCACAGTATCCATAGTAGTCTGCAGTGAACATTTCTTGAGAATAAACAAAATATTATTTCAATTTTGCATTAGTATTGTTAACTATTAATTATCTATTAGTAAATGTTCAGATAAGATGTCCCATGCTTTTTTAGAGGGCACAATACCACCTGGACCCAAACCCAGACTTAAACCTTTAGTTTGTGGATCCCTGCTTTGAAGACTTTAGATTACATTTTAGCCATCTTGGGTTTTTTTGGAGGAAGAGACATGCCTACTTGGAAGACAGTGAAGTGTTAAATTATCAGTTAATATCAGTAAACTTGGTGAGAAAGGGCATCAATATGGATGCATTAGTGGTGAGGAACATTCAAATAAAATAGTGGAGTTTCACTCTCAAAAGTACAAAGTACAGAAGGACTGTTAGTGCAGTTAACTACACAGCATGCCGTAATGTTTGACCGATAGTTGCATGCTTCTCGAGGCACCAGCACTATAACCACAGTCAGGAGGTACAGTTCAATGATTTGAATTACCTTAAGTCATGCTCAGATGCCAGCATGATGATGAAAACCAATTCTTTCAAACTCCTTGCACCAGAAGTAATGAGGCATTTTTCTGTTGTTTATGTATGGCCTGTAAACTCATATCTTCTTGTAATTTTGTATCACATGTGCATTGCCTTTTTTTCTAATGGTTTGAACTATTTTTCCACCTAGCTTGAGTTAGTCAAATCAATCTCTCCCTAGGGTAACTTTGGTGTAGTTCAACTTTTTCCAGCTGGGTACATAGAGGTGTATTCAAAGTAGCCTCCCCAACACTGCTAAGACTGTAGATGGCATTAGTTGCCTCCATACATGTGTGTGTCCTCGTTCACGTACACAGGACGTCCCAAACAAGGACACTTTCATAGAAAAATTGCTTCAGAATGCTAAGTTTGCACCATGCTGCCATTTTAACATATTTACTTATGTTTTTCCTGCATTGCCTTAACCAAGATCTTGCAGGATAATTTTAGAAAGTGCACACTGCTTCTTTTTGTTTACAGCTTGCATATAAAAAGAAAGTCGGTAGTGCTCTCTAAAATGCCTCCCATTGCATTCCCAGTAAAGGGCTCACAGAAACAATTCATACCTTAACTCCTCATTATGAGTGTCATGCCTGCAGCTCTAAGTAGATTTAAAACACCACATGGTCCTTCAAGGGTTTCTGAGGGCGAACACTATTCACCCTGGTCCATGTGGTGTGTGTATCACTTTTACCTTGACAAGTAACATGACTCATTTTTCATCCAATTTAAATGGTTGCGTGCAAATCACAACAGAAATCTGCTTGGATGCTATAAATAAAATACATTCCATTAAAAGTATTCCAGTTCCGGGCACTGAAGTCTTTTAGCTCCCATTCAGTGTTTTGCACGGTATTGTAAGTGATTCACAACAAGTCAAGTCGAGTCAAGTCAGTCTTATCTATCTAATCCACTATCACATATCGCATTTGCCTTAAGGTGGTTTAGAATGTGTACAAAATTCAGCCCTCTTTTGTAATTCTATTATGAATTTGGAAAGGGAAGTAAATACCTCTAAAATTGTCATGGTCCTGGGTCGTGCGACCCAGTGTTTTGTGTTTTAGCCTATTTTGATGTTTATTCTTTGTTTAGGGTCACTAAGGCAGTCCAGCCATTTGTACATATTACCCGTGTATTAAGTCTCCCTTGCCCTTCGTGTGTTTATGTCTGCGTGTCTTATATTGTCAAGTCCATGCTGTCGGTTATGTCATCTCCCCTGTACTACGTCTCCCCGGTTCATGTGTCTTGTCTAATCTCCATGTTTCCTGTTTTACTTTGAAAGTCTGTATTCACGGTGTATTCAGTTTCACTCCTTCTGTCCTGTCGTTAAGTTCATGTGTGTCAGCTGTGTTCCCATGTGTGGCCACTTCCCCTGATCATCCCTCATGTGTATTTAGTCTCTGTGTTTCATACAGTCTGTCTCGCGTCGTCTGTGTTACCACCTCCTGTGTTCTGTACCTCCAGCCATAGTCTTTCCTTAGTTTTGTCCAGTTTAGGTTTTCTGTTGAGTACTACACGTATGCTGCCCTCATTCTGTTTTTGTTCTTTTCATCAGCCATAATAAAAGGCTCGTTTTGTTGGAATCCACTCCTGCATCCTCGTTTGTGTTCGCACCTGGGTCCACCACACACCTTTCCGCACGGTCTGCCTCCGCAGACCGTGACAGTACGACGCGAGCATGCCGGACCCAGCGACACATGACATGGAGATCGTCCGGACAGTGGAGTCGCTATGCGACCGATGGCTGCACTGCCCCAGAGAGGGGGAACGGGAAGAGTTAGCCCGCCAAGTAGGGGTGTGCGTGTCCGTGTTCCCCTGGTTATGGGAGACGCTGCACCCCCTCGTCAGCGACTTTCTCGTCTCCACTCTCCGACTCCGCCCGCAGCAGCAGCGGCCCGGCGAGCGTGAGTCGTCACCAGAGCCATGCTGTTGCGGTGTTACTTCAATTGTCTCATTCAAGAACATTAACAAAAGTACATGCTACCTCATGAACCAGTGGCGGTCAGAGTCGGAACGGTGAGGCTCACCACCGACACACACACTTCATCGGCTTCCGCATCTTCGCCACCGCCTGTCTGCACGGAGATGCCCGAGGCTATTTACTTCGGTGAGGAGGAGCGGCAGCAGGTGTTGCGGGCGTATCGGGAGGACGAGCTACGCTGGAAGCCCTGGCTTATCTCCGAGGAGGAGCTTCTGCCAGCCGCCCCGCCTCGGACCGGCCGCCCGTCCTCGCCGCCTCGATCGGACTACACTTCTCCCGCTTCTTATCTGGCGCGGATGTGGTCGGAAGACGAGGAGCCGCTCGCCACAGAAATCCAAGTTCCGTCCGCGTCCACTTCAAGACGGAAGCGACGTTCACGTCGCCGTCGCTCATCGCTACGGCATGTGTCGCCCTCCACTGAGCTACACGAGGAAGCTGTGGGGGGCATGGATTCCGACCTCGAGGGGCGGCAGCGCGCCGCATGCGCGCAACTGCAGGAGGAGCTACGGGAGGAGCCATGGCTCGCTCCTCACTACGGTGAGATCTTCCGCGGGACACGCCTAGCCCTTGGGGGCCCCCGGAGTTGCCTGGAGCTCCCGCCTGCCGCCCCGCCAACACTCGCCGCCTCAGCCTCTGCGACGCCGCAAGAGGCTCCACTTTCCACGTCAACGGGACCCACGGCCAAGAAGAAACGGCGTTCGCGTCGCCACCGCATCGCCCGACGCTCGGAGGTTAGTGACGATGTTTTGTGTCCACCTAATCGCTCTGGATGTACTGAGAGCGAGGGGCTCGGAGGGACAATAAATGTCTCAGAGATGAAGACCCCGTGTACCGGTACTGTTAACTCTGTCACCCCCCCAGGCACCGTGTCACAGTCTGTTTTCTCGGAGGCCAGTGAAGAAGCTGTCTTTCCCGTGCCTCTGGCTACTGATATTGAAGGTGTTACTCTCGTGCCTACGTTTTGTATTGACAATAAAGCTAAGTTTTCTGGTGTTGGGCATGCTGTTTTTGGGGACGCCACACTGCCCTCACAGTACTGTGAACCTGACACTGCCAAACCGGCCATAGGCACTTCGGTTTTGGGGATCAACCCGTGCGATGTTCTGTTAAACCCTGTTATTATGAGTGTGCAGGCTGAGGGGGAGGTTAGGGAGATAGAGGATAGAGAAGACGCTGCACACCCAGGACATGCGTCTTTCGCTAAGGAGGCTTCTTTTAAGACTGCATCTGGAGCCTTTTCGAAGACTGTCTCAGCACCTGCTATCCATTGACTATAAATCACGTGAGAAAACGTCTGATCTGACTAGTAATAAGACTGTATTCCCTTTGACTAGCACCCACCTTTTGGGGTCTTTTTTTTTCCCTGTTCCCAAGCCGAATAATGAATGTTCTGCTTATGTAACTAGCCCAGCGCAAGAAGGAACGTCTGGTGTTGATCGGGAAATTGTATGTTATGTTCCGGCGCTAATCGGGCCCCAGGTTCCTCACTCTGCTGATGATTTGACCAGAGTGAGTGCTTTGGGGTCCGACATCAGCAACCGCTCTTCTGCACCAGTCCGCCGGGGCTGGACGAGTATTAAGGGCCTGCCGGGTTTTCCTATGTCTGTGAATGGCATTGTGATTTCTGTTAATACTAAAGTGAAGGTCTGTTTATGTTGTGCTTTCCCCTTATCTAATGACAAGGCTGTATTTTGTGTTTCCAAGACTGTCGGGGGGGGGGGGGGTGCCACGCTAATCATCACAAACCAGCTAGCCCTTTAACCGCACCCCTGGGCCAGGGCCTTTTGACTGCAGTTAATGAACTGGCCGATCTAAGGACAATTCAGCCGGATTGCTCAGAGCCAGTCCACTATGTTTTCTATGCCACGCCAAGTCCATGTGCATCCCACTCACTAGCTTTCTACAGCCGCCTAGTGTGTGGGGCTGAACCCCTCCTTAACTCAGTCTCGCCAACAGGGCTCTTAGACTCCAGTAAGTGTAGTTGTCTCCCATGTGACTGCCAAATTATTGTGTTCAAATCATCTGCACCTAGTCCTGGTTGTGTTATGTGGGTTCATGCATCGAGTCTTGGCCTTAAGAGTCATGCTTCCTGGGACAACATAACTGTCACTTGTGTCACTGAGCCACCTTGCTTCTGGTCTGAAATATTGTTTGAATCATGCTCCAAGACAGAAGGAGTGTTTAGCTCCCCAAGAAGGGCAACTAAGGACAATTCGGACTGTGTTAAGGACTTAGAGACATCAAGGTCCTTGTCTGTCGTTGCTCCTCTGCTTACATCTGCCAAGGACAGTGTCCGGAGCTTCGTGCTCACTCCCAGGGTGGCTGTGGCGTTACCTGACCTCTCACCTGCGTCTGATCTCCAGGTAGAGGCAGTGGACACCCAGCCAGCACCTGAGCTAGCTCCCACCACCAGGGTCAGGGCAGCCGGAGGTCAGCCATATCCTGCGTTTACACCCCAGGCGGGAATGGCTGCCGTCCGGTTTGTTCCTACACCCAGGTGGGTTCCCAAAGTTATGCCAGTCAGTACACAGCTGAGCTCCGCACCCAGCCTCGGCGCTCAGGTGGGAGCGGTTGTCGCTCTGCAGGCCCCTGCACCGGCTCATGTTTCCATTGGAGGCTCAAGAGAGTCATCGCCACCACGACAGCCTCCTGCTCTGCTCCCTGTCCAGGTGGCAGCCCTGCTCCCGGTCCAGCCAGGGGCCTCCTTAACTGTTCACCCTGCGCCTGCTGCTGGATGCCCGGGTGTGCCTATCCGGCATCCTGCAGCATCCACACCACTTCACGTCATGCCAGCTGGAGGGCCCGAGGGGCCCGTTCGGCCTCATGTCTCGTCAGCTGGAGGGCCCGAGGGGCCCGTCCGGCACCATGCCACGTCTGCTGGGGGGCCCGAGGAGCCCGTCCAGCACCATGCCACGTTGGCTGGGGGGCCCGAGCCGCCCATCCAGCCACCTTCTGCGTCGTCGGCTGCAGCCTCAGAGTCGGCGTCTTCGTCTGGTCCGGCCTCATCGGAGTCGTCAGCCTCGTCTGGTCCTGTGTCCACCGGGCCTCGGCCAGTGCGCCTGACACTGCTCCGTCGCCGCTGCCTTCCGCGCGGCCGGCCCCCTGAACTGCTCCGTCTCCTTCGCCGCCGCAGTGATTACTCAAAGTGCTGTGATTTTGATCAAAGAATCATCCCTGTTTTCGATGTAGTGCTACCTGAGGACTGAAGATCACGGCTATGCAATATATATTTTTGCCTTTGAGCACAGAGATTTGGCCACATTATTTTGATGATATTAGGTACTGTAGATGCTGTGTTCAAACTCTTTTCATTATTTTACACTTAAAAATGTTCATCTTGTTCCACAAATTACAGAAAGTTCACAAGACTGCAAAAACCTAACTTCTATCTTTACTTCTGAGAAACCTGGATGCGTTTTTATATCCAATCATGTTAATAACCTGTAACCAATTAATCTAATTAGTTCAAAAGGTAGGCAGCACAGTGGCACGGTGGTTAGCACTGTTGCCGCACAGCAAGAAGGTCCTGAGTTCAATTCCAACATCAGGCCGGGGTCTTTCTGTGTGGAGTTTGAATGTTCTCCCCGTGTTTGCGTGGGTTCTCTCCGGGTACTCCGGCTTCCTCCCACCGTCCAAAGACATGCAGCTTGTGGGGATAGGTTAATTGGATAATCCAAATTGTCACTAGGTATGAATGTGAGTGCGAATGGTTGTCTGTCCCTGTGTGTTGGCCCTGCGACAGACTGGCGACCTGTCCAGGGTGTACCCCGCCTCTCGCCCTATGACAGCTGGGATAGGCTCCAGCGACCCTGAAAAGGACAAGCGGAAGCGAATGGATGGATGGATGGATAGTTCAAAAGGTTCCTACAGCTCTTTCTTTTTAGTAGCACTTACTTACCAGCCTTTTATTGTCTGGTCTCAACCTTTTTTTTTTTTTTTTTTTTTTTAGATCTGTTGTTCAAAATGATTGAAAATTTTCCATGAAACAGTAAAATATCTCAGTTTTTTTTTTTTTTTTGTATTGCTACATTGTTTCTGAATTTGCTGTGTGCTATGTTCTCTCACTTCACACAATGAAACTCTTCCCTTCTGAGATTTTTGAGGATTTGTGTTTAGAGCAGTTTATTTTGTTATTTTTGACCTTGAATGTTAATGTCTTTAAAAAAAAAAAAGAGAGAGAAGAAAACACTTGCTTTGTTGAGTTAAATACGTATGAGTGAGAAAGAAAGAAGTAAAATAACAACAGATCATAAGTTTGTGCCGTTGGTGTATTTGTTTATGGAGGGTTATTTTTGGTGCCTTTTTCAGTTCCTGTATTTCTCAGTCAAGCTCTAACAGAGGCCATTAAATTATGTACTATAATAAACCTGTGTTTTGTTTTTTTTTTTGTTTTTTTTTTTAACATAAAAGTTTTGTTGTTCTAGTCCTAAATGGTCGCCAGCTAGTGTATCTTTGGATCTGAACAGATACTAATGGGTAACATATCGAGAGTAATCTGTAAGCCAGCTGGGCTAAATTTAAAGTCAGAATTTTTCAGTGTAAGTTTTTCTTGACTAGAGTTTAAAATGGGCTGGGACTGTCACATTTTGAATGATTCTTTTATTTACAGTATGTTTTAGGTACTATATAGATGGATTTAGATTTAGCACAGATTAGAAAGCTGGCCTGTTTATTTGTTATTTATCTGGCAACAATATTTTAATGTCTGGGCTATTGGATGGAGTCACACCTAAATTTACACAAGTCTTTAATATTTAAATGATCATAAAAATTGTAGCTGCCTGTAAAAAAAAAAAAAAAAAAAAAAAAACCCAACAACCCCAAAACAAATTCTAACCAATAAAAAGTGTCAGGCTGGAGAATGATTAACAGAGAGCTAAGACGTAAGTTGCACCTGATAATCTTTTTAGGGTTGTCATTAGACTTGTCATTTGTTGTAACATAAAGCTGCTTTTAAAGCTTCACAGTTAACCAACAAAAAAAAATCACTGTCAATGTCAATAAATGACTCATTTGTATTCATTTAAATGAATAAAAATGCGATTTTTAAGTCAACTACAGTCAATCACCTGTTAGCTAACATAGCAGCTAGCTGGCTAAACTTAGCTTATTTTTTGCTAACATTGTCACCAGCAAGGTATTACCTCATGTCACATAATTATTAACTATGTGGAGTTTGTAATGTAATTTTTGTTGTATTTCTTTACTGACGTCACTAATTAGTAGACTCACTTTATCATTTTGCCAAGTCATTATAAGTCGTTGTTTATGTTTCTTACTTTAAGTGTTGTAGGTGGGGAGAGGAGGTGAATTATGTAAAGGGACTCTGATGTTATGTGGTAAAATAGGCTGAATGGAAATCAATACACAGGCTGTTAGAGGCAACCAAAACAGTTGTGGAAAGCCTAATATTTCTTAAGTGGTATGAAAAATGTTACAAAGTTAACCTTGAGAGTAGCAAAGCATTTCACTCATCAATAGTAGTCTGCAGCCAAGCAGATAGTTTTGGTATAACGTGTCCAGTTTTTGAGATAGCTGCATGTTGAAATTATATGGCCTGTGTCCACATAATATACACTCAACAAAAATATAAACGCAACACCTTTGTTACTGCTCCCATTCCCCATGGGATGGACGTAGAGACCTAAAATTCATTCCAGATACACAATATAACCATCCCTCCCAAACAGTGGTCACAAATCAGTCCAAATGTGTGGTAGTGGGCACATCTGCTATATTGAGATAATCCATCCCACCTCACAGGTGTGCCACATCAGGATGCTGATCTGACATCATGAGTAGTGCACAGGTGTACCTCAGACTGCCCACAACAAAAGGCCACCCTGGAATGTGCAGTTTTATCTCACAGCAAAATGCCACAGATGCAACAAGCAATGAGGGAGCGTGCAATTGGCATGCTGACAGCAGAAATGTCAACCAGATCTGTCGCCCGTGCATTGAATGTTCATTTCTCAACCATAAGCCGTCTCCACAGGCGTTCCAGAGAATATGGCAGCACATCCAACCGGCCTCACAACCGCAGACCTCGTGTAACCACACCAGCCCAGGACCTCCACATCCAGCAGGTTCACCTCCAAGATCGTCTGAGACCAGCCACCCAGACAGCTGCTGGAACAATTGGTTTGCACAACCAAACAATTTCTGCACAAACTGTCAGAAACCGTCTCAGGGACGCTCAACTGCATGCCCGTCGTCCTCATCGGGGTCTTGACCTGACTCCAGCTCGTCGCCGTAACAGACTTGTGTGGGCAAATGCTCACATTCGATGGCGTCTGGCACGTTGGAGAGGTGTGCGCTTCACGGATGAATCATGGTTCACATTGTTCAGGGCAGATGGCAGCTGAGAATGTCCCAGTTCTTGCATGGCCAGCATACTCACCGGACATGTCACTCATTGAGCATGTTCGGGATGTGCTTGACCGGCGTATACGACAGCGTGTACCAGTTCCCACGAATATCCAACAACCTCACACAGCCATTGAAGTGGAGTGGACCAACATTCCACAGGCCACAATTGACAATCTGATAGACTCCATGCGACGATGTGTTGCACTGCATGAGGCAAATGGTGGTCACACCAGATACTGACCGGTTCTGGGTCCCCAGACCCCCAATAGCGCAAAAAACTGCACATTCCAGGGTGGCCTTTTGTTGTGGGCAGTCTGAGGTACACCTGTGCACTACTCATGATGTCAGATCAGCATCCTGATGTGGCACACCTGTGAGGTGGGATGGATTATCTCAATATAGCAGATGTGCCCACTACCACACATTTGGACTGATTTGTGACCACTGTTTGGGAGGGATGGTTATATTGTGTATCTGGAATGAATTTTAGGTCTCTACGTCCATCCCATGGGGAATGGGAGCAGTAACAAAGGTGTTGCGTTTATATTTTTGTTGAGTGTAGTATGGAGCATAGTTTCACAGAGCCTGGGCTCCTTGAATTTAAAAAGCTGCAAACTCCCAACAATGAAGCCTCAGTGCTTTACTGGGAGCACACCTGACCTCAGTTAATTTGACAGAAATACAGCAATGCGTTTGTTGTGCAAACAGGCACAAATAGACACACAAAATATGTATTTGTTTTCGAGCCTTTTAGAATTTTTTAATAGATTAAAGGAGAGAATACTGGCAAAAAAAAAAAGACAGTGGGAAACTGAAAGAGTGCAAAGCGAGAGTCAGGCACAGGGAGAGAGACCAGGGTAGGCTGAATAAGCTGTTTGTTTGTCCCTCTGTTGTCCACCCTGGGCTTGCCTTGTGCCTGGCGTCCAGGGTGATTTCCCTTCACAACGACCACTGCCGCTCTTGCATTAGTATTTTCACTGCTGTGAGAGTAGCATTCAAGGGTGTACTGTGTTTAGTTGCTTGCTCCTCAACGGGCCTCATTATGCAGGGAATGGGAAAGACCGAGAGAGGAGAGCAGGGCCGAGACATCGACCTGACATCGCTGAGATCCACCATGCCAGCCAGCGGGCCCCTTCAGGTTAGTATACTTAAAAAGGCAGAAAAACTTATAAATAACTATAGATGAATTGCTTATTTTATTAAGCAAAAGCATTGCCTTCCTATCTGCCTTCCTTTTATTTCACCCTCTTCCTTAGTTCCTATTTCCCTCACTCTTTAATCTGACTTTTTTCTTAGTCCTGAGAGTTTGTTACTCTGAATCATTGCTTCTATCTTGGCTTTACCACAAAGCTGTGGTATGTTCTGCCTGTGTGAGAGCTGAGGATCAAAAGGCTGCCCTGTGGTTCTCTTGGTTAGGTTAAGTGCCTGTACTCGATCCCAAGACTAAGACACAACTACAGCATCCATCAAATATCAATTAGGGCCTGGGTGCAAAGGTTAATAATACCTTTTAAAGTAGCTGTGGGTCAAAGAAACAGGTATGCACGAATATAGAGATAGAAAAGGGGTCGTAGTATAATTGGAGTTTTTAGAGGTTGCATTTATTTTTTGATATTCCCATACTTTACACACGAATTTAAGCTACATTTAGTTTATTCACAAATATTTTGGATTTTATTCAAAAAGATTGAAGCTTCTTTTTTCAAATAATCATCTGACTCAATTTCACAGAAGTTATAGATATTTACATAACTGTTCCTGGTGTCTTCTGCTGGTCTGTAATAGAGGTAACAGGGTTCCTCCACATCAACCAGTAGAGCTATCAGTTACTGGCACAGTATTTTTAGCTACACAGTCTCCAGTGAACAAAGTGGGATTACTTAAGACAAGCTGTGTGTGTTTGTGTGCGTGAGTGTGTGTGAGACAGTGATAGATGTGGAAGACAGGGTATTCGCTCAGTTCATCAGCATATGTAAATGTCCATATTACATATAAATTTATTGTATATACATCATTTTGGTATGTAAATGATGTGTGTAAAATTCTCAATGAGATAAGCAGAATTCTGGATCTTAAATAAAGTGCTGTTTGCTTCTTTTTGTACATACATTTTTGGAAATGCATGCTTTTTCAACGCAGACAGTAAATGTCCTTTTCGGTGACCCCCTACTGTTATCACATTAGCGACAACTTTATTCTATCTCATAGGTTATCTGCCCGCTAACCACATCCAAATGTAGCATGAATGCTTGTACTGTTTATTCATAAAACTGAGATTCATAACACACTCTTTGACTTTTCACCAGTTCTGTTTTGATAAGTCGTAATCTGATAACAGTTAAACAGAGAACAATGTTACAGTTTATTGAAATGGTATTCAGCATATCTGTAGCACGGGTATGAATATGAATGAATGTGAATATATTAGCAGCAACTAATAAGACAGGAAGGCTTGAAGAGAGAGAAGAAAAAGACTTGTTTGGATAAGCTGAGAACCTGTACAGTACCATTTGGCCACGTTCTGCCACTATAGTGACTCCAGTGATAATAACATCACTTTAATGTATATCTGCAGATGTCAAGTCCTCCCCGGAACTATTCATTTGAACCATAGTGGCATAATTATATGATGACAGACACAAGGAGGGAAATGTGGGATCTTCAGTAAAGCAGAAACAAGTTTACCAAAGCATGCGTGCACATGAATGCGTGTTTAAGGAAGCGTGTGTTTAAGAACTCACTCTTTCAGCACAATATGCATCCCGTATGTTATGCCAGCTCAAACTTGTGGTCTGTGTGTATATGACTAATGCTAATGCCTTTATTCATGTCATATGTATTTGTTGTGTTGTGCCAACAGCCAGTTTAAAATCAAAACACTTGCATCAAGGTACTTTATACTTTACAGTATTCTAGTAAATACCCCAACAATCAGATTAAATTTTCTGTGCAAGCACTTTGTGACTGTGGGAAAGAAAAGCTCTCTTTTAACAGGGGAAAATAACCAGCGAAACCAGGCTCAGCGAGTTGCAGTCATCAGCAGCGACAAGAGCAAAAAATTGCATCATTGAATTGAATAATGAAAAATGTTGGCAAATAAGGGTTGTCAGATATACACACATTGCTTTTAGTGTTTACGGAGCAAACATCTGACCATCATCTGAATTTGTCTCAAGACACACTCAGAATATCTTTGTCATGTGATTAAAAAAATAGCTATAAATTGAGCTTGATATAGGCAGTAGGTGGTCATCCATGTAGTCACCTGTCCAGGCTTTACCTCACCTCCTGCTCAGTGTCATCTAGAATAATAATAATGTATACTTTATTGATCCCCGTGGGGAAAATACTTGTTTTTCTCTGCATTTGACCCATTCACTCAGTGAAGCAGTGGGCAGCCACTAAGCAAGCGCCCGGGGAGCAGTGAGTAGGGACGGTACCTTGCTCAGGGTAGCCGTTCAGTGGATTCGAACCCCCGACCTTCCAATCATGGAGAAACTACTCTACCTACTGACCTATCCCTGCTCCTAGAATAGGCTCCAGGCCTCCATAATGTTATCCACAATAAGGTAGTAGAGCTGAGGAATTGCTGGGATCTTTTTGGTTGAGATTTAGATTCATATATGCTACTGTGGAATAAAACAGGACTGTTGATACAGAATTATTACCCAGAAGGATTTCTTGGTCTTTGAGTTCATGACATCGTCACAATATCCTGATATAATGCAGTAGCATAGCTTCAGAGTGAGAGCTTCCCCAAAGAGAAGCATATTATTTTCTGAAATTAGATCTATGAGGCTTTCATTCAGTGTCTCTGTGAGCCTGTCATGATGAATCTATTTCCATGGTGTGAAAGCTTTACACCTCTAAGTCACTCTCTATGTATAGAGCACAGCAAGAGGGTGTGGAGCGCCAATACAGAATTAGGAGGAATCACACGGCCTCTCCAAGCTTGGCACTCATGTTTCAAAGAAAGAGAATGACCACACTGTTCGAGGAGGATGGTCACAGTATGTTTAGTGATTAGAAAAAACCCTCTTATTTTTAGTGTTTGATTGTGAACAAGCTCTTAAGATTACTTGGAGAAATCAATAAAGTGAAAATAACCTTAAAGCAGACATTAAAGACTAGAATTTGGTGTAAACACTTAAAATGTTGCTGTTCTTCCAACACCATGGATCTCCTTGGTTACCAACATTGCTAAATTTTACACTTATAGATTAAACCTTCCATGCTTTTTCAAGGATTTCTAGCTTATTCAGTGGTGACATTCAGCTTTCATAGTGTTTTTACAGACATAGAAATGGCATCAATATCTTAGTGTGAGGACATAATGCAAAAAGTGAAAATTGAAACACAGGCATAAGAATTATTTCAGAGAAGTGTAAAATCATGTGAGCAAGCCTGAGCTGGCCATCAACTGACTTTGGTAGATGTCAGGAAAGAAAGGTCACTTCAGAGCAAGTCTTGCACGCCAATCACAGAAAATAGTAGTAATATACATATTAGTTTACCAAAGATTAAATATAATAAGGGAGGTCTGCATGTGTCTTATATAGTACTATGAAAAATTCTTGAGTCACCCTAGTAGGTGCGACAGTTTATTAAAACGTGCAAACGTACATAAAATACATTATCTAAGGCAAAAACAGGTTTTACAACTAGCTTGAAAGTCAATATTTGGTATGATCACCTTTATTCTTCAACTCAGCCTTGCCTCTTCTAGGCAAGCCTCCTTTGATTTCTTGAAGTAGTCTTCAGAAGTGATTCTCCAGACTTCTTGAACATCTTTCAAAGGTCTTTTTTGGACGTTGGCTTCCTTTTGTTCCATTCTCTGCCGAGATGATCTGACACTGCTTACACAATGTCGAGGTCCAGGCTCAACATTATTCACATGGCTGATAGGATTCCCTTGTGTGTTCTTCTGTCCAGGTGCGACTTTACTGCCCTGGCAGTGTGCTTGGGGTCATTATCATGCTGAAAAAGGAACATCCTGCCAATCAGACACTTTCAGATACTTTCCATGATATTGCGTGGTGAATCGAATTCTGACCATATTCTTCTGCATTCAGTCCAGGTTTTGTAACTTGGCATACCTCAGCTTTTTCTCCCTGTTTCTTTTCCTTAAGAATGGCCTCTTGGCAACCACCCTTCTACTGAGACCTTTTCTGAGGCTGTGGTGAACAGTAGATGAATCATCTGAAGGGTCAGATGCATCTCTCAAGTCCTGTGTCAGGTCTTTGCTGGATTTTCCCCCCCTATTTCTTAAGGACATGACTTTCAGATACGGTTCATCTGCTGTAGATTTTTTTTTTTAGGCCTGTCACCTCTTCTTTTGTCCTCCACTTGACTAGTTTGCTTAAGTCCTAGACAATAACTCTTTGGGAAAACTCCTTGTTGACTCATAAATACTGTTTTACACCTGTCAGACTGTGTTATCTTGAGATTTTTAGATTCAACTAAAGAAAAAAAATTGTGACAGGCTATTAACAAAGTTCCTGAAGATAAAGTTCTTTGTTAGATAAGTTGCTTCATTAGGTTGTCTGTTACACTGGTTTAGTAAACACAAAATCATTCATCTGACAATGATCAGGTCCAAGAACTGGACTGAAAACGCGTGGAAAAGCAGCAAATATATATATAAAAAAGATGAGAGCTATTGCTCAAGACCACATTAAAAATTCCAGGAAAGTCTGGCTTCTTCAAAACAAAATATGCAGAGTGTACATTACTGTAGTGTCTATATAACAAGGACTATATCACAAAACTTTGTTTTTGATGCATGTTTATGCTTTGTCTTTCTTGTTTCTTGAGCTATGCATCACATCAGTTCAATTTTATTTATATAGTGCCAAATCACAGCAATAACTTATTGGGGAGATCTACATTTATTTGCACAAGTGTCTTCCTTATGGGCTCAAAAAGCAAGAACCCATCATAGTTGGGTTAAAGCTAGGTTAAATACTACGAGTACACAGTTGATTAGAAATGTAAATCAGTATAATGGCCTCTAAAGTTATGGAAACACAAGTCTGTGTGCATGTCTGTGATTGTGCGTGTAACCACCTCTTGGCCCCTACATGGCAAATGTTACATTCTGAGTGTAGGTGTGAAGTATGAGAGTGCATGCATGTCTCTGTAATTCTAGGAACCGTCATCTGACGCCCGGCCGAGCCTCATCTTTAACTGAAATGGAATGACTGTTGTTGTTTAATGACTCGTGTTGTGTAATAGGTGTAACCAAACTGTGGGTCACATTCTTTTCCATTGTATATGTGTGCAAGTAGAAAGAGTTGTGTAATTTACCAGATATGTACAATAGAGTGTGAGTAGCTTGTAATTACATGGTACAGCACAGAATATGTGACAACTTTGTCCAAAGCGACTTGTTTTTAAAAAGCTTATTACATGGTGCATCAGCAACGATTTGTCAGTTGCAATAGGGTAGATAACAGATAGAAGATAACAGATTAGGACATTTTTTTAGCAAGATAATTTTTATAAACCACATTTTTTGAAGTTTAAATGGCATTGTCATAGATGAAGGTTAGTCTATAAATGAACTATACCACCAGTTTCAGAGATGACACGCAATCATTGTTTTTGTCGTCATAACCTTGAATATCCAGGCCTCTCTTATCTCTTGCTACTTATTATCAGAGACCTTTTCTGGGAGACATAAAAAAATCTAAATTTAGTTATAAAACTGTAGAATTAAATGTGAACGTGAAAGCGTTTGTTAATCACAGACATCTAACCAAAAACCCAATTTAAAAACTCTCTTTAAAATAAGGGAACTAGAGGTGAAAAATTCTAATGTCTGGGTTCAAACATGGCCGTTTTGGTAGTTTGCTGGTTTGGGTGTCAGACTATGCAATGCTCAGAACATTTTTAAAATAAGATCTCAGATTTTACAGATCTTACTTAGCATGATAATTGTTAAAGTTCATGACCAAACAATTAGAAAAAACTGAACAAGTATGGCTTGTTTTAAAGGGTTACCAAGGGAATGCCTCTCCTCTCTTAAAAAGACAGGACTTTGCGAAGCTGCATCTGAGCAAATCACAAGACCTCAGTTACAGTATTCTTGGCCATAATGCACAGCATTACAAACACAGCATATCAGCAGAAACAACTCTTACCACCTGTCAGCATGGTGTGATGATTTGAGGGGTGATGATAGCCACAGGACCTGGGCTCCTTGCAGTCATTGAGTCAACCATGTGAGGACATTTGTTCAGCTGCTAAAGCAGTCAAATGATATCCTACAATAACAGGGAAAAATAACTCATTGTTTATTTACTTTACCAGAACAAGATCAAACCCAGTACAAAAAGAGACTCCTGTAGAAGCCAATGGTTTATTCAGTGTTTTCATGCAGGACCATTTCCAAAATTGCTTCTGTTACAAGGATATATTCCTTCTCCAAGGTCAAGGAAAAAACGTGCGGCTAAGCAGAGCTTCCGGTGCTGTTTGTCTATCTGTCAGCACGATTGTGCAACAACTATTAAGCCAAATTTTTATTAAATTTGGCAGTAATGGAACTTGGACAAAGAGAGAACTAATTAAATTCTGATGCAGATCTAGATTGCATTTGTATGTTCTTCTGTGTGGAGTTTGTATGTTCTCCCAGTGCTTGTGTGGGTTCTCTCTGGGTACTCCTGCTTCCCACAGTCCAAAGGCATTCTTGTTAACTGGTTATTCTAAATTAGCTGCAGGTGTGAATGTGGATGTGAATTGTTGTTGACATGTCCAGGGTTATCCCTCTTCTTAAAATATGACAGCTGGGAAAGACTCCAGCCGCTCCCCCTCCTGCATGGACCAGAATTGGAGAAGTGGTTAAGAAGATGGATGGATGGATGGATGGATTGACCTTGATAGAAGATATGAAGAAATGCAACAGACCAATTTTATATTTCACTGTAGTTTAACAGTAATAATAGTACACACTGAATCCTTGGTTATGGGTTTCAAACTAGTGTCGGAAAATCATAAAATAAATTAATCTAATTGGTCTTCATTTCCTCAGATACCAGGTGTACTAGAAAATGCTGGTGTTTGCTCTTGTCACATTTGGCTGAGACTAGATTAGCAGCATGGCCTGGACACAAAACAGTGAAGCAGCTGTATTATGCAAATGTCTTACATAGTTGGTAGCCTTCAGGGGTAACTAAACATGTAATCACTCGTATTGTATAAGCCCCGATTCCAATAAGTTGAGACATTGTGAAAATATAAAGAAAAAAGAATGCAATGATTTGCAGCTCTCATAGACCAATGCTTTAGTTTACACAGCAAGCCAACCCGATTTACTTTAGTTAAGACAAAGACTGTTATTAAGACACTTAAAATACAAAAAGTATATTTTAAACTTGAGTAAATTTTAACCACTTTTTATTACAGTCCTAGTACTTCTACTTTGGAAGCCAAACCATCTTGTGTCTCACCAATTTCTCATATGCAGGAAAAAGTGATGCAAATAAGCTGTTTATAAAATGGCATTGCAAACGATTCAGCAGCCGTGTTTTTTGTTCGTGAGAGTAATACCTTTGGCGTTGACATTAGCCTTTGTGACTTTGCTATATAAAACACTATAAGAAAGAGAAACAACCTGAAAGCAGGATATGGGCCCATTATCTGCATATCTGCTTTGGTCGTCTACCACTGAAAATATTATTTGAATTAGAAAATACATCATACTTGTCCTTGTCTGTGTGATTTACCACCATCCTTTTCTGTCTTTCCCTCATCTTTTTCTTCCATTTTTCCTTGTTACCCTATTCCTCCTTTCATTTCTCTCTATTCTTGTTCTTCCTCTCTTCTCTGTCCAGGGGGGATACTGTGTTTTCTTTTCATTTTGCAGGGGAAATGACAGATAACTCAGTTTGAATCTAAAACAGTTCTAAAAGGAGCCATGCCCAATTTTTGTGTGTGAGCGTGCATGTGTGCATGAGTTCGTTTGTGTGTGTGTGTGTGAGAAAAGGTTCTCTCAAAAGCGTTAAAGAGAGTATGTGTACAAAAAAAAGGGCAAGATGAGTGATACCAGATGAAACTTTAGATCCTACTGCATATAAACAATTAAATTATCACACAAGGACCAGTTGGTCTGTCTCCTGTTTTGTTCTATTCCCTAAACCCACAATTATAGTGTCACACTGAAAAAAGGCAGATGTACGGCACAAGTGTTCTCATGACACACACAAGTCCACCGTTTTACTTCCACTTCAGTGGGATTTAAAGTCTTTGTATATTAGGACTCGTCTGTTTTGACATATTTCATGAAGACATTGTTTGTCAAAGTAACCAACAAGCATCTTTAAAAATTTGAGCAGATTTTTACATGAGAAATAAATCATTAATAGGAGCTTTAAGGCCAAGAGTTTCGTGACAGACTTTTGTTCTTTCTTTTTTTTTTTTTTTTTTTTTTTTTTTTTTTTAAATGACATCAGAAACAGCAGTATGCGACATTACGTGATGGCAGAGCTTCAGTTCATCCTTTGTCATTTTTTTTTTTTTTTAATAAATAGGACAGGGGGAATGAATGAGAGAAAGAGGGGGAGAGAAAGAAAGAAAACCAAAGGGGAGAAGAGACGGTGAGAAGGGGGGGGAAGAGAGAGAAAAAAAAAAAAAGAACTCCTGGGTCACCTGTATGGAGAAAAAAAAAAACAAACAAACAAAAAAAACAAACAGAGGAGACAGCAAACAACAAAGAGCAACATAATAATAGAGAAAACAAAGCACCATCACAATAAACTAGCTAGTCATAGATATCAATATTTACTAAGTAATAAACGATATTGTGCAGCACGCAAGATAGACAGCGCACAGTGTGCTTTGAGGCAGCAGCCAAGAAAGCTTTAGTCCGCGTCTGTGAATACCCATGTGTGCATACCTGTGTGGATCAGCATGCTTGCATTCCAAAGGTTTCTCCATGTAATGATCTGCTAGGGAGTGTGGGGGGGCCACAGCCCCGTCCTCCAGGGTGTGAAGCGGGTATGGAGGAGATCAAAACTCCAGACATCCAGAGGCCCCCAGAACACAAGAGACCATGGAAGACCAACAGAGGGGCAGCCGCGCCACTGTTCCAGTAAGAGCTGAGGAGAGTCCCAGATGAGGGCTCGCCCAGCAGCCGCGGAGCAGAAGTCAGGGGGAGTTGCAGTGACGCGCCCGTGAGCTCCGCCGGCCCCCAGCTGTGCCTGAGTGACCGAGCCCCAGGCCGAGAGGCCGGGGGCACCCCACCTCCAAAGGGGCCCGAGCGAGCCCCAGGCCCCAGGCCCCGACAAGCGGCCGCCAAGGAGTGAGCCGGTGTGTACCCGGACGCCCACCCCCAGACACAAAGAACCACCAACACACCGACACCTGAGGGAGTCCGCCACCGGCAGGGGAAGTGGTGGTGGGTGGAGATAGGCCTCCAAACCTTGGAGGGCCTGAGGTGTCCCCAGAGAGGTGGCGTCTGATACCCAACCTGACATATAGACACAGACATACAGGCACACACAGACACAAACATCCATTCCCACCCTCATGCTCTCATATGCACTCACTCCACACTCAACCAACGTGGAGACAGACATAAAGAGACGCTGTACACACAATCACACTCCCCAAGCGTACTCTACAAACCGGGTCTAGGTACCCTTGCCCCTGGAGGGGGGAATTGCACCCAGACCCAGGTGGTGTTACCCTTTTCCCTGCGGTGGGGAGAGGCAGACCACCCCGACTCCGCAGCAGCAGGGAGGCCCCACACCCCAGACCGCAGTCGGACGGCCAACTCCTCCTACTAGCCCTCCCGCTCCAGCAGGCCGCAGAGAATGGGGGTGGGAGAAGACTCCAAACCTCCCTCCACCCGCTCATTGTAGTGTTGATGCATATGTGTTCTAAGGTGCAATTAAAACCCAGGAGGGCATGGAGCTACCTGCCAGAGAGCAGCAGGTAAGCGCATAGTCCCTCCTGCTAGCCCTCAATGACTAAGTGTATTTAAAATTGAGAGGTGGGCAACGACGTCAGGGGTGAGGTATACACCCTGATGGTGATTTGGACTCCGTGATTGTGCCCACCCCCAAGATCCTATATGTATGTGTAATGAGAGTGTGAATAATGTGAATGTCTAAGTTGTGGGATAAAATTGAGGCAGAGGCAGCCAGAAGGGGACGGGGGGGGGGGGGGGTAGCCTCCTCTGCACCCTGGTGACATACCCCCACTCCAAGGCCCTGCATGTGTGGGTGGTTGTGGAGGAGCGGGAAGAGGGAGGCAGCTGGAGATGGGGAGGGAAGGAAGGGAGGGGCAGGTAACCCCTCCCTGGGGCCAGCTCCCCCGCTGACCCCAGTAGGCACTCCCACCCTCCGCGACCCGCCAGGGAAGGGGGGCCCAGGCCCATCAGACCGGGGCCCAGTGCAGTAGCGCCCCCCGGCTCCACAGAGCCCTGGACAGTCCACCCAACCCCACCACAGAGAAAACTGCACCCACCCCACCATCCACACATCTTCCAGACTACATAAGACGGTAAACGCCCAGGCTGAGATCTTCCTCCACCTCTCCTGTATCTCCCCCTCCTGCAGAGAGTTCCTGAAGAGAAGAAAGCTCCTGCAAGATGTGACCATCCCCCCCACCAGTTGAAGAGCCCACAGACTTTTGTTCTTCATCCACTTGTTCCAGCCATAGTTGCCAAGAAAAAGCAGGAACCCCCCTCCCCCAATGCCGAGGGTTCCCTGCAGGGACAGTAACTCACAACACTTAAGTCATGCATGCACACACAGAGATGAACATAAATCAGAGATGAACACCAGGCTTATAAATCCGTACGCCAGTCTTCTCACAGGCTCTGTGTACACACCCTTCTCATAAAAACATTTTCGAGGAATTATGTATTGCTTCTCTGCAGCATTTACAACTATATTCAACTATATTTGAGCTGCCTGCAGCCTGCACGATGTGTACTGTGCTCAAATTGTTGCCACATAAATATAGAGATACCCACATATGCACAGATCTGTGAAAAAGCATTAACGTAAAAATAGGCATAAAAACAACATATGCAATACTTAAGAGGCTGCATGTGGTAGGGATTGTGATGAACAAAGCCTTTGTGTTTATTGATGCACAGTGAACCAGAACCTTTCATCTAATTCTCGCAGAAGATTGCGAATAAACATATTTCCCCAAAAGGCTGAGCTATTTCTTTAAGAGAGGGAAGTGATAGAAAACACATGAGAAAGCAAGAAGTAGGACTGAAGGGCGATGCAGCTTGGCATGTAGAGAAAAAGAAAAAGTAATTCGGGCCATGCAAACACACATAGAGAATCTGATTTCATCTTTGTTGATGAAATGCATGGCTGTGTGCCGGGCTGCTGGCCAGGGCGGCGCATGTGTCTGCGTGAGCATGTGTGTGTTTATGTTAATTGGGGGTTGAAGTAGAGGTAAATACAGACCTCTCTTTATCTGTGTTTTCCTTTCCTCCAGCATGAGTAGTAGGTCACTGGACTGGACAAAGTTTGTGTGGGAAAAACACCCAGTCCTGAATGTTTCTGGTCAAGCTTGTATGGCTGCCAGTTTGTTTGTGTTCATACGTGCTACTGTCAGAGGTGTGTGCAGAGTTAAGAGTCCCAGTGAGATAGGGTTCTTTGTCTGCACTTATTTGAATCAAAACAATGGAAAAATACAACTCTAAAGTGACTCTTCATAAACATTTCAATTGAGGATAGATCAGACGTTTAATAACTCTATACTTCACCTCCTCCTCTTCAGCTATATTAGGGTTTAGTTGTCTTCTAACCCACCTTTTAGATTAAAAATCCTGCAACTTTATTGTTATTCGTTTTCTCATTACTCACCTAGCATTGGCACTACCACGTCTTCAAATATGAAACTGGCATTTTTTTTTGGGCTTGTTTGTTTTTCTTTGTTAGAATTAGCTAATTTTGCAGCGTCCTTGGAAATGCGACTTGATAAATATCTTGGATATTCAAAGCGTGACAGAAACAATGAACCCATGGAATTCTATAATTGCACAGTATAGATACGAAAGATTCTTTTGAATCTATAGTACAAAAGTTTATTTTGCCTGATCTATTATTTACAAGAGGACACCACAGTTCATACAATTGATTTAACGCCAAAGGAATTTGTGTCTCCTCCAGGGACCGAATTGGGAATCTTGTCAGTCAATTGTAAACCATACATTAAGAAAAACAAAACATCTTTTAAGAAACTCACAAAAATAGTTGAAGCTGAGTTAAAAGGCTTGAGCACTGTGTAAAATTGTTAACCAACACAGGGCAATTAAAAATATCAATGAAAAAGAAAGATGTTGTATTAACAAAATTGATGGATAAACTTACACTCAGTCAACCAAGTGATTTCTTATACATGATAATCTGAAAATGCTGGTTGAGTCTATTCAACTTGCCTGTTTTCTTCAGCTGGACACAGCAGGACAATAATGTTTGATGGGAGACAAACATGAAAATCGACCTGTGCTACAGATTTTAGTGGAATCCAAGGCAAGCAAAGTTAAGTCTGCTTCCAGAGGTCAGAGCCAATTGTTGCCACAAGGTAGCTGTAATCTAGAGGATGTAACAAACAGGCAACGAAAGAAGCTTACGGAACAGAAAACTCATTAAGAATGAGGATGAGAGATCACTTTCATTGTATTTTTAAGTCATGTCTAGATTTCAATGGACAAGCACTGCTCATCTTGCTTGCCCCAGTGGAACACTGTCAGGGCAAAGCAAGGCAAACAATAGCAGTCATGCATTAATAGGCAACACACAAACCTCCACCTCTAGTATATTGTTCATTTATTTCTCAACTGTAGAGTGCTATGTACCCAGCACCAAATGACAGACAGACAGAGCTGCCACTTATTGGTGGACATACTGTAGTAGTTAGTTTCTAAAGGGTGAGCTACTTTTGCCAAGCATAGAGGTCAAAAACAGCATACATGTAGAGTTAAGGTTATTAAATGAATCAAAGCAAATAAGTTCTTATGTTGCTCTGCATCTTTGAATAGTTACATAGTCAACAATTTACCTGGATTAGCTAGTCCAGCGGTCTCAAACCCCCGGGCCACGGACTGGTGCCGGTCCATGAGTCATTTGGTACCGGGCCGCGAGAGTTGAGGCTCGGGTGTGACATGTATAGTTTTCAGGGTTTTTATCATTAACTCGGTTTCCCTGGGTCTTTTCCCGTGTTGTAGTTGTGTGTCTTATTTTGAAAGAAATATTTACACGTTACCATAGCGACCAGAGAGCATTAAGGGGCAAAGAGGAGGATGTTACTCTCAATGCTGTTGTCGTATTTCAGGAGGACGCTGCAAATAAAGTTACACAACTACACAGTGAATTCACGTTTATTATTATATTTACAAAATACCACCGTTTTTATCTTGGTCATATCATTTTATTTTGTTGTATTTATCCGCAATCCGGTCTGTGAAAATATTGTCTGACATTAAACTTGTCCATGGTACAAAAAAGTTCGGGGACTGCTGAGCTAGTTTACATTTCGTCCAAGTGGGAAAATGGTTCTGAGGACAGGAGGTGACTTCATTTTTTTTGTTTAGATTTGTTTATGTTTGGTTGATTTTTCAATTGTACACAAATTTGGTGATTTGATAGGATATTAGGACGACTTCAAGCTCTGTTTAAACAACTCTTGTTTTAGTTTGTAATGCAGTACATTGTTGTGAGGTCATATAATTATCTGTGCTTAAAGAAAAAAACTGGGGGCAGGAAAGCAGTGATTCAGGGAAAGAACGAAAGTGCAGGCGGCAGGCAAGGGTCAGTCTTACCTCATCCAGGCTCTGTCACTGATGCCCCTTGGTGTATGTGGTGCTCATGGGACTATTGTTGAGCTCAGCCCTATGAGATCATGCTAAGTGTGAAACAAAGGCACCCACTTAATAACTGTTGTCTGTGTAAAGCCACGAGTCAATGCAACCCATTTTTGTTTACACACAAACTGTTATGATATTCTCTTACCGCTAGGAAAACTGTTTTTTATTAAGCAGTTATGTAGTTTTCCCAAAAATATTCCACATTTAAATGTTTTAAAGCTGCAGACTTTAGGTTTTACTGTTAACAAATTAGTTATACACATGTTGATTTTATGCTCCTTTAAAGCATACAATGTAGGCATTTTCTTCCACTCTAAACTGTTTTAACAAGCACATTGCTGTGCTCCTATTTGTTTTATTAAAAAAAAAATATGCTCATAACCACACACATTAGATTTCCTGGGATATTTATTGTTTTTTTTCTCCACATAAGTTTACTCTGAACAAACATATATATCACATTTATGATCCTTAGAGGACCTAAATAAATTCCCAGACTGGTGTTTGGTCACTTGTGTGTGTGTGTGTGTGTGTGTGTGTGTGTGTGTGTGTGTGTGTGTGTGTGTGTGTGTGTGTGTGTGTGTGTGTGTTGCTTGTTCAGGAATATCCTTCAAAACCAACTGAAATTTTGACCTCTTCACTGACAGCAAACATCCATAACTTCTTGAACCCAGCCATAAATCCTCTTCACACACACACACACACACACACACACACACACACACACACACACACACACACACACACACACACACACACAGAGAGAGAGAGAGAGAGAGAGTTTAAAAAAAGGGCTACAGTTTAAAAAAATGTATAAAACATTCCAAGGAATAAAACTGTGAGATTTCTTTGTTCGCTTTTGATTAGGGGCCGGGATATTCAAACTGAAGGAGACAATAGAAAGTATGTTGTCTCACTGTGCATGAAACATTTAATAGGTAAAACAGAGTCCTGTTCTTTTTGTTGTGTTACAGCAATGCCAATCAGTGAAACCCTCTATCCCATTTATAATTCAAGAAAAACTCTCCAGTATTGTAATAAGGACTGGGCGGACACTCAACATTATCAGTATTGTAGTCTTTCCAAGAGCAAAGCACTTTATATCTTGGCTTGCCAAAGACGTTATAAAATTGAATGAAAACTAGTCACTTTGTTTCACTTTGTGTATTATGCTTCAAGTCTGTTTGCAAGTCAAGTCAAGTCAAAAGTTTGGCAGTGAAAGAGCAAAATGATGTCTATACATATTCATTTCCAGGAGTGGCAGTGGGACATCACATTCTTGTGGTTATGGGAAATTATACAAGTGCTTATTGAGAAAGCTTTAGTCAGAGAGTTCTTAAATGTATGATGATCATTCCCACATTGCAACTGCGATACAAACCCTTTTTGTAATGAGATAGCTAGACTTTCTTTCAGGCTGATAATGATTGCACATAAACTCTGTAAAAGTTGTTCTCCACTGTGGCTGGACTGGTATCAAAAGTTTCTTGACTTCTTTAAGTTGCTTGAAGACGTTTCACCTCTCATCCGAAAAACCTCTTCAGTTCTAGGGTCAAATGGTGGAGAGTCCCAGATTTAATCCCTGTGGGAGTGTCCCCCCAAGAGAACATGGACCCCCTAATGATCCTCTATCTAATCACACGAGCCCAGGTGTGAAAACGGGTGTAGGTCACAATCAGCCAAGGTTTCAGGTGAGCTCATTGTGAAACCTAGCCCCACCCTATCGTGATTTCATGTGTGGGTCCATTTGGCCTCTCGGGGGGTTACTCCCACGGGGATTAAATCTGGGACTCTCCACCATTTGACCCTAGAACTGAAGAAGCTTCTGGGATGAGAGGTTCAAGCAACTTAAAGAAGTCCTGACACTTTTCTTTCCAAGCTCCTTAAACTACGATGACCTGGATGACTGAGAACCTTCACAGATGTATCAAAAGTTATTGCGCTGAAGTGCACCTTAATGACTTAGCTGCAACAGGAAATCCATTCTTTCACTTAATGTGTGTAAAATGGCTGTTGTAGAGTAAACCAATGTATCCACACAGTCCTGGGGCATTTGTAACTGCTCCTGCAAGTTTTCTTTTATATTACCTACATCGCGTAATGCATGACTTAGTCACACTGTGCCTGTTGAATCTTGGCAATGTCAAATAAGGAAGTTTTTCATCATAATCTTATACTTCCACGTAGTAATTAGCCATTGTTGCTTTTCCTTACACACATGCCTAACTTGTGTTTTTAGCTCATCAAACATCCGGATAGAAAATAAAGTCAAGTGCAGGTTCAAGTGCTATGTATATACACAGAACCAAAGAGACCGTGACCGTGCCACGTGTTAAGTCATGTTTGACTGGTTGAGCAGGTATTAGGTTGCAAGCACCAACTGTATAACGTTCAGCTTCAGTAGATTTCCACTTGTCACATCTTGAGTAAAATGTTGACAGGGTTATAATTAACTCGCTAACTTAAAAGAAACCCAGTGGTGTTTACTGCCAGTCAGGTTGGAAAACAGAGGAAAAACACTTAATGCGTCAATAGCACGACTAGGTATGGACTTTTGCATGTTAGCACTGAAAAGGTGTTAAAGCAAAAGAGGTTGAACAATGACCCTTGTTGATTACTTAAAATGTCTAAGCCCAAGTCATTTGTGTATGAATATTAGTAGAGTAGAGCAGCTGGTTGTACACAGAGTGAAAACAGGGTTAAAGGTAAATACATGAAAATTAAGAGAAAGAATCATATTAATTAGGACAGGATGTGGGACTAGCGATTAACCCAAGAAGGGATCTGCTGATGAGAGATGTTTGAAAATATAACTAAACTTAAGTATAGCATGTTCTAAAACGGTATAATGAAAAAACTGGGTGTATTTTGGTTTTGTCCATGGTGATCTTCCTGTCTAGTCAGTCCATTTTCTCTCTCTTCACACTTCACACTGTTATTCTGGTACAGTTATGATTGCTCTAGTCAACAGCTTGCTGTACTTTCATGACTACATTGATATTATTGTGTAAAAAGTGCTCATTTAGACATATGTCCAATACTTAACTCTGCTTATAGTTTCTTACAAGGTATTTATTGTCTGTTATGTTGTCCCTTTATGACTAATGAAAGACCTTTACACAGTTTTAATATTATAGTGCCACAAAGTGTAAGTAATCTCTCCATAAAATCCTTTTCAGACACAGAATAAGTTATATTACTGGGTTTATCCAGCTCGTAAAGTGATGGCATTTTTTTCATTCAGACACGGCTCATTTTTAGCTCATTTCGGCAAGGAACTCAAATACTTACATTTGATGGTTCTGGGTATGACTGTACGTGAGCCTCCTTGGCTTCTCGGTACAATTTAATTGTCATTAGTTTATGCAATACAGCCAACCAATGACAAGAAAACATATTACTTTCTCTTGTTACATCACACATTACAGTAACTTGTAGTATGTGATGGATCGTGAGCCAGATGAGCTTTAATGTTAATGACATTCTGGTTTGTAGAGACCTACTTGTGATGGGGAGAGGCGTGGTATGTGTGCAGTTCTTGCCGTAAAAACAAGACATATTTATGGCAAAGTGAAGGCTGAATGTGCTTTCTAAATATTCTTTTTTCTCATTAAGAGAATGGTCTGTATCTATGCTGTGCTGGTGCTGCAGCGAGTAATATTCAAGCCCATTCCCTCACACATGGGCTCAGGATTGAGCATGCGCTCTATTAAATTGGGAATACTGAAAATGCACGATAGGCAAATATTTACTGGATATCGTAAATAGAGCTGAAAAAGATAAACCGTTATCACTGATGTTAATTGAATTCTACCAAAACATGTTTATCAGTTAACTCAGTAATGTGTGCGTCAGTCAACACACGCGGCCACATGGTTCACCTCAAGTAAGACTTTTAAAATGACCAGACAAGAAGTAACATTTTCAAAATGCTGTGAGATTAACAGAAAGCACTCCCTGTGTTTCAGTTATGTTTTGTTTTTTATGCATATATTTAATTTTCAACACCGTCTCTATCTGACTGCCTGTCTCTTTAAATGTGTCATGTAATGGGATGCAGTTTCAGTGCATAACAGCGGCATTCGTGGAACTCAGGAAGTAGGAATACCAACATACACGCATGCACAGAGGAAGGAAGTGTGTGTTGCGGACAGCGATGAAGGCCGGGTCATTAAATCCAGGAAGTTGCGATGAGGAATGTCCTGCGATGTCACACATGGCATGAAAGCTTGCAGGCCTGAGGGGGATTTAAAGACCAAACATCTGCGGAAAAAAACATCTCTTCAGAATAAGTGAAGAGAAAAAAAATTGTCTTCAAGTGTCACCTATTCACGTTAGGAGTTTTCTTTTTATTACACCTGTTCACATCACACCTTAGGCCCCGAGCCAACATTAACAATATACAGTATTGTACGCAATCACGCAGAAATGTATTAGTGAGCCTTTCCCGCAGTCCTCTCCCCATGTTTGTTTTGGATACAAGCAGTCTGGTGTGGTTTTAAGTCAAAATCAAATTGTGGAAAATTACCTGCTTGGGTCAATGAATTATAATTGCTCAAAACCACAACCACAGTTAGGACGCACTGTGTAACCGCAATATAGTCACTCTAAGGCTTATATGACTCATAAGTCTGATGTTTGGTGCTGTTTTTGATCGTTTAATGGTTTTTGTACTCGTGCCTACAATGTGCCAAGAGCACACAAGCACAAACTGCACACATGCAAGCACAGTGTGGATTTTGGAGGAAAATATTGCATTGCTCAATAGTTGTATAATATCAGGAGCAGTACGTGATTGAAGGTTTTCACTGCTAGATGAAACACTGTTTTTGTTCTCTGTGCATGCATGTCGTTGGAATTTCAAGATGATAGTTTTTCTTTCGAGACCAGGGCCACATTTTAGATCTTCCATTCTCAGATTAAGAAAGGTCGTAAATCTCAATGAGGGGATTGTATATTCTACTGCCATTATAGTCAGTGCACACCCATGGTTAACATTATAACTGCCATTACAAATAGTTTTATATATGAAAAGTTTTTATATATGAAAAGTGCATATGCCCCACACATCTACTGTACATACTTCTACCTTGCACATTACCTTTGGGAATTGGGACTGCTTTTTTTTTAGTCTAAATCTAAATTATGTATTTTGTAAGGAGCAACAATGTAGAAATGACAATTTTGGACTACTCTTTAATTATTAAGATTTATTTTATAAACTCAAAACTTTAGTGGTATTGGTGAGTAAAAAAAGGGTGACCTGCCTCTTTAAATGCCCCAGCATTGACCTTTACTATATCAACAGGAGATGCAATTAGTCTTTTATTGTGCATAGTGTCTTCCTTACATACTCTGACACTGATGGACTGTTGACACTGTTGCAGCTGTGCAAAACTGACTCAAGAAACTTCACATATGTGTAGTAGCTCAAAATGAAGGGTGAACTGGAAGATGGGTGGAAAAAAGGGGGCTGGAAGGACCAAGTGATTCTGTATTAAGTATTGTGTTCACTTTCTTAGTTTCTATTTCTCCCTCCTTCACTGTGTGTGTGTGTGTGTGTGTGTGTGTGTGTGTGTGTGTGTGTGTGTGTGTGTGTGTGTGTGTGTGTGTGTGTAAAATGATAAAATGTAGATCTGAACACATCCACTATAGCAGAATGCACCACAAACATGATAGCACTTCAACATTACAAGATCCATACGCAAAACAAAAAAATACATCCACTTGCCACTTTAGGTATTTAGGCCTGCAGACATGGTCACGTCAACCTGCTGAAGTTCAAACAAAGCATTTGAATGAATGAAGGAAACTAATTTAAGTGACTTTGAATGTGGTCTACTGGGATTTTCTCACACAGACATCTATAGGGTTTACTGAGAACTGTCCGAAAAAGAGAAAATATAGGATAATGGCCAGACTGCTTGAAACTCATAGGAAGGCAACAGTAACTCAAATAACTCATTATAATCAAGGAATACAGAAGAGCACCTCTGAATGCATAAAATGATAAAGCTTGAAGCAGATGGTCTACAGCAGCAGAAGACCTCACCAGACTTTCAGCCCCTTAGTACCAAATGAGCATAGTTTCAAGGTCACAGCTTAACTGAGTGTTGTTGCATCCATCCATGCACCCATCCACACCCACAGTATCTTCTGGTGCAGCAGGATAACCCACCATGTCACAATGTCCAATCATCTCAAAGTGGTTTCCACAGTTTCAGTATAATAGAGCACCTGTGGGATGTGGTGGAAAAGGAGATTCACTACATGGATGTCGAGAAGACAAATCAACATTAACTGCATGATGGGTGCCCAACACAGCACTAGCAAGGCACAACAACCCCCATTCTCTTGGACTGGTTCATTTGTGGGAGGAAATCAGACAGTGTGTATGTCAGGAATCGCTGTGCGGCAGGCAGGAGTTGGACCCAAAATGCAGGACTCACAGACTCGGGGAGGTGAACTCAAAACACAGCTTTATTTGCTGGGAGAACAAACATACAAACTAGACTAAACTGGGAAACCATAAACTAAGAACTCACAGGGAGACACAGGGAGATCCACACACAGCATGAGGGACGACGTCACGCCGAACAGAGGGAGACTCAGACAGAAATACACAGAGGGTAAACGAGGAAAGTGGGAACACACGGGGAACACAGGTGACACTGATAATCATAACGAGACAGGGCGGGGTGAACTGAACATGACATGTACGGGCGTGAGAGTCACAAAGTAAACAGGAAGTGCACAGAGGTTCAGACAGGAGGAGAGAGAGCACGGGGAAAACACAGACATAACGGGCTGGGGAAACATGAAACAACCACAAAGGGAGACGAGGGCTCATAAATACACAGGGCACACAGGGGGGAGAGAGAGAGCACGGGGAGAACTTGGACATAATGGGCAGGGGAAACATGGAATAAAACATAAGGAGAGACGAGGGCTCACAGATACACAGAGGGGCACACAGGGGTAAAAGCCATGAAGGGAAAACACTTAGGGAACAACACAACAGGGCAACTCAGAAAACATGGCCTAAATAAGGAACAAAATACAAACATACAAGAAAACTAAGAACACTGGGCCAACATGGCCCAGGACCATGACAGTGTAGGGAGAGCTCCATACAGAAAGGCCCCAGGAAGATCTGAATCCAACAGCTGTGGTGCTAAATATAGCGTACTATTCAGATCTGATTGCAAGATGTCCTCCAGTTTAGTTTTTAAATTCAGATTCTTTCTAGAGATAATTGAGCAGGTGCTGAGCATTGGTAGAGTCATGTCCCTAAGAATTTATGGCTGCAGCTCAGTCTTTCACACATACGCAAGAGAAGATTTTGCATGTTTGCAGCTTAAAATAACCTCTTGGTCATGACTGCAGAATGTCCTACAGTAGCACTGGTGTGAGAACTATTTGCAAATTTCAAGTTTAAAGGAAATGGAGGTATATTTGTTTTCTGAGAAATGTTTAAGTCTGTCACACGAACATTGTTTCATGGAGCATTTCCCTTTCAAATGACTGATGTGCTGCTGCTGCAGCAGTGGCGTGGCACGATGTTTACAGACAGCATTCCTCCAACAAAGGTCTTTAGCCTGCTCCCATAAGAGCAAACAATTTCACCATAAAGAGTCTTTGTCCAACTTGCTCTTTACCCCTAACCTCTTTGAAGGTGTTGACAACTCAAAAAGCAATTTAAAATGGTATAATCTACCAAGAAAAACAAATGGTATTTGCGATTCCCTGGTTAAGCGAGTGCATATATATATAACTGCAAAGCTCTTTTTATGACAGGTTAAACACTGCAGAGATGGACAAGGAATTCCAGCTATTGCTGCCATTGCTGTGCTCACAAAGACTCGCTGACATCAGGCTGACAACTTTCCAAACATGCCTTCCTTGTAATAGCAACTTCAAGCAAACTCTTAACAATGAGTAGGATACTTTTGCAACTCAACAAATCATGGTGGACGTTACTGTTACCAAGGTTCTTTTAACACGGCATTGTGTGAGGTACATGTGTATGATTTAGTGTATATGTGCGTTTACGTGCATTTAAAGACATAAATGTGTTTCCACAGCGTGTGGACCCGCCTGGAGACAAATGAATGTCACCATCATGCAAATCATGTGTGTTTGAGTGCGTGTGTGTTAATCCTCAAACACACAACCTGGTGGCACGCTATTTTAATGTCATCTTTTTAGCCTCTATTGCCTTTCCATCCATGCTTGAAGAGGAACAGTTCCTCCTGTATGCACGGGACACGTTTCATCAGTCAAACCAAAATCGTAACACACAAAATGAAAACTTGTCTGGAATTGATGATTCCTTTCGCCCTGTTGTTGATTCTTCTTGGATCAGAGCCTAAAAATTTGGAATTGGCTTCGCTTTTTCAAATCTGCTTTGCTTGACTTAACTTGGAGAAAATCTGACTGATTTTTTTTTAAAATCCCTCCCGCTGTTTGGAAAATAATGAATAAATGAGATGCCATATGTTACCTCTAATTTATGCGTAAAGCAGTTGCTGCTTGTCTGAACTGAGCTACGGTGCAAATTCTTTCTTCTGTAACGTGGAAAGCTGCACTATATGGTTATGTGAACCTCACATAAATCTTATGTAATTTTTATGGGCCCATAGGAGATCTCCTTGGTCCTAGTCCAACAGAGTTACCTCATTTTTTCATAACAAAGGTTAACTCTGCTGCTGCATGCTTGTCATTCACACTCTCCATCTCTGAACTTCACTGCAGAGAAAACACTTTGGAGACAATGAGAACATTTCTGTTTATTTGTGTGTTTGTTATGTTGCCATGCCAGCGTGTAATTTATCAGAACGCACCGATGGTGCACATACTCCTGGCATGTGATGCACTCCCATATCCATCTGACACACACACACACACACACACACACACACACACACACACACACACACACACACACACACACACATCTGCTGCACGCTTCTTCAAAGGTATGTAGCATTCCAGATGATCCTTTAATACTAAGAAAAACACACCTACCTCTTGTGAAACAATCTTATAGTGTGACTGCCCTCAGAGGAGAAACACTTATTTTTGGATTCGCACACACACACTTAAAAACATAGGTACAGACCAGCACCTTGAGCTATGATCAGAATGTGTCTTTGCATGCTTTAACGGGTTACCCTTTCTTCTTATATTGTGACTAACTGTAAATTGGGTCTAATTTTTGTAGTTTTTGTGGATATTAAAACATCAGATCTTGTCAGTCTGTATCAACGACTCCAAATCATCTGCAATGCATCTTTCCAATAGAGGATTCGACTCAGCTCGTTGCTAAATGGTTGTATTCTGGTTATAGTCCTGCATAAAAGCAAAGGAGCCAAGTGCCTATGTCAGCTGTTGGACTCTGAATGTAAGTAGATGATGTGAATTTCTGCATAAGTCAACAGCAACAGGTTTGTGATTGTCACCTGTTTGGCAGAGTTACTCATGAGATCATCACAAACAGATTGCATGTAATTGCCAACTTGTCCCCATTCAGTTGCAAACTGATAGCAGACTGATGACCATTTTATCACCAACTTGACACACTGTAAATGACTGCAAGTGGTTATAGACTTGGTCCCTGTCTTCAAGGCAACCGTTTTAAAGGCAATAAGATTACATACGATTGCAATAACGCTGCTTGGTCTCAAACCACTGTTTGTGAGATTGTAGCATTAGACACATGAATTAAATCAGACTGTTGGTCAGAGACAAAAAACTGTCTTTTCTCACAAAAATTGTGAATTCAGTTCAGATGAGCTGATATGTGTCTAACTTATTATTATTACTGCAACAAGACGATCCAGTTTTTATAAACTTTTATTCTTTAATGTTATTTTCCTGAATTAAATGAAACCTTAAATAAACAGCAATTAAATTCCCCAGGACCCAATAGGAGGTCACACCATGCCTCTGGTTAGGTTAAGGCAGGAACAGCACTTTGGCAGACTTAAGCCTAGATTAAGACTTAAGTGTGGTCACAAGAATAACTCTCGCGCTAAGCATCTGATGCCAAAATTTGCGTCATTTTTTAGGAATAGGTCGTTTAGTTGAGTGTAAATGAGTGACTGTTCGGATGCCCCCCTGCAGAGCTGGAGGGGCCAGCTAGCTGAGTCACTGATATGAGACACTCTGTCAGACCATGTGGTTATAGTGAGGAATGCTGAGAGTCAAATGATATTATATCACTGACACGCTTGTTCTCCTCCGTCCAGATGGCAAATGGAGGCTTAAAAGGTTAAAGGACTTTGAGTCATCAACAATGTTAAAAAAAAAAGAAAGAAAAGAAAGAAGGAGTAAAGAGCTCTGTCATAGCCGTTTTCAAAATGACATTATTACATACTGGATTTCTGGATTTTCATAACAGATGCAGAAACATTAAGTATTTTAACGATGTAGTTGGATGGAGATGGAGCTCATTTTAATGGCTTAATGCAATGTGTGGTTATAAAATAATCACAGTAGTACTTTGCTATACTTGTTGTTTAATAGCCACACTTTATATGACCAGGCAACATAAATAATCCCTAATGTGTGTCTACCTTAAAACTATTGGAGAACAGCACCTAAGAGAGTCTGTTTATTTCAATCAATTACTGTATTCTCTTGGTTAAATAACCAGTTGTTTCCCTCTATTAGTGATTTTTACAGCAAACAACATGATCAAAAATTGCTTTGAAACATGATTATGCTTCTATACTTGTGAGGACCACTCTCTGATACATTTTATTTGCTTTCCCCTCACCTTTACCTTCACACCCCTACTGATCCTAGCCCTAAAGTTCAGAGCTTTTTAAAGGGTAGGTTTTTTTGCGCTCAAGTTGTAAACTCACAAAGCACCTATATTCAGATGAACATCATGTTTAATTATAGAAGCAGCTATCCTCCTACTTGTTTTGCTACTAGGAAAATTGATTTTGATCACCACAAAGAGGCGGGGGAGGAGAAGGGGATCAGACAGCATCAGCTGGTGCTGACGTGAAAGGGTTTTATTTATGATCCATGAATGTTTGTAATAAATTAAGATTTCTGCTGGTTTGATACAAATATAATACTTTTCTGTCTGACTGTCAAAGAAAGTAGAGCTGGAAAGAAAGAGGTGATTTATGTGATAGATAATGAGGGTAGAATACAAGAAGAAGGAAAAGGTCAAATGGTCATATCTGGGGTATTAAATTGACTTGTGGGACTTTCCATAGATAGCAAAGTAGGGGATATCTTAATTAGGGAACATCTTTTGTTTTTGTTTTGGTGTCTGTGGGAACATGTGGTCCACTACATGTAAAGACCAGCCTCATGCTCATATTATGTGCTGTTGCTGACTATTTACACTGTTTTTCCGTGCACTTTTTTGTTAGCTAACTGGGGGAAAGGTCAAGGGTCACACTCTCTCAAGTTGCAAACCTACAGCATGTGTTGTGACTGAGAGATAAATGTTGTGTGTCTGTGTGTGCGTGTATAGATAACAGCCTATTTCCTGTCTTTTCAATGTCAAAGTTCAGTGGGTTGTGTGCACGTGTGCGAGTTTATCTTCTTTTTGTTTGCTTCTGGACTTGAGTCGTGTTCACTGGCAATATCCCCTGTCCAATTCTCACAAACACACAAACTAAACGACCTGAAATGAAGCATTTCATGTGTTTCGTATGCTAACCCGAGCCCCCAAAGGAAACAAGCCCAGAAAATGAGAAAAGGGCTCATTAACTGGCACTTAGCAGTCAGCTGACTTCTAAGAGTTTTTATGATTCAAAATTAGTTTTCAGTGTTTGCCCTGAAAATTGGTATTTTTTAAAGTAATTCTGTATTGAAGTTAAACACATTATATAAATTATGAACTGATAAAGTTGAGAAACAGATGAGCACATATAACTACTGAGAATAACTACTGTATTTACTTCCTCTTCTGCAACTTCTTAGCTCTTTCTCTGATATTTCATATCATTGTTATGCAGATGATATTCAGCTATATATCTCTTTGAGCCCACCTGATGTTTCTAAGCTCCAAATCTTGGAGTCCTGCTTAGATTCCGTTAGAGATTGGATGGCTGGTAATTACCTTCAACTAAATGCTGATAAAACGGAAGTCATTGTCTTTGCTCCTGAGAAATTTGTTCCCCTCGTGGTTAAAAATCTAGGCCCTCTTGCTTCTTACATTAAATCCTCCATCAGGAACCTTGGTGTTACATTTGATCCAGCTCTGATGCTGGACACACGTTAAATCTTTGGTTCGCTCTTGTTTTTACCATTTAAGAAATATCGCTGAGTCCCATTGTGTCACGTTCCGAATTGGAAATGATTATTCATGTTTTTGTTTCATCTCGCTTAGAGTATTGTAATTCCTTGTTTACTTGCTTAAGTAATGCCTCCCTGGAACAACTGCAGGGTGTTCAAAATGCTGCTGCTAGGCTTCTGATAAAGCATCACAAATACTCCCATGCCACTCCCCTGCTGATTCAACTGCATTAGTTCCCTGTCAAGTTCAGGGTCCATTTTAAGATCATAATCATGACTTATAGGGCCCTACATGGTGTAGCTCCAACTTACATAAGTGATCTTCTTCTTCCTTATCACTCCAGCAGGTCCCTGAGGTCTTGTGACCAGGGGTTGCTGGTTGTCCAGCAGACAAGGTTAAAAACAAAAGGTGACAGAGCGTTTGTATCAGTGGCTCCCAGACTCTGGAACTCGCTCCCTTTGAGTTTGAGATCTGTGGACTCAGTCATGTCTTTTAAAAAGCAGTTAAAAACGTATCTGTTTAAACTTGCTTTTGGTTGACTTTGTTTTGTTTGAGATTTTAATGTCTGTTTTCTGCCTTTGTAAAGCACTTTGTGATTTTATCTTGAAAGGTGCTATATAAATAAAATTTTACTTTACTTACTTTACTACATCCCATCATTACCTGTCATCTGGAGCAGATGGCAAATGTGGCAGCCTTCAAGTTAAAATCAAAATCCATAATGGATTTGAAGGGTGACAGGTGGGTACACCCTTGGCAGGTTACCAGTATAGGATAAAACGTCACATCTTACACCCTTAATCTGGAGTCATTTGTCTCATTTTTGTTTGGTTGTTACCACGCCTCAGATAAAGAAACGTCACTTTAGCTGCTAGATGCTCCTGTTTGGTTTACCAGACCATAGACTGTATATAACAGATGGAAATAGCCACTGTGACTCACTGATTTGTTGACTTCTATTTCAAACTCTTGAGACCCTGTGTCCTCATAAGGAGACATTACATTTGGACTTTTCTGCACCTTCATACAGTGTTTGATGCTTTGTGACTCAATAGTGCTTTTAATAGTTTTAAATTTACACCAAAACTTAATAGTTTTCCCAACCACTGTGGCCTGGCACAGAGGTGTGCTGTGAGAAATGATCAGGTGTGCCGTGGAAGATTATCTGGTTCCACCTAATTAGTACTCTAAGTGACCGGCATGAGTAACGGGTAGAGCAATTACATTCTCTTGCTCTAGAGGGCAGTAAAACTACCTGCTCTAATTAAATGGGTTGCCAACTGGCAGTAAAACAGAAGAAGTGAGACAATGCTGCAAGTAATAGCGATAGATAATTACTGAAATGAAAAAGTGGTCAATCTAACCTGGGTCTTGGAGAAAATTCTGACCCAGATGAAGGCCCTAGCATGAGTAGTGGTCAGAAAAAGGAAAAAAGGTATACTGGGGACTAACCAAACCAATTCCGCTATCCTTTCTTTAAGTGATGACGTGATGAATCCTGCTTCCGGGCCCAAAGTTGTCTGAATTTAATAAGGCTGTTGTGTTTTTAACATGTTTTAATGCTTTGTATCTTGTTCTATTTAATCTCAACAAGCCCCTAAAACAGTCAGTGATCACTTTAATAATAATAATAATAATGGATACTTTATTGATCCCCATGGGGAAATTACTTGTTTTTCTCTGCATTTGACCCATTCACTCAGTGAAGCAGTGGGCAGCCCACTAAGCAGGCGCCCGGGGAGCAGTGTGTAGGGACGGTACCTTGCTCAGGGGTACCTCAGGGTAGCCGTTAAGTGGATTCGAACCGCCGACCTTCCGATCATGGGGCGACCACTTTACCTACTGAGCTATCCCTGCCCATGTTTCTTTCAGGCCTCTCTCGGTTTTTATTACTGCTAATCACTTTAAAGCTCAGTTTTTAAACCCTTACAATGTAACTACAGCCCAGCCCATGCAGCAGTATATTAATGACTAACCTCGTATTTTGGATTGATTATCTCGGTGGTTCTCCTGACTGACGTTTGGTCTGTTTACAGCATCCTGCCATGCGATTGTATTTGCCCTTAACCATTAGGAACCCTCACGTTTGAAAAAAGTACTCCGTTCGTTAGCGTTCGTCCTACAGCTTTACTGTTTATATAATGCTAACATAGCTTTGTCGCGCTATCGATCACGTAGCATATCATTATATACCAGCTAACTAAACTTCAGTAACCCTACAAACGTCACTGCTGTTTACTTTCCTGTCTTCGTTTTTGTTGGAAGTGATAGCAGAGCTGTACGTTTTACCGTAATTGTCGGACTATAAGCCGCTACTTTTTGCACAAGCTTTGAACCCTGCGGCTTTTAGTCAGGTGCGGCTTTTCTATGGATTTTCCATGATTTTTGTGATATCGTAAGACGATTTGTTTTGTTTGTTCCGCTGTTGTACGGCACTACGTTGCCTGGCGGAAGGATCGGGGTTCAAGAGTGGTATGTTAGTCACATGTCCGTCCGCCAGGCAACGTAGTGCCGTACGAAGTAGCGCGAAAAACAAACTTCAAAGTAGCGCTACGCATTCAGCGGGAGGCGTGGATGACGAGCGGCGATAAACTTGCGAAAAGCAAGTTATGCTCAACTCCACCGGTGGATTCTGACAGCGTGGAAAAGTGCGAAAACATCCACGATCACCAACGGATTTTGAAGGGCTGGACTGCTGCATGATGGAGAGGAGGACACCGCCACGGCCCTTCTGAGGGTGTTCGACTCTGACACTGACAACGAGGATTTCTTTGGTTTTGAAAGTGACAACGAAGGAGAGAAGCGGAGAGTGGATGACGAAGCCATCCTGAGCCTGTTCGTTTCCGACATTGGAGAAGAGGACTTTGGTGGTTTTAGAGCGCAGGAAGAAGAGAAAGATGGTGAATGACTGACTTTTCTTCTTGTTAAAGCCGTGTCACTGCACCTGAGCCTAAAAGGTAGTCCGAATCTATTTTTCTGGTGTGCTGTAGGTTACTGTTATGTACTACATGTGCAAATATGTACCCATAACTTATTTTTCAAAATATTAATAAAAGGGGTGTGTCTCCAAACAGCCATCTCTTTCCTGACAATTCCCTTTGTGCATATCCGGTTGTTCAGTGATGACGCGACGAATCCTACTTCCGGGTCTAAAGTAGTCTGCGTTTAATATGGCTTTTGTGTTGTTAACATGTTTAATGTTATGTATTTTCTTCTATTTGATCTCAAAAAGCTCCTAAAACAGTCAGTGATCACTGTTGACCTCCCTCGGCTTTTATTACCGCTAATCATTTATTTAAGCTCAGTTTTTAAAACCTTAGGATGTAACTACAGCCCAGCCCATGCAGCAGTATATGAATGACTAACCTCGTATTGTGGATGGATTATCTCAGTTGTTCTCCTGGCTGAAGTTTGGTCCTTTTACAGCATCCTGCCATGCGATTACATTTGTTCCTGACCACCGAGAACACTCACGGTAACTTTTATTGAGTGGAAAAAAAAGTTAGCTTGTTTATATTATGCTAACGTAGCTGTGTCGCTAGCGGTCACGCAGCACATCATTATATACCAGCTAGCCCAACTTCAGTAACCCTACAAACGTTACTGCTGTTTAGTTTTCTGTCTTCATTTATGCTGGAAGTAATAACAGAGCTGTACGTTTTAATTTGTTTCCAAAACCCCGCAGTCAGGACATGCTATATTGTATTTAGATAGAAGCTAGCGAGCTAACTCCCTGCTAACTTCTAACTCCGTTAAATGTCATAAATTCCGTTTTCATGGATGCCTGGATGTTAAACTCAATTGTTACACCTGGTAGAGCAGAACGCTGATCATTTTATTAAAGATGAAAGACTTTAGACAGTTTTTCAACTCTCAGTAATGCCACAGTGATCGTTTGATATATGGACCTGCAGCGGAGTTTAGACCCAGACACGGCTAGTGACGTCAGACTGAACAACCGGATTCTCTTACATATGATAAGTCAACATTGAAACACCTGCGGCTTTTAGTCAGGTGCGGCTAATGTATGTACAAAACAGGATTTTCCCCTGATTTTAGCTTGTGCGGCTAATATTCAGGTGCGCTTTGTAGTCCGGGAAATACGGTAATTTGTTTCATAAATCCCTCAGTCAGAACATGGTATATTATATTTAAATGGAAGCTAGCGAGCTAACTCCCTGCTAACTTCCAACTCCGTTAAATATTATAAATTCTGTTTTCATGGATGCCTGGATGTTAAACTTAATTGTTACACCTGGTAGAGCAGCCACACTGATCATTTTATTACAGATGAAAGAATTTAGACAGTTTTTCAACTCTCAGTGATGCCGCAGTGATCATTCCACTTAAGGACTTGCAGCAGAATTTGGGCCCAGACACGGCTAATGACGTCAGACTTAAAGACCAGGTATCCGGTTCTTAAAAATGATTAATATGCTTTTTGTGGCATTTTTGTTTGGTGGTGTGCTGTGTGATTTTTCTAATGTGAAATAGCATATCGACGGTGATGCAAATTTGGACTAGCAATAAAAAAAAGTATAAAATGAGTCACTTTTAGCTGGAAAAGGGGGTCCAACTTGTTACACTCATGCCCCGAATAACCTAATAATTATAGAGTCTTACAAACCTTCCATCAAATGGGTGAGCCATGCTAAAAAATTCAGTTGTCATGAAGAACTTTTGTGTGTGTGTGTGTGTGTGTGTGTGTGTGTGTGGGGGGGGGGGGGGGTGTCAGTCCTTGCCTCTTTGGGGAAAGAAGCCATGGTCTAAGACCACTTAACATTGCGGTACTTTACTTATATGCTTAACACAGAGGAAAGATGGTCAACAACATTGTCGGACATTACTCATAACAGGTAATGTACACACACAAGCTTTTTCCTTCACATCACAAAGGTGCATATTGTTTCTTCCGAATTCTTGCATGTAAGCATTTTCTTAGACTATCATAGGTCTCATGACTTTATGCAGGTAATAGGTCTGATCAGAGATCAACAACCTGTGACTGTGTTTTGGAAATTCTTTGAAGAAAACTATACGTTTGACATGACACATCTTCTTCCAATCTCATGCTTTATTTCAGGGTGGGATACAACCTAATCTAGGTAAGTCTTAACTAGAGACAATACTCTGCTGCCACTCAGCCAGTGAAAGGAAACACATCTTATCTTACTGCCTTTCTGCCTCCATTTTTGATGACTATTTCTCTTTCTGTCTGTTTCTTTTCAGGTACTTTTCTGCTTTCTTCCAACTCCCTCACCCTAAATGGCAGTTTAAATAAACAGAAAGATGTTGCCTTTAGGCATTGAGAGCCTTGGAAGAAAGAAGAACAAGAAAGTCAAGCAAGTACATTTACACTGAGTCAGATACACCGGAGGTCCACTCCTAGTTGGGTTTCCCTTTTCATTGGCCCTCACAGTGACCAATAAGAGTACAGGGGTGGAGCACTTCCTTTGAAGATGAGGGGGGCCTCCCATGTGGTTTGGTGTGTATGTGCGTGTGCATTCACAGTGTAAAGATGTACAGTTTTGTAAGCATGTTTTTGCGTGTATTATTGGAACAAATGTGCTTGCCAATACACGTGGGGCAACATATTTTTGTATGTGCCTCATAGTATATGCATAAGGCAAGTATGCATTATTTGTCTTATAAAGGGTTTGTGTGTTTGTGTGTGGATTGTGTACACTATGTGATATGGCACAGTGCCTATGGTTAAGGTTCAGTGATGGGGGGGGAATGAGTTTTACAGGGGCTCTGTGGTTCTGGGAAAAGTTTACTATATAAATCCAATTTTCAAAACCACAAGAGGAAATAGATCTTCTGTGTGCAGAAATTTAAATTTTCTTCCCACCGTAGTGTCATGATAGGGAACCATTAACTTATATAAGAATATTATTTTACTCTACACTATTTCATAGTAAACATACTAAATTATGGTTACTTTGCATCTAGTAAATTCTTTTGGACATTATGTATAAGAATTTCTGGAGTGGGATCACGCCTCTGTCTAACCACGCTCCTTCCGGTTCTTATCTGTATAGGTTCCACTATTTCTGCAAGCTGTTCATTCTCGTTTACGTACCCCACCCTCCCTCCCCTTTTCAATTCTTTAACTTCTTCACTTCTATTTAGTACACGGGGATCTGCCAGGCCGGGGAGCCGTTGCCAGTCCCCTTCGAGGCCTTTCCCAAACCGCAGCTCAATTCATGTCCAAGTATCACCTTTACCTACTAAAACGCTGTCAAACCTAAAATGAGGACGTGGGCCCAGCTAGTGAAATTGTTATTTATGGCTCACAATGAATACAAGAATATTCTTCGAGATCCACAAAACAGCCAAAATTCTGTTTTTCATTAAAATGTCATAGGAAATGTTTGATGAAATAACTTGAATATTTTTATTGTAGTAACTCTGGTAAACTTCTTCTTCTGTATCATCATGCCAAGTTTTTACTCGGCCACATTATTAGGTAGGCAAATATCTAATCAAGCAATCACATGACAGCAAATCAGTGCATTTAGGCTTGGAGACAACTTTCTGAATTAAAACTGAACATAGACCATGGAGAAGAAAGATGTTTTCACCATCCATTTTATTACACTTATCCTTATTAGGGCAATGGGAGGGGGCTGGAGCTACCTTAGGGTGAGAGGCAGGGTAAATCTAGGTACACAGACAACCATTCACATTTACACTTATGAGCAATTTGGAATTACCAATTACCCAGCCCCGCTAACAGAAAGGTGCCAGCAGTGGAGTCGAACTCAGGACCTTCTTTCAAACACTGCTGATCTGCTGGGATATTCAATAGTAATTCAAATAGCCACTCACTACAACCAAAGTATGCAGAAGAGCAGTTTTGAGCACACACCATGTTGAAACTTGAAGCAGATGGGCAGCAGCAGAAGTCCACACTGAGTAACATTCTTGTCAGCTAACAGGAACCAAGGCTACGATTCGCATAGACCAGGCTTGGCCAATTCCAGACCTCAAGGGCTGGTGTCCTGCAGGTTTTAGATATCACCCTGGGTCTACACACCTAAATCAAATGATTAGTTTAAATCAGCTGTGATGGATCAAGGACAAATGGAAAACCTGCAGGACTCTCGAGGCCTGGGTTTGGACATCACTGGTATAGACAAACCACCCAAACTGTACAACAGAAGACTGGAATAAACTGACTCGTCTGATGAGCCTCAGTTTCTGTTAGTGTAAACAAAATTCAAGCTTGATCCTGCAACAGTTCAGGCTGGTAGTGGCAGTGTAATGGTGTTTTAGTATTTTTTCAATAATTCTGCATGAAAAAAAGAAAAAAAATCTTGGTTCTTCATGATGAAGCTTGTCTCAGATCAGCTTTACAGCCTAAATGTGTGCAACTGTCCTAACCTCATCGAACTGCTTCTCCTAAACCTTGCTGCAAATAAGGACTTCTCTCCGTGTGTGAAACAACAGTTAAAAGAACTGTCTATCATTCAGTGTTAATAAATAAAGATAACTGCAGATTAAGAATGATAAAAGTGCAGTCAGTACATTTAGAGAGACATTACACTAAATGAACACACATGGTAAGTAAATCTGTATAGCCCACTCCAATGTTTTGGTTGTGGTGTGCGTCTATGTGTGTGTGTGTTTGTGTGTGTGTGTGTGTGGGTGTGTGTGTTTTGGCAGCACTCCCAAGGCTGATGTTGATAAAGTGCGACCACGAGTCCCCAAAGGAGAAAAAAATGGAAAAATGCCAGTGTACAGGCATATTTTTTCCCCATCTCGCTCTTTCCAATGCTGCATATTTTTTCTCACTTCCTCACTACCCACCCTGTGCTTCTCTCTCTTTCTGTGCTCTCTCTCCTAACTCTTACCAAGTTTCTGTCTCTCTCTCTCTCTCTCTCTTACACACACACTTAAACACAGAAAAGCTGCGGTACATGTGCTCATGGTGTTTTGACAGTCTTACAGTTCTGGGAATTGCCGAGTAGTTTCTCGGAGATCTACGCAGTCTGGATGAAAATGTACCAGAGGATGAAATCAAGCTTTGAGCACTAAAGTACACCACAGGCACTATTTTGATGAAAATCACAACATTATGACAGATAAACTGCCAACCACAGAAACATTTCAAGACTTTATATCCTGGGATTGGTAAACATCTGGATAAAGTGCAATGTAAAGTATATTCAAAAATACCGAGTAAAAACAGAGCTACTTTTTCCTCATTGGTGAAAGGACAGTTTGTTTTGGTTTGCGGCACTTGAACCGAAATGTCAGCATCAACAGCTTGCTCAAGAAACTGCAGCAGCACAGTTATGAGAAGCCACAGACCTCATATGAACAGTGTCAGTGAAAGCTATTTGCTACCAAAGCGCACCTTGCAAATTGCCGTCTCCATGCAGAAGGAACACATCCAGAACTTGTGGAGTGAAAGGAAAGGAAGAGGATGTAAACACAATGGCTACGCTAGCAGCAGTTGTGGTCAGAATGCAAGGAAGACACCTAAACATGTGACCTTTAAGAACGCTGTGTTTACATCCTTCAGAGTGCACCTACTCTACAACTTCTGGAGCGTTTCCATATGTTCACTGAGCCAGCAAACTGGCAAAACAGCGTGATAGCGACTGCTGCCAGGCTTTTACGATCATCCAAACATTTCTGTGTTCTGACCACCTCATCAAAAGCGGACAAATCTGAAACCAGCTTCACTTATTTTAAAGGTGTGTTGAAAGAGAGAGTAAGCAATGTGAGCCCTGCTTACTTTTGCACGGCAGCACATCTGGCAAAGGCCTGTGTGGTGTGGGTGTGCTGGCTCTTGGCTTTTGCAGAGCTACAAACATTTCAGTTCAGAAGATTGCTTTGTTCAGATTCATTGTCGGGTTTAAGATAATAAACAAGTGGTTACGTTTATGGAATTATGTTTTAAAAAGGACAGGCTATTAACAGCTTTCTCTTGGGTTGAAGTCCAATGCTGCAGGGCATTCACCCCCCCCCCCCATCCCCGGGCCTAAATAATGCCATTACTTATAAAAATAGGAACAGGTTTTGCTATTGTTATGATTTCCACATGATTTATTATGTATTTTGTGGCATGGCAACAAAACACACCACATTTATTCAATAACAGATAATTTCCACTAGAGGGTGTCAAAACCACAGTGTTTATTACTGCATAGCATTACAGCACTGGGTTTGTGGCTTGACCGTGGCCATGTCATGCTTTACCATGATCTATGCAATAGTTTTTGCCTGTGATAGATTATAATAGTAATATCATCCTGAGAGGAAGAGATGAGCCTGATGAAGATGGTTTATATATATAACCAACAAAAGATCATCACATTGAAGACTAACTGCTTCCTAAAAGCATTCGCTCAACACATTGCTCAGAGGTTTTGGTCCATATTGACATGATGTTATCACACAGCTGCTACTACAGGTAGCATACATGATACAAGCCAGGATCAAGCACCGCTTGCATGTTGTTTACATCAGCAGAAATATATCAGCAGAAATTGACACTCATCCAACCACTTAATATTTTTCAAATCTTCTGCTGTCCCAGTTTTGGTGGATTGTCCTTGCACACTGTAGCCTCGGCTTCCTTTTTTTTAGTTCACTCTGTGTGGTCTTCTGCTGCTGTAGCCTATCTGCTAGAGTTGGTCTCTGTCTCGAGACCACTTTTACGTGGTCTTGGTCTTGTCTTGGTCTCGGATCCCTCGGTCTTGGTCTTGGTCTCGCTGTCTCGGTCTTGCTGTCTCAGAGCGACATAGTGGTCGGGAGATTTGGAGTCAACAGTATCCATGACACACAGCATAACGTTCGATAATGTGTCATGCGCAAAAGCATCAGCTCTAAGAGCCGTGCTTAGAGAGTGCTTTGTAGTGAATCAGAAGAGTCGACTCCCATTGAGCGAGAGCCGGCTCCTCACTTCATTTCCTTTCGCTGCTCAGCTCTCACACAGTGGCTCAGCTATGCTCCAATTCCTCCATATTGTGGCCAATCACATGCGAGGATATAGGATAATATCATTATGTCAAAAACAGAGAGGGTGAGAGACGCGACAGTCAAGTGGAGCGTGCGTCTGTCCTCTCAGTAAGTGAGTGACTCAGTAGACAGCGGTGAGGAGGGCTGTGCGAGTGCATCGCAAAAACACATAAATATGCCTGACACCCGTAAACAAAGCAGCATCTGGCTGCAGTGTAAAGACTTTTAAGTCTCTGTCTCAGTCTTGGTCTCATCTCGACTTTGTCTTGGTCTTGACTCCGACTGTCTTGGTCTTGGTTTAGGCAGTCTTGACTACTGTCTGCTTCAAGGTTCAACATTGTGTGAGTGTTCAGAGATGCTCTTCCGCATACCGTGGTTGTAACGAGTGGTTATTTGAGTTACTGTTGCCTTTCTGTAAGTCACTACCATGTAACTTGCTGGTTGCATTAAAGGCCATTTAAACCTAATGAAAGGCCTTGTGAGTGTGTCTATAAAGTCAGATACTTGCTATAACCCTTCTTAATGCACATGTATATGGAATATACATGGCTTAAAAGCTGAAATTAATATCAGTCGCAATTGGTTGGTGATTATAAAAACAGACGCGGCGCAAACAGAGGAGCTGAAGTGTTAACAATTGCTGCACATGTACAATGTCAGCGCTGTTTATTTTGGAGCAGCAAAGCACATTAAAGCACAGTGAGGTCATGAGGTGCAATGTGCCCTTAGTGTGAATATGACTGACTTCATTTATGTGATCTATGTCTTCCCTAAGTGCATTTCTCTTTCTATGCAGGCTGAAGAAAAACAGATTTATGGTACACATGCATACACACAGCCATCCATTTGCGAACAGAGCACTTTAGTATATAGATAAGTCTTATGTAATCCAATATGTGCATCTGCAGTCTGTGTTCTATAGCAGGACAATTAGATCTAGAAAATTTTAGCCCTTTATATGTGCTGTGAGTCATACAGTAACGTAATGATGCCTCATGTTTTCATTTCTTCTCGTCTCACTGCACACGTTCACTATTGCTACCTTTATAAAGATGGTAATGCACATTCTAAGCTCTCCAAATAGGGTAATAGTGTAATTAACCATACATCAACACACATGCACACAATTTCAATTTATGAAACATGAGCCACAAACTGCCTAATGCACTTCTTCTCTTGCAGTTCTCAAACAGTTAATTTGTCTGTTAATAGATTGCATAGAGGAGTATCAGATGAACTCAATATACCAACTTTCCCACTCATCATATCTCTGGTTTTCCTTTGGTTGCAAATATTGAATATGATAAATAATATAATAGATTATTCTGTAACCGTATCCTTGGTCTGTACTGCCCTCTTGTGGCCAGTTACTTGTTAGAGAAAATGATGTTCAGTACAGTATTTGTCTTAGCTCTTTATATTTGTTGATTAATTGTTTGGGGGTGAGATGAGTGTTTGAACGCTACTGAGTTATATTTTTAATAATTTCTGATAACTTTAAAAAAAGATCATTTTAAGGAATCCAATTCAGTGTTAAGATAAGATAAGATAACCTTTATTAGTCCCACACTTGGGAAATTTGTTTGTTTAAATAGTGTTGTTTAAATAGCACCAATTCATGACAACAGTTATCTGAAAACGTTTTGTATTACAAGGTAAGATCCCTGCTGCATTATAATGGATGGAATGAGTTTAAATGTAGTTTGTAAAAAGCATGGCTTGGTATTTAGTAACCAAATGACTGAATATTTGGGACTGCATTTTGCCATCAGTATCTTACACTCTTATACTTCTACTTACTTGAAAAGAAGTGTGTGGATACAATTGTAAGATAACCCACTTGAAATCTGTGTCTCTCTATTGCAGGGTGGTTCAGCCTCCAACCTGAACATGAACCTGTATGCTACTAAGAAAACAGCAGCTGAAGGCATGCTGGACATCGCCTTGTTCCTGGCTAACATTACACACATGAAGACAGTCATTGAACAGGGTGCAGGCTACAGGTACAATATATGTACATATGAAGAAGGCAAAACCGTAACTGTTTACCTGTGAGCTGTTTCTCAATGATCACATTTATGTTTGCCAAAAATATTATCTATTCATTATCCTTTTGTTTGCATTGCATTTCCTTTTCGTTTCTAGGTATTACGCCGCTGTTCTGACGCTCATTTCCTTTTCCCTGGCTCTTCAGATAGTGGCTGGAATCCTGATCATCATAATCGGTAGGCATTATAGATTTAGGCTGGACATCTTCTGACTCAGAAATCCATCTTCCATGTTTTTAACCCATCATATTAACACACTAATTTACTGACACTTGTTTGTAGTCAAATACAGCTAGTGCAGGTTTAAAGGTAGTGGCTTTAGGTATAAAATCCATAAGCAATCTAATGCATTTTATATGCAAGAACTACAGAAACACGATGGTTCCCTGCACTTTATGCTCTCGTTTTGTTGCTATTTTTGGTATGTGTTTGTATATGTGCATTGCAGCCCGGCGAGACCTCAATGAAGAAGCCAACCAGAAGCGCCTGGACAGCCTGAACAACACCCTAACCATCACCATCTTCCTCGTCTTTGTCACCAACATCTTCATCACTGTCTTCGGGATGGAACGCACTGGCCTCTTTGCCAGGATGCATTTCTGACTGTGTAACGTAGGCAATGGTTCTAGTATGTACACCTGTTTAGAAAGTAAGAACAGATTCTGACCCACATAACTAGGTTGTGGTCACACAAGCACACAATCATAACACATGCCAGTGTAACCTATTGTCCAACTCACTAACTAATCAACTATATTACTATTGTATTGTTTAGTTCAGTATGGATGGATTGGGCCAGCGGACCAACTAGATGTGTGTGTCTGTCTCTGTTTTTTCTGTCTGCATGGTTGTGTTCTGGTTATGTGTGTGTGCAATGTATGTATGCATTTTCCATTTGTGTGTATGTGTGAGTGCAGCTCGACTGGAGCTGACCCGCCTCCCTTCTTGTCAGCGGTGCTTGAACTTCTTGAACAATCTAATTACCGGCATCATCTGCCTCACTTTCATTATCAACATTATTAAATCGGCCTTTGGGACACAGCGCAGCTGCTTGCTGCGATGGTTATTTCAGCGCTTTATTCTATGAGACAGATTAAGCAGACAAATGTATGTACATTGATAAACATAAACATTTGATTAATGTTGCTGATGAAATGTTGAACTTTGCACACACCAAATTTGGCCACAAAGTAGTCCCCTTTAACATTCATTCATCCACAGCCACTGAACAAACAGCTATTACTGTAGCATAATAGCTGTTTGTTCAGTAGCTGTGGATGAATGAATGTTTTTAAAAGGTATACACACTTTACAGTCAAAGATTGCTTCAACATTCAGTCTTAGAGCTAAGTGGGAGCAAGCTCTCAGTCATGCCAGTAAAGTTAAGTTGATTTTTAAATATACTCATTAGCTTACTTGCTAGCAGTGAGCAGCTTCTGTTCGAAGGAGCAGGGCTAACTTTTCCCTCCTGCGCAATCTTTGAGCTCTATCCTTTGCGGTTTACCATTATAAAACACACAGATTTATGGTATATATATTAAAATAAGCTGCTTGCACAGACTATATATAAAAGGTGGGTGTAAAAAACCTAAGTGACTTATTTGTTAGACAAAAATAAGTTGAGAAAGTGGAGCACTAAGATGCTAGCCAATGTGAGCAAGTTTGGCTAGCTAGCTGGTTCTGTAAGCCCAGTCTTTTTTTTACATTTTTCCTGTGATCGATAATTTCCTGATAGTCACGGACTGCTCTCTAAGACTATGTGACTGAGAGCTTATTCATTCGACCCTACCTTGTCACACTTTCAAAATGGAGACAAATGACATCACATGGTTTGCTGTTAAGTTCAATGCAAAACCTCAGTAGAGCCCAAACATTATTTTGTTACCAGGACGTACATTGGGCATTTTAACAAGGAAGTCTTACAGGACTGGTGTACTTTTTGAGCTAGCGTCACAGTGCCAGTTTCTGCAATGGGCACAACACAGAGCTTGCTCATCAATCCAAACTTTGGTTTAATCCTGTTCAGTTTTTATGTTTTACAGTGAAATCTGAACCAGTCAAACTCACATAGACTACAAAGAGGATGGAGGGCAGCATGAGTGATGAGCCAACAATATTGCCGTTGTTTGGATTACTGAACGTTTGTATGTATGGGTTAACTGTGAGAGTGGTGGTTGTGTTTGAAATGTTTGAAATTGTGTGTTTGTGTGTCTGTCTGTGTGCATGTGTGTGCATGTTGCAGCCCGCAGGGACCTTAACGTGGTGTCCAATCAGAAACGACTCGACTACCTGAACAACGTTGCTACAGGCATCATCTTCGCCACCACAGTGATTAACTTCTTCATCAGCTTCTTCGGCTCCAAGAGGACCGGATTCTTCCGCTGGCTGTTGGCTCGACTCCACTTTTGAGACACACAAAACTATGAAAATATATCCAAGTCATGCACAGACCCACCAACATGCTTTGCAGCAGTATTTCATCTGTGCAGTAGCATGACACATTGGCCTAAGACAAAGTTGGAAAACAATCCCATGTGTTCAAACATTGCATCTTAATTCCTATTCAGACACTTGTCAAATTTCTCACACTGTAATCGAACTAAAATATTTTTAACTTTAACCAGCTGTCATTTAAACATGCATGGTTTTATTTGCTCCAATGACATGCTTGTGCAAATATTGTACTTTTTTATTGTAGATGTCTCTACTTTTTCTGTGCATTTTACATGTATTCTTCCCTTCTTTTATGTGCCTAATCGGTAAAAGTGTAAAGCTTGTTTTGATTTTAAATATACATCTTATTTTAAAACATCTTTGACATCAGAAAAATAGAAAAAAAAAAATGAAATGGATAAATATCTTTGTGAATAAAAAGCTAAATAAAACGAGTGATTATAAAGAAAGCTATACTTGGCTTATTGTATTTTTACTGAACATTGTTATTTTGGGCCTGCATCTATACTATTCTTTTGGCAGATTAAAAATATATATAAGGCATTTTGGTCAAAAGAAATGTGTCATCATCTGGTCTCATGCCTGTTTTTCCTCTATTGTGTTTGTGTGCGTGTGTGTGCGACACAGGCCGTCGGAACCTGAACAATTCCACTCTACAAAAGCGTCTGGACTACCTGAACAACATAACCACCATTATAGTCTTCATCACCTCAGGCATCAATTTGTTCATCAGTACCTTTGCCATGAAGAGCACTGGATACTTCCCGTGGCTTATGATGCGCATTCACTGATATACACATGCACATGTGTAAACTATTGCACTTTTAGAGTTGCGCCACCATAAAAGCATGCTTGCAACAGCTTAAAATGTACGTTTGTTCATACTAGAGAGTTTTTCATGCAGGTTTTGGGCATTTCATGGGTAACTGACTGCGCACACATCCATTTTAACAGATTTGTATGCATTCCTTACATGTAACATGTATAGTCCCCAGTTTGTTGAGCTCTAACTCTAGCAGAACACACAAGACTCATTCTTCTTTGTCATGTTTCTAAACAGTGAAATCAAAATATGTGAAAACAATTTCCCTCTCAGTGACTTACACTAAAGATCACACTTTATTTGAATGCAATAAAAGCTCTAATTTACTGTTTGGGCTCTTTTTTTCCACAATGCCTTCATCTAATGGGGCCAGCTAGTGACCAGACGGGGGAAATGGACAAGGGAATATATTTCCAGATGTTATCAGATATGTAAAACAGGTTTATGGAGCTTTCTTAAGAAGATAATAAAGTCTGATTATATGTGTGCAATACTAGCACGGCAGGTGTTTCTTGGTTTTAGTAACTTTTTCCAGGAAAAGGTGACCGGAAGCTATCTTCTTCTTGCCCTTATTCTTCTTGTTTCAGTTCTTCCCTTTAGGAGCAGATCATCTGCTTCCATATTACCCTATGCCTTGCACACTCCTCTCTCTATCAGCTTTTTGCATCCCTTTCACCACATCTATGAATTTTCTCTATGGTATTCCTTTTTCTCCTGCCTGGCAGCTCCATGTTAAAGATCCTTTGCCTAATATAGCAAAGATATCTCCTCTGCACATTTCCAAACCATCTCTACCTTTTGTCCAGACCGCTCAACTTGAGCTGTCCCTCTGATATACTCATGTCTAATTTTGTCAACCCTGGTCACTCCCAAAGTGGCCATGTATCTTCTACTCTGCTACCTCCAGCCCCACCTCCTGTCTTTTTGTAAATCCCGTTGTCTCTAAACAATAGTTACCTTTCACTCTTGCTGCTATCCTTCTGTCACAAATCACCCCAACAGTCATCACCATCCACTACACCCTAGTTGCTCTCATTTCTTCACCTCTTTTGTGCATTGTCCATTGCTTTGGTAGGTTGACCACAGGGTTTTAAACTCATCTATCATTCCCCAGAAATTTAATTATTTGCAAGACTCTCCAGAAGTTGGCTGCAGCTCAGCCGAGCTGGTAATGGACAGAAGATGAGATGAGAAAGTGAGACAGGAGGTGGTGGAAATGGGAGTACAGTACACAAAAAGGAGAACAACAGTAAGATGGTTCACTCTCAGAGAAGGCTGTTTAATTTACTGGCTATCAAAAGAAAATTGAAAGGGAGAATATGGACTGATTTTGAAATGGCCCAGATTCAGGGGAAGTCACAGGTGCTATTGGATCATTGTTATCTCCCTGTAAGGACTGTCCACCCTAATGGAGTCAACTTGCATGTAAGCCTGATTAATGATGTAAAAAGGTATCATCTCAGGAAAAAGCACAATGGTGCCAGCAACTCAAATGATTGAAAATGTTGTAGGAGTAATAAGGCAAAATGCCTCAAAGTCACCCCTGATGGTGAAAAATGACAATTGCTATCTAAAACTGCTTTCTAAAGTACCTGATATCTGAATTGCAAAACTTTGGGGGCACGTTTGCACTGTGCAAAGGCATCCAATGATGTCGTGGAGAACAGAAATATGGAAAATGTGACAGAAGCAAGGCTCAAGTTGCTGGAACCACTGAGGGCAGTGCTCCTCATCGAGGTAAGAGAGCAGCCAGTAGAACTGTCAACGATACTCTTTACTTTTTTAGAATAAATAAAAAACCTGAAATTAGTTTTTGGCACCATAAGTCTGTAGCCTATAGATTAACAACCAATCTCAAAATACTTGATGATCAGTCAGGCTGACAGTTTACACAGTGTGTGCAGTGTCTGATCATTTCAGTTTGTGATTTTCTACAGGAATTTTTTGCTGTATCACTGTTTTAGTCAGTTCAAGTGTGAATCTGCAGTGACACCATCTTATAAACAATTATGTTGGTCAGTTCAACAAGAATGCCTCTTTCATTTGACTGTACCCGTGCTAGGCATCCGGCATAAAATCTTTATCTTTGCCAAATAAAGCAGATGAAGGTGGTCAACTTGGCTCTGGCAATTTTGGCAGGTGCTACCGTTATTGAAATCTTCCCCTTCTGAATATCATTTTTTAATGCTGTTAGTTACAATGTAAATGTAGTCATGCTTTAAAATGTTTGTTTTTTAAAACCAAAATCATCCTGTGATTTATCTGTCTGCATGACTTCAACGATCCTGTCTATACTCCATATGGACACAACTACAAGATTTGTATCACAGAGTTCTGACACAGCAGTGATGTGACAAGTCTTCCCTCTGCAATTATCCCACTAGACAGGAAAGCCGGGCTTGAGAATGTAACATCAGAAAGAAAAGAATTAGAATAGACTAAATCCAGGGATGTGTAGGCACAGCACTGGTTTATCCCTGGAGTTCGGTTTATTTTTTATGCTTGAGTTACTCGTATGTCAGTGTTAGCTTAACAAAGAAAAACAAAACACACAAAACACACACACACACACACACACACACATACACACACACACACACACACACACGCACACACACAAAACCCTTCAACACAAGGACTGGACTGAAAAACATTTTAAAACTATTGCTCAAGACCACTTTTAAAAAATTCCTAAGAAAGTCTGTCTCTTTAGAAGTAAAATATAAAGAAATTAGGGGTTGTTATGCAAAAATAAATAAATAAACAATTTTCTTTTTAAAAAAAAACAACCCTATTTCCTTCGGAGACTGCGCATTAACTGATGGATGATGAAATGGGAAATGAAACTGCACGCCTAATGTGAAAAAGCTGCATTTTGTTTTAAACCTCAACGCTACATTTGGGCAGGTAAGCTTTGACATTTTTTTTATCTTGTGTAATTTCTTTTAAAACACTCCGCAAAGATAGTTGAAACGCCGACGTGATACGGTCAAAACTGGGCGAGGTACGACGGCAGAAATGTGAACCCATCCCCGGACTTTGACGTTGTTTCCGCGTAGAGCTGAGCTCTTAGACGGTCTCTGATAAAGTTAGAAATATAGATTTCTTTTATGCTCTTCTTCTTCTTTTTTTTTGGCAACTAGTATAGTTAGGTCATGGTTGTGAACAAACGTCCACACAACGTCGTCTTTTCGACGTACACAGCCTCGTGTTAGCGATGTGCCAAACGCTAATCCGCAAAGTCAGTCAACTTCAACAAATCTCAGGGTTTTGTGGTTGTGCTTTATGAATGTGTGTGTGTGTGTGCAGTAAGTCACAAGCAGAACACTTTGCTAAAGCTAGTACGATAGGCAAAGAGCAGCAAACTTATTTTTTAAAAACTGTTTGTCTTTTAATAACATGTAACTTTGACTTTCCGGATCTCCACCATGGGATAAGTTCCGTATTTTGCCAGCATAGACTAGAATAGGTTGCTACTTGCCTTGATTTTGTTCTTAAAGTTTCAGTGGAGAAATAATGAATGTGCATATAAGCATATCTTACAACTTACAACATCTTTGTTTACTGGCTTTGACCCTATTTCTATTTATGTCTTACACATCAAGCTCTTTTTTCTTCCATGAATAACCTGTTTTAAGCAGAGATAATTCTCAAATGAAATATCAAAACAAAACAAACCACATTTACAATCTGATAATACCAGAAGTATCACTTATACATGCACTGGCCAATACATTAGTTACACATTACTGGGCTGGGTTAGCAGCAATGCTCAGGTAGGCTGTGGCGTTTAAATGATGCTCAGTTGGCATTAAGGTGCCCGAAGTGTGACAAGAAAATATCCCCCACACCATTATCCAGCCATCATCAGCCTGAGCTTGATGCAAGACAGCATGGATCCATGCCTTCATGTTGTATATACCAAGACACATCTTCCAATCTTCTGTTGTTCAATTTTGATGAGCATATGTGAATGGCAGCCCAGTTTCCCATTCTTTGTAAATGGGAGTAACGCCTAGTATGGTCTTCTGCTGCTGTAGCCCATCTGCTACAGGGTTCAAGATGCTCTTCCAAGTGCCTTGGCTGTGTAGCCACTGTATAGCATCAACAAGGAATTATCACCCAGAAAACTGGCTTCCTCAGGATATTTCGTCTTTTTCAGACCATTCTCTGTAAACCCTAGAGATGGTCGTGCAGGAAAATCTCAGCAAATCAGCTGTTTGTAAAATACTCAAACCAACCCTTCTGGTACAAACAACCATACCACATTCAAAGTCACTTAAATCACCTTTAATTTTCATTCTGATGCTCAGTTTGAACTTCAGCAGCTCATCTTGACCATGTTGATATGCTTAAATGCACTGAGCTTCCTCCATGTGATTGTCTGATCAGATATTTGCATTAATGAGCAGTTTGAATGGGTGTCCCTAATGAAGTGGCTGGTGAGTGTATGTAGCATATTGTAGTAATTCAGTAAATGTCTTAATTAAATTTTTTGGTTTTGGTTTTATATAAGACGGTGCTATAATGTTTAAAGTTACTACTAAAGTGTAGAAGAGCTGACCTGTTGATTTTTGTTTTTACAAATAAGGAATTTAACAAAAAAACCCAAATAATTATATGATATCCAGAATGTTGTTTTCAGTTGTGTTTTCACTAAAGTAAAATATTAGGTCAAACAGATTAATCTCAGCGTTGCTAGCCATATATATGTATAAGTTTTACCTTGAAAGACACTTTTTTATATACAATTTAATGTTTTGTCTATTTGAAATTCTAAGTCGTCTTCATTCTTTGTTCGTTTGTTTTTTAGTCATGGCCTCAGCCAGCAGCTTGCTGTGTGAGGAACAGTTCCTCTGTTCAATCTGCCTTAACACATTTACTGATCCTGTCACTACTCCATGTGGACACAACTACTGCAAGACTTGTATCACAGAGTACTGGGACAGCAGTGATGTAACGCAATGTCCCCTCTGCAAGAAGAGGTTCCGCCGCAGACCTCAGCTTCAGGTCAACACAGAGTTCAGAGATATGATGGAGTGCTTCAACAGCATGAGAGTAAAGGATGGAGAGGTTCTTGCTAAACCGGGGGAGGTGCCCTGTGATGTCTGTATCGGACCAAAGCGAAAGGCCCACAAGACGTGCCTGGTGTGTTTGACCTCATATTGCCAGGCCGACCTGGAGCCTCATCAGAGAGTTGCAAGCCTAAAGAAGCACAAGCTGATCGACCCCGTATCAAACCTGAAGGGCAGGGTGTGTCAGAAGCATGACAAGATGTTGGAGCTCTTCTGCTGCACAGATCAGGTGTGTATTTGTTTCATGTGCTTGAAAGACGACCACGTGACACACGTAACCATCCCCTCCGAACGTGCTTTCAGAGAGGGGAAAGCCCGGCTTGAGAGCTTAACATCAGAAATGAAAGCAATGGAAAAGACCAAATCCAGTCATGTGAAGGAAGCCAAACGCTCGGCTCGGCAAAACAAGGACGAATCAGAACGAGAGGTAGCAGATATTGCTGTGGTTTTAGGAGCTCTGGTGGCCTCTCTGCTAAAAAACCAGGACGAGCTAATTAAGCTAATCCAAGAGAAGCACAAAGCAGTAGAAACACAAGCTGAAACCCACATAGCTCTGCTGGAAGAAGAAGTAGATGAGTTAAGAAGGGGGATAGCTGAACTGGAAGAGTTTTTACAGACAGAAGACCATCTCCATTTCCTGCACAGCTGCTCGTCCCTCCACTACGTTGCATTCAATAAGGACGTATTTAAACCTCTGTCCCACGGTGTGCCTCCTTTTACAGACAGCCTTTCTAAAATGAGTCAACAGATATATTTGGGGATGGTGAAGAAGTACAGTGCTCAGATAGAAAAGATACTCAGTAAAGAAGTGGGCATGCTTGTTTATGAGCTCAATTCGTCTGATGGCTGTGATGCTGCTGAACAGGCTGCTACAGCAGAACCACTAATGAGAGACAATTTTATTGAAGGAGAAGGGATATCAAGAGAATATGATTTTGAAGAGGAGTGGAGACCACCTCGGGACAAGCTAATGATGATCCAGCTGTGTAATTCGATGACTCTAACTTTTGATCCCCATGTAGCCCATCCAATACTCAAGGTGTACGAGGGTGGCAAAAAACTAACACTTAATATACGTTTACGGCCTTACTCTCCTCTTTTTGAGCGACCATTTTTAAATCAACCCTATGTCCTTGCGACTGAAGGATTCTCCTCAGGCAGATTCTACTATGAGGTTTGTGTCAGCAAGAGTAAAGTCTGGACTTTAGGAGTGGTCAAAGAGTCTGTGAACAAGCACATGGGTTTTCCTCCCACCCCCAAAGATGGAGCCTGGACATTAAGCGCACGGTACACTGGATGGGATGTGCAATATTTTGCCTGTGATTCCGAGATTCTTCTTTTGCATGTGAGACAGACACCCAAAACAGTTGGTGTGTTTGTCGATTACGAGAAAGGAGAGGTCTCGTTCTATGACGTGGATACCAGAACCCTGATGTACTCCTTCACAGGATGTACCTTCACTGAGAAACCATCAACATTAAAAGCTCTTCTGTATTATCTGCTTGGCTTTCCTTTAAGTAACAGGTGCAAGCTGTATCCTATTTTTGGAATCTTTCCGATAGGTAATAATTTTGCCAACCAAATATCCATCACAACTTAACTGTGGACCTCACAACTTAAAGTGCCACGTGTCATTAAGTTGTTATCACTGAGGAAGAGGCTACGTGCTTTTGAATACATAGTGCTAAACATGTTCTGCAGCCAAGACCTCATAACAATTTAGAAGCAGCAGACGTAGTAGTATGACATAGTAACGGAGGACGGATTCATGTACAAAGTAGTTATAAACATAAATGGTTGCATTACCTGTATTTAGCCAGTAGGTAGCACCATTGTTTAGCCATTGTGCTGATGTGCTGCCTTACAAATAAAGGGCCTTGAGGGTGGCATCATGGGAAATTAACTGCATTTATAGTCAAAAATGCTTATATACATATTTTATGCACATGTTAGTTTTGGACTCATTGTCTACAATTTTGCTTTTGACATCACTGACTGTCAACATTTTTACTGTCTTGTGTAATTCAGTCAACAATTTTACTTTTCTTTCAACTTATCATCAGTGCATCCAAAAGCAGAGCTGAAGGTTCTGAGTTTTCTGTACAGAGTTTACATGTTCTTCCAGTGAGTGTGTGGGTTTCCCGATGGACTGACGACCTCTCTGAAGTATAACCTCTCCCTTTACAGCTGAGAGCATTTATGAAAATGACTAGATGGATTTACAAAATGCCAAAAACCATCATCTGACGACAAGCTGGGTTTTTGGGGGGGGGGTTTTGTATCTTGTGTTATACTGCTATTAAAAATGTATATCTTAGAAATTTCTTCTGGACCTTTGTTTTCTGTAACTTCAGATTATATTCACCTATGCCTTGTTTATGAATGCCCAACACATGGAGAATGTTAAAAAAAAAACTTTAAAAATGCTCACAGTTGAAGTTTGCAAACACAGTTTACAAAACCGTGTTGGTCCACCTCTCTCAGGGGGAACTTTAGCCAGCAGACTATTTATACCTTAGTTGTCTGACTGACTGGCGCCGAGGGAACTGGGACACTGTAAATGTGTGTCTGTGTGCATGCGTACTTACTTAGCATCTAGTTGGAAATATTTCTTTAGGATCAGGTGTTAATAGTGCATTAGAGAGACAGATAATGCAATACACTGACTGGTCACCTTTTGCCTGCAGAACTGACTTAATTCTTGGTGGCATACATTCAAAAAGGCGCTGGAAACTTTAATCGGAGGTTTTGGTCCATATTCTGACCCTAACATGTGAGTGTCAGAGCAGAAATCAAGATGCCGAGCTGACAGTAGTGGCAAACAGTGTGGCCTTCTGCTGCCTTAGCCCATCTTCTTCAAGCATTCGGAGATGCTCTTCTGCACACCTTTTTTGTAATGTTAGCCTGAAGCAATCTGGCCATTGTCATTTGACCTCCAGCATTTACAAGGCATTTTTACCTAAATGACTTCTGCTCTCTTGATATTTTCTCCTTTTTGAACCAATCTCTGAAAACCTTAAAGATTGTTGTTTAAAAATTTCTAGTAGATCAACAGTTTGTGAAATACTTCCACAACCATGCCACATTCAAAGTCGCTTAAATCACTTGTCTTCCTGATTCTTAGTTTGAACTTTGTCTAAAAGCCTCAATGATTTGCTGCCAATGTGATTGACTGATTAGATATTTGAATTAGCAAGCAGTTGAACTGGTGCATCTAACGAAGTGGCCAGTGAATGTAGAGCAAGAAGATGAGGATAACCTTATGGGAAATCTGCAAACATACTGTATGCATGCTGTATTCCAGTCATTTACTCATCAAGCAGCTACCTCCAGGAGTGCCATAAATCTGAAGTATAACTTACGAGCATCACACTAAAAAGCTGACAGGCCCATTCAGTAAAAGCACAGAAATAAATTAGTAAAATTGATCTTACTACAAATCAAATGTGCTGACTGTCATATGGTATGGAATAAAGAATAACGCAAGACCGACGTAGCTACATTTTTTTGTTGAGAATTTTTGTCACGGCGTGGTGCGCCGGTGTGTTTTTTGAAACAGGACCCAAAAGCAGATGTGGACGAGGTGTTGCAGGTTTAAACAGAAAGCGATCCTTTATTTGGATGATTGCAGGGGTTAAACAAGGAACCCTAAGCAAACTAAATAACACTAAGAAACAAATACTATGAAGTTCTATGACTATGGTGGGGATAACAGACGCCCCGACAATGACATTCAGAAAACAGAGGACTTAAATACACACATGAGGTGATCAGGGGAAGTGGAGACACATGAGGAAACAGCTGACTAGGATAAACATAATGATGCACAGGCAAGAGTAAAACTAACCACATGAACACAGAACACAAGACCCTTTTCAAAATAAAACAGGAAACATGCAGACTTAGACACGACAACACAACTTAACAGGCCTAACACACATAACAGACTAGACAAGGAACCAAACATAACCACACATGACGCATGAACCAGGGAAACTTAGTACAGGGGAGATGACATAACTAAGAAACAGGACTACACAGTAATCTAGAAATTAACTAGGTGAACTAAGCTAAGGCACAAATAAATACAAAAGATACATAAACTCAAACACTGGGTCGCTCGACCCAGGACCATGACAATTTTGTTAAAACATAAAAATACTGTAGACTTTTATGATGAATCTGGCTATTACTGATCTAAAGAAACTAAGGTTTTCATCCAAACGGCCTTCTCACATTCAAGTTAAAATAGTACTCATCCTCAAATCCATCATCTGATAAAATCAATAAAGATCCATTAGTGTGGAGGAAGAAAATCACATAGCCAAAGGTTTACTTTATAAATCCTCTGTGACTGATAGGATAAAGGTTAACTTTACTGGTATTGCCTTCCTTCAGATAAATCCTTGTGCCGTCCTTTTAATGGCCGAGCTTTTTTTCTCATCTTAATATAGATTATTTATGTTTTGGGATGTTTTTTTACCTGCAGAAAAGAACATCAATACAGGGCAGCATCTAATAACATTAGTTACATTTGTGTTTTACAAGTCAGAGGGGCTATTTGTTCTGTCAACAAAAGAACAGGTGATCACCTTGAGTCAGTGTATTAGGTAGTTAACTAATCATACCACATTTATTTTTAAGTCACATTAAACACCTGTACGGACAAATAACATATAAAATTTTGCTTTACTGTTTTTTAAGAGTAAGTAAGTTCACATGGACAGAAGATAAATTAAAGGACAAGCCTGAACCCTTGACCACTACAACAACAGGATCCGGTGGCTCTGTTGGCATGGTTTGCGGCCATCGAGAGAAGAGTGAGTGTAAATTAACACTGCTGATTTGTTGAGGATGATTATGATATGACTCATGCGCTACGGCCTTCACAGTCACCAGATCTCACTCCAGTTGAACACTTATATGAGATTCTGGACTAACGTGTTAGACCGCACTTTCCACCAGCGTCATGAAAACATGAATCGGGGGAATATTTTTGGGAGAATCACATTTCCAAAAGGTTTGGACAGGGACATGTTTACCACTATGCAGCATCCCCCCTTTATTTTACAACAGTCTTTAAACATCTGGGAAAATCTGAGAGATCAGCTGCTGGACTGTTGGGAGAGCACCGTTGTCCCATTGTTGTCTGATATATGATTCTAAATGCTCAGCAGTCCTTCTTTGTCATATTTTTTTAATGTTTTGTTTCATGATATGTCAAATGTGTCCTACAGGCAGGCCAGCTCAGCACCCAAACTCTTCTAGCGTGAACTATTCAACCATCTATCACAAAATAGATGCAGTATGTGGTTTAGGTTTCATCACTGATGGTGTCTTTCCAAAAGTGCAAGCTGACAGTTCACCCTCCTACCATCATCCTTTTAAACGAGCTTTGGCCCGGGGAGATCCACACCACCGCTGGCTGAAAAGTGTCCCAGTCCATGATAGTAGGTCGTTTACAGGTTGCTGTAGACACTCACTGTTGCACTTCTCTCGTTACCTCCTCTGTATTTGTTGATTACAATTTGAACCAAAAAATTTAAGTTTGGATTCATCATCCCGTAATTTTCAGTCCATTTCTTGTGTATTTTGGCATACCTCATCCTTTTCTCCTTGTTTTTCCCTTTTTTAATATTTCTTAAGGAGAAATCTGCTGTAGAATTTTTATTAGGCCTGAAACTTCTTTTGTCTGCCACACAGTTTGCTTGATTTTTTTAAGGATCTCAAATTTTTGGGTAATAGCTTTTTGGGACTAGCCTTGTGGGCACAAAAATAAATAAATAAATTTTATGCAAGCTAAACAAGTGGTAGACATACCACTGGTTCATCCCTTGAGTTAGGTGGCTTTTTTTTTATGTTTTTATGCTTACCACTGACCTTATTAGGTCTAAAAAAGAAAGGAAAAGAAAACAAAATTCCTGTGACTATGATTAGGTAAAGGGATTGGACTAAAAATGAGTGAAAATGGAGCCAATGTCCAAAGAAAAACTTTGACCTTCAGAAGCCTGGAGTACTATTGCTCAAGGCCACTCTTTAAGAAATAATAAAAACAATAAGTCTGGCTCCTTGGAAACAGAATATATAGAAATGAGGGGTGGCTCAAGACTTTTGCACAGCAGTGTATGGATGACAGAACTAAAGGAAACCACAATAGGTTCATAGGATCAAACCCAATTTCTATTTGTCGGCAAATTCGGGAAATATAGTATTCTCAGGTATATTTAAATGAAAAAGCAGCGATTTAAAAAAAAAAGTGACACATCACCACGTGATAAATGGATAATAATCATGAGGTGTTTTGTCATTGCGACTTTTAATGAGGATGGTTTGACGTGCACGAGGGAGAGGGAGGGAGAGCGGGATGGAGAGGTGGAAAGGGGAGGGGGCGGGGTACGTGTCGGAGGCGCGCGCTCCACCGTCGTGACGTCACGGGAGCGCCCGAGCAGAGCGGTGGGGAAGCCACCAGTGGTAGAGCTGGCAAAGACGGAAAAGAGGGAAAGATAGAGGAGATAGACAAGAGACGGAGAGGAAACGGGAACACAGCCCGAGACAGAGCGTTTCACCTCGTTTCACCGTCACCACACGCCACTTTAACCCCTGACAGCAGCAGAATAACTGAAGAGTGTATGTGACTGGCCTTTTCCCCCCCTTCTCTTTTCTTATTTCACAACCGAGGGCAGGGACGTTAACACAGCCGCAGTGAGTACTGGAAGTTCCTTGCCACTCTTGAGTGTGTGCGTATGTACACACATGCATGCTTTATAACACAGGCCTTTGTGTATCTCTGTGTTTATTTGTTGTGTGTGTGTGTGTGTTGTAGTCATATTGGCCACTTATTGGGTCAACCCCACATGTGTGGTGTCTCTCTGCGTGTGTGTGTTTGTTTGGATTTGAGAAATAACAGGAACACGGGCACTAACATAATTAAATAATTAATATTTGATGGTCTCCTTTAAGCGAAGCAGCAGCAGAGGCGGCAGCAGTTTTGGGTCAGCTGTGATGGGGCTCTCCGTGCGTGCTTGACTGTCATTGTGGTACAACGACAGTGTGAGCTCCCCCCCCCCCCGCTTTTTTATTGTTCAGTAAAGCAGTTGTAGCTGTGCAGCCTGTAGACTTACAACACTACGTCTTGTATTGTACCTCCAAATGCGATTATCAGTCTGCTCGGCGTGTTGCAGGCGGCAGATGAAGCTGACAGCCCTTCTCAAATCCACGCTATGTGGCTATAATATTTCTGTAACATCACAGCGCCCATTTACTGACATTACTGTCTCGGGTTTATCTCATGTGGTATCGCTGATACGCCCTGGGGCACTTGAAGTGTAGGAAGTCGATCGCTTGAGTTAGTGTTTCGTCTCTTCCCCATAATAATCCCGTGGAGACTTTTTTTTTTAGTTGTGTTGCAATATTTCCAACAGGATGCTTCAGCTCTTTGTCAGCTGACAGATTGCACGCACTGATTTTGCAAAACCAGTGACAACAGCGTCTTTGCAAACTTTAGCAAAAACATAGATTTGATATGATCGTGTTGATAAAGACAGGACGGTGGGTGGTGGTGGGGAGTGGGGGACGCTCACAGCTCCATTTCTTTGCACCGCCCCTCCTCCGGGAACATCCACTCAGGGAACTGAGCTGCTTCCTTCCATTGAGTTTATTGTAAACAATGGACATTTTTAAAAGCCCAGGCTCCACACACCTTAGTCTGACGAGGCCTTGATGTCATTCTAGCACTCCCTTCTTAGAGTTAGGTTTAGTAGCAATACTAATATGTTTTCTTTTAGCTTAGCATGGCCTGGCTGCAAACTTTTGACACCGACTGAACAATTTCCACACCCCTTAACAGTGTCTCGGTCTCCCTACATCAAAGGTAAAAAAAAAAAAGGGTTTGTCTTGAGGGCCTGAGGCTTTGCAGCAACACCAGCATGTGACACAGAAAGCAGCTCTTCTTATCACAGACTTTGCTTTTACCTTAAGACCGTATAATCTTTGGTGGTTTGTTTGTTTTTTTAATCACTCTGGCAGGGTGAGGCTGTTCCTAGATGGGAAGATGGGTCACCCTCTCCTCTCGCTTTTACTCTTGTTTAGCCTGGCAAGCTGATGATCACATTCTTCTTTAAAGGAGAGCCTGGGGGAGTTGCACGCTCACTTTCTCTTCCATTACACACTCCCAAATTAGTTTTGTTCTTCCCTGGCTTGCGTTAATTGTCTCAACGGTACATTTTCCATATTTGTTATGTAGGCAGAAGCCAAGATTAGATAAGCGCGGTGTGTTGCTGCGTCCGTATGACATCAGTGTATATTTTTTGTGCATGATGTGGATGTGTGTGCTTGTGTACGAGTTATAGTGCATGTATGCATGTATGTTTGCCCAGCCCGCATCTTAGATTAATTTCCTGTGGTACACAATAGCCTGGAGCTGATTGTATCTGTCCCTTATCAGTTTTGGGCTTTCCAGTGACTAAGCCATATTATATGTGTTACAAATAGGACCAGTGGCACGGACCAAAGTTGCAAATTTTATATCTGTATCATGCCAAGATATCTACTGCCTAACACTGAATTCACTGTTTACATAAAGGCCTCTTTCAAGGCATTTCAGAAAATAATCTATAGCTGATCCTAAATAGACTGTCTGAAGTGATAAAGGTGGGCTTTTTTTTTTTTTACTAAAATCACACAGAAAAGTGTTACAGGTGTTAAAAATATGTTTAAATGCATTAATCAGTATGGATGATGGTTTCTTTTTGTGGCATCAAGTCAGATATCCCTAATAATGCATTGCTTAAATACAAACAGCATCATGGGATTAGCTATGAAGTGCACAGTTGTCATAAATGAACCCCAGGAATCTTAAATACATTGTGATGTAGTGAGCAACAATACTGGGAGTGACCTTTGGCCTAAATCTATCAAGCTGCTCAAATAGAAAATGGACTTGTGTGAAAGATAAAAGCTATTATCCTTCACCTGGGTTAGGGTTAGGGTTAACCCTTACCTGCAAACCATTTAAAAAAAGCTTTTAGTCTGACTTGCGTGAGTCCTAGGTGCCTTCTTGGTAAGGTGTTTCAAGTTTGTTCAACTGTGATGCACACCAGAGGGAAGACCCTCTGGTGTGCATAGACTGGCACTGTCATAACCTGGATGGACCCAGATAAGCAGCAGAAAATGTATGTATGGATGGATAAATTAGAGCTATAGTGTCATTACAGCACTTGTAGCTTAAAAATGAGAGTAACCACTAAGCCACAAAGGTTGGATAAATGTTGGATAAATGAAAATGTGAGTCAAAATGTGCGCAAACGTAACTACTCTTGAAAAAGAGCAGTCGGCTTTTCAAAGGAGTAATCCTGTTGCAGGTTTAAAAAAACCCTAGTGAACAGCCGGCATCTCTTTAAATCTTGCGTTCGGAAACGAGTACGTCTCTCCCCTTCAGCGGGGCTGTCGAGATGACTTTCAGTGTGATGTGTAACCCCGGACAGCACCAGTGAGTCCTTTCCAGCCACATCAAATCACAACGAGCCTGACAGGAACAGAGAGTAATGGAGAAATAGTAATATTCAACATGAACATAGTGTGTTTTATGAGCCCCAGTCCTCAGGCGGGAGTTGAACTTTGTCAAAATTGTCTCCCACACTGAAATACCAGCCGGCTAAGTATAGGTTGAGTGGTGTGTGTGTTTTTGTGTCGCACTGTGCGGTGTGACGGACGGATGTGTGGTTGCCACATAAATAGAACATGCTGAACACCTTCAGGAATGCTGATGGTAAAAGAGAGAGGCAGTGAGAGGAAGCGAAAGCATCAGGGAGACAAGGGAGAGTCAGAGAGGGAAAGGAGGCATTATAGGAATGAGTGTGATGAGAGAAAACAAGACATTCAAGTCTAGGTATTCTAACCAAGCACCATCTGCCGCTCATATTAGGTAACAAAATCAAAAAAGCCTTCTTTCTCGACCAGATTTTCTGTTTGAGCCATCTAGGATGTCTGCCTGGTCCTATCACAAACTCTGCATTTGTATCTGCATCATTAGAGCTAATTAAAACTACTATAATCAATAGTCTTTTTTTATCTTGGCTGAAGATTACATGACTGCTTCTATGTGTTTAAGATAATCAGCTGAGCTGCAGAGCTTTGTATCACATTATAGGTAGTTTTGATTTTACAGCATACATTTTTATCCACTCATAGCACTGTTTTCAGCTGCAGCAGGGAGCTGTTTATTAGCATAAAATCTCTAAAAACCCAGCTCAACACTACTTACCAGTCACTAACTGCTAGACAGCAATGCTAGTAATTATATGGTAAATACCCTGGAGCCTTTAGCATCTAAAAACCCTTCTGTTTCCATCAGAAACTGGTGTAAAACAGCCAGAAATAGTGAGGATTGGATATGTATTTATTAGCTAGGGAAAAGTAAAATTTTGATATGAAGTATAACATTGTTCTGTAGGTCCTACATATCTTGTTGTCTCCTAACAAGTTAACTTTAGTGAAGTGTAGTTATACTGTTATTGTATAGAAAGCTTCTTTTTTTTTTTTTTTTACTGAAAATGCCCAAAAGTTATTTATTTGTCTGGGATTAGATTTTGACTTACACATTGATCTGTGGTTATTTTGTAATACAAAAATAACTGGGGTTTTTCCACTCTCAATGTACATAATGGATGTCTACACTCAAAATTTAAGTGCTTGCCGTTCAACCATAAATACTTCTATGATTGTTATAGTTTCAGCATCTAAGGGTGCACGAAATTGTTACCGGATTATCAGGTCAGAGCAAATCTTTGGGGAGCCTTTCCATTTTTGTTAAAGGCCTGAAAATCTCTCAGTGAGCTCCTGACAACCAAGGTCACTGGTTGGCAAGTGGTCACCGGGAGCTGCTTTGGTTGCTATCAAATTGCCATACTCATTCGTAGTATCGTGTATGGAAGACATCTTTTTTGGATGTACAATTTTGGTCCACTGAAGGGGTTGTTTTGTTTCTTTTTTTCTACGTCTAATGAACGTCTAGTGTTGATGTCCGTAGGAACTCTAAGTACGGGTTATTTATAATCCAAATGCGCTCATTGTGGACGTCTTTTCAATGTCAAACCTAGACTCATTTTAGATGTAGTTTTTATGATGCTTCTATAGGCTCTGTTGTCCAATATTTCCAGAAGGTGGAGGACACGTTTTCTTTACAGAAACAGATATCTCAGTGGCGGCGCAGGCTCTTGACGCTAAAACAAAAGTGAGCAGCTGCACGGTGGATTTCGAGCAGAAATGTCCCCAGCTTCTCGTAGGTAGTTTGCATAATGTGCGTATCAACAAAGACCGTCGAGCAGATAGTCCCGTTCATACACACACACTTGCACAAACTTCTTGTACTTTCTGTCGCAACTTCTCTACGTCCTGCTGAAACACTGTTGAACCATGTGTGAAATAAATAAAGAAATGAAATGAATCACAACCACATTTACAACCGCATTAGCTGGGGAATACACAGATTGCTAGGAAGTCGCTAACTGGTGTTTAGACCTGCGTGACTGAAGCCTTAATCCCATTGTACTCAGATTGTCTATAATTCACTTAAAGGGCACTCACATAACAGCTAAATTGTCAAAATAGTTTTTTTTTAGACCTGTTATAGACAAAATGATCAGTTTTAATAGTCACAAAAACATTACTGATGATATGTATGGAATAATAATAACCTTTTCTCACAAAGAAGCTTGCCCATAAGACATCCTGGTAATCCATGTTGATTGGACAGTTGAAAATTTATGACATGGCATGCTCCAAACAATAGATGAAAGGTGCATAGTTACATCAAACTTCTTCTATCAAAAAAAGAAAAAGAAAAAAGAAAAGTGAAACTGGAAGTTCCAAGAGTGGGAGTTCTTAGAGACTGTCTCTTCTTGCACCTTCTGATTCGTTGCTATTATGTTACCAATCCTTGGTAGTTTAGTTGGGTATTTTAGAGGTTCAAGAAAACATTAACAAAGCAAGTGTTGCAACTTGCAGCCATCTTTGATGCCCGTATCTAATGAACAGACAGAATCAGTCACCTTATTTCAGTGATCACTGGTAAAGGTATAGTATAGTCAGATCCAGTAAAAGTTTCTAAAAGGTTTATCAGTTTTTCCCAAAAAAATAATGTTCAGAAAGCTTCCCCCCCCACGAGCCTTACTTCTATTACACTTGAGCACAGTGCACAACATTAGCGATCAGTGTGTCAAAGTTCCAACTTGAACAGCAGCTCCAGTTGAAATGGCCGTGAACCTCAGTTATATGGATGTGTCAGTAGAACAGCATAATAAGCTAAAATGTTTCCCGTGTTGCGTGTCATTGTTCTAGAATTCTCTGGATTTTCAAAAGACATTGTGGCTTTAGCAGAGCACCACAGAGAGCTACATCAGCACCAATACTGAAAACTGCTCAAACAATATTTCTAATCGAATAAGGCAAAAAAATAAAAATAAATTTACTGTTTAATCGTTCACACTGATTTTCCCAGTGTCTTCAAGTGCAGCAAACTCCAGCTGCTGATGAATACTGAAAGACGGAAAAGCTCTGATCTGATTTAAGCCAGTGAATAGACCTTAGGTGTAGTTTTACTGTTTCCAAGGTCAAGAATGACCTCATTGAACTTTCAGTGTAGCATTGTTTAATAGATGTTTCTTAAGGCTGAGCAATATTGCCCTTTTTACATTTGTGAGAAATGGCGTGAGGAAGGGCAAGCCTCTTGACAGATGGGTCTTTGAGAGTCATATGCTAGTGCTCATTTGATCTCATGATACCAGCTGCATCATAGGTGGGTTTGTGTGAGTTGTTGTTGGTGTTTTTGTTGTGTATTTTTGGACCTCTGGCTCTGGCTATCAAACCAACAGAAGCCTCAACCTGTGAGATACACTGGTGGTTTATTCATGTGACCCCCAGACTTGAACATCAGAAAACACAACACAGGCAGTGCCGTGTTTTCCATGAGGTCCTCAAGGAAATAAAAGTAAAGAGAGTCTGTGTGTGTGATAGATTCTGACTGTACGTTGTGCCTCTTGTCCAATATCTTATTGCCACACCCACTCAGTGCCCAATGTAGTTTGTCAGTCATAGCAATTTGAAAATCAGCCTTGTATGTGCCCACAAATGCTTAAATAAAACCTAAAAAAGACTTTGACTCTGTAGATTTTTCTATTAAAGCAAGAATTGGGACGTGAACACTTGGATTATCTACAGGTCATCAGATCTTTAGGGAAGGAGGAAGAAAGCCCCCAATCCACCCTTTCTGTCTCCATCTCCACAGACTCATGTTCAAATCAAGCGTTAGATGTATCTGTGTTTTTAATGACACGATCACTCACTGCGGAAACTTGAAATGTTTCTATTTGGATTTTTTTCTGTATGGATGGATTCAGCTCTCCGTATATATTCATTTTACTCAGTTTTGATCTGTGTGAATGTGCATGTCCATACTGTATGCCAGTGTGTGCATGCGTGGGTGTGTGCCTGTGCTAGAGGGAGGTCTTTGGCCTGTTTCTATCCAGGTGTGTGTTTTTGGCCCGTGGGGGGATAGAGCAGATGGTCCCTGTTTTTGTTTCAGAGTGTATGAGTGTGTGTGGCTGTAACTGACTGGCTGTCAGTAACGTTTCCCTGGCCAAAGATCTGTGCCTAGCAGAGCATCACTGGGGAGTATACGCCTGTTTAAAGCCAGGCTCGGGTGAAGGGAAATTCAGATTGTTTGACTGAGGGGCTGCACAACTCACATACTCAGGGAAACTAATTAAATAATAAAACTAAGGAATGGACTTTTTTTTGTTTACATCTAACTTTTATTGCTAATATTATTCTTTTTATTTTGAATTGATGCCCCAAAGTAAATGCAACAATTTAGATATGACCTTGCAGATAAACATCAGCTTCAAGATAAAACAGCTATATGTAAGTAGAGGGTAAATATTTCTGCATTTTCTGTAAGTATTATTGTTTAATAGTGAAAAGGCAAGGCGCAAGAAAAACAAGTTTCCATTCTTGTGTGCGCTGACTGTATCTGAAGCTGCACTTCTTGTAAGAGATATGGATCGGATGACCAGTGTGGGTGTCCATTGGGTCCACTGACCTGAAGATAACATCACTGGCTTAAAGAGTAGCCAAACAATGAGAAATTCTGAAATTCTATACCGACGAGTATACAGACCAAATTGTTTTAGAGTTTGAAATATACTCTGTATACTAAAGATGGGTGTCAGCACAGGAAAATAACTAAGTCGCTCTAAATAAAAGACTAATAAGATATGGAAACATCCTCCAGACTGAAGCACTGATTTGTTGGATGGTGTGAAAGAGAAAGTTTTCACAGGTCTCTGCAGAGTCCTGTGAAAAATCCACTCCATGATTCAGTAGCTTGTGGAATAACCTTTAGGAACAGTAACTTGAAGTAATCGTTTTCTGCATGACTTCATCATTCTCTGTTGTGGAGGAATTTCGGCCCGTTCTTTACACCAGAAACAGCGTTTCAGTTGCTTTTTGGGCGATTGCAACACCTTAATTCTTTTCTTTTTTTCATCTTCGGATCTCACATTTTTTTCTCTTTTCATCAGCCACAGTGTTGTAGATTCGCAGCTGTTTCTAGGATCGTCACCAACATCGCCAAAAAACATATTCGAGGGCTCTTTTGTAGTGAAACAAACTTATAGAAGCTGTGAACATGCTGTTAAGTTGGGAATTTTAACACAAGAGTCTGCATTTACTCACTTTTACCATTTTCCACCCCTAGACATTGGTGCTCAGTCTGTAACTTAGTCCACTCGATTCATAATTAGTGGGTTTCACATACTACATACAGTTTTGAAACCCTGGAAGCTTATAGCCTTCATGAAAGGAAGTTTGAAATTTCAGAAACCTGAAAGACATTTATCACAAACATGTGAGCCCAGGCTCATAAATCATGTTCAAAATATTTGGGATTACTCCTTTAAATTGATTACACAGGCGAGCGCAGCCGGGATGGCGTGTTTCATTTTTAGCACCACAATAAAAAAATTTAAAAGAACTGTTTGATGTGACTGACTGATCAATTTTAGTAAGTTATTTTTTATCCAACACACACTCGCACGCACAATTACCACTGTAACTGATCTCTTTATTGAGGCTTTAATAGAAATACAGACTGCTGGAAATTTATTCATGATCTTTTTTAAACACGATTTTTTTCTTGGCATCTTATTGCATAATTAAATTGAATTAAATGAAACAAACAAGCAAACAAACAAAAAAAATGTAACTGACTGAAATGAACAGAGGCAAAGCAAAGCTTGTTCCAAATATGAAGTCAGCTGATTGAATGTTATCTGATGCTGCACAGCTCTAGGACACAGTGTTTGATATGGTGCACGGTGTGAATAAGAACAAGGCATAACGGGTGGTGGAGAGACAAAGCAGCCTTTGTAGAAAAAGAAATCAGCCTTAATTTTTTTTTGCTGTGAGTGTGCATATACTGTAGCTCAGTGTAATACTCTTGCCACTAAGGTCGTCCTTTAACCTGCTGTTAATTTATGCTGACATCTGTGGCAGCTTTACGCCTGGCTGCTAAGTGTGCCTTAAGTGTCTTTGTGGACACAGTTTTGTGGCCACTGCTGCAGTGCAAATGCTGCAGCAATGACTGTCTGAAATAGTCAAGCTTCCATCTAGAAACTCAAGAGGCATTTTCAGTCACATTTTGTCTTGTTAGCAGATTAACATAAAAAAAAGTCATTCAAAATAAAAACAAGTAACGAAACCGTTGCTATGACCGGCAAATGTTGTGCAATTTATTTCACATCAGACCGCTTTTGTATTTGCTAGCTACACTCAGAGATGTGATTACCCAGCTACTGTGCTGAACCAAACCACAGCCTAGTAAAAATCGTATTCCTTTGTGCCTTAAGTGCAGCTTGTCTTTGTCCAGTAATCAAGTCTCTTCATCTCTTTTCTTTTTAGGTGATCCCATCATCCAAGCCCTTGTTGACTGCCTCGCTTGCTTTATCCAGAGGGATGCCCTATTGATTCCTACTTTCTAACAAAGCCCATGGATTACAGCAAGGGTGTTGAAAAGGCCTTGATCACAGCTGCATCACCACTATGACATATTTCAAGTCAAAAAGAGCCCAAGTTGAAGACTGACTGATTTTCTTTTTGTGGGGGACATCCATCTAACTTTTTTTTTTTTAAATTTTGAGCATGTTTTTCTTTGATTAAGTTGATTTACTTGTTCGATCACACACATCTCTGTAGTGCACGCCACTCTTCCTGTCACCATGTACGGCAGTTCCCGTTCCGTCTCAAAGCTGGATGTTGTTGGATCCAATGGGAACGGGTCAGCATCTGGGAGTCCCGGTCGCTCCCCACGCCTGTCTCGCTCCCCACGTTTAGGACACCGGCGAAACAGCAGCAGCAGCTCCACTGGAGGACTTACAGGCACTGGTAAAACCTTATCCATGGAGAATATTCAGTCTATTAATGCTGCCTATGCAACTGGTGCCATGTACTTCACTGACACAGCTGAAGACCCGGTCGGCGTTGGGAGTCTGAGCAGTGGGTTGAATCCCTCGCTGCCCAAAAGCACCATGACCCTGGGGAGGGCTGGGGCCAGGGTCCCCTATGGGGTCAGAGCGGCTGTAATGGGGAGTAGTCCTAATATAAACTCTGGAGGAGGAGGAGGTGGAAGTGGAGCGCTTGTACCCAGTGATGCAATAGCGTTTGGTGGGGAAATGCAAAACCAGTCTCCACAGGCGGCTACTGTGCCTCACTCTATGAGACAGGTAAAGTGCTGAATTTTCTTATTTTCAGGACAGAATTTTGTATATAGCATATATGACATACCTAAAGTGTGGTAGAAGGGAAAACATTTTCAAAAGGTGCTGTATTATGTAAATACCCAATGGTGATTTTTCTAGTTCAGCTTTTTGGTTTTGAGATGTCAAAATTCACTTTTCTCTCAATTTAAGCAAAATACAGAAATCTGAAACAAGCATTAAAAAAGAGAGAAGTGTCGGTGATAAATCTCAAACTCATTTTACATCATGAGCCACATGGGACCACTTTGGTCTTAACTGACCAGTTAGACTCCTTTTTCTGTCAGAGTAAAGAAGTATAGAAAAATTTTAATATCAAAAAGAAATTTCAGCAATAAATGTCAGTTTTTCTGCATAGAAAAGAAACGCTGCTTTGAGCTTAAATTGTAAAATTATAGAAAAAGTTGTGCTAACTCACTGTGCTGACTGTCCTGCAATTATAAAATGGATAATTTTTGTTAATTGATAGAATGCCCTCTTTTTTTTTTGCAATCCTACTGCAGTAATCATGGATTTCATTAGTAAATAGTGAATAAACAGGACCCTCCTGTCATTTAATTGTTTATCTGTTACTTATTTACTTTGGTGTAGTATGAAGTGCCATGAGGAAGGTCCGTATCAGTAAGAAAAGCTGTAAAACTAATGAAAATACAGTTAAAAAGTCTAAAATTTATGCGCTTCTTCAAAAGCATTTTCCAAAGCAATCCAGTTGGGCACTTTGGAGTTTTAGGCTGATCAATTATGGCCCTGTGCCTCATGTTTAACACCCGTGGTCTAGATGCAGCATGTGGGATTTTTGAGTTGAATGGTTAATTTTTCCTCTTAAGTCCGCCCTACACCAAATGAAACAACAAAAGTGTGGGCATTCACACAGTGTGTTTAAATAGACTAAGGTCTGCCGTCCTACTCCCTCTGCACTATTAGTCATAACCTGCTAGCTCATCTCTGAAGAGTTAGCTCGCCTCCTCCACTTGTTTCTTATTTCTTTAAAAAAGCAGCAAAAATAAAATTGATCTCTTCAGCTGTAATTACTGTTACAGGGTTTTCTATTCTGCATTTCACACGCATGTTTTCCTTAACCTGGTCTACTTTTGCACTTGCAAAACTGGCTCTGCGCACAGCCTAGAAACCTCAAATAAGTTTTTCAAAGCCAAAGCAGAGTCTGTTTGTTAAAAATGAATCTGAGTTCTGTTTAATTCTTAATAGAGTCGTTCTGGTGGTATCATGAATGAAACATTGATATTTTAAACATTTTCTCATTCCTGGTGAAATGTTTTATGTAGTATATGAAGGGAATTTAAGCAGTTATTCATGACCTGCTAAAATACACTCAGTGGCCTCTGTATTAGGTACACCTCGCCAGCACTAGGTATTTCCTTCATAATTGCCTTAACTCTTCATGGCATAGATTCAACGAAGTGCTAAAACTATTCTTCAGAAATTTTGGTCTATACTGATGTGATGGCATCACACAGTTGCTGCAGATCGATCAGGTGTACATCCACGATGCACCTGTTCTACCAGACTGTGCTATATTGAATTGAAATCTGGTGACTGTGGAAGCCATCTGAGTGCAGTGAACTAATTGTCATGTTCAAGAATCTGTTTGAAGTGATTTTAGCTTTGTAACATGGTGTGATATCCTGCTGGAAACAGTGTCCTCATCAGGAGATGGGTACACTTTGGTCATAAAGGGATGGATATCGTCAGCAACAGTGCTCAAATCGGCTGTGACAGTTAAGCAATGCACATTGTGAACTATGGGGCCCAACCCCTGGCAAGGAAATATGTTCCATACTATTACACCATCACCATCATCCTGAACCATTGATACAAAGCATGCCCACATACCTAAATGCAAAGTCGCTGCCATATGATTGGCTGATTAGATATACAAGCAGTTAAACACATGCACCTAATGAAGGGGCTGATGGGTGTATATCTCGAATACCCTGTTCTGATCTTCTAGCGATTAATTATTTGCCTTGTTAGACTTTAAAGGCAGTAACTCTCCCAAATGGCTGCGCATGTTTGTTTTTTCAGATTTGTGTGGAATTTCAGCGTCAGCTGTTGCTTTTGCACAGAGTGCTTCATGTTCAGTGTTGTCGTCCAAGATCACTTCACAAACTGCGAGCAGTGGCAGCTTCAAACAGAAAAAATGAAAATGATACGGATGAGCAGAAACTTTTAACATTAATGGTGAAAAACATAGTGGACTAATACTGTTTGTGTGTGTGTGTGTGTGTGTGTGTTCTCAGGTGAGAGAAGGTGCAATGTCAGACCTTCAGACTCAGTTGAGAGAAGTGCTGAGGGAGAACGAACTGCTGCGCAGAGACGTAAGAACACTTGTACTCGTACACCCACGGCTATGAAGATAAATTCATTTATAATGCAACATATGATATCTTCTGTTTGTTTCATTGTGACCTCCTGTGGGAATTGCTGTTGTAAGATTATAGCTATAAGGAGAATTTACTTATGCAAACAAATAAACACATTTATTAACATGAAGTCACTGTGCTTGATTTTGTATTCCAACAGCTAGAGGCCAAAGAGTCCAAGTTGAGTTCTTCTATGAACTCCATTAAGACGTTCTGGAGTCCAGAGCTGAAGAAAGAGAGAGCGCTGAGGAAGGATGAGGCCACAAAGATGGCTGTCTGGAAGGAACAGTACAGAGTCGTACAGGAAGAGACACAGGTAGGGAAATGATGTGTGCGTCTGTGTGTGCTTGTTTATGTCTCTGTGTGTTTCTGTGTTGCAAAATCTAATACAGTGATTCATTGTTTATATCCCTGGACTGTCTTAGCTCACTGCTCAGCTGAAGAACAAATTAAGACATGGACAGAGCAGTATGCCAACTTTAATATCCTGTTTAGACTTCAGTTATTTCCCCCATCATTTCAGCTCATCCTGGATTTGTAGAAAGTCTTTATAGCTGTTGCTTTAGACAGCTTTTAGCCTCAACTAGCTCTGGCATAGCTCTTCCTCTCAATTTAGCCCCATTTTTTAAATGCAAAAATGCTAAAGAAATGATATCCTGATAATTTTTCTGGACTGTTCTGGTGGATTTGTCTTGCTGCTGCAAGGCATCAGCAAAGATGAGTAAACAGATGAAATAGGCTGCTTGGTTGGGGACTCCCAGCTGTCTGTTGTTGCTGAAGCCATCTGGATAAGAAAGCGATGCAGCAGGCTGAAATATTACACAAGTGATGACACGCAGACATGTGCACTTGCAGTCACTCACACTAAGTAACACAGCATGGAAGATGCTAGCAGCAAAGGGCCAGCAGTTTAGAGGTACTTCACAACGTGACTAACTGAGAAGATACGAAGACGCAGTTTCCCCTGTTGCCTTCTCCCTTTCTCGCTCTCTCACTTTCTTAAGCTTTGGAAGCGTTTGTTGCACTTAAGGGAACACAATGTGTTGTTGTCAACTCACTTAATATTTTTACTTTACCTATCTCTGTCGGCTTTACTCCACAGGAAGAGGAGGTGAACTCAAAGGGAAAGGAGAAACTAGCACAAGCATAAATGACAACGCTAAGCAATGACTCTAAACTGAACTGAAAACAGAGTAGTGAAAATAAATAGGACAAATAATGCAAAATTGATTTTTTTTTCTTTTGTTGTTTATTTATCTTGATACTCTTGTCCAATTCAGTGCATTTATAGACTTGCATGTCCAAGCCCAGTGTAAAAAAAAGAAAAATATGTAAATAAAAAATAAAAACAGAATGCAATGATTTTCAAATCTTATAACAGAAGCTGTCAGCTGATTTTAATTCGATGGGAGCAACATGTGTCAAAGATATGAGAGATGGAACAAAAAAAAATATGGCAAAAGAAGCAGCGGTAAGAACATTTTGAAACTAATTATGTTAAATGGCAATAGATAGAATGCAATTATCTGGAATAAAATCCATCTGTAATTTCAGAATAATGTTCCTCATCTTAGAATTGCCACGACTATGAATAATTGAAAATCTAGAGAAATCTCTGTGCGCAGGGACGGAGGACAATACTTAATTTTGTATGCCTGTGGCATTCAGGCCCTCAGATAGCACTGGATGAAATAACAGCCATGATTCTGATGGGGAGACCACTGCACAGGGTCAGGAAGACTTTTAGAAATCACCGTAAGTGAACATAGTTCACCGTGCCATCTACAAATTGCCACGACTATGAATAATTGAAAATCTAGAGAAATCTCTGTGCGCAGGGACGGAGGACAATACTTAATTTTGTATGCCTGTGGCATTCAGGCCCTCAGATAGCACTGGATGAAATAACAGCCATGATTCTGATGGGGAGACCACTGCACAGGGTCAGGAAGACTTTTAGAAATCACCGTAAGTGAACATAGTTCACCGTGCCATCTACAAATATAGGTCATGCAAACAAAGTAGCAGCCAAGTGTGGATGTGACGGAAACACTGCTCTCTGGGTCAAAGCTCATTTAAAATGGACTGAGGCAAAGTAGTCAGACAAATAAAAATGTGAAATACATTTAGGAAAAAATGGACATTGCATCCTATGAGGTAAAAAGGAGCGACACCATCTGGCTTCTTATACGATACAATTTTATTTATATATCACGTTTAAAGCCAGGGGGTACACCAAAGTGCTTCACAGTAAAAATAACAGTAAATGATTACACTAAACAGTAAGTCATTAAAACAAGGTAAAATAGAGAAAGTAGAGAACACAAACAAACAGCATTAGTAAGTAGAGATAGGGAGAGATCATGATTATCCAGAGAAATGAGTAGCGATACAGCAATTAATGAGCGGTGAGAATTAGTTGGAAAAGCCAAGTTTTCAAGCTTTTCAAGGATTGAATGGAGTCAGAGGCACAAATGGTAGCAGGAAGACTATTCCAGAGGTTTGGTGCTATAGAGGCAAAAGCACGATCACTCCTAGTCTTCAGGCAGTGCCTGGGCTGGGCCAGAAGTAACTGACCGGAAGATCGTAAAGAACGGCTGGGAGTATAGAGACTGAGGAGGTCGGTGAGATAGTCAGAGGCAAGGTTGTTTAGGCATTTGAAAGTAAGCAACAGAACTTTAAAATCAATACGAAATGTAATAGGCAGCCAATGTAAGTCAGAGAGCACTGGAGTAATAGAGACAAACTTTCTAGTTCCGGTTAGGAGACGAGCTGCAGTATTCTGAACGAGCTGTAATCTTTGGAGGTGAGCAAGTTGGAGTCCAGAGTAGAGCGAGTTACAATAATCGAATCTGGAATTCACAAAGGCCTGTATCACTTTTTCAAGATCAGATATTAAGTGTTTGACCTTTGAAATTTGGCGCAATTGGAAGAAGCCAGATTTAACCACTGAGGAAACCTGTTTATCCAGCTTAAATGAACTATCCAGACAAACACTTAGATTACTTACAGTATCTGTAAGAAAGCCAGCAAAGGGACCAAATCGGGCAGCTAGCTGGTCTCGTGGAGTGTGACTATCAAACACCATAATCTCAGTTTTCTTCTCATTTAAAATGAGAGAAAGGGCTGACAGCCGCTCTGTAACCTCTTTCAAGCAGTCAGACAAATGATTCAATGAAGCTGGCAGGTCATTAGACAATTGGAAATAGATTTGAATGTTGTCAGCGTTATAGCACTCGTTTCTCTAATGGTATGGGGGACTATGGGTGCTGAAGTGAATATACACATTTTAGAGCAACATGTGCCATCCAGATGATGTCTTTTAACTGAAATCCTTGCAAATTTCAGTAAGACAACGCTAAACTGCGTACTGTATCCAATACAACGATATGGCTTTGTAGTAGAAGAGTCCGAGTGCTGAACTGGCCTGCCTTCATCCCAGACCTTTCACCAGCTGAAAACATTTGGCCTATCATGAAACGAAACACAGGTTAAAGAAGACGAAGGACTGTTGAGCAGCTAGACTCAAGAATAGGGCAACATTCCCAAATGTCCAGCAACTCTGTCCAGCACCTGGTCTCCTCAGTTTTCAGATGTTTGCAGACTGTTACGAACTTTTTGAGATGTGCTGCTTCAATAATGTTGCTTCAAGATGATCTTATTTGTTCCTTATAATGGTACATTTTCCAGGTTATATATGTTTTTGTGTTCAATTATGAATAGATTAAGGGGTTATGAGATTTATAAATTGTTGCATTCTGTTTTTTGTTTACATTTTATGTAGAATCCAATGTTTTGGAATTGGGGTTGTATTTGTTGGAAGAAGGTGATGGTATGTCTAGGTGGAGTTAAACGGTGTCTTATGATGTTTTTAAGTGTAAATGAGTCATTCCAGGATTTGGTGGTGGCAGCAGACACCTAAAGCTTCTAAAGATCGTTGCAGCCGTACTTAATGTGAAGACAAGGCTTTATGCTTGATTGGCGAGCTAACAGATGATGTCACATTTCTGTCAGAGTGGTGTCACCAGTTCCTATAACATTTTACACATAAACCTGAACTGATCGTGTCATCCACTTTTGCTGATACAACCATGTCACTGGCCCATGTACTAGTTTGTCACATTGGCAATTTAACACCTGCTCTGATCTCTGCATGCGTGTGTGTTTGTGTGTGTGTGTGTGACAGGCTTTGATGTTTAAATGCGGAAAAAAAGTGGGAAAGGATTTCAGGTTGTGAAATTACATCACCAAATATTAAATCAGTGTAAGAGAAATTGCAGCCAGTTTCACAGGTGTTGGAACATGCGCGGTGTCTGCGTGGCTCCTGATATGCTGAGTTCAGATGTGTGTTTTGCGTGTCCGCATTAATTCAAAGTGGTTCAGTGTGTGAGAATAGATCAAACAAAGGAGCACATGATAAGTTGATTAATCTATCATGTACCTGGCCAGCTGCCAGCCATACACTAATCCTCAGCTGCCTTCACACACACACACATGCACACACTGCTTTGTGCGTGTGCATGTGTGTGACTGTGCTGTGCCATAACAGTGAGTGAATGCACATGCCAAGGCATGATCTCTCTTATTGGAAAATATGTTCTGTACGCTCACCCCCCCTCTCCTTTCACTTTCATTCCCATTCTTTCCTCCAGATAAACCACACCCATTTAACACAATCCGTTTCACTGCCTGCTCTCGCCGTCCTGCCACTTTCTCTTTTTCTGTCTAATTGTTTCAGTGTTTTCTGGCTTTTTGTTTTCCTCCCACTCCCATTTTTCTCCCCTCTTAGTCATTCTCCTTCTCTTCTATTTCTGTCATCACATGCTAAGTCAGCTTTCACATTCTCTTTCCACCCTCCCTCCTGCCGCTCTCTGTCTTCGCCATCATCTTCGCGTTAGAAATCAAATTAAGTTACCTCCCAGTAATTTTGGGATATGTGAGTTCGGAGACGCACGCACACACATGCACAGTGGCTCACGCCCCTGCTGAGGAATGCTCATCTCTTCTCCACCCTCTGTCTTTCCTTTCCCTCCTTTCCTCCTTACTTATTCACCTCCTCCTACATGCTCAGCCTACTATCTTTACCTCTGTTCCACCAGTTTCTTTCTTTATCTTTTCCTCTTTTTTTCTCTCCGGACTTCCTTGTGTCTTTCCTTTCCTCACAAGTACATTCAGTGTCTCATTGTAAAAGCCAGGAAGACAGGCAGCCTTGATCTCATATGTATAGAGGCAAGATCCAATTAATAATATAGCTTGAACATATATATTTTGAACATGTGTACTTTATTTAGTCTTAAATCATGCAAAACTTCACATCTCATTTAATTCGATGAGTGTTTTTACTGCTTTCTTAAATTAAATTGACTTATGATTGGAAAAAAATAGAGCAAAAATACAAAAAAATAAGCAAAAATCTTTTTAATAGTCTTCACTGAGGCTTTTTGTGTGATGATGGACTTAAAGGGGTTCGTTTAGTGTGGCATTCTTAAAGATTGTTGAAGTTAGGATTTTATTAGTATAATATGAATACCGATGCTCTTGGTACTAGGGCTGTCGAGATGCCAATAACAGTAGAAATACACGATTCTTGGTAGTCAGTTCAATACCAGAACAAAATGCTTATCCTGTGTTCTTAAGCATAAACCCTGCTATTATGCCTAGCACCTGTGGCTAAGCTAGCAATGGCTACTCAGCAAAAAGTGCTTAAACCAGCATGACTCTCCTGTAATGAGGTAAATCTTTCAAAGACTGTTTTCCTGTCTAGCGATTGAGAAACACACAGCAATGTTAAACAAACTCGCCTAAAACCGGAAGTCAACGATGTTATAGGAGGGATAAAACTTTGTTTGTCCTGGCTTCTATCTGTACCTTGGTTCTGGTACAGGTACCAATTTAGTATGGGTTCTCAACACCAATCCCTAGTCGCTCCAGAGCTCTGACAAACTCACAGAGGTTTTATGTGTCTTTCAGATGAAAACAAAAACAAATAATTTGGGCAAATACAGGAAATTTGCCAGGTTCTCAGTTGAATCAAATGAGAGGCTTTTGTAAATGGCCTGTATTTATATAGCGCTTTACTAGTCCCTAAGGACCCCAAAGCGCTTTACATATCCAGTCATCCACCCATTCACACACACATTCACACACTGACATGACACATTTTGTGTCATGTCCATGCTGAGGTTTAGATTATTATTATCCTGCTGTACTCTCATTTGCTTTATATTGTTTAATTTTCTTCTACTTGTTATCAAGTTATTCCTCCGCCTGCTTATTGCCGACTCCCTCTCCATCTCTTCTTCGATAGCCTCACCATTTCACTCCTAGTATGGGACTCCTCTTCTCACTCTTCACCCGTGGAAAAGAATAGACACACCATAGTCTCACAAATCTATTGATCTGCATACACACGTCCACTCTGTTCAGTGTTGTCTGTCTTACTTCTCACGTTTAGTGCACGGCCTTGCTTCACTTTCTAAAATGTGTTTGAGTGTGCGTGTTTGAGTGCGCTCACCCGATTTGTTCCACCCCTTTGATCACAGTAGGTAAGTACAATGTTTCGTGCAGGAGGAGGGGAGGGTGGGGGAAAAAAATGATGAAGGAATGTTTGGAACGCACAAGGGAAGCATCACTTTCCCTACTTTCTCCCCATCCTTTCCCTCTCTTTGTTAATTTGTTTCATAAACAAAGCAGTTTTATCTTTTTGTATCTCCTCTCTCCGTCACGCTTCCTTCAGTTTCCTTTAAAAAATATGTGACTTCACACACTCACAATAGCAGTTAGTATTTATGGCGTCCAGCAACTCAGCATCATAGTTTCCATTTGTTGGTGTTCTCTCCCAAAAATAAATCCGTGCACGACAGAAGAAGTAAAAAAAAACAGAGCATGCTGCTATTTGGTCTGCAATCCAACCTAAATAATCAGATTAAAGTGTAATGCGATATGCAGGTTGTGCTACACGTTGTAATTGTTAACAGGTTTTCCTCATTTTAAGTATAGGAGTCTTACTGCCTGTTCTACGCAGTTTGTCCCAGCGTTGAATCACCCCGTCTGAACAATGACCGCTCTGTCTGCCCATTTCTGGAGCTGCTAGATGCAATCTGTCATGTACTGTACTCGCGGCGAGTCATGTGACGTCAGAAGCAACATGTGTGAGAATGTGTGTGAAAGACACTCAGAGAGAGAGAGCGACAGTGTGTCTGTATGAAATAGGAGTTTTCGACCTGCTTGTTTTCTGATAGCAGCCTCATGCATGTGTCAGGAGTGGTTGTGATTATGTAAATGTGTGCATGCATGTATGTGCTGTGCTCTCTATATTTATGCGGGGTGTGTTTGTGTGCATTGTCATTTGAATGTATGCATCTTTTGTTATGTTTGTTTGCTGGATGTGAAAGAGAGTACCATGAGGGAATCTGTGTCCTTGTTGGCAGGCTTATGTGCACGTCAGTACAATTGGGCTTTTGTGTGCACATGTGTGTGTGTGTCTGTATTTGTGTGTCTGCGGGGGCACAAAATGTGTATTGTTGTGTATTTGTATTTGCATATGGGTTAAGCGTGTATACAAATCACGCACATAGACACAGACTTGCAGGTGCATATCTTGCAGAGAACGTCTACGTACTCTGTACTTACTATTTTTATTTTGTGCATATGTCTCTACTTGCATGCAAAAATTTGTGGATTTTAAAGAATTGGAAGGCACATGTCAGTGTTGTGATGTTTGTGGGATTGTGGGAGTGTGCATGCACGCTCACCCATGCGTGTCCTTTTGTTTTGGCTGCCAATCGCTTTTGTACTGCTGCACTGTTTTCATTCTTTTCAGTTATTTAGCTTCATAGTTAAGGTGCTGATGGGAAATAAAACTCTGTGTGTGTGTGTGTGTGTGTGTGTGTGTGTGTGTGTGTGTGTGTGTGTGTGTGTGTGTGTGTGTGTGTGAGTGTGTGTGAGTGTCACTGTAGAGAGGCAGAAAGTGTTTTTCTCCCATCATAATATATGAATTTGTTGGCATTCCTCTTCCTTCAATTCATTTAAAGTTGTCTACGCATTGCATGTACTGCATATTGGTCTAACTTGAAGCCATAGGTGCTGTTTTCTGTTTATTTTTGGAGAAATGAATCTGTGAAAGTGTGAATGAGGCTGGATAAGTAAGAGGGTAATTCAAACAGGCAGTTGTGCACAGTTCCCGACACACCTGGGTGACATTTTCCCTTCAGGTGGAGGAATAGAGGAGATAAACACAGAGGAGAAACAGAGAAGATAGTCTTTCTTTCGTGTTTCTTCTGTCATTTTTCCTTTTCTCTTTTGCCCTGAGCAGCAAAGTTGGATAGATAGAAACACAAACTGGCACTTGAGTGTATTTTCCACTTCATGAACATGGCAGTAAATCAGGCCTTCAGGTTAATGTGTAAATGGATGGTGCCACCAGAGCCGAGGTCTCTTCCCTCACTGCAGTGGAAATGTTTTTCTGAATCATCAATAAAATACATTTATGAATTGAGAGATCACTAAATAGAGAACAAGGCACAGTTTGAATTAAAGGTAAAACATCAAACTAAGAGAAATCCTTTGGACTTTAGCTTCTGTGCTGACTGATTCAAAACTTATGTTGTAATCATTCCTCAGCACTTAATGTTATTACACCTAGATTTAAGTTTTAATTTCATTACGCCGAGCTGGCACTAAGATTGTCCTCATGAGCTCAAATGAGTTCAAATCCAATAGAATCTGACGTCGTCAATTGTTTCCTGTGTTAGATTTCCATTCACTGCACAGAAAAGAAAAATGTTTCCAGTAAGAGTTTCTGTGCCAGCTGGCTGTGAAAATGCTTCGCCTGGCAATCTGTATGCTGCCGTAGATTTAAAAAAAGACGGGGGTGGATAGTGAAGAATAGATCAGGAAGAGTGGATTGAGTAAAGATGTATAAAATGTAGCGAGTCAGAGAGAGGAAATCACGAGAATGGAGGATAGATCAGCGTGGAAGCAGGGGGGTGAGTGGTGAAAGGAGAGATGGATAGCACAGACAAATTGGGCTTAAGATTGCAGATGAAATGTAGAGAAAGACTGATGGGTGTCGATGTGACAGGAGAGAAAGAAAGACCGGACTTAAAAGTAGGTGATGAAAAAGAACGTCGGGATGTGGAAAAATGAAGGGAAATACATGTGCATGAATAAAAAGTAAAATAAGATGCTATAGAAATAGTTGCACTGTACTACTTTCCTGTCATTACTGGCCCTTGATAAATATTTCTCAATAAACTAGACACCTGAGTCTTAACCACATGTAGCTCTCTGAGATGGGGGGGCAGATAAAACAGAAGAAGAGGAGAAATTACGGAATTATGGAAAGAGTCAAAGAGAAAAAGCAGAGCTTGAAGACAGATTTACTCTGTAAAGATTTTGTCCAGGAGTCCCACCTGCAGCCCTTCAGCCCTGTAATCTCCGGTGTCTCTTTTTCTGTTCGCTGATTCAGTCAGTCAGCTGAGTACAATGGGTAATTCTGTTTGGTTAGAAATAAAAACAGAATTACTTGTTGATAAACCGATGAAATTTCTTCCTCCTATAATTAGCTTATGGGGCGATTGTGGCTCAAGAGTTGGCAGTTTATCTTGTAATCGGAAGGTTGCCGGTTCGAGCCCCGGCTCCGACAATTTTTGTCGTTGTATCCTTGGGCAAGACACTTCACCCATTGTCTACTGGTGGTGGTGAGAGGGTCTGGTGGCGCCAGTGTCCGGCAGCCTCGCCTCTGTCAGTGCGTCTCAGGGCAGCTGTGGCTACAATGTAGCTTGCTATTACCAGTGTGTGAATGTGTGTGTGAACGGGTAAATGACTGAATGTAGTGTAAAACTTTGGGGTCCATAGGGACTAAGTAAAGCGCTATACAAATACAGGCCATTTATTATTTGGTTACTTTTGGTTTCAGCTCTATTTGTTATGGTAACATTGAACTATAAAGGCAATTTCTGTGATCTGGAAATATCAATACAGCAAAATCGGATGATTGAAGAGGTTATAATGAAGCCAGGGCTTTAACCAGATTAAATCGAGCGTAGCGTTTGTTCAAGCATGACATCAGGTCAAGCTCAGTTGCAATCCCAGAAGATCATCTCAACTCAGTGCTAGCTGATTTCAGCGGATGGCTCAGCTGCTACCCTTCTACACATGCTATTGGTAAACCTCACATAAATCATGGTTTTGGTCATGTTGTGCCCAAATAATAATGTCACCCACGACTCACGCGCATTTATACTCGTATTCGCCTGCATAGTAGGTTTTGCCACTCGTCCAAAATCTCTGCAGTAGTGCTGGTAACGAAATTGAACCGTGATCTGGGAATCTTTGAGCTTCTGCACTGATATGTCATTGAAAAGCCAGTAAAAGCTGCCGGAGTCATATACCCCTGTCTTCAGCCATGCCACCCACATGAGGTTATAAAAATTTATAGGGACACAATCGGCCAAAATTACACCAAAGCATGATTTGTGCCTCTTATGAGGACATAGTATAAATGTCTCTTTAGCCTGCCAACAGATGTTGTGCATCTGTGAGCTGCTTTGCAACTCACCTCTAGCCCCACTTTTCCTTCCCTGCTGTCTCACAGTCAGTGGCATATCTGATTGGATCCAAAATGCCACAGGGAGAGTGCTACCATGAACTACAAAGAGAGATTATATTTCTACAGTATTAACTACTCTTCACTGGCACTCTATTAAATCCAGAATTAAATTTATAATCCTTCTCCTCACATACAAAGACTTGAATGATCAGACCCATCGTATCTTAAAGACCTTTTAGTACAGTCTAACTTGCAGTCCCTAGAGTTTCTAAAAGCACATTGTGTGGCAGAGCCTTGAGCTGTCAGGCCCGATCAGGCAACCCTGAACCATCCCATAATTATTCTGTTATTGGCTCACGCTGCGGGGGAGACTTCATATGATGCACTAAATTTTTCTTCTCCACTCCTCACTCCCCCATGTGTTTATTTGCCACTACTGCATGTCATTAACTTTTGTGTTCTCTCATCTATAGTTTGTGTTTTGTCCTCGTCTCTCTGCAATCTCCTTTTTTTTCTCTCTTCCCCCTCACCTCCCAACCGGTCATGGCAGAGGGCTGCCCCTCCTTGAGCCTTTTTCCTGTGTTTGGAGGGCTTTTCCTGTTAAAAGGGAATTCTTCCTTTTCATAATCTCCAGGAGAATGCTCAGAGTAGATTGTTGAACTTTTTTTTCTAACATTGCAAAATAAAGCTCCATAACTGTTGTTTTGATTTGGTGCTTTATGAATAAAACTGAATTGAACTGATCATCTGTTCTGCTCCGTTCTCACTGCCTTACGCTTGCCATTTATAGACATAGAAGGGGACATGTGTTGCAGATGGAAATATCAATCTCTTTTTCACTATAGTGGTTGATATTGAAAGCTGTTCATTTGGAAATAAGCACAGCTAGTGTAAATGCAGTAGAATTTCATAATAAAAGCAGTATGTTAAATTGGGTTTCATAGCTGATCTCATAGTTTTCCTTTGGTTTATATTCCAAATAGTTTTGTGCAGTTTAAGGGACTGCATTTAACCATATGTCTGATTTTTTGGGGCGATCGTGGCTCAAGAGTTGGGTGTTCGTCTTGTAATCGGAAGGTTGCCAGTTCGAGCTCCGACACTCTCGGTCGTTGTGTCCTTGGGCAAGATACTTCACCTGTTGCCCACTGGTGGTGGTCAGAGGGCCCGGTGGCGCCAGTGTCCGGCAGCCTCGTCTCTGTCAGTGCGCCCCAGGGTGGCTGTGGCTACACTGTAGCTTGCCATCACCAGTGTGTGGATGATTGTGTATAGTGTAAAGCGCTTTGGGGTCCTTAGGACCAAGTAAAGCGCTATACAAATACAGACCATTTACTATTTTTTGTGTCTTTAATTTAACAAGTACAATATACATTTTGCAGTTTCAAGAACATTATTACAGATGGTCAAAAACTAAGACGTTGCTTCTGGAAGATTTTCTTTAAACACAGTGGGGAGATTGATGCTTGACTGAGACTGAGAGGATCTGTGATACAGGGTCCTTGTGGAGAAGACAGCAGGCAGGGCCAGTAAAGTTTTAAAAAGTCACTTCTCCACATGCAGTGATGATGATATCTTTGTTCTCTATCCTCTCTCCTTCTGTTGTTTGCAGTCTGTGCCTTTTTCCATCCTCTGCATGTGGACTCATGACTCATTATTACTGTTTTTTTTTCTATGTGTGTGTGTGTCTGTGTATGCATGCTGTCATTTTGCATGTGCAGGTTTATGTACTTGTGTCAGACGGTCGCACCTTCTACCTTTTGAAGTCAAATAAATAAAACACTATTGCTGCAGTTATCCCAGCATTTGTGTGTCCTCCAATTATTGTGGTGGGAGAATTTTGTGTGTGTGTGTTTTCACACACAAATGCTCATCAGTAACAGATGGTCCCCAAACCTGTGTGTTTATTTAGTGAGGATGGAGAGATAGGTGAGAGAGAGGGATGAAAGGAAGAGGGAATAAAGTAAATACAGAGAGTGATAGCAGGGCACCAAAAAACAGATGGACAGAGAAGAGGACGACAAAGGTGACAAAGTGTGGGCTAGAAAGCACAAGAAGGGTTTATATGCATGTAGAGAGTAAACTGTAACTGAAAAGAGAGCAAGACAAGCGAGAGAGAAAAGGGAGGAGACTTGTACACGCAGGAGTGTTATAAAACTTTAACTTCAACGCAGAGACATGGTGAAACAGCACTCTTTCCCCATGGTTTTCTTTTCAGAAAGACCCAGTGTTCGTTTTACAGTGGAAAGACAGAACGATCTGAAACTGAAAAGAAGCACAGGGTCAGTTTTCGCTGCTTTCACACAAGGCTGTTATTTTGCGAATTTTCCCTCTCACTTACTCTCTCTGCGTTTTTGTGTATGTGTGTCCCTGCGGTAGCCATGGCTTTCCTTATAAGGAGTGAGTTTGGGAGAAGTTGATGGGGGAATGGACAGAATTACAGTACAGTCACTCCCCCCCATGTTTTCTTCTGCTGCTTGTCTTTTTTCCCTTCAGTCTGCCTCTAAAGTCCTATATGATTGAGCTTCTCTTCTCTTCTCTTCTCTTCTCTTCTCTTCTCTTCTCTTCTCTTCTCTTCTCTTCTCTTCTCAGAAGCTACTGATTAGGGTCAACATATAACACATATATATACTCCTGCCTTTTCTGTCTTTTCTGTCACATACACTTATTTCCGTCCTCATTTTTTCCTTTTTCTTTTTTTAATAGATGCATGTAATAATGCTGTTTTTGCATTCTCGTGTGTCTTCCAGCCATTCTTCTTCTTTGCATTTTATTTCATCCTATTCATTATGTTCCACCACCTTTATCCTCAGAGAAAGAAGAGAGGGAGTGTGTTAATCTGCCTGTTGTCTAATGCCTGAGTGGGCGATTCTTTCAAACTGCTCACGGTCATTACACACACACACGCATGCACACAAACACACACACATACACACAGCATGACCGCTGCCGCCAACATTATGTTGTCTCCTGCATATGTGTGTATCTCTGCGTGTGGGCATTATCATGCGTCCATCCTAATGTGTGTGTGTGTGTGTGTGTGTGTCGTGTATACATGTTTCTGTCACAGTGTGTCTTTTTGTTAAGGGGGAAGCATGACTCACCCAATGAGTGCAAAATAAGCGAGGGATGAGACGGAGGAGTAATAACGAAGGGATGGTTAATATTGAACGACAGATGAGCGGTGGCCGGAGGGAGGGATGACGTTGGATGGAAAAATTGTGACTATGCGCACAAATGGATTTTCTTTTCTCCTCTAACCATGAATAGGAATTATGTAGACTGCTCATTAGATTACAAGACATCGTTAATTTATTTGTCTATGATTTTTTTTAATCGACTCATTCATGTTCTGTTTTAAGCAATAAATGATATTTCAGTATGCAAACATACAGCAGCAGTGTATCCTACTAAATTTTACTTTCTTTTGCAAAAATTTGGTTCCAGTAATTTTTCTAGTGTTTGGAAATTTGGTCTCTACCTTGCTACAAGTGCCCTCTGTCATTTGTGTCATGGGAGGGGTCACCCTCACCAGTTATGCTAGTGGTCCCATGCAATCTTGAAGACCTCATATTACCATATCCCCCTCATAGAGTATTTGAAAGTAAAATGGGAAGCAGAGTCTTCAGCTTTCAGGACCAGCTCCCAGTTTGGATTCAGGAGACAGAAATCCTCTGCTTTTAAAATTGGGTTAAAACTTCCTTTTTAGACAAATCTTATAATTTGGGCTGGATCAGGTGACCCTGAACCACTCTAGCAGGCCTAGGTTGCTGGGGGCTTTGGACGATGAACTGAGTGTTTCTTCTTCACTTACCTCTTTTCAGTTCTCTATGCCTTTACACACCACTTTGCATTTAATCATTTTTCCTGTCTCTTTCTCCTCAACCCCAACTGGTCGCAGCAGATGGGTGGCACTCACCTAGTCTGGTGCTTTCTTCCTGTTAAAATGAATTTTTCTTTCCCACTGTTACCAAGTGCTTGCTCATAGGGGGGCTTGTCTGATATATGTTATTTTATGGTCTTTACCTTACAATATAAGGCACCTTGAGGCGACTGTTGTGATTTGGTGTTATACAAATAAATTCAAATAGAATAGAATTGAACATTTTGATATTTTTGCAAAAAAAAATACATAATCTGACATCCTTGGATCTGGTAAAAGAGCAAATGAAAATCACAGGTGATAGTCTATGTTCTGCTTAGAACATACCCTGTGTGTTTAATCTATGCCGTTATATTTTTTAGAGGTTGTGATTTTATGTAAATTTGGCTTTTTGAGTAACAGGTGCTGATGTGCATGTAAATGCAGTCATGACAGCCTCTATAGATAATATTTACAGTAATCATGACATTTAAGGAGTTGACTACTCTCACACTAAACATTTCAAACCACTGTCCTCCAATGTAGGGCTGTGCGATATGACCAAAATCTCATATCCCGATATAAGAATTCTATCGTAGATAACGATATAAATCACAAAAACGTAACATTTTCTGTAAAGTCTGTGAATCTCGGGCAGCTCGTCTTGCGGGAAGTGTTTCCAGCTGCGTCATGTAGCTGGAGTCGAGTGTTTTAACCGATGCATGAAACGATACATTTTTAGACACAAGTTGTAATGGCCGCCGTTTTCTTTGTGAGTATTTATTACACGGCGTGCTGCGGGGAAAAGCCTGTTCTAACGTTTGACTCTAAGGTTTATTTTTTAGCACCTGGCGGCTCTTTTTTTACTTCTCCGTAAATAATCTGCTCTTTCACGTGATTCTGTTTATTTTGAAAAGTCTCAACAGGATCTTGAGCTTTATTGTGAAAGGTTTATGTGGAACATAAACAAGCGGACACGCGATGCTGTTACCGTCATTGTTGCTAACGACAACGCATAAAAACAGGCGCTTGTCCGTCCATAGTGTGGTTATATTAAATATAAGAGAAAGCGAAAACTTTAAGAAATGAATATAGCCACTACAGTGACCATCAAAACGATGAAAAAATATTGTCGTAAACAGTTTACTTTGCGACACCACGAAACAAACGATAGCATAAAATGAAACGATAGACGTTTTTATATCGTCATCCGAGATATATCGTTATATCGAACAGCCCTACTCCAATGTGTTCACATAAGTGGATTCTATCTGATTCATACATTTCATATGCAGCTTCAGCTCCTCTGAGGTAGAGATTTATCATCTTGATTTGTCATCTCATGTTTTTTGTCCCCGTTTAGATTTTCTTCTTTTCTTCGCTCTTAGGTGAGGTGTTTTTGCAAAGAAGAAAGAAAGAAAACTGATGCAAAGTGAAAGTAAAAAATTTCCTTATTTTCAGTAGCCATGCCGTGTTGCTTTGAGTAAAGTTTCTTTTACTTCGTGATTCTGACCATACGCTCAAACCGAGTCGGTGTACATGTATGCATGTTTGGTGCATACGCCCCCATTCCCATGAGAAATCAGGAAATATTTGACAGGGTCAAAGGTGATAGCCACAGATGACTCAGCAGAAACTGAGAAGAAAAACAGAACTTTCTCTCTCTCCTCCTTCTGTTTCTAACACAGACAGTTAACACTGTTTTCTCCCTTTTCCCTTTCTCCTTATCTCCCACTCTGCTTGCTTTATTTTCTTCTTGCTTCCTATAATATTTTCCTCCTTTCTCCCTCCTTTTTTCCTGTTCTGGCATTTCTCAGCACTACATTCCAGCTGTGTGTGCGTTAGGGGGAAGGCAGTAACACAAACTCTGCGCGCATGTGTGTGAGTGTGTGCGCGCTCTGTTTCTGAATTGTTTGTGTGTAAACTTTGTGCTTCTGTATGTTCATGCTGCATATGGTTGACTTTGATGGAGAGGCACATGGATTCGCATTTGCGTGAGGATGACTGTTTCCATGACTCTGACATGCTTCTGGGTGCTTGATGTGAGGGTGTGTATGTGTGTGTACGTGTGTGTGAATGTGATGCATGGGTTCGTTTTATTAATGCGTGAATAGCACATGAAACACAGTACATACTATTCAGTATTATAATAATGAGCATAGTTATTTGTGTTTCTCTCTTTTATTCCTTTTGGCATGCCAGCTTTCCCCTGTATTCTTAATGTTGCCCCCAAGTAGTTATCCTGTCATAAGATACACTCAAATGGATTTCTGTCACTCTCTGTCTGGCTCTAAATCTTCAGGGGAGTCCTAGAAATGTCAGCCTCAGCCGTCAGATTTGTGTGCATGTGAGGAGCTTTTGTATGAGTCAGCAAACCGACCCACACATGGCGATACGATAAAGAGAGAAAATGATCAAGACAATAAAGATGTTCACCATCTTTAATTTGGTTCAATACAAATGCATAAATTTGAAACAAACCAGAAGAGATGCTGCGCTGGCTCTCGTGTGACATAAAGCAGAGTACAGACAGTTGCTACAGTATTATCTCATTACCTTTTATCCAATTTTTTGTGTCTGTTTATACGAGCATACACTATGTTTGTGATCACTATCAGCTCCTATTTCCTTTTCCTTTCTTCTTTCTCATCTTTTATATCTAAGGATTGTTTCTTTTTGTCTCCTCACTAATCATTTTTTCCTTTTTGCTTGAATCGTTTCCCTTTTCTTCGTCAGTGTTCAGCAATCATAGCTGCAGGGGAGCGATAGCATCTCATCTTTTCTTCTTTTTTAATAACCTCTCCTGTTTACTTCTGCTCTCACTCATGTGCATCTCTCTCAGCGCTTTGGTACCTGTATTATTTTTATCTCTGGAAATACTCCATGACTAGTGTTGCGATGACCTGGCCGCTGTTCAGGTTGTTTGTGACGCATTTTAAAACAGCCTGGGGACATCAGTGTGACATCACACACACACACACACACACACACACACACACACACACACACACACACACACACACACACACACACACACACTTTTATAATGTGCTGCTTTTGTGTGACTAAGAGGTAGCCATGTCACATCATCTCCTGTCATGATGGCTGTGATACTTACCTGACGGGAAACTTTTAGAACACATTACAGAGATGACACACATATGCTACCTCAGTTGGTCTGTCAGCTACTCACATGTTGGATAAGCTCGATCTTGACCTATTTTGTGCATGATTTTGAATAAAATCTAATGATTTACTTTGGGATTTCTTCATTTGACTCTCTGCAGTTTATTAATTACAGATACATTTTTGAAGATGTTAAAGGTCCACCCACACTTTTAGTATGAAGAACTTATTATTTCATTGATGCATTTCAGCCCATGGCCTCCATTAGAGACACTAATAAAGTCGATCCTTACACTACAAGTGCTGCTGACGTTTTAAGCTCGTCAGACTTTATGCTCTTCTCTTTGAAGAAGGTGAAGTGTTGCTAGAAGCCTCTTCTCTGTTTCTAAGATACACTTTTTCAAACCTTCTATGCTCCTCCGAAAACTGTAAACACACAATTTTCAGAGTACATCTGCAAAACATTGGACTCTTTTGGTAAAACTTAACAATCAAATTATAACTTGGTTGATTTATCCTCAAAGGATCACACACAGCCTGTAAAAGCAATAAACTACTGAGCATTCATTACACAAAATACCAGAAAAATGTAAAAACAGCACCACAGAAAAAACGCTCACACACACACATATCCATCCATCCATCCACCTATCCCTCTTGTTCTCCTTATCAGTTGGGTTGCTGTGACAGCAGGCTTAGCAGGTTATTCTACCTGCCCTTCTACCCAGCCACACTTTCCAGTTTCTCCTAGGGGATCCTGAATTATTTCCAGAGATAATCAGTATAATCTGCAGGTTGTGTCTTCTCCCAGCTAAGTGCACCTGGAAGACTACCAAAGGAAGGTGACCAGTAAACGTCCTTGTCAAGAGACCTGAATCACCTCAAATGCTCATTTTGACATGTAGGAGCAGTGGGCATTCAGACATCTCTCTGGATGTCCGAGCTCCACCTCATCGCATCTCTAAGGCTGAGCACAGCCATCCTACAGAGGAAGCTCTGCTGATATTCACAACCTGATTTTTTGCAGTCATTTTTAGATTTAATAACCACAAGACAGGCTTGGGACACATATGAACTGGTAAATTGAAAGCTTTCCCTCTCAGCTCAGTGCTCCCTTAGACGCGACAATCTTGCAATCTAATCTTGCAATTCTACAAAAATAACATACACATGCACGCAGGATACACAAAATATTCAAGACTGTGGTAAATCTGCTGAGACTGGGTTTTATTATTTGTCCTGCTTTACTCATACTCATGGAAAAATATAAAATGAAATAGTCCATATTCAGGTTTCACATGCATTTTAGGGCTCATAAGACCCATCCATGTCTATTATTGTGAATGAATGAATGTGTTTGTTTTGACATTTTTCTCACACAGCATAATTTTGCATAAAGAATTCAATGAATGCTGTAAACATTACAGAATGTTGCATGAGAAAGATGTGAAAGTAGCTTCTGCTATGAGTAAGAAGAAGCTACTTTCAGCTGCTCCTTTATTCACGAGGGGTTTTCACAGCCAGTAGCTCTGCATCTTTTATTTGGCAGATTTTTAAACCAGATGCCCTTCCTGACACAACCCCAAAGGGATTCATGTCTCCTCTCAGGGCTGTAAACCACTACACTATGGAGCCACACCACAATCACAATATGTCATCCATCGCCATTCCAAGAACAGGAACACAGCCTGTCACCGCGGCTCAAATGTTAGCTCCTCTGCTTCTCAGATTATTTCCAGCCATTCTTGTTATAGATTCTTATCTCACCTTGCTGACTGTGCACAGGCACATAATTGGTAAGTGACATCACAAGTAAGAAGGAATAGTGTGAGGTAGTTGTGTTTAAGAAATGAAATCACTGTGCAAAATCTTTTTAACTGAGTTTAGAGTTTTGCAGTAAGTGTGAAAATGATGTGATTATTTAATATATTTATTAAGTTATTTAACTGCACAAGGAATGGTGCATTTCAGTTCCAGTTCAGAGAATTATATTTTTGGGTTGTTTTATTAACAGTTTAGAAAACTTGTAATATGCCTTTAAAAATGAGCAATCCCATTAGGGATTCATTAATTCAGCTTTTCTTTACCTTTTAATTCCTAATCCCTCACTGATTACATTGAGTTAAACAAAACACGAAGCAACATTTTACTATAGGACTACTGCTTGTGCATTTCTGATTGGTGTATTCCTGCTGACGATCTTGACGCAAACAACTAAAAACTTTAGCAAACAGCAAAGGTCCACAGTCTGGTTAAAACTGCCTGCTCTGTTGCATTTTTTTTATCCTTATCAGACTTGCAATGACAACAGGATGAGCACAGCAGGCCAAAGGTCTTTGCTTTGCACTGGTGAGCCCCAAGAGCTCCTGGGTCACCCTGGAGATACTGTATAATCCCTTCCAGCATGTTTAAGGCATGAGGTCAGACTTCTTAAAAAGGAGGTGGAAAAACAACACTGAGCTGCTGATAAAAAAATCAGTGTTACAGCAGCAGATGTCCCAGTAACCTCAAATTACCACACACACCATTTGGCACACAGTGAACCAAGAGCCATTGGGAGATCTGGAGGAAAAGGACCTGCGTTGTTGTGGATTGTTTTACACTGTGTGGTGTTAAAGAAATCCCTGTTCCAAAGGTTACTGTATAGATGTGCTTATTGGTATTCTGGTGTACAGTGAGATTATAGAGACAGAGTGAGTTGGTGAAGTAAGCTGACCAAGACGTGTGACACTTACATACAAAGATGCACAAAAGGAAGGGACGGTATAGAAAATTTAGCAACTTGTAGCAATGACTTATAAAATTACCATTAGTGAAGCTAAGAAAGCAGGTACCAAGTTAAACTTATCTCAACTTTGGACTGAGCAAGCGAAGTGACTAGCAATAGGTGTAAAGGATTATAGGTGACATTAGACAGTTGCTATGATGGACATTGCACGGTCTGGAATATCCATTATAGTAATCGCTCACTCTTTCATTCGTAAGCTGAACATCCCTGTTTCCCTCCCACCAGCATCTTCAATGCACCATCCAGGCTTTGCAAGATGAGCTCAGAATCCAGCGCGATCTCAACCAGCTCTTCCAATCCGATTACTCCGGCCTCGGAAGCCAGCCTATTTCCCCTCAAGAAATGACAGAGGAGAACTTCTTGCGCCTCCATGCCGAGTATGAGAGGCAAGCCAAAGAGCTCTTCCTCCTGAGGAAGACTGTTGAAGAAATGGAGTTGAGGATAGACACACAGAAACACACACTAACTGCCAGGTAAAGATTAAAAAAAGACAGTTTAAATGTAATTTGTTAAGGTATGATTTCAGTGACCTTGTCTAAAGCATGCTATTAACTTCCTTGTTTTCTTGTTTACAGGGACGAGTCAATCAAGAAGTTACTGGAAATGTTGCAGAGTAAAGGCCTGTCATCTCGGGCAACCGAGGAGGATCATGAGCGAACGAGGCGACTCGCCGATGCTGAGATGACCATCCACCAATTGGAGGGTCTGCTTGAGCAAAAAGACAAGGAGATGCTACAACTCAGAGAGGTGCGTGTGTGTGTTTGTGTATGTGTATGTGTGTCACTGGCAAAGAAGAAACAATATGCAATCAAGTATTACCATGTGTGCAGGGGAGAGTCTTTGTGCATATCCAGATGTGAATGTGTTCACATCAGAGTGTATCATATCCAGGCAAAGCCCTTGGCTTCTTCCAGTCTTAAGTGTACACTTTATCCCAGTTTCTCCACTCACGTTTCTTTTTTCTCTCCTTCTGCTGGTTTAATGTTACATTCACTTTCTTAATACAAAAGCCCCCCCTAGTGGCAAAATGCTGTCAGTGTACTACATCCATCCTTCCAGCACATACTGCCAATTTCAGTGTGGCAAATAGTCAAAATATACTCTTGTGCATCTTTTAAGCTGCATTTTCAGGAATAATTCACAAATATTTTGACTGACCTATATGTCTTCTTGAAGATTAAGAGATCTGTGATCCACAAAATTCTGCTTTTTCTGACATTACAGATTTGCACTTGTTCATATCTGACAATAGTAATAATAATAGTTATATCAACTTGATTTATGTAGCACCTTTAAAGACAGAGATTGCACATGCTTCAACGGGTGAACAAAGGCAGAATGCTCATAAGGTAAATTAAAACAAAAAAACAGGAGAAACTTGCAAAAATGCAAACCACCAATTGTCAGTATAAATGATAACAATAAATAACAATAAAATTCTGTTTAGGTGATTCTAAATTGCACATAGGTGTGTGACTGTGAATGGCTGTCTGTCTCTCTGTTAGTCCTGCAACACAGAGGACTCAGATTGGTGACCCATCCAGGGTGTAACCTCCCTCTTGCCCTATGGTAGTTGGGATAGGCCATTCTCCCATGACTCTGATAAGGATTAGCTGAAGACAATGGTTGGATGGATAGAACAATAAAAGAAAATATAAACAGTAAAACAATAAAAAAACAACATATGAAAGGCAACATATAAGCAAACAGGTGGTAAAAACATGGAAACATACAAATAATCAAAATATAGAAGTCAGCTAAAACATGAACAAAAAAATGCACAACAAAAACATATCAGTATACTAATGCATTAGCCAGGGTGACAAATGCACAAATGCAGCATAATGTTAGAGGGGTGATATAAAGTCATACTTCAGTAAATGAATCACAGCAAATGATAAGACCATAAGAAAGAACAACTGGGAGTCTCTGCATATTTTCTGGCTGATTTTTCATCTCACTGCATCAGTACACTGGACAGAGTTTTTGTTTCGAAGATGTTAAATACAAAGCTGGAACCAACCGAGAGAATGAGAAAAACATTTTGCAGTATCTGAAGTAAAGATTCATTATAGAGTTTAGTGAATGTTACAGTGCTAAATAATGCAAATTTCTATTGAGCAAGTCTTGCTAACTTCCTGATTCTGTGCTGACACTTCCTTTCGGGATATTGTTCATTTTGCTAATTAACAAACTAGACTGTAATGTCCTGCAGCACAATTTTCATACCCTTCAACAATGTCCCTCATGGGGATGCTGCTGTGCAGTTATTAAATAATCCTCTGCTTAAAGTACATGCAGCCTTTTAATCTAATCTCCTGGATTCTTGATTGTAAAATGCCACTTAATCACATAAAGTAATTAATCAGCAAAATCACCAAATATAGAACCTAAAAATATTCCTCCCTTCCTTCCTTTTGTTCAGACTTTTGAAAACATGAACTAATTTTAAAGTGCTCTTTTTAGGACACAGAAAGATCTTCCCTTCATGGTTACTGAATGTCAAAGGGTTTAGGAATTTTTCTCAAAATTTGTTTATGCCATTTGCATATATCCATATTAAATGTGACGTAGTGTGCACTAGATTTTTGTTTATTGGCTCAACAGGTGTAGTGTTGGACTAGAACTGCTGGGGTCCAAGTCTGAGACACAAAAGTTGACCATTTTGTGCAAAATTTTCAGTGACTTTTTTCAGCAAACTAATGGCCATGGCTGTTTTACCAGGCTGGTTTTTTGAGTAAAAGGAAAAGGGAAAGAGATATCCATGTCTGGTACTTGGGGGGATATAACTGTGCAAAAGATAATGTGTTGTCATTATATATGCCATTTATTTATCTGTTTTTTGTTTTTAAATTAGTTTTAGCTATTGATAAAAATTACTGCTGTAGCCAGCACACTTTAAAAAGTGTAGCTTTAATGTAACCCTGGCAATTATTTCATGGTTCAGGCTTTAAGATGAGAAAAGATGGCATATAATTCAATAATTAGCTGATTGTTTGGTGTGATAAATTTAAGTTTCAGTTCAGTTCAGTTTCAGTTTTATTTGTCATATGCAGAGATGGGCAGTAACTGTAATGTGATTACTTTTTTCAGGTAACGAGTAAAGTAAGGGATTACTGTTGCAAAAACGGTAATTAGATTACCGTTACTTTCCCGTAGGAACGCTGCGTTACTGCGTTACTAAAACCGTGATTTTTTTTGCAAGAATGTCTCATGACAGTGACGTAAGCGAGTGCGACGTTCGTGACAACAGCTGTGTGCAGATCAACAGTGCATCATATATCGAGTGCGGGAGAGAGTATGAGCGTGCAGCGTTTAAAGCGTGGAAGTACTAACCTTACTTTGAGTTTGATTCCATAAAAAGTGACAAAAACATTAGTGTCCGTTGTGCGTGGGAAGAAAACTTCTTTTTAAAGCGAAACCCCCCTAAACACACCGAGTGCGCTATGACGTAATGGGAAACTCACAGAGAAACTCGCGGATTCTTCCACTGACCGCTGCGGCACACCTGCACCAGGGTAAACCTCCGCCTATGCCACTCCTGGTTTACAGGTGAAAATAGAGCAACAGAACCGCTAGTCTTTGATTTTATTTATTTTCTTCTGTGTTTTACTTGCATCTATTTGAAAGAGTGAGTGTAAACACACACAAAAAATATATTTTATGTGCTGGAATGTGCAGAAAATAGGTTTAAATGTTAAACAAATTTCTTCCAGTCAGAGAATGTTGCATATAATAAAATTTTTGCTTGATGCATAAAGTTAAAACTAATAAAACAAGTTTTAAAAAGAGACTTTTCCATTTGATTACATTTTGTATGATGGATTATGCAGAAAAGTAGAATTGGGCTGAAAGATCTATCGCTTTATCACCTATTCAGGTTGTAAATCGTGTTTTTAAAATGTAACTAGGTAACTAAGTAACTAAGTAATTAATTACTTTTGAAAATAAGTAATTAGTAAAGTAACGGGATTACTTTTTGGGGGGAGTAATCGGTAATTAGTTACTGATTACTTTTTTCAAGTAACTTGACCAACACTGGTCATATGCAAGTTACCATAGGGTCAACATTGCAATGAAATGTGTTTGACGAGCAGCAGTCACTCAGCAGCATGGTACAGTAGAAGAAAATATAATAAAATATAATAAAATAAAATAAAATAATAAAGAAATAGAAAAATAGTAAAGAGCAAAATATTAGAGAGACGTGGTAAAAGAGAAAAGATGACTAAATATATATGTATCTATAAATATAAATATATGTACACTAGTGATTAAATAAGAAAATCTTGAAAAGAAATATGACGGGAGGGCAGATGGGATATTGCACAGGAATGAGCAGCAGAAAATTTAATTGCAATGCCGTAATATGACAGGCAGTATTTAGGCAGCATTGGCTATTAAGAAACGAGTCCTCGTGTGCCAATGTACTTTTATATAATTAAAGCAACAAAAAATACCTTCGAAATGGAAAAAATAATTATATAACACGAGTGATGTCAGGTGACTTGTGCATGCAAAGACCTCGTACACAGGTTTGACAGTCAGTTAAGCTACAACTCCTCTAAATGACCCAGAAAAGAGGTGTTAGGTTAAGATGAGGGTGCTGTAATCTCTAAAGTAAATAACGATGGAGGCAATTTTTCAGCAGTGGTTAAATTTTACAGTTATGTTTTCTGACATTTCATAATTAAAGCTGTAATTACGTTCTTGTTTTTGCAATTGCTGTATCAGTACTTTTTCAGTGAATACCACAGTGTGTGTGTGTGAGTGTGTGTGTGTGTGGGCATCTGTACCATCCTTGTCATCGCCTCTAGCAATGGCCTCCTACTATCCCTTTCACTCACATGTTTTTATGCTTTCTGGCTTATGCATTAGCTCTCTTTGTGTGTGTCCTTCAAAGAAAAGCAGTGATGCATACACAGCCGTGTCCTCCCCTTTGCTTTCACTCCCTCCTTTGCTCTTTCTTTCTCTATTTGTGCCCTTCCAACTGCACTCCCCCTACTTTCGTCTCACTTCATTTGACTAGAAGTAACAGCTGCTAGACATTTTACTGCATTTTTCTTAGTAAATTGGAGTAGCGAGATAGCATGTTTTTGAGAATTTTGATGATTTTAGAGAAAAAACACTCTGGACTTTGGGTTAATTTGGACTTTTAAACCATTTTATATTTTTCTTAATCCATGGATACTGAAGCTTGAATTAACACAATTTCAGGCTGTCAGATTTGATCATTAAAATCTAAACACAGGCTAAACACAGTTAGCGTCGTTAGTGCTGTTTCAAGTAGTTCAAATGATGTGGGATGGCCGGATTGATCCAAGGAGGCTAAAAGCCAGTGCTTCTCCTAGAGGGAAACCTCTAGCTGAATCTCTCTCCTTTCCTGTTTCTCCCTCGATCCCTATTCCCCCTCCTTTCCATGTGTCACCCCCTTTCCAGCCCTCTCCTGCTTTCTCCCCATCACGGCATCACCTTTTGCGTTCGTCTCCCTCCTTCCCTGTCCCTTCCCCTCCTTCTCACCGGCACTACAACCATCCGGTTGCCACCCCCTCCTCTTGTCCTCCCCACTTTCCCTCTTTCTTTGTTGCCTCTTCTGTCCACCCTTCCGCTCATCCGTCCCTCCAGCACTCGCCATCCTTTCCTGCACCTGCTCCTCGTCCTACACCAACGGTTCAGCCTTCACTCCATCCCTTCCCATCAGTTGCTCTCGTCTCGCCTCCTGGCCCTCGACCTTCTCCTCTCTTGCCCCATCCCTCGCTCCATCCCGCTGTGTCTCCCTCTCTGTCATCTGCTGATCGTGCTGTTTGTGCCTCTCAGGAGCTGCACAGGAGATACGAAGCAGCTCCAGAATCAACAAAGACCAAGGCCCTGCAGACAGTCATCGAAATGAAGGTAAACAAATGCTAATGTAATTTAGAAATGTGTTTGTATATATCTATATACAGGGATTTAAATTTATGTCTACATTTATAGAGGATTATTTTGACCCCAACAATACAAATTGTTAAAAAAAATGATCTGAAATGCTGCTAATTCTGTAGTGCTGTATTTAATGTGCATATTATGTGGATATTATAGCTATTAATGACATAGGATTGCTAGAGCATGAATGAATTACACAGTCCAAATACTTGGGACTATCACTGGTCTTCATCAATGTCTAAATGCACTGAGTTGCTGCTGTATTATTTGCTGATTATTAATAGTGTTAATGAAAAGTTTAATGAGTGTACATGTGGTTGCTGGGTAAATATGATGGAAAATAAGGTAAAGAATAGACACAAATACACCATGAAGTGCAGTTTCACTAAACAAGACTTTAAATATCCCATATTAATATATTTGTTGCATTGGATAACATTTTAGACTCAAAAGAAGAAAACAAATAATTTTTCAGACTCTCAGTCGGAGGTTTATCCAACACACAGCATGAACTGGACATTAGTGTTTCTGACCTCTAAATGCGTTCTACTACCTGCTGGAAAAACATACCTAAAGCATCTTTTTTGTTACGTTCTGTTGAAAGTCTTTCTGTCTTTGCAGTTAATATTGACAAGATAAAGTTGGCCAACTGCTATGTCTGTTGGGCTTCACTGATTATTATTGAGATACAGATTCAAGTATTTTAAAAACATAATGGATTATTAGATAAAGTCTTTAAGCATTCAACAATAGTTACATTTACATTATTTTCACGTAGACTTCCTTTAATTGCATTTCCACCTGTGCTCCTATTTCACCCCATTTTATTATCACCGTATATTTGTTTATGGTCTGATTAGTTAGATGTGTTTGTCTCCTGTCAGGATGCAAAAATCAGCTCGTTGGAGCGTGGCATGAGAGAGCTGGAAGAGGAGGTGATGATGCTGAAATCCAATGGCGCTCTGAGCAGTGAAGAGAGGGAGGAGGAGATCAAACAGATGGAGGTCTACAGATCCCACTCCAAGTTCATGAAGAACAAGGTGATAAATGTACAAACACATACAGTCCAGACAGTAACTGAAACATAATAATAGATACAGCATTAAACTGATTAAGAGTTGAGAATAGTTGTTAAGTTTGAGGACAAATTGCCTGTAAATAGAGTAATGAGGCCACCGTGCAAGTCTGAAAGGTAGCAGTGGGGCTCAAACAGCTGATAAAGTCTCACAACACAGGAATTCCCTGGAAGTCATAGGAACTAAAAGAGCTTCACAAAGATTTATATAGACTGATATCTCAAACTAACAGCCAAACCTCGTACAGACATTCATTCAGTTCTTTACTGCCTCAAGTGAGATTAAATTACATTTAAATTGACACACTTTTCAAACGTAAGTCAGAAATATTCAAACTTTAAAATCTTTAAAAAATGATACAAACCTTATAATAATTTAGGGAAATACGAAACCGTTTCATCTCTCAAACATGGCAGTGGTTCTGTCAGCAACAAGGTTGCAGCAGTGAAGGCAAAGCATCAAATAAACATATAAACAATAATAAGAATATATCCTTATATCTATCAAAGGACTCTAAATAGAATAGTTAGCATGTAGGATTTGTTTGACCTTGTGTATTTACTTCCTTTTAAGTCCCAGTATGATTTAAAAGGGCTACACTGCTCTATCTTGTCAAATTTTAGTCAATGTGCTGGAGACTATAAAAAAAAGTGTTTTTGCTCCATTATTGCCTGTCTGGTTGTATTTGCTTGTCTCACCATTTTTTCCCTTTGTGTTTTGAACAATATCTGGATTTTCTTGCTTAGCTGAGAATAAATTTGCTTTTTCACACTCACTACCTTGACGGATACAACTTCACTGTCAGGAATAAAAAGTGTCTGGGAGCCGTGCTCATTAAAACGGAAACTCCGTATACGTCTGTCGTGTGGGGAGGCGATCCAGTTTGGAAATTCAGCAGACTTTTTGTGTGCGCGAGCTGATATATTCTTGTTTTTCTCTGTAGTGGATTTGTGTCTCAAAACTGGAAGGAAGTAATTTACATGGTGTACCTTTTTATAGTCGGATTTCATTGCTGTTGGCATGCATATCTGTGGTAATACACTAGATGCATTCTTGTTTTGGACATTATTAGCTTTAACGTGTATTTAATCGAAGGTGTAAAGCTCTCCTCAATCAGAGCTTTTAATAATAGCAACAAAGAGCCATTTCATTTGTTAATCAAAATAAAGATAATGCACGCTTCTTCACATGTTCAGAAATGCTCCAGTAAGAAGTCTTCAAAGGACACAGTACTGTAAAACAATGTAGGGGTTATATACATTATTTAAGCATGCCAGATGCAACTGTGGCAACATACTTGTTATGGCCCGGTGTGCTCTCCATTTTGCTAATTAGATGTTTGCCCTTCTTCAAAGCTCTGCCACTCACTCCAAAATTGATTCAAGAAACACCATTATCTGGAGTTTTTAATCCTTTTAATGCATTTTTTGGAATCTAAGCTGGAAGAGCAGATGCTCCCAGCAAAAGCTTTCGGTCAACATGTGCTTATCTAGTGGTCAGCTGATCTGATGGGGCAGTAAAAGGAGCAGGCAGGCTGTTGTGGAAACAGTTCAGTATAACACGGTATTATTTATAATACTGTAGGCAAAACGCACACAACAGGAACGGAGGTACCTGCAGAGGCTGTAAAGTTACTTATGTTAATACTAGTAATGATAAGATAAACTGCAGGCTGTTGCTGCCCTCACACCTCTGACTTATTGGAAGCAGGTTAGAGGCAAGGAAGAAACACAAGTAAGGGAAGCAAGAAGCAAAGCTTGGCTAATGGGAAGCACCCATGTTGATGCCCTCCTCTCCTGCCAGGTTGAGCAGCTGAAGGAAGAGCTAACTCACAGCGAGTCAGAGAAGGAGGAACTAAGGCAACGAGCCAATGAGCTTCAGCAGGAGGTGTCGGCAGTAAGAGACACACCTCTGTGTCTGTTTGCGCATCCTTTCTTTCTTTCTTTCTTTCTTTCTTTCTTTCTTTGACTGGCTAACGTAGTTCTAGTAGATTTCCAATAGATTCCCGGTAGCATGCTGTGTGTTCAGACAGCAGTAAGCAACTATAACATTCAAATGTCAAAACTATGCACACCAGCTGCATCGTGGACCGTTCACTCAATATCCACTCATGAGGTGTACTTATTTTTCTCATGTAGTTATTGCATCAAATTGCCATTAACATGGTCCATTTTGCATATATCTGCATCCTATAACTGTTTTGAACCAGTTCAAGACATGAGGAATTACAGAGGTTAAGTTTAAAGCCAGTCTAAAATGAATTGAGCCATTCTTCAAAACCTGGGTTAGCAAATGTGTTTTCTACACTTTGCTAAATACACCAGGAGAAAGCATTTTCTATTCTTTTGGTGAGCTGACAAAGTTAGTCTCTATAAACAGCTCAGGAATTTCAGTTCTCTTTGTGTGTGAGATCAGTGGCTTTTGATAGTAATAGTCGTACGCAGCAGTCTGATCGATACGGCTACAGAATTCCAGCAGAGTCCAGTTGTGCTGTGCTGCAGTGTCTGTATCACTAACACACTTCTCTTTGTCCTTGCATGAGGTTTCAGTCCATTTGTAGTTTAGACCACTTTGCTCCTGGGTTTGCTTTGCTTTTATATGACTGATTTACTGTATGGTTTGGGTCCATTCTTGTACTGTGTCATGTTAAATTCACCCCTAATCACAACACCTGCAAACTGAATTTCATGTTAAAAGGAGTGAAATTGTAATACGCAACTTCTCCAAATGTGGCAGTTTACTGTATTTGATTCCTGAGCTTTGGCCAGGTGAAAGAATTGACCCTGACCCATTAGTTGAAGTGTATAGCTAAGAGCAAAATAGATTAATACTGCACTGACTTCCATGTATGTCTAACTTTTGTTTACTTTTCAGGAGAAGAACTAAAATAAATGGCCGTTCTTTTCTTCTAAGGTCCTCATTGTGTCAAGATATATTTGATCATAGTCACAGCTTTAGGAGATAAACTGACACACTAACCTTTGTAAGAGGGATGAGTTTAAAACCACGGTCTGTTCTTGTTTTTCACTTTTTATGTGGATGAGGTAGCAGTCTTGTACCTCTCTCCATCACCGCAACCATCATCTCTTTTTACTCGTAAAGGGTAGACGTGTCTGCAGGCCTTAATAAAATATCTGCAATCTTCCGTAACAAGTTCTTTCCCCTCTGAATAAAGCAGTAAAGTTGTGCATTTAAAAAAAGATTTGTATCTTAAAAGCATTATCAGTCAGCTGCGAGCACTTCTTATTATTGTACCTGTTTCTTCTTTAACAGTTGGTCTTCTGCAGAGTAATGGCTAAAACTAACATTAGGACTGAGTGCTTACTTTGCAAAGCTTGTAGTACATTTTAATGCTTATATATGATATTAGAAAGCATATCGTCCTCTCCAGTACACACCTTTACACGCTCTTTTTTATCTGTCTGTCCCTTTTATATTTTGTGTTATTCAGATGGAACAGGCCAAGCAAGAGCTGAGCCGTAAGGACAGCGAGCTGCTGGCTCTCAGGACCAAACTGGACACTCTGAACAATCAGTTTTCTGACAGCAAACAACATGTGGATGTACTCAAAGAGTCACTAACCGCCAAGGAACAGAGAGCTGCCATACTACAGACTGAGGTTTAGCTACACCCTCATTACAACCTTTCTGCTTCTTCACCGTTGATATTTGGTGTGTGAATGTTTATTTGCACTTTTGCGTACCCACTTGTGGGTTCACAGGTGGATGCCTTGCGTCTCCGACTGGAGGAAAAGGAGTCGCTCCTCTCTAAAAAGAGTCAGCAGATCTCAGAGCTGACGGAGGAGAAAAGCACTCAGCAAGGAGAGATCACTGACCTCAAAGACATGATGGACGTCAAGGAACGCAAAGTTAATGTTCTACAGAAGAAGGTGAGAACACACAAAATGCACTCCATTAATATAGACACATAAAGCAAAGTTGAAGTCCTTGTGATCCCTGTTTTAGGTCTGAGCTAACCAGTAATTGTAGAGTCCTGGGTTAATGCACTGCATCTGTTATGGTTTAAAATGTTACAGGGTGAGCATTTATGGAGTGTTATCCTTAATTTAGTACACATTTAAAGTACACTGCCTCAATAGGCAGTGTACTTTTTTTCTTTTAGCTGATTCTGGTCATGTTGCCCTCATAGTACTAGCTTACTTCCAAATAAACCAGCATCACCATTACCTCTAATATCGTCAGTTTCATCTCTTTGTGTCCAGAGGAAAACTGCGATATTCAGACTTTTTGGATAATGGATAACATGCATTAGAGCTGAAGCAGACACACCTTTACTCCTTTTCATGCTGATAGAAATTGATGTTCTGAGAATATGCCAACATTTAATACTATGACCACTAGATGGGGCTCTAACACAGCATGTAGCATGCAAGCAGACGTTGACAGACAGTCAGACAGACAGGTGAGCAGAAAGACACAGCTGCACACAGACAGGCCGTTTAGGCAAAACTGAAGTCTCTGGTGTTTTCTGCATACTTTTTCCTGGTCTTCACTATGTAGTTTTTGTGAGTATCTCTGCGGTAATGCTGTCAGTTAGATGGATGGGCCAGAGTGACCCCTTGTCTTGGCTGTCTACACACACACATATACAGACACACACATTCACCCTGCTATCCTAAAAACTCTTGTGCTTGTCAGATATGTTGGTGGAACTTTTGGAATAAGACAATTTAAGCAAACTACCATAACAGCTATTGTAGTGGTTTTGAATGGGGATATCTAAAGGAGGATTCTTGCAGTCATCTAGGCCACTGCATCTAACACAGTAAGTGCAAAGCTTACAGAGAAGCCAGTGTGAGGTTGCATTCCTCCATCATCAGTCTTTTGTGTCTTTTCTGCGTCTTAATTTTCTCCCTCACCCAGTCGCAGCATTTGTGTCCTGTAGAAAAAAATGCAGAAATGGAGACTGTGTGCAGATAATTGATACAGACAATCAAGCAGACAGACATAAAGCAAGACAGGGAGGGGGAGGAGAGAGACAGAGTGTGTTTAAAATCATTAGATGCATACTAATGAGTTCCTCTTGATTAATAAATGATGACCTCTGCCATCTTCAAATGGAAAACAGTTCAGAGCCTGATAGGGAGGCAGAGATGCTGCTGATTCCTTCTTGATATCATCTGAAAAAAGTATGAATTTGGTCTCCTTTTTTCATGTGAAAACACAAAAAATACCTTCTTTCCGTTTTGTGGCCCTCCGCCTCGTGTTTTAATAGTACATAGATGATTTCTGCTGCGAGGAACATTGTGACATAGCTGATCATTGTTTTTGTATTGGGTCATTATCACAGATGACTTGGGAACTAAAATAGGACAAGAGAGAAGCAGTGAGTGAGTGTGTGTGTATGTCAGGTTCAGGAAATGCAGATCAAAGGCTCTCACTGCCTCTCAATGTCAAGTGTGTGTTCACATATGTGTGTATGTGCATGTGTGAGACAGGAGACAGAGAGGAGGAGGAGGTGGAGAACGTGTCAGTCAACCTGTCAGGTCAACAGTTGATTAATGAGGTGCTGGAAATGTTTTACTGTATGAACACACAAGCACACACACACATGCTCGCAATTTTTGTAGTGCTGCGTGTGTGTGTGTGTGTGTGTGTGTGTGTGTGTGTGTGTGTGTGTGTGTGTGTGTGTGTGTGTGTGTCACCTGCAGTGATGTCAATCTGACTCCAGTCTTTTTTTGTGAGAGTTTGCCAATCATTTGATTAACTTTCTCTCTGGCAAGGGGAAGGCAAGAGAAGCATAAAGAGGGGGAGATTGAAATTGTGCAATAATCCCACCCAAGTTCACTCATATGAAGACATTACATAAGCTTTCAAGCTCTATTTTCCTCCTGATTCTGTTATTTCTGTATGGTTCAACCTTTTGTTCCATCCATTTCTTAATGAAGACCACAAAGTTGACATAACTTCTTATCTTTGTCTGTGATCACTCTCTGTCCCGCCTTCCTTTTTCTCACACAGAGAGCTTCACATGTGCTGGCACTTCTAGCTTTGCGAGGACCCTCATTTACATAATGGTTTCCCTGTGTAGTCACATCTAAACTATCCCTAACCCCAGCCTACAGTAATTCTAACCTTCACCCTGCAGTTTAACCTGAACCCTCAAAGAGCCTCAGACTTGCCTGAAGCTCAAGTTGTTGCTTATGTAGATTGATACATGTGCACACACACATACACACACTTTGTCCACATGTTTAAGATGTGCTGCTATATTTGCATTTCTTCTGCAGAAGTTCAGTTTCTTGTGGACTTAAAAGCACCTGCTACAGTACTTCACTTTGGCTGAGTCTTAGAGCCAATAGAGCTGCCAACAAAATCTCACTGAGTGGTCAATGCGCAAATTATTCTTGAAAACCCCACAGAATTATTCTCTCCTTTTCTTTCTGCAGATAGAGAACCTCCAGGATCAACTGAGGGACAAAGAAAAACAGCTGAGTGGCTTGAAAGACAGAGTCAAGTCTCTGCAGACAGACACCTCAAACACAGACACTGCACTGGGAACGCTGGAGGAGGCTCTGGCTGAGAAGGTATACACACATGCACGTACACGCTCACCCGACCGTTTAACTCTTGAGCAAGGTTGCATTAATAAAATCTTGATGAGCAAAACTGCAGACCACCCACAGGATGACCAGATGGCTCTGGATAAATGGAAATCGACCAATAATCACACTGGCTGTTTCATTATTAAATCATCCAGAGCTTGTGTTCATAAAAGATTAGGAACTGTCCAATGTGCAGCCACATGGCTCAAAGTAGTTCATTGGTCACTCTTTGGGTTTGGACATTCAGGTACTTTAGCCACAGAGCCGACTGTTTTATGACTCTGCTCTCAGTGGGGATTTAACCCTGATTCTGGGAATCTAACCAGCGACATTTAGAGCGGCAGAACACTTTAAAGTGTTTGATGAGAATATATTTTTGCGGTGTTATGCACGATTATGTTACCAACTCAATCTCCTTTGCATTTGCACGCGCACAGGAAACAGGCCTATTAATTGTCCAGTGACTAATATTGAGGGTGTCAGTTAGACGTGTGAGTGTTGGCAGGATGATGTGGCCGACGACTCCTGCTTCACTTGCACGGCTTTCACAAGCTTTTTTCCTCTCATTTTCATTCTGCTGGCGCCTTTCATTTTTAGCTTTCTTCCTTTCTGCATCCATTTTTATCTCCTTGCCCTGCTTTCGTTTCTTCTTCTGCTTCTGAGATGAATTATGTTGCATTTTAACTTTCCAGTGCTTGAGTTTTATGCACAATATTACTCATGTTTGATGGTGTTTGCAGCTATATTCTGTATTTTTGTCTCTGTAAACGGTAGAAACAACCATGACTGAAATATTTGCATCCCTCATTCTGTTATCATAATTATTTTGAAGAATGTTGATGTTACAGTGGTATTCTTCACGAAAACCAATAAACCCAGAATTAATTAATTAATTAAAGTCTTGACTAAGGAAGACCCTCATTGGTTTGTCTTTACAAACTATTGAGTTTAACCATTAAAGTGCAAGGTGCAAAATATGAAAAAATAGAGGTGGTAGAGAATTAGATGGAAGAGAAATATAAGAGTGATGATATAGTAACTATTTAATTCTTTAATTGCTTAATTCTTCATAGCATTGCTACAATATGGCGAAAATAATATTCCAGGATCACAGAGATTTGTCAGCTGGATGTCCGTGATGTGACTCTGAAGGCTATTTGAGTACAGCGAACTCATTGTCATGTTCAGGAAACCATACGAATGTCGTGGCAGAAATTGCGACTCATCAGACCAGGCACTGTTTTTCCAATCTTCTTTTTTCTATGCAAACTATAGCCTCAGTTGCCCGTTAGCTGACAGGAGAGGCACCCACTGTGGTCTGCTGGTGCTGTAGCTTATCTGCTTCAAGGGTCGACGTGTTGCACATTTAGACATGCTGTTCTGCATACCTTGGTTGTAACAAGTGGTTTTATAAGTATCTGTTCCCTTCCCATAAGCTTGGGGTATTCTGGCCATTCTCCTCTGACCTCCAGGCATCAAAACGGCATTTTTATCCAGAGAAATGTCACTCTCTGGATATTTTCTCTTTTTCATACTATTTTCTATAACGATTGTGTGGCAAAATCCCAATAGATTAACAAGTGTTGAAACACACACTAGCCTGTCTGGCACCTACAACCATGCCACATTCAAAGTCACTTAGATCACATGTCTTCCCCATTCTAATGCTTGGCTTGAATTTCAACAGGTAATTGTTACCATGTCTGTATATCTAAATATATTGTGTTGCTGCCATGTGATTATCTGATTAAGTTTTTGTGTTAATGAGCAGTTGAGCAGGTGTATCTAAGATCCAAGTGGCTGCTTAGAAACCATGATAATATTCAAGCTTTTTAGGATTTCAATGAGATGCTGTTGTTGTGAAATTATAAAAATGCAATGCTTTTATAGTGTTACAGATGCATAAATGATAAAAAGGGTCATGTTATCTCATTCAACAGGTCAATGTTAGGCAATATGGTGAGATCATAGTATCTGATGTACGTAAGAACATTCAAGATGTATCTGTGTGCCAGGTTTGATAGCTCAACTCCTGATAATATAGGATGAGAGTTAGAGATTGAATTTATTGCAGTAAGATTTAACACTACTTCTAAAGTCAACCTTAAACTAACCTTTAGCCAAAGTGCCACCGCTTTTATTTTGTACAAGTCAAATGAGGACCCATAATAATAATATTTTAATAAAACACACTGCAGACCCAGTATACACTCTTTGCACTGCTTTTGCACGTGTGAACTTTTGTACTTTGACTTGAACGGGCCGCTATGTTCTTCTCAAGCTATAGAGATCGGTTATTGTATTTTAGTGGTTGTGAATTTTACATCTTCTGCCAAAACATATTATGGGCCTAAAATCGCTGTTGGCTGTTAGATCCTGTCAAAGCTGCCATGTACATAAAGTTTAATATGACTGTTATTAGTATAGAAACTTGATATTGAGTGACTGTGAATGACTGTTGGAGGGTATCAGGTGATTTTTTTTCCTCTCTTATTTTCCATCACTTCTTCTACCTCGACTACCTTCTTTCACTCCAATCTCCTTCCTTCTCTCTCCCTTTCTCTCTTTTCACTCCAGGAGCGAATCATCGAGCGGTTGAAGGAGCAGCGGGAAAGGGAGGAGCGGGAAAAGGGGGAGGAAGTGGAGACCATCAAGAAGGAGCTGAAAGAGCTGAGGGAGAAAGTCTCCCAGCTGCAGGCTGAACTGGCTGACCGTGAGGTAGAAGACACACTCAGGAATTTAAAAACACACGTCCATATTTGTGCTAAAAGTCAAAAAAACACATTCTCTCTCCTTCCTCACTGTGTTCCTGTCAAGAAAATGTGATTGATCTATCACTGTAGAGCAGACCTTGAATCCTCCCAGAGTTCTTTCGCTGAAGGACAACGATGAAACAGTCATGTTTCTCTGACAACAAAATCCAAGGCCCACAACCAAACGAAACAATGATCAGAGCTGAATTTTTCTGCCTGTGACCTTTGTGATTTGTACAAAACACCTCAGCAGAGGCAAAGACAGAGAGATGCAGAGAATGACAAAGCATTCTCAGACTCTGTTTTCTCTTTATTCACCCTGCAGCACAACAGAATAAAAGTTACTATTAGCCAATTCATGAAGTTGAGATTAGAAGGGGACCTGTTATGCCGATTTTGAGCTCTATAAACCCACCTAGATCATTTAAGCAAAACTATTCCAAGGTGATGTCAGCTTGACATGAGTCTGAAGCATAACATTTATACATATTTTATATTAAGCTTATACATCAGACATGCAAGATCTACTTTAAGGAAAATAAATATTTTAACATAGATTTTCTGTTATGAAAGCCTATCGCAGTGTAACTGACGGTCCTGCTTTAAAGCCAAAAGGCAAGAAAGCAAATTAAGAAGTAACACAACTATCAGAAGGGACACCGTCAAAACTAAACTATTGTTTACTGCAGGATTTGCAGTAAGAGCAAATTTAACTATGTGCCTTAGTTATTTCACTAAGGCATATAAGGCTCTAATCCAGTGAGCGACTGGGGCCTTTCTGGGTAGACTTTGCATGTTCTCCCTGTAACTTTCTGGGTTTTCTCTCGGTACTTCGGCTTCCTCCCACAGTCCAGAGAAATGAATGTCAAGTTAATTGTTGATTCTGAATTGAAATTTAGAGAGCAATACATGTAGAAATGCAGTTTTCTGTTGTAAAGGATTTTCTTCAATTTCAGTTCTGTTTTATTTAATGCAGAATCACAACAGGAGTCCCCTGAAGGCACTGTGTATTGTAACATAGCTACAATAATACAGAGAAAACCCCAACAATCAAATGACCCACTTTAAGCAAGCACTTGGCGACAGTAGGAAGGAAAAAAACCTTTAAAGGGAAGAAACCAATAGCAAAACAAGACTCAGGGAGGAGCAGCCATCTGCAATGATGGGTTGATGAGATTTCCTTATGCATATATGGAAAACACAAGGTGGGAATATTCCAGTACAAAAACAGTGAAGGGATCAGACATGGCATTGATAAAGTTAGATGCAGCATGAAAATGAGGAGCTGGGGTTGAGGTGGGTTGCAAAGCTGCTTGCAGAGGGAGCAAGAATTGTAAGCAGGGTAAAGCAATCACATTTGGATGTGTAGAATGATATCGGCTGTGTCACAATTAGGCTGTGTGCAGGCAGGAATTGGACCCAAACGCAAACTCACGGGAAACAGGACTGAACTCAAAATACTTTATTGCTGACAGAAGTTAAAGGCGATACAAAATAATATAAAACTAAACTGGGAGATCCTAAAGGAACTGACTCACGAGGAAACACACGGCAGGACACACAGTCATGTGGGACAACACAACACAGAACTGAGGGAGACGCGGACATAAATACGCAGATGGTTAATGAGGGAAGTGGGAGCACACGGGGAACACAGGTGACACTGATAATCGTAACGAGACACGGCAGGAGTAAACACAACAATGGCGTCCACAGACGGGAGACTATCAAAGTAAAACAGGAAGTACACAGAGACGCAGACCAGAGAGGAAGAGAACACAGACATAGCGGACCAGGGAAAGCGTGAAATAAAACACAAGGAGGAGAAACAAGGCATGGGGACTCAGACACGTGGAGGGGGACCCTGGGGGTAAAGACACGACGGCAAATCTAGTAAACTAAACTGAACAACCTAGGAACCATGGAATGAATAAAGAACAAAATACAAAAACATAAGAAACCTAAGAACACTGGGTCAAAATGACCCAGGACCATGACAGGCTGGCTAGCATAGAGGTACTGTATTCTTGATATGAAGACTCCTATTGATCTTTTTCAACAAGAAATTGATTAGGTAAAGTTACCAAACTCGGGCTGTTCCTTTAAAAGGGCAGTTTTCTACTTGTTACTGTAAAAAGTTCTCTGTACCCTGTCTGACTGTACTGTATTCCTTAAACTAATTTTAGTGATTGTGGGGTCATAAAACCTGTCACAGTCCTATAATATAATTTCAGAAATACATGGGAAACTCTCAGAGAAAACAAGCATTCCTCTCTCTGCTGCTGAAGGCAGATGTGGGGTTTGTCTGACAACAGGAGTATATATGCGTACCTAAATATAATCAGAGTAAGGTTTCTTTGACCAAAGCCCAGTCAAACATGATGATCCGGAGTCTAGAGTTGTTATTGTCAGTCATGGGTAAAATTACATGTCTGACAGTCTCTCCTTCTGGTCTCATTGGTTTCTGTTTCACTGCGCCTACCAAAAGAGGAAATCCCAAGAAAAGAAAGAAAAAGAGAGACTTCACAGACAGACGGATTGAGCCTGAGAGTGCGAAAAGAGACAGGTCACAGGAAATGCAATGACAAACAGAGTGCATGACCGAAGGGTTTAAGAAGGGCTTGCAGATTATTATCACTTTAAATCTGTTTGTCTAATATCACATATTATGAATAAGAATTTCTTTCTGTAATATAATCAGAAGCACACAAATGTTTTTTCCCTACCTCATAATAATTATTTTTGCTAAATATAACATTATTGTTATAGGTTGGAAAAAATAAAAAAATTTAATTAATCCATTGTTGTTTTCTAATGGGTGTGAAGAATAAGCTAAATAAGTAATAACTATTAAGGAGCTGTCTCTAATGTTTTTTCCTCCACCCAGACATCAGTGTTGGATCTCAAGGAGAAGGCTTCCTCTTTGGCCTCCTCGACTCTCAAGAAGGACAACAGGCTGAAAAGTTTGGAAATAAACCTGGAGCAGAAGAAAGAGGAGTGCATCAAGCTGGAGAACCAACTAAAGAAGGTTAGCTGAAAAGGCTGTAAATATAAAGTAAATGGCAAATTATTCATAGAGCTATGAAAGCAAAAACGCTGATGCCTTCAAAGAGAGAACGAGGGATTTTATGTCACCTGTTGTAGGCCGCATTTAGACAAAAGCAGGTGGAATTTTCTTGGCTCATTCCTGACGACTACAAGATTATCTACTGCATGAAACTCAGAGGTGAAAAGCTGTTTAGAGTAGCTACAGTTAAAGCATGGAAAATAGCAGAAAACTAAACCTAACCTCTCATTTCTTTTTGCGCCTTCCTAGGAAGGCAGAGAGTGTGTACGTGCACGTGTGTGTGTGCATATCACATACGTATTCTCTCCCACACAGCAGCCCAGAAAATGTTGTGTGTGTGACAGCTTGCTGACAGCCTTACAGTCACTTTCACAGACTGGTGAAGACAGCACACCATCACATGCCGAATGTGTATCCAGAGCTGTGTGTGTTTCTGGATGCATGTGTGTTGTTATATGTGTGTGAGAGAAAAGGGGGAATGTGTGGTGTTTTACTCATCAGACTTGATTTCAGTCTCTTTCTTTTACTGTAACGCGGATGGAAAAATTGTGAATGTGACATTGTGTGCGTGATGTTTCTTTCTTCCTTTATTTGTCTTTCTCTGTCTCTGCTCCACCCAGATCTTCTCAAACATTTCCTCTCCACATAAAGACTTATGAAAACTGTTGTACACTTCCAAAACTAATAGGGTTTATGTATTGTAGGAGCAAGGCATTCGCACATACACACACACATACTAAGTCCATCCCAAGAGCAACATTTACTTCTGGGAAATATACACAGCTGTTCTAACCTCTAAGCTGGTTATAACTTGTTGTATTTGTCTTTGTTTTTTTTCTTTCTTCTTCTCACATTTTCTGTGTCTTAAGTTTAGATGAACAGAGCAGAAGAAAGAAGAGAGCCACTAAAACTTAGATGCTTTTTAAATTTATTCACCTTTTCTCATCGTTCATACTAATATTTACCAGAAACTTAGCTTGTGGTTTTGTCTTTTTTTGTTAATGTTATATGTGTGCCAATTTGCGAGTGTGTGAAACACATATGCCTAATACTTTCATTTATATTATATTCTCCTCATCATCTCTTTCTCCTTACCATGGGGAAACAGATATTTCAGAGCAGTTAGGGCAGAGGGTGGTTTAAAAGTATCGTCTGACATGGGGGTAAAAATGAAGACACAATTCACCAAATCTAAGAAAGATGTCATCTAATAAACGTCTGTTTATTAGATGACATCTTTCTTAGATTTGGTGAATTGTGTCAAACGTGGCATTCTTAAAAGTCATTACTTTAAATATTAATTTGATACAAATATAAGCTTTTAGCATCGGAACCACACCTGTCTAGTCTTGAAAATCTTACAATTGAAAATCTAAAATCTATAAAAGTTTATAAGAGGCGATCATAGATTTGTTAGAGACATGTGGACCAAAAAAAAGAAAAAATACAGTAAGCTGACTGAGAAATTAAAGTCCCCCAAACAATCAGCTAAAACTAGAATGAAGCCATTGCAATACAAATGGTTAATGAAAATTTATATTATGCCACAAAACCTGTGTTGTTTGTCCCCTGGCATCCCAGACTCCTGTTGGAAATGTTCAGAAGAAAACAGTATTGTGTTTCGCTGAGTATGAGACTGCTCAGAACTGAAGAAATACTGTTGTTCAGACTTTATCTGCTAAATTAAGGTGAAGGATGTGCACATACATTCAGCACAGGTCTTCACATTTCTCGCTAGTAATAAACAGAAATTTTTTTTTTGAGTTTTTTGGAGTGGAAAACATGGAAAAAAACACTAGGAATATTTGGAAACAATTAGAGCCCTTTAAAAAAATGTGTAACATGCTTTGTACATAATTTCTACAATACTGGGGTGTCTATTTCAACAGTTTGCTTTATATGCTACTGTAAATGCAGTATCTAAAACCTGACATATACAAATCTTGTATCTTACCGCTAAAGCCTGATGTTTAGAGCTAAATGTCATTTTATTTAAGAGGAACACTTCCACTAAAAATTTTCTAAAAGCATGCATCTTTTTGAAATCCATCCAGCTCACCCTCCACACATGTTGTTACTGGCACGTCCTTTTTTGGTTTGAGCTTATCGTTTCAATCGCGTGATGGTCACCTCATTTTGAAAGCTAACACTTGGTTTATTTTTAATAATTAAATCCTGTTCCAGGCTCAGAGTGCAGCGGCAGAGTCTCAGGCCAACGCTGAACTCTCTGAGCGGATCTCCAGCCTTGAGCAGGAAGTGACCCGGTGCAAAGAGGAGGCTGGGAAGGCCCAATCTGAGGTGGAACGACTTCTCGAGATCCTCAGGGAGATGGAGAATGAAAAGAATGACAAGGAGAAAAAGATTCATGAACTAGAGAGGTAAGAAAGGATGATAAATATGGTAGATTAAACAATTATCGACACTGAGCAGTTTTCTTTTAATACTTGTGTATCTCTTTCCTTTAACCTAAATCAATGGATAAATTGTGTTTATTGGTGAAATGATTGTTTATCTAAGGCTCAGTCACACAGGCCTAGAGATCGGTCCCGATGGAAAAATTTGTATTCCTCCACTGGCTGTAAGGGGCTACTGGAGTTTGCTGGCTGTGACTGTGAAATCAGTTGCTAAAGCCTCATTCATTCATTCAGGGTGTCACTGACCTGTCTCTAGGTTGTGTGAAAGACTGTGTCTCAGATTCCACTTTACCACCCATTATTTTTATTTTCTGACTGAATCTGAAGCCGATTAGAGTCATTGGTGATCTTTCCTGTAAGACGAACTCATTAGTTGTTGCAGGCTCATTCCTCTCCCTCTTTTTCTTCCCATTTCCTCCTACCATTTTCTCCTTTATTTCTTGCACCCTAATTCATCTCTCCATCCATTCCCCTTCTTATTCCCATGTTTATACACAAATATGTGTATATTCACATTGGTTCGCATTGGTGTGAGTGCATTTATGGTTTTTTTTGTGTGTGTTTGCGCTCATAACATCCCGTAACATCCCAGAAATCCTGCTGCCTCTCATCTGTGGCGTTCTCAGCAGTCGCGAAAACAGGCCCCTGCCCCGGCTGCCTCTCAGCAGCCAATGGGGGGGCTAGTATGGGACTACCTGGGCACGTGAGTGGCTGACAGCTCTGTCAGTCAGTTATTTGTCTGACCACTGCACGAAAGAAACTCACTTTGCTTGTCAGAAGAGCACTGTGATAATAACCCCCACCCATGTGGAAAAGGCTATGAAGCATTAGCCACAGGGTAAGAAGTTTGGATTTTAGATGAAAAACATGCAAAACAAATTCATAAATCTGGATTATTAGATAAAAAATAATGACCGACAGCATCTTACACATATACTTCATTCATCATAGGTTGTGTATAACACTGAAAAAGATCTTCTCTCGTCAGGTTTTCTTGTATTTGCCAGCCCTTTCCACATGGGACAGAGCTGAGTATGTTCACTAATAATCACCATCAAAGAGTTGCGGCATTGGATCACTACTTGCTGAGTTTCTCTGTTATGGTGTACTTGTACTGTTCTCTCTCCCACGTCCAGAAATTGGAGCTAGTTGTACTCTTACATATCTAGGCATGAGCACAAAGTCTTAGTCGCCTGTTACTGCAGTATGACAAGCCAAACAGCTCCCCAAAGTTTGTAAAATGAGGGCACAGTTTGGCACCGAAGTTGCTGTACAGCACCGAAACTCTTTGAGCCTCTGTTCCTGTCAATGATGCAACTCTTTCATTTAGTGGCTCTGTTTTCTCGCTTCACTTTTGCTTCACTTTCAGCAGAGGATGCTTGACTTGCAGAGTTTACCACAATCGTTTTCTTTTTCAGACTCTTTTTCAGATGTTTCTATCCACTTTTCCACCTTGCTGTGCAATTTTGGATTAACCTTTCTCTCAACCTTTCTTGCCTGTGTACACCATGTCTACCTCATTAGCTATTCTTATTCTGCCTTTCCTTTCTGCTTATATCTGCTTATTTCTCTGCCTGTAGCTTCTGTCTGCCTGCATGCCTCCCTAACTCTGTGTTTACCTGAATACCTGTTTGATGTTGTGCCTCTGTGTCTGTTTAGCCCCAGTACGTAAAGAAATTATATTACGGACAGCAGTTCGATATTAGTGGTTTGAGTTTTTTAAGGGTGTGTTTGGTGCATTTTTAGTTGGTGCTGTTGAATAATGGAGAATGCATTGCTCTTGTGAAATTAGAGTTCATCTTCATTGGTTAAATGGGCCAGATGGTGTCTATAGCCCGCCTGTCTTCCTCTCTCTGTATGGCTTTTTATGCCTTTGATTTCTGAACTTTCTTATGCCATCTGTCAGCGCCTACTCGCTTGCTGTCTCTTGAATCTTTTACTTCAGTTTCTTTCTTGGACAGAATCTCCACCCATCCTAACTCTAGATTCGCCTCCTTTTCTCTGTCTGTGCATTTAGCAACGTGACTGCGAGATTTATGGTTGTTAATGATTTCAGGGAGATTCACTGCATCTCTCTTTGGCCAGTAGAAACACAGGACTATTAATAATTCAGCACCGAATAACTTCAAACATGTGTGTTTTAAGTGTGTCTGTGTGATGTTTAGTCTGCCAGTAGCCACAGATGCAGATTTACAGCAGTACTAAGTTTACAGACAACATTATACAGTAACTTTATAAGCAATTAAAATTGCAGATTGGTTTTATATGGAAAGATGTTTCATTATCCCAGTAGGGTACAATAAAATAAAAGCATCTTAAAAGTGAAATTTAATATCTGGAGTTTGAAAGCTGCTCTTTGGTAAGTGGAAAAGTGTTACATTTAGACTTAGAAAAGTGTCCTTTAATACAAAATTTTAGATTAAGTATGAGTAAATTTAACTTGCTCTTAAAGTAATTGCTGTGAAGTGAAGTGTTGTACAGCAGTCATATCAGAGGATATGCAGTTCTTTGTACATCTTATCATGTAGCAGATTCATTTAGCTGTTAGGGGTGTGATGAGGGAAACTATCCATGGCTAATTTCAGTGATTAAGCCATACAATCTCTTTGATAAGATGGTGCAACAGGCTTAGAGGTACATTTTCTGTAGGTTGGAGTGCACTGCTCCTTTACTGTGGCAGTGTTGTATATACAGGTTTCCGCAAATTACTAGACATAGCTCAAAAAGGTATGTCAGGATATCCTTTTTATTACTTTTGTTTCGATTAAATATCATGTGGATTGCAGTGATAGTGGTAGCGGATTTGCCTCTTAAAACGTTAATCCTTCGATTTCATATAAAATAGTTCCACTTGTCAATTCTAAAGTTGATTTTTTTCCGTCTTGGGACAGAGCTGCTTATGCTACCCTGCTCTGACGTCATCAAGTCAGATGGTGAATGCACCAACTGACTTGTTGCAGCGGTGCCATCCTATTATTGTACCACGCTCTAATTCAGCCAGCACTTTAGAATAACCAGTTCTTTTACAAATGTTTGTAAAAAGGAGACTGCATGGCTGAAAGAATAACATTTTTGTCTTTATAGTCTACTTTTCAAAATTTGACTGGAGAAGTCTGATAACTGCCATGTTAAGGATTATTATGATGTTTCTGGTTATGGCTGCTTATATCTGATAGGACATAAATCATTGAAGTTGAAGGATAGTATTGACCATATAGGTCAAGATACCAGTGAGCTGTTTTAGCATAGCTGCTGGTCTAAACAGATAGATGGTTAAAATTAGCTTGCAGTCCCTGCTTGAGATAGCAACCTTATATTCTGTAACAAGGCTTTTGTGAAACCTTATATGTACAAATGCTGATTTTATCCTCAAGCTGCCTAAGCCTGCTGTGAATTATACGACTTTGTCTGGAGCTAACAGGTATGTCAGAGGAGAATACATTTGCCACAGGCCAACTCTTAGCTTGGCACCGGGGCTAACCTTGGGCTACAAGTGAGCAGCGGGAGCATTACTAATGAAAAGATCAGATGTGGGTTAAACAAGGGTAAGAATCAAGCCTCTCTGTTTCCCCTGTAGTGTAAATCCAGCTGCAATGGCACCAGGTTATTTATTTCAGTAACAAGGACAGTAATTGGAGCAGACTGAGTGACTTCACACTGAGGGGAAATGGGGCTGAAAATCTGCCCTGATGGCCAAAATAAAGGATTTGGATGGAAGAGTGGAAAACGTAGAGAGGACAGAAAAAGGAAAGGGAAAGAAACGTGGTGGAAGAAGAAAAACAGCGAGAAAGAACAGAATAACGAGAGGAGACGTACAGAGAAGGGAGAGAACGGGCTGCGTCGCAGGGAGAGGGAAACAGAAAACAGAACTCACGGAAAAGACAGAAATGGGAAAAGGATAAGAGAGAAATATGAGAAAACGGGAGGAGGTTTGGCGAGAAGCAGAGTGTAGACCTGAGTAGTGAGAAATTAGAGAAGTTTATTGTTATATTCCTCAGTAATGGACAATTTGTCTCTGGCATGCTCAGTCAAAGTTCAGTTATGAGGAGTTATTGCATGGAAAACGTTTTGGGTATGCCAGTTTAGGAAATGAATTTTCTTTAAGATTTCATGTCTTAATGATTGCATGCTGGTTACCCTTTGCTTGAGATTTTGCAAATCCACAACCGGTGAACTGTTTAAGTGGCCCCAGTGGGAAGCAAAAGAAGTCATCCACAAAATCTGAACCATTGAAGAAATATTTCATAGAGAGCTTGCCCTCAGCTTCTGCTTTGATTGGCTAATTGCTCACTTTCCATGGTTTGTCATTGTGCCCTTAAATGTTTGTAGGGGTCATTTGAGTTGAGCGGGCCTCTCATAGCCCTCAGTGTTGTACTGAAAGGAGAAAAGCCTGAGTCTAACCTGTTTTTATGAGACTGTCTGCCTGCCTAACTGTTTGCTTGGTCATGCCTGTCTTCTTGTCTTAGTGTCCGCCTGCTGTCTCTCTTTGGGTAATTATGTCTCTCGGTCTGTTCTTTTGTCTCTTACGTCTTTCCTGTGCTTTGAAGATTGATCAAGCTGGCTAACCTAGCTCTCAACTCCTGTTTCCCCTCTCACCTTTCCCTCTCCTTCTCTCTCTTTCCCTTTCTTTTAACTTTCCAATGGAACGTTGTCTCCCGCTCTACTCAGTCTTGCCTCAAGGTTAGTACAGCATGCCTATTTTTCTTCCTTCGTCATTCTCCCTGTATTTCTCTCATCTCTCTCCTTTATTGTCATACTGCGTGTCCTTGCATCAAGACACTTACTTCACTCTGTCATAAACTCTGATTTTAATAATTCTCATCATATCTGTCTGTCTTTGAAGGAGGCACCTTGACTTTCACTTCACTCTTGCTGTCACATTGGTGCCGCTTTGAAGAGGAAACATTGTTTCTTCCTTTCACTTTCCATTATAACATCCTGCCAGAGTCTTCACCACACTAGCAGTTAAACTTTGATACCAGAGCTTCATTTAATAACTTCAGATTTGAGGCTACCACAGCAAACGAGCAAAATGTATCTCCATAATTAACTTGGACAGCTGTGAACTTTTGCTCAGAGGTCTTTTTATCTCTGTTGGATTTCTGTCTGTGTGGCTCTTCTAAAGAAATTACTCCACTTTTCACATGTTCTTGACACCACTACTGAAAGTCTTAAAACTTGCCTCTAATAAGTATCACACATATAATGATAAAGAACTTAAACACTGAAACGTATAAATGTTTAACTGAAACTAAAGATTTTAAACCGTAAAAAGTAAATAGAAGTAAGCAAGTGAAACACCTTGACTCTTTTTTTTAATCCATTCTGCTGGCGTGCTTGGGATCATTGTGCTTTTGCATGATCGAGTTTCAGCAAAGCTTTAGATAGATGTCCTCAAATTAGCCTCAAAACACTTTGGCATACAGAGGAGTTTATGTCTGGACTGGACAATGACTGGACAGTGTCATGAAATGCTTACCCTCTTAATTCCTATGCACACACTAAGGATGTACTTAGCTATTTACAGGAGAACAGAGGCCTTTGAAAACTTTCTTTTTTACGTGACTATTCATGGGGATTGTTTATCCAGCACTGGCATTAACTGGGTCAGAGAAATAGAGATTTCCACATTGGTGCTTTTTTCTCCAGAATCAAGCATAGACCATACAATAGTAGCTCTCCTAAATGCTACATTTGCTACTAGGACTGTGCGATATGACCAAAATCTCATATCCCAATATAAGAATTCTATCGTCCGATAACGATATAAATCACAAAAATGTAACATTTTCTGTAAAGTCTGTGAATCTCGGGCAGCTCGTCTTGCGGGAAGTGTTTCCAGCTGCGCGTCATGTAGCTGGAGTCGAGTGTTTTAACCGATGCATGAAACGATACATTTTTAGACATAAGTTGTAACAGCCGCCGTTTTCTCTGTGAGTATTTATTACACGGCGTGCTGCGGGGAAAAGCCTATTCTAACGTTTGAGTCCAAGGTTGTTGTTTTTTTTAGCACCTGGCGGCTCTTTTTTACTTCTCATCCGTAAATAATCTGCTCTTTCACGTGATTCAGTTTATTTTCAAAAGTCTCAACAGGATCTTGAGCTTTATTTTGAAAGGTTTATGTGGAACATAAACAAGCGGACACGCGATGCTGTTACCGTCGTTGTTGCAAACGACAACGCATAAAAACAGGCGCTTGTCCGTCAGTAGTGTGGTTATATTTGCTACCCATACATGATAAGAATGGTAATTGGACCACTATTTATATTGTGCTTTCCTGCTGTTACTTCACCTATTCGCACTCACATGCTTGAATTCGGTGTTTTAATCTATTCACTTTTAGTACATTTTTAACTGTTAAGAAAGCACTTCAATAGGATGCATTGTGAGCAGTTTAGGGAAACGTCAGGTGAACTGGAGGAGCAGAGACTGAACGACCTTTAAATGACAGAGAACCTGCTCTACCTTCCTTCCTCAGTGTCTGTGTACAACTCTCAATTCTCGTTCAACACAACAAAAAGAAGGAAGGCACCACCTTGTGGCACTATAACCGACTGAACTTTACGGAGGAGAGTCATCAAAGAGACAGTCCTTTGAAAAAGCAAAACAATAAAAAAAAAGTAATGCAAAAATTGGCCAATTAAAATCAACTGCTGAGGGATTTGACTGGCATATGCATCCAGTCCTACAAGCAATACTGGGGTTTGGCAGGTGACTGGCTTAAACAAATACATGGAAAATGACCCGGTCTAACACGCATCTTTTTGATTTTCCAAAACATTTAACTATCCAATTTAGAGTTTCATTGTCCAAACTTTCCAAACTTGTTTAACTTTTAAATATTCCTGTCCCCACTCAAGACGTCATAATGTAATGAGATTCCAGCATGCAGAAACCAAAATCCTGAATTCGCCTTTTTTTTTTGTAAACCGACATATCAAAGTCATATTGAGATTTGTCCGACATACGCATTGTGATCAACCACATAATAACCACTTCTTCCTTCTGTTTCCTGCATAAATCTGGTGGTCTGTTTTGTGTGCTCAGCTCTGCTGTTAAGGTCTCCCCAGTACCAGCACTTTCTTTGCTCTTTCTTTCTTTTTCAACTTCTAGAGCCACTGTTCCCCCTGCCGACTTGTCAGCTTTTTCATTGCTGTTATTTTGTTTTTTTGTGATCCAACTCTTCAGGGGGAGAAAAAAAACAAAAGAAAAGACAGTACTGCCTTGGTGTCTGGTAGACGACAGAAGACATCTTTTCGTCTTCTGTCCTTTTTTGTGCTTTTTTGTTTTGTTTTTTTCCACATATTGCCTTTTTTATTTTTTTTTCACGGGTTGTTTTCATGTGGAGCTAAGGAACTCCTCATCCACTGCCAAATGTCTGACATCAAGGTTTGTGGAGCTTAAAAAGGAATTTCTTTGGTCTGTGTGTTTGTGTGTGTATCTGTTTGAGGTCCTGAGCATTGAGGTGGTGCAGGGATTTGTCAGCTAATGGCTGACAACGCGCAGACACACACACGCACACTATCACAGACCATGCACATTTTCTTCTTTTGTTGCTGTTGTTGTTTTCTCTTTCACACACTTGCACATACGCATACACACACAAGTAGGAATTTGCCTGCTAATAGGTGACAGCGATACTGTAGGGATTGCTGCTGAGAGTTATCTAATTAAAAACCCTGCAGTCACATTGAAGCCCAATCTATAACAAAATCTGTGAATTAAAAAAAAAAAAAGAATTCACAGATCTGATTTTTAACTACCACTTAAATAATCCGAACTGGTCTAAGTGGCTAAAAAATATTTATTTTAATAGAATATATGGGGAGAGTAGCACATTCAGTAGCACATTGTGTTGCAAGTTTAGCCGTTTAGGAGGCAGATCTTTAAAAAAACCCTCTTCTTCAAAAATCCCCCATCTTAAAATTGCTATTCTGATTAAAATAGTAAAGAAAAAACGAGACCAAAGAATAGCTAAAATAGCCAAAAAGACAAAAAACTGTATAATGCAATGTGTCTACATGTCTCTCCACAGAACAGAGCAAACTGTGAAATCCTAGTAGAGAAGTAGGAGAACTCAGTGTGCAACTGTAAATACATCCTAGTGTCTAGTTTTAAAAAATACAGGTACTTGATCACATTACACCTTACCAGGAGCTGCTCAGTTATGGAAGTCCATGCCATGAAGTTCCCAGGGTGCAGTTTTCGTGCAGATGTTAATCCCCGAGGTGGTTTATTGTGTCAGCAGACCACTGGCAACTTTTAGACATGGTGCGCCTCACCAACCGTGCTCTGTGACTTTACGTGGTCTGCCACTTTGTGGCTGAGTTACTAAATGCTTCCACTTTTCAATAATACCGCTTACGGTTCAAACAGTTGGAATATCTAGGAGGAAAGACATTTTCCAGTCAGAATTTCCCATCCACTCATTCCGTCAGAAATGTTTGTAAAGGCAGACTGCTGTGGCCCGATATCTTTGTCCTATAGTGTAGCTCCTCTGGTGGATGTGAGGATAGTACCTGTCATTATAAGGTACTCATAAGATAAAGATTGTCCTACGTCATTCACAAGTATGTATAGTATAGTATGAAATCTTGCATTTTGGCTTTTTCTAAATGGAGGCACCATCACTCAACCCAAACCAAATCCTTCTCTAATCAACACAAAGGCTTTCGGCTGTGTTTTTCAGCTGGATCAATGAGCTTTTTCAATCACTTAGCTTATCAACACAACATTTAACAACAGAACAAATTTAGCTAAAAATGGCCGCTTTCATTGATGTTCCGCTTGTAATCAATCAATATTTATGAATAATTACATTGTTCAATTAATTGTTTATTGTCATTTAAATTTTGTTTAAGAGCTTGTTTGTTTAAGACTCACAAGCCTATAGTACAGTTAACAGTAGATACTCAGGTAGCACTTTATAATAATGTCATACTTTTAAGCAGTAGTAATGTAAAATATTGTCAACTATTTTATTCATCATTTATATATCATTACTCCTCCTTAGTATGCCATTTATAAATACTGATGTTTATCCACCCATCCATTACACCATGTACAGCTAACACTGCTACTACATCACAACTAATAGTAATTATAATCGTAGTCATAGTAAAATATCTCTATTTATAAATGGCATACTAAGGAGGCTTAATGTGACATAAATGATGAATTTGTCACTAGTGTGACATTATCATAAAGTGCTACCGATACTCAGTGTAATGTATGTTTTTCCTCATACTGTGCTTTGTAAGGTTGTTTTAGAAAAGGAATGCAACTCTGTTTCCCTTCCCTGTATGGTTATGTTTTATGCACCGAGTTAAAAGCACCGTTAAGATACAGAGCTAAATGCGAGTCGACTCATCTATAATAAAATCTCAGTTTGGATCAGTTAAGTTCATCAAAAGATGAATATGAGACTTAGAAACAGAGCGTCAGTATTTAATTCCGGGACCTCACGGTTCACCATGTTAAACAAAGACACTGCCAAGATCAACTCTGGCTCTCTGTCACATGCTTACACTGTTACTATTACCAAAAATTTTGGTTTAGATATACCCTTTAAATATGATTTATCTTCATAAGGACAGATGCGATTTCTTTCTGTTTGTATCACAGTGTTTTTACAGTTAGTTTCCAGTAACTCACACTGTGAAGGTTTGTAGACACATGCACACGGGTCTTAGCTGCCTTTACTCCTTATTTACTTCACAAATTTACTTACCCTCTACCTGAGGGATTTTCTAGAGTTGTTTCTCAAGTCATAAAATAACTACCTCCTTCTTTATTCCTCCAAAATGTTTTTCTACCACATCGACAGCAGGAAAGACTCAACTATTATGTTTTTGCTGGTTTTTTTTCTTCTTTTCTGTATTTTATAGTTTTTATGGGCTCAGTGAAGCAGACCAATGTTTCCTGTATTTTCAAAGGAAATACTGAATTCCAAATACTTAAAAGGAAATCCTTGATGTTAATGTTGGGCGAACTATGTGCAGTAAACATACATGAGGCCCGCGAGCATTTCTGATCAAATATTTATACAGGACTCCAAATGTAATATTAATACTACCTTAATGTGGGTCCCTGAATATCAGCAACATGCTAATGAGGGAGGTTGAAAAGTTTTTCTTTTTTTTAAGGGTTTGAGGTTTACTGAAGTTTGTGAGATTGTCTGTGTGCATGTGTGTTTTCCTTTTTCCTGCTAATTATCACCAATATTCAGTATATGATTTTTGTACAACTCTAAGGTTTAATGAAGGCTTGACTGCGTTGTACATTTGTGTTTATATGATTAGATGTGTGTGCGTGTGTATGGTCAGTGCTTGGGGATATTTTGGGTGGGGGTTGGAAGAATTAGGGAAGTTCAAAATCCTGTCAACAAGTATATCAGTGTGTGTGTATGAATGTTAACACATAATATCTATTTACCTTGTGTGTCATCGTGTTTGTTTACGTGCATTTATGTGGGAATGTTGTAAAATGGGTGCTTGTTGTTGTGTTACGCGATGCTGCGCTCACAGCTCTGTATGTACACAACTGCTTGTGGGTGCTTCAAATATTTGTGTGTGGTCCGAGCCGGAGATTTGATCTAATACAAAGCAGGTTGTGTTTGGAACACGACCCCGTGTATAACTGCGTATGTGCGTATTTTGTGTGTGTGCGGACGTGGTTTCACTGCACATTTGTATGTCGTGTTTACAGCGCTGTGGGTAGTGAGCTCTCCTGTGATTCCGCCTCCTCCTCCTTCAGCGGTTTGCAGCAGTTGTTGAAAATGATTTCAGAGGGAGGGAAAAGGAAGTATTTTACATATTAAAACAACTTGGAATGGCACTGAGCCTCCGCTGAGCCGAGGCAGAAAGTTCACCGAGCAACGAGTGAAGTGTTCTGCTTTTTACTTAAACGTGTGAAATGCAAACTACAGTTTTTTTAAACAGTACATTCATATTACCCCCGGTTTGTTATTCAATACAGAGAGAGGAGAAATATAAAGAAAGAAATGAACTGACACATTTTTGTTAGATATATATACACTGGCCACTTCATTAGATACACCTTGTTTGAACTGCCTTTTGCCGTCCTTGATTTTTCATGGCATAGATTCAATAAACTGCTGACAACATTCCCCAGAGATTTTGTTTTATACTAACGTGACAGCATCACACAGTTGCTGCACATTTGTCAGCAGCACATACATGATGGTAATCTCCCAATCCACCATATCCTAAAGGTCTTCTGTTAGATTGAGATCTGATGACGGTGGAAGCCATTTGATTCTATCAACTGTATTCCCGTTTATGGTGCCTTTACCTTTAACTAACCTACCAGATAAAAGATCTACTGTACTGTGTCTGTTTTGTTTTGTTTTGTTTTGTTTTGTTTTAATGAACTGCAGATTATTCAGTCAAGATTGACAGTAACTATTAGTTCCAGGCATAACTTATTTTGTTACTTTGTCTTGTCTGATAAAGAGGTTTTCAGCTGTACTCTTATTCACAAAGGGGTCACCACAGCAGGTAGCTCCACATGGTTGATTTGGCAGATTTTTATGCTCCTGACACAACCCCAAAGACATTTGATCTTTATAAATTACATCTAAAACCATTTAGAGGGACTATAACATACAGGTGCAGCATACTTGTGAGGATGAATTTCATATTAAGTATGATTTATATTCACATGATAATCATTATAGCATAAAAGCTTGTTTTGGCTCCTTCAAGGAGTTTGGAAAGAAAGGAAAGCACTAGATATGGAAATGACAAAAGAGGGAGATTCAAGAGCTAGGGAGAGGAAGAGAATATAGAAATGGTCTATGGTCTGATGAAAGCATTTTATCCAAAGGAAAAAGTTATGTTGCATTTGGAAAGGAACCCCGAAAGGAAAGAGAAGCGGTATATTTGTTCTCCAACATTGGCTCAGTGCAAATAAATAATTGCTTTGCATGCATGTAATTATAATGCGACATGCAAAATATTGGCATGTAAGTGGGAGGAAATGGATTTTGCAAGCAAGAAAATTTCAATGAGAGAGGAGAAGAGGAGGAGGAGGATGAAGTTGGTACGGTTTGATGTGAATGTGTGATAGTTACAAATGCAAATGACCTACATGCTAAAAAGCAAGCAAAGCAAATGTTTAGCATTAGAAAAAGTGAAAAGACAGGGGGACCGAGTGTTGAGTCATTAGGAAACGCCAAAAAATAAAAGTCTATTTCCACATGCGCGTACTCTCACATATGTACAGTAAATGCAGCATGAAGGTCAGAAACCTCAGAAAGCTTCCTGGAAATCCTCCAATAGGAACATTCCTGCCTGTTTATGACCTGTTACACACACATGGGCGTATAGCACAAAAAAATCATTCCCAAACATATTCATACAACTTTATCTCCCAATCATGGTGCAAAGTTAAAGGAAAAACATAGATAATGCATGCTTACTACATCTGCCTTCTGTTTAATATTTGAACCCCTAAACGCACATGAGGCACACATGCATGCTCTTTAACATACACGCACATCTTAGCACACTAATGGTTATTCAGTGAGTGCTAAACAGCCAGGTGCAGCAGCATAATGTTGGCTCTATCATTAGATTTAGTCTTTTTTATTACAACTTTACAAATTTCTCTGGACAGTTTGGAATCAGGCCTCCTGGACCTTTTAGCAAACACATAGAGGATTTTATAATACCTTCTACTGCCAATAACATTTCTCAGCCTTTCTGGCAATGATATTTGATGGATTACTCTCATTATTTTTAGCTAGTTTAAATTAGAATAGCAGCTAGTTTGTAGCTTAAAGAGACATGAAAGATGAGAACGATGAAGGAAAGGTTGCAATTGAATGCAGACTATAATGTGTGTACTACTCTATATGTAAACAAATAAACCTGAACTCATTAATTCAGACAGATGTTTCTAACTAAAGTAAACTGTGGGATCGCAGCAGTGCAGATGTGCAGAGTTAAGCTTGGAGATTTGTGATGCACAGACTAAGGTCAAAGGTCATGTGGACCTGTTTACACCTTCGGAAACAAAGTATGCAGTTTATGGCTGGTAAAAAGGATTTACAATGAGAGCAAACGCTCTGGATTCCCCTCACTGGAGGTCTTTTTTACTGGCAGCTGCAGCCACAGATATGACGATTTATCTACAAGCCTGTAAAAACTTAGAACAGGAACACACACATATGCATAAACATTTGTACAGTGAAGGCACGCCTACTGTGCAAAATGTAAACATAAAAATGAGTCAAGGACATATATAGTATGAGAACAATGACTTTTATTGAGTTTGATCACCTTCTTTTGTGCTGGTCAGCGCTTTAGTTTTGTCTTTGTTGGACGTGTGCTGGTTTCATGGAAATGTCAGTGTGTATGCGCTGGCAAATCTATGCTTACACATTCACCCTTCTTGTTTGACTTATCTTTCATCTATGTCATGATTCAGTAGACCTTGTTAAACCTTACTGGCATTAGCTTGAGTTACTCCACATCTGTGTATGTCTGCAGCATGAAAGGTATGAAAGGTCCAGATCAAGTCAAGCTGGTGTGATAGCCGATAGTTCTGTGACACAGTCACAAAGGCTTGCAGAAAGCTTAAACAGGGATTAAACTCTTCGAACCATTCTTCTCCCAGGAGGAATTACTCTCTGCTGTTTCTCCGTCTTTCACTATCGCTCTGTCTCCTTTCATTTCCCAGATGATGATTTAGACTCTGCTTCCCGACACACGGTAATCCCTCTGTGAAAAGACCCCCGTGCTTCCCACCGTGCAGAAATCAAAAATGTCATCTTGTCATTGATTCATAGCTTTTCATTGAATTTCTTTACTGATCTGATCTGTTATAGAAGCCCAAGGGAATTTTATTACTACATTGTACTGCAAAGAATCGCACAGTCTTACTGTATCACCCAGACTTCTTGCCTTTAACTGTAAACACCGGCATATTCAGGCTGTCTGTATACATGTGGGTATGATCTGGCTGAGAGAGTTTTTAAGATCTGTTAAAGTACAAAGCTGGAATTTCGTACTTTCGCCTATTTGCACCTGTTTTGAAATTACATAATTCTAAACAGCAATTTCTCAGTGTGATGCCATGAAGCTTTTCTAATTTGGGCTTTGGGTTTGTAACGACGTATGGTCAGTAATGCTACCCTTTTCAGCAAAGTATATTTTAGGTAGTCTTTATTTTAGGGGAATTAGTGCAAAAGGATGGTCTTGAACTTGTGGATCTTCAACTTACATTATCAGGATCTTAGAGACAGGTAAAGAAGTTCTTATGATTTACTACAGCCAAGCCACATTTCTGATTTTTTGTAATATCACTTAGATTTTACATTTTATTTGGACATGCTCTGGAAACTAAAGAAGCAAGCTAGCAGAACTACAGTTACACACTTGCATAAGGTTAGCTAGCTGCTATTACTAACTTTGATATGGGTGAGCACTCACTGTAGTGATCAACTGAAGCTAAGGTGGCAATAATCCTCTCTGCCTTAAGTCTTGTGACTCCCGTGTTCAGACATGTTTTTCTTAACCATGGAAATAATTGTGTCATCTCCCTCCACGGAGGAGGTTATTTGTTTTGGCAGTGTTTGCGTGCGTGTCATTTTGTCTAAAAATACGATAGTTTGCAAAGTTTTGAATGAATTCTGAGAGGACTGCTCTCACGTTAAAATTCCATCTGCCTTTCTTTCAAATTGACCCCACAATGTCAATCTTTAAAGAAAGAGAGAGAAATGGCTGCCTACTGTAGTCAGTTAGAGAACTGTTGTTGATAATATGATATAATAAGCTCAAGTTATTAATTACAAATAGATACTTATTATTCATTATCTATTTCTACATAATATTCCTGTAATCAAAATAAACTTGTCATGCAGCCCTTTGCTGGTTGTTACTACACTGCAAACATCTTAAAGGACATTTAAAAAGAATAAAGAAAACAAAGTGATATACAAATATACAAAATACAATACTACTCACTTAAAAGTAAATATGGAGTTTTGCGCTCTTGAAGAGCTTCTTGTTGATTTGTCATGAAATACCAAGAACAGGCCTCATCTGACCATGAAAAGCTTGTCAGTCAATTGTCCAATTATTTTAGAGCCTCTGAAAATGGGGCACTATGAATAAAAATGCCTCTATCCATCCATCCATCCATTCGCTTCCGCTTATCCTTTTCAGGGTCGTGGGGGGCGCTGGAGCCTATCCCAGCTGTCATAGGGCGAGAGGCGGGGTACACCCTGGACAGGTCGCCAGTCTGTCGCAGGGCCAACACACAGGGACAGACAACCATTCACAGTCACATTCATACCTAGTGACAATTTGGATTATCCAATTAACCTATCCCCACAAGCTGCATGTCTTTGGACGGTGGGAGGAAGCCGGAGTAGCCGGAGGGAACCCACGCAAACACGGGGAGAACATGCAAACTCCACACAGAAAGACCCCGGCCTGATGTTGGAATTGAACTCAGGACCTTCTTGCTGTGCGGCAACAGTGCTAACCACCGTGCCACCGAGCTGCAATAATGCCTCTAATTTCTAAAAATTTAATGCAGAACTTTTATAAAACCCCTTGAATTAAAGCTGAAGTTCTGTGCTTTCTGCATATTGATTGGTTGATTTAAAATCAACTGAGGTATTGTACAGAGCCCAAATTACAAATCTCATTTCTATTTTTAGCCTATTTTTTTTAGAGTGGTGACTGTGGGTTTATTTTGTATTTTTCTGTGTCTATACAGACAGATGAAGGACCAATCAAAGAAGGTGGCCAACCTGAAGCACAAGGAGCAGCTGGAAAAGAGCAGGAATGCCCAGATGATGGAAGAGGCCAAGAAGAGAGAGGACAATCTGAACGAAAGCTCGCTGCAGATAAAGGTATGCAGGGGGAGGATGAGGAAGCAGGAAGGAGGAGAAAGAGAGCTGTAGAAAGTTGGAGGGGTGAAATGAGAGGGTGAAAAAGTTTTCCCCCTTCTCGGTGTCCTTTGAATATTTTGTGCTATAACAACACTGTATCATCATAATGTGACAAGGAGCAGCCTAAGGCAATGTCAAACTTTTTCTCAAACACACACACACATGATGCAGCTTTCAGTCGGGAGTGTGTGAGAGGGATAACTGAAGAGGATAATTGACAGGGAGAGCAGATAGAAGATGGAGAGAGAAGAGGTGAGGAGATAACAAATGTGGGAAGAGGGGAAAAAGTTTGATAAAATAGGTGGAGAGGTGATTAGAGGAGGAAGAAGAGAGCTGCCAAATGAGTGCTGTGGGCTTTTAAAATGGTTCCCGGGATCTGGAAGCTACCCCACCCCCCAACTGTGCTGGGCGTGTCAGATGAACATATGTGGGGTGATTACTCTAACTTTGGTTTTCTTCATATATCTGCAGAATGTAATTTTTCTTTCAATTCACTTTTCTCTCTTTATAATTTCATCCTTTCTTCCTACCATTCCCACACTCCCCCCCCCCCCCCCTCCTGTCCATCTTCCTCCTCCTCCTCCACTTCCAGTAATTGTTTACCTCAGTGGCCTCTCTGATTATAGGCAGATGAAAATACTCAATGCATATGCGTATGCACCCTCTAGCTATGATTGATCTTTGGTTAAAGGAGTTCAAAAGTTGTCATTCATGTGTATGCGTGTGGTTAGGAGATGAGCTGATGGTTATGTGAGTCATTCAGACATATGAGACCACAGTGGTTACAACCATAACTGGTGTGTGTCAGTGCTAAGTCATTATGCACAGCTCAAACAGCACTGCAGACTGTAAATGGAATCTGAGAGTAATTCAGACAATAAATTTCATTTAATACAAATAAGAAGTTTTGAATTAAAGTCCATCTCAGTCTGCATAGTTAGACACCAAGTAATGTTGGAACACTGACGACTAAGATTTTCAGCACATGTGTTGGAGATGTTCTGGAGGTTTGTTCATGGCCACTGTAATGTCCCCTCCCTCTCACCCCGTTCCCACTAGTTATTCATTCAGCTTTAATTTAACCAGCAAAGTCAGTTGGCTGGCAAGAAGAAAAATAAATCTTATTTTTGGGGAATTGGTGGGAAGTTCATGTTGTCATTTTATAAGAAACAGCTTCATGTGTGATCACAATCGTCTGAGGGAGATGGAAATCAGACTTTCTTGTTTCTGAGTCTTTTATTCTGGTTCTGCAAACGTGAATGGGAGGGGGTGTCCAGGGTGTTTTAATCTAGGGGCATGCTAAGCAGCTGCTTTTACAGAAAATTCAGAGCACGTTGTAATTATATGATGGATGTCAAACAAAACCAGATGAGTTAGCCATGTCATTTACTCACACATACAAAATTACTAAAAGACATTTGTAGGTACGTTGTGATGCGAAGAAACTTCTGAGTTAAGAAAAGTTATGATGTATATTAATCGACAACCTGCCTAAAAGTGTGGTGCCCATGCAGCTCTGATCCACTGGAGAATGGATCTTTGGGTCCTGCTTGTTGTGGGGTCAGACCTCCACGGGTTCTGCTTGTTCCAATTATCCTAGGCCACATGAGCACTTCAGAGGCTTTTTTAAACCTCGCTCAAGCAATTTCTGAGCAGTTTTTGCATCATCTTTAGCCTCAGCCTCATCCCATGGGGACATGGCATTTTGACTTTTCTTGCACATCATTTAGTACGTAACAACTGCATGTTCAAAGATGAAGCTTAGCTTTTATACTTATTAGATCCAACTACTCCAAAATAGCTTGGAGAAATTAAAAACACAATCACACAGGCATCTTTGTGAGCCACAGAGATTGCTCTAAACACTCCATTTAATTTCTTTTTAATATGATTCAGTTGTTACTCTTGGCTCTGTGTGAAAGTGAGACTTTTATATGGTCATCTCGAGGCACAGTCAGAGCACTGATGCCTCATCTGCCTGCCTCTCAAATCTTGTGTTAGTGAGAAACAGCCGGTCAGAATGAAAATTAGCTTAAGGGACAGTGAAGTAGAAACAGCTTGATTTAGGCATAGGATGGCTAAAGGGTTGCACTAATTCCCAATATAAGACAAATACGATGTATTGTGAACTAATAATAATAACAAATGCAGAACATAGGTATGTGAAAATTGTGAAAATCTTAATTTTAAAGCACATATATCTGGTTTTATATATGCCCATCACTCACACATAGAATAGATTTCTATATATATATATATTCTGCATTTAACATTAAGGGTCCCCAGATGATGAATCCCACTAAGTTTAGTGACTTTATTCTCTATTCCCATCATAGCTACATTTGCAGTTTTGACTGAAAAGTTGCTGTAACTTTTTAATGGATTTGCACAAATTTGGTTCAGACGTTCACGTCTGAGACAAGATTATTTGTTCTAACTTTTGGGATCCCTTTTTTCATCTACTAATACTCTTTTCTTCCATACGTTTGCTTTGTAGGACTCTCTCCGTCAGAAGGAGGAGCGCATTGAGGAGCTGGAGGAAGCGCTGAGAGAAAGCGTTCAGATCACAGCCGAGAGGGAGGTGGTGCTCGCCCAGGAGGAGCAGGCACGCACACAGGCCGAGAAGCAAGTACGGTCTCTCTCAGTTGCTCACGCACGCATGAAACTGCATGTATAAGGACCCAAACCTTTCCTTAAACTCAACCCCTATCAGTTATTTTCTCAAACAGACACAGATGTCCTCACTTCTGAGGATTTTCCTCATTCATTCCTTTGCTTTGCGGCACATTTGGACATATGATGAAAAAACATATGGGCAAACATATTTAAAGCTACATAAAAACTCTTTTTGACATAGATAAACATCGCAGTGCCAAAAGTAGCTAATGGCAGTAGCTGTACACTTGCCAACTGAGCTCATTCAGGTGTGGCTCTGTGTGTGTGTGTGTGTGTGTGTGTGTGTGTGTGTGTGTGTGTGTGTGTGTGTGTGTGTGTGTGTGTGTGCGCGTGTTTGTCCAGTCACTCTTCATTTGCAGGGGAGGTAAATACATCTCTATTTAAAGAACAGCTTGCATTTTGTCCACTTTAGCCTGCAACACACAAACAGCTTTTTCAAATGAAGCGCAAGCTGACCACTCCAATTTGTAATGTGTTTTATCTATATTGAGGCACTAAGGAAAGCTCGTACCGGTGTTAAGGGAGGCTCAGAACGGAAGGGTTTTTGGTGAATTCAACCTCAGACCACAGGGAGTGTGCATATGTGTTGTTCCCCTGGGTACCAGTGACTTAACGAGGCCATAGAGATGGGAAATGTTCCTCAGTGCCTGGATGCGTTTTGACAAGTGGGAGAAAAAAAACTGTGTGGGCTGTACGGATGAAAACTGCCCTGAGAAAACACGGTCGGCTGTAGCTGTTGGCAATACGGCTGGACTCCATTGTTATTACTCCTGCTAAATGTTGGCTGCCTGTTCTGGCTTTTACTTACCGGACTACTTCTGGACCGACATGTAAAGACGGGCATGCAAACAGATGTTTTACTTTTGAGGTATTTTGCTGACATCCTTGCCCACAGTCAATGTTAATGAGCACCAGAGCCAAACAAGTAGCAGGCAGAGAGATGGAACAGAGCAAAGACAGATCATGGGCAAAGTCAAGCAGATAGACGACACCGGCCTGGGGGACACACGATAGGTTATTATCCGGAATAGTAATTACAGGTGAAATAAGACTTAGCTCTTTCAGATCCATGTGCAAACAAGAAGTGTTGTTTTTATGTTTCAGATTCTAGTCAGGATCGGGAAGTTTTCAAAGGTGCTTAGTGCAACAGGAAAATATGTTTAAGATGATCTGCACGACAGGTTGAATTTGCCTTTTGATGTAATGATGCAACCAAGAAGAAATAGCATTCTGCATTTAGATATTTAACTCTCTGGGATTTTGTTGCAAGAAACGAACATGTGTGAATATCTGATATTCTAATTAGGAAATGTAGTTTATTGAGTTTTATTCTAAAACCATTAGCTGGAGCATGGCTCAGGTAGTTGACATTTATTTGCTTTCCCAGCAGTGTAGATGCCTTTTGCGGTGTTTGAACATTAATAAATCTTCATTTTGTATTTTACCATCATGTTATCATACTTGCCAGTCAAATACTGGCTCTTCTGTGTGTTATCCGTAAGGTCTTTTCCATTCTTTGACACACTGGCCATGGCAACATTGAATGGTAATCAACTCATCACACAAAGTAAAGAAATCTGTATTTTGTGGAACACCAGCGTGAAGTTGCCCTATGCCACGGCCCCATCCGGATCACCCGCTGTAGCAGGGTGCTAGCAGCTGCTGCTAATCAGGTGCCAATCAGCCACCTGATTAGCAGCACCAGGGGTACCAGAAGCTCAAAACAAGAGTCAATAGCAGAATAAGATGTTTGGTTTGTTTGATGGAGAAGTTTTGGGAAGTTTTCCATGACCACAACCCACAAATACATTTTCCCCGTAGATATGGCACCAGTTAAGGGGAAATAAACAGGCTTTCCAATGGTATAAGACTTACTGCCAAGAAAATTGTTACAACAAATAAATAATCGACCAAAAACATTTCCTTAGTTTTCGTGATAAGTTTAGATACCAGCCTGCTTTTAAGGAATGTAAATGTCCACATTCAGGGGTTGGTTGGATGAATGGCGATGGGTTGAATCATCATATGTTAAAGTTTCATTGACTGCACTGATTTATTGATGTTTCTTCATTTTGGACTTGCTTTTTAGTTTTGCTTTCATTCCTTTAATCAAGATTTAAGCACTAAAAGCTGCATGGTTAGATTTAGCAAAAGATTGTGGGTTTATTATTATTATTATTATTGTTATTATTATTTTCAGGAGAGACCTAGCCTAGAGGGCGGTAGAAGTTACAGCACAAACAAAAATTAACTCTGCATGTTTAAAAAAAACTTATATGCTGTGTTTGAGTGCATGACAGGCGGGTCTCACTGGTGAGGAAAGCTTTTTAAAATGCCAAAACAGCAATATTTAATGGCTGTTTTTAACTGTAGGAATTTTTAAAGCCCTCAGGAACCTTACATTAGTTTTAAACAAAGCTAAGAAATTTTTTAAATTTAGCTCTTTTCAGTGCAGTCTTTTCACGAACCACAAGAAAAGCCCAAAGCAAAGTTCCTTGGCTAGATTTTGCAAAGCTAATCATCACTCATTGGTCAAACACAATCCTCGCTGCTGTTATTAGTTGGCTGGACTTCGTTCACACAGTGAGGAAGCACCGAAAGCCACAAGTATTAATATTCGGTCAATGGTTTGACGTTTCATCTAAGCAGAGAGCTACAGAGAGAGATGAAGATGGTGAACAAGAAAAGCAAACACATTTTTTCTTTTTTTACAGCAGCAGCATTGCTACGTGGGAGACAGGAGTTCTTTCTTTTTAATCTTGATGTGTTTCTTTTATGATTTAATAATTCTTTTATTTAAATTTGTCTTAAAATTGAGCCCCAAAGAAAGTCCCAGAGTCCTGAGTTTAATGGTTGCCTATTTCCTGGAGCAAAAAAAAAAATTGAAAAAAAAATTGCTGCTTAATGTCTTTACTGTAATTTTGCTAAGCTATCACAGTTCATTTGGCTGGAAAAACTTCAAAATGCTACAAGTGGCAGCTTTAATTAGATAGAACAGAGGCCATTTAGGCCAGGACAGGGTCCTGGAGAGTGTCCTCGTGTTAAAATGCTTCAGTCGAGAAGGAAGGAGCAAAAAGCGTCAGCGTGTGGTGAATGAGTGGAGATGGCAGCCAAACACTCCTGGCAGCCCTCTCCCAACAGCACTAACTCAACCTTTCAGCACAGACATACATGCACATGTGGATGTGGCACTCGCAGACAGTGCAAGTAATATGCAAGACGCCGGACCACATACATGCATACTTATTTCTTTAAATGCACACGCACAAACACGGCAGAAAGAAGTGCTAACTGCTATTTAAACAGTACGCCGGCGCTGCACAACGTTGCATTCAGCAGGAGCCAGATGGACCCAAGTTTGGTTTTGGAACTGGAAACTCGCCTCTGTCCCCACAAGTAAATTGTAAATAAATATTTTGGTGTTTCTGTTTTTTACAACTGCGTCACTGCAATTAATCTTTCACATAATAAATTATAAAATGATGACAGAGGCAGACAATTTCCTCCCTTAATGAGGCCGGCCTGTTCAAAGGCACACACACATCACTTATTATGGGGTTGGCACAAATGCGTACACACGCATATGCAAATGCAGCCAAACCAGGGACATTTATACTCGCATCTTGACTCCATATTGGGAGCCATACACACAACTTTTATGTCCAGCTATAGAGACAACACGTGTTTGCATAGTTGTAGGTGTGTGTGTGTGTGTGTGTGTGTGTGTGTGTGTGTGTGTGTGTGTGTGTGTGTGATGAACAGGGTTTTTCCGGCATAAACACCACATAAAAATATTGTTAACTTTTTCTGCAAGACATTAGTCACTACTGTATTTATGATCGCTGAAGGAAGCTGCGTTTTTGTGTGTGTGTTGTGTGTGTGTGTGGGTGACAGAGAAATGAGTCAACAGAATGACACACCATGTCCGTCTCTTCCGAAACCAAAGACAGACGTCCTCTTCTCCTGCTTCCCGTCTTTTATTAACCACACAATTTCAATTCTTGAACTCAGTGCACCTTCTTCTTTCATTCATACTTTCCTATGCTTAAAATAAAGGCTGAAATCATCCTTATTCACACACGGAAACACTCTCAGAACACTGAAGGGGTTGCTGTCCATTCCCAGCCAGACCTTGTCTCTCCTCGCCCCCTCCCACCATCCCCCCATCCACTAATCGTTTTTTAATGATGATCACGCTTCTCTCTCTTCCTCTCTCTTAACTCCAGGTTGGTATCATGTCCCATCTTTTCCTTCTTACCCCCAACAAACAACCCTCTTCTATTGTCCACTATCTTTCTGTCTTGTCTGAACTAGGGCTGTGCGATATGACCAAAATCTCATATCCCGATATAAGAATTCTATCGTCCTGATAACGATATAAATCACAAAAATGTAACATTTTCTGTAAATTCTTTGAGTTTGAGTCTAAGGTTTATTTTTTAGCACCTGGCGGCTCTTTTTTACTTCTCATCCGTAAATAATCTGCTCTTTCACGTGATTCAGATTATTTTAAAAACTCTCAACAGGATCTTGAGCTTTATTGTGAAAGGTTTATGTGGAACATAAACAAGCGGACACGCGATGGCGTTACCGTCGTTGTTGCTAACCACAACGCATAAAAACAGGCGCTTGTCCGTCAGTAGTGTGGTTATATTACATATAAGAGAAAGAGAGAACTTTAAGAAATGAATATAGCCACTACAGTGACCATCAAAACGATGAAAAAATATTGCCGTAAACAGTTTATTTTGCGACACCACGAAACAAACGATAGCGTAAAATGAAACGATAGATGTTTTTATATCGTCATCCGATATATATCGTTATATCGAACAGCCCTAGTCTGAACTGTATTTCATGTTGCTGCCTGTCAGTGTCTTCCTTCTTGTGCATTTTCCTCTGTCTGGTTGCTTCTCTTTCATCAGCTTAGCATTTGCTTATTTTGCATTTTTCCTCCCTTTCTTTTGACATCTCTCACCACAAACAATCACTTTTCTTTGCTTCCTTCTTTTTCTTCCTTCGGCTTCCTTGATTTGTCTTTGCGCCTATCTTTTCATTACCCTTTGTATTCTCCGCCTTTCCTCTAGCAATTCCTTTTACATCCTTATGTCCGTCTCCACCTCCTTCACTGTTGTCATTCCCGCTTCTCACATCTCTTTCTCTGTTATTTTGTATGCAGCTCTCTCACATTCCAATGCATGAGTTCATCACAAGCGGATTTAGGTGGTCAAAGGTAACAAACAATCATCCCATACCTTGCTCGTCTGCTTTTTACATTTGTTCATCTTTTAATTTTAATTTTTTTAATTATATTTCCTTAATTTTTTACAGTAAGTTGTAAATAATTAAAAAAAAAAAAAAAAGCCATTTAACAAAAGCTTTTATTGGATCTGTTCATTTTGATCAGTCAACAGATGCAACTTTGATGGAAAGTGAAAAAAGTAGAATTGTATTGATAAGACTTTGATTTGTTAATTGGTAGAAATGTTTTGGGGCATGCATACGGTACACTATGAATTAGTTTTCTTTTTTCAGTGGCCTTATATGGGTTTGGATATAAAGAGACATATTTCAGTCAGGGCCACTTCAGTCAAAAGAAGTTTGTCATTTCCTTCTAATGTGGGGGAATTATGTTGTACTGGCATACGTGGAAAGCCATTTAGGCATAATGCAGGGAATGGATTGGGAGGGAATCTTTAAGAGTGTCAGCTGAGCCTTCAGCTGCTGAAGGTGCGTCAGCTAATGTGCTGGGACTGCAGCTGAGCTTGACTTTGTGGCCTGCCTGAACTAACACTATGCCTTTTCTTTTTTCTCTGTTTTTCTGTTTTTTTGTCTCAGTTCCCGTCTTATTTTTCCGTTCTCATTCCATCACCAGTGTGTTCTTAATTGCAAATTAAATCTTAATGTACTTATGCAAAGCTTTTCACTACAAGTCCTTCATACTACAAACCAGAAACACTATCACAAACCTGCACATCGATGACACATACAGCCTTTAAGTCTGTATCTTTCCCAAGGACAGGAATAAAACCACAGACTTTGATTACCTTTGTTTCGATCTCCTGAGCCTGACACCGGTGTACATAAATGTATCACAATATTAATGAGAAAACAACAGAGAACAACTTTTTGAACTCTGCCTTTCTGCATCACCGTCAGTGCTCTGGAGAGAGACGAAAGGAGAGAATGAGCCAGAAATTAAGATCATAGTGGTGGTGGAGAAGATGCTGAATCCCATTATAAATATCAGTCATAACACGCATTTCTTTATGGTGACTTGTTTGCAGAAATGTTTGAGACATCTTTCTTTACAAGCTAATCTGACATTCAGAATCCATGTATGCAACCTAAACCATTCATACACATCTACAAATAAACATCTGTAGCCGAAACAGGCACGTTCATTCATCTTGTGAAAGCAACACTTTGTTTGGCTGTCTGTGTGTATGCGTGGCTCCATAGATTTAGCAAAGATATCCAAACATGTAAAGATCGGATGTGTATACATAACATGGTAATCCAAATAAAACTAAGGGGAAATAAGAAGAGAAGATCTCAATGTCTTTGTGGTTCAGGTCAGAAGAACTTCTTCCACATGGCATGTAATATTGTCTGAGCTCAGCAGTGTTTAAAGTACTACCCAGGGTGCCGTATCTGACTGTAAAGCTGTAAGTTGTGTTTTGCAAAATAAATAAATATGTTATTAAATTACAATCTCAGTATAAAGCAGGGACTGCACATTAATTTGGCTGTAAGGTCTCAGCGACAATGCTTCAAGTTCACCGTTTGTCTTTAAGCATTCAGAAAAACAGCGATGCAAGACGAATTTATGCTAATTTAAAACTTTAGAGGTGTGTAGTATATAACTAGGAAAGGAAAGAAAAAGGTTTCCAAAGAGAAAATGTGTGTGTGCTTGTGTGTGTGTAGTGGTTATGTCGTTGAGAGAAATCCACACTGACCTCACTCACATTAAACTGACAAACTGATATATGCCCAGTGAGAGAGTGGGACACAGAATATGTATCAGAGAAGAGCGGGAGAAAGAGAAACAACTGAGACAGGGGAAGGAAAACAAGGAGGAGGAAAATCAACATACAGTAGGTCATATATGCACCGTAATAGACGACACGCTCGCAGACATAAAGACTAATATGTGCAAAAAAAAAAAAAAAAAAAAAGGAAAGGCGAGGAAAAAAAAATGAGCCAAAATATTTACACTGTGTTAACTTGTATGTGTCAGGTGGAGGACCTGCTGGTTGCTATGGAGAAGGTGAAACAGGAACTGGAGGTGATGAAAGCCAAGCTGTCATCAACTCAACTCTCACTGGCTGAGAAGGAAGGTCACCTGACTTCGCTGCGGGCCGAGAGGCGGAAGCACCTGGAAGAGGTCCTGGAGATGAAGTAAGAAGAAGTCTTTCTCTCCATCTAACTGAAAAAAATTTAAGCTGTTACATTTGGTTACATTTCGTGTTTCTGTCCTTTCACGCGGCGTACGTAAACGTGCACAATGCCTCATAAAATCTATGTTCATTCAGTTTCATTCATTTACGTTTTCAGCCGTCTCATGTGGCTGCGTTATAGTTTCATCAAAACAGCAAAAAATAACAATATAATGGAAAAATAGTTAATTTCCCTCTAAAACTGTAAAAATGTGACCACAACATGAATGAATGGCGAAAATGATTGTGTGGATATTTCTCAGCTTGCACCACCTTATCACATTGTTAAAAATGTCTAAATACATTGTTGTCCCATTGAGCTTTTAAGGCATATTTTACAGTGTGCTCTCCAATCATGTCCCTGATCTTGAAAAGCGATGAAAGAGTTCGAAATATTGTCCATCCATCCATCTGCTTCCGCTTATCCTTTTCAGGAGAGAACCAATCGCACTTACATTCACTCCCACATTCACACCTATGGGCAATTTAGTGTTTCCAATTAACCTATCCCCACTAACTGCATGTCTTTGGACTGTGGGAGGAAGCCGGAGTACCTGGGGAGAACCCACGCGAACATGGGGAGAACATGGGGAGACCCCGGCCTGATGGTGGAATTGAACTCAGGACCTTCTTGCCACCGTGCTGCCCCCCATTGGGTTCATTTAAATTTATATTAATTCTTTTACATGAACATACTCTGCATGGCTTTAGTTTCTGTGCGGGTTAGTGCTCCTATCTACTTGGTGGTGTGCCGACTGCCATCCACTGTTGGCAACACACTGACCAGAACCTCATACAAACTCTGAGTATAAATCATTTACCCAGTGAAATGTAAAGTCTTAGTATGCTTTGTGGGAAGCCAGACTGGGAAACCTGCTGCTTTTAGACATATCTCAACATTTTAAAATATTTTTTGGACTACATCGTTATTTAATAAAAGCGTGGGTGATGTCTCAAATGTCCTAGAAAATATTGATTGCTGTATCATACGTCAATATCTGGTCTGAAAATACAATTCCTAGAGATGTGATTTGTGGTACATTTTGCACACAGCCGTGCTATGTTATTCTCTTTAATGCAGAGGTTAACGTAAAAAGGCTGCATTCAGTTTTAGTTTAACAGTATAAAGTTTCCAAAGTTTCTCATTTATTCTCACTGCTTAGAATTTAAATACAGAACAATCAACTCTTGATATCTCCAGGGGTCTCTTCTGCTGCTTCAGTTTCTATGACTGGTCACATTGACATGATCTTCACCCGGCACCTCATTAACTCTCTCCTCTTATTCCTCCCCCTCTTTCTCCTTTTATCTTCTCTCTCTTTCTCTCCACACTTTAAAATGATATACTTAAGTACTGTGATAATGCAATAACCATGTACCGCTATAAAGCTCTCGTAATATGATTGATTACATTAACAGACACCTACACAGTCTAACTCAAGGTACGGTTTAATAGATGGGTTTGTAGCTTAAATGCAGCAAAGAGGAGTCCCTTCTGCTATTTTATATCCTCACTGAGACCTTACAACAAGGTCCAGTTTAGTGGAACAGTGCACTGGGCTGAAAGAGATGCCAAAGAGACTGTCAGCATGCCCTGTCTATTTAAACAGATTGTGGGACAGTCAACTGTTGGATCATGGGAAATGAGGGCTTCCATTGTGATTTAGTTTTCCTGAACTCCAAGTTTGCATTTTTATTTTTGTTCTTTTTTAGGGAGACAGTGTGTGTGTGTAAGTCTGTGCATGTCCATTCACAGTCCAGGTGAGCAGAGTTACGGACCGTTTTATTGGTGTAGCAATGACTCGTGTGATTATTGCAGGCGTCAGTGAATCAGAATGTGTGGTGTTGTGTTTGCATGAAATTGCGTCTGTGTGTGCGCGCACGTGTGCAAGCGCACTCTTGATTGATTTACCGATGTCAAGCCCTGTCTAGCATTTCTTTTATACATACAATGACTTCATGATGAATATTTACGTAACAGGCACAGACGTGAATAGACACACACACACATGCTTCTTATATCCTGTACACAGAGTTACAAACAGAGAACACACAAACACATATTAACGTCATATAAACACACACATACACGCTGACCACCCCATAAGTATAGAGTACCAGGAGTTTTTCACGGTTCAGAATCGTACTTCTGGGCATGACTACACACAGCAGTAACAGCATGATGACTGACTGCTGAAAGTTAAAAAAATAAGTTTCCATTTTACTTGTTCAACGGTAAAAAACAAACAAACAAAAAGAATTTCCAAAAGTTTATTCTGTTCATCTGGACGTAGCGTTTTGTGGGAGAAATGTTTCGTCACTCATCCAAGTGACTTCTTCAGTCTCAGCTGACTGCAGGTTTCCCCAATCTCATAAACAGTACATTTCCATAATGACTGAAACCAGCCCAGTGAAGGAACAATGGGCTGGGAGGTCAATTCCTTAATCTTAATTATGCAAATTCTCATGACCATTGATCAACAACCACTGATCAATGGCCTTGAGTCCCATTCACAGAGAGTTGGGGAATGGCTGCAATCACAGCATTGTAAGATGGCGAAAGATGTACCCTTAGGCCCCCTCCTCGATTCAGAGATGGTCTTTCCCTTTTCACGTAAATGGCCTCCTTGACTCTGCGCTCAAACCAGCGTTCCTCCCTGTCCAAGATGTGTACATCCTCATCCTTGAAAGAGTGTCCACTGGCCTGTAGGTGTAAATAGACTGCAGAGCCTCGGTCTTAAAGGTGCACCCTGTTTATGTATTTTCGGTAAACCATACAGACTTGGTGTAGACTCCCCTGGGTATAGCCTGCGGTATGAGGTCCGGTCAATAGGCTTGTCTTGTTCTAACTGCTTCAGACAGTCTATCGCCCTCTTCCTGTAGCCACTTCCTGGGTCTCGTTTCAGGGGCTCATAAGTATTTTCATCACTGAGTAGTGACAAAATTTTCTCATGATAGTCTTTCTGGTTTAGCAATACTGTGCACCTCCCCTTGTCTGCCGGAAGGATGATAATGTTGTTGTCATCACTAAGTGATGTGAGTGCCTTCCTCTCCTCCATGGTGATGTTGGATGCTGGGGGCTTTGCATTGCTGAGACAGGCCGAAACTTTCGTCCGTAGTTGTTCTGCTTCCACTTCTGCAATATTGTTGTTACGAATTGCTGTTTCTGTGGCTGTGATCAGCTCCACCAAACGTCCAGATGAACAGAATCAACTTTTGGAGATTTACTTACCTGAATGACTGAGCATGCATCAAGACAACAAAAAGAATTACTGTTAATCAGAGGCTTTAAAGATAAAGATTCCTTTACTTTTGCTATAATATAGGGAAAATCCTTTCTTCCAAAATCCAATGCTCACTTTTGAAATTCACCAGGTTATTGAGACCAGGGATGTCCAACTCATTATACATCGTGAACCACATGCAACCCACTTTGATCTTAAGTGAGCCGGACCAAAGAAACTCGCCTTTCCATCACTATAAGGACGTTTAACTGCGCATTAATTACCTTTTGTGAAAAAACTGAAATTTCTATTGTAGAAAAACAGGAACTTTTCTGTCATGTTTTTTTTTTATTATTCGATTTTTATTAGTAGAAAAAGTTGGCACACATGTACCAGAAAAACATCACAGCTGAGGAGGGGGAACTTCAATACAAATTGCCAGCCAGATTTTAAAAGAAAGAGCTGGCAAGATCATAAGTAATGGCACCGTCACATTTCCCCTTTAACGTAAGTCTGACATATAACCTATGGATATATTTGTATTAAATACTGTCCAGTGTATCAGTATAGGAATTTTTTGCTGCAGCAGCCACAAGAATCCATTATCGGTCAGACTCTAATTAACAATCTCAAGCAGCCAGTTTAGTCTGTGCATCATTTAACATCCCTCTCCTACCAGCTGAATGTATGTGTGAATGCGTGTATAAATATAGCATGATTCCCATGATTAAGCTCCTGTCGCCATTTTGTTCCAGCTTGCAACCTGAACTGTGAGGTGACTGCGTGTTTCCATACACAGATCAAACCTACTCTACATTAAACCAAATATTTACTCTGCTGATAACCTCTGCTGTTTCTGGAGCAGATAAATAAAGTTCAGTGTGACGAATCAGTGAATTATACATTCATTATGTGTCTGCAAATAATGACTCCCCCCCCCCCCCCCCCCTTTTTTTTTTTTTCTCTCTTGCCCTTGGCCTCAATCTTTAACACATATTCTAACTCAGCAGTGTGTTTTACTATTAATGTTTCTTTGTGTTGTTTCCACACATAAGAAACGTCAAGACAAATTTATAATTATCATCAAACTCTTCTTTTTGGTGTAGAATTTTCCTAACAATGAAACATTATGTTTGTATAACATACTGATAGATCAAGTCCTACTTTAATTAATAAAACGTCAGACAGACGTCTTTACGTTTGTCTAACTAACTGTTTATCTCCTTCAAAAATACTGATTATAGTTGGCACAGTAGTATGCACTGGGCTGTAGTTTGTTTGTCTTTTGGCTGAGTCTACTGTTTTCAGTTGGTATCTGTTTTGGAGCAACCTTATCAAATCTCTAAAAACCCTCCATGAATTGCCTTCAGGGGCTTATGTAATTTATTTGAGTATCCAACAACGCTGGATTTTAGAGCTCTTATATTTTTCATGCCGTTGCAGGTCTCTCCACACATTTGGGATAATGCATATCTGTGTCTGTTCCTCCTTAGTGAAAAATTTAGACATTTCAGGTAGCTGGTACTTGCCTCTCAGTGAGTTATGCTCTGTCTTTCCCTCATTTCTATTCATATTTTTCACAAGACATTAGAGTACGGTCAGCAAACACGTCATTTGTTTCTAGCTTTCTCCCACACGTGAAACATGAGATGTTTAAGGTGGCGGCGTCCCTTTTGTTCATATATCTCAATGTATTGCACATGAAGCTGTCTCTGCGCACACAGGCCGCTCTAACTCTTGGGGGTTTGATGTCTGATTTGCTGCCCAGTTTTACATCGGTGTAAGGTTTAATGTTGCTGTAAGACATGATATATGATACAGCATGTTTCAGTGGTTTCTTGGGCAAACACACACAAACACTCACTCCCATGCGGCAACATATACCAAATACAGCTGAGCGAATGTACATACTGACGTTCTGTCTCGCTCTCTCACCTTCTCTTGTTTCCTCCCTCCACACACACACACACCGATGTGAAGTTGTGAGGCTTTAAGTCTATCTTTGTGCTGTAGTTCTCAGCAGCTGGTACTATATGTCTTTACAGACTTTAATGCACACACACACAAGTACAAATACACAAAAAGAGCCACGCACATCTGCCCTGCAGGGTTCCAACACGTGACTTATTTTCTTCGGGGTTTATGCACATGCTCATTTTCTTCCAGTCTCCTTTGGGTTGATGTGCATGCGCGCTGTCATGTGTTTCTATAGTTTGGCATATGCAGGTGTGTTTGTGCGACTGTGTGTCGCAGCCAGCTGCAGGAATGTGCTGACAGTGTGTGCGTAACAGCAGGGTGTCAGGTCTGAAATCTCAATCTAAATGAATTAAAACCTATTTTGCTTTCTGCTGTTCAGCTTAACTGACATTTAACACACATCCCTCGCTCTGTCTTTCCCTCATTTCTATTCATCAGTTTCATACAAAGTCAAACACACACATCCGTGTCCATCTTTTATGGTTGCTGTATGTGTTGGGACAGTTTCTAGCTCCCAGTAAGCTAGAAACCCAGTACATGTGATGTGTTTGGTAATGTTTCAGTTGATGCAGCTGTTTTCGTTGTCCAAGACGAAGAGACAGTAAATCCAGCAGAACCATAACTTTAACATCTCCATCAGGACTCGATGGATGGAAGTCATCTCAAAAAGAGGTTCTTTTCCTTAAAAGGCTTTACAGTATGGACAGCAACGCCCTTTATGCCTTTATTTTTCACAGGAAAAAGTCTGCCAAGAAAACCTTTAATGCGAGGCTGTAATTTTACGATTTTTACTGTGATGACGAGTTGCTACATATTTCACCCCTTAACTCATTCAGCATGATAAGACCAGATTCTGTCAACACAGAAACACCCAGATTACAGTTAAACATGCCAAAGCAGTTGAACTTCTCATTCATCCATGCATTTTCTTGACTGCTTATCCAATGGGAGTTGCGGTGGAGATGAAGCCTCTCTTTGTTGACACTGAGCAAGAAGCAGAATACAATGTGGACAGGTCGCAAGGGCTACCACAAAAAGATAGACAACCACATACTAACAACTGTGGTCAATTTAGAAGCAACAGTTTACCCAAGGCCCAGAGGAAGCCTACGCAGGCACAAGAAAAGCATGTAAACTCGTGCAGGTTTCAGTCATCCAGGTCATGGTAGTCCTGAGTGCTGAGAAAATAAAGCAGCTCGGCTTCTTTAAGTCCCCGAAGGTGTATTAGCCACATCCAAGAGGCTTTTTTGATGATGGAGATTGGATCATCTCTGATGGAGAATCACTGGGACTTCACCTCTTGTGGTTGTCCCCCTGGAGGTGGTCCTGAGCGTCAATGACCCACTATTAATCATATAATGAACAAAAATGTGGGTCATTACCATCACTGGGGCCAAGGTGTGATACCTCTAAGCCCCACACCACCATCATGTGAGTTCTCGTCACCATCAGTTGTTTTAGAGCTCAAGAAGCCTCTTGGATGAGACGCGAAACATCTTTACAAACCTCCAGTTGCTGTCTTTTGAAGGACTCGACAAAAAAATGGAAGCTGCTACAGCAAAGACTCGGCCAACCAACAGGCTCAGCCACAGAACCTTGTTGCTGTCATGTGACAGCGATAACCACCATGTTGTGCTGGAAATCTGACACGGTTTGTGTCAAATCCACTTTTTATCAGATTAAATATTCTCAAATTTAAAGATTTGGTTGACCTCAGAACTGCACAAACAATGTACAAAGCAGCAAATAAATCTTCACATCACAACATTCAGAACTTGTTCCAAAAAAGACCAAATACTCATGACCTGAGAGGAATCCTTATGTTCAGCAAGCCTCTAGTAAGGACAAATGTAAATATGACAGCATTACAGTCAGAGGAGTTAGTGTGTGGAACACCTGTACAGATGAAATCAAGAAAAGTACATCAATACAAAAATTCACACAATTGTTCAAAAAGAATAAATTGCATGAATATAGGAAATCTTCCTCTCAGTGACTGAGTTGTCTCATTGTGTCCTCATTTTTTATAGATCAAGGGCAGAGTAACCCAAGCTTAAGTGTTCATTAAGGTGTTTGTCACACAAATATAAAATAAGCTCAGAGATTAAGCGGGTGTTAAACACAGCGTGATTAGTTTATGTAAAAATGTAGTTTGTTGTTGTTCTGGTTTACGTGCTGAAAATGGTTTTATTTGTGTATGTTCAACGTGTTAGACTTGTACATAGTTAAACATATATTGATCAAATAATGTTGAATCCTGGATATGGATTTGTAAGCAATGAAATTTGAAATAAGGGGGTAGAAACAGGAAAACTTCATCCTACTCCTTTTCGAGCACACACATTCTGTAGACATAGATATATACACGAAAACTTAATGATTTTTAAGTTGTTTTTTTCTCTTGTTATTTCAATTATATTTGCATGTTCAAAATAAAATTCTGTCTGTCTGTCTGTCTGTCTGTCTGTCTGTCTGTCGTAGTGACCACATTTTCATATGACATTTCCATTCCAACAGAACTGGGTTTGTTGAGGTGTAAACTCTGGTTTCTTAATTCTGAGATTTTGGGTTCTAATTATGTTGCTCTCATAAAGGGCTAGAACACGATACATCATGGTATAATGATTAAAGCGTACACATGTCTCCATGATTGTTTTCTCCTCCTAGACGACTGGTATCTATAAATATCATTTCTTTTCTTGAAATCAAAAGCCTTGGTTTTTTATTTAAATTATTTTATAATGTGTCAAATGTTAATTTACCTAATTAAAAAGTGATAAGAGGAGAGGAGATGTGCAGGAGAGAACGAGGGGCTCACAGAGGAAGCAGCGGAAAAGACAGTAAAGAGGTCAGGGCAGGAAGTATAAGTCGCTTTAGGGGGGAAGGAGTAAGAGGATAAATTAAATGAAAGAAAGAAAAGCAGAAAATGTCTTTTTGGCAGAGAGAAAAGGAGAAAGACAGCTGTCCTACAACAACTTACAACATATCCAACAAAACTGCATGATATCCCAAAGAAATGATATTCCCTTCATCTCTGTCTGCCTTCCATCTTCCGTTCATCCATCAATCTTTGAGATGACACTTTATGGTTAATGTCCCCTCCTTTTACTTTCATGCCCTACCTTTATGCACAACTTTATGTCAACTAATTTATTGATCATATTTTTACCAGACAAGAAAAATTCACTTAACATTTTATGAACCTCAGAAATCATCTGTTGCACCAAATGTTGTAAACAGGTCATCAGAAAAAAAAACACTGAAGAAACTCAAAGAAGAGAAGAAATCAGGGCGACGATGCACGACGTCAAGGTTTTCAGCAACAGGCAAACAAAGTCACTGGCAGCACTGGCAGTTATTTCCTTTCTGCAGAGAAAGACGCAGAACATTTTAGTTATTTAATCTGTGTGTGGGATGCTGCCTCGGGTTGAGAAAGTAGTGATAATCTCGTATTAGGAGGTGATTCACTGAGAATTTTTTTCCTTCAAATTCCCAGCAACACCAAACTCCATCTGGATATGATAGACCTGGATCTCCTGTGCGCACAACAGACTGGACAGATTTTAACCCACTAAGATGAAGCTTTTTAGTAGATTGAGAGTCCGTTTGAGGAAAAAAAATATCACATTTGTCTTTTTCACTTGTGCACACAAAGACTAGATTTTGAGCCTCGTGTACAATTAGGCCATAAAGAAAGTCTGCAGACACACGAAGCGGCTTCGCTGTCTTCAGTCTCCTGCAGTGAGAACCTTGGCCGATGCCTCAAGGTGAATGCTATAAATTCAATTTATTTCTCCTTAGCTGCTCTGTTCTCTGTTTTATCTCCCTACCAGACTCCTTCTCCTTCCCCCTGCGCCCTTTCCGCCATCCCTCCCTTCATTCCTGTCGTCCCTCCTTTACTTCATCTTTCAACCTGAAATAACTTCTCTCAGTCCATTCCATCCTCCTTTTTTGTCTCCTCCCTTGCATCCTCCCTTCCACTTTTCTTCATCTCTTTCCATTCATCTCTCCATTGCCATCCCTTCTTTTAAGCCTACACCTGTCTGGCAAAGTCATTATTGCCTGATTTCTGTTTGGCAAGCTGTATATCTCCCACCGTCCGTGTCTTCACCGTTGTCACTACATACTGAAACTAATCGATGACGTGTCGGGCTCTCTTTTTGCGCTTTTGCGTGTGTGTGTAGTCGAAGATCTCATTTTCGAAGGCTCTGTCAATGGAATGACATCTCTGCTTTTTACAGCTGTCACTAACAATATGGCTGCATGTGTAAGACACACACACACACACACACACACACACACACACACACACACACACACACACACACACACACACACACACACACACACACACACACAGTCGTTTACAAAAAAAAAGAAACAGACAGCAAGACTGCTGAGAAGCTTTCCCTCCCAGAGGAATGCTTGGAGATGTATACAAACACATACACACAGACGCATAAAAATACATCCTCCCACATGAATGCATGTACACATGATGCTCGTGGCAGCACACCAAGCACAGAGATGCGCTTTGATCCCCTCAGACAGCAATGAGATTAATCCACAGTGTGCCAAAGCAAGTCTGTGTTTGTGTGTGTGTGTGTGTGTGTAACAGACATGTTCAGAGCTTAGTATGACAAAAAGGGGCACGCAGTTTTGACACTTAGTCTTACAAGCTCAAATCAGGGCGCCACGCTTTATGTCTCGCTCTCTTCTCTCCACTTTTTTGTGCGCTCTGTATTTCCCTTTTGTCTTTCGCTCTGGCTCTCTGCCTCTGTTCTGATGCTTTTTTACTTTTTGTAGGAATCTGAAACATTTGAATCGGTAAACTAGAGACAATAAAAGACACGCTTCACTCAGAAGTTGTGTTCTTTTGTTTTTGTTTTTATTTGATTTTCTAAAAACAAAAGAATCCTTGTAAACCAGTGAATGTTTACTTTCATGTCGCTGGCATCATGTACGCTTTGTTACTACATTTTTTCGGACATGTAGCCCAATTCTTTGAATTAAACTCAGTTGGGGGGGGGGGGGGGGGGGGTTATATTTATAACAGGGAGATTACAGCTAAAAGAAACAAGTGGAGAGGAAAAACAGATAAAGGAAAAAAGGATGCGGCAAAACCTAAAGTTGCCTCTTTTCCTCAGGCTGATTACAGGTTGCGTGTGCCAGGCCATCAAACAGATCATTAAACAGCAATTAGAGGGAGGGAGTGATGAAGAGAGAAAACGTATCGAAAAACAGAAAACAAAACGTGGATTCTTTCAAAGCCTCTGATTGTATGTTGGAAGTGCCAGACGATTTCATTTCTATTCTGGGAATAATAAAAGTGCAGTATAAGACCGGCAGAGGAGAACCGAACAAACCAGTGACAAACCAGTCAGCTTCAGATGAAGCTAAAAATTGACCAAAATAGTTTGATGATTCAACTTTGTAATCAGGGTTAAACTATAGGTATAATGAATATTTGTAATGTAATGATAACATTTTCTTTTCAGACTTTTCCCTCCTTTTTGGCAAAGCTGGCTCGCAGTAAAGTGATTGTTAACTGAAATAAAATGATGGAAATGGGAACAATGGGTTATATTTCAAAGTGAAATAGCTTTAATCATTGTTTGAGTTTTGCCTTTTCTTAGTTTTGTGAGCAAGATTCACATTGAAAGATGATTAAAAAAAATTTTAAATTTGATTCTAATGTAAAGAAATAGCAGCTGTGTTTAGTGTTGCGCCGCATAAATCTAAAAATAGCGTTTTTGCTTCTGTAGAAAGTAAAGTTCAGTCACAAATATGAAGTATTAGCCTCTACATGTTATATATACTGTTGTCAAACTAAATAGACACATTAATTCACTGTAGTTCACTGTAATGAGCACAGTTTTTTGTCTACTAAACCAAAACATCAGCAATGTTGTAGCTGAGAAACAAAGTGATGCATTCTTGTCACTGGCTGGCTTTTTTTGCACAAATTAATGAGAATTGAAATCCACTGAGAAATCATGGAGGCTCTTAAACAGTCATAACCAGGAAAACAGTCAGTCTCCTTTCACTAACCAATGCTCTAAAACAGGGGTCTGAAAATCGAATGAGCTGTGGGCCACTGCTGGCGCTGTCATCTCATTGGAGGGCCACTTTAGTGTTCAAGTAGTACAAAAAACAAACAAACAAGAAAACACCCACAAATATTTCTGAAAATGTAGTAGGTAGTAGTAGTTTTTGTATAATAAGAAAAAGCTGCAAATGTATAATTATAATTTTATATAGTGCTATCATTTTTTCGTATTTAACAAATTAAAGAATGCAGACATAAGTGTGCACATTTTTCACTGCTAGTTAAAATAGTTTTCTTTACAAAGAATTCTCACTGCATTAATTATCTTATGGCCCTGAGTGAGCTGTTTAGGAAAAGGGACTTCACTAAAACAGGGATGACAGTGTAGTAACCATCATGTGATGTTGATTAGGCAGCATGGATGCTATCTTTAGAAAATGAAGATCAATATCAAAATCAATAAAATTGCCCATAATCGTGCTGATGAATGAAGATAGGCACCATGAAATGAAGGGCAAAGGTTTGATGCAAAACAAAAAAAGAACAGCCATGTGTGTGTTTTTGTGCACGGTGCGCCACAAGAGAGTTTAATGTGCCACACGGCCGGCGTTCAAGCTCTACAGCCAGTGATGGAGTTTAACTGAATGCTTGTTACGCTCTAATTACAACATGGGTTGTCTGCTGAAGGGCAGGCTCCCTCTGTGTGCAGCAGGTGTCAGCTCAGTCGTCACTTGTCTGTAAATATCTATGAATGTCGGCGTGATTTGAAGATCAGGGTATTTTGGTTTTTAAGGTGTTATTAGAAGATGAGTATTCTAAGTGTGGTCTATTGGCCAATGACCACCTCTGATAGCACATTATGTTGCCCATAAAGTACTGTAATATATTTAGCCCAAGCATAGTTGATGTAGTGAAATGGCAAAGAAAAAGTACACAGACAATTACATCAAGGGTCAGGAAATGTATCAGTCTTCTCACTAACGATTCAAAATCTTCAAACCAGTCCAAAGAGGACAATTAGCAACATTAACCACCCGCCTCTGAACAATAAAGTGTTCGACATGCACATTTTTCCTGTAAAGCCCTCCATCACAAGCTAGCTTCCAGAAGTGGTAGTCATTCATCAAACCTTCGAGAGCCATGGATTAGAAGATGTGAAAGTTGCATCCAACCTCCGTCTACTTCCCCTTAATCCACTGACACGCAGTAGCGTTGTATGACGGCGATAAAGATCAGCCGAAAGATTTCAGTTACTCTTACGTAGTCATAAGATAAATTGCACTTCAGTGATCATGTGGGACTCACAGGTGTCCATTACTTTCACTGGTTAATATGGCAGGAGTGAGTTTGTGCTGACAGATTGTAAGCAGATGTCTTGGTCTCAGTAACTAAGCATAGAAATGGATTTACTGTAAAGAACCACAGTGAGCACAAAGCTGCAGCTTTGTCACACTTCTTTGTGTGTTTCTGTGTGTGTGTGTGTGTGCGTGTGTGTGTGTGTGTGTGTGTGTGTGTGTGTGTGTGTGTGTGTGTGTGTGTGTGTGCGTGTGTGTGTGTGTGTGTGTGTGGTCTCATGGGAAGAGCAAACTCCCGCACACCATAGATAATGCATTTTTACACTTTTCTTATTAGTCACAGTGTGTGTTTTTAAGTGTGTGTGTGCGAGCGTCTGAGCGACAGACAAAGAGAAAGAGAGGTGAGGGAGCAGGAGAAGTTTTTTTAGAGGGAAAAAAGGGAGCGAGAAAAAGGGGGGAATATGTCAAGAACAGATCCTCATTCTGTCATGCAGTAGTCCCACCTGCCCTTCTCTCCGTCTTGCTCTCTCTTCCCCTCTTACTTCCTTTGTCTCTCTACCTCCCTTTCCTGTGTCTGCTTCCCTGCCTCTCCTTCTTCACGTCTCTTTGATTTGTTTTCCCTCCAAATCCTCCAGTTATTTTATTCCCTTCCCTGTCAATGCTGTGTATGTGTGTGTGTGTGTGTGTGTGAGTGTGTTTGCCATCTTGCTGTCTTTTTTTTTAAGCCTCTCTGATGTACAACAGCTCCTTGAGGGGAGCTTTTCTCTCCCTCTCAAACACTCAAGCACACACACACACAGATATCCTATGCACCAGCTTTAACCTATTTCCCTAACACTTGCCTCAGATGGTCTCTCATCCCGTCTTCTCTCTCCATGCTAAATTATTCATGTCCAGCATCTCTGACCCACTTCCATTATAGTTTAAGACACAGACTCTGCTCTCAAAAAGTTCTTGCCCAAAAAATCCTGCTGTTCTCACTGTGTTGTTATACATTGGGCTACTTTAATCTAGGCAGCGTCAGTCAAACATAAAACAAAGTCTCTACCAAATCAGGCTCTGGCTGCTGTGCTGACGGCAAGCGGATCATTTTTTCACTCATTATTATTTTTCTCAGTTTTTATAGGCTTGATAAAAACGTATGTTTTCCAGATCAGTAAACAGGATTTGGATTTTGGCATTGAATTAAAGCTTCGAGGCCATTCTCAGCTGTAATTCCCGATAATCATTTTATCATTCTTCTGCCTTTTCAGCATAGCGTTATCCCTTTGATGTGTTTATTGCAGCCCTAGAGAACTGTTTCAAAGTTTTGATCGCACATTACCACGTCGGTAGGTGTCGATAATTTTCCCTAATAACCTCAGTTGTATAATGTGGTGAAGTGAAACTTTGTGTTGGCCCTTCTGCAGGAGAGCGCTACAGTAAATAGTTTACTATAAACCAGAGATTTATTGGCTTAACTTTGATGGTCCACACATGGCAGGCCAGTAGTAACAAATGTTTCATAAAACCTGCTCCGATGTGTGCGTTCGTTGCACTGTGTTTTCTCTTGTAGGGTTATAAAGCAGAGTGTTTGTGTTTGGGAGTTTGTGTAGTGTACTGCAGTGCAGTCTAAGAGCAGAGGGCAAAGTGGAGCAAAGGCTTGCGTTACAGGAACTATTAACTCCATGTCAGATATAAATCTGGCTGTATATATTTAGTGTGTGTGTGTGTGTGTGTGTGTGTGTGTGTGTGTGTGTGTGTGTGTGTGTGTGTGTGTGTGTGTGTGTGTGTGTGTGTGTGTGTGTGTGTGTGTGTAAGAGAGAGAAGCAGAGAAAGTGAGGGAGCTGGCCTTGAAGCAGATGAGTTGTCTACTTGCTGGTTGTCCGCCGCAGGACAGAAGTTGTCAGCTGGGAGAGAAATACTACCCACTCAGGAGACCCAGAAACTGTGTGTGTGTGTGTGTGTGTGTGTGTGTGTGTGTGTGTGTGTGTGAGAGAGACAGAGAGAGAGAGAGAAAGAGGAGAAATCTATTAATTTTACATCCTCACGGACAATTAGATTATGCACAGTCATGAGCAGCAGAACCAACCAAAGAGATGTGCTTATGCATGCGAGGATTGTCGGAAACAGAGCTAAAAGCGTATCAGCAAAGGTTTAAAAAACAAAAACGAGGAAGTCTTTTTTTTCCTTTCTCTATCGCAGATTTCTCCAATCAACATCTTAGCACTACCTCTGTTTCTGTGTGTCTGTTTGCACAATATGTGTGAGTTCACGTGTTGTTAGCCACAACTGACAGACAGCTTTATTCTTCTCATTTCTACTTTGCACTCTCCTCTTTGTAAAAAATTATCTTTTAGCTGACATTAAACAAAAATATCACAGCCAATCTTTTGCCCCTTCGCTGCTTCCCTGTTTCTTCCTCATGCACAAACAGCCCATTCTCACTCCCGAGGCGTAACATGCCGACGTTTTGTCACGTCCCGCGGTGTTCCTGAGGAACGCGAAAGGAGACCTTCGGCGTTGTATTCCAGCCCTAAACCTAACCTTATCCCTAGGCCTAACCATAACCTTTTTCCTGACCTTAACCAGGACTGTAATGATGTTAAATAGCGTGTTTCTAAGCGATTTGAAGAAAAAGAGCGAACATGTGTAGATTGAGTCCATACGGTTCTCATATTTCCTCATTTTTCCGAGGTCGTCATTTAGGAACGTGGTGGGTAGCCGAAAACGTAATATGTTGACGATTTGTCACCTAGCGTAAAATTTTACGCTTTGGGAGTGAGAACGTGTTGGCACAAAAGAGAAAAAGCAGGAAACTGGATTTTTTATCATTAGTTAATGGTATGCCTGTTCACACAATTTCCAAATTTCATGTGTCAATTTTTCTCTAAAGTCACCTTCAAGCTAAGTTGGTAAGGTCTGAAATTTTTTTAACCCTGGAGAACCAATGGGGTCGGCTCTGACCCCATTGGTTCTCCATGGTTAATTTATGTTCTTCAGTGTGATGTGTCTAAGTGTGATCTAAGCCTATCCAATTAGTACCTTATACGTGTCTGTTAAAAACAAAATATCCATAGCACTTGATTGTCTTAATTCCTTATCCAATACAGGATCACAGGGAAGCTGGAGCCTACCCCAGTAGGATATAGCCTGTTCACGTCAGCAGTCTATTACAGGGCTAAAACAGAGAGACAGGCTACCATTCACATCTACAGCAAGTTTATAATCACCAGTCAACCTAACATGTGTGTTGTTGGACTGCTGGAGTACCCAGGGACAACATACAAAACTACACACAGAAAGGCGCCCTAGTCTTTTTCAGTAGCCACTGTCACCTCATAGCAAGATGGTCCTGGGTTCAAACTACCTACAAGCAGGACCTTGCTGTGAAACTACACTGTTCACCACTGCAGTGCCCTCTTTTTACAGCAGGGCTCAAAATGAGCACATTTACACATTTTATGCCCTGACACATAGACCACAATAAGGAAAATTTGAGAAAAAGAACACCTGATAAAGGTTTGATCATATATTTCTTTTTCCCCAGACAAATTTGTATCGAAGCTGAAGTAAGAAGTTGAAGTTTTATAGCAATGCTGTCGACTTTAGTTTGCCAGCTTTTGCTCTAGTTTATCTGGAGCATCTAAATTGGTTCCTTTGGCCTGATCGACTCATCTTATTGGTTGGTTAGATAAAAAACCAAAAAAAGCTCCGTTCTATGCAATGCAGTTGGATATATTTTAAGGCATCTCTTCAGCCTATAAAACAGAAACCAGCTCACAAATTTGTAATTCTCTAACTTCTTTCATCTTCTGGTGAAGCAGCTCAGAAGTGGCATGGGCAGATCTACAGGGTTAATGGAGAGCAGACACAGTCCTTTAACTGCTACATAAATTCTATAAATAATAAGAATTATCTCAGTTTGTGGAGATTGGAATGAGTTTGATTTTCTTTGTTTCGCTGTTTTCAAAACTTTCCTGTCTGCTTTTGTTTAAAGAGAACCAAAGCACTGATGGTTAACGTGATTATAGAGTGTAATTAACATATTTTTCCGAATCCCCAGTCGCCAGCTAAGTGAATTTGCTGTTTTTGCTTACCTCGAAACTCACTTATTTGTCAACACTGGTCAAGTAGGGGTCGAGCTGGTTTTGCGGGGAGTACTATGCACCATTGGGAGAAAAAACTAAAAACTATATCAAAGTTTAAGTGCGATTAAAAAGTCTTAACAATTCATGAATATTGTTGTTTTTTTTTAAAGAAAACGTCCCATCACAGTGCTTGACACGCACCGCGTAATACAGGGGTTAACTCGGGCGTCCCGCAAGCAGCCTCGAGGGTAACCAGAGCAGACAGTGTCACAGAAAACAATGGAGAGCTTTTTTGTTCAGTCGGAAACAGAGAACAGAGAACGGGGATTATTTCTAAAATAGCTCTGTGTTTGTCTTTGAAAGAGACTGGCCAGTATCACACTGCACTGAATCTACTTTACAGACACAGGGGCACACACACATACACACACTTCAGTCATATAGACACTAATGCAAGGAATAAGGCTTTGAATACACACAGAGAGCCTGTGAGCATGCACATACACCCTTACACAAAATACCAATGCAGTAGTATAGGCACAAACACACATATACACATGGCAGATTGCATTAAAGGGCAACAGCATGAAGAGATAATGCAGCGTACATGGGAAGCTGCTTTAGTGTGTGTGTAGAAAAATGCGAGCGATCTAAGACCAGGCATTAGGGTTTGTGATAAAGTGAGGGGCCTTAAGTGGTTTTAGAAAGGAGAGAGCCCCTGTGTGTGTTTGTGTGTGTGTTGGGGCTGGGGTCAGGTGCCTGGTGCATTTGTGTATATCTGCTTACTGTCTGCCTTGTCGCCACAGCGATGACATCATGGCACACGACCGCCAAATGACGGAAAGAATTCCTCCAGTCTTCTTTACAGACAGAGAGATAGCACGAGTGGTGAAGGATGAGGGAAAGGAAATGATGGAAACGAGAGCTGCAGTGTGGGTGGGGAGTACTGATAGAGAATAAGTGAGAGAAATTTTAGATGGAAACTTGTTAATAACTTGTAAAAAGCTTAAATGAAAACATATGGACTGTTTGTAGGACTGGAATCTTTAGTCAGCATTTCCTGGCCAATGAATTACACCGATAGTTGACAATTCCCAACAGTTTACATCCCTTTATGATAAGAAGGCTGTCCAATATAGCGAGGTGGTGGATAAGGGTGGTGGTCATTGTCACAAGCAACCTCAATCTGGTTGCAAAGCCTGCATGCCATCACGCAGCTGCAGTTGTTGGAGTAATAAATATATTTTCCTACTCCAGCCTGTCTTGCATATATCATGTATTTAATTTTTTCCCATTGTTATATGTCTCTAACTTTAACCATGATTTATTTTCCATGACCATAAATTTACACATAAAATTATATTGAAGTGACCACTGGCAAATGTTTTTTGAGAAGACAGTAAATCAGTTCCTGGACTAGACCGAAGCTCTTTGGCACTGAAAGCTACTGTCGGGATTTACAGAGTGAAAAGGTAGTGATGGAAAGGTGTGGACAGAAGTTATTTTTGTGGCTTGTGTTTGTGAGAGTTTCAGGCTAAATCTGGGGAGAGGGGATTTAGGTGAATTATACGTCATCATCTGCAGTAAGAAATATTGATAAAGTGTGTAAGTGTATGTGTGTGTGTATACAATTCCTGATGGTGTAAAAGAAAAAACAATAAGAAAACATAGAAGTAGAGCAAATGTAGGCTACCAGTCAGATTCAGGTTTATGGTATTCTATAAATGTGACATCTACTTTGTGCATCTCCTTACTGTTCATGCTGTCTTATAAATTTCGTCAATGGAATACACGTTCCCCTGTAGACTCCATTTACCTTGCCCTCACTGACCTCAGTGAATTTCAGATATTCCTTCTGTGAGCAGAATGGACATTGCAATTATGAGGTTTTTTTGTTTTTTTTTAGCAGCAGTTGCTATTTACTTCCTCCACTGACACCTGCAATTTCTACCACAGAAAACATCTCATTCTTCTGCCTCTCTGTGGTCTGCGCTGTCATGTTTTTTTCCCCCAAGAAAACATAAATACAGCTCCTACGTTATATTTGTCCGAGTACAAGTTCCAAGCTGTGTCATCATTTTGCACATTAGTAGATGAGCCCCAGAACTTTCCATTGAAATCTGTGCTTTTTTTGTTTCCAGTTACAGTCTCACCCTCATTTTTTTCTGCTTAGTAAATCTGATCCCTTGTCTGGCGATAGGATGTGGGGGAAAAACGGGCAGGTGGACCAGTATGTGTGAATTTACGATGACAACTCAGTAAACTTATCATTGGAATAGTTTTTAGTGTTTTTCAGTGTTTCTCATGTCATGTGGAAAAGAAAGTAATCATGGGACCAGACTAACCAGACTTTACTGGTAGGAATTTAAGAATCTAAGTAACAGCCAGGTGCTCCTAATCAAATGCACTTCATTAATCAATTAACAGCAAATGCCAGCACCTCTATACAAGCATTCGTTTTGGCAATTTGCTGATCTGGAGCATTTAGGAGTATATTAATACAATTGCAGGAGTGGACGTCCCAGCAAATTCACCCCAAGGTCAGACCGTGCAATGCTCAGACGAACTGCAGAAAAAACCCAAAAGCTACATCTCAGACTTTACTGGCCTCAGTTAGCATGTTAAATGTTGAAGTTCATAACGGTACAATTAAAGAAAAGAATGAACAAATATGCTTAGAAAGTTTCCAAGAGATCTTCACTCTAAAACCCTTCACTCTAAAAAGTTTACACCAGAGAACTTCCGGAACAATGTTCTTTGGACAGATGTGACCAAAGTGCAGATGATTGGCCATAATGCACAGCATCACATTTAGCAAATACCAAACACAGTGTAACAGCACAAACACTTGATATTAAATGGGGGTGGACGGGTGATGATTTAGGCTTGTTTGGTCACCTTGCAGTCACTGAGTCAGCTATGAACTCCTCTGTATTTCAAAGTATCCTCAGTTGTGTCAAATGAGAGGCCAGCTGTCCAAAGCTTGGCCTGTTAAGGTGCTTCAGCAAGCTAATGAATTATGGGATGGAGCTTATTCCATCCAACAATAATCTTTCAGGAATCTAGCTGTGAGAATATTATTAAGTTGTCTCATCAGCATGTTATATATGATGTTATTTCAATGGCAAATCTTTTTTGGTTCACCCACTGCACCATCACAGCAGTGATATTGAAATAAATAACAAGGAATGTGTTTTTCTGATACAGTGCTTTTGTTGGCTTAACAGACAGAGAAAAGAGCTCATCAACACAAAATCCTATGACAGATACCGTGTGTATATATACACTACTGCCAACACAACGTCAAGTAGTCACTGAGACGTTTAGTGTAAAATTACCATAGGATTTAATCCAAAAGGTGTATTCCAAAATGGAAAACTTACAGTATTAAAGAACTAACCTCTTTAACAAGATATTATTCTTTGTTAGCAGACCTTCCTCCATCCTGTTGCTTCGGAAAGACTTGAAAGGGGAGTTACAGATCTAAGGCTGCACGTCCACTGGGACCCTTTCCTCCACAATGTGCTGGCTCCGTTGTCTTTGTTATTTTTAATGATAAGGACAGATTGCCAACAGTGGCAAGAGCGTACTATGTTTTAAGTGCCCCTTCACAGTAGAATCATCCAAAGATTCGGCAAAAGAGTGCTGCACTCGAAACAGTTGTCTTTAACAATTACATAGCAATAGCAGTAGCCACAACCATCAGTTGTCATAAGCATGTGCTTAGCTGGGAATGTCAAGCATAGAGAGTGTGTTTCTGTGTGTGTGTGTGTGTGTGTGTGTGGTGTGTGTGTGTGTGTGTGTGTGTGTGTGTGTGTGTGTGTGTGTGTGTGTGTGTGTGTGTGTGTGTGTGTGTGTCAGACGGAGAAGAAGGGAGAGCCACAGAGAGGCCCAGATTGAGACAAGTGCATCTGGAATAAATATCATTTTATCACCAGGGGTTTATAAGCGCCTTGTGCTGGCAGGTAACCCTCAGATATGGTATAAAACTAGACGCACTGTTAGCTTTAACAAGAGTAATGTTCCATTAGCCTCTCTGCATACATGTGAGTCAGAATCTGTGTACCGGTGTTTGTATAAAAGGAAAGGGGAAAGACTGTGAGACTGTTCCAGTGTCTCACAGTCTGGAATGAAAAAGTCCATGTGCTAATGTTTGTATAAAAAGTATTTAATTGATTGGCTCACAGACGAAGAAAAAGACCATTCTTAGTAATAGCAAGGAAAAGTATTTCATAGAGTTAAAGACGCTTATTTTTTTGATTGCATGATGCGTAGTGTGGTATAAAAACCTTAAACTCCTAGGACCTGGCATCCACATATGTGGATATCACATTTTGGGTTGTCTAGACCAAAATACTAAATATTGCTATACTTACGAGGACGTTATACTACCACTGTTCTATCGAAATTTAAAGCGAGTGTCCTCATATGTGCATCTAATTTTTCTCAGAAACAAAAATCAGGTTAAAAAAAACCAAAAAACATAATTCTTTGTTTTTACATTCATCAGGCCCCAATCAGCCCAAATAGCAAAGAGAAATTAAAAATACATGCCATGAAAGAGTGCGGGTCTTAGGAGGATAAAGAAAAGCAATACATTAATGTTTAACTGGCATAAATGGGACTAAATATCAATCTCATATAGTTCACTGATTGCTCTTTATTTTAAATTTCATATCATAATAAGAATTTTAGTTATTTCTAATATCAGCAGGTCTTCTCATGGCTCATAAGATAAAATGAAACACTAATACATGCAAATGACATTTTTACTTACTGAGTTATCAGTAAATATGCTGCAAATAATTAAGGCATCAAACATATCCAAATGATATTTGTCCCTAGTTTGTAGTGTTTGATCTTCACCTGTAGGTCTTTGATCTCCCTCCCTCCCTCTATCACTAAAAACAAAAAAAAAACCCAAAATATTCAAATAACTCATTTTATTATTAAACACTGGGATACCTGACAGCACCTAATTTGGCCAGGAAATTAATCTACCGACCCATGTCCCAGCTTCCCCTGTCAGTTTAGATGCATGATAGGACATTTGTACACTGACAGTTTGGTCCATGAGGTTGACCAAAGAATCTGTGGGTCTTCACACAGTCTAAACATGTAATCTGTCTTCATTTAGACACCCTCATCACTGCATTCCTTGTTGCACCGCTGTATCTCTCTGTGTGTATGTGACAGGGTGAGAGGGAGGGTTTAATTGCGTGTTGAGTAAAGAGAAAAAGCGCTCAGAAATGGAATCTAAAAAATGCTAATAAATTATACCTCTGTCTGCATCAGCGTGGATTTCTGTGCTTTGGCTCAAACATTATGAACACCTCTGCCAAATATGCTGTTACTTTTTCACGTGTTGCCAAAAAAGCTCTGAACTGCTAAACGATGGACTCTATAAGACCACTAAAGGTGCCCTGTGGAATCTGGAAAAAGCTGGAGCTGCCGTTTTCTAGCACATCCCTCAGAAAACCAATTACCAATTTCACTTCAAGTCTAATACAGGGAGTGCAGAATTATTAGGCAAATGAGTATTTTGTCCACTTCATCCTCTTCATGCATGTTGTCTTACTCCAAGCTGTATAGGCTCAAAAGCCTACTACCAATTAAGCATATTAGGTGATGTGCATCGCTGTAATGAGAAGGGGTGTGGTCTAATGACATCAACAGCCTATATCAGGTGTGCATAATTATTAGGCAACGTCCTTTCCTTTGGCAAAATGGGTCAAAAGAAGGACTTGACAGGCTCAGAAAAGTCAAAAATAGTGAGATATCTTGCAGAGGGATGCAGCAGTCTCAAAATTGCAAAGCTTCTGAAGCGTGATCATCGAACAATCAAGCGTTTCATTCAAAATAGTCAACAGGGTCGCAAGAAGCGTGTGGAAAAACCAAGGCGCAAAATAACTGCCCATGAACTGAGAAAAGTCAAGCGTGCAGCTGCCAAGATGCCACTTGCCACCAGTTTGGCCATATTTCAGAGCTGCAACATCACTGGAGTGCCCAAAAGCACAAGGTGTGCAATACTCAGAGACATGGCCAAGGTAAGAAAGGCTGAAAGACGACCACCACTGAACAAGACACACAAGCTGAAACGTCAAGACTGGGCCAAGAAATATCTCAAGACTGGTTTTTCTAAGGTTTTATGGACTGATGAAATGAGAGTGAGTCTTGATGGGCCAGATGGATGGGCCCGTGGCTGGATTGGTAAAGGGCAGAGAGCTCCAGTCCGACTCAGACGCCAGCAAGGTGGAGGTGGAGTACTGGTTTGGGCTGGTATCATCAAAGATGAGCTTGTGGGGCCTTTTCGGGTTGGGGATGGAGTCAAGCTCAACTCCCAGTCCTACTGCCAGTTCCTGGAAGACACCTTCTTCAAACAGTGGTACAGGAAGAAGTCTGCATCCTTCAAGAAAAACATGATTTTCATGCAGGACAATGCTCCATCACACGCGTCCAAGTACTCCACAGCGTGGCTGGCAAGAAAGGGTATAAAAGAAGAAAAACTAATGACATGGCCACCTTGTTCACCTGATCTGAACCCCATTGAGAACCTGTGGTCCATCATCAAATGTGAGATTTACAAGGAGGGAAAACAGTACACCTCTCTGAACAGTGTCTGGGAGGCTGTGGTTGCTGCTGCACGCAATGTTGATGGTGAACAGATCAAAACACTGACAGAATCCATGGATGGCAGGCTTTTGAGTGTCCTTGCAAAGAAAGGTGGCTATATTGGTCGCTGATTTGTTTTTGTTTTGTTTTTGAATGTCAGAAATGTATATTTGTGAATGTGGAGATGTTATATTGGTTTCACTGGTAAAAATAAATAATTGAAATGGGTATATATTTGTTTTTTGTTAAGTTGCCTAATAATTATGCACAGTAATAGTCACCTGCACACACAGATATCCCCCTAAAATAGCTAAAACTAAAAACTACTTCCAAAAACATTCAGCTTTGATATTAATGAGTTTTTGGGTTCATTGAGAACATGGTTGTTGTTCAATAATAAAATTATTCCTCAAAAATACAACTTGCCTAATAATTCCGCACTCCCTGTATATCCAAACCCTTGACATTTTTTGCCTAATTCGTGAGTTGTTGATGCATTCTGGGTTCTTCTTTTTGAGTTTACTTTAACATTTAAATGTCTTAAAACTGTATTTGCAAAAAGACACTTTTACAAAAAGTAAAGTGAAAAGTGAATGTGTTCCACTTTTTACATGTTTTTTTTTTTGCAACGTTGCATTTTTTTATGTGTTCATGTGCTTGTTTGATTGTGTGTGGCAAGTCTTTATAGGAGCATTATGGGATTGTGGAAAAAACAGCAGCGATTTAGACTGAAAACAGATATAATTTTGAGAATTCTTAACGTTGGGTGTCCTTGAATGTGGTTCTGTCCAATCTGTGGCTGATGGGATGAATGGGATGTGGCTTGGTGCTTCTCGACCACATGGAATGCTATCTATCTGTCAACCAGATCATCCAGGCAGGAGGGAAAGATAGACGGAGTCAAAATGGCTGGAAATGGAGACAGGGACTAGAGAATTGTATGGAAACGGAGGGAGAGAGAGGCATATAGAGACTTGAAAATACATTTTTACATAATTGCTAATTGCAGATAATATCAAATATGTGCTCTTAGCCCTTCTTGGAATACTGGGGACTTGGGAGTTTTGTGTTTACAACCAAGTTAGAAAATATGCACTTTCACGATTGTCCCTATTTTCTCCCTAGTTTTTCATCATTGTCATGTATCTTCTTATTTTAAAACTGTTTATGCAGGAAGAGCCAATCAAAAAGTGCAAAAAGTTAGATGAGTAAAATAAAGACATATCAGATAAGAACCAATGGGAAGTAGACTCACTTGGCACTTTGTAAGGAACATATTGTTTGTTAGGCACCCTTTTACCTCCACAAGTGCCTAAAATCTTTGTGGCATAGATTCAGCAAAGTGCTGGAAACACTGATGCATCTATGAGAGTATGAATGTGTATGAATGTTAGATAGAAAGCAGTTACGTTGAAAAAGCATAGAAAAAAAGTCCTTCTATGAATTTGTAAATGAAGCTGAATGAAGTTATCGCTATACAAGAACCAGACCATTTACCATTTCCAGCATCACACAGTTCTTCCAGGATGTAAATCTCCCATTGCACCACATCTCAAAGGTGCTCTATTGGACTATGACTTGGTGGCTGTGTGGGTCATTTGAAAACTCATTGTCATTTTTAAGAAACCAGTTTGAGATTATATGAGCTTTGTAATGTAGTTCATTATCCTGATGGAAGATGGGTACACTGTGGTCATAAAGGGATAGACATGGTAGACACTCAAGTAGGCTCCAGTGCCTAAATGATGCATTCAGTGTGTGGTCCCCTGCTGCTGTAGCCCATCTGCTTTAAGCTTTGATGTGTTGATGCTCTTCAACATACCTTGATTGCAACAAGTGGTTATTTGAGTTCCTGATTGATGCCATTCTCCCCTGGCATTTTTGTACAGAGAACCACTGCTCACTGAATATTTTATCTTTTCGTGAACATTCTTAAGTAAACCCTGTGCAGGAAAATCCCAGTAGGTAAGCAGTTTCTCATGTCAGCCCGTCTAGCACAAACAACCATACAAAGTCACTTCGATCACCTTCATTCCCCATTCTGATGGTTGGTTTGCACAGCAAGTCGTGTTGACTGTGTCTACATGCCTAAATGCACAGAGTTGCTGTCATATGATTGGTTGATTAGATATTTGCATTAATGAGCGTCTGGTATTTTGGTGAGTCTAAGCAACAATACTGTAAAACTCTTGTTTGCATGCTCTGCATCATAGTCACCATCAAGAGTCTTCCTGTTTTTTCATAATATATAGAGCTTAAGTGTGGTTAAGATGAGTGCGCTCTTCTGGTTGACACATCATGGGTTCGCCATAAAATTAAAGAGTTGCTTCACCCAAATTAGTCTACAACCACGCCGTTGGTTATAGTTGTACTGGTTCAGAGTTTAAGGTGATCTATTCCTGCAATTTCTACATTCAAACAGAAACAGGTGGAAAAGACTGGGCTTTAATCTGTGTTGACACAAAGAGGCATCTTGTGTCCAACGCTAGATTAACCACAGATAGTTTCAACTTTAAGTAATGTCATTGTAACTTTTCAGTGTCATTAACACCACAACTAGACCAGGAGCTGCACTACTGCTGAAACATTCTTAGTGAAAAATTATTTCATAATATTTTTTATGGCGAGGAGCGTTATTAAATGCTTTTAAGAATGTGTGTGAAGCAACAGTTTTCCTTTCTTTTGATGTAATTTTAATAAAAATGAATGCTTTACTAATCACAATTGGTCTCTGCGCAGGCAAGAGGCACTCCTGGCAGCGATAAGTGAGAAAGACGCCAATATCGCCCTGCTGGAGCTCTCCTCGTCCAAGAAGAAGAAAACCCAGGAAGAGGTCGCAGCTCTGAAGAGGGAGAAGGATAGTCTGGTTCAACAGCTCAAACAGCAGGTAAGACTCAAACACTGACATCCAAGGAAAAACCAGGAAAGCTTTTTGAGAGGAATGCAGGTTCCAAATCTGGAAAAAAATGTGAATAAAAGCAGGGGGAACACAGGTGAGGTGACAGTGACAAGAGTAGTAAAGAAAAACAAGACTGGCAGAGAGAAACTGAGTCCAGATGTAACCGCAGCACTCCAACCACAAAGGGTAAATTTAGGATTAACCTACCACTCCTACTCTCACCACATGCACACACAGAGTTCTGAACTTCAGCAGAGTTCTGGTGACAACATTTTCTTATGAACTGGTATTTATGTAAATGTTCTGTCCGCAGACACATGCACACTAACACACACAAAACCTTGCATGTCACCTTACTGGCACGGTTAGATGTTAATAAGTTCAAGCACACAAATGCTCACACCAATGTGTACACATTCCCTCAGGCCAAAAACAAGGATATAAACATGACCAAATGCCTCTGTGGTTCCACACAGAGGTCTATTCATACACACACACACTCCCACACACACACTCCATAACGCAGTTAAGGTTCTCGTGGGTCTTTTGAAATAACCAACTCCTTAGTGAATGAGCCTACTGGGAGTTTGGTGGATTTCTTCTTTACTGTTCTCTCCTCTGTATGTCTCATCATTTCTCTGGATGTGATATTACTTTTATTAACTTGCTTAACCAACGAAGTATACGATGAGGTGCTCTATACTTTTTAGTGGAGCTTAAGTTTAATGTCACAGTAGTAAATGTAGATAACTTTCAGTATTAAATTAATATACACCTTAACTTTTGTTTATGGTAGGCCATAAACCATAAGCCATCCTTCTACCAAGGAAGGTTGTGATAGACAGTGGCTAAGAAGCATATTTCTTATTCCACAAGGTCAGAAAACATATAAAGTCTCTTCAGGAAGTTCTGGATGTCCCCTCAGTTGGGTCTGCCTGTAAATCCTCCAAAGGTCGGTGCCCAGGAGGCACCCTAACCGGATCTCTGACGAGACAGCTGTGGCTTAGGGGTGTCTACTAATCCCCTGTGTCTACAAGATTCTTCATTTTGCCCTTGATACATTAATACATTAATTAAGAGTGTCAGAATATTAGATCAAAGTTCTGTAAAAAGCAATGTATGAATGAGTATATTTGGGTCGACAGACGGATTTGTGCTGCGGCTGCAGTGATACGGACGCTGTACTGGTCTGTTGTGGTGAAGAGAAAGCTGAGTGTAAAACCGCAGCTCTCAATTTACTTGGTCGATCTACGTCTCTACCCTGACCTATGGTCATGAGCTGTGGGTGGTGACCGAAAGAACGAGATCGCGGGTACAAGCGGCAGAAATGGGCTTCCTCCGAAGGGTGGCTAGCCTCTGCCTTAGAGATAGGGTGGAAGTTCGGCCATCTGGGAGGGGCTCAGAGTAGAGCCGCTGCTCCTCCACATTGAAAGGAGCCAGTTGAGGTGGTTCAGGCATCTGACAAGGATGCTCCCTGGGCGCCTCCTGGGTGAGCTGTTTCGGGCATTTCCCACTGGGAGGAGGCCCCGGGGCAGACCCAGGACGCGCTGGAGAGATTATATCTCTCAGCTGGCCTGGAAACGCCTTGGTATTCCCCCGGACAAGCTGGAGGAGGTGGCTGGGGAGAGGGAGGTCTGCTTGGGCTGCTGCCCCCGCGACCTGGCCCCGGATAAGCGGAAGAAGATGGATGGATGGATGGATGGATGGATGGATTTTGGCTTATCTCTTTATTACCAGTCCAGTCCAACGCCTGTGCTCCTTCTAATGCCACAACAATCCACCTCATGTTCCACTTCCTGATTAAGATTCTTGATGTTTGAAAGCATTTGCTTGGGACAGTTATTCCCTCAAACCAAAGGGAGCCAGAGCACTCCACCACTTCCTGGCAAAGAACCATGGCCTCAGACTTGGAGGTGCTGTCTTTCATTCAGGCTGTTTCACACTTAGATGCAAACCACTCCATTGCATGCTGAAGATTACGCGCCAGTGAAACCAACAGAACCACATCGTCTGCAAAAAGCAAGGATACTATTCTGAGGTTTCCATAATGGACACCCGATTCACTCTGGCTAGGTCATGAGATACTGTCCATGAATATCACAAATATGAGCAGAGACCAGGGGCAACAAAGTGTGGAGTCCAAATCGATAGAAAACATGCTTCACGTTGACAAAGGAACTTGTAGCAAATAACCCCAAACAGAGAGTTATGATGCTCAAGATGAGTCTACTTCTATCATAGCCAAAGCTTGATTTTTAGCAGCTAATAAAAGCAGAGACTGTCAGGCTTAACTGTCAGGCTTGTAGCATCATTCACAAGCCCGTTCATAATTACAGCCGAACAGATGTTTTCTGTCAAGTACATTTGGGATTAGTTTTCACCAACTTTGCTGTCAGCTTTGTGGAAGAACTCAAATACTAAAGGTGTTACGTTTCATACATTATTCATAATAACAACCCCAGGACTGATCTTAACAAAATTCAGCTGTTAAATTATACACGCAAGTGTGAAAAAACAGGAAAATTACTGTACAGGGAATCCCTTTCTAACTTTTCTCCTTCCCTTTCTTTTTGCACTGTTTTTCTACATTTTACTTTTTTTTTTTATTTGACCTTTGACCTTTGTTATCTGTTGCACTATCCAACCAGGTTTTCCATTTTATGTTTTGCTCAATTACTGCCAATACATCCCAGACAAAGGAACCCTACAGAAATACCATCCAAGTTTTTTTTTTTTAAATTTGATAGTTGCACGAAATGTAACTTTCACTGGTGGAACAGTCTGTTAAACTCGCTTAGATCATATAAAAATGTATTATCTAAGCATACTCTGTGTGTAATCAGCAATCTCGTAAGCACAGTGCACACCAGGCATACAGATATGATAACGACACATGGTAAATCATAACTAAGCAAAAATCGTAGAGCTTTACACTCACTTTAAAACCCCATGGTTCAGATTAACTTGTCATAAAGACCCCTAGAATACAAATGCTATCACAAGACTTTCGTGTTCAATGTTGCCAAAAGTTGACTTAATGTATGGAAGCTCCGAGGTTTCAAAAAGACAAGCATTGGCTATGCAAAAGAAAAGCAACATTTGCACGCCACAGTGTTTGAATAGATGTTTAAGAGAGAAGTGCAAGGTGTTAGAAAGTAGTGTCAAATGAAGTCAGAGTAACAGTCCTCACCCTCTCTCTTTTTTCCTTCCTCATCCCTCCATCTCGTCTCCGTGTTCTATTTGAAGTCATTTATGACACTTCAGGGTCTCGAAGGTGGTTACTGACAACACAGAGACTCAACTGTCTGCAGCTATGAGTGTGCGCATGCATGCAAGGGTGTGTAACGTTTTGCACAGCTCCAAGTCTCTCACTCTCTCTCTCGCTCCCATTCTCTCTGTAGAGCCATAATGTTCAGTCTCCAGTGATGGATCACAGCGGAGACTTCCTCAGTATTCCTGTGTGTACACATGCATCTGTTTGCAATGTTATCAAGTAAGCTGAGGCTTATGTAGCATTTTCTTGTGTCACGGATCGACTTTTAGATGCTTATAAATTAACTGACAAGTGGACAGAGGCAGAGTGATAGCATAAAATTAAAACTGAGTTTTTTGATGAAGAGTAAACTCTGTTTGTCGTAAGGCCTCATGTGGCAGGTAGTGTTTCAGTTAGCAAGCTAACTTTGGGTTAATACTCTGGGTTTGCAGTTTTATGAATGCTGTTCACTTATGCGTGTGTTAGAAAAGTTGTTTGAAAAGTTTTTGAAGTTTGTTTTTTGACGACGACCACTCTTCAGTGAGTCACAGGTCAGAGTTGGGGTGTTTTTTGATGGAGTGCTTAAATACTGTTTCCAGTCTGGTCTGAATTTGGGTTTCACACAGCACAGTAACCTATGCCGCAGAGCTGTCAGACCCCACTACAGAGCAGGTTAAATTCAGAGAATTACATTTCTCGTGCCATGGAGCTGTTTGTGTAGTAACAGGCATGTAGAATTGATCGTACCCTATCTATTATGAGATTTATTATGAATTGAAAATATTTCAGTTAATCCATTGCAAGGTATTAATGCTGTGTACTAATGATATGGCGATTGTAAGCACATTTAGTCAGAACAGACTAATAAACCAGTGAATACAAGCAAAGAAGATTTGTATTTGTTGCGCTTATGCTGCATACGTTAAAACGCACCTGTGTCCCTGAAAGCTTTTCCTGCATGTTAACCTTTGACCCCCAGCTGCAGGAGGCTGTAGATCAAGGTAACTTCAGCTCTCTTCACTCTCCTGTGTATCCCACAGTCTCCTTCCTCTTCCCTCTAAAGCAGTTTTCACACATCTGCTGAAGCCCTAAACATTTCTCAACATACCTGCCGTAAGTGCATGTGACAACCCAAATATATGATACAACTGGATTGGTCTTGCCTGCCTAGCACAAAATCCACCTGTGACAATGTGAGAAATCCAATGCAATGGTAAATTTCTGATGAATTTACAGCAAATCACTGGTATTCATGGATCCTGGACTGTGCAGTGTATTTCAAATATTAACAACTGATTTTTCCTGACACATATTATGTGTTAAATGCATAGAGTGTATATGAAAGATGCAGTCAGCCTTTGGTTTAACATCACATCTTTGGAGGCTCTACTTTGCATTTTACGGCTGTCACCATCTTGATTTTCCAAAGCCAGTAGTGACCACATTTATACCGTAGACTGAATCTAACATGTAAAAGTAAAAAGTTACCATGCTTCTCACCTCATTTTTGACCTCCATAGGCATTTTTCTAGCATACTTTTTTTTTTTTTATCTGGGATGGCTGTGGGTCAGAAGGTAAATCATTTCATCTGGTAATTGCAAGGTTGTTGATTTGATCCATGATTGCTCCAGTCCATGTCCCAAAGTATCCTTGGGCAAGATACAGAATCCCACAGTACAGGAAAAGGAAGTACACAAGAAAAAAGTGCTTGTGTGAAAGAGACATGTAGTATAAAATGCTTTGGGTGCTGGAGTAGAAAGCTGTTGTATAAGAATCAGTCCATTTATCATTTATGGCTTTAGTTGCTAGTTTGAGGTCTTATCCAACACACCATAGTGTTCATTTTGTAAATTATGGTCCAGCTTGTAACAAATTAAGGAAAAAGCAGTTGGTGTGGCTACCTTGACAAGTCACTGTCATATTATCTTGCAGTGTACTTGGTTTCTTTGTGAACTCCATCTGTGCCACGCACTCAATTTCAAAAGCAAAGAAAAAATAATATTTGTAATATTTTATGAAATGTTACAATAGAAAGAAGAGGGTGGAGGTGAGGAATTAGCAGGATCTCTCCTTTAGCAGACACATGTTTAACAGTTACAGGTCAGGGATGTATGTGTGGCTATGGTCCTCGGTCCTCGGACTTTTGGCTCTTCGTGTGATGATATTGTATTTCCAGCAGACCTGAATGAGATCTGTCCGCATCCATAATGTGGTCCATAAAGGGTCAAAACATATTTAAATAAATCTTTAATCTTTAAATCTTTACATAAATTATTTTTTACACAACAAATATTTGCATTCTTAGAACATATGTCCTGACATTCTAGATTTCCTATTTTGGTTTTGCAAATTAAATTATCTCCATTTTATTTGTGAACTAAAAACATCTTTAATACTATAACGCCCCTGTTCTTCTTTTCTGAATCACAGTTCATAGTGTTCATGCTTTGTTTTCCCACTAAACTCTTCATCACTTCTTGTTTGTAGTTATGATGACCTCCCGTGTTACTGGCAAGTGAAAAAATGTGGATCTAATCAAATTTATAACACCGCCGAGACTTACTGCAATGAAATAATCTCCACAGCACTCAGCTCAAACACGATTCATTATCATTTGTATTTTTCCACTTATTAACAATTTTCTTTTCTTGATATAAAATGGGTTAAGAGTAATCTAATTTCTTATCATGATGAAATAGTTCTTGTCAAACCATGACTCAGCAACTTTTCATTGTTGATAATTGCACAGATATCTACAAAGGCGCTTCTATTGCCACCGGAGAGAAAGGCAAAACAATAATCTCATGTAATGTTCCCCAGAGCGTTATCGTAATGAAATAATTTTCTTCCAAGCGTGGCTCAGCAGCCCCCCCACCCCCTCACTTCACCTCGTTTTCATTTGTTTCTCATTCTTTCGATTGTTAGCGAGTTACAGCCGAGCTGTATGAAGGATGTGTGGGGGAGAAGCGGAGGGGAGGGAAGAAGACGTAGAGAAGCTTGAGGGAGGAGGAGTGAAATAATGGTGTGATGATTAGATTAAGTGAGAAAGAGAGTTGGCACAAGAACAAATGAGCTGAAGTCAGCATTCCTGACAGTTAGCGAAAGAGGAGAAATGTAAAGAAAGGCCAAAGTGGAAAATGAGGACACTTCTTCAGCCATATTTTCTTCTTTGTCTTTCCACCTCACCGATTTGCATCAACTTCATTTTTAGGATTTTTTTTTTCCTCTTGCATGTTGCTCTCTAGATTTTCCATCATTTAAAGACAGATTTTTACTAAAGACTAATAAAAATCTTCTTTTTAGAATTTTGGCCATAGTCATTTTTAAAAGCTTTTAGAAACAAAATTACCACAATTGGACGAGACGGCAGAACTGCACTTTTAGATTAATTAGAAAAGCTGCTTCACATAGACATGAAGACTTGCTTATGAGTATCGATGTAAATAAGTAAGGTACGAATGTAATAGGATGGGGCTGATTGTTCAATTAACCACACTGTAACTCATACTATTTGTCATATTATTGCATTAATAATGTGCCAAAAGGCACAAATATTCTCAGGTGATCCACTTCATGCCTTAAATTGCGATTAAAAAAGAACAAAGACTTTTGCTTATCTTAAAAGACCAAATTCATTTTGTAGCAACCTGTAAACATGTTTATTTCTGCAGCATTTAATATCAGTATTTAAGGTGCCAAAGTCAATCTATTGGGATTGACTTGGTTTTGGAGCCAGCCTCAAGTGGCTCTTCAAGAAATAAACAATAAATAAATAAACAAAATGAACTCGAAATAGTGGACTAGACATGAAAACAAGAAGAGAGAAAGAGGACATGTTGCAAGCAGAAGGAAGGAAACAAACAGAAGCTGGAATTGGCCACAGATAAAATCAAGTTATGGAGCTCAAAATGAGAGAATGAAGCAGGGAAAAATGAAATACTATGTTTATAGATGGGAAGAAGACACTTAAAAAAGTGAGCTTCGATAACTACAGAAAGGAGTGCGTTAGGTATTTGGGTAAAAAGACTTAATCTTCAAAAGTATTATGTATGACAGAGGTGAGCAATGAAGACAGGAAGAGTGGGAGGAACTGGGGATTATTTTGATACAGAAAGCTCTAGGATGAGGAGAAAGAGGACAGGACACAGATAAAGTGTTTTTACAGAAAGGTAGGACAGAAGATACTAAAGAGATCAGAAATCAGGCACCCTCTTGACACAGCTTATCCTCTTCTTAACTGTCTTTCCTCCTTTTTGTTTCTTGCTTTCCAGATCCCAGAGCCTTTTTTGCAAGTGTTGGAGCAAATGTTTTTAATGTATGTTTACTTACGATCTCTTAACCTTTATGAAATAAACTTTCCTAAGGACAGAGGCACATCTGTCTGTTCAGCTTTATGTTCGTGTTCCATATGAACCTGGGGTTTTGGGTTATTATTATCTATTTTCATCTTTGAGGCAAACTCCTGGCATAAGTCATGTAGGCATATTTCTAGAAATTAACCGTAAGACTCCACACACGAGACCTCTTCCTCCATCTTTCAGTGTGACACAGTCCACTAAAGAGATGCTTACCTAAGATGGTCATTCAGAAGAACATAGAAACAAACAAAGACACCGGCTTTATTAATCCCACACTGGGGAAATTCACACGTTACAGCAACACAAGGGTCAGCAAGAAAAAGTGAATTAGAGATAATAATTGGAATAAATAAAAGAGAAAAACAATAGTGTACAAATAAAAAAATACACAATTTTACATATGTACATAAAGTGAAGTGGCAGTGATATATGTATTTATATATTTTTGCAGGCAACTATCACGTGTGTGTGTATTGTACAGTCTGGACCAAGTCTTACTTGCTCTTTTAATTTCATTAAATTTGCGTTTCCCAAGCCAGTGTCTGGTGCATATGAACTTTCCATATGTTACAACAACAGCATAAAGAAAAAAAAATCTGTGTAAGGACGGTTGCGGGGGAGGGCAGGTGGAAGTTGCGGTCAGATACTAATAAAGGTGACTTTACAGCTCTGCGCGTGTTTATCTTCAAACTTGTGTGGTGTGCAGATAAACTGTCTGCTCTGCGAGTTTGCTTTATAGGTGTTTTTAAGTGCGGCATGGGCTCGTTTGTGCAGGTCCAGATACTCACCAAGTGTAACACACTGTCAGACGCGTGATCGTTTTGCTCACATGCACACTCCTAAAAGTGCAGTCTTTCATTTAGCTTTCAAACAAATGCATATAAAAAAATTTTTTTTTACTTTTTGTCAAACACACACACACACACACACACACATATATATATATATATATATATATATATATATATATATATATATACATACACACACACACAAAACCTCAGTCTGTCCTGCTTAAGCTCCTGTTCCTTGCAGGGCTCAGTGTGAGGCTAAGGGGATTTAGAGTATACAAGACTTACAGATTTATACTGACTCCATCTCTTGCTTTTCATCTCTCACCCCTCACACTTTGCAGGCCTACTGTAAAACCTGAAGTATAACTATAACATGTGAAACAGATGGAGCAGCAAGACGAGGAGAGAAGACGAAAAGTGGGGGGGGGGAATGTGACAGTAATCCGAGGAGCAAAAAGATGGTTGCAGAGAAAAGACAGGAGAAATGAGAATGGAGAAAAGAAAGATACGGAGGAGGAGGAGATGAAAGTGTTTTGGAGGCCTTTGTATGTGTACAGTCTAATATTTGTCTAAGTCTTTATGGATCTCCCCTCAAGTGGCAACTTAACAAGCCTGTTATTTTTCTGCGCCGGTTAACAAGCTACACAACAGGTTGCATGATGGTTGTGTGTGTTTGCAGTCTGAAATGTGCAAGATGAACCAACCCAGTTCTTGAAACTCAAATACAAATGGACAGTTGGGAAGCCCTCTGTTACTGTTTTCCTCTTGCGCACAAAAACACACACATATGCACACTTTTTCAGGCAAAGCTCATGGCACTCACTCAAAAATCTACTTCTCTCCAAATTAACTTCACGCGCACACGTACACACACTGGTTTATGCTCCGTCTAAAACACGAATGTCATAATGATGATCGTGCTAAATTCCACCTAAAAACAAAAACGTGTTTCTAATGAGATATATTATTTTTGTCTCTGCAGACGCAGAACAGGATGAAGCTGATGGCGGACAACTATGAGGATGATCATTTGAAGGTTTCATCCCCAAACTCAGAGCAGCCCAACAATCACAAACCCTCCCCAGACCAGGTAAGATAACTGCCCCGGACGGTGTGCATTGGCCAAACCAGTGAAATCTTTATTTTCTTTAATAATATTTGAATGAAAGACTTTCCAGCAAGTCATATTGCCATTTCTGGGCTATTGGATGTTAGCTTATTTCTCTTCAAATTTACTAATTAAAGTTAACCATTTTTTAGCACTATTACTTGTTCTGCACTCTCTATATCTCTGTTAAGTTTCCCTTTTTTGCTAAACTAACTTCCTGTTTCTGAACTCACGCTGCGGCTGGACTGAACTAACCGATAGGACGATGAGGAGGGCATTTGGGCCTAGCCAATCACATGCCTTCTTCCTCACCCTCAGTCCATCATTGTGTACAGAAGGGTGAGCGTCTTCTCTGTCTGGATTTGATCATGGCCATCGTTTCATTCGTCTTCCTTTTCTTTAGTTTCATCCGTGACTTTGTGATCTCATTCTGGCATCATTGTCTGTCATTTCACTTTATTTGTGGCCTCATATCGTTTTTTATTTATTCAGTTTTCCTCCATTCTTTCTAACATTGAAATCCAATCTTGAAATGCATCTTTTATTCTGTGATTCATCTTTCCTTTCCTTTTCCCTTCAGCCATCAAATCTTGAATTGTGCTTCATTTGTTCAATTTCTCATCCTTAAATATAATTTCATCCTCTCATGATAAGGATTTCTTCCAGTTGGCATTCTCTGAACTCTTTTTTATGATTTATTTTTTTCCCTGTGCATTTTTATACCCATGATTTCATTATTTCAACCTTCATTAATCTTTTGGATGATTCCCTTGTTCCCCAAGTCTACTTGGGTCTTGCCTTTGGTTTGATATTGTAAGCTTCATGTGTCAATCATATGCCAACTGAGACCATATTCTTATTCAAATCAACTGAAATGTGTGATGTAGTGTTGGAAATGTGCACCTTTGCTAAACTGCTATGTAAAAAGTATATTTCTTCTGTCAGAAATGATGAAAAGAAGGTTTTTCCTTTGACCTTGCTCCTGTGTTGTTTTTTTAATCATACAATAGGGGCTTTCCAGTATTTCAAAAGCCCAAAGGTCATTAATTGTAGATGCGTAACAAGATTCAACTCAAGAAAGAACAAAAGACACCCAACCACAATACGTCTAATGTAGAGCAGTCTTTCTTAAGAAAAAAGAAAGAAACCTGAGCATTGAGTAGTGCAAGTGTTCAGGTTTCAACGCCAAACTGGCAAAGTCACTTGTTCCCATTAAACTCTTGAAACAAGTGAATTGGAAATTTTTACACATTTTAAGCAATTAATGGTGAAAAGGCTCTTCTAAGTTTAGTGGTTATTAAAAGGCATCCAAACGGTTGGATCTACTAAGACCACAGTGCAGAGACGGCACCACATATGAGCTGCACATGCTGCTTTTAGTGCAGCTCAGCTGCTCCAGATGGATTTCCCATTGGGATGCTAAAAGCCCAAAGGGTTCACCATTGGATCTAAGTTTGACCCTGGTTATTAATTAGCGGTAGCACCTCCCTGCTGAGAGAGGCAGCACACACACAGCTTATACTCTATCTCCTTTTCTTTCTGTTTCCACCTCTCTGTATTTACATAGCCACATGAAAACACACTCTCTTGGTGTGTAAGATTGGTAATTTGCCATAGCACATTTCATCCGCACAGTGAGTGATTGTGTGTATTCTGTGAGGGGATTTTGTGCTGCAGCTGGACAATGAAATGCTTCAGAGACAACTGCTGCTGCACAGAAACACAGGGGAGCACTCTTAAGACACATCAGGCATTGTCAAGGCCACTTCATGGTATTTTGCTTTTTCAAATAGCTTTCAGATTTATTAGATGCATAACTACACAAAAAATAGTAGAAAATGTACATTTTATAAATTAGCAAGTGTCTTTTTCAGAGTTTTTTAATGTGTTTTAAAATCTGTCACCATTTCTATGGAAGTGAAAGTGATATTACATTTACATTACTTATTCCTGAGATGTTTTTTTGTAAGGTGGATTAAACAGTTTGACAATACAGTCTAAACATGTAATTGGTTCAGCTTGTTTGGCTGTTGGTTAACAATCTAGCATCCACAGTTTTAAAGACATCATGTTCAGATTTTGTGTGATGGTAGATACCAGAACAGCCCGAGATGATTTCATTTTGGTGAAATGGTCACGCTCTTCGGAGAGAGTTGTGCTCTGTGAGTGTTCTTGTTTTCCTTATCAAACAAAACAGTTTTTCACACGTCTTGCCATTTTTTTCCCCCATCTCACAAGCCCAAAACCCTCAAATTAATCCAGTTACAACAGCGGTCCCCAACCGCTGGGCCACGGACTGGGCCACGACCCAGTCCGTGAGTCGTTTGGTACTGGGCCACGAGAGTTGAGGTTCGGGTGTGAAATTTATGGTTTTCAGGGTTTTTATTGGTTTTTAGCATTAACTCGGGTTACCTGGGTCTTTTCCCGTGTGTTATGAATAAATCTTATTTTTTTCTGGTACCGGTGCTGGTTTTATTTTGTTGTATTTATCCACAACACCTTAAAGGCCGGTCCGTGAAAATATTGTTGGAAATAAACCAGTGAAATACGAATACAGAAGATCCAAGCTCCACAATGAACACCCGCGGACGACCAGCGGATTCAAACCCAGAACCTTAATGTGAGGCAAACACTAATGCTGTGCAGCCTCTTGTATAGTGTTTGCGTATTCCCCCCTGTCTGAATGGGTTCTGTCTGGGTACTCTGGCTTCCCCCTACAGTCCAAAGACATGTAGGAGTGAATGGTTGTCGGTCTCTCTGTCTTAGCTCTGCAACAAACTGACGAGCAGTTTTACAACCGGATGATACATTTGCTTGGCAGTTTAAGAGATCATCTACTAGCCAAGACTTCATCGGTTGGGTCACTGAGATAGCACTTACAGAGCAGTGAAAGCCTACACCCACTACTGATGCTGATGCTGGACAAATATGTGCATTTTTGCTGGTGTGTATTTGTCTCAGAGGGTTCTGCGGAGGAAGAAAAGTCTTGATTTCACCATATAATGTGGCCATAGAGGTTTTTTTTTAATACATCCCATCAGTGAGGCTAGCTGAATGTCTCTCTATGGAGTTCTTTCATAGAACAGTAAGAATCTGGTAGGCAGGCAGGGGAGTCTAATAAAGAAGCACAAACACACACACACTGACTCACAGTGCTGTATAAAGTTATTTCTCCTTTGGGATTGTTTCATACTACAGTAAGATACTGAGAAGCCCTGCGGACCCATTAACCACACACACACACACATTGCATATGTTGGCTATTGGAGGCTGTGTAATACAAGAAAAACATGTATACCTTAATGAAAGTCTTGCGAATACTTTCAGTGGTCTGTGTTCCTGTTCGTATTTTATCCCATAATTCCTCCTCCATTTTTCTTATAATAGAACTTAAAGAAAAGGAAACAACTCGTGTTATTTCTCTCCTAATGTCTTCCTCATATCGCCGTCATTCCTTCCATTCTTCGTGTCTGTTTCTCATTCGTCTTGTATTTGATCCGCAGAGCTCCACTGCAGGTCTGGAAAGTGTGGACAGTGATTTTTTTTTTTAAGCTTTCTGACAGAATAGTATGAATTACAAAGTGTGAGAGGACAGCTGTTACAAATATGTTAAGTATGTTTGTAGAGCAGTAAAGCCAAATTTGGAGAATTTTCTTCAGATATTGCCATATTACACATTAGTCTGGGAGAGATAACGGCCTCACTGCACATCTGCCATCAGCAAATATAACTCAGAGCCAAAGAAAGAGGGCTTGAAATGCCGAATGTGTAGAATCTCTTCAGCCTTTTAACTCCAAATGTTGTCGTTCCCTCTCTTTCCTTCTCGGTCTACCTCCCTTTCTCCTCCAGAGGGAAATGTTCAGTAATGTATTTTGTAATGGACTGTAACCTACTGGCAGGTCCTCCCTGGAAAATACTGTAACTGGAGCCATTTACAAAGCTGATAACCACCATGAATGAGTGTGAGTGTGTGTATGTATGTTTTTCTGTGTCGGAACCTATTTGTGTCTGCATGTGTATGAGTGTGTTGCGCTGACTTGTGCTACCACACATTTAAAAGTGTATATTTTATGTGTTTGTGTGTGTTAGGGTTAGGTTTAGCTGCTGGTGAGTATTGGCGATTCACTGGAAAAACACAAAATTGCTGAGACTTTTTCTGTCAGTTGTTTGTGCAGCAAATCAGGGAAGACTCAAAATCACAAGTGACAGCTCCTCTGATGTACTGTCACTTTTCATTGTTGCGTCAATGCCACTAAAGAATGGAGTACAATTTTTTTTCACAAAATCCCTCCATCCAATCTACTTTTGATGAACTTAACCTCAAAAGGATTCTCAAATGCCAGAGCAATTAAATTATGTTTTTGTCAGTGTTTAAGTGATAACCAAGTAAGTATTTTATAGTTAGAAAACATGCTAAAAGTGACTAGGACAAGTAGGCAACAGGTAAGCGACTGCTTAAAGCTGTACTCCAATGCTGACGCAAAGGTGCTCGGTAGCTCAAGCTGGAAAACATGGAGAATTTATTCCTAATAATTTTCAAAGTTTGTATTCTCTGTACATTTATTGTACTCTGCTACAACCCAGAATGTGCATTTGGCACAAACTTACAATTTAGACCCAATAGCTGGGTCAGATCAAGGGCACATTCTCACCATAAACAAACTACTCTGGAGTTCATTTGGAACCAGGCCTCCTCCAAAGGGTCTTGGTGCAGTTGATTTGGTTTTGGCCCTAGTGCGATTATCATGTTCATATCTGCACAGATGAATTGCACCAAGAGGAAAAACAAACCAGAGTTAACGGACTAAACAGGGCAGGGGTTAAAGCAACCTTGGAGGTGAACAACAAAAGGCGGGAAAGGAAACAGATTATCAATTCTACAATCAAAACCAAGATAATCTTAACTCAGACAATAATGTTGACTACTACTGGGAGATATAACCAAATGGACAATGTAGCAGATGTACTGCCTGGTACAAGATGAAGCTTTAAATGGGTGGGGGTATAGCAGTTTGAGTATACTCAATTGTACATTGCTGTAACACCAGGGTGATGGACAACTTTTCAGCAATAAAAAATGGAACAAGACACAGAGACATGGAGCACAAGTAAAGTCTAGACTTGACTAAGCCTGCATGTTGCAGAGAAAATACAGGTTTTCCTTACAGCTTGCTGCCTGGGGAATCTACAAACAGTAAAGCAACGGCAAAAGAAAATGAAGAAACCAGAACAAGATTACACTGCAATGACTCTCGCTGTACCATTACAATTAAGGCCTCAGTAAAGTTGTGCATTCCTGCTGCTGCTGCCAACGTGTTTCAAAAGGCACAACTTTTATTTTAAAGATGAATGGTCTCTGCATTCAGTTTGTGTCACACATTTTCAACTTTCATTATCGCTCAACAACTAGTTGGGGAGCGTTTGGAGATAGGTGGGCATCGTCCATGAAAACTAAGGTCGACTTCAACAATTCACAAGTGACCCAAGCAGGCACAAGGAGGTTTTTGGCGTAGCACCATGTACCTCTTTGTGACCAGTTTCACCCTAGCCAGTGATGGCTGACACCGTGTTGCCAGTTGTTTTAAGAACTTTGAGTATCTGGGATAGACACACACACACACAGACAAGCAGAGAAAAATAAAAATAAATAATATGCAAAATAAAAATTAAGTGACACAAGATCAAATTGAGAAAAATATAAAAAAAATGTAAATGAAGTGTTTGGCAACACAAAAACAATTATTATTTTTCCTGCTATATTTATCTGATGATGTCATATCATTTATTTATTGATGTTCACCGACTTCACCAAATAACATTCTGTGTAAAATGAATGTATATAATCAAACCCCAAACCTGAGGCAAATTCACATCGATATTTGTAGTTCTTGTGTGTAAGAAGTGAAGACGTGACGAGGTTAAAAAGTGGAGGAAGAGTTTAGAGAGAAAGATGTTACTGCGCTGAGGATCCTGTCAATGAAACACATGGGTTGTGTTTGTGTGAGGGTATGCTGAGTGACGATGAGCACAGCTCGCAGAGTGTGGACAGACGCTGCTGGGATTAAATATACTTTACCCACACACACACTAACAGCCCTCTTAAAATGCTTCCTCTGCACTTAAATCGTAGTATTCCCCAAGGAGAACAGTGTGTGTCAGCACGCCTTATCTCTGTGTGTGTGTGTGTGTGTGTGTGTGTGTGTGCGCGCGCGTGTGTGTGTGTGCCCTGGGAGGTCTCATGTCATGCGCCCAGAATGCATGTATCTGTTTTGCTCATCTGCACTTATATAGTCAGACGTTCAACAAGAAATGATGCTTTTTAAAGAGAATCGTCTTTCTACTTCTGAGTTCATAATAGCCATTACCTGTGGATTGGTGGGGATTAATATGTTCTTCCAGTATTCTGTTTACTCGTGAGCATGACAGTCTACCAACAAAATATGTTTTTATATATATGTTCACCTCTTTCCTCTGTCTATTTTTCCATTAATTAATTCGTCTTTCATTAATCTAAATGTCTGAATTAGCCAAAACTAATTTTACTTTACACCGAGGTAAACTTTGCCCTAAACATACAGTCTGTGGTGTCTGAAATCATATTTTCAATTATATTATATTAAATTATATTTTCTTGTTTGCAATTTATTTGAACTCCTACTACTTCCAAGCACTTTGCAACTTGTGTGCCTTTGAGTTTTGGTATATATTTCTCCTGTTTGCTATTCATTCCTCCTGTCTACTATTTATATTTTATTCCGGCACAGTTGTACATGTACAGTGACAATAAAGGGCTATTCTAGTCTATTCTATGAAATCTGTTTGTTTTTTGACCCTGTAAAAACAATTTTCCGGTGTTAAAATTTCAGTTTTGTGAAAAAAAACAGCTACAAAAAATAAAAACAACTGATTTGTAGGGAAGTGATTTGAGAAGAGGTGTGCTATAAATCAAGTTCAACATAGCCAGGCTTTTTTGTGTTTTTGTGCCAGGCTCAAAAAAACCCTTAAAACTCTTGTCAGAAAAGAGCAGCTCTCTTTTTTTACCTGGCTAAATCACCATGGTAACTATGCTGAACATGTTTTAAGCGTATTATAGGTTCTCTGCTGGGGGATTGTGTCTTATATGTGCAAATTGTTAAGCTGTACTTTACTAGAAACTGCTGAAAGAAGCACCGCATCATCAGGGGAATGTGTGTGCATTAACTTTTTGAAAGCAGTCTCAATTACACATCCATCAGTGCCTCATCAGGCAAGCTGTAAGAAGACTTTTACCAAGCTAACAAATACTTAAACTATGCATATATCACTGGTATTTTTATTTGATTTGATTACTTTTTTCAATTCATGAGATTATTTCAGTTAATTGGATTTTTTTTATGTTTAGTTTTTAGTTTTGTTTCCATAAACTACAATAACCTTGGTGCTCACAGTGGATCAGCTGCTGTAGGTGCAGTGTTTGTGGAAACTGAGCACATTGTTTTTCTTTAAATGAACTACTTTAAATGGTTTTCTCGGCTGAAAACTGCCCATGAGGGTCTTCTTTCAGTCTCAGCTACAGCTGTGACAGTATGCAATTAAAAACAGTGCACTGATCCTCATTATTAGAAGCGCTTTCTCTGGCTTTCTCTCAGTGTGCCTCTGCTTCATTTTCTTTGTCTTACTCATCTTACATTTGCCCATCACTGCATGTCCATCTGGCCTAGTATTCTTGCAAAATCGTTATTATTATCGTTCTTGTTTTTTGTTTTGCTATTTTTCATACAGTAAACACATAAAAGAATACATTTTCTGTTTTCCTCCTTCAGATTCTTTCTCCTCTCCTGGATCTTAATCAGAATCGCAGTAAGCTGAAGCTGTACATCAGTCACCTGACCTCACTGTGTCAGGAGCGAGACCCAATCATATTGCAAGATTTTGCCCCGCCCCCCGCCTATCACCGCTCTGACTCCGCCTCCTGGCATACGCAGCTGCACAGCATGACGCAGGAACAGGTGAGGACTCCTGGGTGTGTTCTGAGTGAGAGATGAGAGGAAGGAAAAAATGAAATGCAACGACATCAGTCATTCCTGCGGTTCAAAAAAAGTGTTTGTGTGTGTAAGAAAAAGGGGGGAAAAAGAGCGAGAGCGTGTTCTATTTTTGAGAAGCGTGGAGGGAAAAAAAGCGATAATATTTAGTCGCTCCTCATTTATCAATTCTTTAAAACTCTCCACTGTGTGTGTTTGTGTGCTTGCCTTTACATGCTGTATGTGTTGACATGCACGAGGTTGCATGCTTGTTCTTGCTGTGAGTGTGCAGATGTGTGTGTGTGTGTGTGTTTGCATGTAGGAGTAGGGGCACACACTTGGGCTTGCCTGGCAGGTTTTTGGCGCTGCTTTTGACATTATTGAAAAGATTTACTCCAGCAGGTCACCTGACGACAAGCGCCTGGCTGCGGAACAAAAACCGTTTCAGACATTTTATTTTACTGGGAGTAAACTCCGTTTCAAGCTTTTGGCAGCAGGGAAAGGGTTGGTTCATATACAGTGCAGAGTAAGGAGGGTAGAGAAGTATATTTATTTCACTGTCAAAAGAGTTGTCATCTTTGAGAGGGAGGAGAGCAACGGGAAGGGAATCAAGGATAATGAAAGAAAAGGTGAGGCTTCGAGAAAGTTACAGAACCACTGGCCAACCTTGCTTGCTTAGATGTTGCTGCATTATCATGGCAACCAGCTGTGTTTTCAGATATTCAATATAAACAGTATATTATTAAATTTAAAAAATTGTGGCCCTCTGCGGCTTCCCCTGTCTCCCTCTCTGTCTTTTTCTCCATATTGAAAACGTATCAGGCAATGCATGGTCGCTACATGTGGTATGCATTGAAGAACGTAACTTTAGACACACTCGCAGAGCTACGTGACAGAGTGTGTGGTTGGGGTACAGCGGGACTAGTTTTCTACAGTCTGTATGAAAGCCCTTTTTGTGTCTTAATGCAAGGAAATGTCTCCGTTAAGCACAAAGTGTTTCAAAAACGCTGCTGCGTGGTGTCGATTTAAATAAACTTTCGATATGTAAAATTAAATTCTCATTTAATCACAGGTACATTAAATGAACAAAGAAATGGTCTGGAGGCCTTTCGTGGACATTTTTCACCATCAGCCTGCTTTCATAAAAAAAAGCAGACTGTTCTGTGGTCTAGTGGCTGAAGATCTACATTTTCAAAAGAAAAACATAGTCTATTAAAACTGATTATGTGGGCAGCTGTGAAAGCTTATCTAACGAGGCTGAATGTAGCCTGCAGTATTTTATTCCTAACTTATATTTATAAAAACATTTTCAGAATATTGAAAACATTTGTACCAAACTGCGCTCACGGCCACATCCAAGTCAAATCTACAACAGAGGAAAAAAGAGCTTAATAGACCAACCTACCCAATTCACCGCAAATGACTTTTTTCCTTTTTCGCATTAACCATTTTCATGGCAGGGTGCAATGTTTTGATTTTTGTTATTTTGCTGCAGGGGCAAAATGAACTCCTAGAATAGAGTTACAAAAAAAATCGCTGTGCCTGTCTTTACTGTAGTCAAACTTATCCTTGCATTATTATAAAGTAGCTGTATATGTGGTGATTATCACATATACACGTGAGGTTACCAATCGTCATGTAACATAAAGCTGAAGAAGAAATTTAATACCTGATGTAACTGCCCTTGAAGTGGAACTTTGGTACTTATCCCTTATTTTCTGTCATACATATGTTGATGCTCAACAATGTGGCCAAAGTTTCAAATAATGGGGTCAGTATATCTTCACATAATCCACGCGAGCCACAATTTAGACTTCACTCTGCTATAAACACTCTGTTTTACACTGCTGGATGTGTAGTTGGTAAAGAGAGAGCGGATATTCTTAATATAGTCATCTCGGGCACACAGCTCTGGTTTGGCACAGAGGGCCCACACACCTGCTGCTCAAACCTTCTGTTTATGTGGATCAGCCAACCAGAACGAAGCTAAAGGAGAGGTGGAGGAGCTATATTAACTTTTTTCAGAACTAATTTAGTAACTAATAAGCTCTCCTTTAACCTGTTTGGATTTTTCCATAAAAAAACAATAAAGCCTTTACATGAATGTCTTTTAATTCCTGCACTGGGAAGTGAGGCTGGAGTTCATGAAAAGCTGAGCTAAAGGGCCCTATAGATGTTAACTCAGAGGTGGCTTAGACTAGTGACAGAGTCCTCTGTACACCACCACTGGAGATCAGTGTGTTTAGAAGTGGGTCAGCTGTTATCGCGAACATGTTTACAACTCTTTCAGAAAATACTAATGGTGACTAATGTGTGAGGTACAGATCTGTTAGAGGGATGTGGTATTTAATGCTAAAGAGTGACAGTGTTACTGTGAGCTCCTTTGAGGGTGTTTTACTCATAAAGGTGGGAAGACTGTTTTACTGTGGATGGACAATAACTGCTGTGCTTCTCCTTTGAGCCTCTTGGACACATCATTAAATTCATAGAGAAAAAGCCCTGAGTGTTTCACTCTCCTCTGTGTGTCCAGCGTGGTGAACTGTTGTGTGGTAGAGTTCATATCTGCTGTGCTTTCCATGCAGCCCCACAGATTTTTTTTATTTTATATTGGATTAAATTGCGGTTCTCTTGCTTTCCTTAGAAGTTAATTAAGTTATTTTTATGCTGTAGACAAGCCCAAAGGGTATTTATTCCTAAAAGCCTGTCTTTCTTTGACATCCTTAGTGATGTGTGGCTAACTGTTGAATAAGCAATTACACCCACTCCCAACCCTGTTTGGTCACTGGAAGCTTTAAGTTATGAATGATGCTCTGGTGTGTACTGAGGAAAGTGTTTCCACACTGAGTACAGCAGAGACCAGGGCTGGGGTTCACTGGACTTTAGTCTATATGTGAGGGTTACATGTTCTGTACAGTGGTCATCCGCTAAATGGATAGGTATAAAATTATGCACAGACTTTCGACCTTTCTCCTAGCACTGACAGCAGATTGGCAGATTTGGTTTGTGCTGTTTTAAAATAAATATGGGGTTCAAATGATTCATAAATCAGAGTCCCACTTTTTTTTTTAGAAATGCAGTTGTACTCATTAGTTATTTTTTATACTATTTTTAGTGGGATGTTTCCATTAACAACATCACAGTTTGAATCTTTCTTCTTCTTCTTCCTCTCTTTTTCTGCAAACCCACCCATATTCAGGCACCACTTGGCGCCATGTGTTTTTTTTTTTATTGTTGTTTTTTTTTTTAAGACCCCAACCCTGCCTATGTACAATCGCACACACACACTGCCAGTCTTTCATTCAGACCCGTGTTTCTCGTTTTCCTTCATCATGTGTCAGCATCACCCTGGCTGACCCTCTTAATGCGCACACAGACTCCCTCCAGACCACCATGTTCCAGTGTGCCAGCCTCTCTTCTCTGTCTTGTGGTGAGTGTGTGTGCTTTACAAGCCTCTCCCTGGCTCTGTTAAAATGCCTGGCACTCTGTAAACCCATTAGGCTCACACTAAAATAGCATGTAAAACCCATAGATGCAGACAAAATCTCACAGGCGGAAACCTACATGTCTGGCACCCACATATGGATTAACATGAATGCACAGCAATCATGAATGACCATTGGAGGCTTGTCTATCTTGCTGTGTGCTTCTGTAATGCGGCACAAACTCAAAACTTTTACTAACACTCTGCTGTGCCGCTTATCCCCAAAAAATGCACAATACAAATATGGAAAGAACACAACGATTTATAAATCTATAAACACTATATTTAATTTAAAATTGTAAAAAAACACAAAAAAAAAACAGGTAAAATGAAGGAAGTGTTTCAGCAATCATCAGCGAGGTTTAAGACAAACAATCACAGCATATAAAAGCCAGGTGAGATCCCATTACCAATCAGAACATAATGAAAAACACCGGCAGAAAAAACGTGCCAAAGGTAGCAGACGCGTGCCAACAATCGTAATCATAATACACTCCTACAGTTCTACAAAAATAGTATCAACACACAACCAGCAAACACAACAGTATTAAAACCACTGGAATAGGAAACGTAAACAGAAAAATGTGTTTCCACTAAAGTTATCAGACATCAAAAAATACATAAACAATCTGAAGAAAAGCCCGTACATGAAATATCACAAGAAAAACCAAATCACTAAAACAGCTGCACAATAGCTCTTGATTCAAGCTTTTAGGGGGTTTCTGTGTGTAGTGGTTGAATCCAGTCTGCAACCCTTTGTATTAAATGTTTGTATACTTTCTATACCTTGGAATTTATGGGAACTCCAATATGTCCAGCTGCATTAAAATGCTTTCATCAACATACATCTTATATCGCTTTTGTGCTCAGAGATTCTGACTTTTAGGTCACGAGTAAATCACAAATTAGGTTCTCTAAGAAACTAGATTTTTGAGTTTCTTTTTCCTTCCAGTGTAAGTGGTGTAGAAAAGCATCCTCTTTGAACACAGCAGTGGATACAATTTAACATGGGATTCGTGATCAAGCTTTATACAGGGAGTGCAGAATTATTAGGCAAATGAGTATTTTGTCCACATCATCCTCTTCATGCATGTTGTCTTACTCCAAGCTGTATAGGCTCAAAAGCCTACTACCAATTAAGCATATTAGGTGATGTGCATCTCTGTAATGAGAAGGGGTGTGGTCTAATGACATCAACAGCCTATATCAGGTGTGCATAATTATTAGGCAACGTCCTTTCCTTTGGCAAAATGGGTCAAAAGAAGGACTTGACAGGCTCAGAAAAGTCAAAAATAGTGAGATATCTTGCAGAGGGATGCAGCAGTCTCAAAATTGCAAAGCTTCTGAAGCGTGATCATCGAACAATCAAGTGTTTCATTCAAAATAGTCAACAGGGTCGCAAGAAGCGTGTGGACAAACCAAGGCGCAAAATAACTGCCCATGAACTGAGAAAAGTCAAGCGTGCAGCTGCCAAGATGCCACTTGCCACCAGTTTGGCCATATTTCAGAGCTGCAACATCACTGGAGTGCCCAAAAGCACAAGGTGTGCAATACTCAGAGACATGGCCAAGGTAAGAAAGGCTGAAAGACGACCACCACTGAACAAGACACACAAGCTGAAACGTCAAGACTGGGCCAAGAAATATCTCAAGACTGGTTTTTCTAAGGTTTTATGGACTGATGAAATGAGAGTGAGTCTTGATGGGCCAGATGGATGGGCCCGTGGCTGGATTGGTAAAGGGCAGAGAGCTCCAGTCCGACTCAGACGCCAGCAAGGTGGAGGTGGAGTACTGGTTTGGGCTGGTATCATCAAAGATGAGCTTGTGGGGCCTTTTCGGGTTGAGGATGGAGTCAAGCTCAACTCCCAGTCCTACTGCCAGTTTCTGGAAGACACCTTCTTCAAGCAGTGGTACAGGAAGAAGTCTGCATCCTTCAAGAAAAACATGATTTTCATGCAGGACAATGCTCCATCACACGCGTCCAAGTCCTCCACAGCGTGGCTGGCAAGAAAGGGTATAAAAGAAGAAAAACTAATGACATGGCCACCTTGTTCACCTGATCTGAACCCCATTGAGAACCTGTGGTCCATCATCAAATGTGAGATTTACAAGGAGGGAAAACAGTACACCTCTCTGAACAGTGTCTGGGAGGCTGTGGTTGCTGCTGCACGCAATGTTGATGGTGAACAGATCAAAACACTGACAGAACCCATGGATGGCAGGCTTTTGAGTGTCCTTGCAAAGAAAGGTGGCTATATTGGTCGCTGATTTGTTTTTGTTTTGTTTTTGAATGTCAGAAATGTATATTTGTGAATGTGGAGATGTTATATTGGTTTCACTGGTAAAAAATAAATAATTGAAATGGGTATATATTTGTTTTTTGTTAAGTTGCCTAATAATTATGCACAGTAATAGTCACCTACACACACAGATATCCCCCTAAAATAGCTAAAACTAAAAACAAACTAAAAACTACTTCCAAAAACATTCAGCTTTGATATTAATGAGTTTTTTGGGTTCCTTGAGAACATGGTTGTTGTTCAATAATAAAATTATTCCTCAAAAATACAACTTGCCTAATAATTCTGCACTCCCTGTAGTGACCGTTACTACAATGTAGAAAATTGTTTCGGCTAATTAATTTATGCTAAAGCTGAAATGCTGGGGGAGACAACATATTCTTTTCAGTGGGCTTAGTTTCATACTTTACCAAATCCAACCAGTGGTGACAGACTTAGACATTCATAAGTCTTTCAGGCAGGATCAGTGAGTGGTAAAGCTAAAGAGCAATAAGGTCAGCATATGAGGTAAGCAGAGATGAAAGGATGAAGTGGGTAATCAAGTGTATATATTCACGCTTGTCTGGTGGAAGGAGAGAGTTGTAGAAAGAGGCTTCTTTTATTTCAAAATATGACATTTTGTGGGTTTTTTAATGTTCTGATTTTAGATGCATCTTGTGCGTTTCAGTGTGTCATCCTCTGGCATCACTGCTTTGATCAATCGACTGCATTTTTCAGATTTGACAAGTATGAAGGCTTTGTCAAAATCACTCCCTGTTTTCTACATAGTGGACTACATTTATTGTATTTATTTCAGCGTCTGTGTGAATTTTTCATTACACGGTGGCCAAAAATAATACACAGCAAGACTGAAACTTGTGTCCATGTCATAAATACTGCAGTTGCTGCCATTTAATGGACATGTAGTCGTTGGTGATGATGCAATTTCAAGATGAGAAGTGACAAACGTGTCTGAAATCTCAATTCACCTTCGAGACACAAGTTTTTATTTTGTGTCAAATAGCTCTTGTCTGACAGAAACTTACTGGACAAAAATACTTCTCAATATGTAAATACTTGATAAAAGTATTTGTCACTTTACACCTACAGGAGCTGCTTCCCTATGGAAAGAAGCTCTCAGTGCAGGCTTTATGTGCTGATGTTAATGACGGGGGACTCTTTTACCGGCGACTTTTACCCACTTAGCACCTCAGGATTCAGAGAAAATGGTCATCCACTTTGAGGCTGAGCTGCTGTGGCTCCTAAACACTTCCACTTTGCAATGATACCACTTAAAGTTGATCATCTAGGAGGAAAGAAGTTTCAAAAACTGTCTCATTGTGACAGAAGCATTTTATTACAGTACCACACTCGAATTCAGTGAGTAAGTCTTAATCTTTCACAAATCTTTGTAAAGGCAGACAGCATGGTTAGGTGCTTGATTTTATACACTCGTGGCAATGAATGAAAACACCTGAATTCAAAGTTTAAGAGGCGTAACCCCGTACTTTTCACCATAACCTAATTTATTAAGAAGCTCAGAACAGCGGGAGATGTATAGGGCATATAAATCTCATGCATGTGTTGAAGTAGTGTGGACTGATACATGTTATAAAATGAAAGAGCATTTGTTCCCTAAGATGTGCAAGTGATGTTTAAAATGGTTAAAAAATAACACACTTTAAGTTTTGTTTGTTCATTTTTAAAGCACAGCTGCTCTTTTTTACTTCAGTTGTGTTTTTGTGAGGTGTAAAAGCAGTAGAAGTAGATCTGTCCCTTAACTTTTAATACTTTATGTTTTAAAAAAAATAAATTTTAGTGTTTTTTCTTTCTTTTAAGTGCAGGATTATGTCTTTTTGTGGCAGTTGTGCATTGTTTTTTTGTGCTTTTATATTGTTCTTTTTGTGGGCGATTTCTTCAGAACCTGTCAGTAAACCAATTTTCCCAGCAGGGACAACAAAATGACTGAACTGAACTGAACCGAAGAGCTTTTGCAAATGAGGCCATTCGTTTGAATTTGACATTTGAGTGACTGGGCCCTCTCTCGTATCCACTGTTCTGACATTTACTCAGTGAAAGTGTTAGACTAATGAAACTTAACATTATCCAGGTCAGCCTTTTACGTGTCATCTTTCAGCTAAGCTAAGCACAGTAGTGAGCTTTTAGCAAAAGGCCAGTTTCAGTAATGATGATGGATCTTCCGGAGACATTTATTTTGCTCTTCTGTTTCTATGTGTTTGTTTCCATCTCTCTCTTTAACCTCGGCTGAACTACAAAAGTAACAATGATTCCAATAGAGAGGTTTTACTAAAAGGGCTGTTTTCTGTGCCATAGTCATAATAATAACCTTTATGACTCAATGACGTCTCTAACAAGCACTGAAGAGAACTGGCGTCATATTCTTCCACACACTCGCGCGTGCACACACAGGAAGGCTTTCTCTCACGCGCTTCTCTCTGGCCTACGTCTGGCTATAAGAGTGAAGGTATAAGGATCTCTTGGCTGTGTTTGTTTATGGCTGTTTGTCTAACTGTTCGAGTATTTGAAAGAGCCGTCAAGGTCAAGTTTGTTGTATATTTGTTGAAAACTATGAGATTGTGTAAGTGTACGAGTCTTTTTAAGCCCATACTGAAGACATTTGCGCGCGTTAGGTCCTGTAAAAAAAAATGTATTAAGTGTTATTGGCCGAGTTGGACATTTTATCACTGCTCTTATGAATCCTGCTTGAATTGTCAGCCCATGACACTCTATCTGCTAAAACTCAAACGGCTCCCAGTGAGTGGCTGCGACTGTTTCTTAGCCAACTCAAACTAGAGAAACACCACGAAAACCGAGTCCTCATATTTACGACTCTACAACTCATTGTAATGAAAGAAAACACCGCACAATTACACACTTCAAATGTCTTTGTTGTTACAGTGTGATCTCCAAATAATAAGCTTGTCAGAGAGAAATGAGCTTTCTCTTTGCTTGTTTTTTAAGTTATACAACAAGTAATCTGTGAGGTTTCCACAGCCTCACAGTTGTTAAATCTACTAAAGTGACTCATGGCTTTTTAACAAACTTCCACTGCAATGGAGATGTACCATTCTGCTCCTGCAGCCCGAGACATGTCGCTTTTGTAAAGAAGAGAAAACTAAAGACTCTGTAGCTGTTATGTGGAGATAAGAGCAGTGAAATTAGTAGTTCTAAATATAACTGACAGTGTTATCTCTCAAATTAGGATTAATTGGCCCTTCTAAATGACTCTAAAGCTGTGCTAGATAACTTGGCCCTCTAGTGATTCTGAATGGTATTGCAGCAGTTTTTGTCGGTAAGACGCAAGTGCTTGACTGTCTTGTTTTCGGTTAACAGCATAGCTAACTCTCAGGATTGCTACTGTGCAAAACAATACAAAATCAAAAAAAGAAGAATCTACTTTCAGAGACTCCCCTATTCACAAGGGGTTACCACAGCGAGTAGCTTCACATGTTTGTAAGCTGGATACCAACAGGGACTGATGTCTCTTCCTGCGATCAAACCAAGGTTTGCTTGTTAGGAGGAATTAGTGGTACAGAAATGCAATACTGAATCTGTGTAGCATGTACTGACATTGCTTGGGAAGTTCACGTCAGGTTTCGCGGTAGGTTTTCAGAGGGGTTTGCGGTTATGACATAGAAGATGTTCGCTGGAGCAAACATCTGGTAAGAACTTTTACATATTGCTTATACTATTAGACTCTTGTGGAGAAAGCCGTGTTCAGCACATTGTGATTTACAAGTATTTGACTCCTCGGATAACAAGAAAAGGTTTGAAACTACAGTTTTGAGGGGTGTGCAATCTCATAAATTAAGAAAATGTGAGAAAATTACTGTGGCATTGCCTTCTGAAGATATGCTAATAGACTTACAGCTAACCTGGGTTTGTTTGTGCAGTTGCTGACATACTTCCCCTTTAGCATGGGAAAATTCCAGCACGGTGGCAGCACTAAAAGAAAGATTTATAGGCAACCAATCTAAACACTGATATTTCAGTGGAGATTTCATAATAACAAGTTAAAGAAAAAATGCTCTTTAACTAAAACTTTGAAGTCTGTTCAGAGGTACAAATTAGGTTTCAAATGCACACTATCATGTTTTTTCAGCTCTACACCCTGATGCCCTGTAGCAAATTGATGCCCTCTTCACAGACCACATGTGTCTGCTTTAGGACCCATCGTGGTTTTAAGGTCACTGATTGGAAGACTTTTGATGGACAGGACATAGAAAAACAGGACAGGGTTGAGCTGGAACTTTAACATCACAACTGATAATGCAGAGCGTGACTACAGTACAACAATGGCAGTGATAGCCCAGTTGTGAGAATGTGTATCTGTTTATGCTGAATTTGAACATCCACTGTGAGTTTTTTTTAAAAGTGTACTTTGTAGACTGTAGGTGTGGTGATAGTTTTCCAGTGTAACTACTTTTCCTGTCTGCTTGTCGTTCTGTTTTGTGGCTTTGTCTTTCATAATAGTTTAGTGTGAATGTGCAGCCCCCAGCGAACAGTCACGGCTGGAGATTTTTTAAGCTGTTGTTTTCATGAATTCTCTTAAAAGCCCAGAGGTGGATTCTTTAAATTTTGCTCACTCAGCCTAAAGAATAAACCCGTTACTGTCACTGTAAACCTGGCCATTGTTTGTTTCAATCATATAAACTTTTACATACGCTATTATTCAAGTCTGGGTGGATAGGGTGTAAACTGCAACTTGATTCTATATATGGTGGAAGGATAGAAGCTGAACTTTGAGAGTTTCACAACTCAGAATTGTTATTTAGATTGCTGCAAGATTAGATTAGATTGAAGTAGATGGTTTAAATCTCCATTTACTTGGGAAGTTGTTTTGCTTGCGCCTTCATCTGAGCTTTTTGATTAATTAGCTATAAATCAAAGTGCATGTGTCTGTGTTTAAATGAAGTTGTAAGACGGGAGTTGAGTAGTAGATGAGAGAGAGGAGGAAGGGGTGGAGAGGAGACGTTTGGGAGCTGAGCAGACATTAAGGCTCATCTATTTGTGTTGCATTGTGGTCTGGGGTCTCTCTAAGCTTTCATTAGGCAGCTCTGCTTCCTGCTCGAGGATGATTGTTTTTTCTCTAAACACGACACTGAGGTCCTCAGCAATCATTACACACACACACACACACACACACACACACACACACACGAAGCTGTGTATGCATGACTTCAGAGGACAATGCATCACATTAACTTCATGCTAAATTACCATAACCATTACTTGACTTAAACCAAGTTTTCATACCAGGGAAGTTCCACAGTGTAACAGTATACACACTTTGATGTCCTCACAGTGTAAGTAAAGTGCACAGTATATACTTAGAAATACAGCTAAAAAGAGGCGCAGTGAGACATGCACATGTCCTCTGCACCTTTTTCACAGTCACACACACACATTGGCCTTCGTCGGTCATTACAGACAAGCTGCTGGTTTTTATGCAGATTTATTGAATGCAGTCTTAATGGCTTTACCAGTCGTTCTCTTTTTACATGCATTTGTCATTTCCTGTCTTTCACTTCTTTTACCCTTGATCTCCGCCTGTCTTTGGTTATCACTTTCTCCTCCCTCTTCTGTCTTTTTACTCTCCTCTCTTGCTTTTCACTGTTCTTTGAAATATTTTTTCCCACTCCACACTCTGCTATTGTCACTCACCCTTGCTGAGTCTCCACCACCTTTGTCTTTCTCTCTCTTACACCATTTTAGCTCTGCCTTCGATCTCTACCTCTTTTCCACTTTTATCTTTTTCTTTCTTCTCCCTTTTTCTTGATAAGAAGCAGCAGGTGAAGGTCAAAGATGTCAATTCAAACACAACAAGATATGCAAAGAAAACGCTTTCTACTCTAAGATTTTTTTATTTCTATTTTAAGCATTTTGGGTTTTTTTTATTTTTTTATTTACTTTTTTTTTTACAGTGGCTGCTATTGTCGAAGTGCAGCTTAATGTATTTGTGCTGCTATTCCTTCACCAGCTTCCTTTTGATGCTCTATAGCCATGCTGCAGGAATTTATTTAAGTACAGCCATAAAAACATTTTACACAGATTTCTGTGGAACAATTAATTTTGTGCAGATGTCATACTTTCACTGCTTTATGCAAGCAGAGAAATATGTGTGTTTGTGTGTGTGTGTGTGTGTTTTTTTAAGGAAGAATTGTAAATGAAGTCTTGTACAGTGGAATATGATTGATGATTTTCCGGCATGGCATTGAGTGCCAAGATAGAATTTGTTGATAAAATTCAAAACTGATAGCTATGCAGTTTTTTTTAATCATTCAAGACACACACCTCCTCTTACTTCAGTTCTTACTTGTTCTCATTCAAAATGATATGTGGCTTTATATTTTTCCTTGTGTATTACTACAGATACATGTTGACATCATAAATAAAAAAACTTGACTTCCTAGGAGTTTTTAAGTGTTTGATGTAAGTTTGATGAGTCAGTCAGTATGCCATGCTATGAGCTGTAACACTAATTTAAAACTAAAGTAATATATTTAAAAAATTGCGCACCTATAGGTTTAAAAACAGCGAGTGTGAGTACCACACAGGTTCTTCACGTCTTTTTCTCAGCTCTGTTTTAAGATTTTTGCCTGGCCGCAGTCCTAGTGAGGGAAACTGCTCAATATAAAGCTTTTAGATATATTAATATAAATTGCCCAGCTTTTGAAAAGTGCTTTGGACCCTCCTTAGCTTGCTTGGTGTCTTTCTTCTTTAAAAGCATATTCATTTTTTTTAAAACATCTAGGCTTATTTTTGTTGCACCTTTGCATTGCATGTAAAGTAGCACTTTCATTTTAACAAGAAAACTAAATCAAACCAAAGAATAAATAAATAAATAAATTCTTGTACAACCTTAGAACTGTGGATTATTTTATATTAAACTGCCATCTTTTCAGATTGGCCTTCTGGGAGGTTACACCTACAGTATATACAGTTAATGCTGCAGTCTGTTTCTGCTGCTTTTTTCTGCAGCCATTAGTGTTGTAAGTCCAGCCACATATAGTCACTCCTCTAGGGCCGATTAAGGTTTTAGGTCTCGCTCTGCAAGTTTGGTTCCCTTTAAAAGTATCCCACTGTTACAGTTACCACACATATATTCAAAAGCACCTTTAGCGGAAGGTTTGAGGGCTCCCAGATTTGAGTGTCCCTCCCAAGAAACTCCTCCCACACTCTGGGCTTGTAAATATGAATATGTTCCTGTAGTCAGTTTGGCTGATTATATAACCTAATAAAATAAAATTACCAAGTGATGCTGAATTGCCTGAAAAACACTTCCCATGATTTTTTTTCTTAAGAAAACTGCGATGCTTGAACGGTGCAGTGTTTTAGTCCTCAAGGAACAGTTTAAGGCACAAGTCCTCAAGCTCTATTCCCACTGCAGCTTGTTAGCTCGTGTTATTAGCTGAGCTGCCTGGGCAGGAAAGCACACACACACTTTGGTGCTTTTGGGCTTGGTGCAGTAAAGGCAGCCAACTTCTAAAGCAGTCTACATACAGTATAAGCCGGTTAGAGTATAATGGTTTAAATAGAGACGGGCAGAGCAACAGGGATTATGACCGTCTGTGTAGGCCTGTTATACTTTATCCCTTTGCTGTTCTTCATAAAGGAGTTTCTGTAGCACCACTCAGAGAAGCTCCATAAACCTTCTGTGATTGCATCTTTACTTCCTGCATTTATGCTCTTGCGGGATATCATTAGGCAAAAATTTGCTCACTAGCCTTTTTCTGTATCCCGACATCACCGATCACTCTCCAGTGTTGTTTCAAGCAGATTATATCATTAATGCAAAAACAACCGTTTCACCTTTTACCCTAAACATTTCCTGCTTTTTTGCAGCTGTACTTTTTTCTGTCAGTTTTAACATGTTAATGTTCTTGCAGTTTGTGTGTTTTATTGTTACACTTTATCAGCAAACTGTTAAGAATGAACTTTCTACTTTTGTTTTATAGCTCTAAATGTCCCGCCAGTCCTAGACATCCAATATCTGTAAAAAAAAGAAAGAAATATACAACACGATATAAAAACATAAAAAATATACAGAGGTTAACACATTTGTTAGATCAGCTGTTATAAAAACAAGAAAACTCAAATATTTTAGAAATCTGTCATAAACTAATTTAAAACTATAAAAATAATATTATTATTTATTATTTTAAAAAGCTACATTTATATTTTTATACCCAGATTTGAGCTGGCACACTGGATGTCTCTGAGAAGTCAGAAATTATTTAAATTAAATTAAATTAAATTAAATTAATCAAGCATAACAATCAACAGCTAAACCACAGAAAAAAATAAAATTTACAATTTTTTTCAGCTTTTTGTGTATAAAAATTAATGAAAATTGATGGAAAACAACAATAATTATATTTTAGCATTAAAATATGATGGATTAACCATTACAAAAACATTAAAAATTGGTTTTGGTAATCACCAATGCTGTTAATTTAAGACAGCTGTGGCATATGCCTTAGACTGTGTGGAGATCTAATAAATGTGTTAAGCACGGTATTTTTCTTTTTGTTTTAACTGCTCTGTTTGTTGTTGTTTTTTACTATATTAAGCACTAATTGGATTGTACATCGGCCTTTCTCTACCCTCGATTTTTCAACTGATTTTTATGTGAAGGATCTGTGTTGAATTTACCCAGAAATTCAATGAAAAGAAATTGAATAGTTTTTGCTTTCTCCATCTTAGCCCCTCTATTATGAAATTAAGACTGTTGATCACTAATGTCAGTAAACTACCAGTTCCTGACACAATAACGTCAAAAAAAGGCAACAAATAACAAAAACTGGCTCTAGATACGATTGTACTATATGTATAGTTCTTTTGAACTCCCCGGAATGAAGTGGAGTTCTTAATTGAGACGATCTAGTTAGAAGTTATCGGGTAACACCAAGTCGAGCTTAGTTAACAAGCTGCATCCATAGACTTCTGGCCTCATAATCATCTCTAACTTAAAAACTGTAGTAACAAAGCAGAAGATGCTGGTGTGTCTGCAGCAGGCAGTTGTTCTGCTTACAGATACTAATGCATTCTAGTTATATATTTGTTCTTCTGTCTTTTTGCCTTTTGCTGTTTGATTGTTTCTCTCTCTCCGTTAATCTCAGCACGCTATCTCTACGGTTCCTTTAGAAAATATAAGCATTCCTTTGCAGTGTGTGTCAAAGGGTCAGTGTGCACACACCGTACCTCACTCTGATTCTCATGCTGATAACCAGCGTCTGCGCTTCTGTGTGTGTGCGTGTGCATGATAGATAGTAATCCATCACCATAATGGAGCTTTAATGGCTGCAGTAAAAATCATCTTCGTCAAACTCTCTCTCTATTACACAAACACACAACTTACGTGTACCTCTGTCTACCTTGTCTACCTCTCTGTTTCCCACAATCCTCTCTGCCACTCCATAAATCCGACCTCAAGCTTACAGCGTTTGCTTTAGCCTCACGCTGTGCACTCACACACACACCTGGCATGTCAAAACCCAAACCACTGGATCACACACCAATTCACCAACACCTACACTTATAAACACACATACATGCATGTGCATACACACACTCACACACAAACACGCACGCAGTTACAAGAGTCATGAATCTGGCAAATTTTTCCCACTTTCATTATTTCGTCTGCATTTCTCTCTGACCACACACTGTGATTGCATGAGACACGATCCATGGGAGCTTACAACCAAAACATCCAAGCTAGTACCTCATACCTGGAAACTGTTTATATTTAATTTCTTTGGGTCATTAACAACTTTTGGATTATGTGTAGCAAGAGAGGAAGTCTATTGCTTGGCAACAAAGAGACTTTTTCTTCCCCTACCGAGTATTAAATTTTGATCATTTTCTAAAGAAAGCTGTGTTTTGTTTTTCTAGTTCTGGCCATCATTCATCATATCAGTCATGATATCAGTTATGAGAATATTTTTCTCCCTGGGTTAATTGTAACAATTTAAGAATGTTGCAACTCAGCTTTTTAATGGAGACCATTATACTTGCAGGCATGAAAAAAGGGGGGAAGCAAGAGGGGAATCAAGGTCATCACATTGGTTTTTGTTTTCATTACTGAAAAAGGGGATCATATTAGAGATTTCCTTACAGTCGGTCACGAAATAATTTCAGTCAGGGCCACTTTGGTCTAAAAGATGATTGTTATTCCATGTGCAGCAATTTACATTTGGCAGTACAGTTGTTTTGTTCTATGCAGAGAAAAGCGGTTAGACCTTTGGTACTGAACAGAGCAGACATCACAAAAATCTGAACATGATTGAGACACAATGAAAAGAAGAAACATGCAGACGTAGGTTGCAAAGCAGCTTGCGGAGGAAGCAGCAACTCTAGACAGGCTAAAGTGACTTAAATAACCTATCCTATATGACTTTTGCCAATAGGCACCGTGGGTTATCAATGACATCAACCCTATTAGCTAGTGTACGAGGGACCTTAATTATAAATCTGTTAATATAATTAAACTTAGTAGCTATATCCTCAATCATCCATCTCACGATAGTGCTTGACTCAAAGGCAACTGGATTTCTTTTAGGTTCTTTAAGATGACCTCTTAAAGAACCTCTTTAAGACCTCTTGAAAGCCTTCTATAGTTTTAAAAGCTGGCGAGGAGTCCCAGGTATTTAACCTCTAGTGGGACATGTCAGGACATCTTTGTGAATCATTGCCCACCCTATAGCCATGTAAGTTGTTAAAGTCAAATGGCTGAGGGTGGACTGGCAGTTGGAGGCTCTCTTGGTGTCGTAGGCCATCACCTCTCTCCAGTCATCTGTTTTCTCTGCTTCACGGCACAGCATGCACAACACTGCACAACTTGCAGTGAGGTTTGCCAGGACCTATAATAAGAGGACCAAACAATCACTCCACAGGTCTTATGGTATATCATAGGAGAAACTGCTCTTACATTGTAGATCACAGGTGTCGAACTCCAGGCGTCGAGGGTCGATGTCCTCCAGGTTTTAGATGTGTCCTTGATCCAACACCGCTGACTTAAATGGCTAAATTACCTCCTCAACATATCTTGAAGTTCTCCAGAGGCCTGGTAATGAACTACTCATGTGATTCAGGTGTGTTGACTCAGGGTGAGATCTAAAACCTGCAGGACACCGGCCCTCAAGGCCTGGAGTTTGACACCCCTGTTGTAGATGTTCACATCTTGGACAGGGAAGACAGATATTTTGACAGAGCTGTGCCTAACCGGATCAACCAATGTTGCGCAGAAGAGGTAGCCTCGTAGAGGTAGGTTGATCCGGTTAGGCACAGCTCTGTCAAAATATCTGTCTTCCCTGTCCAAGATGTGAACATCTACAACAGGGGTGTCAAACTCCAGGCCTTGAGGGCCGGTGTCCTGCAGGTTTTAGATCTCACCAAAAAATGTATGCCCTTGTAAAAATTGTGCATACAATTTCAGATAGAGTGTAAGAAGACGCTGGTTATTGTAATTAGTCACAAACCCAAAAATTAAGGAACAGCCGATTTTCTAAACTTAGGGGGAACAAATGTTGCAGCATTGTAATGTTTTCTGTTAAATCACCAGTCCAATAATGACAGACTAAATTTTAAAAACAAGCTCCAGACTGCACACATCAAAATTTTCCTAAAGCTGGTTTTAAATAAAAGCTGCCAATGACCACAGAGTCGACTGTTCTGCATGATGTGATATGTTCTTATGGACACAAGAGGCATTGAATTTATAAAACTAAATGTGCAAATTATTACAGCGGTTCTGGTGTTCGTTAAGTAAGATGATTGAGGTGGTAGCCAACATGCTTTTTTTATTTCCTCAAGACATTACTGATCAATTTTATGCCTAAAAACACATGAGGATTGTGCTATAACGTAATCTCATAATAGCATGGCTCTTGTTTTTTTTTTAATCGTCATCCTGTTTTTAAGTTGTGTTTAACACATTAATTTCAGATTTTTAGGCACTTTTTGAAGTCTTTTTCCTCCGGTGTAGGTCAAGGTTGCCTGAGTCAGAAAGCAGATGCAGCAGACAGATACTAAACTATTTATCTCTTCTCAGTTGTCTTACACTCTTATCTTTACTGCTGTGTTTTTCTAGGTGATTGCAACTAAAATGCAAGGCCGTTAAGCTAAATCACCTGCAAACACCACCAGTGTAGAAAAGTGTAGCGGGGCTTTCTGATTCTTCCAACACGAGTGTGCAAGGACATTGGCCAGAGTAAGAATGAGGACAGCAAATCAGTGGAAATGATAAAAAAAATCAAGGTGCAGATAATGAGGGCAGATAGAACAGAAAGAGAGATAAGTGATAAAAGTTGGACTATGTGCTCAAAAATCATCACTCTGTTTGACAGCTCATCACTTCCACGCAACCGTGATTCATCAGAGGCCTAAACGAACGTGTCAAAATTATTCCATAGACCTCCAAAGTTGTTGTTTTGCAAAGCATCTGTTTTCTGCTTACATCACCTGGAAAGACTGAATAAGTCATTAATTTTTTTGTTGTTGTTTTTGCTGTGGGGGGTTGTTCCCTGCTGTCTGAAACTAATGGGGCTTTCCGAATATGCCAATTTGAGCCAAACTTGCTCAGTCTCTCCAGTTCGGTCCCATTCTCTTCTTGCATATTACTTTGATTATCTTCTCCTATTATATTAATTCTTTGCCTGTCAGCATTTCTTTTTGGCTCTACAAAATCGTATGTTTTAGTTTAGGTAGCTTGGTTTCCTCTCAGCTTCTGGTTTCCGACTTGGAGTTTTGCATGTTCTCCTTGTGTCTGTGTGGTTTTTTTTCCCATTCACTGCAGTTAAGTGAAAGTAGATAAGATGCAGTGATAGTAGGGAACAGGTAGAAGACAGCCTGGACAAATGAGGAATGAAATTCAGTAGAAGCGAGAGAAGAATACATGTGTGTGAATGAAAGAGAGGCAGGTGCAACAGTAAAGATGCAAGGAGTAGAGGTAGTGAAGGCAGGTGAGTGTAAATATATGAAGTCAGCCATACAAAGTGTAAGGAAGAGGACTCCCTTACTGCATTTATTTATATTGTATTGTCTGTATAGCACTTTAGAGCACACCTTTCACTTTATTAAAAGCACCTTATCAAGCACTTTATGAGCATTGCACTTTAAGCATGGATTTGCACACAAGAAGTTTAAATATTTATTGTCTATTTATTGGGAATTTTAAAATCAGTTGGTAGCCTTATTTCAGATCCTGCACAGCTGCTCCTCGTCAAGGAATGTGGTGGTTGTCTGTCAGGAGAGAAGAATGGTGATTGAGATTGTGATTAAGGTTTACCAATAAGGAAAACTAATGCAAGTGTGTGTGTGAAATCTAGGGATAAAAGTGGTGCAAATAAGTGTTTGTAAGTTAATGATTACTCACCTTTCTTGCCTGTGTCCTCTTCAAGGTGTTTGGGCAAATGTTTCCCCGGGGGTCCAGACACCATTTAAAGGTTCCGGGAGAGACCATTGGTAAAGAGAGTGTGGTGAATCTTTTTGTGCTTGGGTTTCTGGGTTTTTATAATATTGGGTTTGGTGTAACATTAAAGTGTGAAGTATTTATTAATATGTAAATGTGAAAATGTATTTATGTATTTATTTATTCTTATTGATATATTGTATACTGTGGTGGAAGGTTGGGATTTAAGAATTTACCTGAGAGTGGAATAATGGTTAAGTCTGTGACAGCTGAACATATTTAAGGCTGCCAGTTGTCATTAGAGGATGGATTTTTGTGCTGTGAAGAAGCTCGACAAGTTAATTGTTGTAAGGAGAGCCGTATAGCGAATAAATACTTTGTTCCACTACACTTGCCTTGGTCTGTCTCACTGTGTTTCCAGCCGCTAAGGGCTGCCCTGTTACACAAAGCAACAGACCGTGCACAAAAGAGCTAAAGAAGAGAGTGCAGACAGAGTGGAGTGGGTGGAGACAAGTGTCAGGGGTGATTTGTGACAGATGGATAGCAGCAGGACTGAAAGGCAAGGTTTACAAGATGGTGGTGAGACCTGCTGTGATGTATGGTTTGAAGCAAAAAGCCAGGAGGCAGAGCTGGTGGCAGAGTTGAAGATACTAGGTTTTTTTATTGAGTGACAAAGAGGGACAGGATGAGAAATAAGCATATCAAAGGGACAACTCAGGTTGAGAGGCAAGGCTGAGATGGTTTGGACAACAGCAGAGGTGGGATAGTGGCTATATCGTATAAAGGATGTTAAAGCTGGGGTTGCCAGGCAAGAGGAAAACTACAGAGAGGGTTCGTGATTATAGCAAAGAAGCACATGCAGAGGAGGGTTGGTGTGACAAACAAGGATACTGGGGAAAGGATGTGATGATGACAGATTATCTTCTGTGGTGACCCCTAAAAACAGAAGCAAAGGAGTAAGATGATGAGCTATAGTTTCATTGCTGGCATGAATGGTTTTCTGTTTCTGTGACTGAGAAGTAACCACTAATATCATAGGCTCCACCAGGGAAAATGGATGGATCTACAGCTAATAAGATTCAATACAAACTTGGATTCATATTAAAAGAGGGTTGTTTTTTTTTTAACATCCTCGATGACATTTCAGCAGTTTACATTTTAACTTCCTGAAAGTTGGGGACTTGCATGCTAAACAAAAGGAGTTTCAAAACTGTGGTAAAGCGTTCAGCTCGTTGTCTTTCTGGTCCAAGTATTTAAACAAAATTCCCTGATGCACATCTTGCATTTTCCAAAATGCAACTTGATAGTGTCTTTGATTAGCACTTTCATTGTGCCTTTATACACAACTGTGGCCTATTTCCAATAATTAATATAACAGCATGATATATGGATAATGACTTCCTTTTCCAAGTAATTTATTAGATAGATTATCATTAATCATTAATAGTGTTATTACTTGCATCAGTTTTACACATAAAGAATAAAGCCACTGTGATATAAAATACCACTGAGATTTTCTGGATAACAGATGAGAGCAGAGGGAAGAGGTTAAGACTTAACAAGGGAATATTAGCCAATATTTGACCCAGGCCTCACACACACATATACTCACACACAGACAAACATAAATGTGGGCTTGTGTTACATGGCCGTTTCAGCGGCTCTCGTATTGATACAGATGTATTGGTCATTAAGTCAGTTAGGTTTGACGTCTCAGCCCAACTGCAGCCAAAGATAATAATATCAGCGCTCTCTCAGAGAAATTTTCCACTCTGTCCGAACAGAAAGAACTACAATTTGGTGTTTAAGATTGAAGTCTGATGCGTGTGTGTGTGTGTGTGTTTGTTTGTGTGTCCTAAACCCTGCTCAGTGATCATCCATTGGACTGTTTTTTTTCTTCTCATCAGTCAAAATACTAACAGAATAGTTGGTGTTCTTCTTAGACATAACCACCTGCTAGTTAGCTTAGCAAGATATAGGTGTAAACAGCTACCCTGATTCTTGTTCAGTTTAGTAGTTTATCAGCATATCACATTTGTGTTATCTCTGGAAATGTCAAATCATTATAACCAACAAAGAAGTCAGATGTTATTGATTGTTTAGAAATAATACATCTAATGGAAAATAAATTTGTTGCTCTCATTTAAAGCTAGCTGTTTGTTTTTGGTAAAAAGTAGATATAGCAAGCATAAAAACTTCACCCAGTGCTTTGTAATTCCCATTTTTATTCTTTTTTGTTTGTTTGTTTGTTTAGGGGGGGGGGCATTTTGACTGTCTGGGAGCTAATTTATTTATTTATTTACACGAGAAGGTGAAATGCTAAGCTAGCATTTTATGCTAGCAAGTTCTGTTTATAGGTTGTATAGTTGTGCACTTTAAGATGTTTTTTAGTGCTGAATTAGAAATAAAATATCACAATTTGACTCAAAAGCTCAACAGACTGTTAGGACAACTATCTACAGAGCCAGCTGTATTATTGGTCAGATAACAAGATACTAACTTCACACCTTTTCAGTTCAGTGAATAACATTAGCTGAGGTGAAGCTCAGCTAACAGATGCTAACAGATTGTCATGGACAAACCTTTAGCTATGTTCACATGACGTCAGTGTGTTTTGGACACAACTTCTAGTGGATATTTGTGGAACTGCAGTTTTTGGCACTTAGCCTTGTTTTGATTTTTCAATCCAGGAAGTGGCACCCTGTTAGTTTTTACTCTGAGCTAAACGAACTGGCTGCATATTTATCCTACAGACCTGAACACCATCAGAGAGAAAGTTAATATGAACGTTTTTTCATGAAAGTATTTCTTTTTTTGGCTTTTAAAAAAAAGTCTAAATTTTCTCTTCTCTCTTTCCGGCCTTTTTTTCCTCAGTTGGAGGCGGAGTTAGCACTGTGCGAGAGGGAGGGGGCGGAGCTCCAGGAGTACGCCAATCAAGTCCTGCAGCAGATCGCCGACCGATGCCCTGACATTTTAGAGCAAGTTGTCAACGCCTTGGAGGACAGCTGCTGACACACTAATGCACACACTGGCAGAAAATGATTTTTTTTTTTAAAAAGCTTACATTCAAACATTTAGTCGTATTTAAAGTCAGAAGGCAAACATTTAACACAGCTTGGCCCCATAATTCCCCGATGCACAAATAAAATTAGTGCTGCACATGAATAGGAATACGTTCCCAGCCTTCAAAGAAAAGGGGAACTAAGACAAAAAATCAAATTATTACTGAAAACTGGGCTTTAGTTGCTTTAATTTTCTGTTTAGAGCACTATATCAGCATGCAAGTCAGCTAGAAATAATTGATAATCTACATTTATTTACATTACTACCCCAACACAGAAAGAGCCCTTACTGCACTGGCCATACGCGACACCTTATAGTGAGCTTCCCATGTCCTGGGATTCAACGGGAGGATTTGTATTCGTGACTTGGGGCAAAAAGTATTTTCAAACCTTAACAAAAAGTTGAACATAAGCTGAGCTTGCCAGGTTCTTACACGCTGTTGCCACATTATTGTATTAGTTCAGATTCAAAAATATGTTTATTTCAACTGCCTTTGGCTCTTTACATCATTTGCTGCTATCTTTGTAATTTTTAGGTTCCTTTTTTTTCCACTTTCTTTGTTTTTGTCTGATGAAATGTCCTAACATGCAGTTTCTTTCAGCAGTATTCTCTAGATAGTTGTGTAAATTGTAAAGGGAGCGGTTTAATTAACACATACACAACTTTCGTCAGGGGTAACATGACACTTTAATCTATTGTTTCCCATTATTGATGAAAGGTACAAACTACAGTAAATAACTCGCAAAACTCCCTTTATGAAGACACACTGGCATGGATGGTCTGACTTTCTGTTTCACCACAGAAAATCACACGTCTCCTTCATTTATGGCGCCCATGCCAAAATTAGGTTCAGATAAGAAAACCCCTTTTATGACAATCCCTTTAGCGTTAACATGAGGTGTCAAGTCTGAACTTTACTCATTTACCTTTAGTCAAACGTCTTTTTTTCTTTGTTTTGGGAGGGGAGAAAATATAAAGTAAATGTTATATATATTTTTTTGCTTTTGGTAATATATATTAAACACTAATCTTGTTTAACTGAAAGTGTCGTCATCTGTTGGTTGGTATGCTAGCATATGGTAATGCGTCAAAGTCTTTTCTTTTTTTTCCTTGGACACTGTTATTGGGAACGTGTATTGCACCTACAGAAGGCTTTGTGTCCACCGGGAATGTTTTCTCAGACTCAGTTTCTTGTTCTTGTTGTCTACAGTGGAAATGACACTGCATGTCTCCCACAGCGCTGACAGCCTTAGCATGATTTAAACTTTTACGGCAGTGAGCACTAGAGGTTCAAATTGTTTCAGCTTGAAGCAAAATTTCCTTCTTTCCCCCCCCCCCATCCCTTATACTGTATTGAGTGATGAGGCCATGACGGGAACTGTTTAGCGCTGCTTCCTGGTAAGAAACACCTGGTGGACACAAAATCTAAAGACACAGATTCACATTACGCTCTCAAATCTGACTGGGGACGCTCATGAGAAAAAAGGAAAAAACAGCTTTTGTTTGTTGGCACCTGAGCAGCGTTTTAAAAAGCTTAAAGTCACAGGGGTGCAAACGAGAAGCTTCATTTCAAAGATACCTGAAATCTCACGCTGCTTTGGGTTGAAGGTTCCTCAGATGTCTTTTTTTTTTGTGGTTGTGTTTTAAGAGGGGACCCCAGCAGATCTGAGTGTGTTGTAAGTTCAGTATTTGTTGTCTGTTTTATACTGATAATGTTTGTCACTGGGGGTGATGATGACTGGGACTCACTTTAAATTTCTTGTGGATTAAAAATCAGATTGAGAGAGAATGTAATAAAATATGGATTTATCTTTATTTCTCATGTCATGCCTGTTATTTTCTCTGGTTTGTTCGCTGTCAGATTCTCTGGGATATGTGACAAGTGAAACGAAGAAAACGCTGCTTGATTGTGCCCCCTGATCAATTTTAATCAAATGTAAAAAGTATCCTGTGTTCTAGGGCTGTTCGATATAACGATATATATCGGATGACGATATAAAAACGTCTATCGTTTCATTTTACGCTATCGTTTGTTTCGTGGTGTCGCAAAATAAACCGTTTACGGCAATATTTTTCATCGTTTTGGTGGTCACTGTAGTGGCTATATTCATTTCTTAAAGTTCTCTCTTTCTCTTATATTTAATATAACCACACTACAGACAGACAAGCGCATGTTTTTATGCGTTGTCGTTTGCAACAACGACGGTAACAGCATCGGGTGTCCGCATGTTTATGTTCCACATAAACCTTTCACAATAAAGTTCAAGATCCTGTTGAGACTTTTCAAAATAAACTGGATCACGTGAAAGAGCAGATTATTTACGGACGAGAAGTAAAAAAGAGCCGCCAGGTGCTAAAAAATAAACCTTAGACTCAAACGTTAGAACAGGCTTTTCCCCGCAGCACGCCGTGTAATAAATACTCACAACTTATGTCTAAAAATGTATAGTTTCATGCATCAGTTAAAACACTCGACTCCAGCTACATGACGCGCAGCTGGAAACACTTCCCGCAAGTCGAGCTGCCTGAGATTCACAGAATTTACAGAAAATGTTACATTTTTGTGATTTATATCGTTATCAGGACGATAGAATTCTTATATCGGGATATGAGATTTTGGTCATATCACACAGCCCTACTGTGTTCCACTACTATAAAAAACTCATAAAAGCTAACTTTCTTTCACAGCAGCTAGCGAGCATACTTAGGTAGATCTGTCCTTTTTTTCTGACTTCAGCTTTCCATTCCCTTTGCCTCCTTCATTCTGCCGTGTTTTTCATGTGTACACTGAACTATTTCTCTTATCTTGTGAAATAAACTAAATTTTGATTTGATTTGTTTGAACTACATTTTCATACTAGAAGAGAATGGTTAGTCTGCTAATAGGAAGGCAACAGTAACTCAAATAACCACTTCTTAAAACCAAGGTATGCAGAGGAGCTTCTCTGACCACACAACACATTGAACGTTGAAGCAGATGGGCTACAGCAGCAGAAGACCACACTGGGTGTCAGAACAGGAAATTGAGGCTATAAATTTATACAGACTCACCAAAAGTTGGACAGTAGAAGATTAAAAATAACATTGACTCGCTTGATGAGTCTCCATTTCTGCTGCAACGTTTGGAAGGTGGGGGTCCGAATTTGGAATTCTGCCTTGTATCAACGGCTCAGGCTCGTGTTGATGGTGTATTAATCTGTAACTTTTGGCCTCTAAATAGCAACTGAGTACAGTATAAATGTCAAAGCTTACCTGAGTATTACTGCTGACCATGTCCGTCCCTTCGTGACCACGTTACATCCATCTTCTGATGGTTAATGCTACATATCACAAAGCTCAAATCATCAACTGGTTTCTTGAACTTGACAGTTCGTTGTACTCAAATGACCTCCACAGTCACCAGATTACCAAGAATATTTCCAGCACCTTGTTGAATCTGCGCCATAAAGAAACAAAGCAGTTCTGAATTAGGACTGTGCGATATGACCAAAATCTCATATCACGATATAGGACATTTCTCATCCCGATAATGATATATATCACAAAATAGTGCTTTTTCTGTAAATTCTGTGAATCTTGGGAAACTCTACTTGTGTGAGGTGTTTTCAGCTGGGCGTCATGTACCTAGAGTCCGATGCATGAAACTATATAACTCTTTCCATACTCTTTCACGTGATTCTTGCGTAGGTGGTAGAAGAGGTTTGTCATGTTTGAGTCTGTGGTGGGGACCGGTTTGCAGCATAATTTGCATAGTACAGTTTTCTGGTTTGTGTCACACTTTTTATAACCAAACCAAGTCCATGCTACAAAGGTAGCCCCTCGTTTAGGAATAAGGCCCTTGATTTGTTTTGACTGGTCCTTCTGTTTGCAGCTACCTGATTCTTCCTCATCTTCACTGGCTATGCTGGTATTCTCTGTGCCCTGATGCAAAAATATTGCTGTAAACAGTGTATTTTGCAACACCACGAAACAAACCATAGCGTATAATTTGAAACGATGTTTTCATTTTGTCATCGGATATATTTCGTCATATCGCACAGCCCTATTCTGAATGTAAAGGGAGATCCAACCTAGTACTACTAAGGTATACCTAATAAAGTGTCCGGTAAGTGTATATGAGTAATTGTAGCTAATTTTCTGAAAATGACACAGTAGTTAAATTTAAACTAACACAAAAAGATGACTCAGATGTTTAAAGGAGTTGTTAGACTCATTCGGCTGGAAAATTTGGTTTAACAGACCTGCCCAGCTCGCCTGACCTTGAACCTCGACCCTCACCTGACATTTGCCCTCACTTGTGAAGAATTTCTATTTAGGGATCAAAGCGCCATCCTGTTATTATGGCCATTCTGGTTTTCACACAACACTCAGAGAACCAACTCCTGGCAGTCTGTAAATGTAGCATACATGCTGGTGCTTAGCTTCACATAAGGCAACGCTTTGTACGTGTGTTAGTGTGTGTCGAGGATCTGCTCTGCTTTCTCTATCTACTGTCCCAATAAAAGCCAGTGAAGGGAGACAGGAGGGATGGACAGAGCGAGAAAGAGGAGGAGAAAGAGATACGCCTTTGTGACTCCCTGATTTATGTGATGGAGAAAAAGAGGAAGGGGGAGGGAGGTAGAAATGAGTGGAAACATGGCCCATTGAACACTTCATCCCATCTCTTCTACAGCTCTAACTTTGCACAATGTACTTCTACCTGCCCTGTGCACAAAAGTGCATGTCTAAACATCAGAAATATGCACTAAAGAAGGATATATTTTTATATTAAAGTTGTCTAAATGTTCACTTTTCAAATATAGATATTAAGATTATTTTCAAAAGGCTTGCATGTGATATTCCTCACTTGAGGAAAAAGAAAAGCTGCAATCATTATGATTCCACATCATTTTACTTTTAAGGAACAATTACAGCTACATTCACCTGCAAGTTCGCATAAGTCTAAATCTGTGCTCCAGTCCAACAAATCTGTGCTCTTTAAATATGCGCATGTGTGCATTCAGGCTGGAAAACTGAGGCTGTGCGCGACAGAAAGCACAAGCATCACAGGAAACACAATGCTCCAAGTACTTCAACACTAAATGCTAAATCCCCTTGATTCTTGACTGCTGCTCATGTGCAGTATTGTCCCACATCGCCACGGACAAAGGAATCTGGAGAGCTGTTAAAGCTGGCAAAGAAAGAAAAACAAACTGTGAAACAGCTCCAGAGAAGCAGAGCACAGGGCCAATCCCACACAACCAGGGGTGAACCCTTCAGAGGCCTAAAGACAAATCATAGAAATGGAGTTGCATTCATTAACTACAGTTACTCTGGCAGCATCATTCTCTACAGACCTCACAGTGTACTTTCACATGACAGGTATGCTTATGTGTGCAAGTGATAAGACCGACTAACCATAAACAGTTGATGATTTGTCCTTCAGCAATTTAAAAATGTTAACATTTTGTTTCTGTGCCACTGCAATGATGTTAATGGTCTCAGTCTGGCCAACTCTGTAACAAAACAGGTTTTGCCAGTCCATACGTCAAGTTATATAAGGAAAAAATAATAATCACAACATTCTAGTTCAAAATCTGTATAAAGTGGCGGTAAATTGTATTTGATATACAATCCTATGAAAAACTAAGTTCACTCTTACTGCTTCCATAGGACTTAAGATAGTAAGCAGCAGCCTGGTATCGTTTGCAAGTGTGAGCACCTCTATAAAAGCAGAAGTGTTGTTCTGGATCATTCACTCAACATAATGGCTCAATATTCGCCAGGAGTGGATATTCCAGCAAATTCATCCCAATGATCAGAGAAAGTACAAAAACCCTAAGAGCTACTTCTCAGACTCTACAGGCCTCAGTTAGCATGTTAGTTAAAAGTTAGAAAAAGGCTGGACAAGTTTTGCTTGTTTGGAGGGTTGCCAGAAAAAGCATCCTCTCTCTGAAAACTACATGTGGCACAGCTTAACTTTGCAAAGCGGCATTTGAAAAAGCCACAACACTTCTGGAACAATGTGGTTCATTTGTCAGAGACCAAAGTGGAGCTGTTTGGTTATGGTACACAGCTTCACATTTGGTGGAAACCAAACACAGCATACCAACTCATCACTTCATACCAACTGTTAAGCACGGTGGTGGAGGGGTGATGATTTGGGCTTGTTCTGCAGCCTCTGAGTCAGCCATCGGTGCACCTGTGAGGACATCTCTCTGACAGCTAAAGCTTGGCTGACACTGGGTCATGAAACAGGACATTGGCCCAAACTGTGCATATGGACTATGGTCTATATAGATTTGAGCAGATGAGGCTCAATGACCAACCACAAATTTTGTCACAAGGGTAACTCTGCATGTTTTACACCCGCTGCTTTTCCTGATGCAATCCTAAAGTTCTGTCCAGCTGGAATCAAACGACCGACCTTTCACCTCACCAAGCAAATGTTGTAACCATGGAAACACCAGCAGAACAAAAGGCTGAAAAAGAAAAGAATTAAGGTACTGTAATGGGCCAAAGTCAAGACCTCTGCCCAACTTGAAGTCCTGTGGTGGGACCCTAAGAGTGCTGTGCAATCGATTGCTTGCAAACCTCAATGAACTAAAGAAAACCTTGTAAAGAAGAGTGGACCAAAATTCCTCCGTGACCATGTGAGAGACTGATAAAGTCATACAGAAAATAAATACTGGAAGTTAATGCTGCTGAATGTGTTCTACAAGCTACTGAATCGTGGGGTGTGCTTGGTTTTTCACATGACTGCACAGAGTCCTGTGAAAACCTTCTTTTTCACATGACTGTAGAGAGTCAGCGGGACACAGAAGTTGTGTTTGTTTTATCCTGCTGGGAGCACCAGAGGGGAGGAGCTTGCCACACAAGAGTCCGACAGCTCAAAATTACTGTGCTTTGGAAACTTCTTTCTTCTTCTTCTTTTTTTTTTTATTGCTCTGATGCAGTTATAAAAACGGAGTAATCGGTTTGTGTTTGGGATTTGCAGCGATCCTTTATCTCTTCTCCTGTTTGGATTTGTTTCTCTATCTTTTGTCACTCTCACGCGCCGCACCTTTCTTTACAGAGCTTATGTGTGGATAAGATGCTGCTGATACTGGTGGTTCACAGCACCCCAAAAAAAACAACCCAGATGTCCTTGAGATAACACGCGAACACGTGTAATCCACGCAGCGCTCCCGCCTTTCCACATACGAGATAGACGAGGGAGGAAGGAGGCACACGAGGAAAGTAGGAGGAGAAATAAGAAGTGAGTGACTGCAGAGGAAATGAGGAGGGCTTGCACTGGCTTCGGGACAATGTGGTTTCAATCATCACACATCATATCGCACATGACTGAGAAGAAAATGATTGAAAGGGTGACTGAGAGAAGGAGAAAGCAGAGAGGAGAGAAAGGGTTGACACCAAAACAAACAGCAGCCCAACTTCAAACACACTCAGGATATATATTTTAGGTTTTCATGCTCAATAATTAATGTTCTCACTTGTGGTTTGCTTGTTGCTTCAGTCTTTTGTTCATTTTTTTTGTGCTCCTTGCAGATGTGGCATTGTTGTCTCTAATAAATGGTTTGTAAAGTAAATAAGCAGTAGGTGAAATGAATGGAGAAAAGAAGGAAGGGAGGAGTAGATGGAGAGAGCTGGCTCGGCATAAGGGACAGGAGGAGGTAGTGAGCGGTAGGAAAAACCTTGGAAAGGAAATAAAAACAATGTGAGCGGAGTGTAGCTCCTAAAATAAGCTGTTAGCCGCTGACAGCCCAAACATACTCCAACACCGATGACATTTTCCTTCTCTCCTCTTTTCCTTCCCTGCCTGTCCACTTGTGTTTCTTTTCATTTGTCCGGGTTCTTGGTTTCACGTGATTACCTCTGCCACCTCTTTAACAGAGCTCTGTTTCACTTTGTTCACCTTTAAACCATCTGCTGTCAGGCTGGCAACCTGTTCAAGATGTACTATGCCTCTCGCCCTACGACAGCTGGTTTAGGCTTCAGACCCCCACCCACCCACGAGCCCGAATTGGATAAGTGGACGAAAATGGACGGATGGTTGGATGGATGGATTTCTCTGTATTATTGTAGGCTCTTCGCATTTCAATATAAAGTGCTTTGAGGTGACTATTGATGTGACTTGGCGCCAAATAAATAAAATTAAATGGATGGATGGATCTTTTTTTAATCACACCCACAGAAACAATGAAGGGAAAATGTGATAATCTTAGATAACTGAAGCATTATACTGATTAAAATGCCCGGTTCATGCTGCGGTTTGATATACTGCATCTGTGTTCCATGCCTTTTTTATATGCTGAAGGTAAAAACACTTCTGTAAAGGATACATACAGTGCATCTGGAAAGTATTCACAGCGCTTCAGTTGTTCCACATTTCTTCACATTACAGCCTTATTCCAAAATGGATTAAATCACTGGGTCAAAGACCCAAAATGTTGAGTTTTGTTCTGGATTTATTTATGATTTATTTGTTATTTTTTCTTTGAAAGTATAAGATAAATTATGTTCTAGTTCCTGAGTATTCTATTTTCTACTTTTAGTTCCTTGTTCCAGTCTGTCTTAGTCTTGTCTCCATGTCTTATCTTCAGTGTTTCAGTATTTGTCATCCTTTCTATCTCCCTGGTCCTGTCCCATGTGTGTGTGTGGTCTCTCTGGTTCTGTCTAGTTCCCATGTTTGTCCTGCTCCCTATATTTATCCCTTCTTGTTTTTGTTTTTCATCCTTTTGTGTCCCCCTGTGGTCTGTCATGTCTCCATATTTTTGTCTTGGTCAGATTTGCGTCGTAGTCTGGATGTCAGTGTGTGTTTTAGTTTCTGTTTTATCTTAACAGTCCCTCATTTTGTGTTCTTAATGTTCAGCTTTGCTTCCACTGTCTCTTCAGTTAGATTTGGTTCAGCTGTGTCCCCCAGTTGTGTCCACCCTTCCCTGGTCTCGTCCTGTGCATATACCGTTCGTCTGTCCTTCTTGCCAGTGTAAATAAATCTGTGATTTTAAGTTTACTCTGCCTGCCACACGCCCGAACATGAAAAAATTCATTTTACGCACAGTCTCCCAAAACGATAAACTGAAAAAAGGTAAGTTGCCAGTTCATGGTCTTCCGTTTAATGACTGTTGATATGCACATGTACACCAATCACAATGACCATGATTATCACTCACAGAGAATTAAGCAATGGCTGCAACCACAAAGCAATAAAAGATGGTAAATTCACTCCCTTTTTACATAAATGGCCAGTAAAATGACCTTACAAACACTGTCTCATAATTACCATCTAACAATAAGAACCCTGGACTACAGTCTCACACAACAACAATTTCTCTTGTGGGATCAGTAAAGTATCTGTAAACAACCACTGTTGAACAGAGGTGGTGGCTTCAACACCAGCCATCAGTCACCCTTCTCAATCTCCACTCACATCTTATAGCTGGTGAATATGATAGGCTGGGGCAGGTTCCCCAGTGGCTTTACCAGAATACCCACACGCAGTAAACTGTTGTAATGCGGAAATGCTGTTATACAGTAAGAAGAGATGAGTAACGCTCTCGGATTGGCTACTTTCAAACCTTCCCCCTCTGAGTACAGGGCTATTTCACCATCCTCAAAAAAATGCGAGGAATATTTGCAACTTTGCGCGAACAATTATTTGTTAGGATCGAAGGAAAAACACGACTAAGGCCGCGATTTCGCGTGGGTACACTTTACATTTCTTAGTGACAACAACTAATTGTACAACGAGACAAAAACCAGCCAATCCCTTAAAGATCTTCTTCTTTTACGCTTTTGTGTCGCAACAACCAAAACAGAGTCAAAAAAAAAAGACGCTACTTGTGTCTTACTTCTCACCTTTGTATTCTCCAGGCTGACTCTGTAGCCTTCCCAGGTGTCCGTTGTCAGGATGGGCGAGCGGTCTAAGTTGCGGCCACTCAAGGTCCAACTCCCGGGTGGAGGCGTGGGTTCAAATCCCGCTCCTGACTTGACACTTTACATTTATTTATACTACAGGTCATGGTGGATAATAACACGATAGCCCGGCAAATATCTTGATTATAGTTGAAGAGTTCGAATAGGTTTTCCAAAGCCATGTTTTGTATATAAATCTGAAATGAAAAATACAAAACACAGAAATCCCAACATTTTTTTCCCGTCTTTCCTCCTTTTTTAGAGCGAAGTTTTCAGCCAATTCGCATTCACGCAGCACATAGCGTCATGGCTTCCGAGCTGCTTATTACCCAGCATACAGTTGGGCAGTGTCAGTGTGTGCATGTTTCACAGATTGTGGTGCAGGGTGTTTTGGTTCCACATAAAAATTTGGGTGATGGTGTCTGTCCTGTTGAAAACAGTTAGTTGTTGTTGATTATTGTCTTGACGGTGACTAGACTTTTGATTTGAACCGTGAGTGAGAATAGCATGTGTGTTTCTTTAGTGTAGTGGTTACCGCGCCGCGACGGCCAGTGGAATTAAGCTCATTCTTATTGTTAATTACAAACGCAAGGTCACGTGAAAGTTAATCTGAGGTTAACTCATTCACTGCCATTGACGTCTATAGCCGTCAATTGCAGTGAATGAGTCAATGGGTTTAACTCATTCACTGCCAATGGCTGGCAGTGAATGAGTTAAGTCATACGCAAATCTCTACACAAGTCTTGTAAGAAGGGGTTTAGTTGTGTGAATGCTTCATGTAGACCAGGGGTGCCCAATCCCGGTCCTCGAGAGCTACCGTCCTGCAGCTTTTAGATGCATCCTTGTTCCCACACACCCGAATCAAATGAATGGCTTGTTATCAGGCCTTTGCCAAACACGATGGCATGCTGAAGAGGTAATCAAACCATTTGATTCAGCTGTGTTGGAGTAGGGATGCATCTAAAAGCTGCAGGATAGTAGCTCTCGAGGACCGGGATTGGGCAGCCCTGATGTAGACCGTGTCCTCATGAAATGACACAAAGCAATCACTGTCATCTGCATAGAATCAAATAAAACCATACGCTAGATAAAGGTTGCTTGTAGGTATGTGTAATTTGCCTAACCAAAGGTTTCATGCCCAAGAATGGATTTATTCTTTATTCTTTTATTGTGTATATTTCCAGTTTTTGTGTTTTTATCTGTTGTACAGTGTCCTTGGGTGCTTTGAAAGGCGCTATTTTTAAATAAAATGTATTATTATTATTATTATTAAGAATGGATTTACTCAGTTAAATGCAGTGCATGTCTGGATACTATAAAGATTGTTTCTATTGTGAAGATTGGAACCAAAGGTGAATCCAGTGTTTTGATGGTGATTTGCAACATGTGTAATGCCTTTAAAGAAAACTTCAGAAAAAGTAAAAAGGCATAAAAATGAATTTGTTTACCGACGTTTGACTTCAAATGCATTGCACGGCCTGACATAGCTTTACCTGCCAGGTTGAATTTGGAAGAATTTTGCTTGCATGTTTGCAGGATGGGTGAGTAGATTAAGATGTGCTGCACAAATCCCAGTGACTAGGTGTGAGGTATTAGTCCAAAGCCTTCTCCTGACAGCAACTTTTACCTACAGCCCTTTAGGTAAGCAACAGTCACACACTCTGTCGGCGACTCTTATAATGTCTCGCCACATTATGTCAATTTTATTATTAGATGGCGACCATGAGGGTCTGTTCAAGTGTCTGCCTGTGCACCTTTTTTGTGAACATGGAAACTTGTCCCTGGAGAATTTACATTACAATGCACTAGCTGTGCAGGTGCCTTAGGCGATGGACTTCAAAGACGTATAAGAGGAGTGACTACTTGGCTGTCGGGTCTCCAGCCATCCATGTCTGTGTCACCAAGGGAGCATAATCAAGACCCAACTCCCTCTGTCTATCAGGCAAGTTTCCTCATCGCTTCCAAGCCACCATTGTTCAGCATGCTGTTGGGCAGTGTCATTTTCTTAATCACAAATAAATTATGATTAGATTATTAAAAAATATATATATATATTTCAACAAATACCTGGATAATGATGGAAGAGTTTGAATCAGTGGTATAAATTCTTGTATTACCTATGATGTGTGGGGTTTTTTAAAAAAAATATGTAATAGTAAAGGTTCTTAAAATATACTCTGACGTCTTGTTTTCAGAATTTTGAGTTTAATTTTAGTGTTTTATTGGTCTACCGGGGTTGTCGGTTAAATAAAATAATTTGTGCTCTCCTTGATCTAAAAGCTGGAGCTGGTGACCTCCTCTTAGGTCTTTACTACAAAGCAATATTTAACGGGTTAGGGAGCAATCATAAGCTTAAAGTCAGATATTTCTGTGTCGTGAAAATGTTTTGAATGATGTCCAGCTATAAAGTTACAGCAAACTCTGCTCAAATTGTCACTAAATTTGTGTTTCTTCAGCTGGTGATATGGAAAATGTCTAAGCATTTTCTTGTCTTTCTATGTTTTTAGTCATCCAGGTCAAGGTACTCGTAAGCTTGATGAAAATAGGCGACTTGACTTCTTTAAGTCTTTCAAGATGTTTCATAACACTCATACTTTACAAAGCACAGTTGGCACAGTACATGAAAGGCAAAGAAAGACAACTTTGGAAATTACAAACACTGCAAATAAAAACTAAAGACAGACAGGATCGAACGGACTTCACTAAACGTGGAAAGGACGTGCTCGCCAAAGAGCTAATATCTCCACAACAGCTGCCCATAATGGATCTCATCACAGTGATAAGAAATAATAAGCTAACACAAACGGAAGCAGAGCAAATCAGAATGAAAGTCCAATAAAAGTGCAAAAGTCCAACCTCACCATTCAAGAAAAGGAGCCTATTACATCCCCAAATAAAGACCAGAGCATCACCAGACTACCAGTCAGTGGGGAGGTGCACCATAGTTACTTGTGGGGTCTTCATATGGGAAGACCCCACAAGTAACTACAACTACAGCTACAACTTAAAAGGGAACAACCTTAGTACGGCTCTTACCCTGGCAATACCACACCCTGTATATATGGACTTCCGAAGACACATCATCCGCTGACTTCACCAACAAAGTCCACAAACTTATGCTGACTCCATACAAAGCCATAGTGTCCTTTGATGTTGCCTCACTTTTCACTTGTATACCTACAACCGAAGCAGTCAGAAAAACAACTACAGTAAGGCAGGTCCTTACACAGCAGAACCAGGTTCGAGTTAATACATTGTAATGTTGCTCTTTTATTCTAACATAACTGCTGCTCTGAATCATTAAACCTACTTACTTACTGTCTCATAGCCTAGTATAGGTCAGTAATCCATGCTAAAAAAAAATAGTTGATGCATTCATTACCACTAAGCTGCATTATTATAATTCATTATTGTCAGGTTGTTTTAAAATTCCCTGAAAAGTCTTCAGTTAATCCAAAATGCTGCAGTGGGCATACTAACAGGGACAAGAAATAGCTCATATTTCTCTTATACTGACCTCTCTTTATTGGACCCCTGCTAAATCTGTAATTCAATTTAAAATCTTTCTCCTGACATACAAGGTCCTAAATAATCAGTCCCATCATATCTTAAAGACCCCATAGTACTATATTACCCTAATAGAGCACTTCACTCTCACTTTCTTGCGATTCCTAGAGTTTCTAAAAGCAGAATGGGATGCGGAGCCTTCAGATATCAGGCCCCTCTGCTGTGGAACCAGCTTCCAGTTTGGATTTGTTACACAGACACCCTCTCTACTTTAAAGATTAGACTGTTTCCTCTTTGATAAACGATATAATTAACTCTCCTTTTGCTTTTCTTCAGAGAAAGTCACAGCAGATGGCCGGCCCTCCCTGAGCCCGACACTGCTGAAAGTTTCTTCCTGTTAAAAGGGAGTTTTTCCTTCCTGCCTTCAAAGTGAAATTAATTTGATTGACTGAATAGTTATATATGTGATATACATCCTGATCCAGTTTCTAATCTGTGCTCTACTATTCCAGCAGTATAAGAGACCCTTAGCAGCAGATTAGATCCAACATTTATATATTTATATATTTTTTTTATATATTTGTATAAAATTAACATTTTGTTAATAAACATTAATAAACCTTCCCCCAGTCGACAATGCACACTTAAAACAGGCTGTAAATAAAAGAATCAGTGAAAATGTGGCGCTCTAAACTGAAACATAACCTGCTCCCGAGCAGGTTGAGTATGAGTAACCATGGTGATTTACCTCAGTAATAAGAGAACCACTTTCCTGACACAGACAACTCTGACTTTAAGTTAAAGATTGCTCACTAACCCCTCTGGTTTCACACGTTGCTTTGGGCTATGAATCTGTTTCGAATGTTGATTAGAACCATGAGTTAGAGGGACACACACATCTTCTTGTAGCATGCTTTTTAGGTGGCGTATGTTAATGCACAGCTATATAATGGACTGTTGACCTGTCGAGGGGCTATCCTAGCTTTTGCTCTGTGACATTCTGTTATCTGCTAAAATAAAAGACCTGTTTTGTCTCTGGTACATTTGACCTTGGACGTCCTGGGCTCTGTACTGGGTAGCAAGTTCTTCTGTTAACTCGTTTTACTTACCCTAATGCTGGCAGTCAGGCCGACTGGTCACATGAACGTGGTTATTACCTGAATAAGTTAACCCAGGGTTTATCAGTTTAGTTGCAAGTCCATTCAGACGAATAGGGCAGTGTTGCAGCGGCTGACTAGTCACAGACATGGATAAGTCGACTGGCAGCAGAGCGGCTGATTTTACAAAAAAAGACTGAAGTTTATACTGTTTGAAGCAGGGAGACAAGGCCGCATGAAATGCTGACCGTGTGAGTTAAGGTTATATCTGGATGTGCATGATAAAGTTTGCATTCTTATTCTTTCATCTGCAACCCCAGTGGTGTTTAATGGTCTGAGAGCAAGTAAAGAATAAGTAGAACAAAATTAAAACATGGAATTATGCGCTTGAAAAATTTGATAGAAGGTCCACCGGCATAAGCCACGTTTTAGGATTATATATTGAGGCATATAGAATAATAGAGAGTTGTAAAATTGTTTGCAGGTACCAGGAGGAAAAATCAAGAAATAAAGCTGATATTCTAAGAATTTACCCTTACCCCTACTTACCCTCTTACTAGATGTCTGACTAATCTTCCAGTAATTACGATGCAATTTTCCAGAGAACTGATTGGTCATCTCCAGACTTAACCTTCTCCAGAGCAGATTAGGTCTGCAGTATAAATGGGATAATCGTGACAATGTATCCAGAGTGCCGTGCCAAAAAGTGTTTGCCTGTATTTAAACTGTTGTAAATGACTTGTTGGCCTATAATCTGTGAAGCATGTGTCAAACATATCTTTCATGATTGATATCGGGTCATTTTGAGCCACAAATAACATTCCTGTAGGAGCTGCCATCAGTTTGTTAAAAGCGACTTTTGTATAACCTTTATTTATCTTCTTCTTGGGCTTCCTCCGAAGGGTGGCTGGCCTCTCCCTTCTTCTCACCCAATTAGAGATGGGTGAGAAGTTCGGGCATTCAGGAGGGGCTCGGAGTAGAGCCGCTGCTCCTCCACAGTGCCTCTTGGGCACCTCATGGGTGAGGTTTTCCGGGCATGTCCCACTGGGAGGAGGCCCCGGGGCAGACCCAGGACATGCTGGAGAGATTATATCTCTCGGCTGGCCTGGGAACGCCTTGGTGTTCTCCTGGACAAGCTGGAGGAGGTGGCTGGGGAGAAGGAGGTCTGGGCTTCTCTGCTTGGGCTGCTGCCCCCCGCAACCCAGCCCCGGATAAGCGGAAGAAAATGGATGGATGGATTTATTTACCCAGGTAAAGAGTGTAATTGAAAGGTTAAAAATATCAAATTTTTAAAGAAAGATCTGACCAAGAGGGCAGCAGAAACAGTTCTAGAAAAATATTTCAAGTAGCCAAAAATTGACTTTTTAATTGTATTATAAAGCAGGTATAATAACTTTTATATATAGCTGTTTGTTGATAATAATCTATTTACCGTTATAAGCAGAGACATTACACAAAGAACACACAGATAAACATCGGCACAACACCTTTTATGCTATTAAATGTATTTTCCCGTAAGATAAAGCTGGATTTGGCGTGCTGCTATGTTTTCTACTTGTAGAAGTGCTTTCTTTATTCCTGCCTCTTAATAAATAAAAATTATTTAAGATCGAAAATTACCAGAGTCCTGTGCCATCAAAAAATGACTTCATTAACAACCTGCGGTACTGCAAAAACTCTTGAGTCCGCTGCACAGATCGGGAGCTGATTTTCACTCAACTCTGTCGGGAGTTTGAAAAGCCGGGTGTTTTACATTGATTGATCAATCATTTTTTATTTGAAGTGACGTTAATGTTGTGCACACAGTCTGATAAAACACAGTCCTTTAAAATTGAAACGCAATCAGATAGCTGACCCAACAACAGTTTTCGCCCTATAAACTCACTGCAGTGAAGTTTATTTGTAAGAATATAGCGAGAGGGGCCAGACTCAGGGGTAAAAGCCCTGTTTTAAAGGCTATGAGTTTAATGGACTCCAAATGGAGACCCATTGGTTAAAAACACTCTCAAAGAGGCGAATCTTTCCTTCTCATTCTGTGTAAAACGACCTCCTTTCCCTCTTTTACGCCTCTGTCTCCTTTTCTCCTCCGGTGGCCAGGCGGGCAGTTTTCACATAAGCGCAGTTGTTGAGGAGGGAGAGAGAGAGCGCGCTCTGGGCTCTATTGTTTCATTCCACTTCTCCTTCTGTTTCTCGACGCGTAAAAACTTTGCGGAGCACCCTCCCCTCTGCTTCCCTCCTCCCCACCACCACCTTCTCCTCCTCCTCCTCCTCCTCCCCCTTTCCCTGCGTGCGTAATTAGTTGGAGAGTGTTTGGAAACTTGTGATGGCCGTGAAAAAAATCTCACTTTATTTCTGACACCTGTTGCTGAGAGCACAGCTCACAGCGCAGCGAGTGCCACTCTTTTCTGTCGGGACTTCTGGATACTGTCAGTCGCAAACCTCTGTACATTCCCACAAATCAACTTTTTTCCTTTGTTCTTTTGCTCTTTCTTTACTCAAACAACGACTTTCGTGTGACATCGAGGAGTGAAAGTCAGACTGTGAAGCGTGCTGCTGTGGGATCTTCCCGAACGGGATATCTCCTTCCATTGAAAACAGCGATCTGTCTGCACTTTCCCAACCGGACAGAGAGTAACAATTTTCGGTCGTTAGCGCTTCTGATGGTGGGTGGAGAAAGTTTTCTTGGACAACCGATCAACGACGTTAATCCAGCACAACACACCAGGTAAGAGCATTCGTTTTAAATACTTTACGAGGTGATAACACAAAGTACACAATGGGAATGTTAGCGGTGGATTTCAGGTGTGTGATTTAACTTTTCAGTGATTGTGCCATGACTTCTGATAGTTTTACAGTGTCATGTTTCTTTTCTGACTTTGATCTTTGTCCCACAAGATGAGGAAACTTTAAAACTCAAACTTTGCAAGAGTGGATGTGGTTTTCAAATCATAGATCTGAACTTGAAATTTCGCCGTTCCTGCGCTCTCTGAACAGGACATCTGAAGTCAGTGTGAAAACATTTGGGACTTTGTTCCATTTGAACTTTTTGTCCCCTCGATGTTTCCGTTGTCACAGTCTACTTGCAGAATGGGCTTATTTCATTGAATTTGGCTTGCACATGACAGTGGTGAAATGCAGAGTGTGTCTGTTTCTGCGTTTGTGCGTGTGCCAACCCCATCGGCCCAAATGAAGGCAGCCCTCTCGCTTTGCGGTGCAGACCAGAACTATTTTGGTCGAAATGTTGCACAAATGTTTCTCTCAGTTTAGAGAAATTGCTCTGCCTTCATCTGGACCAGAGGACTGGATGGCATCTAAGTCCGACTGTAACTGTGAGGGAATGTTGGTTCACCATTTAATTTTGCTGCCCAGCGCAAAACTCATTGAACCAGGAGTCTCTCCCTATTTTGCGCGAAAGTCTTGGATATAGCAGCTGGAATGTTATTTTTTCTTTTTCTTTTTTGACTGAATATCTACCTTATGATACAGTTTGTGGCCTCTGAATTTAGTGTCACAGCTGTATTTTCGAGACCAGCTGTGCAATCAGCAGGTAAAAATGCATGGAAATGGGAAACCATAGCAGACTATCCAAGTTTTGAATAAAAAATTATCTTTTTTGTGTCTATAAAGGGTGGATTGTTCATTAGTGAGATCTAAATGTTCCGTAGCACTATGAAAGTGTATTTAAATGTCTTGATAATATAGATTATTGTGTCCTTATGTAGAAGTTTCTGTGTGTGTTCATGTTAATGAGACACTCACTGACCTATGCACTTTCAAGTTTTTATGGTGACTGTTGACCACTAACAGTGGGAAAAGTAAACCATTTAACATAAAGAATAGCATCTGGGTTAACCTTATTGTCTAGTTCTTCACATACACTTTCATCCCAAATTCATGGATAACTTTAATATCCATTAAGTGTTCTCTCATAATAAACTCCTTAAACTTTAGCTGTATAGTCTAGCAGTGTTATTGAGGCTGATGTGTCTTTTTCATTCCTTACAAAACAGAAATAAATTCATACTCATATTTCAGCAGAATCAATTGTGGCACATTTCTGTTTAAAGGAAAAAGAGAGAGGATAAATCCTCAAACTCTCACATGTCCACCTTTGGGGTTGTGTCACGAAGGACATCCAGCCTAAAAAAATCTGCCAAATCAGACACATCCATCCACTGTGGCGACCCCTTGTGAATAATGGAGCAGCCAAAAGCAGTTTATTATCATTTATAAAGACAAGTTAAATTAACTGGTGACAAATGCAGCTTGGTGTTGTAACCGAGACATGTTTGCAAGAAGGTGACCTAGCAGAGGATGATGAGGTTTTTTTTAACCGTCTGCCTGGGATCTGAAAGCGGGCTCAGATCAGATTCATGTTCGACGATGTTATGGCTGCAGACGAGCTGAGAGAATGTCGAGGTCGTCTCTGGCAGTGACGTCTCCGGCTCACTTTGTGTTTCTCATGGTTTTAAAATCTGAAACCCACATGAAATGTGGCCCGAGCCGACAGCCGGGCTGATAAACCTTGCAAGAGGAGAGGGTGTGTGTGTGTGTGTGTGTGTGTGTGTTTGTTTCAGGATAGATAGTAACATTAGATGTGTAGATAGGGGTGCTGAAAAGTGTTGCTGTCAACAAGTTAGCCATTAGAGAGAGATAATCTCTCTTCCTCCGCCCTCCCGTCTCAGTCAACTTCTGTTCTTTCTCTTCCATCCCCCTCACTGTTTCACTCAGGACCTTCATTTTTCACGTGCCTCATCTATTCTTACTTTTCTTCATGTTCTCCACTTGGGTTTGGTTTGGGTTTGGTGAGCAGTGAACCAGACTTTTAGACTCACCCGATTTTATGCAACAGTAACATGTGGAAACTGTGGAGCAGTTAAAATATACTTGGGTGCCAGCAAATCTGTATTCTGAACATCTTCTCATTCATTTACCTCTCTCCGCCTGTCTGCCCTCTAACTGGTGAGAAAGACCTTTTTTTTAACTGAAGCGCCTCTTGAGTGTCTCATCCCCTGGGACTCGGTAATTAGGGAAGGGGAGTAAGTGAGTATGTGTATTTGTCTCCGCACTAGACATTTGAGAAGATGGCTTGTCTGCAAGCACAAATGGGTCCTCAAGGTCATTCAAGAAGGTCTGTGTGTGTTTGTGTGTGTCCCACGTGCTCAGAAGCAGTAGATTTGGGAATGAGTAATAGGAATTGGGAATATTTCATTAAAGTGGCTGTTCAAACATGTGATTCATGTAAAGTGAAAATAATCAAATTTAAGTTTTTGAATGGATTGTCTGCACTCAGTGTGTTATGTGACACACGTGTGTGTATTTCAGCCTTCCAGGAGCCATAATGACTAAGTTGGACTCTCTCTCACACACAGATGGTGGTCAGTTTGAAGAGGATGGCCTCTTCGGCTCTCTAGCTGAAGAGCTGCTGTTTTAAACTCTTATTTCTGATTGGCTGTATTGAATCTTTGGAATTCTTCTCAGTGTGTAACCCTCCAGTCCTCCCCTGATGTATTTTTGATTTCAGTGAAGAGGTTTGCAACTTACTCTTTTAAAATTTAAAAACGAATTGTGTCGCGAACCGAGCGACACATTTTTTTTTAACAAAGTTGCTTTGTTTTGTAAAATAAATGCCCTATAAAATATTAGCAAAAACTATTTTGTCATCCCAAAATTCCTCATTTATGAGAGGTGTGAAATGCAGATTAGCATGATTTGCCACATTAGCTGTGTGCACATGATCTCACGGAAGTACATGTTTTTCCATTGACTTGAGAAAAATCTTACGCCCAACGTGGGGCTCGAACCCACGACCCTGAGATTAAGAGTCTCATGCTCTACCGACTGAGCTAGCCGGGCTGCATGGATGATGCACAGACATGCTGTGACTGATTGTAATATGACATTACAGTGCTATTATTCACGAGCACATCGCATGATATCGGTCATGCGATGTGCTCAGGTATGGTTAAAAAAAAATCAATAAGCATAAAAGACGCGCAACTTCTAGGTCTGTTTATTGGACACCAGGGGGCGACTCTTGTGCTTGCAAAAAGACCATTGAAAAACAGCCATTTATCTGTGACCTCAGTGAGTAATTTCCTGATGTATTTGCGCCCCCAGGCACTAGTTTCAGGTCATATCGTGCAGAAAATTCAAATGGTGACGGTGAGAAAACTTTAAAAACAGGACAGGAGGACCTTACCGTGGCTACATGCATCGTTTGCACTGCGGTACAGTGTTTTAAAAATTACTTATTAATGCTGTAGTTTTTAATAAGGCTGATGCTCCAAAAAGTTCTGTACTACAAGGTGAAGGCAGTGCGTGTGTGTGTGTGTGTGTGTGTGTGTGTGTGTGTTTGGCCCTTCTGAGTCGACGGTTCAGGATATGACATGATGTCATTCGGGGCAACAGGGTGGAGTGAGATGGGGTTAGAGCTTGGCTCAGATCCCGACTCCAGCAGCCCTAAAAATGTGTCTGACCAGCAAGTATGTGACTGGCCCCGCTTGTCTGTGCGCTCGTACGTGTGTGAGCATGTCAGCCTCAGTGTGTCAGCGTATGCGGATGTGTATGGTCAGTGGTCAGCAGCTGTATGCTAGCTGTGTCCTACACTAATAGTAAAAGTGGTTTATTGGGCACTTGACAGGGCCTGAAACCATTTTATAAATCCGGCGGCTGGTACAACGGAGAGAGACGCACACCATGCCGCCACAAGACACACAACACCAGAGGAGCTGCAGCTACTGAGCACTGTTGTGTCTTAACTAACTAGGAAAAGGAGAAAATGTCTCTCCTCACCATAGATTCACATGCTTTCAACCCATGACAATAGAATTTATGATGAGCCAACTATGAGTATAGACTATAACTCTTAGTATTAATTATCAGTTTATTTCACTTTTGAAGAGACTTCAACTTGCGGTCGAAAAATGAAAGCAACTCAGATGTGGCACAAACTGCAGTTCCTCTTATAGCCACTTGAGGCAGGCTCCAAAAGTGAACCAATGCCCATAAACTCAACAGTTAACATGAACACCTTGTGAAAATAGCATGTTTACAGCCTAGTACAAAGAATTAGCTAATTCCCCCCTTCATAATAACCGTGTGATTTGTTTAAAATTCACCTATTTTGATGATGCAGCTTAAAATCAGGGCGTGGGTGCTTTGATCGATTGATGTACTGTTACAAGCAGCTGTAGCGGACGGCTGTCTGCTAACTGTCACCTTTTGCTGGGTTGTGTGTAAATGTTTGCTTCAGTTTCGGTTGGTGAAACTAGTATTTACAAAACCAACAAGGCCAAAATGTTAACATGAAACCTTCAAAATGTAGAAACCATGGAGCCTCATCTCATTTAGAAGCCTTTCATTAAAATCCTCTATCATCAAAAGTATCATTTGTCAGTGTTGTGGTGCATAGTGTGTAAAAGTTGCCAACACTGTGCTGACTCAATAACTGCAGAGCTCCAAACCTCCTCTGACATTAACATCAGCGCAAAACAGTGCGCTCGTAACTTCATGATGTGGGTTTCTGTGGCTGAACACCTCCTGCAAGTGTAATGTACACGAGCACTTCTTTCTGTACGGCATTTCATCATATCGACAATATGTAATTATCTGGTAGGTGTTCATATTGTAATATTGTTCTTTGGGACACTCAAATGTCTAAGTCCGGTTGATGATGTTTAATGCCTGTGTATGGTTGTCGTGACTGGTTGCTGTACTGGAAACAGGAAACCAGAAGTTGTCTCCTTTATCTTCACTTTAAATTGACCAATTTCACCTTCATATATTTGTAGTTTTTTCATATGCAAATTAAATGCAAAAAAGTTTAAACTGACTGTGAAACTGTGTATTTTATAGTTCTGTGTAACTGAGAATTATCAGTGTTCGTTTACTTGAAAATACATCAAGACATCAGTGTTGGAAACATTACCCTGCCCTCAGTTTGGAACATGTGACCTGCAGTCTGCACACCTGAGAAAGTTTCTTGAAATAAAACTGTGTTACCGCACATACAGTAAATCTAAACAACACATTTTTCATTTTCCCTTCTCCTCAGTTGCCCTGATCCAGCACTGATAAAACTATCAGCAACACACCTGCACTGAGGTTGAAAGCCAGTCACACACATATGCGCAGGATATAGACAATACACAAACAAAAACTCAAACAAGCATTTTATTTAGCACATGCTCACTACAGTAGGTCTGTTCTCATTTCGTTTTAACTCTGTCCCGCTTTCCTAGTTTCCTCTTTGTTTGTTCTCTTCGTCTCCGTGTGCCTCGGTACTTCTTTGACTGAATAGTGATTCAGTACTATTTTGGCTGAAACCCTAATGAAGGCGTTTTCTATTTTTGTCAAAAAATGTACAACGAAGATTAAGACTGTCACACTCATGAGGCAGAGCAGTTTCCCTATTCCCATTTTTAATTAAAAAATATGTCAATGTACTGTTAAAAAAAATGTCCGTCAGCATGTGTGGATAGTGATAGGACTGAGCATTAACCATAGGACTCTATCCAAGACCAGTTTGACATAGTAATAGTTGTTTGAACTCTTTCACCTCTTAATTGATTTATATTAACTTTTGTTTATAAAAGGGCATTGCAGTTAGTTCTGCTCTTTATTATTATGGCAGTCTTCTACTGTAATACATCATTACTGCTGGACTCGGTGTACGGAGAGGTGCTCTGCATTCTTAGAACCAAATGTCTGTTGTGCGGACGGCCCATCATTCTCACTTAATACTGTTTTTCAATTATTTGAAGTCTACTCTAAAAAGATTCTCGCCCAACATGGGGCTCGAACCCACGACCCTGAGATTAAGAGTCTCACGCTCTACCGACTGAGCTAGCCGGGCTGTAGCACCAGCTAATAGTAGGGAGTAGGGAGTTTTTCCTTGCCGCTGTCACCAAAGTGCTTGCTCTTAGGGAGTCATCTGATTGTTGTCATTTTCTCTGTATTATTGTAGGGTCTTTACCTTACATAAAATGACCTTACATTACAATATAAAGCCCCCGGGGTGTGTTGTTTTTGTGATTTGGTGCTAGATCATCAAAACTGAATTGAATAGAAGGATAGCAGCAAGAGTGATAGTGAAGAAAATGCTTTGTCAAGAGACTGCATGCCACCGATTGGTTAGTCAGTGGCGTCACTCGATGAGTCATAAGAGATGCTCCTTCACAAAAGTCAAAACCACCATTTTTGAAGCACAGCAATGGCAAAATGGCCACATAAAAACAAGCACCATGGTCCCTAAGTCTGACAAAAAGCCGCAGGAATACCATCGTTGCGACGTCTTCCATTGTTGTGTGTCTGTGGCATACATATGACATCACTTTTGGCCACGGCGCTATAACCATGCACATCAGGTGGTACCCAATTGAATGGAAAACGTTTGAAACTGAGTGAAAGCACAAGTGGAAAAGGCCTATTAGTTAGAGGGTTAGATGGCGTGGACATGTGCAGGGGGTGTTGTGTTCTAAAATCTTGCGCCCAACTTGGGGCTCGAACCCACGACCCTTGTTGTTGTTGTTTAATGATAAGTTTTGTTTGACCAGTTTCTGAAAAGGTATAAATCGCCCTGTCCTTAATCGGCTTGGAACTTTTTATTCTGATGGAAGTGTTTAATAAACTCTCTTAGAAGAAACTTGCTTAGAGGTTTGATATGCCCCTTGTTGTGTCATTAAGATGTTTAAAAAAATCAAGTTTTTCACACTGATCTATTTTTTTTGGCCATGTTACCTTAGATGACCAGACACAGTTCGTGTGTGTGTCTGGTGGGTCGCTTGTTTGTTGACCCTTTTTGGTCATCTCACTCTGGCTGCTGTCAGCCTGTCAAAACACAGCAATGAATGCATCTGTTCACATCAGCAGGGTTTTCCTTTGCACACACACAAACACGCACACCCCCCAACTTGACTCCCATTTGGAGGATGCGAGCTGGTTTACAGCAAATGCAAAACATTTTCATAAAATTGATAATGAGCACTGTTTCTGATGGATGTAAAGGGAGATGGATGAAAGAAAGGGCAGAGGAAAGCACAAGTCCAGATGAAGAGAAAGAAAGAGTGATGGTAATGAGTGAGGTTTAGTCAGTCAGATGAGAGGAAACTCTGCCTCTTACTGGTGAAGATCTGCTACTGCAGCACATCAAAGGAAACATGAAGGGAATAAAAACGAGAACACAAGAGTGTTGTATGACTTAATAATTGCAGCGCTGTGTTTTATGCATCACGGATTTGGATCACTTTGCAGTCACTGCGGTTTTCTTTGTGCTTTGCAGAATTGTAAAAAATATATAAACCGCGTGGAATAAAGAAAGTCAGCTAGAGAAATGGCAACAGATGAATTCAAATGATCCCTTCACCATCGCCGGGTTTCGCTTGTTTGTGAGTCTTACCGCATAATAAAACGCCGGCGTATGATCCACAAAGTCTCACAACAGTGAGTTTCAAGCTCTTACAACTAGAAAGGCTCCTCACTCTCCGTGTATGTAGGTGTTTTTTGAATTCTTGCTATTTTTCATCATGTCTTTTGATTTTCTGTTTTATGCAAAAAATCATCCTTTATTTTTTGGTCTCTTTTCACTCTGTTGTGTATTTTCTTCCGTGTGTGTGTGTTGGAGGAGTGGTTACAATATAATGAGATTCCCAGTGCCCAGGTGTTCTTTCTAGATAATTACTGAGTGTGTTTTTCTGTAGCCAATCTCTGAACTGAGGCAATACCAAATCTGTCAACACACCCACACACACTCATGGGACGAGGGCGAGGGGCGGGGGATTAAATCAGAAATTTATTCCCACTACCTTGTTTCTGATGGCAAAACAAAAAAGAAAAAAAGAAAAAAGAAAGAAATGTCATTTTAGTCGTGAATCTTTGTTTTGTTCCCTCTTTCTACCTTTTTCTTCAAGAATTCCTTTATTTTCTTTTTTCCCAGTCTCTCTCCTCTGAGCATCCTCCTTGTGTTTATTGTACACTCTTGCCTGCAGTGTGTGTGTGTGTGTGTGTGTGCAGAAGGATCAACAAAACATTAGTGCATTGTCTGGTGGGAGGGGGAAAAATCACAGAGCGAGCACACGACATTAATTTACACACAAATACGTGCGCAATTTTTGTTTTTCAAAAACACATCCATCACTGATTGGCTGAAGTGATTTATTAGGAAGTGATTGTTGCTGAGGTTTTGTAGACTGGACAGACAGGAGCAGAGCACTGCATTGCGTTATAAAAAAAAAAAGAAAAAAGAAAGAGGACACTGACTCTTTGCCAAATGAGCTTTCTGGATAACGAGGAGACTGTTTCACCTATGTTTGTCCACTTTCTTTGAGGTTTTATGACTCCGGGCTGCTTTATACCCCGCACTGAACATCAACAGAGGCCAGGGCCTGCAGTTAATTGAGTAAATTGTTCACCAACATCATTTCACAATGCTAAAATTAAAACACTGTCACTGTTTAATCCATTTCTTTAATGAGATTGTTAATGAAAAGAGGAAAAAAAAAGAGTTTGAATTATCCTTTAAACGAAAATCAAGACAAAGCAATCTCTGCAAACGCTTTGTTAAAAAAGACAATTTAGTGACTGTACTTTGGAGTGCATTAACAAACTGCAGTGAAACAGTAACGATATCCTAGTACTGCTTCATAAAGCTGTTGGCAGTGGCTGTTTTGGGCAGCAGCTCACAAACCTTTTAAACCCTGCTAATCTTCGGGCATAAAGGGTTAAAACACTTAGCCCCTGAATTTTTTTATCCTGCATATTTTAACACATCCGGCAGCATATATTTCACATCAGTGTCTGCCACTGCTGAGCTGCCGCATTGTCTGTCAGGCGCACATGCTGCCTGAATCGAGATCAGAATTGTGTTTGTCATCACCTTCAGTTAATGTTCAGGGGTCTGTCGTGTCGTGGTGCAGTGACAGCAGGACCTCGGCTTAAAAAATGCCTTTATATGAAGCAGCCTCTTGCTAAACGGTCATTCATCACGTTTTACACTGTCACAAGTTGCTTTCTTGTCTGTAACATCTGAAGTTTATCACAATTTTATGGCGCTGTTTCGCTTTATAATTGTTTTTTATGTGGCTTTACGAGCCACAGCTGCCATAAATCACAACGCTCTAAAGCTACAGCACTCAAATGTTCACCGTCAGAGGACTTTCTGCTGGTTTACAGAGGCTGAAGTTTTCAAACGAGCTGCTGCTGCAGTAACGGTGAACGCAGACAGAGGGCACTGCATCACTGGGGCTCCTCTGTGATATACTGGACACCTAACAGAGCAGAAGAGAGGGAGGCTCGGGCAGGGGTGAGAGGTTAAAGGGGGAGATGAAAGGATACAGCAGGAGGGAAACTGAGGGAGATAGGAATGCGAGGACAGGAGATGGAGGAGATAATCAGTGCTACGAAGAGATGGCAGTTGAAGGCGGCATTTAAGCGCTGGTGTGAATCCTCCCCCACTCGCTTGCCCATCGTCCTCTGTGGATTTCCTTTTTGTCCTGGTCACTTTGATCAAATAAAAATCGCAAATCGCAGCTATTCTTCATACAACCTTTCTTTACTACATCTTCCTCTCTTTCACTACCACTGCCTGACCAGTATCCTCCTCCCCTTCTTCATTCCCATCATGCGTGGTTGGGTCCAGGCCATTTGCTTCCACTCCAGCAGGGCCGTACCATTAGTGACCAGCAGGGGAATTGCATTTCTCTGCATGCAGCTGGTTACAGGTGTGGTGATGCTCTCTCTGTCATTCAGTCTCTCTCCATTAGCATCAATTTAAGTGCAGTCGCCCGTACAGAATGCACATCAAACAGGAAATAAGATCAGTCAAGTTTAAGGAGCCCAAAACAAAGGTAGAAGGTGTTTCTGGCCGATGTTCAGCCTGTAAGTTTGGTTACTGTTTATCAAAGCCTTTCCTTATTATGTAATGTCACTATGGACATTTAAATCTGATGTAGTGTAGTCATCAGGAGCGCTACATTTACAATCAAACATCAAAACAATTAAATTATTGGTTATATCTGTAGAAGGGAGGTTAAACACAGAGGTCCAGAGCCCTTGGATGAAACAAAAAATTTCATTCTCTCATATGATTTCTTTTTTACTTCATCCACCTGCGGTCTGCCTGCCAGTTCCTCTGAATTGTCTTCAAATTTTCATGGTCCTGTTTTTTTAAATCTCATGAGTTATGGCTTGTTTTGATTTTGTTGTTGTTCTATTGAACTACAAACATTGGAAAAAACAAACAAACCACATATTCAGTACGAAAAGCGAAGACTGGCTGCAGTGAACCCTTTCTATTGTTTTTAACACTGAATTTCACTTCAGCTCTACTTAACTCTTCTCTGACAGAAAGGGCTCACAGACTGGTGGTGCCACACCTTTCTCTGCAGGTAGATTGGCCATCTTGGATGACAAAGGGCTTTTATGAGAATGTAAGGGAAAGAGGGATGACAGTGAGCTCTAACTTTTTTGGGCTTAAAATAGCTCCGCCCAACGTGGGGCTCGAACCCACGACCCTGAGATTAAGAGTCTCATGCTCTACCGACTGAGCTAGCCGGGCTGTGTGCTTGATCTGTGTCTGAACATGAACATAGACAACTAAACTGGAGCAGTTACAAATTCAATCGCCTTTTATCCCCAGTGTTTCTCTGTCTCTATCATTGCAGTTTTTTGCTCCTTGTCTTCCCTCCTGTTTTCGTCACAGTTTCCACCTTTGCATTGTTTTCCCCACCTACTCATAGCTCATCCCTAATCAGAGAGATCCCCTGCTGTGCTGTCCACTCTGTGAGTTTCTGTGTTTTTCCAGTGTGGATTCTTTGTTTTTCCCTCTTTCTTCCTTTATGTGTTTTGGGAAATTTCTTCAGCCACAATAAAGGTTTGCTTTTGTTCAGTATTCAGTCTCCCCTTGTCCTCCATTTGGGTCCTCCGCAGCACATCCTGACAGAATGCCCATTATCAGTTGTTATCAGTCCCATACACATTGTCAGCTCAGTTGGAACAGCAGTGCTTATGTAGGAGATGGTAAATGTTGTAAGCCTGCTTGCATGCTTCACGTGGTAAAGGCATTTATTTTAACACTAAAAGCCGCTATTTCTTCATCTTAATAGCATCTGAAAACAAAAGTAAACAACTTAATGTGATAAAATATAATGTGAATAAAATGGATCTTGAACCAATGTGTGATTGTCCAGCATCCAAAAATTAGAATTGTGTTGCTATTTTAACCTGGAAGTACCTATTTTATCCACAGAACAACCACCGCTGAGTGAGGTGATAACTACTTATTTGCAAGTGGAGGAGCCATCTACAGACTATATGAATGGGACTGATAGCAGCTGATAGCAACTGGTTATTCAGCACGCTGATAACATTCCAAATGTGTGCAATAGAAGTTAAATTAACAGCACTGCATGTTTCCCCCACTTTAATTTGGTAGCAGTTATTTCAGCCCACTCTCATTGCCAGAGCATGAAATACTGCAGTGTTGTCAGAGTTGCTGGAGTCTCACAAATACCTAAAAGGTGTTGGGATCCAAACTTAACAAGCAAGTAAAAGCAGAAGTAGAAGGTAAGTAAAAAAGTCAAACTTCATGTCTAGCAGGAGTTTGTTAAAGTAGAAAACCCAGAAATGGTAAATGCTGGATTGAAATTGACAGTCTGATGGGTTTAGGGCATGGCCTCAAGAGGATTTTTTTTTTTGTATATCTCAGGATGTTACATGTGTGTACCAAATGTCATATATCGGCATCAAACACAGCAGTTGGTTTCCTCCATAGCAATTTGCCCATTTTGCTCCCCCCCATGTATGAAATCCATAAAACCTGTACATTTTCTGTATATTTTCCTGATACGTGTGTAAAATCTCCTGACTTTTCCTTTTGTAAACAATATTAAATTGAGCAGTAATTGTTTTTGGTATCTGTACAATCGTTGCCTGGCTGTTGGAGGGTTCCAGGGCTACCCTTTGTCACCAATTCTGTTCATAATCTTTACATTTCTAGGCAAAGCCAAAGGTGGCAGAAACCTCAGGATTTTATCTCTGCTCTTTGCAGATGATGTGGTTCTGTTGGCTTCATCACAAACCCACACCTATGGTTACACGGTCGGGAGTGAGAGACAGAACAAAATCTCAGATGCAAGTGGCAGAAATGAGCTTTCCCCAAAGGGTGGCTGCCCTCTCCCTTAGAGACAGGGTGAGGACTAATCGGCCTCTATATCGCCACATCGATAGGAACCAACTGATGAAAGCGGTAGTGCCGCCCCCACAGCATCAAAATGAGAAGAGGCAAAGCTGAGATAGCTTGGACATGATTGGCTAGTGATATATTAGCAAAGGGCATTAATGCCAATGACAGGGGGTTGTTGTGAGGATACAAAGGATGGGGGGTGATAGTGGTGATATGGTCCAACTCAAATTAATTTTGTTCTAAAACAGATGCGCCCAACGTGGGGCTCGAACCCACGACCCTGAGATTAAGAGTCTCATGCTCTACCGACTGAGCTAGCCGGGCTGTACAAGGCGCAACTCTAGGTAGTTCAGGCCTCAGACCGGGATGTCTCCGGGGGCTTCTAGGGTAAGGTGTTCCTGGCATGCCCTTCTGGGGAGCAGGTCTTGGGGCAGACCCAGGACACGATGGTGAGATTATATCTCTAAGCTACTTTGGGAACCCCTTGGTGTTTCCCTGGACAAGCTGGAGGAGGTGGCTGGGGAGTGGGAGGTCTGGGCTTCTCTGCTTAGGCTGCTAGCCTCCCAGTATGGACTTCATATCTCTTTAAAAGTGGACCATCCTTTCTAGGTGTGCAATATTGCAGTAGCAAGTGAATCATGGCCGCATCTGACAGAACAGCAGCATGTGACTCCTTGGGATTGGAATATTTTGCTCATTTATGAGTTTTTTTCAAGTAATAGTCACTCCAAAAAATTTGACAATACCCACAAACTGTAATTGCAGCAGTTCTGAGACAGTTAACGGAATCGCCTCGCTTACATCACTAGATTTTCTTGGTGTTTGCTGAATTTGCTGCAGAAATCAAAGTATTTCTGACTAAATTAACCAATTAACAAAAAAAGACTGTAGATACAAATTTGAGATGTGTTGTAATAAATGCAGAGTGATTCTTTTGAAATATAGTTAAAACTTTTACTGTCGTTTGAAAAACACACACACACACACACTCACATTTTTCTGTTGAACACACGCCGAGTGCTGCACAGTAAACTCCAGCTAGCAAAGTGTGACTCATCAAAAATCATTTCTTCTTTCTCTGTCGTTGCCTCTTTTTTCTCTGCCTGTCAACAACTCCCCTCCTCCTTTCTTTTCAATCTTTCTTCCCTATCCACTTTCTCTGTCCCACCCCTCCCCCTATCCACATCATTCGATACATACAAACGCACACATGCGCACCCCTCCAGCTCTTCTTCAGTCCTGCCTAACTATTCTGTGGGCACGGTGCCCAGGAAGCAGCACGAGCAGGGCAGAGAGCTCCGGGCTGAGCCCCGCAGCCACACTGGCACCCTGTAAGCCTAGAAAGCAATAGGAGCAGAGAATGTGTAAAGCAGAAGCATTGCGAGAAAAGAGACGCAAGGAGCGGATTTTAAAGGAGGAGAGGGTGAAAAAGGGGTAGAAAAGTAGAAGTGCAGAATCGGGCTGAGAAAGGATAAAGAGATAAGAGGATGCAATAGCAGGGGAGACATGCAACAGAGGAGAGGATTAGAGATGGGGAAGACAAAAGGAGATTAGAAAAACAGATAGATCAATAGACAGAGAGACACAGAGAGAGGAGGAGGAAAGATGCAGGGAGGGAGAATGTGTGAAGCAAGAGAGAAAAAAGAGAGCCGGGCAGACAGCCAGCACTCCCAGGAGAGATAGGTCAGAGCAACGGACATGTCTCCAGAGACTATGTGTGTGTGTGTGTGTGTGTGAGTGTGTGTGTGGTTTGTGTGAAAGACAGTGGCAAGAGATGGAGGGAGGCGGAGAGAAGAATGCAGAAGAGGAGGAAGAGGAGAGCAGCGGAGCGTATAGAGAAAGAGTGGGGGACTTGTATAAGATACTGTCGTGAATGTCTGAAATGCGACCTTGGAAATCTATATCTTTGCATTTGTGTCTGTGAGTTACAACTCGTTGCTGGCACTAGATCTCTAGTTACTGCTGGGTATTATTAGACAAAGGAAGCTATCTGAAGCACAGATTTAGCATACATTAGTACATTTTAACACATGTGTTTATTGATTGATTGACCTGTCGTTTGCATATCACAGTGCATTTGAGTCTGATGCTAGACGCTGGGCTGTACCACCCTGTAGTTTGCCTGTGAACGAGAAAATAAAGCACCCTGATCCACGTCTGGGTCGAAGCACAATATTTGAGTTGCAATATGAGAGAAGCTTCAAAATTTTAATTCATGTGTGTGACACAGAGAGACGGTTAGGGATGCTCAAGCTCATCTTTCTCGACCAGTTTGGGGGGAAAAGGCAATAGTTATATGAAACTGTAGAAAAAGGGAACAGAGGAGAGAGGCTCAGTGCATCATGGGAGCGCCCACAGCAATCCTGGACAACTCAAATCTAATGGAAAAATAATAAATCAGTGACCACAGCCAAAGGGATTCAAACTGAATTTTGGCAAATGTGTTTGCTGCAAGCAGCCTGCTCAAATGTGATTGGTCAGTAGTTCTCTTAGTAGTAGGATTTATTAATAAGATAATAGGTTACTCAAAAAAAAAAGAAAAAAAGAAAGGAGGCATCCCACCTGATGTGCTGAGTTGCTAACGTTGCACCCAGGTACAGATACAGATGCAAAAGGACCCCTTCTGTGTGTCTGGTATGCCAGTGGCTTTAGCTTATTAATTACACAGGCAGGTTTTTAAATGTTTTAACTACCAATAAGCAGAATATCCAATATCACCAGATAAAGAATTATTGTGTATGTATAAGTTGTCAACTACGCACAAAGTATCAGTATGAATGTTTTTAATGTCTAAAGATTGTGTATGCATGCAAGGCCAGTCCAGGTCATAGAATGTGCTGTATGTGTCAATAACAGTGAAGGCCGTGGGATTACATGACCTTGAATTCCACATGTATCTTACACACACACACACACACACACACACACACACACACACACACACACACACACACACACACACACACACACACACAGTGTCAAACACAAAGCCCCATGAAATCCTCAAACTCCTAGGGGTCTTTATGAGGCTCTTGCTTTGGTCACGGAAGGACAGGAGGAAATAGGCTGATGGTCTGTGGTTTTAAAAAGAGCAAATATATCTTCAGCACAATACATTTACATGCTGCTATTATTGCTTGTTTCAAATAATATCCAAATTTCTGTCTGAATAACAGCCAAAGGGGAAGTGTGATTATTAAAAGTGTGTTTCCGGACACGTATCGAGAGAAAGTCTGCGTACATGAAAAGGAATAATAGAAGAAAGGTATTAATGAGTCTGAAAAAGCCTGGACATGTGTTTTGTAGACTCGCGTATTTACATTATCGTGCTTTTCCCCCCAGCAATTTTCAAAGCGAGATTCGGCCTTAGAGCGAGCTTCCCTTTGCTTCCTTTAGTTTCTGTAACTTTCAGGGGAAATGGGGTAAACACTGGCTCCTGCCACCCACCATGCTAATAGACCTTTTTTCCTAGCAGTCATTTTGACATGTAAACACAGGTGATACTAATGATGCTAACTGAGGCTCTGCACCTAACGAACAGAACCTTCATTAATGTCATTGGCAACACCTGTGTTTTCATGTTACTTTATGTCAAAGTCTAGATGAGCTTTCCTAATTACAGCAATGTCCAGTGTGGCTGCGTCAGACATTTGCATTTGCACCTGCACCTCTGTCGGGAAAGTCCTGGAAAGTTTAGGCCTGCAGTGCGCGCGTGTGTGTGTGAAATTAGCTTACGATTACGACTACTTAATATATGAAAATCATGAAGTTTTTGTAAAAATTTGTATATGTATTTTTAGAAGATCAGCCTAAGAGACGGGTGAGCAGTACAGAGATGTGAACCGGTAAAGAGGAGGGAAGAATTTAGGTGGTGGTTGGGCCCTGAGATCTCAGTTTCAACTGCTCCGTGTGTGTGTATGTGTGTGTGTGTTTGTGTGATATCCTGCATATCAGCTTGTTTTTTGGACACTGGAGTTTGTGCAAAAACTGTATGTTTGTGTCACATTAAAAAAGGAAGTGTTTGTGTGTGTGTATTTTTTATTGTAATCAGTATAGCCTATACACTTGCAGCGCATGTGTGTTATCTGCATAATACTGGTCTATATGTATATTCTTGCATTTGAGCTTGTGTATGTGTGGGCTGCTATCCCTTTTATGTGTGTGTGTTCGTGCGTGCATGTGTGTGTGCATGTGCCATGAGCCCCAGTGAGATGCAGCAAGCATGACGGAGAATGACAGCTTGATTTATGGCGAGGCTATAAGTAGAATGACTACTGGTAGAGGAAGAGAGTGTGAGTGTGTGAGGGGGGGAAACATGATAGAGAGAGGGGGAAAAGGGAAGATTGGAAAGGATAGATTGTGGATGGAAAGAAGGGGAGATGGGGGGGTGACAGGAGGCAAAGGGATGCAGGGACAGGGAGCGAGAGAAAGAGAGATGGTCTGAGCGACAAAGCTAAAAAGGCATTGGACGAGAGAGAAGATGAGTGATGGCGGGTTGCCTTTAAAAAAAAAAAAAGAAGGGAAAAACGGAAAAGGGTCAGAAAGGGACTGATTGGGATTTTGTGAGAGGCTCTGAGTTTCTATTTGCATATTGCTTAAGTATGGCAGAAAAAAAACTGAAAAAACATGACCCAATCTGCAAGCTGCATGAAAAGACACGTAGAAGAGAAGGAGAAACAGGAGGAGGGAAAGTTTAGCTCTTGTTTGCGAAGGGTTAGTACGTGTTGGTTTAATGACACAGTGCAGTTCACGCAGTGCAGCATGCTCGATAGCAAAAATACATTATCTTCACAATTACATTTACATCTTTAGACGTTTAGGGGATTTTGTTATGCAGAACGGCATATGCAGAGTGCAAATGAGCCTCAGTTCCCTGATCAATAACACTGCAAAGCGAACAATATCCAGGAGAATATTCAAGCGCGCCGATGATTACTGTGAATGTCATTGCAAGCTGTGAAATAAAAGATGTTATTATGTTACATTTTAGAGCTTTAATGCTTCATTATTAGTTTTGAAGATCCTCTGCTTGGCTGATGATTTTAAAAACCACGTTTTCTAATAGCATGGGAGTCGTTTCTGCAAGGGCTTTGAACGGATCTCATACAATTTAACCTATAAAATGTGTTCATTAAGCCACCGCAGGTTGGATAAGGGGGAAAAATGTGGCATGAAACTGAGTTGCATGAATGCCGGTGCCCTGATATTTGTATCACTCATAATTAACCTCTTAGCAACAACCAGGTGTCTGGTGACCCATCTAGAGTTGGGTTAAGGTTTGAGTGTGGTTCATGTCAAGATCTTTTTATAAAAATGTCACCTATTTAGAACTCCTAAATGTAAAGGTTTTTAACAAGAAAAAGGAAGGATGGAACTTCTTTTGAAATTAAACATCTTCTGGTGTCTGAAGATTAGCCAATTTTACACATGACTAAAACAAAACCCTAAAATTAGATGGGTCGTCAGTAAGATTATCTGCATCCTGATTTATTGTTAACGCTTGATAAAATTGTGGGAAAATATAAAGTGGGGCATGCCAGAAAAGGTTTGAAGACCCCTGTCCTAGCCATAATCCCTACAAACTAAGATGTTTTTATTTAAAAACTTTGGCACTCTCCACCCAGACAAGTATTCGGCACAGCTGCAAAAATATTCATGGTTGATGTAAACAAGATAGCACAGCATTAGTTGCACATAGAAAATGCTTGAGAAGACGAACATCAAGTACTGTGAGTAAGGAAAAGGTAACACCAGACATGTCTTTAAATGTAATTTCATTAAATCATTAGTTATTACATGACCAACCGGTCATGGCAGCTGGCCGCCCCTCCCTGAGCATGGTTCTTCTAGAGGATTCTTCCTGTTAAAAGGGAGTTTTTCCTTTCCACTGTTGCCAAGTTCTCGCTCATTGAGGGTTGATTCGATTCTGGGGGTTTTCTCTGTATTATCATAGGGTCTTTATCTTTTGTTTTGATTTGGCGCTATGCTTAGGCAGAAGATGAAGTTGGACTTTTACAAAAAACGAAAACACGTGTACGTGTCCCAACACTCTTTTGATCAAACTTTGATGACACTGCTACAGAGGAGGATTGGGGTCACTGACAAAAATCTCTTTATGGGTTGTCATTCAAAAAAAGTACTTGTAACATTTTATTATGTAATGGATTATGTTACTTTCTGAAGAAAGTCATTTGTTACACTATTTGTTACATTGCTTTCCCCTGGCGCCATATCAAGGGCTGGAACTGCGCCATGATTACTAGTTAGAAAACCTTAGGTTACCGTCCCACAAGCTGACACAAATCCCTACTCTAATGATGACACACGTTCGGTTAGTGTGAAAATAAAGCAATCCCCACTATGTGTCTACTGCAGAAACATGTTCAGGTCCAAATACAGGCTACAATGCTAAAAGCCTGACTGCTCATCACTGCCTTTGTTGCTACTTTAAAATCAGTATCTGGCCTCTGGGCTGGGGTCAGCATACACTCAGCTTTGCAATCAATCTGTGTTCGTGGCTAGCTGTTAGCATCTGTTTGTGCAGATGTTGTTTTTTGTGCAATAAAAAAATAATGTCTACACCTCCACTCCTCAAAAGTTTCAGACTGCTCCACCATTTACCTCCTCCCTGCACACAAACCGAATTCAAGTAAGGCCATAATTGTAACTGTAAGGTAATTACTGAATTTAGTACAGCAATGCACTGTATTACTACACTACTGAAAAATGGACAGTGTTGGGTGTAACGTTTTCCAAAGCAATCCTGTGCTAGATTTAACCTCAACAGAAGAAGCCATGGGAATCGTAAAGGAGTACATACACAAATAGGAGGACATCACTGTGTGAGCCTTGCCTTAATTTTTGTGGCTGCCAAGATCGAATCAGGGACTTTACAAGGGTGTCCCCGTAATTTCTTTCTAACAGCCTCAGCTTGTGCCCAAAGGCTAAAACCCAATCTGTGAGTTTTTTCAAACCAAAACTGGGTCAGCAGCATTTCTAGAAGTTTCTGTCTTATGTCTCCAAAAGATTTCTGGAGTAGTGCAGATGTTAGGTGTGAACAGAAGAAATTAGAAGAGCAGAAATTAAGACCTTAAAACAAAACAAAAAAAGTCAGTGTTAATGTGTTCAAACTTTTAACCCTTTGATAACCTCAACTCCAAAACCAGGTGAAAAAAGTGAGGATTTTTGTGCGATTTCCCTTTTCTTTCTTTGTCTTCACATTGCACTTTATTGCTTTGGTCTTTTCATTGCTGTACTTTCTTTTTCTCTTTTTCCAGAGGAAAAGTTGTAATTTTCTACCCTCTGGTATAAAATAGAGGAGTGTTTTCAGGGCACAGAGCAGGGACGGGGAAGAAACGACTGTGAGAAATATGAGCAGGAGAGACAGATAGAGACAGAAAGAAAGAGAGAGCGCAGTCTTTGATCTATCTCTTGGTAGGAGCTGGTCTTGGCATGCAGCCAGAAAACCCCACAGCGCACATATACAGACACACACACACATATATGCACACACATTTAGGGCTCCAGGGCTTTGCTGATTATTTCTACTGGGAGGATCAAACACGCCTGCCCCCCCCTCCCCTAACCACCCTCCCTTCTCCATCCTCCATCCATCTATCCATCCATCCTTCACCTATCTGTCTTTTTACGAGACCATCTGTCCAGGCATTCATCAGGCACCCCATCCATTCTTCTATCAGATGGAAAGATCTGATCTAAAAAAGCTAAAACACGTCACTTTCCTTACAGTGACTAATTATAACAGACTGCGAAACATATTAAGGGTCTCTGAGCTTTAAATCATCAGTGACTTTGCTGAGCCGTCAGCAGTGTGGGCGTCAGGATGGCCGAGTGGTCTAAGGCGCCAGATACAAGGATGCAGTCCTTCCTCACTCGTGAGATTTTTGGTCTCCAAATGGAGGCGTGGGTTCAAATCCTGCTCCTGACAGTATTTTTGGCACTGAAGTTTTTTAACACATGTTGTTTATTGGAAGAAAAAAAAAACTCATCCAACAAGTCTGCCACTCTGTTGCTTTGTATTCAGTTGATGACATATAAAGCTTATTTATTCTTGTGAACTTTAAAGGTAAGAAAGCCTAAGTGATAAGCAGAGCCGATACTTGGATTTTTAAAAAATCTTTATCTATTTGATTTTCCAGCAGTGCTACATTTTTTAAGGTTTTATAGGGAACATCTTCGCGATACTCAGTATTCATGACAAATTCATATGAAATCACAGTAATTTTAATCCAATTAAATTCTGTTCAGTTTTATTCAGTTTTATTTATACAGCACTAAATCTCAACAACACTCACCTCAAGGCGCTTTAAGGTAGACACTACAATAATACATACAGAGAAGTTGCTATAATCGTCGATTTTGGTTTGTGTGCAGGGAGGAGGTAAATGGTGGAGCAGTCTCAAACTTTTGAGGAGTGGAGATGTAGACATTTTTTTTTATTGCACAAAAAAACAACATCTGCACAAACAGATGCTAACAGCTAGCCACGAACACAGATTGATTGCAAAGCAGAGTGTATGCTGACCCCAGCCCAGAGGCCAGATACTGATTTTAAAGTAGCAACAAAGGCAGTGATGAGCAGTCAGGCTTTTAGCATTGTAGCCTGTATTTGGTGGGGGGGGGGGTTTGGTTTTTTTGGACCTGGAAGATACTTTATGTGACCTGTCCAGGTCGCCAGTCTGTCAAAGGGCTAACACATCGGAGTAAGGAGGAGTCAAACACAAATGTCGTACAAATGCAACAATGTGCAAAGCAAGCACGCAAGCCATGTAGCAGTCACGTATATTTGTGTAACCTATAAATCCCATCATAAAGACCATGAGCAGCAAAACGAAGAAAGCAGAGCAATATGCAGATTTGAAAGAAAGCGACAAAGGTGAAATTTTGGCTGTGTTCACTAAACATAATAATAGAAACATGCTTAAAAATGATAATTCAGTCAATAATTTGTTTTGATAAAAATGCCACCATAGTCTGTGTCACTATTCACGTTAGCTGTGAATGTGTGGGCTGAGTTTAAGAGTATGAGGCTCTTAACCTCATTGTGTTCAAGCCCCACGTTGGGTAAAATTACTTGACTTGAAGTTGGCAAAGTATGAACTAGCTAGAAAATCTGCAGTATGTGGAAACTTAGAGACATAAGGCCTTCTCAAATAGAGAATCATTTTAAAGATGTCTTCTGTGGATTATTGTGTGCACACACTGAGGGGGAATTTGTAGTTCTGGACTGTGCACGGAGAGTGCTGTCGACAGCTGCCATCAACAAGGTCAGGGCCCTGTGAGTGTGTGTTTGTACGAGAGACAGTCTGGAGACACAGTAACATCTTCAGCTGTTGCTTAAGTTGTAAAAGAGTTATTGTCAGTCTCTCAGTTCTTTCTGCCTTTCCTTCATTCCACTAAAGTACCAATTGCTTTGTGCCACCATCTGCCTTAAATTTTCATTTTGTTCCTCTAGAAATTATCTATATAACTGGAAGATTTCCTCTTGTTTGTCCCCTCTGGTCTACAATAATCACACCAGTCAGTTCCATGCTGAATCAGCTGCTATGAATTCTCTCCGTGTTTCTCTCTCTTGTTGAGCTGTGGAGCCTGAAGGTCTAACCTCCAGTTGAACTCACACACACGTTTACTTCAGTGTGTGTGTGTGTGTGTGTGTGTGTGCATTTGTTTGTCATGACTATGAACTCTCAACTCTGACCTTCAGTGCATATCTATCTATCTATGTATCTATCTAGCTGTTTTCTCTCATAGTGCCTACAGGCAGATGTAGGGGTCATTAAAACAGGAGCTGTGTGTGGTGCGCATGTGCATGAGTGAGGGCACTGGCCCTTCCTCCACTGTCTAAAAAGGAAATACCAAATTATGGAGGTTCTCTCTCTCTCTCTCTCTCTCTCTCTCTCTCTCTCTCTCTCACTCACACTCACACACACACACACACACACACACACACACACACACACACACACACACAATGGGTGCGCGCACTCACTCGCTCATTATCTGCTTCATCTTTGTAACACTTCTGTTCTGCCACACTCAAAGAACGAGTGAAAAGCGGGCATAGAAAGTGGGCAGATTTAATTGATTTAGCTTGTTTGCAAACACAAAATGGACCGCAATAGTCCACACTTGCTCACATCCACACATCTGGTCACTCATTACCAGAAATAGGACGTAACAAAGTACAGATACTTTGTTGCTGTACTCAAGTACAGTTTTTGGGTATATTTAACTCTCTATTTATCTCTACTTTCTGCTCCTTAGTTTTAACATTTTTTGGTGTGAGTAATTGGTTATTGTAAAATATGAAACCAATTGGGAGGTAACAGGAATACGTAAAAGAAAATCTTGTTGGTTTATCCATCTCTGGTGCAACTCATGGAAAAGATGAAGAGATAAAAGAGGCAAAAAAAAGTGCAAAGCAAAGACACGCCTGTAAAAGGCAACTTTGCACAAATATATATATATATATATATATATATATATATATATATATATATATATAAATATGTATGTATGTATGTATGTATGTATATATATATATATATATATATATATATATATATATATATATATATATATATATATATATATATATATATCCTCAGGCAGCAGAAACCCAAGAAAGAGGAGGGAGACGAGGAACCATCATGGAAGGACAGGCCCCTGCACGGTATGTACCACCGGCAGATAGAGGAGGTGGCTGATATCCAGAAATCCTACCAGTGGCTGGACAAAGCTGGACTGAAAGACAGCACAGAGGCACTAATCATGGCAGCACAAGAACAAGCTCTGAGTACAAGATCCATAGAGGCTGGGGTCTATCACACCAGGCAAGACCCCAGGTGCAGGCTGTGTAAAGATGCCCCAGAGACAATCCAGCACATAACAGCAGGGTGCAAGATGCTAGCAGGCAAGGCATACATGGAACGCCATAACCAAGTGGCCGGCATAGTGTACAGGAACATCTGTGCCGAGTATAACCTAGAAGTCCCGAGGTCAAAATGGGAGATGCCCCCAAGGGTGGTGGAGAATGACCGAGCTAAGATCCTGTGGGACTTCCAGATACAGACGGACAAAATGGTGGTGGCTAACCAACCGGACATAGTGGTGGTAGACAAACAGAAGAAGACGGCCGTAGTGATCGATGTAGCGGTTCCGAATGACAGCAATATCAGGAAGAAGGAACACGAGAAGCTGGAGAAATACCAAGGGCTCAGAGAAGAGCTCGAGAGGATGTGGAGGGTGAAGGTAACGGTGGTCCCCGTGGTAATCGGAGCACTAGGTGCGGTGACTCCCAAGCTAGGCGAGTGGCTCCAGCAGATCCCGGGAATAACATCGGAGATCTCTGTCCAGAAGAGCGCAGTCCTGGGAACAGCTAAGATACTGCGCAGGACCCTCAAGCTCCCAGGCCTCTGGTAGAGGACCCGAGCTTGAAGGATAAACCGCCCGCAGGGGCGTGCTGGGTGTTTTTTTATGTATATATATATATATGTGTGTGTGTGTGTATATATATAAGCAAAGTTCACTCTTCTCATATAAGAGACAAGAAAGCATGTAACTGTGCAAGTTCTCTTCTCTATCGATCTATCTAGTTACATTAATTATACTGGATAATATACTGTGCTGTATATGATGGAGCTTGGACAAGAAATCGATTAAAGATGCAGTGAATGTGTCATCTTTGTGGGCAGTCAGTGCTAAATAAGCCAGAGCACACATCACTAAGTGTAACCAGATAAAAGGAAAAAAGAAAAGTGATTAAAAAGGGAAGAATTCTAAAAAGAAAGACAGGCTGATAAACAGAAGACAGTAAGAAGAGAAAGAAAGAAGCTATGTGAGTGTGCGTGTGTTTTTGTGTGTGCTGGAAGTGTGCCAGGGAGCCTGCCAGCCAGCCAGGCTGAGCTGGAGGGCCCCTGCTGGGGGTGGAGGGTTCAGGCGAGCCCCCTGCCTTCACCGGCCTACTGGAGCATGCTGGTAAAGAAAGAGGGAGGAGGGAATGAAAGAGAAGGAGAGAAACAGAGACCCCAAGAGAAAGGAAAAAGAAGAAGGAAAAGAGGTGGAAACAGACAGACAGCCACAGGCAAGAGAGGAGGAGGAGGAGATGATGATGTTGCTGCAGAAAGAGAGGTGGAGAAGGTAAACCTAGAGCAGGAATGTGAGAGGAATGCAGGGCATGGAGGAGTTTTCCTTTGGCTGGAGAGAGAAAAGGAGAGAAGGGGAGTAGATGGGAGGGTGGGAGGTCCCGGAAACATAAGGCAGTGCAAAATACTCCTCTAATGTATTCCCTCTACCCTTAGTCTTCCCCTGCAGACAGTCCACAGGTCCAGATGTGTGAAGGCACTCCGATCTGTTACAGATATCGATTTGACTGATCTTTTTTCTTCTTTTTCTCTTGAGTCATTTACCCACCTCACACATCCACACAAATGTAAAACCCAAAGCAAATGAGAAGACATTCATTGAATATAAACAACCACAGTGAGTCGTGTTTTTATGCTTGCTTGCATTTACAGTCACAAAATTCATTTTAACTATGGAGACAGAGTGATTTGCAGTAAAATCAGTCTTGAAGGTTTTACTTTAATTTGTTCCACTGATCAAAAGCCACAAAAGGGCCAGTGCTGCAGCGTTGCTTCTTTAATGAAGAAAGCAACATGGGACTGAATCCCTATATAATACTAAAATAGTAGCTCTTTAAAGTTAAGCTTTAGTGTGAATGAGGTTAAGCTTTTTGAGTGAATACCTGCCTGCAGAGACAGACTGTGTGCCTTTTTCTCTCTCTCTGTGTGTGTGTGTGTGTGTGTGTGTGTGTGTGTGTGTGTGTGTGTGTGTGTGTGTGTGTGTGTGTGTGTGTGTCCCACACTGGGTTCACTTAAAAGACCCACTCTTTAAATATAAATAGCACCGTTACAGACAGGCAACTGTGTATTTGTGTGGGTGTACTTGTATTACTGACATTGTAGGGACATGAATCCCTTTAGTCGTTGTAGGGACGCACCTCCCTTCTGGGGACAAAAACCAAGTCTTCATAAAACATACCGTGTGTTAGGTTTCTTTCTTGTTCTTTGAATTTTTGTTCCTGTTTTTTGTAATCTAATAAACATTTGATAGCTTTTCCATCCTTTTAGCTCTTTGTCCCTCCGTCTGTTTGCATATGTGTTGGTTTCTTTATAATCAGTTTTTGTTTTATTTTGGTAATGACTTATTGTTTTCATCTGTGGTTGTTTTGCTTCCTTTTTGTTTTCACACTTTTGTATTTGTCTGCCCGTCCTTATTGCACTGTCTTGTCTGCATGCATTTGTGGCAGTGGTCTCTTAGCTTTAATTGAAGTCCTGTGTCAGCACCATAGTAACATAGCCTATGGGATGTTCAGTCAATGTGGTGTGACATACTTTCATCTCTCTAACACATCAGACATCTGCGTTTTTTTTTCTTTCTTTCACGGCTCATGTTTTTTTTTTTTGTGTGTTTTCCTTCCTTCTTCTGAAAAAAAGGAAGGATGGAAGAAGATGCCCATGAAACCCTAGTGTGTTTTGCTTTTTGATTAAAATTACCCTCTTGTTCCTTTTCAAATACGCATTTAATTGCAAAGAAGTGTCCTCCCTGTTTCATTTTGTTTCCAGCTAAACTTTTAACACATGAGGGAGATGCAGATGAATGAAGTGATGTGACACCTTTCACTCTAGCACCAATCCAAATAGACAAATTATAGTTATTGATTGATCCACATCAGCTTTGTTTGAGATATTTCTCTTTTGTTTCTTTTTGACATCTAATGCTGTTCTCAAACACACACTGTAGCCCTGAGTTTAACAGAGTTGCGGACAATGGCTAAAGTTTCTGGAATTCTCAAAACACTGTCCAGGGTTCATGTGTAACAATAGACGTAGAAGTAGAAAAAGATGTTCAAATCTAAGAATGATGAGCTTGTAGTAATATAAATCTGTTTTAATTCAGGAAAGAAAATCCAAATATTGCTTAGGTCACTGTTACACAGGCCTACAGACTGGTTGGTGTCCACTTGGCAACCACTGGTATAGGAAAAAATTTGTATTCCCCAAATGATTGCAAGTGGTTGCTGGACAAAAGTGTGATATTGATTGCTAAAGCCCCAGTCATGGAAAGCTGGTGAGTCAGGGAAATATTGGCAAGTGGCTGTGATTTCTTGGTTGTTAGCAGGTTGTCACAGTCACTTATAGTTTGTATAAGACTTCTCTGCAAAAACTCTGCAACTAGTCGCTGACTGCTAATGAAACGTTTAGAGTGGGACGTGCAGATGGGGTGACCACAGCAATTTTCTGGTGACATATACAATCACAAAAAGCTTTTGGTGCTGCACCTTTTTTGTGTCTGATTTTACCCAGCAACCGCTCACCAACCCCTCAAGGAATACACATTTTTCCTTAGTGACCAGAGGTTGCCAGGGGGTTTCCAGCCTGTCTGACTAGCTTTCTACTTCTGCTGAGAGGATTATGGGAATTAAACCAGTGTGGAGGTTACAGAGCTGCACTTTTGTGCAGTCCCTGAACAAGCCAGCAGTGCATTGCCTCTACACAATGACGCTATGCGTAGGTTGAATACTAACTGGCTGAACATCTCGCTTGAACTGGAATGCTAACTACTACAGCAGAAAGAGAAAGAAGCACAAAAGACAACAAAGACTGTAGTTTTAATTTTAAGTCTGAAAAGTGAAGCCACTTTTTTTAAGCATTTTAAACCGCTATCCTTTGTAATGACCATAGAAGCCCTATCGAAGCCTTGCTGTACAAACTAAACATTTTCCTGACTGGTGACTTTATGGGCATTTTATGATGCTAGCACAACGACCCAGGAAACAGATCAACACTGCAATCCAAATGAAGGAAAGAAGAGAAGAAACATGCAAATTTCCTCTTTGCCTGCCTTGCCTGCATTCACCTGTTTTTTGTTTGTTTTTTTACCCTGTTTTTTTGCATGTATGTTCAAAATCTTTGTTCAGCTAACCAAAAGGTACAAGTACTCGATATGTTACGTTTTTTTGAGTCATGCCTTCTCACTCTGCCTTGTTTCTTGTTTGTCAAGAGTGCGTTTTCAGAACACAGGGGATTAAACATTGATAGATTTCCTTCAGTGGGACACTTTCCTGTTGATGGAACTCATAAAATACACACAAGGACACAAATAAAGAAGAAACAGGTAAAAGGATTTCTCCTGCTTGTAGACAATAAAGAAGCAGTTGGTCACATGTGATGTGTATTCATGTGTGCATCAAACTGGTCTATTTGTCAGGAGAAACTCTGGGGAGATCTTTTCTGAAAAAGACAAAACAAAAAAAAGAGAAGAAAGAAAGAGGTTTTTTTATGTAACATTCATTCATAGCATCCGCAGTTCATATAACATTTATACAACAGTGAAGAAGCCTAAAACATAAACTGGAATAAGAAAGAGAAGAAGAACGGGCACTGGCTTTCCTTCCATCATAACACCCTTCCATCTTATCTCCTGCTTTCCCTTCACTTTCTCTTCAGCATTTTCTTTGCTCTCCTTTTCCTTTCTTCCTCCCTCGTCACCCTCCCTGCCATCCATCTCTCAGCTTCTCTTTCACTGTCTGACTCCCCCTCTCTTTTTCCTGCTCACCACACACACACACAGACACACACGAAGGCATGCTGACACTTAAACTAAATGCAATCACACACACCCTATTCCCTTACTCCCTCCTCTCACCACCCACACAGAATCGAGGACACACACAGGCCACAAAATACCATAGACACACTTTAGCTCACACACACTCGCTCACACACAGAGGATCCCCCACACAGAGTACTTTCAGCACTTTCTTCTTTACCATACTCAGCAAGATCAGATGTCAAGTCAACTGACAACACACACAGAGGCTGTATTTTTCTTTTCACCACGCTCTGTTTCCTCTTTCCTCTTATAGAATATATGCATTTTTAAAGCTTCCTTACACACAGACACGCACACACAATTCTGATAGCTATTTAGAGGAGTCAAAGAGTAGTAGTAGTAGAGGCGAGAATTTAGTGTAAAGAAATATATATATATATATATATATATATATATATATATATATATATATATATATATATATATATATATATATATATATTTCATTGCCAAGATATAAAAGGGAAAAGAGATGGAGAACATAAACACACCATTCAGTATTCAAAAATAAAGACATGATAGCCTAACCTTTAGCTTCGCATGTAAGCAAAGAGTAGCTATTAGAGCACGCTTGCAAGACAAAAATTGACTCTGTATTCAACACACACACACTGAAAGAGACACAGAGAGAGTGAAACATGAATAAATGATTTTCATGCACTTACAAAACCACCACGAGCCGAGACGCTCTCACACATATGCGCTCAATGTGTGTTTGCATATTGGCAGCAAACGCAGTATACAATACACGCACACATGCGCATACAATTAAATTACATGCATATTTTCCTGCAGGCAGCATATATTGACACAGACCTGGACACGCATGCAGAAACACATGCTTTCTCCATGCCTTATGAGAAGTGTTTTGACGCTTTGCGCATGCACAAGGAAAGTGCAAAGACAGTATCTGTATATTCAAGGAAGCTCTAATATTCCTCCACGCAGACCAGTGGTAATGCTTTGAAATTGTCAACCATTTGTATGCATAATTAAATACTTGATTGTAATCAGATTTGGGATTGTGTAAGAATAGTCATGTGTTTTTCTTGTGCAGGTGTCCATGCAGGTAGCATGGATTTTTGTCATGGATGTTCACAGAAATGTTCTAGTTTGTTATTGCCATTGCAATACAATTCAAGCTTGAAGACCCAAACTCAAACTGTCTGCAGTTTACAAAACAAGTCTAACCTTTATACCTGCCACTGCTTTCCTATGCACTGAGAGGTTATTATTAGTGATTAGTACCATTTAGATGGTGCGTTTTTAAAAAAATCTTTCCATTGTTTGTTTATAAATTTGTTCCCAACATCTCAGCTTTCATGATTAGAGTGCAATCAGTAACACAGAAAATATACGACTTTATTCTAAGCAATGAGAAATGCTAGTTAGCTTCTATTCACATTGCTGCTCTTATCCAGCAGTTAAGTGCCTTGTTCAGGGGCAGAGTGACAGTAGCTGGCGAGGGAATGGAGAGTGGTTTTCATTCGTTCGTTCGGCAGCCTTCCAGTGAAAACCACATAGCTTTCACCTTTAGGCAACCGCTGCCCCTGATATATATTTAAGTGCAGGCTGCCTTTAGCTAAACACACACACACACACACACACACACATATACACTCACACTCACAGGGCAACACGGCCACACACCATGTGTACAAGCCAGATTTGGCTTCGTCCTCATGCCTGCCATACGGTTGATTCCTCCCCACTGTGCACACGCTGCAGGCCAAACACACAGCACTTGCGTGTGGTGTGTGTATGTGTGTGTGTGTGTGTGTGTGTGTGTGTGGTAGCAGAGACTGAGAAAAGAAAAGGGAAGCAAATCAAACTAGGAGAGAGAGAGCAGGCATATATTTTACCAGGAAGAACTATTTCAGGGGGAAAAAAATTACCTGCCTTGCACACATGACTTGTTAACATCATGTTTTTTTGTGCAGTAAAATCATCTGTGTGCTCTGTACTAGATTTTACAGGTCACATGTGTGTTATGACCTTGATGTCTTATATATTTTGAGTACTACATTCATTTTTAATAAGCATGTAATGTGATGCCTGTAATGCAGAAAACAAGGTGGCTAAATTTAAAAGCACGCCTTTTTCCTCACAAATTATGCCTCCGAGTCACAATTTGTTACTACTTTTCAAATCCTTGGAGAGGCTAAAGAAAAAGATGTGCCCAGAAGGGCACCTTTCTGTTCACCTCTAGAGGTGAGCAGAAAGGAACCAACTGCCTCACCAGCAACTCATTTTGAATGCCGGGAGGCATCTCATCAACCCATATCAATGCCTGTGTGGTCAGTTTACTTTCCCTCTGCATAAAGCAGCGTTTGATTACCAGGCTAAGCAGAGGATTGTAATAAAATGGTAGCATTTGGAAGCTGCAGGATTTCATACATACAGAGATAACATTTTTAGTGAAACAAATCCAGGAGTGGAAAACAGGATGTCCAGGAGTGGACAGGTTTGAAAATTCAGCTGGAAATTAGTGACGTGAATGCACATTGTTTCCACATCTAAGCAGCATTTTCAGACTTAAATCATACTGGCATAAATGTCACGTAGAGGAACCGCTGATGCTCCTTTACATGAAACGAGGCTGACTGTGCATAGGTGAACCACATAGGCAGACAAGCAGCTGGTGTAGTGTAAACAGCACCCAGTGCACATCCACCATGAACCCTGCTGCCAACATCTGTGTCCATTATGGACTATGTCAGCAACTTAAGCCAGCATAGTGCAAACTGAGACTAAACAGAATAACCAGGTTGTGTCTGCACCACAGGTGGGCCGCAAAAGACCATATTTAAGAGTTCTAATGCCATTTAACCATTTCATTATTGGAAAAATTACACATTCACACGTAAACAGCACCTCGTCTGTTTTTCTGCCTCACTGTGGACACGACCTCCCAATGTATTTCAATGGGAAGAAGGATTTGTGTCTACATTGTCTATGTTTTTGAGGCTTCTCTAAGGGGGGCACATTACAGCTTTGAAGAACGTGACACTGTATCCAAAACCTCTGGTCTTAGTTCTGGTGCCTACACCTAACCGAACAGCAAGAAAAAGCACAACTCACATGTAAAAGCCCTTCCAAATAAAATCCAAAACTCACTGTGTTTCAAACTGTATTGTGAGTAATAATGTGTAAAAAATCTTCACACGCATGGATACAAACTGGAGGATAAAAGTTGGTGTCCATGTAAGCAAGAAAAGGGGGGGGGGAGGAAAACAAAACAATGGATTCAATTTTGTGACTGTTTCACATAATGCGGGAATGTGTTGTGAGCAAAGACCTTGACAAGTCAGTATAAACCTTTATGAACACTTAACGTTCCACCGAGACATTTGAATGATAGCCTAATACAATAAACAGGGACATACAATAAAGCATTATTTAAAATGTATGTGGGCAAGGGCTGAAAAGCTCGAGAAAGCAAAATCAAGATGCAAACTGCAGAGGAGAATGTGAGGAAAGAAAGAATGAGGGTGGATAGACAGCAGTCTCTGTGAACCTGCATAGACAAGCTCAGTCAAGCTGCTTTGGTGAGAGAGGGAGAGAAAGCAAGGGTGTTTTGACAGCTCGGAGCCATCACAGCAGCAGAAGGCAGTCTATGCGTGTGTGTGTGGTTGTGTATGTGTGTGTTTTAGTCTCTGTGGGTGCAGGTGGTTGCGTATCTGTGCACGTACTGTACTGGTGTGTCGGTGTATGTGTATGCGTACATGCACACGAAAGACTAAAGGCAGAGACAGACAGTGACGTTTCTTCTGATTCAGAGACAAAGAGGGGGAAAAGGAAAGTGTAGCACAGAGGCTGGATGAAGGACAAATACATTTTTTTTAAAAGATCTGGGGCTGTGTCTGTGTGTGGTGTGTATCATATTGAGTATACATATTGATATGTGTCAGGAAGCCTGCAAGCAGACCAAACCCTCTCATTAGAGGGTTGTTGATGAGCAGACTCTTGCTTCACCATTTTCTCACCTTTTTGACATTATTTCCTCTCCCTTCCATCTCCGTAGACGCAGACAGAGCAAGCATAAACTCTTTGTGAGCCTAGACCTACTTCACCTTCACACACCTCCACACAGTCACACTGGGATCTGGCCTGAACAAAAAACACTCTTCAGCAGCTGCCACTAAACGACTCAGGAGCGGCTGGAGGTGAGATGTTTTGCTCAAGGGCACCTTGTCTTGAAGTGAATGCCTTTTTCTTCTTCTTCTTGTGTTTGAAAACGGGAACCGCTGTTAAGCACCGGTGGCCCTACAGTTGCAAACCTGTGCTTTTTGCTACGATTGCAGTCGCAGTCGACTGTATTTGCATTTGCTTATTTGTATCATGATTAACTGTTTTGTCAGAGCATCAGGGTATTGTGAAAAAAAAAATACATTAAATCTGCAATGACTAATTTTGATGGCTACAACAGCAGATATGACATAAGCAACTAATGTGTATAAAGTATGTTAGCTACTGTGGCTGCGTTTTGTTCTATTCTCTCTTAAGACGATCCCACACTGCTTCAATAATGTTGAGGTACAAGCTCTGAAGTGGCCAATCCATGACCGGTAGTGTTTCACTGTGCGTTTTTATTTTGCCAGGGAGTTGCCAGCTGTAGCCAATCAGATGCTTTCCAGATGGTGGTTCAAAAGTTGACAGTACCTTTTTGCAGTCATAGTTCTGTCATTTCTAATGAGGCTTCACTGAACAGTGGATGGATCAACTGAAGGGCAAGACCTCAGGTTATGTGTCAGGTCAATGCTGGATTTTATTTCCTACATAACTTTCGTATGATACTGTTAATCTACTGTGGATAGTTTTTCAGGCCTGCCACTTTTTCTTTTGTCCTCCATTTGTTCGCCTTGCTCAAATTTTAAGGACACACGCCACACCATGCTGAGATGTGCCATGTTGGTGCAAAAATACTATTTTATGCTTGTCAAATGGTTTCAAACTTATTCACAGAACTGTGTTAAGTAGCTTAACAATCAAAATCATTCCTCTGAATATAGTCAGGTACAAGGACTAGACCGAAAATGAGTGAATACACTTTGAAAGATTTTCAGAATGCCTGGAGAACTATTCTTCAATACCACCTTAAAAATGAAAAGAAAGTCTGGCTCCATGGAATCAAAATATAAAGACATAAAGGGTGACTTTTGTACAGTACTTATCAGTTAAACTGCAAAGCAAGCCCTTATAAGGTCATTAATACTTAATGCTAAATAAGATGAAATGGCACTCCTATGCTCACACGCCTAAAAAATACATAAATGAAAGCCTTAAAATATAATTAAACACTGCTGTCAAAAAAGAGGCCACAAATATAATTAATCACATTTTTTGTTAAAAATATTTATTACAGTAGCTTTACAGTTAGGGTTAGCTGTGATATGATCTAAGCTACTATTGCATATCTGCAACATACAAAACATACAGTGCTACATATGGTGTTTGAAGAAGAGTCCAACAATTTTGAGGGAATAAAAACAGGCAAAAAGATTTATCAACAGTTTGCCTCATACAGTCTCATTGTTTCTCCTTCCTGTTTGCCAGACAACCAATGCACATGAGTAAACAGGGAGAGTGAATGTTTGCTGCTTGTCAAGCACGCACACGCACGTGCGCTCGTGTGTGTGTGCGTGTGTGTGTGTGTGTGTCAGAGAGAGAAGATGGTTGTCCTTTTAAGAGGGCCAAACGATGGAAGGATTCGGGGTTTTTGTGTGTGTGTGTGTGTGTGTGTGTGTGTGTGTGTGTGTGTGTGTGTGTGTGTGTATTAACAATGTACCCTCATGTCCCCTGTGTCAAAGCCTGGCTAAATCAAGTGAATCATGCTGTGTGTGTGTGTGTGTGTGTGTGTGTGTGTGTGTGTGTGTGTGTGTGTGTGTGTGTGTGTCAGGCCAGATCAATATGAACTAATCAATAGGAGAAGACAGCTAGAAGGACCTTGGGGACTGCAGATACGCACCTGGTGCACACACACATGCACGCACAGTCTCCTCTTTGTATTCCACGCTCAGTTTCTCTATTTATCTTCTCGCTCCCCTTCCCATATCTCTTTCTCACTCTTACATTAGTCTCTTTTTAGAATATCTATTTTCTCTTTCGCGTAGTTCGAGCTCTAATCATGTATACACCTGTATGTCGCTGCCTAATTTACTCTTTGTCCGGTAACAAACCTGGTAAGGCGGGTTTCTTTAAGTTTGATCATATCAGTTGAACCATATCAATTCATATGTTTCAACTGATATTTCAAAAGATATATATTATAAATCTGCCATCACTCACCTGCTGCCATGCATCTCAATCCATGCTTTATTGCAACGAGCTGCAATTATTCTGATCAAAATGTTTGTAATAAATTGCTATTATTTGGGGAAGAATTACACCCTTTGTCAGAGTGTCAGAATATTCATTTCCTCTGACGGTGTAACAGGGCAGCCCTTAGTGGCTGGAAACACAGTGAGACAGACCAAGGCAAGTGTAGTGGAATAAAGTATTTATTTGCTATATGGCTCTCCTTAAAACCATCAACTTGTCGAGCTTCTTCACAGCACAAAAATCCATCCTCTAATGACAACTGGCAGCCTTAAATATGTTCAGCTGTCACAGACTAAACCATTATTCCACTCTCAGGTAAATTCTTAAATCCCTACCTTCCACCACAGTATACAATATATCAATAAGAATAAATAAATACATAAATACATTTCACATTTACATATTAATAAATATTTCACACTTAATGTTACACCAAACCCAATATTATAAAAACCCAGAAACCCAAGCACAACAAGATTCACCACACTCTTTACCAATGGACTCTCCCGGAACCTTTAAATGGTGTCTGGACCCCCGGGGAAACATTTGCCCAAACACCTTGAAGAGGACACAGGCAAGAAAGGTGAGTAATCATTAACTTACAAACACTTATTTGCACCACTTTTATCCCTAGATTTCACACACACATTTGCATTAGTTTTCCTTATTGGTAAACCTTAATCACAATCTCAATCACCATTCTTCTCTCCTGACAGACAACCACCACATTCCTTGATGAGGAGCAGCTGTGCAGGATCTGAAACAAGGCCACCAACTGATTTTAAAATTCCCAATAAATAGACAATAAATATTTAAACTTCTTGTGTGCAAATCCATGCTTAAAGTGCAATGCTCATAAATTGCTTGATAAGGTGCTTTTAATAAAGTGAAAGGTGTGCTCTAAAGTGCTATACATATAATATAATATAAATGCAGTAAGGGAGTCCTCTTCCTTACAGACGGGTTTTAGGTTTTGTCCAGCCTGGTCTTGAATTTTGGTATCTATGGTACCAGTATTGATTTAAATTCTCAACACTGACCACATGTGGTACTTTTCTGAAAAAAGAAATAAGAGAAACTATCCATCTTCTTCTGCTTAGCCAACTCAGGGTCACAATTTGAGACTATACCAGCTGTCATATGGCAAGAGGAGGGGTATATCCTGGAGAGGTTGCCAATCTATGGCAACCATTCGTGCTCACATTCACACCTACGGCCAATTTAGAATCACCAATTAACCTAATATTGCATGCATGTCTTTGGACTGTGGGTGCATGCACGCAAACTCCGAACAGAAACGCCCCAGCTAGTTCATGGAGTCAAACCCTGTGAGGCGATGGTGCTAACCACCAAAGAAATACTAATATAAATATTATTATTATGCAAATAGAAATATATTCCATTTAAATAGACATTACTCAAACGTATTGTCAGAACTATTAAAAAATGGATGTCTTGAAAAACTTGGAAAAGAGTGACGTTCGTTCAGCTGTTTTTCAAAATAAAACATTCCAAGGACATAAATTATTTAAATAGCATTTTGTAATATTTAAAGCCTTACAGCTTTTCTTTTTTTTTTCCCCCACACAAAAAACCCAAAGGTCTAGCAATAAGGCTGGACAAGTGCAAACAGTCGGAAAGATTTCCAGTGTGAATCTCTTTTCCTCCCATAGGACTTCTTACAGATCCACACACGCACGCCTACACATAGAAACCAATCAAAACCCCCATATTTCTTATAAAGTGTGAATCAAGCGTTTACCAAATCCTCAGTTGACAGGCTGCTTATCAGCAGGGACATTACAGCTCTGGTGGACTCACTCTGGTGAGTCTGAGGCACTTTGAGTTAAATTCGCTCAGCATGCAAATTGGGAAACTATAATTCAAGGGAGATAAGAGCACTCCTCTGTCTCAATAATGCCTTTATATACTGAATATTAAATAACAGTTTGATGGAGATTTTCTTATGGTTTAAATGTCCACTTCCAGGGTTAATTGAAATGAACAGGGATAGACCAGTACTCTGAACCAGTTTACACCTTCGCAGGCTAATTTTTAAGAATTCCCTTGTGATTGGATCACTTCAGGGTCCCTTTTGCTTTTGATCATCCTGGTCTTTTTCTGTATCTTACTATTCACTATCCCCGCCTTTTTGTTTAACAACAGCATTCACTTGAGCTTTCCCCTCTGTGCACAACCAGATAACCCATGGTAAGAGCTTCCTGAAGGCTTGGCTTACCTTAGTCTTCACGTGCACCTATAAATGTGTTATAAGGCTGTGATGGCTTTGGAGGAACAACAGTGTCAACAGTGTCACAGAGTTCTTGCAAAGCTTGAAGAGTTTGGAATTGCTTTTCTTAGTGTGCATCATGCTCCCAAAGATGCAAACACGATTGCTGTGAAGGTGGGGAGTGGGAGCACAGTCCGGTCACTGTGGGTGTTCAGCTCCAGAGTAGCAAAACATACCCAGATTTTAGCATTCAGTCTGGGTTCAATAAACTGCTGTATTATTATCTCTCCTAACCCATCTGTTACTGGCTTTATTCCCGAAATAAACATGGATTTATCAGTCAGTAGCACTGTTTCTTTCCCCCAGTCAGTTGCTGTGAAATGCTGGTCTGAGCCCACCCCAAGCATTTGTCTTGTGTCCTCTTCAGAAAAGCGGTTTAGAGACTGCTGCTCATCCTCTGAGACCGCTGCTAGACGGGCTTCTTTTTGACAGGACTTTTGCACATAGCTTGCATTCTTTATTTAGTGGATTCTGTATATTTGATGCAGCTGTTTTTCTATCTCTCAGCGAACAAGGTTTGATGTATTGATCTTCCGAAGATGTGACTTGTGTGTGTATGTGTGTGTGCCTAATCATATAGTGGAACCAGTTTGTGTAAAGGGTTTTAGAGCGTCCTAACCTTGCCCTTTAGAAACCTTCAGTGTAGGTGAGCCAGCACCTCTTAAAACAAATACGCTTAATTCCCTTCTCAGTGAGAGCTAGTCAATCCCAACATTGCTGACTTCACTTTCACAAGAGCATTAACAGTCCATGCATACACCTGAGTCCAGCCCATATCACAGTGTGCTGCATTAAAGGGCTACTGCATGTATTTTGTATTTTTTTAAACTTCCTTTATAGAAGGAAAGCTCGTGATTACTATTCTAATACCAGTCACCTCTGACTGGAGTTGTAGGTTTTTATCAAGACCACTAATGCCAAAGAAAGCTGGTCTCCACACCTCTGATGTTAAAGTCTGAGGAGATTTGTTGTGTTTTTATTTTTCAGCCTTTAATTTTCGTAGCTATTGCATCAATATAGATTTTTGGATCTCAACATGTTTGCGCTCTCTGGTGAAAAACTGCCCATACTCCAAGAAACTTGCCTGAATCTTTTTTTTTCTCTCTTTCTTTTTCATAGCTATTGCACCTCTGCAGTTAGAACTGGCTTTTAAAACATAACGCATAACTTTTAGGGACATTTAAAGTGTCTAATATATGCATTTTAAGGTTAAAGCTCACCATTTTCTGCCATGCCGTTTCTACATTGTTAAATACATGTTTCACTGTCTGCAGTAACGCAGGTATCTGTGATGGCATCACTTTCAGCATCTTCCTCCTGCCCTCTGTTGCCCTCTAAAGACTCCCACCCCCCAAAAAACATCTCTGAAAAGTCATTTTAATGGAGGGAAATCTGCTCCATTGCGCAGTGCTCCCTGTCAAACACGTGTTCAACCCCATCGACTGCTGCTGCAGTTCTCTGTCTCCCTTTCTGCCCGCTTCCCGCGTTTGAGAAAAGCATGACAAATTTTTTTAACAAAATAAAGAGAAAGAAAAAGTTTTCACTTTATTGATGCTTGAATGACAAGTTCAACTGACAGGAAGGTACGGAGAGCTGGCAGAGAGGAACACACACACAAAGCGAGTGTCTACGCACATGCATTATGCACGCGGGCCTTCAATCATACGTATGCGGGAAGACAAGCACACACAAGCACACCACACCACCCACGCTCCCAACACACTGTCTCACCTGACAAATTAGAATGAGTGCGAGCCTGTTGGTTTTTGACTTTGCAGGTATCTGTCACATTTCTGTCAGAGCTTCACGTGGTTTCACATCAAGACAAAGAAAGGCTCTCTCTCGCTCTCTCCCTCTTTCTCTTCCTCTCTCCGTCCTTCGCCTCCTTCCTGCCGTTCTCCGTGTGGAGCAGAAATAGGGAGCAGAAGTCAGCATCACATGCTGCATAATTCTCAGTCTTCCGATTGTAATTGCCAAGGCTTTCATAAAACATTCAGCGACGACGTCCATGTTTTGATTTTGAATAAAGCAACATCTTATGTTTAAAATGAAAGATTTAGTGTGTTGTTTTCCTTATCCAATCTGTCGGAAAACAGCACAGAATGGCTTGTCTGGCAAATGTAACGACGCTGATCATTTTCTTAACATAGCTCTTGCTTAAATATCTTTATAAAAACTCTATACTATATAGCCATAATGGTGATGACGGACTGAAAATTCAAAGAGCCCACAGCGGTATATGACCTGATAACAGCATGTGGGAGATTAATAAAAAGTTGAACACCCAGAGGATCTAAGATTGAAGAGTGATTTATTGCTTTAGTCACTGTGAAATGATTATCAAATATTCAAAAAGTCCTCTTTTATTTTAATCATATGTTGAATATGTCCGGGTTTTGACAGCTGGGGAGCCAATAACACGCCATCTTGGGTGTCACTGAGTGCTTGCATAACTTGAACTGATTCTTTACGCCACACTACCAGAATATGGCAATGTAGCTCTTTTGTTTAGTCACCCAATTTGTGCACAGTGAAATATCTCAAATGCAACAAGTGTGCAGTGGCATAAAACAGTGGAAGCACTTATTGTCCCAAGAGGATTCACTACAAAGTAGCAGTGTGTTACAGTACTGTGCAAAAGTTTTGAGTTACATTTCATTTCTTTATATTTTGCAAGAAAATTTGGAAAGTAAGTGCACAGATTTATTGAAGCATGTGTGAACATACCCAGAAGTACAATATAGAAGGCGAAAACAGAGTTTGTACAACCCTAATGAGCTTGAAGGTCAATGTTTGCAATTGTTTGACCACCTTTATTCTCCAACACACCCTAAACCCTCTTAGACAAACTTTGACCTTTCGTTAAATAGTCTTCAGGAATAATTCTTCAGGTTTCTCAAAGGACATTCAAAGCTCTTCTTTGGATGTTGGCTGCCCTCTGTTTTGTTGTGTCTCAAGATGATCCCACACTGCTTCAGTCATGTTGAGGTCCAGCTACGGGAGGACAATTGATTACTAATTATTTTCTTTTTTTCACACATTTGGGATCATTGCTTTCTGAAAGATGAAGCTGTTATCAATCCAGATGGTATTGGAACATCAAAATTTGATGTTTTTTCTGCATCCATAATTCTGTCAATTCTGACGACATCGCTGCACTCACTGTTGTACCTTTCTCCTGACCTCCGTGCATATTGTGATAATTTGAGGTGAAATGTTCAGATTTAGATTCTACCTCTTGTCCCTGAAAAGTATTCTTCTTAATAAAACTTAAGAAGTTTTGCCTAATAATAAATACTAAGATTTTTATCAGTGAGTTTCTCCAGTTTGTTTGTTTTCCTCAAAGGAATAATGGGATCCTGTCTGGTGATCCCACTATTTTACCTTTAGCACCTCTAGGAAATTATACCTTAATCAGCTGATTGGCTCGTAATAAAAGCAGACATTTGCTGCAGTCGAAAACCAAATTTAAAAAAAAAAGTAAAAACTAAGATGAAGACATGAAAATGTTAGATGTGTGTCTTTAGAGCAGTTAGAACCACAGACTCGCCTCTGTCTAGCAGGCAAAAATAATCAAATTCATTTGTTAGGAAGGATAATGTCAGTGTTCCTTCTTTTCCTGTAAAAGTTAGATTTTCAGAAGTGGGAAAAAACTCTTTTGACTTATCCCTAACGTCTTACCTTTGTAGAAAAGCAGCTCATTCCTTTGATAGGAATGTGCAGCAGAGGTGTGTGTGTGTGCCTCGTGTGCAACTGAAAATAATTAGCTGGTCTACTGGGCAAAAAAAGCACAACTGTTTTTTTATTTTATTCTTTTACATAGGTCATTTTAATATGTGTGTGCACACGTGTGTGTTGAGCCAGATATTGTTGGAGCGTGTGTGTTTGTGTGCGCACAGACGGTATTTTAACATGGCTAGCCGACTTCTTGCAGCCCACAGTTAAACAGTGACTCACAGATTCCTCTCTCCCTCTCATTCTCTTTCTCACCAACCTCAACTTTTTCTCATCTGTTTCTTTCCCCGTTCCCCTCCTCAATTTTTACCACTTCTCTACTTTTCTATCTTCCTCTCTCTGCTTTACTGCCTTGCTGCTGTTCCTATCTACAGGTTGGGTGCTGACTACAGCAGACTGTCGGACAGAGGTGCTTTTTCTTCCGCTTCTCTGCCTCTTCCCTGACTATGCCAGCTTTAAAACCAGTAAGTTACAGTAAAACCACACCATCCCCCCTCTGCTCTTTTAATGCTATTTTTGACCAACACTGGTTCTGAAAAGTGTGTACAGTATGTGCATGGATGCCTAAATCAGAAGCAGCAGTACATGTTCTTGACTGGAGCTGCTGGTTTAAAAAAAACGTTTCCTGAAGCACATAGACACACTGAGCCCCCGAGGGCCCCGGGGACAGCTCTACAGCAGACGGTAGAGCAGTCCACTGTACCTCAGCAACACCTCAACACCAGGTGCCACAAAGAGGAGGAAGGAGGCAGGGATGATGGGGAAAGAAATGGGAATTGTAAGGGGGGGGGGGCTGAAGAATGAGAAAGATAAGAAAGGAGCACTAAAGGAAAAAGAGAAATAAAGTTGGTGGTGAAAAGAGAATGACAAAGGTAAGATAAGAATGGGAAGTAGAGAGGTGAGAAGACAGGAAGGAAATAAGGCTTCAAAATAAGTTGACAAGAAGAATAAGAAAAAAAGGCGAGGATGAAAGCTGACCAGCAGACAGGCAGAGATCTAAAAACAGGCCAGAAAGACAGACAGACAACACAGCAGACGGGAGAGACAGAAGCTGTTGCAGCCAAAGGCATGTGGGGGAGGGCAGTAGCACTCCGCTGCTAATATCCCTGCTGCTTTGTTGTGAAAAACCCCAGTTCGCCTTTTAATGGCAAACTATTCCTTTAATGATAGCAGTAAAACACTCTCGCACACATACATAACACCGTTCCTCTCCACCTGACAGGAAATGTGGTTCAGAGCGCAACGTGACAAGTCACAGTTCAACTTTTACAACTTGCAGGCCAAACACAGACACACACACACACACACACACACACACACACACACACACACACACACACACACACACACACACACACAAAACAGATTTCAAAAGCAAAAACAGCACTATGAATAGTATGAAAAGGTTTTCTCAGTGACCTATATGCAGCAGAAATGTTGGTTTTGTCTGATTTAAGTGCCTGTAAGTTTTTGAAGTAACTTTGTTTGGGAGCTGTCAGTCATGCAGGCAGGCAGGCAGGATCTGTGAGGGGGAAGAGACAATCTCACTGAGAGGAAGCTACAACATGTTCTTTACATGAAGTCCTTTTCATCCGAGCTTCCTACAGTGCACACGCTGCTTTGCCCGAGCGCAATGCTGAACCTTTAGGATCCACGACAAAGTGAAAACCTGAGGAGAGTGGTGGTAGTCAGGTGATCAGCCTTTTGTGATATTCATCAACAAGGATAAGTAGAGCTTAAAAGCATAGCAGTGGCTCTCAATGTTATTCTGAAGCTGTAAATTCCTCTTTGTTAGCCATGTGGATCAATCATGTCTGGACATTTGGTTTTGCTGGCTAAAGAGAGATTATATCATTAAGCAACCATAGAAGATAGGACCTTGGATTGGATGTGGAAATTACAACTATTTTAATTTGTAAGCTAGCATGCAGTTTTAATTGACTTTAACTGAAGCAGACAAGCTTCTTCTCCCAAAAGCTAACATTCTTGTGACCCTATATGTCCTATAGTATAGGATCAGGCAGGAGCCAAACTGTTCACTGCTTTTTAAGATGGATTATAAATGATGCACGTGTCATGTGCAAAAAACGAACCAAAACTGCAGGAAGAGGGACGGCTTTTCCTGCTGTGCATTTGTACAGTTATTACCAAAGAGAAGTGCAACTGTCCTAAAGGAGAGTGTGCACTCAGAACATTCAGTGCAAATGAGCTCACGTGTTTAGTTTTTACACAAATCACGATATCTTCATGCAAGTTACTTTACTGTATAACCTGTTTTTTGTACTTGCAGTCTATGCACAGAGTGATATATCATGCCTTCTAAGCACATAATGCTGAACACCCAGCATTAAACTCACTCAGCTCTCTCTCTATTTGTTCAAAATGCAAATTGAGTCATTCTGTACAATAACATTCATGTTTGTATTCTCCTAAATTATTGATGAGATTTTGTTTTTAATTGAGAAGAAAACCTTCAATATTTTAAAGTAGGAAGGGCCGATGCCTCTTAGTTCTTCCGGACAACCTCCAGGGACTTACAGCAAAACAGTGAGGAGCAAGCAGATATAATGTTAAAACATGAGAGCTCTTCACTGTGTTCGTGTGTCCCCCAGTAGCACCCAGCAGCGGGGGGCTCAGGAGCAGAGTCTGACCTTTGACCTCCCTATGGAGTGTAGTGGACAAAAAGGGATTTTCCCTGTAGGGATTACTAAAGTATTGCATTATCATTTGAATGTAGCTGATTGCACCTTCGTCAGTCTACACTTCAGCCTGCCGACCTTTCTGTAGAAACCCACGATATGACCTTCTCTTCCGTATCTGCTCGGTAAAGGTCTGCATGCACAAATGTCAAATGATAAAGAAACAATTAGTTGTGTTGTACGTCTCCCACTTCTATTCATTAAACAGCATCCAAGCTACATTTTATCTCAGTGTCACACCTCTTTTACTTTACTCCTATGGCTTCATGTCGCCTTGCTGCAGCATGTAGGAACTCCTAATCTAACTCAGGCATTTAGCACATAAACACACATTTTCTGGTAGATTTAAAGCAACACTAATGCAGGGTCAAATTACATCAGCAACAGTAGCTCATAGCATTCTGTGGCTGACAAACAGGTTTGAGATGCTTCTGGGACAAAGCTGCTCAAAATGTCACAGACTGTGTCTCTCTTTTTTCTTTCTTTTTTCCACATCTCAGTGTGCACTGGTTGCAGCGTTATTGCACAAGACCAAAGGCCAGCTAAAGCAAACTTAAGAAACAGCAAACACTGGCATTCTGTGAGTGTGTGTGTGTGTCTTTCTTTCTGTCTTTCTCTGTCCCTGTGGTCAACAATCCCTCTGCTGGCCTTTATCCCCAAATCCCCATGGACAGAGAGTCAGGGGAGAGGGAATGCTTAAATGCTTTGAATGATGGTGTGGAATGCTAAAAAGCAGTCTGTGTGTGTGTGCGTGTGTGCATGGTGGTAAGTAGGGGGGGGGGCAAAGTAAGGGGGAGAGGGGTCTCTTGCCTGGTCTAGGATCTGGTATGCGTGACTGAACAAGAGGAGGAGAAAGAGAGGAAGAGAAGAAAAAAAAAAGCACCCAAACCTGCCTTTCTAACTTCTAAAGGGAGACAATGGCTACTGACTGGCCTGGCAACCCCCTATGTGTGCGTGTGTGTGTGGTGTCACTTCACACACAGGACACGTCCTGATGGAAAGCAGAGAAGAGGGAGATCTGCTCTAACCAACTTTTAGATCTCATTACGCCGCACATGCAGCTGCACAGACGCAGCTCTGCCACATGTGAAGTAAAACACTGCGAAAAGGATCCAGACTAAATGCCCCAAACCCTTCATTTAAACCAGGAAATCCACCAAATACACCCCCCCCCCCAAAAAAAAAAAAAAAACAAAAACCCTGAGAGTTGCATCTGGAACTCAGTTAAGCTAAACACCTTTTGGTAGCGTTGTAGAGGACAAAAAAGAAAACAAAACAGACGTTTATGATTAGAAAAAATCAGCAGGGTAGAACAGTTTCCTGCAATAAACGCCTTGGTGATAATTAATTACACAGGCCCTGGCAGCCAAATCAAGACGGCAAGCATCCATTTTGAATCTGCTCATAAATAATAAAACAACACAAGAGAAATTTTTTCAGCCCTTTTGAGAAGCAAGACAGAACTGATGAGGGACAATGCTCAGAGATGCGTGGGCGATTATTGGGAGTAATGTATGAAAATAAGAGAGCTTATTGTCTTAAATGCGCCTGAATATGGAATATATCTTTGTAGGACAAGAGCAGAGCAGTTGTGATTGTCTTTATGGGAAACAAGATTAAAATACCTTGTGGGTATTTTTTTATATTCCCCCTCCAAAAAAAACAAAACAGAAAACAATGGAGCGCTACACCTACACAAAAGTAATCCACACCGCTCTCGTTCGTTCATTATATAAATATCTTTAATTGTTTTAACCGTAAGAATATAAAACAATTTAATTTTGGGATTCTGCATTTTTTCTCTCTTTACAAACACATAATATACAGTACATCTTTTTATTGTCAAACACACGCACGCACACTCACTCACACACAGCTTTTTCAGCAGGACGCACATCCGTAGATTAATTTTCTAGCAGGTCATTGCATTACATTAAAACGCGCACACACTGGCGGCGGTGTGCGTGCGCGCGTGTGCATGTGTGTACAGCCTAAATGCGTGTGTGTGTGAGAGAGAGAGAGAGTGAGATGGGGAATAGCGAGGTGGAGAGAGGGTGAGTGAGTGAGTGAGTGAGTGAGAGAGACGCAGTCTGCTTGTAACCAGAGATGGGAAGGGAGAGAAAGAAAAATAATCGATTACTCCTTATTCTAAGCATGTCTCAAAATGGATTTGGGGTATTTTTATTCAGGGGGAGAAGGGTGAGAGATGGTAGGAAAAAGAAGAGGGTATAAAAAAAATAAAAAAAACTCCTCCTCCTCTCTCTATATACCGGTGAGAGCAACGTGAATATGAATGTGTCGGTATAAACGTGGGAAAAGAAAAGCCACGAACCCTGATTTGTTTCCACGAATAAAGGCTAAGATATAGAAATCACTTCAATTTGAAGTACGACGCTCTGAGCAACATTCACTTGACATTTATCTCCACCAGCATCCCTTTCACAACAAAAATACCTACAGCCTAATAATCCTGTAAGGACATACACTGGGTTTTTAATGACGGTCTGATCATACCTTTAACATGCATCTATCGTTATAGAATCACTACAGGTATAGGCTTGCAATCGCATCTCCTTTATATTGATCAAAGCTTGAATGCAATGCATCTCTAAAAGGGTGTAAAGTTGGACTTTATCCCTTAAAAAAAAAAAAAAAATAGGAAAATTTTAACAATATAAAAAGCTCTTGCACTCAAGCAGGTTTTTAATGTATTTTGCATAAAGCGACGTCCTCTCACTCTCTGACTGGATCTGACAGCCCGCCTTCCCCTTTCCCCCTCTCGTGGCTCTCTCTGGGAAATTGCTCTTGTTTATGGGGGTAAATTAACAAAGGTAGTTAGATTGTGTCCTGGTCTCCTTTCTCTAGCTCTGCTCAGGGAAGAGGGAGGGAGGGTAGAGAGAGGCGATGGAGGGATGGGGGAGGGGGCAGACACAAGTCCCTTTAGGCACATTTTCTCCCAGTCTCTCTTTCCTTCTTAACAGTATACACCCTTTGAAAATAACCACATACGAGGTAGCCAAATGTTTTTTGTGTGTCTGTGTTGGGGTTTTTTTGTTGGTTTTTTTTTTTTTAGGCGTGATGGCTGTAGCGGAGATTAGTCGTAAATGCCTCAGACTCACTGCAAAAATAAAAGTCCCACATTAAAGTTTTAAAACCTCTGTTTTTGACTTTTAAGGATGGATGCAAGTTTTCGCATCCAGAATTTTCTGGAAGCAAGTGTCAGGAAGAGAAGCCGATTCTTCCATTAGGGAAAACGACACCTGATTGGAAACAAAATCTGGCAAACAAGCTGAAGTTATTCTAGTCCCAAGTCCAGTTTTTGTGAGGTCTTAAAACTCGATTTGAGACCAAAACATTGCGTTTAACACGGATTTTCGTGAGCTCATGACAGAAGTTTTGAATTGCTTTCTGCCAGGCTGAATATTGGAGTCAAACACTGATTTCAGTCCTGCAAGGCCAACAGAAAGAAAAATAAAACATTTTGAGCATACATCCTGGTCACATGGGAGAAGCACACTTTACACAGAAGGGGGAAAAAAAAGGAAGGATTTCTCTCTTTTTAAATAAGAAAAGAAACTCCTCTGCCCACACATCCCTCCCTTTTCCCACTCTGTCTCCATCCAAAAAAGAAAAATAACACACACTCCCAAAACAAAAACAAAAAACCAAGCATTTCCAATCACCTCACTTTCTCACTCTCTGTCATCTGCCAGAGTCCCAGGTTCAACACTTTAAGGCAGGGGAGCTGTGTGATCCTCTCCAGTCCCCTCTTGGTGATCTTGGTACATCCATACAGGTCGATGCCCACCAGCTGGGTGAGGTGGTCCGCTATGAGCTCCAGCCCTTTGTCCGTGATGCGCACACACTGTCCAATGTTAAGGGTCCTCAGCTCGTGCATCTGCCTCACCATCCGGTTTATCCCGTCGTCGGAGATGTGACACGAGCACAGAGACAGGGACTTGAGCTGGTACAACCCCTGAGCGATGTACGCCAGAGTCTGGTCTCCTATCTTGTCACAGAACGAAACATCAAGCCCAGAGAGTCTTAGGGTGCCCATAGCAAGGTGCATTGTCCCCGTGTCGCTTATGTTGTCACAGGAGCGTAGGTTGAGGCTCCACAGGGAAGTCATATGTGAGAGGTGGATCATCCCTGCGTCTGAGATCCCCCCACAGAAGCTCAGGTTCAGTACCCGGAGCTTGGTCAGCCCCTTGGAAATGTGTTTGAGTGACAGGTCTGTCAGTTTCTGACAGTCTTGGAGGGTCAGGTACTCCAAGTTCAAGCAGCCCTCTGCTGCACTACGGGTCATGCCCGCCAAATGTCCAATCCCCACATCTGAGACATGTCTGCAGGACCTCAGATTGAGGCTCTTGAGTCTGTGGAGGCCCCAGGCTATCAACAGAAGCCCAGTGTTGGTAATGTTGCTGCAGCCACCAAGCTCCAGCACCTCCAGGTTCTTCAGATACTGAGCAATCCTCCCTAGACTAGAGTCTGTTATCTGCTTGCACAGACTTAGGTTCAAAACCCGAAGTGATGGGATCTCCTGCACGAACGCATGGCCCAGCCCGTTATCCGTGAGGTTGTAGCAGCCGGACAGATTGAGGGACTCGATGTTTGGCATTCCCTGGATGACATAGCTCAGGCTGCGGCGCAGAGACAGGATCTGGACCCTCCGGATGCCCCTGGCCTGGAGGCTGGGGAATAAGGAGGGATTCGCCCTGCGGAGGTGCAGCTTGGCTTCCACCCCCCTCCACACTGACTTGTGGTAGGATGCGTCCCTCCAAGCGATGCACACTTGGGCTACCCTGCCTTTGTCCCTCACGTCCAGATAACTGAAAATCATTGCCAAAATTTCTGGGAAGAGGCACGAAATGTGCGTCTCCATTGTTTTTCAAAACCCAGGCATATAAAAATTAATACTCCACACCTCCAAGGCTTAAAAGAAAAACAGAAGACTTAACTCAATCACACCCTCCTCTCGCACAAAATGCAAAAGTATCAACAGTCCCAGCTATCCACAGAAGTAAAAAAAGAAGAAGAAATTGGAGTTGTGTGTTTCTCTCTTTTTCTCACACTGAACTGTGCAAAATCGATCAAACTCCCTCCAGTGCCACGTGATCCGGTCTGGTTGCGCAGTAGGATTCAAATGTATTAAAAAAGAAAAAAGGGGGAAAAAAACAACAAAAAAGAGCGTTTATTCCTGCCTCAACCCCTCTCTCCGCCAAAAAGAGGAGGAGAGGGGGCGAAAGGAAGAAGGAGGAGGAGAGGAGGAAAAGCGTCAATCCTTCCCCCTCTCGCTCCCTCTCTCAGACGACGCTTCCTTGTATTATACCTACAAAAAGCCTTCCTCTCTCCGCCGTGCGAGGATCCAGACGGTCATACATTTCAGATTAAGAAAGTAAAAACAAAACCAACTCGCTTACCGACACGTATTAAGAAGCGACCCCATGGTAGAAAAGCAAAAAAGATAGAGTTGGAGCGGCTTTATAGGCAGAGCGAGAGAGAGAGAGAGGGGCGTCCTGGGCTCAAAGCCTTTGTCTGCTCTTTTCAAACCGACTTGGCAGGGACCCCAGCACTCTAGCTGTACCGAAGGGGTGGAGGGAAGTAATAATATCACCCTCGTCTCTTTAAAATGTATTTAACGACAACCACCGTTACTACGGGCGTTTTAATAGCACGTCGTTACACCGAAACGTTCTTACAATGATTTAATAGCAGATGTAGCTTGAAATTAATTCGCTATTTTATCGACCCACCCCTACCCCCTCCGTGTCACACAGTTGGTTTGTCCCGCCTCAGCTGGAACGGTGCGAACAGTTTCCCTTGGAAACCAACTTCTTACAATTCAGTTCACTTTGGGCTTTAACCCTTTGAGCGGACCACACGGGAAACACAGGGAAGCCAAGTGGAGAAGCTCCTTTCAGTCCGCTTACTTGGCATGAACGTTTAGTATTTTTGTTCTGAATTTGTTGTTATTGTTGTTGGTGTTGTAACTAGAGCGCTTCTACAGCTGCCAGCCGCGTTCATTGTCTTTTTTTGTAAACAGCCCCTCTCCGTCCACTCTCCTCCAACACTTTACTTTATTGCAAAACCAGAAAATAAACGCACTTTTCCAGAGACGATCAATCAACATGTCATCAGTCAAATACTGGGAAGAATAACTGTGGCTCCAATAAAACAAAACTGAGTTTAAAGAATAGTTTAAATAACGCTGAAAACAATGTACAACCCGTGAGTAAAATCCCTTTTAATTAATTTGAACATGCTTTATTGGCTTGGTATTTGGCAGAAAGTTGCCAAAGCCTTAAGACCACATCAGAGGTTGTGTCAGTGTGTGTGGGTCACTCCCTTCACTACACAGGCACACACACACACACACACACACACACACACACACACACACACACACACACACACACACACACACACACACACACACACACACACACACATATAAGGTTGCTGTTCTACAGCCACTTTTTACAACTAATAGGCTCATGATATACAAATGTACAAGATACATACATTAAAGTTGGAGCATAGATTACTATGGTAATAAAATATTCTATAAAGTGTAAAGCAAATAAAATGTCAAAGGCTTTCTTTCTCTCATGTGTCTCTCATAAAGAAGCAAACTTTGAAGCTGTTGTCTCACATCTGGCATTGGTTATGTTTTGATAGTTGAATAATCAAAGACTTATTTTAGTCTCAGCTGATGGCACTGAGAATATATCAATCAGTGTGTGTGAGTTTCAGTAATAGATTGCTATATATAGATGTTTTCTAATGTTGCTTATTCAGTGTATCAAACCATAATAATGACCAATTATAGCAATAAAGGTACATTTTAAAATTTACCTTTGTTGCCTAAGTCAAGAAACCATCACCTGCACTAGTCTAATTTAGTTAGATTTAGGATGTTTCATAAACCAAGAATGCATCTGAAACCTATGTAGACAAGTCGATAAGGATAGGGAATGATTATTAGGGGAAAAATGGATATTTCAGTATAGAAATATATTGTGTAGCCCATATGACATCTTAAAAAAAGATTTCTGTAAATGAAATAGCCAACGAACAAATTCAAACATGATTTGGATAAGTGAACCTTCCTGAACAGTCTTAAATCTGAGAGTCAGTCCTCATGAGGGCATCTTCAAAATCTACTAACTGCAACAAAGTGCTAACAATTTGGATGAATCAAAAAGCCGTAGGGAATTGCAAGAAAGTTTCAGAGTGTTCATCTGAAACTTTTACTCTTTCTGCATGCACACAGCACGAAAGAGAAAGGCAAGCCGTTGTGCTGCAGCCGCTCACTTGGAGCGGCGTGCATGTGAATATATTACAGTGTGATAGATTTGTGGATATTTCTTGCTTTGTACATGATTTGTCTGGCATCTGTTGGGCTGTCCGTCCATGCGCTGTCAGTATTTTCCAGAGCGTTATTGGTTATGAATTTGCTTAACTGCTCAGTTGGGGAATCTGTGTGTAGTTTGTAGTTTCTGTGGTTTCATGCATGTTAACTTAACTGGTAATTCTAAATTAGTGTGCATGGTTCTCTGTCTCTCTGTATTAGCCCTGTGCTGGACTGTTGACCTGATCACAGTATACCCTGCCTCTCACCAAGTGTTATAGCTTCCATCCCCCATGACCCTGGCAGGTTTAGTGGTTAAGACTAAGGGGACTAGTGGATGATTGCAGGGACTGTGTAATGATGATAAGATATGGCTGGCAAAACTATAACTTTTATTGCCTTAGTTTAGTAGCAGGAATGCTAGTGTTCCATATCCTCCACTGCTAAGGCAGCTGTGTCTATATGTGTATGTGTAGACTGAAATTAAAAGATGTGACATTTTCTGGATGCATCTCAAAGCAGCAGTGTAATTTTGTTGCTGCAAAGTGACCATCGTGGGTGTAGTGCTAAATTATCAACTAATGTTTGCAAACTTTTTCTTACAGAGGGTTGAAAGTGATGAGACATACCATGAAGATATGGGAAAGAGTTTTTGAAGCTAGGTTAAGAAGAGAGGTTATGATCAGTGAGCAGCATGGCTTCATGCCGAGAAAGAACACTATTGATGTGATGTGGTGCAGGACATGTATGAGGATGGTGAGACAGTGGTGGCATCTGTTGGGCTATCCGTCCATGCGCTGTCAGTATTTTCCAACAACATGCCAACAACATGCTGACAGATGAGGTTAGGCAGCAGTCACTGTGAACTATGATGTTTGCAGGTGATCTGTGATCTGTAGTGAGAGCAGGGAGCAGGTGCAAGAGAGCCTGGAGAGGTGAAGGCATGCTCTGGAGTGAAAGTCAGTAGAAGCAAGACAGAATACATCTGTGTGAATGAGAGGGACAGAGGTGTAACAGTGAAACTTCAAGGAGCAAAGGTAGTAAAAGTAGATAAGTTTAAATACCTGGGTTCAACCATCCGTAGCAAGAGGCAATGCTCAAGGGAGGAGGAGAAGAGAGTGGAGATGAGATTTGATTTGTAAGAGAAGGAGAGCAGCAAGAGTGAAAGGGAAGGTTTATACGATGGTAGAGAGACCTACTTTGATATGATTTGGAGATGGTAGCACTGACAAAGAGACAGGAGGTGGAGCTGAACATTGTAAAATGTTTATTGGGAGTGACCAGGATTGAAAGGATAAGAAATTAGTACATCAGAGGGGCAGCTCAAATCGAGTAGTTTGAAGACAAAGTTAGGGGGTGAGATGATTGGGAGATATCCAGATGGTGGATTTACTAGGCAAAGGATGTCGAAGATGGAGCTGCCAGGTCAGAAAAAAGAGGAAGACTTAGATTCAAGATGTAGTGAAGGAGGACATGCAAAGGGTTGGTGTGACTGAGATGTGACAGGACGATGTTAGGGATAGGGTAAAATGAAGGCAGATAGACAGTTGTAACAACCTCTAAAGTGATAAGCTGGAAGAAGAAAAAGCTAGGAAATTTTGTTAGCAAGCCGTCTTCATAAACTGCACGGCACAGATACAGATATCTTTTATTAGTGCAACACTAATAAAATACTTGAAGTTTGTGCTCAGAAGTTTGGAGCACAAACCTCTCAGATGGACTATACCTCACAGCAAGTCATATTATTTGCCATTATTCAATTAAATTAGAGAGCAGACTGATGCTGACTACAGCTAAGCCTTTTACTTTAAGTCTTAATCAAATTGAAAAGGGTTAGTTATAAACAAGACCACTCGTCTCAGTTATTATTATTGATTTCTAAATTATCTAATGAAACTAAAACTTTTTTGTAGGCAGTCTTATAAGAAACTCTATTTTTTTGCATGGCTTAATTTTTTCAGCAGCAGAGGTTGTCAGTTGCTATATGCATACACATTACAGGATATCTATGTGATTCTGTAGCCTTCGTCATGTAAACACGATTGTTTTTAAATGTTCGCATCTTCTCAAGCACACACACATGCACGCACGAGCTTCTTTGTGTGCGCGTTTGTGTGCATGCGTGCGTGTATGTGCGATAAAACGACAGGGGAGCCGTTTGCTGTAGCCCGTGGAGTGTGGCAGAGTGGCTACGAGATAGCAAAGAGAGAGGAAGAGCTGATGAGAAACATAGAGGCAAAGCGATAGGAGAGAGGCAACAGTGATCAGGTGCAGATAAGACAGAGGGAGAGGGGCTGCAGAAAACGCCGCTTTTACGTGGAAAAAAAAAAAGCAGCCATGCACAACTGACGGCAACTCTCCTTTCTCCCACTTCTCCCTCTTATTCTCTTGTTCTCCTTCCTCATGATGGATGTTCAGATTCGTCTTAATGCAAAGCCCAAATGTTACTGAAAGGGCTGTTGATCTCTTTAATAATTTTGCATGACCATGTTCCCCATATCCTTTTATATGCATCTGCACTGAAAGACATAGAAAATAAAATTCACTGTCTTTGTTCCATGTAAAACTCTCAAATGACTTATATTAGTCTCAGCTCAGCTGAGCTGGGACTAATATGCCCTACTCTACGTTAACAACATCAAACAAATGTTTTCCAGTACGCAGTCTAATTTGTGTTACTGTCTGTTCTGTCTCTCTGAAATTGTACTGTATGCACACATTGTTTCACTACTTTCTCTTTCTGCTTCTCTTCACAATTCTTCCAAATTATTGCCATGAATTATAGCGTTAAAACATTACCAACATGAATTAGAATGAGCACGTATACAAGATGTGTTATAACAGTGTTTATAATTTAGCACGAAGAATTGCTCATACTAGCCCGACAGTTTAAACCCAATCCACAACAAGGTGCTCTCTGTGAGTTTTGCTTGTAACTGTGTGTGCCTCATAAAGTATAAACATTCATCAAAATATCTATCTCAGGCTGGAAAACACTCGTGCCTCCAGTGTGAACACAGAAGTATTATGGGGATCCAGCCAATACAGAGTCATGCTTGCCTGCAACAACTCAACTGCAAGTCACCTTTGGGCAATGATACTATGTGTAGGTTAAATACTGATTGCTGGCTTTAAGAGTAAAGGGAACAACCACTGGGAAATTCACTCAGCAGAGGAAGAAACACAAAATACATGAAAGAAGTGTTGATGAGAAGCACAGTGGACAGTTTTAATTGTTTTTATCCCTTGGTTGCTACAAATAAGTTCTTTGTCATCTATTAATTCTGCCTTTTCCCAGAGGCAAAGCTAAAAAAAAACAAAAACAAAAATTAGCAGATCCACAAATGTTCATCTGCAAAGTTCTGGTTAGGAACAGTGCAGAGTCATAAACTGCGTAAAAAAAAAAAAGTGTGGGACTAACAGGGGATTTAGGTTTCTGTTTTGCTCTTTTGGTACACTGTAACTGCAAAACCGTCTGAAACTCTATGCTGGAACCTGATGCGCACATCACATCAGCGCAGATCACAGCTATCGTGATTGGCCTGATTCCTCCTATGCATTGACGGCTACTTTTTCACAGTGAAAGAAAAACGATTATCACCTCAAAACAAGGAATAATAATTATAGAGGCATAGGACTGACAGATGTGAGAGATTGACAAAATTAGCTAAACAAAAAAACCAAGAAAAACACGTGATCACAATGAAGAGTGGGGAGGCAGGAGAGAAAAACAACAAAGTCCCAGGATTTCTTTTCTATTGTGGTTAGCAGTGCACAAGGTAATTAACACCATGCACAGGCATGAATAATGGCTACGGCCCCTCAGATAGGTTACATCATAACCGGTGTGGGTAAAAGTCTAAATCAGCAGTATGAGGTGCAGCCAATGTCAAAAAGGCTTTAATATGTAGTCCTTCTAATGGGCTGCAGGGGGAGACTCCTCTGTAAAAAAAAAAAAAAAAAAAAAAAAAAAAAAAAAAAAGATAATAATTAAAAAAGAAAAGAAAAAAAAGAAAAAGAAAAGCAAAAATTAAAAGGACTTCTTTAATTTTGTCTTACTACACCATGACTGCGACACCATGGCTTATATTGAAGACCGCTTCTAGGCTTTAAAATATACAGTGTGAATATTATTACTACTATTTGCAAGTAGCCAAGTATAGATAACATAGTAGTATTTGGTTCAAACATCGATTTGAGCTTTTTAAAACACATCAAAGAAACATAAAGGCTGTATTTATAAATGCAAAGCACCTAGTATGTCCCACTCTGCTTTTAGCTTATATTCTGTAACTTCATCAAGGGCAAAAACAAAGCAGTTAACTGCACTGTCCCCTGTGGCTGCCAACACCTACGTCCTTGGTATCCGGGCACAGAGTGTGTCATGCATTTTCAAAATAGCAAACCTGACATGAATACCAAGCCATATAATGATACAGCAAACACCTTGAGATCTAAACATGGTGGGAGATTAACACCAGCTCTCAGTTAAATGTGGCTAAACTGTGGCCAGCTCTGGTCTGCTGGACAAACCTCCCGGAAATCAACAGGGGTGAAAGAAGAAAGCCATAATCTGTTTAGTTAAACCAAACCGTACATGGATTTTGAACTTGTTTCTGTGTATTCATACCAAAAATTGACCTTAAGACTGTAGCCAGACTGGCTTGTTCAAAAAACTTTATATGCATCACCAAAAGTGTCTTTGGTTTGTCGCTCTCGTCATCTGTAGCATGAAAGAAAGAGCGATGAGGTAAAAGATGCGTAAATAAATAGTCTAGAAATGACATAAAAACTGAGAGGCAGGTCTATATGCCACAGGCTTTCTCCTCAGCAGCAGTAGCTGAGTCTGTCTCTGCATGACCTGCCTGTGTGTCTGTGTGTGTGTCTGTGTGTGTGTGTGGTGTGCACACTGCATTTTTTTTTCTCCTGTTTTCCTGTCTCCCTCTGTCTGCCTCACATCACAGCTCTGTGTGCTTGTGTGTGTGTGTGTGTGTGTGTGTGTGTGTGTGTGTGTGTGTGTGTGTGTGTGTGTGTGTGTGTGTGTGTGTGTGTGTGTGTGCGTCGTCTTGCTGCTGTGGTGTGTCATACCCCTCTTAGAAAACCCGCTGGGCCCAAGCTAGCACTCACACTGAGTGAGAGAGCAGCGGAAGAGGGATAGATGGATAAGAGAAGGAAGACGAAAAGTGAGATGTGGGGGGGGAGGAATGACTACGGAAAAAGGAAGTGGAAGAAAAGAGTGTCAGTATGTTAAAATAGAGGTTGAAAAAATCAGTGTGTGTGTGTGTGTGTGAGAGAGAGAGAGAGAGAGAGAGAGAAAGAGAGAGTGTGCTTTCAAAGTGTTCTATAACACAAGACTCTACTCGTCATGTGACCAGACGTGTGTGTGTGTCTGTCTTTTTGTGTATGTGTTTGTGTGTAACTTTATGTGTCTGTATTTGATGATTCAGGGGAGGACTCTAACTGGATAATTGCTCTCCTCCACAATGTGATTCTGCACCCACAGCGATTGCTGGTTGCCAAGGTTACATGGGCGTGTGTCAACACATATCCCTGAATGGCAACACCTTCCTGAAAGGATATTACCATGACTCGGTAGATTATATTTCTTTTTAGCACACAAACAAAACATAAAGAATGCGTGTGCGCACACACACACACACACACACACACACACACACACACACACACACACACACACACACACACGCATGCATGCATGCACACAGCATATGAAAGAAAACAGTAACAACACCTCAATGGCCCTAAGATGCATGTGGGTGTGTACACATATGCACGCTGTACACTGTACACCTTAAATCTTTTATGTTCCTTCAGGTCTTTCCTCGCTTCAACTGTACAGTACTTAAACATGGTTGTGTGTGTGTGTGTGTGTGTGTGTGTGTGTGTGTGTGTGTGTGTGTGTGTGTGTGTGTGTGTGTGTGTGTGTGTGTGTGTTTTACACCTGCCTTCAAAGCTTCTCTGCTCTTCTCTTCCCTCTTTCCCTCCCAGCTCCCTTCTTGCATCTCTCTTTCTCTCTCCCTCTCTAATAATCTCCCTCTCACATGGGGGCTGGTGTGTCTTCTTTAAGCTCACGTTCTCTACAAGAGGCCAGTGAGCTTCAGAGCAGGGACCCCCACTAGGGGGTGGGGCACTGGCCAACCCCCAAAATTTGCTGGTCCCCAAGTGGGCCCCCTGGCAAGATTGTCCTATGTTGGTAATAATTTAAAAAAAACAACAAAAAAAAATGATCACAAGAGAGAGGATGACATCCTACAATGAGTTGAAACATTAACTTGTTATTTGTTCCTGCAATATACAGTTTTTGCCCTTCGTATTACGTCACTTTGTATGTCCCTCCAGATTTCCTGTCGTCAACCCCTCCCCTCTACTGAACCCCTGCACTGTTCTGTTTTTGGTGTGCCACCTAAATATTTTTAGTGGCCCCCATATGGCCACCCCTATGAAAAAATTCTGGAGGCAAACTTGTTTCAGGGTTCTGCACAGTATCTTAGCTGTCCCTAGGACTGCACTCTAATGGACAGAGACCTCTGATGTTGTGGATGGAATGCTGCTGGAGCCACTCTTCCATTGTGGTGATCACTTTAGGCTTCCTTCAGCCCCAGGTACTTCTTAATCTTCTTGTGCTCATTTTTTCTGATGTTATACTGTCAGATGGGATTTCCACATCTATCACAACTGCTCTCTTTTGCTTCTGATCAGCCACCGCTATATCTGGTTGGTTAACCAGCAGCTGCTTGTCTTGAACTTGAAGTCCCACAGGGTCTTAGCCCCGTTATTCTCAGCTGCTTTTAGTGCCGTGCTCCAGCGGGACTTGAAGACGTATAATCCGCATGAGGCACAGATGTTTTTGTACATTATCCCGGTCACTTGGTTGAGCTTTTCAGTCTACGCTGGCCCCAGCTTGCATCTTACATCCTGCTGTGTACCGGAGTGTCTCAGGGGCATCGTCATGCAGCCTGAACCTTGGGTCCTGTCAACTGTGATAGACATCTGCCTTCATGGATATGGTACTTGGGACCTGTTCATTCCCTGTCATGGTCAGAGTCTCTGTGTGCCCCTTGTCCTTTTTAAGCCTCCGGTACTACCTCTTGATATCAGCCACTTCCTTCCACCTCTGGTCTTTCAAAGTATTTGCTTTTCCTCATCTTTATCACCATATGTCTTCTGCCTGAAGCACTTTCAGACCAGGTTATCCTAAGGGCCATCTTCCTGATGTAGTTAGGGTTAGATGTTCCTTATTTCATCCCAGGTTTTGGTTTTAACACTCCTTATTCTGCTTCATCGCATTGCTCATAGAGCCTTGAGGTGTTGGACTTAGGGTTAAACCCTCTGTGTGTTGTGAGAAGTTTTCCTGTCTTGACATCATTATGATGTATTTCTTTCTGTGTCCAGCTTACTATTCTAGCTGATTATCTAATGATTTTCAAGGCTGAGGTCTTCTTCTTACCACTACCACACTATTTAACTGTTGTAGACCGTTGTGGTGTGTACTATACTCAGGTACATGTAGGTGTCCTGTAAGTGTCCTGATGACATTTGCTACACTCATCCAGCTTTGGCACTGACAGTGAGTTGATGTCATCCATGCGTAGGAGGTGGCTGATGGTCACTCCATTTTTGAGTGTGCTTCCATATTCACTCTTTAAGCTGGCTGAGGGGAGTTTGGGACACAGCAAAACAGCAGCATCACCTTTGTACGTGCGACACTTGGTGGTGAGTTGTGCAATGGCCTTTGAGTTAACTTCCAGTGTTGTTTTCCTCAGCTGCTTGAGTTCTTGAAGGTTATCAGTGAGGGTTAAAGTGTCAAGAACTCTAGGATCCGCGAGGGCATTGAGGCTTTGTTGCAGTCAATCCAGGGGGTGCTCAGATTAGTCTGGCTAGAGTCTTGGATGACTGCTCTGTCGTATAGTGCTGGTGGATTTGTCCTCTGCTTTTCCTTCTGATGCCCTTCTGAGCATTATTCCTGTGCTGTTATGATGCCTGAGAGGCAGGTTATCAACTAGGTGTTTGAAGGAGTTGTACCCCTGTGGGGACCTGCCTGCTCCTAGGTAATCATATAATCAGATCAGATCTTTATGCTGTCCAGCTGTCCAGCTGTTCACGCCTTGCTGTCTGACTTAGTGATGTTACTTTTTTCTGCTTTGGATCTGAGGGATTGCTGCTGCTTTCTGGTCCAGCAGCCATTTGGCATTTGTGTTTTAGGGATGCCTCCTTCCCACAGATGTTCTTTCATTATTGCACAGTCACAGCTCTACTCCTTCTGTTATGGCACAATATACATGGCCATTAAGAGCAAAAAGACAAAAAGGGTGATGCACAAAAGGGTGGAGACACCAGGAGGTCAATGCCAGGAGTTGCAAGCCTATTTTCTGTGTATCTGAGTCGCTCTTTTTTACATCCATCTCTATCTATCTATCTTTACCTCAATTTCTTTTTATTTGTTCATTTTTGTGCACTTTCTCCTACCTCTCTCTCCCTCTCTGGCAGCTCTTCTGTGCTTCCATCTCACCACAATGCCTCAAAGATTGCATGTGTGCATGCATGTCTATGAGTGTGTGTCTATGTTATGCACTGCCGCTTTGCTCCAATTTTTTGCACCACACAGGCTGCCTAGGTGTGTGTGTGTCCCTTCAACAATGCTTTTCTTTTCTGCCAGCTCTGCAGTCTGACATAGGAGATTTTTCAGTCCGTGTGCTCTCTCTCCCTCAGTAGTCAGCATTTTGGCATTTTCTCAATGCACTCTGTCATCTTTTGGCATGAATAGTCTGCATATTGTTGTGTGTGTTTATGTGTGTGCTTGTGTCTGTGGATGTGTGTGTGCATGCATTAGCCTGACAGGATCTCTCCATGTCTCTGTGTTTGTACCGGGACCCATGAAAGTGTAAAACAGTTCATTTTCAATCCTAGAAATTACTCTCGGTGGTGTGGATATACAGTGCGTATACCAATGCCAGAGCAATGAGCAAATACGAGACTGAGCACAATCACCTGAGTCCTCCCGCAAGACAAGAGCTATTCAAACAATTTAACCAGAATTTGTTCAAATGTTTTTACCTGTTAAGACTTGTGTTAAATTGGTGTGAAACTCACTCTGGAAAACACGGGACTTCTTTAAGAAAAGCAAAAGTCACTCAAGCAAGCTGTAGTCTTAAAAAAACTCTAACTGGACTTAGTCAAAATCTAAAACCAAACATAAGACCAAAATAAATCTTAAAATACTTGAGCTTTCATACCGAGACGTGTCTTTGAAATATCAACGCTTGAATGAGAAAAATAAAAAATATTCAGGACACAGATGACTCGCCAACAGTTGATAAATGTGCTGCCAAACAGATTTTTACTCACCAGCTGGCTCCCACATCAAAGATATTTTAAATAACGAAAAAGATTTAATTCCAAATTTAGGTTGCGTTCATTTTATTAATCTCACATTATTTTGGTCGCTTGCCACTCGTACACAGAACAGCTTAGATTTGAATCCTCTGAACAATCCTTTTCAAATAAAATTTAGCAAAGTACGTCTTCCCAAGTAAAAATAAGATAATAATAAAATTTTCTATAAACTGCAGGGACTCCTGCACAATTCATCTTTGAGAGAATATGAACATCACAATGCTGATGTTCTATTGTAGAAGGCCAAGGTGAGATCAAGACAAGGGAGAAAAATGGATGAATGGATGGTTGCACCTAAGCTTTTGTATGTCTTACGTCTCTCAGTGCTACTTGAAATACTTGTAACTAAGTGAGTTTACTGGAAATGATTAGAAAATGCACATAGCTGTCTACACAGTGTACATCAAAGTAGAAACCAAGGCATGAAATAATTACATGGAGGCCCACAAAACTGGATGCTGTCAACGAACGATAAACTGAAGGTGTCCAGCTCCATCTCAAGGTCTTATTAATGAATGCAATGAATGATCCTGGGCCAACAGGTAACCAGGATCCCAATGGGTACTAGCAATGAGAGCCAAGGGCAACCATCAGTGCTACACTTCAACGACTGGGCCTTCATCAAAGTAGCCAACTGGAGGCCATCCCTCAATAAAAAGTCACATGACAGCCAGCTGTTAGCCTCCCAGAGGTTTTTGATTATGCCTTAATCAAACAAAGATTGAACATATTAGCCAAAAATCAAAACAGATTATGTGGGAACAGCCAGCACTGAGCATCCCCATTAATATCGCCGCTAAAGTTAAGCATGGTGGTGGTAGGATCATTCATGTGGGGAGGAGCATATTGCCACAAAAACACTACAACACACAAAAATCTAATGATACTGGACCTGATTTAGAGTCTGGTCCTGAAGCTAAGGCATGATCTGTGACGCTTGTCGAATCACTCCTGGGTTGACTTGAGGCTCTCATAACTGCAAAAGATACCTTGAGTAATATATAAAAGGATTATATCAGACTGTTATTATCAGTAAATTAACAAAACGCCCCAAAATTGTTTTATGCAGATTAGTAACACAAAAAATTAAAAATAAAACATGAATTGAATCTATTTTAAGATGATTCTGAAGCATAAAAAAATGTTGAAAGAGTTGAAATTGGAAGGCTGTCAACTTTGTGAGAGTATACTAGGTTTATTTTAAGGCGAGGGTACAACTTCTGCTAAGCATATAGAAATTATGGTTTGGGTCAAAGTACAGCCCTGAGAAATGAATGTAAGTCAACTGAATGTCCTCCCAAGTGATGGCAACAGGACTGCGTGTGTTCTGACCTGACACAGAAGAAGGCTTCCCAGGGATTTACAGGCCATATGAATCAATTCGGAGACGAGCATTAAATCAGGCCAGACCAGCCGAGACTTCCGCTGTTTCATCCCCTGATGAGCATGTGAAAGTTGTTCTGACCCACACCGTGTCTGTGTGTCTTACTATAACTTTCTATGGGCCAATTTCTTATTGGTGTTACTCTGATATGTGTGAGTGCATATAGAGCTCTTCCGTGTCACAAAGACATTCAGTTCTCCGTCCCAGAGGGTGGAGAAGTTGCTTTTGACATTCATTTGAAGCATGTGTATAAGGGTGAGTGAGGCAGAGAGCAAAAATGTGTTTGTGTCAGAGTGTTTGTTTTTCTCTACATGACCATGCTCATGAATTTCTGTATGTGTGCACATCTGCTGTGTGTGCGTATTTGTTTGTGTGTTAATTTCTCCAGGGAGGGGATTAGGAGACCAGTGTAGTTTTGAACTCCAGGGCACAGGGAATCTGGAGATCTGGCCCAGCCTCAGTGGCTTCTCCCTGGGCTTTCTGATCAGGGATTCAGCCTCTCCCAGGTTTCCTGTCCAACAAGAATTTTCTCAGTTGCGCCACTTGCACTCACACTCCAAGAAAACACAATGCCATTTTACTCTTAACAGAGTTGATTTAAATCCGAGCAACAAATTAACCTTTTTTCTTTGTGACATAGATTCGATCGTGGGACGATCATGGCTCAAGAGTTGGCAGTTTGTCTTATAATCGGAAGGTTGCCGGTTTGAGCCCTGGCTCCGACAGTCTTAGTCGTTGTGTTCTTGGGCAAGACATTTCACCCGTTGCCTACTGGTGGTGGTCAGAGGGCCCGGTGGCGCCAGTGTCTGGCAGCCTCGCCTCTGTCAGTGCGCCCCAGGGTGGCTGTGGCTACAATGTAGCTTGCCATCACCAGTGGGTGGATGACTGAATGTAGTGTAAAGCGCTATACAGACACAGGCCATTTACCATAAATTTGACAAGGTATGTAAACATTTCTCAGAGAGCTTTTGACTTCAGATTGACATGACAGCATCACACAGTTTCTGCTGATTTGTTAATTGCACATTGGATTGAGATTTCCTCCATACCATTACACTACCAGCAACACCATAAATTGCTGATACAAGGCAGGATGAAGCCATGCTTTCATGTTGTTTACACCAAGTTATGACCCCATCATCATTCAGATGGTGGGGTCATAAGGTGTTTTGTGTTCAAAGATGCTTCTGGTTGAAGTGGTTCAAAGCTCTGGTCTGGCCATTCTCCTCTGACCTCTGACATCAACAACGCACTTTTGCTCAGAGAACTGCTGCACACTGGATATTTTCTCTTCTTCCGACCATTCTCTGTAAACCGAAGACATGTTTGTGTGGGGAAAACCCCAAAAGATCAGCAAATCTAAAAAAGTCAGACCAGCCTGTTTGGCACCAACAGCCATGTCACGTTCAAAGTCACATAAATCACCTTTCTTCCCCTTTTTCATGCTCGGTTTGAACTTCCCAAAGTTGTCTTGACCATGTCTACATGCCTAAAAGCATTGAGTTGCTGACATGTGTTTGGCTGATTAAATATTTGCGTTAACAAGCAGCTGCTTTAGAAGATGAATTTAATCATCCTGATGTCACCCCTTGTTTGCGGAGTACAGCTTTGAAGGACTGAGTTTGACTAAAGTGTCTGTTTGTGTCGTTTGAATCAGATCGAAGTGTTTATCACGTATTGCTTGCTAATATGATAAGCAAGGTGAATCCATAAGCTGTATGCATCACACAGACACAAAACAGAGCAGAAAATAACAGCAAATCATAGCATTTGTGTCATACTCTCATTAAAAATGGTTGTTTGTGGTCACCATTGGCACAAACATGAATGAAGTCCAGTTCACTTAGGTGGTACCTAACAGACAGCTAATCAACCTGGAACAGGATTATTGGTAGGTTGCCTATGCATATGTGCTTCTGTGCAAAGAAAAGCACATAGTTGGACGGAGATGACACTGCAGTTAGGTTAAATGCTGACTGGCTACAAAATGGGCTTGAACAGGAAAAGGAGCGACAGCAGAGTCCACCACATAAAGAGAAGTGCGAAAAAACAGTAGCGATTTCTTTTTTTTAAAACTGCATGAAAAACACGATAGCAGCTGCAGTTGCCACTTCCTATTTATTTTAATTCTGGGTAGCTGTTGATGACAGCTAGCAAGTACAATGTGTAGACCAACCACCAAAGTCCCTTTAGTCTGCACCCATTTGTCAGTCCAAGCTGCCACACGTTATGCCTTAATACAATTTAATTGGGTGAATGGCATAAAAATTGACCCCCGTAAAGAGGCACATCAGCTGTAAAGACTTTCATAGACAGCTGGTTATGCAAATTGTAAATTTGGGCATTTGAAATGGGGCGATACAAGTATTGACCCACATTTGGAGCCATTCACAATTAGCCATTTTAGGCAACTGTGGTTTTTGGTACTTCCTCTGTCGGCTTTAATTCTCAGACCCAGTTATTGTGCACTTGTTTGCAATATTTTAAATGGCTTTGTTTTTGGCAAAGTAATACAAAACCATATACTTTAACTTGATTTGCCTTTAGCTGAACCAACTCTACTGTCCAAGTATGTTGACATACAAGAAATAGTTGTCCTATATATATATTTATAGAAATAGATATGCAATCAAGGCTAACAAAAATTGCTCATGTGGTAACACAGAGCAGCAGATATACAGTACCGAGACACACTTTATGGACATGTTAAATGAAGAACAGTAAAGAGTAAAAAGAAAGTGTTGGTGTTCGTGACATTAAAGAAAAGGGAACGTGAGAGCGACTTCTTATGGACGCCTTTCTGCACATCTGATTGGAGAGAGGGACAGATAAGAACAAAGACGGCAATCTGACTTTCAGACTGAGAGAGAGAAACAGAAACGCGTGAGAGATATTGAGAGATGAAGGAGGCACGGGCTTCGTAGTGGAGTAACAGAACAAAGCAGAAGGATGCAGAGAAACAGATGGTGATACAGGGCAGAGAGATGTGTGAGAACGAGGGAAAAGGAGACAGAAAGACTGCGATGGAGAAGTGTAGAGAAGATATATTTAGAGAAAGAGGGAGAGAGAGTTTTAGCCTCCCAGCTAGAGGCATGACTCATCTTCTGCCAGCTGACAGAAGGATGGATGGAGACAAGGAAAGGGGGTGGGGGTGGTGGCGGGGTGGACAGAGCTGGGAAGAGGAGGGATGGAGCAGATGAAGGAAGAGAGGGGAGCGCAAGTGTGACGGAGGAGGGCGACAGACAGGGAAAGGGGGACAGCACACAGAGAGAGAGGGGTGATGAAGGGTGGAAAACAGAATAGAAGAGAATGAGTTTCCACAGGCCATTTTACATGCAACCACACATGTACACTGAAAAAACAAAGAGACAGATATAAAGCCCAGGGCCCATCTCAGCTGCTTCCAAGTCCCGCTGAACTTCCCCCAGGGGTGTATGTGTGTGTGAGAGTGAGAGAGGATGATATAAGCAGCAGATTTCCCCGCAGCAGTCTGTTGCCGCACACGTGTGTGATTGTGTACGTGCACATGTGTGTGTTTTGGAAAGGGAACAGAGACATGAAGAGCACTCGGGATGACAGAAAGAAGGCGAGAGCGGCGCTGGTATAGTAAGCGAAGCAGGTAGTTTCGTCATCACGTGCGGCTGTGGCTGAATTTCAGTTCTTTCTCTTGCTGCTTTCTTTGTTGAGCGTCTGCACAAAAGTTGGTAAATATTATATATTTGTTCCAGCTTGTTCTTCTTGTTGTTTTCCAAAGAAAACAGCGGGGGCTTAAAGCTGTGCGTGGAATAGGAGAGGCTTCATTTGAAAATACAGTTTCTGTCATGGCACAGTAGACAGAGTAGGTGTGCTAGGTGATAAATCACTGCAAACCCTTCATTAAACACATTCAGTAAAATCTAATCTGGCTGTGTGTTTATTGTGGAAATGGATTAATTATATAGTGCGTAGAATATTAGTTGTTAGTTGGCAGCATTGTTTATAAAGAAGACTATTCCTCAACTGTTCAACTGGTGTTTGAACTCGCTGTATATCCAGACATCTGCATTGCAAAAGCCTCATTGAGAAAACCCTTGAATCCCTGCGGGCATCTACAGGCTCAATGTTCTGCAGCTCTGCAGGACTTCTGACCTTCAGATAGAAGTAGCAGAAAAATCACAGTCTTTTTTGCCTATTGAATGCAATAAACTTGTTTATGCTCATACTATATCTTTATTGTGAACAAATTACATAAACACCTCTTGCATTTAGAGGGCAGCAACCAAAGAGAATTTCAGGCATTTGTGCTTTACGTGTTCATAAAACATGTAAATCTTTAATCGTACTTGACGTTTTTCCAATAGCTGTAGTTACTATGAGTTTGACCCATGGATGGTAAAATTCTCATGTCATATCTGCAGATTTTTCTCTTCTGGCTTCAGTCGTAAGTCATTAGAAGGCATGGGAAATCACTTGTGATATTAAGTCGGCCTTGAATAATTAAAATGCAGTTAAATGTTGCGCCAAATCACAAAAACTCTTTATATTGTAAGACAAAGACCCTACAATAATACAAAGTTAAATGTGAATGCATTAGTGATAATCATAAACAAAACAATAACGGTCACTGTTGGGTCCAGTTTTTGATACGTTGTAATTATAATATATGAAATTGTGTATCGGAAATTCCCGCATACTCATCATAGGTATGAATGTGATTTTTCTGTGGTGGAATAATTGTACAGCGTACAGCATTAATGAATTTCAAAAACAAGAATTGGATGCACAAGTTTTGGACAATTAATTTTCGATTTTCTCTAAACCACAAAGGGTCAAAATTACCATAAAATGAGTCAAATCTTTTAATAAGTGGTGCTGAAACCTCTACAATGTCTTTTAATTTGACAAGGCCAAGGCCTATTAACCTCTCATTAATGATTATGATTGACTGCAACTGGTAGTTTCTCTTTGCCAGCATAAAAATGATTTGTTTGACAGCAAGTCCAAGGACCTCGGTGAAGATTGATGGAGGAGTACTGTAGATTTCATAACGCGGGACGCCATTTCTAAATAACTGCAGATTCCAAGTTCTTCAGATGTGTCACCACGTTGCACAAGTCTGGAAAAAGACCCGAACTGTCAGCCTCATTTGAAAGAAAACTGGTTAGGATGTTCAGGAACAGTCCAGGAACCACCAAAGCTTAAGCCTGCCATGAACTGGAAAATGCTGAACCACCAGCATCATTGTCCATAGTGAAACCAGTTTTACATTGTCATGGACTGAGAGGATCCCGACCAAGAAAGATAAAAAAAAATCAACACCTTCAGGCACCACTGAAATTCACAGCTACCCACATGGACGAGCCAAATGCCCTCTGAGGAAAGGTTTTACGGTCAGACCTGACAAAGTTTTTCAAGGTGAGGCTTTCAAACCTAACAACACTGCACCATACGCCATGTATGGTGGTTGTAGCATCATGATCTGGGGCTGTTTTGCTGCCAGTGGTACATTGCAAAAAGCGGATGAAAAAATAAAAGAGGACTCGCCCCAAATTCTCCAACTTCACCCCAAGTCAACAGCTAGACTGTTGAAACTTCGACACAGCTGGGTGCTCCCACAGAACAATGACCCCAAACACAAATCGAAACTGGTTTTGGAATGGATAAAGCGGGCTAATATTAAGATGCTTTGCCAAAGCCCCCAACCTCAACACTATTGAAGAAATTGTTTGCCAAAACGAGTGGTCAAATATCCAGCCACAAATATGCCAGATGCTTGTTGATGGCTACCAAAAGCATCTGATCGTGGTGCAACAACCTAAGGGATATTTATATCCCTTAGGTTGTTGCACCACGATTTGTGAATTACAGAAAATCTCAAATAAATGCAAACTCGTACACCCAATTCTTCTTTTTTAAAGCCATCAAAGATGTATGCTGTACAATCACTTCACCCTGGAAAAAGATGGGTTCAAAGAAGTTAACAAAAGCCTGAAATTACCATGAAATTCATGCTTATGATGAGTGAATACAAACTTCTGACCACAGCATTAGTATTTAGTTACCTTTTAAATAAAATGTTGTAATTGGTTTTACTTTAATTTAATAATAGACTATTTTAAATCAAATTTTACTATAAACTGCCTAAATGGACTGTGTTAGTACTGATGCAGTAGCCCAGACAGGAAACACCATCTGATTTTGATGTAAGCTCAGGTGGTCTCCTTGACTCAAACACAAGGCCAAGGTTTTCCTGCTTCCTACAAAAATAAAAGCAGGTACATTAAAAAAAAAAAGTGCCCAACATGATTAGACAAAGTCTCGATTGTCTTTCAGTTGCTGAGTCTACTTTAAATATTTCCCTCTAAATACAACCAGTTCGCAGCAGTGACAGTGATTTAAAAATAATAATATTTAGCATTTTGTCCCGAGCAGCTTCCAGGCAATCAGCTCAGGCTCCGTCAGCTGCCGCTTCCCCTGCAGGAGAGAACGGGCTGGTTGTTTTGCTGAATTCTGGCACTGTAGGCAATAAGAAGTGAGGCTGTTGTTAATCCAGCGAGGAGCTGCCGACTTTCTCAGGCATTGCTCCCTGTTGCATGGCTATTGCTCATATCCTCTAGGGACAAGTCCCCCCCTCTCTTCTCTCTCCACTCCCCTCTCTCTCTCTCTCTCTGTATCCATTACTTGGGCACTCCCTCTCTCTTTCACCCTCTCTATTTTCCCTCCTTCATCTCACTTTGTCCAACTTTTCTGTGCCTCTCACCCACCCCACCCTTCGTCTTTTTTACCCTTTCCTTTGACTGTGTCGAGCGCTACGGATAAACTGCGCCTCCTTGTGTTTCTACACGAGCATCACAAGTTGGCAGTAAACCAGTCTCAGCTGACACACATCATGCTTGCGCCGCTCCTGTAGTTCTGAAGCTGTAGGTCATGTCCCAGAATAGGTGGTTGACCTGTTTTTCTCTTTAGTGCCGAAATCAATCTGATTATTTTTAATTACACGGATTCTCATGAGGAGAGTCCTCTTTATATTTGTAGACATTTCTCCAAAATGCAGATTCAGCTTCAGGAAAGGGGTTAGAAAAAAACAGTGCGCGGAAGACTTGAAGTGACTGAAAGTGACTTGTTTCTTATTTGATTTGACTTTTAAAATTAAAGTTAAAGGTTAAAGGTAACCTTTACTGACAAATGCTGTGCAGCAAGGCATCAGTAGATGGAGCTGCAGTGTCGTTCAAACTGCGTGCTGTGTCCCAGCCTCTCATTATGTTCACTTACAGTACCATATACATAATGGCGTGTATGGCACTGAGAATGAGATTAAATAAATGTGCTTACTTTACATCTATAAAATAGCAACATCCTGCAGCACATGCTGTCTCCGTGTAGTCATAAACCGATAGAGTGGAAATGTATTCTTGAAGTATTCAGTTCACTTTAATCCTAATAGCTTTACTGGCATGACTACATGAGTACTACCAGAGCGCTGTATGAAGGCATGGATGCAGACTGACTGAAAAAGAAAATCTGAACGCATGTATTTGGGTCACTGTGTGAGGAGGAGTAGATGTGTGTATCCCAAATGAAGACACAGTTGTCATACAGGGAGTGCAGAATTATTAGGCAAGTTCTATTTTTGAGGAATAATTTTATTATTGAACAACAACCATGTTCTCAATGAACCCAAAAAACTCATTAATATCAAAGCTGAATGTTTTTGGAAGTAGTTTTTAGTTTTAGCTATTTTAGGGGGATATCTGTGTGTGCAGGTGACTATTACTGTGCATAATTATTAGGCAACTTAACAAAAAACAAATATACCCATTTCAATTATTTATTTTTACCAGTGAAAACAATATAACATCTCCGCATTCACAAATATACATTTCTGACATTCAAAAACAAAAACAAATCAGCGACCAATATAGCACCTTTCTTTGCAAGGACACTCAAAAGCCTGCCATCCATGGATTCTGTCAGTGTTTTGATCTGTTCACCATCAACATTGCGTGCAGCAGCAACCACAGCCTCCCAGACACTGTTCAGAGAGGTGTACTGTTTTCCCTCCTTGTAAATCTCACATTTGATGATGGACCACAGGTTCTCAATGGGGTTCAGATCAGGTGAACAAGGAGGCCATGTCATTAGTTTTTCTTCTTTTATACCCTTTCTTGCCAGCCACGCTGTGGAGTACTTGGACGCGTGTGATGGAGCATTGTCCTGCATGAAAATCATGTTTTTCTTGAAGGATGCAGACTTCTTCCTGTACCACTGCTTGAAGAAGGTGTCTTCCAGAAACTGGCAGTAGGACTGGGAGTTGAGCTTGACTCCATCCTCAACCCGAAAAGGCCCCACAAGCTCATCTTTGATGATACCAGCCCAAACCAGTACTCCACCTCCACCTTGCTGGCGTCTGAGTCGGCCTGGAGCTCTCTGCCCTTTACCAATCCAGCCACGGGCCCATCCATCTGGCCCATCAAGACTCACTCTCATTTCATCAGTCCATAAAACCTTAGAAAAACCAGTCTTTGAGATATTTCTTGGCCCAGTCTTGACGTTTCAGCTTGTGTGTCTTGTTCAGTGGTGGTCGTCTTTCAGCCTTTCTTACCTTGGCCATGTCTCTGAGTATTGCACACCTTGTGCTTTTGGGCACTCCAGTGATGTTGCAGCTCTGAAATATGGCCAAACTGGTGGCAAGTGGCATCTTGGCAGCTGCACGCTTGACTTTTCTCAGTTCATGGGCAGTTATTTTGCGCCTTGGTTTTTCCACACGCTTCCTGCGACCCTGTTGACTATTTTGAATGAAACGCTTGATTGTTCGATGATCACGCTTCAGAAGCTTTGCAATTTTGAGACTGCTGCATCCCTCTGCAAGATATCTCACTATTTTTGACTTTTCTGAGCCTGTCAAGTCCTTCTTTTGACCCATTTTGCCAAAGGAAAGGACGTTGCCTAATAATTATGCACACCTGATATAGGGTGTTGATGTCATTAGACCACACCCCTTCTCATTACAGAGATGCACATCACCTAATATGCTTAATTGGTAGTAGGCTTTTGAGCCTATACAGCTTGGAGTAAGACAACATGCATGAAGAGGATGAAGTGGACAAAATACTCATTTGCCTAATAATTCTGCACTCCCTGTAGAGACCTCGGAGTGAAATGTCACTGGCGAAAGTCAAAATAAAGAAGTTTTCATCTACAACTTTGTGCAGTTTTGGTTTTGTTGGGCTCGAAGAGTCCGTTTATTCCGCTGTCAGACTTTAACCCGCTCACATAAAACACTGCAGAATGTCAGTCACATGTGACTGCCACATAGATCACTTAAAAACAAAATGTGTGTATGCGTGTGCGTGTTGGGGAAGTTTATTGCAGGTCTATTATTATGCAGAGACGAGAGACACCCCACTCTCTGTTAGTGCGCTCCACTTTGACACCGACAGAAACTCCATGTTTAGTGAACGGGGAAATACACATCCCCGTTCACTAAACCTCTCTCAGTGAATTGTTTAAAAAGAGAAATTCGATATTTTTGATCCTCATAGGTTTTTACGCACCCGGGATACACCTTAAGTTGTTAATTAGATATTTTTTTGTCTTATTTTACACAATTAACGTATATATAGGCAGCAAAGGATTTTCACCATCATTTTGTGTGTTAAATTATGCTACTATAAAGTTTCGTTACGTAGCCTATAGCCACTATAACCTGTGGGCAGTGTGTCGTAATATTCTCGTATCCCGTCGTTGTTTCTGAACTTGGTGAACCTTATGGTGGTTTTAAAAGTGGTCAATGCTCTAACGAAGCCCAGTATATACCTGCTTGATTAATGTTCTGAGTAGTTTCTCTGGACTTCAGGAACTCCAGTCTTTTCCTTTTTCTTCCCTCCGGTTGTGGACGCGCTCTTTTGAGAGGCATTGAACCACATTAAACAGCCTATTCCTCCGCAGGTTCACCGCCCACCGACCCATCGTAGTTTGCTTTTGACCGGGTTATGAATTGAGGAGAACTCGCTTCAACACGCCTTCTCTTTACTTCTAGACTTTTCATTACTCCTGAACGCGCTCGCGTGTGTGTGTCCAGCTACAAATGTGAAATGTTTGTGTGTAAGACGTGGTAGCATCGCCTTTTATATTTGCTGACCAAAAGAGAGAGGATTAGGCGATTTTGAAGCACTCACCTTTTATTCAAACAAATTATTCACTTCAGCTAGTCAAAGGAATCTGACCCACGTGAACTTTTTTTGTAGGGTTGATTGAGGTTTTTCCAAAACGTTCGACCCCCATCACGTCTTTCAACTTTGTTCGCTTATTGCGTTTAAACGCCCCAGAGTAATCCCTCTACTAAAATATATTTTATATATACAGTTTAAACACTGAAACACTGTCCTGATTACATTTCACCCAGACATAAACGTAAATAAATAAACACTTTTCATTTTTAATTTAACTTAGTAAAATGTCCCAACTTGATGGACCGTTTATTAAACGCTGATCAGAGAGGGGGAAAGGGATTAGAAAAGGTATTAGCTGTGTTATTCTGGAGGTGATGCTTAAAATGGTCACCAGAGATAATCTCTGTCTATCTAACAAGTTTTTGCTCATGTCAAATCCCAGTGAACAACAACCTCATAGTCCTCACAGGTGTTAGAAGTGGTTTGGCGTTGAAAGTTCACAGTGTTAAATAGTCATCTGATTTTCTTGCACACAATCACCGGTGCATAATGTATAGAGGACTGAGGAGGGGAGGGCAGAAGAGGGTTCTGAGGTGAAGTGGGGGTGAGAGAAGGAGGAGGAGTGTATACGAGAGAGTGTGTGTGTGCGTGAGAAAGAGATAGTGGTGGTAGTAGTAGAGTGGCCGTAAGGGGACAGGAAGGGCAAGGAACAGTCGCTTTGCTGCTCAATTAGTTTTTTAATATCCTTGTTAATCTTTTCTTGAGGCAAAAACGGGATCGCACTTTTTACTTTTGTACTTTTGTTTTATTTATTTTATCCTAAGGCCCTGGATTTCTCCAGGGAGAATTCATATCGCTCTGTGCGTAAAATCCAAACTCATACCAAAGTATTTTACGCACGACTTAGACCTGGGATTTCAGCGAATAAACTGGATTATTTGACCTTTAGGAAAACGTTAATGTGATTTCAGATTACCCAACGACAGTAAGGTCACCTGAAAATTACAATCTCCGTCTTTTTATTGGATTTTTAAAAATTGCTTTTTGTAAATATAGTTGATCAAACTAGAGACGAGAGGATACAGCAGGCAGAAACAAGTGGTCGGTAGGAGCAGATTTCGTCGTACTCAAACCCGCCGCTTTGCCTCCCGTCAGGCCTCTAAAAAGACTGAGCAGGACGACTCCTCATTCACTGCTCATGTCTCCTCAGCAGAGCACTTTCCCGGCGTTGAAGCGGCGGACCATGGACAACAGGCCTGTCCGGACAAAACGAACCGGTGCCGTCCGACATCTGCTGTTGGCTGCCGCCTTCCTTGTCTGCAGCTCGCAACTGCTGATGGTGGACGCGAACTCGTGGTGGTAAGTAAATGATTGCGCACTGGTTTGCACTGGTTTCTGAAAGTTATGGTTAGTAGAGTAACGGCGACTAAAACGTGGGTGAGTGACCCTCCCCAAATTTTGTGCCGTCAAGAGAGCAAATAAGAAAAACATCAGATTCGCACAATAGACCAATTTTTGTTGATTTCTGTCATGCTGAAGCATAATGAATGGAATTTCTTTGAGCCATGGCTTCACTTTGTGCTGCTTCTTGCATCTGTGCTTGTGTGTGTGTTTTGGGGGTTAGTTTTGCGTGGTGCGCTAGTGGTGGGACACTAACAGTGAATGGAACAAATGTGAAGGCTCTGTCACAATATTTACTCTGGCTGAGCCCCAAATGGCATTGCATGGCGGGCTGCTGCTGTGCCTACAGGATCGCAAATTAGCCACACTTGTTCTTGACTTACAAAAACTTACTGCGGTGGCCCAGTTCAGGGTGGCTCTGTGGAATGATACTCCTAGAGGTCAGAATGAAATTACAGGACCAGATGTCCATCTTAGAAGTCTAGCCGTTAAAACAGCCTGAGATACTCAGTAGTTTGCACTCATGTTCAAGACTAAAAGGGAAACTTTCATAGCCCAGGTGATCTGAATAGATTATTACATGATTTTTCTGTGTTAGGCAGTCAGATTTGAAAGGAAAGGAAGTGGCTGCAGAGATGTTCACCAGAAGACTCTTATCTATATTTTATTGGCCACTTGTACCAATAAACCCAGCATGTGTCTGAATTTTTGCCCTCTGCTGTGCTGACCTCTACTCACAAAGGAGTCACAGATTCCATAAACTCAGTTTGAGGCATTTCTGTTTAAATTTCAACATCTACGGTTTTTTAGTTGAAATGACCTCTGTCTCTCAGGTCACTCGGTCTGACCCCGATGCAGCGGCCAGAGATGTACATTATTGGAGCTCAGCCTCTCTGCAGTCAGCTGTCTGGTCTCTCCCAGGTAAGTTAGTATCTGTGTGCTTTGGAAACGATTCTCCTCTAAGTCAACAAGGCTTTTATTTTGTTAGAATAAAAGCATATCTCAGTTTTGCACCTCTGATTCTTCTGCATGATTTTTTTTTTAAGAATAAGCCTTGATCTTCTTGTCACTTCCTTTTCTGTACCCTTTTGCAACCTAACTGGGGAGCTGGTCGAATAAAAGCGCAATTTCCCTGCAGGTACCACTGAAATATAAAACTGTTAACCAGCTAATGTCTGCTAATCTTATCTCTGCTGCTGCAGGGTCAGAGGAAGCTGTGCCAGCTGTACCAAGACCACATGACCTATATTGGAGATGGAGCCAAGACAGGCATCAAGGAATGTCAGTACCAGTTCAGACAGAGGAGATGGAACTGCAGCACAGTGGACAACACTTCAGTGTTTGGGCGGGTCATGCAGATTGGTGAGTTTACTGTAACTGAGGAGGAAAAAAATGTGATTAAAAGGGCATGACACAGCCTTTAAAAGCTCTCAGACAATATGAGACTAACAGCAAATTACAATCTTGTGTTTTCAGTTCTTTTTCTGGGATTTTATCTTTTCAAAATCTTATCACCAACTATTCTATAAATGCTTACATGTGCTTGTTTTGTATGTCAGCTCTGTTTCTGTTGCTTCTTAAACACAAGATATTTCAAACTGAGCTCCTACCATCCTAGAAAATTCAGATTACATGTGTGTGGGTTTTATGGCCCTCAGTCAAAGCAGACAGATAAAGAAATGTCAGCGGCACCACAGCTAATGTGTGATGGCCTGTTTCAAAACACCATATAAGCAACAGATAACAGAGGCTCAGCATCCAGCCAAAGGCTCGTTTTCAACTACAGCTCTTACTTCATTGTGGCAGCATATGTCTCCTCTCTCTTATAGTTTTATTCTGGTGATTTTTTTTTTTTAAGATTATCAGTTTTAAAAAGAAGATTTATTCCACTTTTTGGTCACATTATATAAAATAGGTAGCTACAGGTTTTGATTACATTTTTTTAGCCTGTAATTGTATCCAATAAAATATGGCATATATAGATATGAGTTATGTGGTAAAAAGACGGGTAACTTGAGGTGAAATAGCACAGTAGAAGTGGAAAGATTGTTGTTTGTTAGTGCAGTGGCATTAAGATTAGCATAAAAGACATATCACATAAATAGTGTTAAGCCAGATGCTACATATAACATATAAATACACATAAAACACACACATATATATATATAAGGACAGTGTAAAATTATTTTTAGAGATATTAAGATGTCAAATTTTTCTCATTATAAAAAGTGGTGTCATTAGAATATAATATGTGTGTAAAATAAATGTCCTTCAAAATGTTCCTATTTCCGCATTTTAGGCATGATAATGCCAAGCGCATGCTGTTCTATTTAAAGAAATCGACCATTAACAATCCCAAGAAATTATAAAATAAAGAGAAACAGAACTCAAATTCAGACTGAAAAACCTCATTAAAAATCCAACATATGACAACATCTGAAATATTCACTTCGACCCAACTATTACCGTGAAAAAAGCCGGTATACTTTACGCAGGCGCACTAAAACGAAAAATGTAGTCCTTCGATCAAAAAGACGGGGAAAAGAAGCAGTCACAAAGGAAGACTTCAGTAGGCATAAAACAGGAAAGGCATGTACGCTTTATGCATATCTCCAGTATTTTAATAAACAGATACCCGGAGCGCAGATTTTCGGATCGATAACTTTCGCGTCTAATTCCCAGCAGGCGATGTGGGAATCGCCTCATCAACAAGTATGTGCCAAATCCGCTGCGGGCTCTCTCACTCTGCTTCCATGCCTGTCTTTCTGTTGACAGTCTAGCTCCAGGTTTATATGGAGGTGTTAGTCGGTCCATTGTCCTGCGGCTCTTCTTTTGAAATGCACTGATGAGCTGACACCGAGCCGGCAGATCCGGACCTGCTATTTGAAGTCTAGGCTCCGCAGTCTCATAAAACCACTCGCTCTCTATCTCCCTGTCTTGTCTGGCTTTCTTTATCCTGCTGCATAACATGAACGGATATTTGCATGCATACCTTCCTGTCTTGACTGGCTGCTGTTGTTTCGGGGCCACAGAAATTGTCTAATATAGAGACCATTGTGCGCTATTTAAATAAGGAAAAAAAAGGAAAGTGAAAGTTTTGCGTTCTGTATATTAGAGTAGGGCATAAATACTAATAAATGGTTTGTATGTGTATAAGAATAATGTGAAGTAGGGTAATATTTAAAAAAAAAAAAAGCTGCAATATTGTAGCTGTAGAGACCATGACAGTAAGGTGATGGTGAGAAAGACAAAAAGCACATTTTGTTTAAATCTTTATTTAAATTGAACTTGAAGGTAAGCGCTGTGTAAGGTTACTCTTTAAATAAGCACTGTTGTAGCAGCTTTATGCTGGAAGCAAGGACAGAGGGTGTAGAGATCACTCAGTAAGGTCGTGCATATGGTATATTTTAAATACAGATATTTTGCCCTTTTCAAACACTCATATTGAAGCTAATCATCTCAGTGAATGCTGCCTCTACCAGGAAAAGCACTTCAAAGCTCCTTGTTATTCTCATGTAAATCATGGTGTTTCAGAGCACTTAGTCTCCACCTGTCAGGCCGTTGTCCTTGTCCTTGTCACTTCTTTGTGCGCTGAAGTGTGTATTAATGCAGAGAATAGGACAAGCAGGCTGTCTTGTGTATTCCACGTTGGTGTTAGTGAATGGAAATCATTAATATGGACCAGTCTGTGAAATGTATTGCACCCAGGCCACTTCAAAGAGCGACCAAGACTGTAAAAATACAGTTGTTTATTAGAAGCTAGTCGCATTTAAGCAAACTCCTTCAAAGTGCATTACTCTGGCTGGAAATTATGTAAATTGTTGTGAGATGACCATCTACAGTAAATGCACAGTGTGACAAACATTCCCAGAAGTTTCTTCCATGGATTTTTGCCCAGCTCCTTTCTTCTTATTCCTACATGTTATCTCCTTTAAGGGTCAGTTCACCCAAATTACACAAACAGATTATCTCTGGAGCCATCGAGTCATGCAGACAGTTCGGTTTTATTTGCTTTTAGGATATCCATCACTCAGATTTCTGCTTTTAGCCCCATACAATGGTGAGGATACAGCAGTACAATTCTTCTGAAAGTTCTTTATTTGTTTATTTTTTCAACTAATCTCTCTTCTTTAAAGTAAAAAACTGTGGGAAGGAATGTTTCAGATGCATTTCCTTTTGGCTCTGAGCTCCACGAGTTCAGTTTTTATCGCATGAGTGCTGCAATGATGATTTATAATCTGGTAGAAGTAACTCTTTAACGTTATGGTTGAGTAGCCAGGACTTGGACAGATATACCCAGAGGCCAACCACATGAGGAAAACTGATATGCTGGAGAAACCGATATGTTTACATCATCAAATGCTGCACGTGCATGATCTGGCATTTAAAGTTGTGGAGTTAACCAGGTATGAGGTCAGGGCCTCAAATCACTTCTATTGTCTATTGTTAGTTCAAGTGGGGTGTGGGGCTGTTAGCTGTGTGTTTGTGTGTGCGTATGTGTGTGTGTGTGCGTGAGAGAGAGAGAGAGAGAGAGAGAGAGAGAGAGAGAGAGAGAGAGAGAGAGAGAGAGGTTATTTAGCTGTGCAGCTACCTGTGTTTCCTGTCAGTGATGTGACAGCAAAACTGCAGCTTTACTGTGTGTCAGAATTCACATGCTTAACTCCTGTTTTCCTTCCTCCATCAGGCTCCAGGGAAACAGCCTTCACCTACGCCATCAGCGCAGCCGGTGTGGTCAATGCCGTCAGCCGTGCGTGCCGCGAGGGCGAGCTCTCCACCTGCGGCTGCAGCCGCTCCGCTCGCCCCAGAGACCTGCCGCGTGACTGGCTGTGGGGTGGCTGCGGTGATAATGTGCATTACGGCTACAGGTTTGCTCGGGAGTTTGTCGACGCCAGGGAGAGGGAGAAGAATTACCCCCGAGGGTCACCCGAGCATGCCCGGATGCTGATGAACTTGCATAATAATGAAGCAGGGAGACAGGTATGGGACAACGAAAAAAAGCTTTATCTCTCAACAAAACCATCGCTGTGTTAACTTTCCCAAGGTTACTGTTGTCTTCTTCATATGTTTCCCTGTCAGGAATGTGTGTAAGCTGAGTGGGCCTCTGATTGCCTGACCGGGCAGTATTTATATGCCTGTGTATGTGGGTTATTTATTGGGAGGGTCCAAATGGTATACTGGTAACGCCCTTGGAGTCTGGCGGGGCTGACAGGTCAGAGCACATTCCTCCGGTGTAACACACAGGCACATACACAGACATACAAAAATCCAACACTGAGAGGGGCTTTAAAGGAAATTTTACAAGACATTAAAAACAAGAGAGACAGACTCAAAGCTGGGGTGGTATGATGGTCATTAAGCTTCCTTTCCACTCCAGTTACTGAACAATGGCAATGATGGTGATTCAACAAATGGTCTAGTAACTGAAGTTGTCTGGAAGGTTCTCAGGTAGGGAGAGAAAGAAACCTCTTGCCTTTCTCTCTCTCTCTCTCTCTCACACACACACACACACACACACACACACACACACACACACACCTACACCTTTCTCGTAAACTCTCCATTTGCCCATTCTGGTGTTCCCTGGAACAGGAGAACACGTTTATCTTCACTTAGAGAAGCTTTGTTTAAGCTGTTTACAAGACAGAGACGCTGCCTGTGCGTGTGTGTGTGTGTGCTCACCTCAGCTTCATTTGATTTGTGTATGAGACGGTGAGCCTAGTTTTGTGCATGTGTGCGTCAGAGGTCAAAGGTGAGGGTCTGGAGAGGTTGTGTTTCTGCTGAGAGTCCCTTTGGGGCTCTACGAGAGTATATGAGGGAAAGATCTACTGCTGCAGCAACCTTTCACACGCACAGTTCAGTGACATACGCATGCTTTTTTGAATGACTTTTCCTCCTGTCTCCCGTTTGATCCTTTGCTTTCATTGTTGTCTGTCCATCGAAACGGAAGAGAGGCAAAGGGAGAGATGAAAAGGAGGAGAGCCACAGACAGGAAGACAGTTTCTCTCCTTCTCTCTATCCCCCCGGCCCCACCCTGCTTTCTGTCTTTCTATCGTGGACACGCTGGTTTGTCCTAAGCAGGATTTGTCTTGCTTGGTTGAACAAGGCAAACCACAGGGCTTTTGTGGAGGTGACAGCGGTGTCCGTGTGTGTGTGTGTGTGTCCATGTGTGTGTGTGTCCCCGTGTGTGTGTGTGTGTGTGTGTGTGTGTGTGTGTGTGTGTGTGTGTGTGTGTGTGTGTGTGTGTGTGTGTGTTTGCAGCCTCATTTGATTTGTGTGAGCGGTGGACAACGTGGTCGTCCGTGTGCACAAACGTCTGGAGACAGAGACACAGGGTGAGGGATGGACCTCCGTCACACTTCTGCGACTCTCAAAGACTTTCGCACACTTACACACACACAGACACACACACACAAATACACACGCAGAGAGCTACTAACTTCCACTGTCTCCACATAAATCAAATGAGGCAGCGCTCGTTACACAGACCCAAAAAACAGCCAGACATACATTCCCGGCCTTTTTTGAGATGCCTCTGCTCTGAACACACAAGATCATTTTCAATCACTATGTCAGCCCCCGGGTCCTTTTGTTAAAGGGGGGGGGGGGGATACACACACACACCACACACACACCACACACACACACACACACAGACACAGCTCCTAAACCCCTAACCCTGTCTGAGTAAAAACCTATTGTGCCTGACACAGAGACTGTGTCTCCACCACGGATCACTGAGCGTGTGTGTGTGTGTGTGTGTGTGTGTGTGTGTGTGTGTGTGTGTGTGTGTGTGTGTGTGTGTGTGTGTGTGTGTGTGTGTGTGTTCATCAGGTCCAGTGTCACTGTGCCTAGCAGGCATGACCTACCAAATAGCTCAGTGTGATGCTGGACACACACATGCATGGTTTGGTTTGAGCAACATGAGGCTATTGGCAGGTAGTAGTATGTAATGAAAAGCTCTATACATCAAACAATGATGTTCAGAGTAATGAAGGAAATGAAACAAAGTCACAAAATTAAGCACTGGCTGTGAAGAAATGTTAATTGGGAAGATTAGCACAGAAAAACATAGTAATGGCCTCCCCATCCTTGTTACGTGAAATGTTACTGTCGCTGTAAACATGTCATAAACCACACAGTCGGGAGTCTCAGTGAAAACAAAGGCTCGTAAAATTGGCAAGGAGTCATAAAACATGAGAATTTCCTCCTTTAAACTTATATCTGAAAGTTTTTCTTAATTCTCAGAGTCCCATTCTTCTGAAGCTACAACACATTTCTGAAAGGTTGTATTATATGGCCTTTCTATTTCTTCTGTTCTTTCAGTTTAAGTTAAACTTAAGAACGTATCAAAGAGAGAATCACCAAAAATCATTTTACCCTTCCACAAAATGACACTGTCCCCTGTTCCCCGACTGACGGGGGGTCACTGAGGTCGGTTCATGGGATTGGAGGGTGCCGAGTGCTATGCCTGCTGGGCAGTAAAGTAGAGGAGAGGGAACAGGGGTGGAAGGTGGGGGTCGCTGGGGAGGCTGTTTGGGACGCCGGGGTTAACAGAGGTGAGAAGGTAATTGAGATCAGGCAGTGTGAGGAGACAGAGTGATGGGTTTCGTTTGTCTGAGGGTGAATCGGGGGAAATCGGGAGTCAGAAGAACTCGATTCGGCAAGAATTGCGTGGAGATGCGCTGGAGTTTGTTTAAGTGGTTGTAGGTGCTTGCACAATACCAAGAACAATTTGTACTTGTTTGTGTGTCTATGCTTGGGGTGTGGGTGTGGGTTGTTTGGTTTGTTTATATTGCAGTTTAATTGACCTGGTAAAGCTGCAGGGGTGAAGGGCTCCCCCTAAAGCCCACTGCTGTGAGGACAATAAATCTTAGATTTCCTGTTCCTGTTTTTCTAACAAGGCCAAACGCTGTAAAGTAGGAGCTGTTTTATCTTAAGGAGGAAAAAAAAGCTTGTTCATGTGTTTAAATCAATAATTGTCATGTTCCAATTATTTTCAAGGGATAGTTTTTTATATGGGAACTATGTGGGAAAGACTACTTACAATAGAGGAACATTTCCTCCAGTTAGCGGGCCTTTTATTCCAAGTCAGCTGTTTGTTTTACTTTGGTGGGGTCATGTTGACAGCAGCGTCGAAGAACAGCACATATGGAGAAAAAAAATCATTTTCTTTGCTTTCCATTTTCCCTCCTGTTTATCTGTTTCACTCTGCGTTCATTGTATAGCCCACCTAACAGAGGTTTCTTAAATAAACAGATAATTTTGCCTCCACAAAGCCAGTTTTGGAGAAAATGTTGCAGTGTGTGTGTGTGTGTGCAGCAACGTTTGTGCAGCAACGTTTGCACAACTCATCTCTTCTTTATGTTTTGGGGTCTTTTAATTGGCCGTTCCAACAGTGTAGCAGCTCCATGATGCTTTTTTATGTTCCCCTCTCACTATGTGCTCGCTGTAATGATGAGAGCTGAGCAGTTACAGATTTTTACCACTAGATGGCAGCAGCTTAGCAGCAAATCGATTGTAAATCTGCACCACAGAGCTGGAGCTAAAGCTGCTGACCTGGAGGTGAGACTGAAGCATCACAATGACAGGTATTAGGAGGAAAGAGAAACATGGGTTATTTTGCTTCAGCTTGTGCATAGTAATCCCTCCCACTGCACTTATCTTAGTGTATTTTACTGTATATAGTAACCTTTAGTAGTATAGTATGTAGACTATTTTTCTTTTTACTAATATCTCTTTATTCACTTTTTCTTCCTGTGCTTTGTGAATTTCCCCCATGTGGTAGTGTAGTAGTAGTGAAAATTTATTGTGTAAAAACTAATGTGGAGTTTTGGGGGGTTTTGATCTCTGTATACATTTTGATTATTTAACATTTATATCTTTTTTCTATTACTCCAACAGGCGGTTTACAACCTGGCTAATGTGGCCTGTAAGTGTCATGGAGTTTCGGGTTCCTGCAGTTTGAAGACCTGTTGGCTCCAGCTGGCCGACTTCAGACATGTTGGAGAGTTCCTGAAAGAGAAATACGACAGCGCAGCAGCCATGCGGGTTGGACGCAAGGTACTAAATCCATTCATGTCTCTGTCTCCTCCCTCAGGAGCCATTTGAAGTATTGCCTCTGCTAATTCTGTCCTTGATCCACCAGGGAAAGCTGGAGCTTCTAGACAAGCGCTTCAACCCACCCACCACTCAGGACATGGTCTACATCGACCCCAGCCCGGATTATTGCCTCCGCAATGAGACCACAGGATCGCTGGGCACCCAGGGCCGACTGTGCAACAAAACCTCGGAGGGCATGGACGGCTGCGAGCTGATGTGCTGCGGCAGAGGTTACGACCAGTTTAAGACCTACAAGCACGAGCGCTGCCACTGCAAGTTCCACTGGTGCTGCTACGTCAAGTGCAAACGCTGCACGACGCTCGTGGATCAGTTTGTGTGTAAATAGCGCACTTCAGGATTTGGAGGAGGCGGCGGTGACGACTAAGGGCGCCGGAGGTGACGGGACGGTGATGTTTCGAGAGTTTTGTTCAGGATTAGACGCACAAAAATCAGATTTCTGACAAATGTCCTCATCTCCCACCATTTCACATCAAGCCAAGCAAAAAGCAATAAATAAATAAATAAAAACTGCATAGCACCTGTGCAGCATATTTTTTGGAAGTAGATAACACATCAATGGATGGAAAGGTAGGGCAAAAGACACCTCGGATTTTTATTTCCCCCCACCCTCTGTCATCGCTTTCTGCTGTCGTCCTGATCACAATCATAAAGGAAACAAGCAAAGCTGATGGACAATGAATGATACTGAGGATGATCTGTGAGAGGAGATGTGACTGGTGTGAGATAAAAAAAATAAATATATAATTAAATAATAAATAAATACACAACTCTTGATTGCTATTTAAAGAGACTCAAATAAACCCAGGACACAGTTTGGACCCCACCCTTCAGAGAAATCTATTGATGCTTTGGGAAAAGTGATCACTTGTGTCACCATTGTTTGTTGTCTGACCTTTTAACCCTGCGAGAGAGATTCTGAGATTTAAGAGATGTGTTATCATGCACGGCAGAAATGCAGAAAAGTTCCGATTGGTGGTGTAAATAAGGTAGGAAATTAATCAAAAAGATGAATAAATGAAAAGTAGGAATACACAAATGCGCGCACAAGCTGCATCTGTTTCTGTTTCACAACACAGTGAGGTTCAGGGAAAAAAACTCTTCAAAAGACTAAATGCACCACCTGTTTTGTACAAGTAGCAGCAGAGGGTGTAGTTGCTGCTGTTCCTTGTATCATCAAAGCAGTAATCCTGCACCCGTGACCTGACAAGTGTGACTATGCAGGTTAATGAGGCTTGGTGGTTGAAGCCATCGTGACACCACGGCTGTTTAAACAAGCAGCTCACATCGGCCGTCCGGCTCCGTGACCTTCACGTGACAGCAAAGTGAGCGAAACCTCCATTAGTGAGATTAATGTGCTGTACCTGCCTTAATGAAGCCACACTGAGAGACACGTTCGCTGTGAGTGGACATCTTCATCTTGCGTTGTAGCGCAACTCGATAAGAGCAGCAAACAGCCCCCGTGGTGTCGACTTAGCAGTCCTGTCGTAGCGTGATTTTTAGCCTGTTTCTATTGGCTCGGTTGTGATACAGATGTTAGATGCAGTTGGCACGAAGAGGACAGAGTGAGCAGGCGAGGATGGAGCGCGCCGTGGAAACTCATGAACGTGCAAAAACAGAGAGGACTTAAGGTTTATTACTTTTAACAAAAAGAACAAATAGTAGATGAGAACAGAAAGTATATTTTATTATTGTTTTTGATTCTCCTGTTTTCTATGTTTTTATACATGAGCATTACTGTGTATTCTTTTGATAAACTACTCTTTGGAAAAATGAGGTTTTCTGTGTTTTAAGTCTGCTGCAGTTCTTCCAGGAAAGTTTTTATCCAGGCCCTGTCTTCCCCATCAACATAATAAGCACAGACACGTCTTTGTCATCGGGGTGGCTGTTTTCTCAGGTACAGGCAGAACTTTATTAGGGACAACAAGACATTTAATCTCGACTTAATCTGCACATTTACATTTAAATGAACCTTAAATTACTCTTTCTTGATCATATCAGTGTTACAGTAGCCTAAAGACATGAATGTTCTCACGTCCATTGTTTTTATGTGGATGTATTGGTTTTTTCCAATATAAAAATATAAAATATGATGTATATTCATAAATGACCTTAAGGATCTGATTTATTAGTAGCTTACACTTATTAATCATTCAGTTTTCTTAACTTTCTCACGCCTCCTTGAGACCTTTGATCCCATCAGATGGCCAAACAGCTTGTCCAGTCCTGGACTCTTCTTCTGCTCTTTTATATCTAAATCATCAAGGCTGGATTCTCCCACAGCCTCTTTATGGAACCAGCAGGATGGCTTCATCATGTATCTGCAACTGTAAAATATCCCAGCAGAATTTGCCCAAAGCTGAATGTCAAGTGCACAGTCACGGTTAAGCAGGTCTGTACGGTGACCTTACTAGCAATCCCATTACTTTTAGCTTCTCACGAGTAATTGGATTAGACTACTGACCAGAGCACCATGACCGACCTACAGCGCTGTCCCTCTGTAATCCTCCTCACCTACTTTTGTAGGCAATCTGCACTTGCTGGTTAGGTAGTATGATCATTTCAGTGTGCACGTGTTGGTTGTGTATCTACAAATGCATACCTATCAGCCACAATATTAAAACAAGCTCCATGGCAGAATTGGCCTTCTTCAGCCAGACAAAACTACAAAACGAGGCAGCACCAAAGCTCTGCAGATCCTAATCACATAAAAAAATCATTGGTGTGTAATTAAACAAGGAAAATCCTTAGGGGACCACAGGAAGAAGCAGGGCTGCTCTCAGTATCTCAGCACTGGACACAAGGGGACATCCGAACCCACCGTTTTAGGCAGGTGGTTTTAATGTTGTGGCACATCGGCATATGTGTGCATTTAATGGAGATTAGAAGAGTGAAAGTGTAACCTGATGGTTGGTCTAATCCTTTTTACCTGACAGCCATCTGCTGTTGTGATGCTGCTAAGTTGAGCTCTCTGAAACAAACAACCAACAGTGAGTAATTCTTCCTTTCTTTGATGAGGCCTTCTCATCCCGTGAGAATATTACTGGTTATGTTTACAAAAATAGTTCAGAAGAGTATGGATGCCAAACTGTCTGACTTAAAGATGACCAGAAAATGTTTGCAAACCGGTCAGGAACACCATTAATGAGACCCGGCTCCAGGAAGACCTCTTGGCGTCTGACTGCCAGCTTGTTAGTTGTTTAGCCTAACCAGTTTAACGGCATATTTTCTTCCTTATGCACTTGGACTACATTACTGTGACAATGACTCACACAATTTATCATAACATCATAACATTTGTTTCCTTTCTCAGAGGTGTTCTGACATTGAGCAATGAGCTCATTTCCTGTACAACCTGTCCTCCCCACATGTTGGAGAAGGAGTTGGAAGCTCTGGTTGCTTGTCCCATGTCCAGCAAAAAGCAACCTAAGAGGCTGAAATCCTCCATTATGGGAGAAAAAATAACAGCAAATAGCTGTGAACTACAACAAATCTGATGTGTTTTACTATGCAGAACATGTTGTTCTTTGTACAAACCATAGTGAGTCACGGTGATAAAGTGTTATAATGTCATTGGTATTCAACTGCATTTTATTTTAGTTACTGTATTTAGCATCAACAAAAAGCTGCTTTTCATCATTTTACTGAGGCTGTACATTATGCCAGAAGCAAACTACACATGGGGATGTCACACGTGGTGTTTATAGATTATCCAGCAGCTGTTGTGGTTAAAGAGATCTATATGCAAACTCTCTGATCTGGATTAGCTGAACTGAAGGAGAGACACAACCCCACTTTTTCAGACACACACACATGCGCACAGTAACTCAAAAGCCTGATTCTGAGTCGGCTGCTCTGTTTGTGTCTTTTTCGTAGCTCAAAGACCAAGTTAACCAAAGATGCTCAGACACTTATCCATAAGCTCATTCAACCATATGCTTTCTGTAAGATTTGGCCGCAGCAGAATGGATCACTGAGTCCCAATGAACCAGAACATCTAATCTTCTGTAGATATGGAAAAACCATGTATGGTCAGTTCCCACATCAATACAGCAACAACTTCTTTCATCCTTATTGACGTTTATCGCATGGTTTGTAATTGCACAAAATGCCTATTCAGGTTAAAAAAAACACTGCACAATGAGGAAAGATGTAAGAAACCAACATGTTTATTAATGAAGAGTGACGCCAAACATAAAGCAACCAGGCGTCACGAGAATATACTAACATCAAGTTAAGCCAGTCTTGTTAATTATTCAGGGCCTTTTCAAGTGTTATGCCAAAACAGACTCAGTATTCAGATCTAGCAAGCTACACCTAAGGAACAAAACAATTAGCAATGCATAGTCTTCTTGTCTGGCTTGGCAACTTTGCTTAACTGAAAGCTACGTTAGTTAGTAATTAAAACTTGCCCTGGCCTGTGAAGGAGAGAATGAGAGGTGCAGTAACCTTAACAGGTTTGGTGGGTGTTACATCAGGTGTTCTATTCTTCTGTAAACCCTGCGAGGACACGTGCAAGTGACCATGGGGGGGAAGCTTGCTAAAATAAAACTTTCTATTGCTTTATTTGAACCTGTGGAGATGAGTTTATTCTTAATTACAGATAAACTTTTCTATCACTAACAGTCACCCAATTTGCAATTTTAATATGCTGTTCTCTTCAAGATAATTTTTAACCATTTTAACCGTAGTTGGCAGTGTGATCCAAAAGAAAATGACTCTGAGTGACACTTACCTTAGCAAAGAAGAAAACACAGGTGTGAATCTGGTTTAGGTGTGTACAGGTGTGTTGTGTCATGTTGTGGATACCTGGATCCCAGCAACAGTTGAAGAAACACTGTAACGCACGCCTATTAAATTCTGCACTGATAACTAATGGAAAGTTACTTATAATGTGAGGTAAACAATGACTTATTTGAGAGAAATCAAGTCAGTTTCTCCCCGGCATTTCTTAATTTTCTACTTTTACACAATCAAGTTTACTGTGCACAGATTAGACTTGTAAATGCTCAAATGTTCATGAAACATTTAATCATTATGATTTCATTATTTAGCCAAATAAAACCATCTTCCTGACTTTAATAAAGCAGGCAAGTCTTCTGTGTTTCTCCACTTGTTACAGAACCAACAGATCATTCAAATGGCCACAAACTCCAAAATAACACAGAGCAACAAAAAAAAAAGCTTTAAATCAGTAATCAAGGTTATGCAAACCTGCATGACCACACGACTGTGAGTTCATTAGAGAGCTGTGGAGCTGGAAAGGTGTTTTATAAGCAAATGTTTAGATCATTTCCTAATCAAGCATTTGGAAGAAAAATGTCAGTTCCCAAGCTTTATTTTTGCACGTAAACATTTAAAGTGCGACGCTGAAAACTAATTCCATTGTGTAGTTTGTCTGCTGTATTTCCCAGCAGAGAAACTGAGCACACTTTGTCATGTGCTTTTAAAAAGAGAAAAATTATCAGTTTTGGTATCAGTACACAAGGTTAAAATCACATTATGTACTCATGCGCTCTAAGTCCTTGACATTTGAAGAAACATCAGTTACACCGCAAAGTAAACAAGAAACCTTTGTGAAAAGATATGAAATCTGTGATGGTCGCTGAGATAAACTGATTTGCTTGAAAACATTTTTTATCAACAGCAAAAGTTCTAAAACCTCGGTAAAGATATATAAAATTATAATTTACAAGTTATATGAGATCCTGTCAATATTACCAACTTCTTTGTTTTGCAAATGAATCCAATTCTTTTCTCAAATTTTTTTTTTATTTAACTGTACTTATTTTTGTAACACGCAGCATCCTTGTTTTATCTGTCTCTTTGTAATCTATATAGAGTCAATCCAATGCACTGATTCAAAGAAGATAAAACTTTAGTGATAAGATATCCCAATTGCAACAGAAGAACACAGATATAATCAGGTCAAAGTTCTGAGGTAACGTCATCATGCATTGCCTGCCACAGAGATTATCTGTTTCAGCGCAGCAGTGGATATAAGATTTTAGTGTTTTCAGAGTCAAGTCACTCCTTCCAAATACTATTTCTTAAAAGTAAGACAATATCTGTTGTTAAACACGTGGTTCCAGCAGAACCTCTGAGCCTGGTTCTGCTTTAGGTTTTTTCCTGTTAAATGCTAGCTTTGTGAAGTGCTTGCTCTCAGGAGGTTGTTGGATTGTTGTGGGGTCTTTACCTAATCGTAAAAAGCGCCTTGAGGTGACTGCTGTTGTGATTCAGCGCAATTTAAATAAACCTGAACTAAACTGAATTGAAATGGTACTGTGAACTTGCTTAAGCAGTTCAATGTTCAATTTCAATTTTCATCGCACGTGACCAGGAAGGACAAGGTTAGAAAAGAGTATACCAGAGGAACAGCTTGGGTTGAGCATTTTGGAGGCATAGTTAGAGGGGCATGGCTTAGATGGTTTGGAGATGTGCAGAGGAGGATAGTGGATATACTGGACAAAGGATGTTGAATATGAAGCTTACAGGCAAAAAAAGAAAGAAAAAGAGCACAGAGAAGATTCATGGATGCTGGAGATGCAGAGAGTTGGTGTAACAGAAGAGACAACCAATAACTGAATAGTTTATTGGTATATCAACATAACAATTTGCCTGTAGTTAGCAACTGTGATCAGTAATACACTGTTTAAGTCCTATGATCTGCAAAAGCAAACCAAAGAAACTCGCATGTAAACATGTTTTTGTTTGATTTGATTTATTGATTTATTGATTAGCATTCAAATATCTCAGTGAATACAGAATAAAGATTACCACAAAGCAAGAAAGCACGAGACAAGGCTAATCAAAAGGTATTGGCTGAAGCATTTGCTTATTACGCCAACCCTTTTAACAAAAGATCTTTTGCATGCAGCTCCTGTACACAGGGCTCGAAGCAAAGAATAAAGCAAAGCAAAGCAAAAACAAACAAACAAACAAAAGAAAAGAAAAAAACTTTCCACCTTAGATAAGTAACTACATCAAAGCAAAACCATCAAGAGTTTCAGTATTATTATTTTTGCTCTTTTCATTCTTGATTTATATATTTCTCTATTTTTAAACATGTTTTTAAACAAGGAAAATGAACTACACCTTTTAAAATCACTGTCATAACTATTCCACAGGTTAACTCCTCTAACAGAAACACATCTCTGCTTTATATATATATATTTGTCCTTATCTTGTTTTTTTTTTTAAAAAGAAATCTGTTCCCCTTAAGTCATATTGACTCTCTCTGACTTTAAACAGCTTCTGAGTACTTGTTTTAGATCAGAGACTGACACTTTCATAAAATAAACAAAATGATGTCTCAAAAATACTTGATAGCTTAATCAATATTTTAATTAATGATTAGTTGCAGACCAAATACACGAACACTGGATTGTTTAGCTAATGTGGTTTGGCAGGTGATTGCTCAATTTCCACATACACTGAAAAAAATATGTTGTTGGATTTACTTAATTCAATGGTGGACATTTGTTGCACACAGATGTTTTGCTTTGGCAGCAACTTAAACAATTGAGTTAAATTAACACAATTTATTCATGTTCAATAAACTTGTGCAATTTGTGTTGATAAAATGTGACTTAAACATGTTTTGATGAAGTAATTTGAGCTCTTGGAATATTTTAATCCTTCACAATTTTCTCACGTTATCCCAACACGATTCAATAACTTTTACCCAATACTACTTGGTCACTTAAATACTACATGTTATCTTCAAATTACATTTTGCTATTATATTCTAGTATCAAATACACAATTTTCAAATGGAGGCCTTATAACAGATTGTATTGTTCTCTTCCAAGATGGTTGCTGGCATCCACCAGTAACCTTTCAAAACAAAATGTCTAATTTCACTGCATTGACAGTAGGTAAAGAATTAAACTGACATTACTCCTCTACTGAATCTATATAAATCAACAGTTAAATAATGTCAGTTCTTCCGTGTTCTCTGGAATCAATCACAGCAAAGAAATTGGACTGTTTCTTTTGAAAAATGTTGGGAAAGAACAATACAAAACATTCTATTTAAGGCCTCTAACGTCAAGATTCAGTTAAACAACAATTATGACTAAACAATTTGAGGTAATGTTAGTTTCCATTAACATTAAATTAGGTTACTGAATTGGCAAACACCTTCCTATTAACACTACCCATTTTACCCCAATAACTAAAGAAATTAGCACTTGCAGGTCAAAACCTTTATTCAAGAGACGCAAAAATAACATTGATACAGTGACTGTCAAAAATTACAGCACTGATCATACTGTGACATCTTGGTTCAAAACAGCACACTTAGAAATATTCAACGTTCTTTACTTCAACTGAATGAAACTGAAAATACCATTTCACACGACCCATATGGGATATTTAGACTGCATAACTGTTCACGCTACATCTCTTCACTAGTAAAAGAAAGAAAAAAATACAAAGAGAAATTTAAAAATGCTGCCAAACAGACAAACAGAACTTGTACAGAGCAAAAGGAAAAACAAACAACAACAAAAAACGGCTCGTCCTCATGGCAGTTGCAGAGTATATAAAAATGAACCCTGCGATCCGTTCCTGGAATTGAGCTTCAAAAATGCAGCAGAACAAGTGTGAGATTTAAATGTCCTCTCACCTAGAGCTGGTCACCTCACATGCATAACAGTGAGCTTCGTTGCAGGAGCAGTTTTGTCTTAGTTGTGAGCTTTTCTTGAGAGCTGAGTTGCATCCAACTCCATTACCACCCATTGAATCACCTCAAAAGTGTAGCAGAGTTGTGATGGGTAACTCATGTTGAAGGAATAAAAAAGGTCCAAACAGCATGGCTACTGCAAAGGTCACGTTATCCAGATCTTGAAGAACAACATCAGAAAAGTCATTGCCTGCCGCATCCTCTGGAGACAGATGTTCATTGTGGTTTTCTCAATCTGTGCAGTGGCCTCAGTCAAGTCCTGGTTAAACACAAAACATTTCTTTAAGATTCCTTTTTAAACTCATCTCTTTTGAATCTACCAGTTCTAATGTTAGAGTAATTTAAACCAATGCAAGCAACATAGTAAATAGCTATAGCCAAAGAGTGGCCTGCCATGCTGCCATTCATGGTCTAACAGAGTTTCTAAGAGAGGGTGAAAAACATAATAATTTCAAATGCTTTACATTAGTTTTTGTTAGAAAGACACCGGCCCATCAGAAATCCAGGTTATGTCACTCAGAAGATGTTAGAATTTAGACTTTCAGCCCCACAATTTGGTTAGCTGTTGGTCAGTTGGTCATTTTTTCAAACAAAAGCTAATATAAATATTGGTGGGATTTTCCTTTGTTCATTAGAATGACAAATTTAAAGTTTTTTCACACTGATGTGACCCCTAATACAGGGGTGGGGATGGGGCCTCAAGGGCCGGCGGCCGAGTTCACTACCAGGCCTCATGTGAACTTCAAATTATTAAAGAGGACTACTGGTCCTAACCAGTCCAATGAGGATCAAGTGGATAACTAAATGCATTTTTAAATGTTGCAAAGCCACAATCTACTCATAAAACACTCACCATGAACTCCTGCACCAAGATGTTGCAATTGTCTTTCACACAGATGCGGAGCACTTTGATGAGGGACTCCGAGCATTAATGTCATCCTTGACTATTATAACAAAGAAAACAGAGATTTGTGAACTTTTCAGTAGCACAGAAGAAAATGATCCCAGACAAAAACTCTTGACTTTTTAAACCAGTCAACATGCAACACCAGCATCTACAAAGCAATATCAAAAGTTCCTGTTTGACATCAACTTTATGGCTATATAGTTTCCAGAACATTTATTTTTAAAAAAAAGATAATTTTTTCTCAGTGGGCCAGTAAATGCATGACGAAAATTATGGCATCCTTTTAGTGGAATCATTACTCACAGGTAATAGTTGACTGTTTCAATGGATGTAGCATAAAAATCTTTTACTGACCTAATGCAATACATATACACTTTGTAGTTAAAGAATTTTAAAGTTCTTACTGTCATTATGGCAGCTACATCCTTTAGCTTTGTGCCCTGTTCCCCCGATCACTTTGCAAACACTTTCAGCAGACTGTCAGAGAAAAACTCAGCTCCGTCAGAAACCTTGACTGTAAAGGCATGGTTGGGATGCACTGGAATGCTGCATTTTATCTGAAATGACATAAAATTATTTTGAAATAACAGCAGGCACTGTGCTTGGTTAATCAGTAATGTTTTGTTGAATAAAAACTGTGTTTCCAGATCTTATGGGATTAAAAAAAATCCAAAGATGTTTGTTTCTGATTTGCAACCCAACAACCCACAAGTTACAACCTCATTTCAGTTCAAGTGTGCATTAATGCGAGTCCAGTAATCACCTTTCTGGCAATACATACAGGTATAAGTTAAACCTATGGCAGATTTTGGATCTCTCAGTTGTATTAATAGGGTGAGTATGCATGCACCTAATAATTATAAAAAACCTATTATAATTAAGTTACAGAAACGAAAATAGAATATACTTTCTTACCATAACACCTTGAACCCACAATCCATCAGCTGACTCCTGGTGAAATGCAGAATAGAGGTCATCTCTCAATGTGCAGCAAAAAAAACAAAAACAAAAGGACAGCAGGTGAGGGCAGGAGGGGTAGGGATGTAAGCTAGCATAATGCCGCTGATGATATTAGCTCAAGCTGTTCAATGTCCAAAATCTCACTAACACCACGGTGCAGTAAATACACAATGTAACTGAAGAGTCAGTTGACAAATCTATTCACACAGAAAACCAAATTATGTTATGAGTGCCTCGTAATTAGGTTTAATGTGATATTACGGCTCTTGTGCCAAAGACAAATTCAAATGAAAAAGCGCCAATTCTTTGACAACAGATAAAACAGCAAATAAGCTAACGGCTCTTTTTTAGCATGTTACATGGCGACACTCTAGACGTTTAACTACATTTGGCTGAATTATGGTAAAAATGAATTCAAAAAATCAAGACATACCAAAAACGTAGAGTTGGCTGCTCGACTTGACTGAGATGGATGCCTTTTTTAAACCACGATCCAAAGCCCGCGAGATGAAATCACGCGTGGTTTCACGAGATTTAACGTTGCTATCTTATTGACTTACGTCACCTGAACATGATATGAACAATTTAATACACCCTTTCTGCATATCATGTAGTTTTTACACTATATAGTTACATTTAACTTTAAAACATGAGGCAATTGTGTTAAATGCATGCAAGATGCTTACATAAATCCAAGAGATGGCCAGTCCCTTTTTTTCAGTGTAGCAGCTGCTTGCCAAACAAGTTTTGGCAAAGATGAACTGCTGGTTTAGGGCATTGAAGAACACTGTAGTGCACAGATACCTAGCTCACATTATATAAATCTAACTATAACATATATTCGTCTCAAGTGCGGAATATGGTTATAATGTGATTTAATTCTTGATCATTTACGATTATAAACTCGGCCTATGAATAAAAACTACAAAAACGCTTCTTCGTTTATGGAATGTACCTTTCTGTTCCTGATAGTCTCTGATTGGTGAGTTTTCATAAAGTGCGATGTGATTGGCTCATGCAAGCTCATGCGAGCGGCGTCACTCAGTGAATGCCTGCCTCCCGTCGTTTCTGGGTCCAGTCTAGTCCAGAGACTGTGAGAAGCTGCTTATAGTGGAGAGAGCAGAGCAGAGTACCCACCACAACTCTCCCTCAGCTGTAGTATCTATAGCCAGACTACGGACAGACCAGGTCATCCGGAGCAGGTGAGTACTACAATTCTCATTTGTTTCTGTTAATTCTTATTGTTGTTGTTCTGTCTTGTTTAGAGCTGTTTTATTTCTTGTCGGACTTTCCTGGCGTAACGTTAGCGCCACCCTGAATGTAACCTGCCAGCTAGCAGCTTTGCTATTCAGCTAATTCTGGGCTGTCAAAACAACGGCATAGTCTGCTAGCCAGCTAGAAAGCACAGCTTTGCTTTCTTTTTCCAAGTCATTTTTATTCTTGTGAGAGCATATTTGGCATATTTGGAGGTAGATAGGTGGCTCTGGGAGGCTGTCAAAAGAAAAAGAAGCTTTCTTAAAGAGTTATCTGGGTTCTTTCGGAGGTGTCAGCTCTTGTTAGCGGACTAGCCAGCCCGCTAGCTCGGTGTAAACAAACCATCATCGCTGCCTGTCGCTGAGCAGCAGTCTGCTTCTTATTACAGCTCGTGTCAAACGTAAGAAATATTTTTTCGTCAACGTAATGTTATACAAATAAAAACGCCCCTTGGTGTATGTCTTGTAGTAAAAGTAAACGAATTGTCGCTGTCAACAAAAACGTAGTGCAGCTAGAGTTTTAGGTTTCTTTGTCTTGCTTGCTCCCGTGTTGTGTTGACTCCGGGTACTGTGAGTTTACTCTGAGTGGCTCTTCAGTGTATTCGAGGCTTGTCATCTAAAATAAAAGAAGCGGGAAGCTGCTGTTTAGGCTGATTCATTTAATCACTTGACAGTCTTTTGTAGAGTCAGTTTTGTTCATCTTAAATGCATACTGTGCTTTCCACCTTCTTCCTTTGTTAGTCATTGATGACTTGTTAAATCTGTGTTCCTATTTTTTTTTTTATTATTTTTTTTAAAAAGGTGTAAGCTGAGCTCCTGTTAACAATCCTAAAAGAGGTGATTTTGTGTAAGTCAGTGTGACCTGTAACTTTTTTTTTTTCAGAAAGCTATAGTCATTTCTTTCATGTGTGAGGAATAGTTGATTCATCTTATCTTCTAACATTCATTAAAAAATACTTAACTTTATGGAAATATGATTGTTACATTATGACACTCATCACCAGGAGACAACACTGAAGGCCGGTTCAAAATGGTCACTGTACTTCCTCAGCTAAATTTTCTGTACATTTACAACTGTAAGTAAATTATGATATTTGATAATAATAGTCTTGAATGCCTACAAGTTATTGTAGTAACAACCAAGCCTGTGTTAATTATTGGGTTAATATTAGTTAAGAGCATTTGCACCAATCAGAGATGAGGTAAATGCTGATTTTGGAGCACATTGGCCCATGATGCCTTATGTATACCTCTTTGGAACTAAAAAAGCCCATCATCAGCTTGTGAGATTGTTTTTAAAGAATGATCTCACTTAAAACTTCCAAAAAAAAATTGAGCATACCAGTACCCCGTGTTAAAGTTTGTTGCCCACTCAATCCATCAGTCCTGGTGCTGACCCTGATTAGCAAACTGTAAGTCAGGAGATCTCAATCTCAATAAAACCTGTGGGAGATCTTGGACTTTGCATCTTGTACAACACACTCTATAGAAGAATATCTTCTGGACATCCCTTTAGAAGTTGTCTGGAAACTTGTAGAAATAGCACAAAGACACTTTTTTTTTTTTTTTTTTTTTTTTTCCACTGAACACCCTATGAGGGCACTTAGTTGTGTTCTTTCACTAATTTCCCACCCTTGTGTATGTACTCTTTGGATTGTTATGCTACCTAATATTTCCTTTTAGCTGAATATTATATGAATGCCCATCCCATTTCAGTATTTTAACAGTTCGGTTTGCCACAAAACATGAAGTCATCTCATACATTTTTTATTGGCCGGGGTAGCTTATAACACATTTGTCCTGAATCCAAACTTTATATGCACAGAAACACTTCCAGCTCTGCCCTAAATTGAGATTAGCTTATGGATATTTCATGGAGCATCTTTTTTTTTTTAATTGGATATTTTATGCATTTCTTTATGTTTGAATTTCTTTTATTCTTGTCTTTCCAGTAGGGCCCTGCCCTTACTTTGCTCTGTCATTATTTCCAAGTTCAAGTTTAGCTTTTGTTGACCTTAACAGCACCAGAAAGAACCTTAAAACCGTTGCCTGTAAACAGAATTACATACACCCACACTACCTACTTCAATTCTCAAGTACCTGTATGTGTCTTCTATTTGAAAATCCACACAAGGATGCAAAGCAGATGCATGCATTGGGTTTTACATAAAGTCCATGCCCTGTAGAAAAGTCAAGTTGTGCATAGAGCAGGGTTCTCACAGGACCACGCCATAAGTTTTTGTAGTAATTTCTTGTTGGAGGATATTGATTTGTTGTTATAGAAAAACTGAATCTGTTGCGTAGGTTATGTTTGTACCACACCAGCTAGACATGGTTATTGAGCAATACGTCATATTTCTCCAGGAAGTTCAACTCTCTGGAGAACTTAATGTATAATGAAGTCAGCCTTTGACAGCGTGCCAGGCAGGAGAGCAGCTAAACATAGCTTCTAAGAATAGTAGAGATCTGTCATTGCTAAGTTGATTGATCATAACACAGAGTAGCTGCTCTCTCTTTCTCTTATATTTCCCTTCTCTTTAGTCCTTTTTTTCTTTTTCATGCACAACAGGGGTGTGTGTGTGTTTGTCTCTGTTTGTGTTGTTGTGTGCCAAACAAAACAAAAAAACTCAGGCCTTTGTTTAAAATGGTTTGTTCAAATGCTGTTGCCTAAATAGGCCTGGAGAGACACACAATACTCCCAGCTTGTACTCTAAACAGTGTAAACTATGTTAAAATGTGTCTGCATGTGTGTGAGTTTGTACTTTGAAGACTAGCAGATGAGTCACTAGATTTGCAGTAAAACTAATTTCAGTCGTAAAGTTCAATTGTGTATAACCAAAACAATTAATTGATTAGTAGATCAACAGAAAGTAAATTAGCAAAGAATCAGTTGATTAGCAGTGCTAAAAGTGTACTCCTTCTAGTCTCTCATATCTGTATTTGTGGTATTGTCTGTGAGTCACAAAACCCCCCAAAAAACAAGTTTTTCTGACATTTCACTGGATAACATGGCAAGTGGTCTGAAAGAAATCAGCAGTGGTAATTTTAACTGTTTAACTATTATTTTTAAAACCTTTAGTTATCTTCATGCACATGCCTTGTGTAAAGAACACGTGTTGCAGAATCTGAAAAAGATTTTTAATTACAAAAAAACATAACCTGAGCTAATCAGTCAACTTTATTGCTTGACTCCCCATTAAAATATCTTACTGTAATCCTTAGAAAACAAAAAGTAAACTTGTGTTTTATCCAGTCTGCTCCACATGACACAGAATAACAAGTTTGTGTTTAGTGGCTTTAGGTTCCCTCTTTCATTTTCAGGTCTCATTTCTGTTCATTTGACCTACTTTTAGATTACCACCTAGTGTCTGAAAACATTTGGTTGTGCTGTTTCTCCAGCAGAGCCAGCAGCACAGTGACCTTGATGTGGTCACGTGGTTGATGGGTTATGGGCTTTTTTCTTTGGTTCCAGTTAGAGACTAAAAGCTTCATCTTCTAATATTTTCCCTCCACTAGTAATTTGCTCAGGATGTGGTCTCAGTATTGTTTACTTCGGGCCTTGAGATGTTTATGTAATTTCAAGGACAGTTTGTTAAGTGATTTTTCTGTATCATGTTCGATATTTTAGCCTTCATCACCAGTCTGCGACTCAAAGTAACAGGCAGAACCATGTGGCTGTTTCATGTTATTTTCTCCATCTGGAGCACGTGCTCCAAACCCTTTCAGCGTATTGAATTACTTCCACACAAATCACAGGTGATGAGCTCTTCAGCTATAGAGAAGATTTCCCCTTTAGACTGCATCATTTGAAGGATATTAAGAGTATTACAATAAAACCAGCATGGCGTCTGGTGCCTGGACCCACCAGTTTATAGCACAACTCTGTGTTTACTGGTCTGACCACAGGGTTCTCCTTTGGTAATCAGGTCAATGCATTATTGGTTAGTGAAAATGTTTTTGTACATGCTGTCCTCAGTAAATGTCATTTTACAATATCTTTAATATATAATATCTTTTTGGGGGGAGGTCACTATTTGAGCAAAAACTGTGGCGCGGCATATTCACCTACAACCATGTCTGTCAAGCATGGGGGGGAACTGTACTGTGTGTGTGCTGCAAAGCTGAGAACAAAAGTGTGTGTGTGTGTGTGTGTGTGTGTAGATTACATCACACTGGTTGCCTTTGTTTAGCTTTCCATCATAAGACTCCAGCATCAGAAAGTCACTGTTTCATCAGGACTTATCAGGTCACCAGTAGAGACACGCTCAGCAACTGTTTTAGAACAAAAGCTCTAAAACTGGGATTGTGTTTGATGTAGAAAAACATGCTAAACTGGCTGTCAAGTAGTCTGACGTGTGCTAATTTACTCCAGAAGCTGACCCCACCCGTGTGAAGCTGCAAGTAGGTAAAAGCAAACACTTATTCACTCTATCCAATCTCTTAACTTTAGGTGTGTGGATAAAGAGTGTAGGAGGGTGTGTATAGGTTTGTTAAATTTAAAGGATGTCTCAGGGGAGCCATATAGTCCCCGAGAACAGTAAAGGCAGCCATGTGGTCTCTAAACATCAGGTTTAAATCACTACGAGGCAGCTACACATACAAAGAGTGGCTTGTTCGATGCGTGTAGGAACATGCACATGTTATAAAGCACAATTAGGTAAATGCAGTTTTGAGGACAGCGTAGGACCTTACCTAAGTTTAACTTTCTCAAACATAGCTGATAAATGCACACGAATAATTGCTTTGTAGGAACAGAACCAAAGGTGCACAGAAAGCAAAAAATAGATGTAAGGTATTGACGTCAAAACCATTTTTCTCAGTGTCTGCATAAACAAGGTCAGGGGCTTAAGATATTGACAGTTTAATGAGACAAGAGTCTTCACCAACAATGGAAAATTCCTGCACTAATTAAAATACTCCCACATAAACCTAACTGCATTCACTGTTATCTCACAATTCCCTGCCTTTCCGAGGCAAAGATTTTTTTGTTTTTGTTTGTTTTGACTGGTACTAATATATGCATAGTGAAAGGAGATAGCCAAAATCTGACAAAACATGACAGCAGGTCTGTAGTAAAGTTTATGACGTTGTTGAAATGTCACTGAACAAAGTGTGTTGTTGCGCAGTTTTTATCTTATGCAACAAGTTTGTGGCTCTTAAATTTATGTCAATTTAAAAAGAGCTTACACATATCAGAGGCCAGTGTCTGTTTTAATCTCCATTTAAATCAGTTGGTTTTTTGTTTTTTGTTTATAAAAAAAAAGCTGACATAGAAGATCTAAATGGCGGTATTAAATAACAGTCCTTATGTAAACATACTGCGACCTACTTTCTGTTCATTGGCTATTTTTACATTAAGAAAGTCTGCTAATGTACTTTGATATAGACTTAGCAAGTTTAGATGCTCAATAAGTGGACTTATTTGTTTCACCTTTATTTTGTGTTAAAACTTCTATATTATGTGTATATTTACAAGAAGGGAGAAAATTCAGATCTGTGTAAACCTGTTCTGCTTGACATAAGACAGACAAACTTGTGCAACCTGTTTGGTCATGAAAAAATTGATTGTCATGCCCAGGCTGGATATTAAGCAACATTGGGTAGATTATTTTACTTCGATGATCCCTGCTTTGGGCCTGTGTCATGCTAAATGTGTGTTATTGCTTTGGTTAAAAAATGCGTTATGTTGATTAAGTAGCAGTCCAGAAGGTGACTAAAAAGTGACTCGAGCAGCTTGACTTTTGTTCCTTTAACATGTACTTCCTTCTGACAACATTAACAACTTAACAGTCAGTACCTGTAGAGATAAAGCAGGGACGCAGTTATTAAAGTTTTCCGGTTGCAATACAACACCATTAAACTAGGTTTGAGTGTCTTCTTTTACAGAACACTCTGAGAATCAGACTTCAGACATTATCCCATCTCAACTTAGAAGGAAAAAGAATAGTAAATAGGAAAAACAGTGCAAAAATATGTTCGACATAGGCTTGACTTAAAGATTGCCAAGTTAAAAAATATATATATATTTACCACAATTATTTGCTCTAGTTTTTGCAAGCCATTGTATTGCTGTCCCTCCCAGTCAAGCTGGTTCCTCCTTTTCCTCTCAGTTTCACTGTGAGTCACACACAAGAGACACACACAAGTAAAATAATATTAATCGATTTGATGAAAACACCTTATGTTACAGTAGGTGCAATAAAAGATTCACAACAGCTGCTGTACCACGGTGACAAAGGCTACGTTCACACTGCAGGCGAAAGCGCATCAAATCTGACTTTTTTGACCCTATGCGACCCAATCCGATCATGGTCTGACAGTGTGACTGGCACAAATCCGATATTTTCAAATCCGATCTGGGTCACTTTCGTATGATGTTTTAGAAAGCGACTGCTGTTTGAATGGTCATGTCGCATTAAATCCGTCTTTTACATCACTGACACAAGACAGACGCCAATTATCAGCGCCGGAGAAGCGCCTGAGAATGCATCGCGAACGCTTCCTGGCCATCCAGCGTAGATGTTAGTGAAACTTTTGGGAAGACAGCATTGGAGAAACGTGAACATTTTATTTGTACTGTATAATCTGCAGATTCTGACAGAAATCTGCAACTATTCTTTGAAGCACTGCTCCGCTCTAAAAAAGCAATAAGGATAATTATTAGGCCATATGTAAATAACAAAATAACTTTATAACTTAAAGCAAAATTGGGAAACGTAAAGTCCGAAACAAGTCTTTATATTAAGGGCCGTCAGTCAAACATTGTTTGGTCTGGGTCTAAACAGAGCGCGTTGTGTGTGACGTCTTTTTTTGTGCATACAGGCCGCTTTGAGGGTTCACACTAGAGCGTGTTTGCTGTTACATTTTATTTGTAGTGTGAACAAGCAGACAAAAAAAATCAGATTTGATCAAAAAATCAGAATTGAGCATTAAGACCTGTAGTGTGAACGTAGCCAAAGTGAAGGAGGCCAATGGAGGATGCGTCATGCATTAGAGCTCTTCAGTCATGTCAACTGGTAGAAAAACCTTTAGACTGCTTACCTTTTGCTGCTATTATCCTCCGTCCTACAGTATGTTACCCACTGACACCCAACCCAGGCAGTGGTTAGATATTGGTTTATCATGATTTTTAGATTTTAGTTGGTTACATTTATTTTTATTTTTTTTTTTTTTTTTTTTTTTTACAGCATCTTAAGTGAATATGTATTATCTCCCCCAAAATTTGCAAGGTAAAGCACTACTAAGTACCAGTAACACAAGAGTACCGCAGACACACAAATGTTGAATCTGTAAATTATTTTAATAATAACAGAACCAATAATAATATATAAACTCATAATCAGTCAATACAAGAGAACATTTTTGCACCAAAGGGGGAGCAGGAAAAAAGACATCTTTTCCTGGTCTCTCTCTGGAATTTGAAACGGTTATCCGTCTCTATGTTTGAACACAGTTTTTTTTTTTTTTTTTTTTTTTTATTTCTGCAGCAGGAAGAGCAACACTACTTGTACTATGCTGACCTTTGTCCTACATTTGCTTTTCACTAAATCAAAGTAAAGCAAACTCTGTTTAATTTGCACTAGTCTATGACCTACAACTGTGTGTCATTACACAAACACCCACACACTGATGCAGTCCACAGGCATAGTTGCCTGTCTGCCAAGCAGATGATGCTGCAAAGGATGAGTTTAATGAGTCATACTTTCTGCCCTTCATTCACATTTATTTCTTGCATCTCTCTATTCTCTCTGTCTGCTTTATTTTGCAGAAGTGAGGTTTTCACCTGCTTCTGTCCACTGCTTTCACCTATAATGAAGGTCCTCACATTTTTTTCCCCTCGGCTATCTGGAGAGACATTAAGGCACCCACCACACCTATGTCCTCTATTACAGGTCATTTGTACATATTGCTTGGCAATAAAATGATAACGGTCATTATTGTGAAACTATCTTTCCGTGATGGAAATATAAGACATGGTTAATATAACCTCAGTAGAACTATTTGGATTCATGTGTTTAAATGAAATTTAACAGCACAGCTCCATATAGGAGTAAAAAACAGAAATTTTAAGCATGAGCCATTTGATCTGTTTTGTATCTATTTATCATGATGAGATATTATTTTTATAATATTTTCCAGCTTTATTTTTACATATCGTTAGCTTGATAGCATAATTGCCTAAGTCATTTTTGGCCAATGACATAGGCAGACGGACAGGATGATGCAGCAGTGGTAGGGGAGTAAAGTTAGGCAAAAATCTCAATTTGACCAAAAAATGACTTAGGCACTTATGCTATGAAGCTAACGATATGATAATTGTGGCAGCTGTGATTTAGAGCAAAAATGGTCACAGCCATCATGAGCGATCGTCCTGTCGACCTAAAATCGTTGTCAGTGCACGTTTTAAGAAGCAGAAATGGGTAATTCTGCTTTTTGGCTTTTTCCCCCCGCTATACTTCCACTTTCTGCAGCTGCCAGATGTTCACCACTCCTAGTTTTCCTTCAGGAGGAATAAAGAAATCGAGAGCAAATCAATCCGCATTGATGTTTCCGCTCAGCCTTCAGTTGTTCTTATTGTCTTTCTTTCCTCGGTGGCTTTCTTTCCCCACTTTTATCCGAGTTTGCTGTTAGTGTCCTGGATTGATTTCTTGGGTTTTTGAAGCCTCTTCTATACTCCTGACGGACTACTGCTTGTGGCTTCATACCCCTGACACACACGTCTTATCAGTCTTTATATTTATTGCCAAAAATATCCAGCTATTGTTCTAAAATATTATCTATAAGATGGAGAAGAGTAAATATGTGTTTGTCGTCCATGTGCCTTTGATTTTGAGGGTTTAGTGAGCGAATGCAATGACTTGGAAAACTGCACAATGTGAAGCAAGAGATACTGATTTGGATGGCACAGTGAACTCTGTGTGACAATCTGAACACTTTACTTCTGGATAAAAGCAAACCAACCAGCCTTCTGTCTGCTGTTTTGTAAAGTGATTTTAAATTGGTGCCTTTGGATTTAGTACATCAGACAGAACATGCAGCGGGAGGCGGTGCAGATAAGATGTGCTCGGTGATGATATACTAAAAATAAACACTCTTAAGCAGTAAGTCAGAGCTGTGGAGGTTTTTTTTTTTTTTTTTTTTTTTTTTTTTCCATCTTCGATGTAGTGGTTTTAACAAAAATATGTGCACCTCGTCCTTTCACCGCAACTTGTTTTCTTTCATTTTCAAGGCTGGTAAGCACTTTTAAACTTGTTTTCATTCTTTCAAACTGAAGACCGGAGCTGAGTGACATCAGTAATGTAATCTTTAAACATGCGTGCTCATAGCATGCTATCACAGCCTGCATGAAGTGGATACATGCACTCATTATACTGTGGATACTGACCTTTGAGTCGGATCAATAGCATCAATGTTAAAAGCTCAATAGTGTCCATCATTAAAGTAATGTGTAATAATGTGACCTCAAGGTTGTTGTGATATCAATACATTTTTAGTGATTTTTTTTTTTTTAAACTGATATTAAGGTTTAGTGAGGTGGGTTTTTTTTGTTTGTTTGTTTTTCTTTCCATATATGGTGCAAAATACTGTGCAACTTCCTAAAATGAAAACTAAACAGTCCCCCAGAAAATTTCAATAAAGGTTAAGCTCATGCACATGAAAGGAGGTGCACCCAATATTTCAAAATATGGATTGCTTTCTATTTTAAAATATTGCTGACAGCATGCATTCTGGATTGCTTGCGCTGTTGTATTTTTTTTTCAATTCTTTTTAGGACATAGTTGAAAAGCACTAGAGGAGTTTATTTTCAGTAAAGGGAAGCATTACTCAGGGGCTCTCCAGGAGAGATTTTGAGTGGGAGCGTCAGTTAATTCCAGTTAGTTCCAGCGGGTCATCCACCTGGCTCCTTTTTGTCCAGCCCTCTGTCTCTCCCCGAGTACCACTCAGGGTCAGGTAGATGGCATTTAGTGAGTGGCTATAATTAGCAGAAGAACAGAGCAGATGGTAAAGTTGTCTGTGTTATTGGTTTGTTCCATAGGTGATGAGTGTGGAAAATTATTGGACGTCACAGCAGGACGTTAATAGGGAACAATAAGCGTGTACATGACATTCACAAGCCTTTTATGAGCCAAGAAAATTGTGATCATAGATTTACCCAGCATGAAGCATCTTGATGGTGAGTCATTTCACATCCTGTCGACAGACATTGTGTGTCAGCTGGTCTCTCAGAAATGAAACCTCTTTGGGCTTTGGCTCAGACCCTGGGAAGCCCCATTTGGTTTGGTGTCTAAAAATGATAATTTTTTTTCTCTCTTTTTATCTCATGTTCCCTGATAGCGTGCCTTTTTATCTCAGTATGGGGTCAGAACTGTGGCGCTTGTGTCTTTCCCTTTAAGTAGTGCCAATCATTGTGTTTTGACTTTGACTTCCCAGGCAGCTGGACACAGACAAGTGAAAAGACTCAACTTTGTAAAGCTTTTTAGTGAGTCTGTTCTCAAACCTGCAAATTTATTGTTTTGCTTTACAGAGTTGAAGCTTTCTGTTGTTTCTTCTTCTTCTTCTTCTTCTTCTTCTTCTTCCTTCTTCCTTCTTCCTTCCTTCTTCCTTCTTCCTTCCTTCTCTCTTCCTTCTTCCTTCCTTCTCTCTTCCTTCTTCCTTCCTTCTCTCTTCCTTCTTCCTTCTCTCTTCCTTCTTCCTTCTCTCTTTCTTCTTCTTCCTTCTCTCTTCCTTCTTCTTCCTTCTCTCTTTCTTTCTTCTTCTTCTCTCTTTCTTCTTCTTCTTCCTTCCTCTTATTTTTCTTATTGGTTTTTATTTCATTTTATGATTTTTTTATTTTTTATTTATTTTATTTTTTCCAGTTCAGTTTCAGTTAGTTTCTGGAGTGGGTTTGCACATCTCAGTTTTGTTTCTATTAGCTCATCTGGCTGAAGGACCGATGAGCTCATGCCGTGGCCAGACGTCCATCGTCTGTCTGTCCACAGGTCATAAGAATCTCTACTCCTCCCAGAGTATTTGTCAGATTTCAGTGGAACTTGGACACAATGATCACCTAATGGGAATGTGGGACTTCACCCAAACTGTGGTCAAGGTCAAGTTCATATTTATCATTCTCGGTGATTTTAATTCACATTAGTTTGTGCAATATAGCCAGTCAGCTTGTTTCTGACCTGACATATATCGTGACACATGTTTTATAATGTTTACTTCGAGTTGTTTTAATAGCATGTGTGGTGTTTGTCAGGGGTAATTTACTAGTTGTTTAAGTTATTTGACTAACCAGGGGAAAGATTAAAGACTTTCTGAGCATAAATCACAATATATTTGACTTACAATCATGTAAACATCCCAGTCTCAAAAAACAAACGCACCAAAACTTCCTCATAATTATTGTATTTGATCAGCATAAGGCTAAAGACCTTTCCTTCCTATTTTCTATTTTGTTACACTGTAATGCTTTTTCACATCTATTTTTTGGTGTTATTTACATGTATAACTTTGTGGTTATTCTCATAATATTGTTGTTTTTGTCACAACCACACAGAACAAAACTTGTCTGCGACTTGAATCATCTGGAGAGCTGTTTGCGCCTGTGTAGCAATCAGACCACAAGACTATTGTCCTGGGAATCCACTATTATAGCTGCCAAAATACCCTTCAAGAATACTTTATTCCCCTTTTTTTCTAGTTAATAGGGACCCTCCATGAAATCTAACTTTTCATCATGACGGAAAATAACAGCGCAACTAGAGTGGGAAAGAGTGTAATTTTCGTAAATGGTCGATTGGGGAGAAGCTGAAAGGAAAGGGGGAGAGATTGATTGGACAGTCTTTAGATGTAGAAGTGCTTCGATTTGGGAACTTGCCCACTGGCCAGTCATCTCAGTTCAGCTCAAATAGTCGCCATCATCTTCTCTGCGTATAATAGAGCGTGCTGGTCAATGTCACAGGGTTTGACGCTCAGCATTTTTCCTGCGGCTCTAAGGATTTTCTTTGTTCTTAGCTTTGGATAGTTTTTTTCCTTTCTTGTTTACTTTCTTTTTACCCTTCGCCGCCACACTTATGGGAGTATGTAACAATTGCTTTACATACATACTTGCATCACCCTAATACAAATGGTACGTTAAGTGGTTCGTGTTTGTACGCACATGCTTTGTGTTCCTCTTTTACCCTTGAGTGTACAGAATCCCCTAATGCTTGTTTGGTAGCACAGAGAGATGGTTTAAATGAAGTGGTCCAATGCTCGAGGGCGTACTCACATCAACTTGGCCTCTCTGGAGCAAATGTGTGTGTGCTGGAGAGGCACAGTGAATAAACAGTATGCCGATATGTGTGTGTAGGTGTATTTCTCATTATGTACAGAGCATTAAAGCTTCAGTGAATGTTTAAAAACATGCTGCAGACAGTATAAACATACAAATATGAGCATGCTGTACTGCTGTTGATATTGTGAGGCTACCTTATGAATTTTGTTCATTAGCTACATTATGAATGTCTCTTTGCATTGCGATTGAATTGTTCAACCATGCTGCCCACACTGTTTATCTAACTTAAACAACGTGATATATTTGCCTGTAAAATCCAACGAAGAACTGTTCTGAGAAATAGTGACGTATTTTGTGAACGATAAAGGAAATTGATTGTAAGTTCTGAACCTCCGTGTCTTTTTCCTGTGTGTGTGAAACACTTGTCTCTGTCCTTGACACTTCTTGTCGCTAAGCAACTCAACATGACAGCAATTTGGCAGCGCCTAGCTGGCTTTGAGTGTTTGTAGGTGCAGTAGTTTAAGGCCTCGATGCCATGAGCAACTTTTTTTGAAGTGACAGAGAATGCAGTAATCAATGGTAGCTGTTTGGCTGTGGTGATATTTCTGCAGGACACTTTGTGTGTCAGGAGAACACAAACGTGTGACCTTTTCAGGCCATGCTGCCACTAAATTTATTTTTAGTCTGGGCGGCCAAGCCACAAACCAAACACGAAGCCTCACTAATGCACTGGCTGTTACGGGTGTGTGCAGGATCATGTATTTATTTTATAATATATATTTTGTTTCTTATTGCATTCTGTTTTTCAGTTACTTGGAGACTGTTATTGTGAATGATTGTATTAGGTTAATGTTATAAACTTGTGGTTTCAGGGTTTTTTCTGCTTAAAATGGTCCTTTGGAGTTTGTCACATAATCATTGGTCCAGATTTAGTTTGCCAAAGAATCTGTGGTACTCTTTGTAGCACAAGTTCATATATTTTGCTGTTATTTCTGGCCTTCTAATACACCAAAATGTATTTTATGTTTGAATAAATGAAACCCCACTTAGAAAAAAATTGTTTCTTTTGAAAGATCCTGGACATTTTAACAGTTGTGAAGTAGATTTGTTTTGATCACATGTTATGACTATGTATTTAAATTTGAGAATAAACAAATAACTTTGGTTTTTCCTGTTTGTTTCTTTGTCTTCCTCAAAAAATGTAGTCTCCTTCAAGTCAAGTGGCAGTCCTGCCCGCCTTCTCAGTGGATTCCTGGTTGGTCACCCATCTCACCAACCAGATTTCATCAACATCTGCGAGTCTGTCCGCTGCCCGCTGAGTTCACCTCAGTCTTCGTTGGAGGCCAGTCCAGCACTTCAAGCTGGACGGAGGAGAGAAGAGTGGGGCCGAGGGCCCAACATTTGTGTTGCGACATAGAACTTCAAATCTCATAGCACAACACACCACAGAGTCTACGCCTACAGGTCCCATGAGTCCACGGGAGAAAGCAGACTTGCCCACCTCAGGTTCTTCAACCAGTCACCTCAGCACCGCAGAGTGCCCCTCGCACAGTGGGGTAAGTATCACACGCACACACACACAATTTGCTGTGGTTGGTTCAGAGCAGTGAGGCGTGATGTGGGTCAGCTGGTTACACTGTAAAAGTATCCCACCAAAACACACACCCTCAAGTTCATAAATAAACAGGTGTTGTTAACAGGAAAGTATAATATAGTGTAACTGATGCTGACCAGTCTGTTGACCTAATAATAAAATAAAAAAACATGAGCTGGAGGATTTTTTTTTAAGTTTAATTAAGGAAATGAATGTCAATTTTCTTTTATATTTTATATCAGTTTATTAGCAAAGTGCAAACTCGCTGGGGGCTCTTGTGTACATAAATACAAAGTAGATTTGAAGCACACACACCACACACATCGATTAAAAACAGTAATTGGCACTGAGGGTTAATCACTTGGTCATAGTCTGGCCTCAGTTTGTGTCCTTTGGAGTTTATTGAACGGCATATTTAATTTAACATAAAAAGGCTGCGAGGCTTTTCTTTATTAATGAGCATTATAAAGTTAGAAATGCCAATAACTGTTTAGGAACATTTTGGACCTACTTTGTTGTTAGTTCTGCGAGTGAGCTTTTGTTAGGGAATTATCCTTTAATCATTTAACATTAAACCATTAAAAATAAAACAAATAAAGCACAGTACATAAAACATGAGTTGAAGTAACACATTAACACTCTTCTCAGTGGGAAGTTTCCTGGAGACAGAAAAGTTGTGAAGTATTTTACATAAAGCATATCCAGTACAAAAAGCACAATCTATGCCATTAGCAGTTTGACAAAGCTGTGCGTATAAAACTTCAAATGCAGTCTGCTGCTATACCTGAGCAGCTTAGAAAGAGTTGCTGGAGAATTAAATTTTGCACGTTTTCATCACGAACCTCCTCCTCAGCTTTTCCAACCTCAACTTATTATTGACACCCTCACCACCTTCTAGGCTGCTCAGACTCAATGATGAGTCATTCTGGGGTGTAGTAATTAGCAGTGCATTTTGATGAGGTTGCCTCAAGGACTGCCTGATGTTCACTTTTGGTTCCTCTCTAAAATCTCAAGCAATGTGGATAGTAGGGCTGGGCCATATTATACCGTTCACGGTAATACCGGTATAATGTTAGGCAACGATAGGAAAATGAAATATCGCGATAGAATGGGAGTAAAACGCGCATGCGCAGTGCCTTTGTTTTCATACGCACATGGCCGATTGTTGAGTGAAACAGATGATCCAGAATTGGTTTGTAAAAATGGTGCAACTTCCGTGATGTGGAACTGGTTTGGTGTTTGTCCGTCAGATACACAACAAAGCACATTTTTTTGCAGAACATGCAAGCGGCCGTTGTTATTGTCGTATTTGTCGGACTAAGATGCTCTTAAATCTGGGAGTAATCTGGGTCCTAAACTCCGTATGCTTCAGGTCAAACAACACTGCAGCATCACTTAGAGTTAAAAACTGTCTAAATTCTTTCATCTTTAATAAAACGATCAGCATTGCTGCTTTACCAGGTGTAACTATGAAGTTTAACTTCCAGGCATCCATGAAAACAAAAGTTATTACATTTAACGGAGTTAGAAGTTAGCAGGAAGCTAGCGGAAGTTAGCTCGCTAGTTTCGCTAGTTACCTAAGCATGATATTGCATGTTCTGACTGAGAGATTTCTGAAAAAAATCAAACGTACAGCTCTGCTATCACTTGCAACATAAATGAAGACAGGAAACTAAACAGCAGTGACGTTTGTAGGGTTACTGAAGTTGGGCTAGCTGGTATATAATGATGTGCTACGTGATCGCTAGCGACACAGCTATGTTAGCATAACATAAACAGTGAAGCTGGAGGACGAACACTAACACTTTTCCACTTATAAAAGTTAACGTGAAGGTTCTTCATGGTTAGAGACAAATGCAATCGCATGGCAGGATGCTGTAAACGGACCAAACTTCAGTCAGGAGAACAACTGAGATAATCCATCCACAATACGAGGTTAGTCATTAATATACTGCAACAACATGGGAATAGAGCAGCTGCCAGAGAATTCAACATTAAGGAATCAATGGTACAGAAATGGAGGAAGCAAGAAGAATGAGTTTAATAAAGTTTGATTTATCTGACTGCTTTGTTTCGCTTAATGTACCTTATAATCCCGTGCACCTTATGGTCCGAAAAATGCGTACTGCACACTGCAGTTTAATGTTGCAAAGCACCTCTTTTTAACTTCAGTGGATATTATACATGGTTATGCTCAGGACATGTCAGCCCATTTCTAGTGGAAATGCCTTTTGGTTAAACTTTCAGCAAGGAATTTGCATTTGTACTGTTACATTTTTATAAAGCTTTAATGTACATAAAAACCAGCTTCTTGTTTAAGTGAATATAAATGGAAGGTTGTCTTTTTGCGCTAGTAATGTTGTGGAGTTGTATTTTGTCTCGCATCAATTATATCGTCGGTTATATCGTTATCGCAAATTTTCAAATATATATCGTGATAAATATTTTTGGCCATATCGCCCTGCTCTAGTGGATAGTGAATAAGGCCAAAACTCACAGCTCCTGAAATAAGCCTGTTAGTACTATATAGAGTTGTCTTCGTGGAAGGAAAGCAAATGTTACCAAAAATCAGTGTGTTTAGCACCATATGAAGGTAACCTATCACACAAATGTGCCAGACACTCACCCTCAGAGGCACCATTTGTCCTTTTTCAGACTGAACGTGTGTGTGTATACAGTCGGAGCTGCTGTTCTATTGTTCGCTGTGAAAGACGATCAGCAGTGGGACACTGAGCTGAAACACAATAGTATTTGTGTGTCTGCTTGTGTTTGGCCTTTTTACCCGCTGTAACAGAACACAGACACCTGAGACAGCATCGGGGCTCCCTGCCCCAGTCAGCAGGGACACGCTGTGTTAACACCCCACAGGCCACATTTGAATTTTTAAGTGTTTTGCTCAGGTGTTAGCTTCTCTCAGATGTGTTGTTTGTGCTTGTGCGGTTTGGTTTTGGGGGTGGTATTACACTTCCTGTTTTCCGTGAAACTGGAACTTTTTTTTTTTTCTTTGTCAGTGTGACCTATATATTTCATATGTTTGATTTACATTTGATTTTATGGTAGGGAGATGATCTCCTGTTCAGAAAAATGTACACGTGTCTGTTTTTCTGATAGTTTTGAACTTGTCCCTGTGGGATTCTGGCATTTGAGTGCTTTCCTGGTCACACCCCTCTGTTGCAGAGCCGAATTTTGAAACAATAGTTTCACATCCCAAAGTCATCAGCCTGCTATCTTTGCATGAACTATGTGTTATAGGGAATTTGGTGCTCATAACTGTTTTAGAAATAGCATAAAAGTTAGAGATTGTCATGAAAGATGCCTGTAAGGGCTAAAAACACAACATCATTAAAGTCAAATTATGGGTCTTTTTACAGGTCATTTAATTTACTGAAAGTAATTAAGATGTTGAAGAATTTAAGGTGGTAATATCTGTTACATGAGTCCAGTCCAGTTTAAAGTTTTTCATAATGGAGATAATGGAAAATAATTTGAGTAGGAATAAGAAAATATCCCACATAGGAACAAAAATATCCGCAGAACCCAATAAACTCAGTCAACATTATGTCCTCTGTTTTGTTTTTTTTGTTTGTTTTTTTTTTAAAAAAAAGCTGTTTATCCTAAGATAACAAATAATGACAAACTCTCATAACACATGTAGTACACACAGCGCTGAATGAGACACAGCTAAGGAATTTGTTTTCAGTCACGTACACACAACAACGTAAAAGGAAAATGCCAACAGACGAATGACGTCTTCAAACATCCTCACTTCGTCAGGGTGTTTTTTTTAATTTTTTTTTTATTAAACTTTTATCCATCTCAGGTTAATGTAACATCACTTTTTACTTCCTTTTCTTGTACCTGTCATCCACAATCACAGTCATTAAGTAATTCTAGCATCCTTCTTAGTCATTATTCATTAAACCCTCAAACATTGTGGGGAACAAATTAGCACTTACAGTCACCAGTTAGTATATTGGTTATACCTTGCCGGTGCCAGGTTGGGCCTCCTTTTTCCTTCAGATCCACTTTAACTCTTTGTTACACAGATTCAACCAGATGCTGGAAACATTGCTCAGAGATTTTGGTCCATGTTGACACGAAAGCATCACAGTGGCTGCACATCCATGATGTGAATCTTTTCTTCTGCATACTTTGGTTGTAGCCATTTTTCTCTGACCTGTGACATCAATAAGGCATTTTGTCACAGAAACTTCAGTTCACTGGATGTTTTTATCTATTTTAGACCATTTCTGTAAAGCTTAGAGATAATAAATCCCAGTTGATCAGCAGTTTCTGAAATGCCAACAATGTAATTTCGAAGTTTCCCTAAATGTTTCCCTAAATGCCTTAAGTTGCTGCCATTTGATTGGCTGATTGAGTATTTGAACAAAGTGGCCAGTGAGGGTTTTCTATTTTGAAGTAACCCACCAGCATTGTTTGTGAAAATATCAGCAAGAAGGCAAATAAAATCCCCTGCTTTTAAAAATCTCCCAGCTTGGTAAGGCTTTCAGAGCTTCCATTCTTTATCCAGTGAAGCAAGGAAGGAAAAAAACTTGCTTCAAGGTCTTTAACTGTGAACAGCTTGATAAAAATCTAGGACTTTGTTGCTGGACTTGCAAATTCATGCCTACTTGCGTTCATTTGCACAAACAGTTTGTCTTGTGACCACTGTGTGTGTGTGTGTGTGTGTGTTTACCCTTACTGCCCCAAGAGAGCAGCTGTACATGTGTGAGTCACATGTCTGTTGTGCTGTGCAAGGGTTAGCGTGTATAAGTGTGAGCACTTCCCTCCAACACCAGTTCAAGTTCCAACTCTTGTGTCATTGGTCCTCAGAGTTGGACCATGTAGTTTAAAGTTCACTGGAGGATGTTGAACCTCTTTTGCTCACCCCTGACCAAGCTAGAGAAGCTAATCATTCATTACAAACAAAGTATGTGTATGTAGGTGTGTGTAAGTGCATGTGCGCCATCATTAGTCAGGAGAAAGTCATTAGCCAGGTATACATATAGGGTAGTTAATGAGCCTGAGGGGAGCTGGATATATGTTTCTTTTTGTGTGTGTGTGTGTGTGTGTGTGTGTGTGTGTGTGTGTGTGTGTGTGTGTGTGTGTGTGTGTGTGTGTGTGTGTGTGTGGCATTGGGCAATATTGCTGTTTTGGGACTTTTGAGAAAAAGTGCCTCATTTAATCTAGAGCAGACCGATACCTTGAGGGATTTCCTCTTCTTGTGTCTATATATCATCCAAGACCAACTTTTTAGCTCATGCTCAGAGGAAAAGTGTTGCGAGTCTTTCTGCTGTCATGCTCTGACATTCATTTTTCTTTCTTTCTTTTTTTAGGTTTTATTCAGTATCTTAAGAGATCCCAGATACAGCACATTTTGATTCATTTTCACAAACGTTCTTGCAATAAATAACTGTGCAATCCCTTCATCTCTTTGTTTAGTCTTTAAAAAATGTAACACATCCAAAATGAACAACCACTCCCACTTTAATCATGCCATATTATAACAGACTGATAAATTGAAATCACAACAGAATATATAACCTTTTTATTTCACTCTTAAACTACTGCCACGTTAAAAAAAGAATAATTAAAATGGCTTAAGGCAGAACTTCCCAAAGTGTGGGGCTCGCCAAACCAACTTCATTCTAAGCCAAAGACTAGAAAATATGGTGAAGCATATCTTCCCTTTGGTTTCACCTGCACAAGTGCCAAGGTAGGTCTCGCCTGCATAATTGATTTTCCCTGTGTCGGGAGCAGCGCTGGGCTCTCCAAGTCACGACAAACAGTATCCCACAGCTGTTTATGTTGTCAAACCCATTTTGCACAGAGAGGCATTTTTTGAAAAATGTATTGATAGCAATGTTGAATATTATTACACAGGAAAAAAACAACTACAGTAAAATAATCACACCGTGACGCCTCTGCCTTTCTAAATGGAGGGACAGTAACTGCGTGTGTATCTGCAAGCATTTAAAAACTGAAGGTAGAGACAAAATACTGTTAATCTGACTATCTGCCATTCTGCAATTCATCTCATGTAAACAATAACGTGGCGCACAGCATGACGTGAAAAAAGGCACATACCTTTGACGTTGCGTGACCAACTCTGTATTCCTCGTCCACGCGTAAACGGAAAAAAGGAGTTTTAAAAAATCTCAGTTTTCGGTGATTCAAAACGCCGTTTACGTGTGGACGAAACAGCTGCGTTTTCAGAAATGCCCGTGTAGGTGCGGACGTAGCGTAAAAGAGTTAGTAGAGTATTTTATTACTACCTGTAATTTATTGCAGATTACTTGTATTTGCTTAATTGTTTACTAAATGTTTGAGGTGTGAAAGTTCAGTTCAGTTCAGTTCATTTTTATTTCAAACATTTCAAACATGTGCCTTCACAATCATTACAAAATATCATTCCATTATTTGTTTGAAAAGGAGTAGGCTGAAGTATTTACTTATTTGTCCCTACCCCCTCAAGTTTTACCTCTCATTCATTTAATTTTTTTTTTTGTCTTAAATTAAACAAACAACATATGAAACATATAAACATATGAAGTAAAACAAAACATAACATACATAAATCAAAAACAAGAAATTAGCAAGCCCCACCACAGTATAGTTTCTTTCATATGAAAAATACAGAATGTGTATATTTGCAGATACACAAGTTATGGAAAAACAACAAACCAAAACAAAACAAAAAAACAAAAAAACAACCAAGAAAGAACCGCAACACCATTACCAGCAACATTACCATCCTGGGTTAACCCCGTTTTCTTCATTCTTATACTTATTTAAAATTAGGTTTTTATATTTTACTTTAAACTGTTTTATGTTTTGACTGTCTTTTATTTCTTCTGTTAGACTGTTCCATAATTTAACTCCTGCAATTGAGATTGACATAGTTCTTAAAGTTGTTCTAGCACTTTGTATTTTTAAATTCCATTTCCCTCTTAAGTTATACCCACCTTCTCTTTCTATGAACAATTTACAGATTTCTTTGGGAAGCAATTTATTTCTGACTTTATACATTATTTGCGCTGTTTTAAGCTTCACCAAGTCTTGGAATTTAATAGCTTGCATTTTGACAAAGAGTGCATTTGTATGGTCCCTGTACCCTACATTATTTATTAATCTAATGGCCCTTTTCTGTATTATAGTTATTGTTTGTGTGTTACTTTTGTATGTGTTTCCCCAGACCTCTACACAGTAGCTCATATATGGCAGTAGTAAAGCACAGTATAAAATGTGCAGTGCTTTCTGATCCAACATATGCTTTGCTTTTCCCAGGACGGCAATGCCCCGTGCCAATTTCCCCCGAACATAAGTAATGTGTGGCTTCCAACAGAGCTTGTGGTCAATGATCACCCCAAGAAATTTTATTTCATTTACTCTTTCTAAATATACATTGTCAACACATATTTCTACTTTGATGTTTTTCTTTTGGTTTCCAAACAACATAAATTTGGTTTTATCGAGATTCAATGATAATTTATTTATATCAAACCACTTCTTTAATATCGTTAATTCCTGTGTGATCATTTCCAAAACCTGTGGCAATTCCCCACCTGCACACAGTATATTTGTGTCATCTGCAAATATTACAAACTTTAAAATCTCCGATACTCTGCAGATATCATTTAAGTACATAATAAACATTTTTGGACCCAGTACTGAACCTTGAGGTACTCCACAAGCTATATCCATCAAATTAGATTTATATTCATTTATTTGTACATATTGTTGCCTATTCCCTACATAGCTTTTTAACCATTCCAAAACCACTCCCCTAAACCCGTACTTTTCCAGTTTTTTTAATAGAATTTCATGATTAACAGTATCAAACGCCTTCTTTAGATCTAAGAAAACTCCGAGCACATACCTCTTATTATCCATACATTCCGTTATCTTTTCCATTAGATCTATCAGTGCCAAAGCTGTTGATCTGTTGTTTCTGAACCCATACTGACTATCTGTCATTAATTCATATTTTTCCACAAAACTGTCAAATCTTTTTATGAAGAGTTTTTCCAGTATCTTAGAGAACTGGGAGAAGGAAAGAAACCGCAATGGAGCAAAATATGGGTGTGTGTGGCTGGAGGATGTGTTTGCATGCATGCATCAGAAGGGGGGTGGGGCGCGAACATTTTTCTTATAAAACAAAGGGGGGCCTAGCAAAAAAAGTTTGGGAACCACTGACTTAAGGCATTAAAACATCCCATCACTTAACAAAGCTGGTGAAAGTCAGCGTGCCTGCACTGCACTGATAAGGTTATTTACCTTGTGTGTCAGACACAGATGCATTTTGCTACAATATGAGATTTAAAAAAAATTTAAAAAAATGTATATTTGTGGTATTTCTATTTTCAGTAAACACATGTACCAGGCTTAGCTTTGCAAATGTGAACACTGTGTTTGCTGTTTCCGGCTAATCTTTGAGTTTTGGACTGTTGGGCAGGAAGAATGAGCCATATGAATAAGTCCGTTTCAGCTTTGGGCTGCAAGTTGAACATGCTATCAATTCTTTTTAATTCAGTGTTTGGGAAGAGGCTCCCAACTGTCCTTCGGGAATTTGTTTTCCACCCCCCAAAAAATGGAGAGGAGAAGTGTTCAGCTTATACATGACACCAACTGTGACACGTTTACACAAAATACACGTGACTGTGCCAGACGAGCAACGATCTGGGCCTCGCTGACCTCCGGACTGCGTTGTTACTCATACACGATGAGCTGGTGCATGGTGACCTCACCGAGATAAGAATGAATGGTTTTTGGATAGATGGGATCATATCAGTAGACATGCACTCTCTCCTATACAGAGCGAAATCTGACTCTGTAAACTCTGCCATAATACCTTGTTGACAACCATGCAGCTGAGTCACATGTTCAGGCTTTTTCACAGGCGTGTTTATCTCTGAATGTAAGCACAAGTGTGTGAGGGGTAGCCCAGAGTTCCAGGAAAATTGTCCTGCTTCGCTGTGACAGACCTCCTCCTGTCCTCTCAGTTTTTAGGTCTGATTACAGCAGCTTCAGCTGAGCAGCTGGCAGCTCGGCTATTTGCGTCGCCTGCTGCTAAACCTCAGCACTGTGGCTGATTTCAAATGAACTGATGTTTCACAAGAAAAGCAAAAAAAAGTTTCTGTGCCTGCATCACTGGCAGTCGGTCATTTTCAGTTTCTCTGTATTTTTCTTCCTGAGAATATGCGCAGACACCCATAGCTTCCTCTTTGCAATCAGCCTCTTTCATCAGCTTTTACGTGGCAGAGAAAGACGAAAGCTGCTAACTACCAGCTACAGAATACCCATATTAAACCCGCTTCTCACGATCAGAGCAGGAAAGCACTCTGGCAGGATTTAACAGCTGTTTTTGCAGATTTTAATAACAACATCTCTACGGTCGTGTGAAAACAGCCTCCAAAATGTCAGCTTCACACCAGGTAACAGAAACGGCCTTTTCAGTCATTTATTATTTGTAATCAAACCTTTTGTGTAGGGGGAAAAAAGTTTACTAAGCTAGCATACTGTAGCTCAGAGCAGGAGAGCAGGTTGTCTACTAATCGGAAGGTTCATGGTTTGATCTCTGGCTGCTCCAGTCTGTATGCAGAATATCCTTGGGCAAGATAGTAACCCAAGTTGCTCTCTAATGCATCCATCGAAGTGTGAATGTGTGGATGTTGGATAGAAAGCACTAGAGCATAGAAAAAGTGCTTGTATTAATGGGTGTGACTAGGAGAACAAGGCATGTTTTATAAAGCAAGTATGTGACTGTGACTTGTCACAGTGCATGTCCTATTATTTTTAGCTGGTGGCCATATACTTGAATACTATTCCACTCATGCACATCATAGAACTTTTTACCTGCTATTGTCTTAACATACTTGGTCTGCAACTTGCAGTTTTCATTTCTGATTATTTTTCAAGAGGCTAATTTTGGTTTATTTAAAAAAAAAAAAAAGTGTTAAAAATGAGGTCAATTGTACTAAATCACTATTTTTCTGAAAAACACACTAACAGATTATGTCCCACGGTGTTATGTGCGGGCGTTACTTCAGGGCTTCAGCGTTGTCGTACATATAGATTGTTTGGTGAAGTTTTGTTGATAAAACTCAGTCACAAGATTCAGTCTTGTTTTCACATGATGTTAGCATAATTTTATTCTGATATTCACATGGATTCAAATTACAGCAAGACAGGTTAGGCGAGTAGCTTGTTGCTAGGATAAATTATAAATAAACTGTGCGCTTTGCATCCAAAACTAATCGGGGATTTTAGTCTGGTCGTGAGATGACAGTAGTTGTATTGATAACTGCAGTAGATGCTGTGCTGCTTATGTGTCATACACTTTCTACATCAGCGAAGAGCACCACACGTGTCTCAAAAGCCGACGAGGATATAATATCGCAAGAACAGCTACTCGTCCGTCTGTGCATCTGCAACCGAGCATAATCCTGACCTTAGAGGACATGCTGTTGTTCCTGCTGTGCACAGACACGTGTGCACACACAGAGTTACTCAAGAATCTCACAATCCACAACCAGACTGGCAGCACCTGAAGTTAAGGCCACACCTGTATTACTTGCATGCATGGACACACATGAGAGGTTATCCATGAGAGATGCAAAGACCGGAGGGCACACGTGATTGTTTGGCAGTCACCCAGATACCCTCTGCTGACATAGTGCACTAGGTCCTTTGCACATAAGTACACCGAGAATCAACGTTAGGTGAAACAGCAGATTCATGAAAATATTGCCCTCAAGTGTGATGGAAGCTTTTGTCCCTTCCTTGCATTTTTGCGGCCTCTGATTTGTTCTCATGTGTGGTTAAACACTGTGTGCACACAGATTCAAGGAAAAATAAACTTCGGAGACGTTCACTTTCAGTTCCTAAACGGCATGTCATGGTCAGTAGGCACACGTGCACGAGCAGAGACCTTGCTGTTGCAGTGTATTTTGCTGGTGGGTCTTTAAAAATGGGGTTAGTCATGCATTATATATAAAACAGGACTCTCATTCTCCCTCTTTCTGCAACCCACTTGTTCTCGTGTCCCTCTCTGTCTTGCCACTTTTCCCCTAATTTCCTCACTTGGCCTTTTCCTGCTCCTCTGGAGTATTAAAAAGAACAAGAGGGATGCCATTTCTAATCATCTCCTATTAAACATAAATAAATCTGTGGCTTGTTAAGAGGAATAAAAAATAACAATAATCATCAGTGTATGTGTTTTGATGCATGTGTGGCCTTAATACTTATCAGCTTTCCCACCTGAAACCGCACACATCATCGGTGTGTCGGCGAGCGCTTAACTGTGTGCGACTGTTTGTTTGCGTGTCAGTAATGATGAATGACTGTGTATTTATCACAAAGCGCTAGCCATATTAATTCTGCCACAGACTACCCAGCGGTGACAGCTATTGTGTTGGATTGAATTCACACTGTCTGTTTAAGCCTCTATTTATAAATGATAGCTCAGACAAACGGGGACTGCAGCGATTTAATAATAAAATGGCTTTGTTTTCTTTACACAATAGCTTTAATTTTCTTCCTTTTACAGTTTTGTTAATCTGATTTGTTTGTGTATGCAGTCAGATAGGGATGATAAAATGTGTATTTTTACATGCGCGTATTCTCTTATAGTTTTTGTGCACCACATGCTGGGATATGGGACAGTTTAAAAGCTTTGCACGGACTGTCTGAGGAGTTGTCAGTAACAGCGTTAAAGGTAGAACGAAAAGAAAAACGATGGAGCTAAATTCTCGAGTTGTAAATTTATGAATGTAAATAAGTTGTTATGTTTCCTGGTTTGAATAGTGAAGTAGATTAAAGGGAGGTCAGTTTATTTTACATTTTGGCTTATTTTTAAACACTTCATCGTCTTGCTTCAGTAGACTTGTCTCGCGTGCTGACAGCGTATGAATCAGCGCGGCGCCTCAGCTGCACGGGCACAAATCTGCAAGGAGGCTTTCAGCTGTTTGAGTCTGACAGCAGCTGGAAGTGTCGAAACCCTGTTTTTATTTACTTTGTTTGAACTAATATTATTTTATTGCTGGTTTATTCATCTGGATTTTTACTTACCACTACAATATTTTATTATATATTAATAATTATATACCTTGAACTGCAATACTTGCACAAAAGGTGCTATATAAAAAAAATAGTTTTTTTTTTTTTTTAACATAGCACATTTAAACACAGTTATGAGTTTGACATTGACTGAAGTGTTGCACATGAAGCCACTCATGTATATAAGATTTGAACAAGTTACAACTTTTAGAAAATAAGAAACTTAAAATATTTAATTAAAAAGCTGTTCACTGGTAAAAAAAACAAAAAAACAAACACTCTAATTTGCTACAGTTAGCTTCAGATGAAAGTGGTCTTAAATATCCTCAGTGTATGATCACATTGTACAGTGTGTGCTCTTCCAGTCACTGGTCAGCAGTAGGTTTAAGAAAGGATCTATGATGAGTCTTGTCACTCATGTTGAATGTAATTTGCATGTGAGAGGAGGATTGCACAAGCTTAGATCGATGATAGCTCCCACATGTTTGAACTGGGTAGCATGCAGCCAGAGCAGGTTCATGGTAAAGGTGTCAGAAAAGAGCTGGTCCTCTTCGACTAAGTGTGTGTGTGTGTGTGTGTGTGTGTGTGTGTGTGTGTGTGTGTGTGTGTGTGTGTTTCTTTGCAGAGCGTCCCAGAGTGCGACGACAAGAAAAGGGTAAGCGAAGAGGATGACAGAGGAAGAAAAGAAGAGGAAACGGAGGAGGAGGAGGAGGATGAGAGGAACGGTGATGAAGGCTTCATGGGAATGACTCCACTCCTGCAAGCACACCACGCCATGGAGAGGATGGAGGAGTTTGTACACAAGGTGCAAAAAACAAAACAAAAAAAAACAACCCAACCCCCCCACACTCACAAACACACTTCAGACCTTCGTCTTAACTTATCTGAAAAGATTGTTGGGGAGCGCTCCACCTTTTAATTCCACCGCCCACTAAATTAGGTACTCCTCCCTTGGGGTATGTTTGCTTTACTGAGGAGGTTTTATAACAACACTCAATAAAGCCACATAGTAAACGACAGCAATAAACCCATAAAAACAGCTACGGTAGAGTTCTGTGTTTGCTTAGTTTTTTTTATTTTTTTTATCGCTTATACAGAATGTGTTTCAAAAGACAGAGAGTTAAAAAAAAAGAGTTCAGTAATTTAGTGCAGTTTAAGAGCATAAAGCTAAAAAAGGCCAGCACTGTTACGCCGCAGGAAGCTCTTCAGATGTGGTTCTTGATACATACAGATGCAAACAGTTATGACACTGTGATGTAAAGACGCGTCACTGTGTCGAAATAAAAATAATCACGCGACTATAAGAATTAGAGTGTGTGCTTTTGAAACAGCACAGCCTGGACGAGTGTCCTGTAGCTAAAAATAGCTGTATGTAAATTGGTGGAGTCAGTATATTTATTTACATAATAGTTGTCATTTGACACTCCTGATCTGCACTCCAGTCCAGTAAACTGCAGCAGTTTTCCATTCATACCAGATCATGATGTAGATGTTTCCTCTTTTTCCCTTATTAACCAATCAGATGTGGGAGGGTCGGTGGCGCGTCATTCCTCACGATGTACTCCCCGATTGGCTGAAGGACAACGACTTCCTGCTTCACGGCCACAGGCCTCCCATGCCTTCGTTTCGCGCCTGCTTCAAGAGCATCTTTAGAATCCACACAGAGACGGGAAACATCTGGACACACCTGCTAGGTAAGACACACACACACACACACGCGCACACACTGAGAGAGTTTTCTAAAACTCAATACTTTTGTGCATCTTTAACTTTCTGTATTCTTCATTTTAACCTTTTTATCCTAATCTTAAATTGTCTCTGCAAAAATGTTGAGGCATGATGAGATGGCAGATGTACTGGAGCACACATGCACACACGCACACATGCACACACACCACGAGAACAGGATTAGGGTTAACGGCTGGAAATAACAGGAGTGGGATTGTTTTTTCCTGTGTGTATTTCTGAAATGTATTACTCCACTCCTTATTTTATTCTTCAGCTAATCTGCATATTTATCCAGACTTCATTAGGTAACAGAGAACCTTGTGCAAACCTGCTAACTTGTTACGTTGCATAAAAACGTGTGTGTCGAAAGCCAAGCGACTGCCGTCAGTAGATGGGTCCAGGAAATCCAGTGTGTTATTTTTCTGCTTGAGTGGAAGAGTTGTAGTTGATCCCAGGTTTTTAAAACTCTTTATTTATCCTTCCTTCTACACCTCTATAAACAAGTTTTGTTCTTCTCTCTGCTGCCACCTTGTGGCGTGTGAGAGTGTGCACCTCGGCGTCATTGTAGTGGAGAAATTGTGAGTCCTGATACTTTTTCATTTTAATATCACTGATATCCATCTTACCCTGTCATCTCATCTCTCTGCAGGCTGTTTGTTTTTCCTCTGTCTGGGCCTGATGTACATGTTCAGACCCAACATGTCTTTTGTGGCTCCGGTCCAAGAGAAGGTGGTGATCGGGATGTTTTTCCTGGGAGCCATCCTCTGCCTTTCATTCTCCTGGCTCTTCCACACAGTCTACTGCCACTCTGAGGGCGTGTCCAGAGTCTTCTCCAAGTAAGAAATGTCTCGGTCTTCATGCTGTATTGGGGACGTCTTTTCTTCAGCAGTAAGCTCACGATGTTGTTGTGTCTCCAGGTTGGACTACAGTGGGATCGCCTTCCTGATCATGGGCTCCTTCGTCCCCTGGTTGTATTATTCCTTCTACTGCTCCCCTCAGCCCTGCTTCATCTACCTGATAGTGGTCTGTGTACTAGGACTGGCTGCCATCACCGTATCACAGTGCGACTTCTTTGCCACTCCGCAGTACAGAGGAGTCAGAGCAGGTAGATTGGGATAAGTGAGGATGGGTTGGGTTTGTGGTCATGTGGCTTCAGGCCTGTTATTTACAATAGAGGACACCATATTTGGTCCATAAACTGCATATTTCGCTGCTAAGGTGTGGCACTAAGTTTTGCCTCAACGTAACCCTGATTGATTTGGTGTAAAAATATTTAAAAATATATAAAAGCATTTTAATTTAAAATAAGGGGCAGCTGGAGTCTATGGCAGCTGTTGTAGCTAAGGAAGCTGGATTACCCATAGAGATCAAACTCAACACCGGTTAAAATCTTTTCAGTAAAAAAATTAAGATTGGTGTTACTTGCTTGGTTGTCTAATCTAATAATCCATGAGTCAAAAAATCTGTTATTACAGGTTTAAGTTGGTTGACAGTCGATGTTCTTAAAGCGGCCCTTGCTATATCTGCTCACTCGTGTATTCACTTTGTGTCCATTCTTTGTTCAGGCGTGTTTGTGGGCCTTGGTCTGAGTGGCGTGGTTCCCACCCTGCACTTTGTCATCAGTGAGGGTCTGATCAAGGCGACCACCATTGGCCAGATGGGCTGGCTGTTCCTCATGGCCACGCTCTACATCACCGGAGCCTGTCTGTACGCCGCCCGAATCCCCGAGAGGTTCTTCCCCGGCAAGTGTGACATCTGGGTGAGTGTCTGTCGCCGGTAAGGAAACATGCTTGGATTAGAAACTCTTCACCGTGATTCTTATGTCCTGCTGTTCCCTCCGCAGTTTCACTCCCATCAGTTGTTCCACATCTTGGTGGTCGCCGGGGCTTTCGTTCACTTCCACGGCGTCTCCAACCTGCAGGAGTTTCGCTTCACGGCAGGAGGAGGCTGCACTGAGGATGGCAATCTCTAACACACATACAAACATACACTGACCCTTTCATCATTTACTGACACAGTGAAAACTGTGTCAGGCACTGGTTCTTACATCCACAGATATACACGAACAGACACATACACACTCACTTCACCCCCAAACTGAAGACCGAAGTGGCTTGTCCTTCTCATAGGACGCGATTAAATCCAACTCTGTCTGCCTGTCTGTCCCCATTTCCTCTGGCTCCGTTTGCTTTGACTATAAAACCACTTCTGTGACAGCGTGTTTTATAAAAGCAGTTTCTGAGACTCTTTCCAGGAAGTAATCCTTTTGTCCGGGAGGATACCAGACATTCAAACCTCCCTACGTTCTCTTCTTGGATTAATGGTTTGGTTTCCAGCAGAAGCGTGATTCATGCTTTAAAAAGGAAAAAAAACCAAACATTTTTTTTTTTGTTTTGGTTTTTTTTTTTACTACTTTTTTTTCTTTTTTGCTGAATGCTGTTTTCCAAGTTGCCTCTTTAGAGGATGCAAACAAATGAAAGTATGGGGGGGGGAAAAAGAATTGAGTGCAAAATTGATTCTTTCTCTCATTGTGAAGCTTTGCAAATGTGGACAAAAGGGTTAATAGTCACTTTTAAAATTTAAAAAACAACAAAAACCAAACAAAAATAACAACTTTTCCATGTAAATAAGATTTCTAAACTTTGGGTTATAGATTTGTAAGAAATATATATTTAAAAAATGACAAAAAATGATTGCAAGAATAAATATGATAGATGGTAAACCAATTAGAGCCGAGGGGGAGAGGTGTCAATTCTACACTTGTTCCAGTGTTCGGTGGGAGGCGCTTCAAGTAACTTTTTTTTTTGTGTAAGGACACGAGGTGGGGGAGGTTTTAGAGAAAATTTATTGACACAACATCCAAATCCTATCAAAACATAGTACACCGTCTCCAGTGGCGACACGGGAGTCACTTACAGGCGTGAAAACCTTACAAACGGCGAGCAACACAGATTTCGTCTTAACATCAAAAACTATGATTATATATTTATGAGTTATCTAAATATGTAGCATCTTCTTTCTCTGATTGAATTCAACCTAAAGCTTATTTTTGCTCCACCACTATATGTTTATTTTTTCTAATATTTCCTTAAATGATTTATTGAAACGCATAAATGATACTTTTCACAATATTTTTGTAAACACGGCCCCAGAATTAGATAAACTGGAATCATTAGTTTCTGCTCCTCCTACATGATTCTTGATGAGATTCATGTCCACAGACCACAAATATTTAAAACTAAAATTAAAACAATTTTCTTTCTTTCTTTTCTTTTTTTTGGATTGCATTTTCATTTGTTCACTGCTGTTATTGCATTTCAAGCTTTAATTTTACGTGTTTCTTTTCTTTCGTTTGCTTCGTTGTTTCGTTTCGTTTGGCGAGGGCCAAAACGTTCCTCCCTCCAAACGTTCCGACTTAAAGGGCTCATGATTAATTAACACGAGATGAACTTTCAAGTTTATACCAAAATCTTACAACTTGCACAATAAAACACTTCTGAGCTTGTGTTTCTGGGGATGTGTAAACTTTTTAGGTGTGCAAGTAAAATGAAAGTTGATCGATCGTCTTTGCATCGCAAGAAGAATTTTTTGTTTTCATCTCCATTTTTTTTCTGTTTCTTTTTCTTTTCTCTAGTTTATATTAAATTATTTCTCTCGGGGAGGGCATACTGTCTGAAGCACACAGTTCGCTCTGGTGGTGTTTGATTGCAATAGACCTTTATATCTGCTGTATTGTTCTAATAAAAAGGTTTTTGAAGCAGTCACTTTGTTTTGGAAGTGTTATTATATACACAACACTGAGATTGCATCACATAATCTCCTTGTTTTCTGTGTTAGTTAACACTTTACTTAAGCTGCAGCTGAGTTCCAAGTTTTAAAATATTAGGTTGTAGATGATTTACAATCCTTCTTCTACCCACACTTGGGTGTTGGGTATGAAAGATTCCATACATGTCAATACAAAGTAACTGCTCATGTAACCCTCTGCTCTGGGGTTCCTTGTCTAGTGGCATTCAACAACGTCCTATCACCTGATGCAGGCTTTGCTGACACCTTACTGGATAGAGATGCCAGCATGTGGGAATTGAACTTGAGACACCGTCTCCAGAGGTGTGTAGTCGTACCACTATGCTATCCAGCTTGCTCAGACAGAAAACCTGCAGTTTTCTGTGATTTCTGTGATTTCTTGAAATGTGCACACATACATGGCAACATTAAGGCAAAAATGGAATTGACAAGCTTGAAGGTGAATATTTGGTATGAGCACCTTTATTCTTCAACACCGTCTGAACTCTTAGGCAGTTTTTTTTCCTTGTAATTTCTTTAAGAGTCTGGAAACATTCAGAGATGACTGATCTGTTTGATTAGATATTTTTGCTGTAAGAAGCAGTTGATCAAGTGCAACTAAATATTTAAACAACTGAAGGAAAAGGATAACACAAACAGTTAACAAAAGAATAAAGGATTTAACATCCATTTTTTTTTAATTATTCATATAAAAACAGATCTTATTGAAAGACCAGTTCACAAGAAAAAACAGTAAATATTTAGACTTTTGGAAAACAGCATCATAACACAGTCCTTTCCTCAGATTCACTCTCATATACGTGATTCAAAAGTCTCGTTGCTAAAAAACAAAAACAGTCGAGCATGCCTTTTCTAAAGAGGTGAGGAACAAACATCCTGTACAAATAAATGATGAAAGAACAAAAAGGAAATATTCTTAAAACCAGAACGCTATAAATACATTCTTTAACCAGAAGAGACAAACAAATACAGTTAAATTAAAAGCACTTTGGTCTTCCTCCTCAAACACACTGAAGATGATTATGCTCGCATTTTTATGAATGAAGCTTGTTCCAGTGAACCGAGGCAACCATTTGTTTCTTTTCCGTGGGCATCATTACTTCACGTACCGTTTCGGATTTAATTCACACAAATCATCAGTACACACGCTGAACTAGCATTCGCTATAACACCAGACACACACAAACTGTATCACACAGAGTGATGTAAAAAATATTGTTGATACAAAGTAACTTTTCTTCCATTGAGAACGTGTTTTTAAAGTGCATGTCTTTGTTCACACACAAGAAAGACTTCACTGAAGTGTCGTGTACACCAACGTCTAAAGGAGCTCCGAGCGTTCAACAGCATTTTATGTGAAGTCCTGTCAGTTTATAAAATATCTGAGTTGATTGTGATTGCCTTTATTTAGGGTTCAGTTTTATTATTTGAATGAACTTCTAATTGAGATTTGACCTGGTGGAGTGAAGGGAGAGGCAGAGATCTCCAGTACGAGTTTCCGTTTCATTTATCCAACATTTTGCTTTTTGGGGATTGTCTTCTTCATGCTAGGACAGCTGAAACTGTTTGATCTGGGACTGGGAGTCGATAATGAAACCATCTGCTATGCAGGTGCGCTGCTTAACAAGCTGTTGGACACATTACATTTTGGCAACCTATTTTTATGCTGTTATATGACGTATCCAGAGAAGTTGCAGTTATCAATTCACATTTTAACATTAAAACTTCAGTTTGAGATTTACCAAAAATCTTTGTCGGTCCAGTCATCTGTGTATTTAAAGGGCATCCACACAGGAAGCAGCTAGTGGTGGGGCCCAAGGTAAGCTTTCCTCAACTTAGAGATGAATTGATACTGGCTGTTGTTAATCGACACGTTAGCGGGTTGAAGATACATTAGAGCAGATGTGGGCATTATCTGACCATTGGTGGCCCATGATAATTAAAAAATTTTTTACTCATGTGTGTGCAACTAAATACAGTGGCAATAAAATTATGTTTTATGAGATGTGGCTATTTATCATTGTCTAAATATGAACTTAAGTCCGAGGTAAAGCTGTGTGGTCATTTGGTATGTTTGAATCGCTATTACAAGACTAATCATAAAGAGAAATACAAGAACTTGACTTTTTACAAATCGACACATCCAGGGAGAGAGCAGTCAAGACCAGCGTTGCGATTTTGTGAGATATCGCCAAAAAAAAAAGTAAACAATAAGAGTCAATGTTTGGTGGAGAATGTGCCCCTCTCTAGCTGAACCGTAATAAGATTGACTGAGGACACTGCAGGAAGTCTAGAGCTTCAGTTGGAAAAACAAAGTGGACAGATTTGACTTTTCCTCTTTGCCCCTGGATGAGACGTGTCGTCTCATAGTCTAGTTACTAATTTTTGTCTGTAAAAGAACGGAAGGAAAACATATTAGAAAACGGGGCAGCAACGCATGCTTGGATAGGCTCGAGATGATGGGGTCTACAACTGCTGTCGTACTGTAAAAGCACACGCAACGTTAAATGACTGAAATGAACCCAGACCTGAAAGTGGTATTTCTGTCAGTTATTTTTTGTTGATGTTGCAACTAAAATGGTTTGTTCTACTTTCAGAGGAGCGTGAGACTGAAGATGGTGACATAGCTACCACACAGCTGCCAGGTGGCTCAGTCTGGGCAAAGTGTTAAAATAAATATCAGATACTGAATCTGACTTTAATGCACTTGTTTAGGCCCAAAACCGACTGGATCTCTCTCACTGAACAAGAAACAAGAACTGAAAAGCTCCATTAAACTACCAGCAAAGTAGCAGTAGCACTTTGTATAACTTTAGACTTATTTTCAGTTTTGGGGAATGTTGAAATCAAACAACAATAAAATGTTGGCCTACTATCCCCAGTTCACATTTTTATTGCCTAATTGTAACATCTACTCTTATCAGTTGCAGCTTAAAGAGAGAAAATACTGAGCAGACTTGAGTTCAGCTTATTGGTGCAGCCCTCCACGACAGTGTTTCTCATGTGGCCCTTTGGGAAATAAAGCACACGTGGCTTTGCGTGTGTTCTGAACAAAGAAAGCTGACGGGTGACACCGTTTACCTGCAAATTTCATGGACACAGTAGATGCTGTGTCAGCTCTCTGAGGGAAGTGTTACCATCTACTCGCGTATTGCTGGAAATGCTCCTGAAACCACTGATGGGGCTCATAATATTAAACTGGAGCAAAAATTGAAAGGTCTTGCTTCAGGTCACGCCGTCTAATAGTGAAGAATAACTGTAGACATGTTCAGTCTTCTTTCTGTTCACACGTGTCGCTTTTCTCCCTTTTGGTTTTGGTAAATGTCATCTGCTCTCTAGTTTTGTTTTGCTTTTAAATACCTGGAGAATGGAACTGTTAACTTCCTTTAAGAGATATTTGCATGTGGCCTGAGTGTGACACCAGCAATGTTTTTAACCAAACCAGTTAGCAGCTTGATCTAAAGGTGTCCGTGTGGAGCATTTATCTATCTTAAAGAACATGTTACACCTTCAGTATTTGTTTGTAATAAAATTAAAAAATGTTTGACGAACTCAGTTTGTTTGAATAAAACCACTGGACTAACGTTTGCTTTTTTAAAATCTGTTTTGTTTTGAAACTCAACATATAAATAACATTCAGTTTAAGCAAAAAAAAAAAAAAAAAAAAAGGGAAAAAATACAATAAAATATTTTTGCCTGCAAATGAGTTAAAATGAAAAGCTGCAGATCGAGCTGAGAACCTCAACCATCACTTAATAATAATTTATGTTCACACAGTGTTCCCCCTACCAATAACTCAGGGGGGGCGAGAGGGAAAAAAAGCACACTACTGTGTTTTTGTTTGTGAAGTGAAGATAACGTTACTCCTGTTGAAGCCAACTTCATGTGTGTAAATGCAAAAAGCATCCCAACAAGTCTTGATCCGTCTAAAACGACAGGGGAGATTTGCTTTAGAGCAGGGGGGAGGAAAAAACAAACAAGCGAGAAGTCTCCCCTCCAAAGCGGTAACCTAGGGGAAACACTCATAACACTTTTGTTGACAGGTAAAAACCGAACTTTGTGTCACAAAACACAAAAACATGAAAGAAACTAGAATTCAAATAAAGCCTAGGTATAAACACTGAATGGGTAAATAAATAGTCTGTGAATTGCACAAAGTGGAAACGTTGAAGGTCAAAGCACTCTGATATGTCGAGGCTGAGGCTCGGTCTCTCGGTGGGTCGGGCCAGTCGGACGAGCGTTCAGCCAGTCAGTGAGAGTGAAGTGTTGACGCCGTTTCTCAGTCCACTGTCATGATTTGATCTTCCACAGCTGTGAACGGGAACAAACGAACACACGTCAGACACTCGAATCGGAGAATTCAGCCAATGAGCAGCTACAGTTTAACAACAAAACGCAGGAAAGGTATCAAAGGTAAGATCAACAGTGCTGCAGGAGGAGCCAGATTAGGTGTCAGCTTATTAGACATTTGGTCTACTTCGTTTATATCTCTGCTAAATACTGGAAACTGTACCCAATAGTATGAAGCCAGGTAAATCCATTTTATTTAAATCTGCCTCGATCACCACGGTAACTTACAGTAGTGTGCAAAAGTCTTCATTTTTTATAGTTTGCTGGGGAAATGGGTGGAACAGTTTATTGAAATGTGCAAACATACATGGAAATACGGAAAACAGGCAAAGGCAAAAACAGAGTTTCTATAATTCTAATGAGCTTGAAAGTCTACATTTGCACACATTTATTCCTCAACACAACCTGAACTCTCTTAGGCAGCTTTCTTCTAATTTCTTTAAGCGGTGTCCAGGAATAGTTCTCCATGTTTCTCGAAGGACATTCGAAGCTCTTCTTTGGATGTTGACAGCATTTTGTTTTGTTCTCTGTCAAGTTGGGTTCATATCAAACTGTGTTATCTTTATCATTTTTGTAGATTCAGCTAAAGTGTTTTTCCAACATGGCGAAACACTTTTGCACAGTACTGTACGCCCTGCTAATACTGAGCTGGACCTTTTCTGTTGAAGGAAAACATTTTGCAAAAGAAACCTGGATCAGCTGTGTCTCACGAGTATCACAGGAAGCTGTGAAGTTACAGCAGTGAAAAATGCAAAAATGCATGATCACAGGAACTTTTCGAGCATTCAGCTGGCCATGCACATGTTTTCATGCCTAATCGTAATCTGCAACCACAGCTAATATATAACACAGAATAGAAAAGAGTAATTTTGCTTTAATTTGGGTAGAAACTAACATGATTTCAACATCTGTCATTAGGTTTAGAGACACGGTCAGTCCTGAATGCACCAGTGTTTAAATCCATCAGCTCTAATATGCTAGAATATGTGACAGACAAATGGCAGCACTAAGAGCCACTGAAAAAACAAATATTAAGTTATGAATTCACATTTTCTACAACACAGATCTCTTATTTGCAGCATCATTGGCTTTTACAATTAGAATTTTTATAGCCTGTCTTTTGTGAATATCTGTCACCTGTTTCCGTGATAATATCTCTAAAGTAGGCAGCAATTAATCCATTTTTGTGAGGAAGACGAGTGAAATCACACGCCAAGCACCCCCTGTTACACGAGCTCGTCCTGAGCTGCCTCAATCAGAAACGCTGCTGTGACACCCGTCATCTCTGCCTGGATTTCAGGTTTTTGTTGAACCAGCTAATGCAAAGAAAGCCTGTCTACGACTGCCTTTGATTTTAAATTAGTGCTCATCTGCTCCCTCATAGGTCAGAATTCAGCACACGTACTTCTCCATCACAAACTCATCTTCCAGGGATTTGATTTACACTGCAAGATTATGACGTGTTTTAACCCAACAAATCTTGAAAATTCATTTTTGGTGCTAAAAAAGGATTTTCAGTCCACATTGTCTGTTTTGCACCTTTACTGTTTTACTTCCTCAAAGGACAGAGGTTTTTTTTTGGGGGGGGGGGGGGGGGTTTCCACCACAGGACAGACGTGAACAGATACATGTGACTAAAGAGCGTTCACGCATAAAATTACCTTCAGGTTAAATCCTAACAGGTCAGATATGACTCCCGACACAGCAGACAGGATGACCACCTGGGTGATGTTGTAGAGCAGAGGGTTCATCGTCAAACCGTACAACCTGAACGGAGTATCCAACTCCTGGAGAAAAGGAAAAGAAAAAAAAAAAAGAGTCAGATTGTAAAAGCAGGGGCAGTTGGTGCCAGATGACCAACAAGAAAGGATATTGAGACAGTGTGTGTACCTTGAGTAGTTTGGTTGCCAGTTTTAAAACATTGTTGACCAGTGTCAGCTCCTCCTTCTTGTTTGGCTTCTTCTCCATCTTCAGATACAGGTTAATCTGTGAGAAACGCAGTGGATCAGGGTCAGAGTTTGGACACGACACTGATCATACTTGTATATTGTGTGTGTGTGTACCTGTTCAGTGAGCAGGATGGAGGTGTTGCTATACTTCTTGCTGGTCTCCGAGCCCAGAGTGACGAACCGGAGCAGGAACAGAGTCAGACTGGAGCACCAGATCACCAGCTCCCAGTTATAGTGACAGTCCAGGAACGTTTCATGGACATGGAGCAACTGGAGGAAGAGAGATAAACACACTGTTCAGTTTCTAAAACCAAAAATAAAACAGACTTGCTGATACTGTAATTACATTTTTTTTAATGTATATGAAACACCACATTTGTAACAAGCTGCAGTGTCTTTCAACTCATTTTCCCTTTTTTTTACAGCACAAGTACTGTAAATGTCCCAAAATAATTATTCTGAAGGTCGATGCATTCACATATTTGCTCTTTATCAGTTTTACAGATCAGTTTTACTTGAGCTGACTGTTCTGCTAATTGTATGACTGACCCCTGGTGGCAGAAACTGTGCAACACATGTAAGACTCGTCTGCATCATGTGCAGGTTTAGGCTCTGCAGCCAATACAAACTTGTTTTACTGGCTAATGTGGAAAAAGCTGTTATGTAACATCTTGAGGCCTCACAGCTTTTCAGGTAAAGATAAAATCTTTTTGATTACAACATCTTTAAAGTGACTATAACGGGCACAGCCGGATTACCCTGCAGTGCTATCTGCTTGATCACTTTTATAAACAGAGCTGATGATGTCAAACACTCCTTCAGTTCCTAAGTGCAAACGAGCATGGCGGCGCCACTGAAAGTTAAAACACTAATTCTTTCAGTGCCAAAAAACAAACAAACAGTGAAAAGTAAAATAGCAGCAAAGTTTAGTGGGTTAGTGAAACTGGGCTACATGATATATACTGATGAGCTACCTGGTGGGTAGCTATAGTGTGATTAGGCTTATGCAGGCTGTTTTTTCCCCGGAAGTTCACATGAGGGTCCAGACTTCCCATGGACGAGAGGATTCTACACTTTGAATAGCAAGAATTGATGGTGCATAGTAGTTGCAAGCTGCTTTGATGAGACATATAGTCTCAGTCTCAGGAAGTGTGCTTCAGGTTACGCTGCAGAGCTGCAGGGGGGTTTGTGATTACGACGTAGCTACAGCGCAGGTGTCCTGCTGAAGCATAAATTCCTAGTTAGAAGGGATTTTTTTTCCCTTGAAGTGTTGAAATAATTAGTACCCAGGTCACTGTGAGTCCATGAGCTGTAGTTTAGAGTTTTTTAAAAAAAAAAAAAGTAGATTAAAGACAACTAACCGAAGAATGACAATTTAATATACTCTGAGAACCGTGTAGAGGAATCTTCCCATTGAACTTTTTGTGATTTCCTGCCTCTTTGGAGCAAAAAGAGCCCATACAAACACATGAGATATCAGTGAAAAACCCACGATGTTCTCTATTTAGTACATCAGGACTTGGTCAAAAGATAGACAGGGGTGCACATAAGTGGTCTGCAGGTGCGCATTCGCTGTCAAAATAAAAGACGTGCACCAGATAAGAAGTTGCAACGTGCGTTTGCGTACATACGATTTTCTGAAGGAGGACAGACATTTGTTTAGAACTCTTAAAGATGTCGAAGAAGCAAGCTCCTTTAAGCAATTACTTTGGTGTTCCTCCACCTCCAAAGAAATGTCAGAAGGAGTCCAAACCTGAAAAGAAGCGCGTATTCTCAGAAAAGTGGTTTCAGGAGGTGAGCTGGCTGCAAACAAATGATGAACGCACAGAGATGTGGTGCAGAATGTGCCGTGAAAATCCCACTCTAGCTGACAAAAACAGTGCCTTTTATATGTACGCAAACGCGCGTTGCAACTTCTTATCTGGTGCGCGTCTTTTATTTTGACAGCGAATGCACACCTGTGGACCACTTATGTGCACCCCTGGATATAGACCAAAAACAAATGTCCATCACAGAGGACATAAATGAATCGGCTGGTTCTCATTTTAGGGGACTTGAGTATTTAAAAAAACATAAACAAAAGAAAAAAACCTGCAGAAAGTTGAAAGGGCAAGAGCAATACTTTTTGTAACATTTCTCTCCATGATTTATCCACTTTGTAACTTAAAACAAAAACTTGTATATTTTGCTGATTTGACACCTTCAGAAGTTACCTGAGCACAACAGATGAAGACGACTGACAACGTGAGCAGGAAAGCAGACGATACAATGACATCCACCGAACGCTGAGGACCCCGTCTCTGCAAATGCAACAGTTTCTCCATTTGTGTCTTTACTTAACATTTAATTTTTTCCAGTTGTACATTTAAGACTTTTACTTTTGTACCTTGAGGTAGGAGCGTAGCGACAGCCACATCTTGATGTTCTGAACTTTCTTCAGCCTAAAATGTGGGACCTCAGACTTCCTCGCTCTGCGGGCCGAAGTCAGGTGACCAAAAAGTTTGGCAAACAGAAGTCTCTGAAACATCGACGTGATTGTAAGTACAGGGACCGTTTATCCGACTTGCAAACGATCAGCAGACAACAGTTTTTATCTGTGCACCTGTTTGTATGTCCTCTCTGCTACGCTGAGCAGGAAGAAGAAGAGCCAGATAAGGCAAACGCGCACCAGGAAGCTGAGCGTTACCATGGTGATTACCAGGACATCTGAACCAGACCCACACCCCAGCGCCACAGACAGAAGCTCATTGGCTGAGAGAGTGGTCAACTGATCCAAGTCACGGTACTGAGCCAGTCTGCATAGGAAAGAAGGATATAGGTCGGAAAATAATAAATCCACACATTTAAATTCTTAAGTTACTATATTTTTTTAAAAATGACACCTTGCCAAACTGTTTCAGATACATGTAACAATATTAAACACACAGGCATTAACATGATCATTCAAACTGAATTTTAACTTCAAAAAACACAGTTTAAAAAAAATGAAAACTGCTATTATGACGAGTAAACATTACAGTTTTGCATAATCATGGTTAGAATTCCTACCAGTAACAATGCTGCTGTGGAAACTAGGGCTGCTCAATTAATCGAATTTTAATCACGATTACGATCTGGGCTTTCAACGATCATTAAAAATGACTAAGCCGATTATTAGCCCCTCCCTCGTGCTTTACTCTCGCGCTGCTCCGTGTGGCAAATCGAGCGCACCTCTCTGCATTTCGAACATGTGTCACAACAATTAAGAGGACCCGAGGGAAGCTCAGAAAGCTAAGTAGAAGTTATTTGGAGAGGAGAGTGACTGCCGTTGGTTGAAAAGAGAGGTAAAAAAACTTCAGTGGTGTGGAAACATTATGGGTTCGCGGAGTCAGACGTGGATCAAGTAGACACAGTGTGTAAACTTTGCTACAGTGTCGTAGCTGCACCACAGAGCAACACTGCAAAGTTCACTAAACATAGATGTTTACATTTTTCATTTATTTTTTATATTGCAAACATTTGCACTGTTATCAGTATTTGCACACTATTTTATATTATTTTTTGACAATCTTTAAAGTCATTTTCAATACATTGTTATTGTTAAATAAATATCGTCAAATAATCGAGATCTCAATTTCAGTGAAAATAATCGTGATTATCATTTTTGCCATAATCGAGCAGCCCTAGTGGAAACCACCACATAGGTAGGCGAGTTGGCGTTCTCAAATAAAATTATTCACAGATATGTTCTGGATATTTACTTTTGTCCTGGTCAAAACCATTCTTAACATTCATAACAGCTGATTGTCACTGTTCAAAAGACTTCAGTTGGATCACTATTCAAATACTGACCACACGTGTAGTATGGATTACCTGTAAGCAAAGGGTGTGAGCCCAAGCGCTACTGAAACTAGGTTCCCAAAGACCTGGTAACCGATTCCAGGAGTGTAAAGATTCACCTGTGAAAACATACAAACTACATGAGTATGGTGCCCTCGTTAGTGTTTTTTGCTTGTATGGAAAGCGTCACTCACTCTGTTCATAATCATGCCGCTGATCTCCAGGACAGACATGTCTGCTTTCTTGCACTCGTTTCCCTCCCACACGATGGCGCTCACCCTTTCCAGGCCTGGGTTGGAGCTGTGCAGCCAGGGAAGGTGACCCTGCAGGGAAACCAAACACCATTAAATACTGACACCTCTCCTCACGGCAACTACTACTACTACTTCAGATCATCCCACCCCATCCCCATTATCCTCCTCTGTATGTCCTCTTCCACTATGTCCACAAAGCTTCTCTTTCTCTATCCCTTCTGTGTGACAGCTCCATATTCGACATCCTTTCTCCAATATATCCACCCTCTCTCCTCTTCGCATCTCTCTCATATAATCCTGTATAATCGTACTCAGGTCTCACTACCACCTTGTAAACCTTCCCCTTCACTCTTGCTGCCATCCTTTTGTCAGAAATCACCCCTGACACTCGTCTCCACCCATCGTCTTCTCTTTTGTGCACCGTCTGATGTTTTGGATTATTGACTCTAGTTGTTTCTACCTTCACCTTCTCTACTCTATTTAGTGAAACTACTCTGCTTTATTACTGCTAAAAGTGGAGGTAAAAGTAGGGTGACCAAAATTCCTGTTAAACTTCAAGTCATCCTAGTGACATATGTGACGTTTCCTCCCATGAATTTGTCATAACTGTTATGCACGTCGTGGCTCACTGTTTTCTTCTAATTGTGATATTGTAACGATTTGGTCTAAAGAATAGCAAACAGACAGAGTAGCAAGATTCCTCTATTCCCGTGTGAAATACAATAGAGTATGAATAACCTCCCTCAGTCATTGAAAAAGTTTGGTTACTCAAGTTTTAAGTACTTTAATCCACAAATCCTCAAACTCCAAGTGTGAGAGCATTTACAGACCTGATGGAAAGGGTCGTCTCTGTATTCCTTCTTGGCCGGACACACAGGCGTTCCTCCTCCTTCTCCCTCTGTGAGGAAGAGCAGCGATAGTGCTTATTTACATGCAGTCATCGGAAGGTATGCCAGGGTTCATATGCATTTTTCAGAGTCAACTTCAAGCACTCTTTAAGCACTTTCAAGCTTTTCCAGCACATTACCAAAAAAATCCCAAAACTATCGCCTCAGTAAGACCATGTAAAAATTAAAACAAATCATCTCAGGTCGACCTAAATGTCCTTTGTTCCCCTATTGTTAAAACAGAGAAAAATGCACCACACAAAAACACTGAAAAAGGAAATGGTTGCCATATATGCATATAGTGTACAAACTCAAAAAACACATTTCTCTTAAAATTTAAGATGCGCAAATGTAAACAAACCAACTTGTTAGAGACATTCCTCTCCACTTGAAAAAAACCAACAACCCCACAAAACAAGAAAACTTCACCAAACGCCACAATAATACACAGCAAGGCCAAATTAAGTTTTTTCATCAGATATTGATGATTCTTTCCTGTGTGACACAAAAATAGGAGACAGATGTTTGTTTGTTTTTAACTAGTTAAACACCCACGCCCGGTTCCTAAATATAAGTGCCGACATGAGTAGTGTCACAGGTAATATCCATATTTTGTTATATGATTTAAATATGAACCAAAGCATATTTTATGCTATAAAATACTTTAAAAAAATTAGGTGAAGGAAATAAAAAAATCAAATGTTTCTATGTTTGAGTCACAGTAACTTTGACATAGTAACATCTGCAGTAATATTTACACCTCTGATGACATCTCACAAGTGTTAGCTGTATTTTGTTACCAAGACTGTTTACACACAGTTTGTAGTGGGAGAGAAATGCTCCATTTATTTTGGTCAGAAAGCTCAGAAAACGCCCGCCTGAGGATCTAACAGCTTAAAGTTAATATTAAAACTCAAGATTTTTCAAGGATGTCAAGCACCCGTATGAACCCTGGTATGCGTCTGAGTTTAAATGACTTTAGCACCCAGCAGATGATTTCTACATCTTCCTCTCACCTGTCTCTGACGTGCAGGACGATCGGCACTCAGTGCAGTGCAGGAAGTCCTCCCACATCAGGTCCTCGGTCTCAGACTCATGTCGAGTACTCTCTGAATCCTGAGTCCTCAGACTTGAACATCTGGAGCTGCAGCTGGTACCAGACTTGGGGACATCCTGACAGAAAGGAGAAAATGACTGTCATTTGTTTGAATTTGTCCAGTATAAATGAATGAATGAGCTTCCTGCGAAGGAGTTAATGTGTCCATGCTAACCTCCACAGTGTAGTGTTTCTTATAGTGGTGCGTATTCTTGCGATTTCGGAGTGCACAGTCACTGTTCATTCTTTCCACTCCCCTGCGGAGGGCGCTGTAGGACGCTTCAGGGTCCTCCTCACTGGAAGCCTCATCTGACGCCGGCTCCTTAAAAACAAAGTGACATGAGAGTCAAATCCAGGACAATATTAGGGTTAAAATATTGAAATAATGAACACTGATAGGTTACCTTATTACCACCGGCCAGCAGCAGTCCATTGTTGCGGGCAGCGTGACCGTGTGCAGGCTGTGTGTGCGGGTTCCAGCACACCTCGTCAGCCCTATTTAACAAATCGCATCGCTGCTCGTGGAGCTGGAGCCCCTCCTCGCTACTGCGATTGGTCACGCGGCCATCCAGCGACACGTAGCCGTTGTCCGTTTCTGTGGATTTATCGATGGAAAGCTTGGACTTCTTGGACCTTTGGTAGGAAGCAAAGGAGAGGAAGAACAGAAAGAAAACCAGACCGGAGGTCGATGGGGGGGGGGGGGGAAAGTGCAGAAACAGACATATTTAGATAAGCAGAGAAGTGGCAGGGCTGTGATTATCTTAAACTAGTAAATAATTACAGTTAGAAAATTAGACATGCAATAGCAAACTCACAACAGGATGCATTCAACACAGTAATGTGGAACATTCACACAAAATAAACGCTTGTAATGGCAGCTAAGTCGACATCGAGTAAGATACCTGCATTTTAAAATACAGTGTTTTATCTGTAGTACAATTGGTGATACTGCTTTCTGATACTTTCTAAAACTATTTTTGGAATAAAAGAGCCTGAATCAGATAGAAGAAAGTGTTTTGGAGCTAAAGTGAGTGTGGCAGATAATCAGTGGATGGATTTCCCAAATAAAGAGCTACTTGGATCTCAAAAAGGTTCCACACTGTTGCGGTCTGCTGAAAGCTTGTTCAAGTAGAAGCATGGGGGTTAGGGCTTTACTCACCACAGACATGCACGCCTCTTGCCCCAGTGCTTCTTTTAAACATAGCTTTATCAGCAAATTACTGGCATAAAATTTAGCTGCAAAATCCACCTGCACCTCATTAATGAGGGAAAGATTTGGCACTACAGGAAGCAGAATTTACGCAGGCGTTAAACTGCAGAACTGACTTTACATTTCAGCACCAAGCTTGCCTGTTTAGTTGACCAATGAGGGGGACGGTGTTCTCCATCCCTTCCTAAATAAACGTTAGGTTATGATGTTGCAGCTAAAGAAGCCCAGGTTAGGCTCTGAGGCAAGGCTGGGTTTTTGTTTTCAAAAAACCCAACGTTTGAAATTCAGAGATCTCTTTGCAAATTAATGGATTCAAACTGTAGCCCAGCCCTGCCTATGTTCATCATCTCATTGTAGGAAGATGGAAAATGAAAATACACACCCAGCTTTACAGATATCATGCCAGAAATCTTGGAAGAAAGCGCCCAGGCTGTATGTGGTGCTGGCTGAGTGGGAGTGTGGCGCCCCCTCCTGTGTGTTATCGGTAGTGCTAGACCCGTCGCCTTCCCTATGCACCTCCATCTGAGATGCCTTCCTCAACTTCCTTCGGTTTGGAAAAAAGTGGAGAGACACTTAGAGCGGACCTGGAGACTCCTGACACCACAGCCGTGTGTCCACCGGGAGTCTGGCTGCACCTTCATCGTAACACTGATGATACGGTTCAACTAACACAGGAAGCTAAACTCAAAAAAGGTGCTGTGACTCAGCCGGCACCTGCTGGACACACAGGCTGAAACAGATCAAAGGCAAATTCTCCCAAAATCATCATCTAGGCTGTTACTCTGCAAAAGTAGATTCATGAAATAATACAACCTAAAATTTAACTATAATAGCATCAAAACAAAAAAATGATAAAATAGGGATTTAGGATGCTTCCAGTTTCACTGGTGTTCTTTGGGTTGTGAATGTGATAAACTGAAATTCTGTGTTTATTTTTGCAGGACATTAACATAAAAAATTATTATCAAGAACTTGATTATCATTATTTTAATATAGGACACACAGGAGAGGTGCAGGACAGAGCTTCTTAAAATTTAAAAGCAAAGAGTTCATTATGATGATCACTGGGTTAAAAAAAAAAAAAGTTAATTTAAATATTTTGCTGCTGTCAATTGATATGACGACATGTCTCCAAAGGTAGGATAAAGAAAAGAGAGAAAGGTCACAACAAACTCCTCTTTGATCAAATGTGATTGTTTTCTGTCGCCTGAAAATCACAAGAAGTACAAAGATTGATTCAGTATTGAGGCACACTATTTCTGTATCCCCAGAAAACCTTTCCAAAACAGTGGCATGGTCCAATTTTCTTCCCAGGAGTTTGAAAATTGTCTTTACGTTACTGTGAGCCAGAAAAGCAGCCACACACCAAAAAGCCTTGAACCAAAAAAAAAAAACACAAAATAAAACACAAAGGGAAACTCACAGACTGCAAATCTAAACACTACAAAACACAGCAGCAATAAGCAAACTACTCTACTTTCTCACACACACACAGAGCTCATTTCATCTTTAAGAAGTGACAGCACATTCATCCAGGGTGTGTTTTAGTACAGATTTGAGTGTTTTACGCTTTACATTAACTGAGGTCAGATACACCCCAGCAACAAAAGAGGTTTTCATTCATTTTTCTTTCCATCACTCTTTTGGTATCTCGTGGTTTGTATATCAACTAAATACTGCCTTTGTTATTTCACATCTTCCTCTTTATCTCTTCCTGACTCTCTCTTTTGTCCCTGAAGGGCTTTATCTCATGTGATGCCTTCACCTCCTCCCCATCTAGTCTTCCTAAAAGCTTTCACTCAGCAATACTTCTCAGCCCTTCTCCCTTCCTCACCTGCGTCTCTTCCCCCCACTGCTGGAGGCAGGTTTCGGGGTCCTGGTGGAGACAATCTGACAGTGGACGGTGCCCAGCAGCAACATGAGCAAGATGGCTTCAAACACCTCGGTGGCCGGTATCCCATGAGGCTGCGGGATGGTCACATACAGGAATGCTGCAGCGACTGTGAGAAATATGAACAAACAGGATTCGTTAGAGCAGAAACAGACATTAAATTAAAGTAACAGTAGCAGCTTGAAGACAAAACTGCAGGTCTACACATTACATACAGCTTGTTTTAATCTACAAGTTTAACAAATGAGTAGAAAAGTCTGAATGTGACTCAAGTGAGTAAAAGCTCCTCTAATGTTAATGTTTTGCAACAGAAAAACACACCAACTCAAATATGCAAAAAGAACTGATGAGTTTTAATATCTTCCCCTGGATTGGCCAACTGCTCTCCATCCCATTCCTCCATGTTACTATTTTATTTGTTGCTTCTCTGCTTGTTTCTTCTTTTTTTTTCTCCAGTGTATGCTCAACAATTTAAAAAAAAAAAAAAAAAAAAAAAAAAAAGCTTGACACTTCAAGTTATTTTCATTGTAGTGTCAGCAAGAAGGCGTGTGGTGTTTTATGTGGTCTGTAGACGAGGTCGGCAGGAAGGGTGGAGGGAGAGATGAAAAACAACAGTGTTTTCTTCAGGGCAGAAAAGGTCAACGTGATGTAGGTGGTGGAAAATACCGTTCAGTGCTCGTGAAAGTGTTTGTGCAGAGAGCGCGAGTGAGCGTGTGCATCTGTGGGTGCAACCTGGAGGTGCTTCTTATAGAAGTCTGTGCATTTTAGGAAAAACATTATTTTACAAGCGCTTTGGCAGCTGTTCAAGCAGTTTGTGAACCTCGTTTTAAACTGAAGACTAAAGAAGAGGAATAAATTACCCTTATAGTCAGCTCCATGTTTTTATTCTGGGAGTCTGCTGGAGTACCTTTGCATGATTCACAGTTCAGAACATTTGCGTCTTATAAGAGGCCTTGGTTTATCCTCCAGACTGTTGTAGCTCCTACCACTTTAAAACCACTTTCTTCTGATTGGCAACCCTTCAAAGGTTTTCAATAACAGAGAGCTGGGGCTTCTCTGTAGAAATGTGTGTGCCTATTCTCCTGAACCATAGGTGTCACCACTCAGACAAAACTAGAGGCAAAGACTTTGAAAACATGAGACTTGTGGAAAAACGCTCTGCAAACTATCGCAACTTCTCCCTCTCTATATCTGCATATCTCTGAGCCTCTGTCCCAGAATCTCTTTCAAATGGCAGTAAAAACCAATACAATCATACACGCGTGGCTTCAACCCAGCTGCGACATCAATGTTGCAACACGGCAGATCAGGAGCCGCAGAACCGATCAAAGCGGAACAATCTGCTAGACCAAAGTAATCATGAGGTTCTTGTGCAGCACCCTTTGTGACTGACAGCTGGCAACCACTTGCAAACCAATTGGAGAATACATTTTCTCTAGTAACAGCAGGGAGTCGTCTAAGTCTGTGCGACTGATACATAAGATGACCATATAAGGAGACTTCTCCTCTGATGTTGTGCATATCCAAGAATAAAATAAAAAAATAAAAAAAAAAAATAAAAAAAATCAGGATTATTGTACATACACTAACCTCATTCTTTGAAAGTCTGGTCATGTTTAATATGATCAAATCTAAATGTAAAGAGCAAATATATGACAGGAGATAAAGACAAAGCAATAGGTCACTCACTCAACAAATAATCAGGATTTATTTATTTGTACACCCACTACAGATGTTGAGAGTGTTCACCCTGACATCTTACTAAACAAACAACTCGTCCCACAGTTTACTTAGGAGTTGCATTTCCACTCCACTGAGAGCACCAAGATTGTGGGTTGTGAGAAAAGAAAAAAGAAACGCACTCTCACACCAACCTTGCAGCAGATAGAGTGCCAGCAGTAAGAGGAAAATGGCCCTGGAGGTGACTTGGATCCACCATCTGTAAAAAAACGGGAAGAAGACGACTCGAACGATGCCCTTCCGGGTCAGTGACGTCCATGGACTCTCAGGTTTGGCCTTGGCAAACGCAGACCCTGAGGATAAGAAAACAGAAACAAACACACACACATTCTCAAGTTTAATGAGAGCTAATTAAAGCAAATGACTCTGCTGTGAGCAGAAAAGCACATCAGTTAATACATCCAGGAGTCACATTAGAGCTCAGCTAATCTTTTAATCTTCGCTTCTTCCTTTTTAGGCTCCCTCTCCCTCCTCATCTATCTTTTTTATCTCACCAGATCCCTCCCCCCTCCCCCCGACTCAGTTTATCTTTTCCCTGCCTGCGTTTCTGCCTTGATTATGTCCCTAACCAAGGGGGATTAAACTGACTCTTCTGATGAATAATTGAAAATGTGATGAATATGAGACGGATGGATCGAGGCAGAAAGAAAGAGCGGGCATTAACAGCGACGGGAGGTTGGCACGGCCATGCTGCCCGTCTCATGTTCACATGTGTATCTTTTATGCACATGTGGAAATGTTGCAGTCGGTCTATTGGATTTTCCTTAAGCAGAAAGCCCCCATTTTTTTACCCCCTCACCTCTAACCAAGTCCACATCGATGAGATCTGGTTTAACGTGTCCCGTCTTCTTTGGCTTGTTCCTCAAGCCCTGCAGGGGGAGAGAGACGCAGAGTGAGTGCAACACAAAGAGACATCATTAATATGCAAATACTCACAGGGATACACGCTGCTCGTGCACTTTATGCCTTCATAAACACACGTGTGGTCAGTGTCTGATGAGGCACACCGTGCACTCACACAGCTACGGCTTCTACTCTAAGAGTTTATGCATCTACACACATCAAGCAGATTTACATGTACAAGAATCCATTAATTCGTGGAGAACTGCATCTACACTTTAATGTTTATTTTGATTCTTGTGCTGTGGTGCAGCTTTTTTTGATGAATATACCCTCTCAGACCCTGAAGCCAGCCCTGTCATTACAAACTGTGTAATAGCGCTTACTCATTTTGACTGCTGTAGTTAAATACGGTGCTTTGTTCAGTTTATGACCCTGGGAATAACGCTCCCCTGTGGCATGCCAACTTCCTGTGCCAGCCTGTCACATCCTCCTATGATGCATACGCTCCATTTGTGTGTGTGTGTGTCTGTTTTTGTGTGTTATCTGTTAGCTCAGATAACAAACTGTACCGAAACATTATGAGCGACTATAAATTATAAAATTCACATGAATCTCTTGTTTGACCTTTCTGTCACAGAGGCAGCAAATTAACACAGCTCAAAGCTCCCTGTGTGTGTGCGTGTGTGTGTGTGCGTGCGAGCGAGAGAGAAAGAGATTAAGTACAATGCCTGAATTAGTGTGTAAGCAGCCCGACAATAGTTTGGATTAAATTATTATGATCTATAAACACAGCCGAGGTCACAGTGCTGTGTACACATGTGTGCACCTCTGTGTGCACGGCCTTTTTCTTGGCTCACCGTTGGGCTCCTTATGGCTTTACTGCAGCAGTTCTGACTAATTTCATGGAAAGCCACTCATCTCACAGGACCAATAATTGCATTTCTGTCATGGTCTTTAGGAAAGTTGAGGCTTGTAGTTTTTCAAACTTAGGACTCCACAAGTTTATGAAATATCCTCAGGCCTGTCTGAGGTGACACTGAGGCTCCGATTTCCTGGGAAGAACCAGCCTGTTCACAGAAAAGGTGTCTGGAAACATGTTTGGAAACAGGTTCTTCAGCTCTTGAATACTCTTGCACGTTTCCACTTAACACTAGAGTTAAGTGGAAACGTGCAAGAGTATCTAGATTTACTGTATCCTTTTACATCTTTCCTGGCAAGCACTCGTCCGTTTGGTTTTTCAGGGCTAGATTGTGCACATCGCAAAATCTCTGGAAACATTTTTAGGAAGACGGCCGCAGAAGCTCCGATTACTCTACATCATAATTACTGCTGAAACATTAAACTTATTTTTAGTCAGTCACCAGATTCCTGCATCTTTTTCCACTTTTGTGGAGTCTCAGTTTTCTGGCAGCTCCTTTCCAAACGTAGCCATAATCCAGACATGCTGCTAGAAAAAGCCCATAAGTTTAAAAATAAGGGAGGTATGGTGTTGGTCTTTATATAACTATGTTCATGCAGTTCAGAAATCACAGGTAATCACTTCATACTGAATGTATTCCTCGTCTATACTTGCAGCTGGATCTAAGTTTGGGCTTTCTGAGAGTACAATTTTTAGTCTTGGTATCACCTGAAACCTGGTTTTCTATCAACACTAGTACTGTCCTTAAGTCCTTAAGTAAGTCCATTCAAATTCTGCACATTTCAATGTGAGACATATCCAAGAGTACTGTGAAATACCACAAAGCGGTGCACCTGAATCTGCTCAGCTCATGCTAATATTTACATAGCAGCCAATCAAGTTCTGTTATCAGCGAATGGTCTGATATGGAGCCTCGGTGAAGGTTCTTATCTTTAAATAGCACTATTTACATGCTAATATAGTGTGTGTGTGCGCGCGCATGTGTGTAAGAGAGTAAAGTAGATGCAGGTAGAGTCTTTACTGCAGCAGTAAAGTCCTTCACGAGCATCTCGCCTGGCCTCAGCTCACTTATCTCCATGCTGTGAAAAGCCTTTTATCTTCACAAGCTAAACATTGCTTCTGTGACTGACTGTGAAATATGTACAAAACAAAAGTTTATTTAAATCTAACATTTACAAACACTCTTTGCATTCAGTAATCACCACTTCTCTCACTGCTTTTCATCTGTTCTTTTGTTGCTGATGCTTGGCTGCATTTCAAGTTGTTTTTAGCCCTCAAACAGTAGTAACAGTAGTTTGCTGCCTGCACAGCAGGGGGCAGCTTGGGTTCTTCTCCAGACATTTCTACTATTAACAAACTCACGCTAGGTTTGGTTAAGTTTAATAACCAACCCCAACTGAGACGTAAAGTCTTTCTAATCCTAATTTTATTTTGTTAATAAGAGTTTACATTGTTTAAAAAAACAAAAACAAAAAACAAAACAATTTCAGCTCCTGTATCTGATGTTTTATTGTGTATGAACAGATTGTGCTCATGAGTGACAAATGGCATTTATTGTTTGTGTTGTAACAATAAGGCTTAACACCAATTAAATAAAATGGCATTGGTCTTTAAATCATTAAGTAATCCAAAAATACACTTTCTTTCCAGTTTGTAAATAAACTGCAGCTATGATCATCAGGGTTGTGATAAGAATAAAAGCAGTTCTCCTCTCTAGTGAGATAAGCTGTCGTCTTCTGCTAAAAATAGAATGAAGAGACTAGTTTCTCTAGATTTATGATGCCGATTGGTTGAGTTTATATGAGCCAATAAACGGTATAATTAACACTTAGCAGGAGTTAGAGCATCTTGTGTCAGTACCACACTAAGATGCGCTCTGTACTTCCTGCTGCAGCTGCAGACTCTGGGAAACCATTGCTTAACAGACATAAACCAAGGTCAGTGGTGTGCATGTGTGCGCGTGCGTGCGTATGTGCGCGTACTGAGCTGATTAAAAAGTCTATTTCTCTAAGAAGTACTATATGAGGGATGGAGGGTGATAGAAGCACAGATCTGTCAGATAGCAAAACTCTCATCTGAGGCCGATTCAATGCATATGAAATTTTAATAACTCCTTCAATAAAAAAAAAATAAAACTACAGGAAGTTTAAATGCAAGAAAACTTTTCTGATTTAAAAAAGGTCAAAAGATCAGAGGTTGAACTTCCTATGTTGGTATAGTAATTTCTGCACTAAGGTGTCATCTTTTGGTTGTTACGGTAACTGAGGTCACATGTGCACATTGCTACTGTGAACTAGATGTTGAGGATGCACATTGTTAGGTCTGTGATGAGAGAAACACACCACACTGACTGGTCACAGGAATGCAGCTGTGACCCTGAAAACTACGTGATAACAAACCAGTAACCAATAAGAGTCTATTTTGTCTACAGCGTACGATGAACAGACATGCACTGTGGGAAAACAGGAGGAACATCCTCCCTGCTGTGTACTCACCAGAGAAATAAACTGAAGAGAGGAAGAGAAAAAGATGATAGGAGGAGGAGGATGGAGGTGAAGTGAGGACAAATGGGCAGATGACACACAGCCAGGAGGACAGAAAAGAAAGAGTGAAAAGAAAACATAGGAAAAGTGACGGCAGAATAAAAACTGAAGCGATAATGCAAAAGGAACCACAAGACATGAAGGATGAATAAGCAGAGACCAGAAGGAGAAAAACAGGAAAATGAAAATGGCAAAAAGCAAAAAACCAAACCAAAACATGGAAGTGTGGAGGAAACAGACCTTTATTTCTCTCTGCTCCACTGATTTCTCCCATATCTGTTGGTCATAGGCGCCAATCTGGAAAAATAAAAACAAACAAGGTATTAATTATGAAATCCAGTGAAGAAACCAGCAGTAAACACAAACCTAGTACAAGCTTTAATCTTACAAGATGCTCTGCAGACTTTACAGAAAAAAAGTAGTAATGATTGAAAACCACAACAGGTTTCTTTTACACACAACAAAGTTTCTGTTCTGATAAAGACTGCAGAGCAAATAAAAGGTTAGTGTCAGACCATCTGCCTCTGAACAATCAAACTTATGAATAAAGCTTGATCTACTTTCATTCTCTGCATGAAATCCGCCCTTCATCTGCTAGCTGCATCATCCCCATTACCTACAGCCTCATTATATCTCATAACAACAGGAAGCCTGCAGAGACACACGATTATGGTTAGAGCTTTGTTTTGTTTTGTGTGGGAGTTCAAGATTTCAGGCTCTTGCTTCACAACTGGAACTGTCACGGTCTCATAAAACTAGCTGGAATTTATTGAAAATACAACAGATATGGACGGATCTGAAAGTGAGCCATTAAAACACAGTAAATCAGACCCATAAGGAGAAATCCACTCCAGTAACGGGATTGTAAAGATGTCTGAACCTGGTGAATCGATGTTTTCTCCTCTAATGCTTTAAGAACTTTTGGTTTCAGCTGGTTGTATTTTAGTTATACTCCGATATAAAAGCAAGGTTGCCGAGCGCCTGTGTCATTTTGTGGTTAAATCTCCATCTTTCACAAATAGTAACTATGTCACTCAGTTGTTAATGTGAATTTCTGTTTAATATGGATTTCTGGGCATGTAGAGAAGAATAGATTTGCCATTTATAGCAATTTATCAGTTAATATTTGCAGTATAACAAACGTTTCCTTGGTATCTGAATGCACTGAAGTCACGTTCAAGACACCAAGTGACTGAATGGTCACAGAACTAGTCTCCATCTTTATAGCAACCACTTCAGTTTTCTTGGTGTTGCTGTAGCATAGAGTCCCAAACAGAGGAGCAGTTCAGCCATTATGTTGGAGGATAAATTATTGCACTCTGAGCAATCTACTTTAATAAAGTGCTGCTGTGCCCCGACTCTCAGTCTGCAGACTTTTTGGATGTTTTAATAACAGATAGAACTACAGCAAGTTAACAGGGATGTAAACACTTAATGCACTGAAATGTACAGATCACATAAAACCAGCAACAAGAACACATTACACCTACAGTACGTCCTGTCTGTTCTTTTCCTTGATTACCTCTTAACTGGAGTACAGCTAACAAAAACCCCTGATAGGATAATATGCACCAGCAGCTAGTATTTACCAATATTACACACAGGAGGAAGGGCAGGGCGAAATGAAGGGTGCACCACTTGTTACTGTCACAGGGATCAGAGGGATCAATAGACCTGCAGAGTGTTGGTGCGTGTCGAGGACTAATCGTGTTTATCAGGGTGTGCGTGAGGTCAGAGGAGTGGATAAGCCATTATATGCTATTATGTGCCAAGCAATGTGGTCTGTATGAGCCAAGCACAGCAGACACCAGAAAGAAAATATATCAGACAATGATAGAGAGTGCTGTTACTGTAAGAACAAGATATATTTGTATCTGATCTGGGAACACAGATCAAAACAAACGCACTCCAAGGTCAGACTGCACCAATTTCACAGGGTTGCTGGTTTCTTATGTCACCTGCTTTTAGATTTCACAATTAGAAGATACAATTCTACTAGAGTTGCACTATTAAGCAGCTTCTTTAAAAAAACAAAAACAAAAAAAAACCCATCTCCTGGTAGAGGTGTCAGCAGATCAGGTTTTTCTTGCGAGCTTATATGCCTCCATGGCATCGAGTCTGGGTCACCCCATGAGCACGCCAGTGGAAACTATGCATATTTAATGCAGTTTCATTAATGATGAATGGAGAGAGAGAGAGAAAGAGGTCAAAGACGACGAAGGAAGAGCACCAAGAGAGACTGAAACAGAGAGGAATCAAATTTAGGAACTCAAGAAGAGAAAGTGTGTGCCATGTAGTTACAAAAAAACCAAAAACAAACCCTGTCTTATTACTAATATCACTTTACAAGTCCTCTAAAGTTAATTTTATTAACAAAACAACGATCACATTAGTGAAATGATTTGTTCTTTTATGTGGTGCAGACAGCACCTCAGTCTGGTGACATCTCCATGTCAACGATCACATATAGCAGTAAAAGATGTGGGTCAGGCAAGGTGTCACATTGTGGCCGTCCCACATAACAGGCACACTTTGACACCAGCTTCAGCACGTGCCTGTTGTGACACCGCCCTCCCGCAGGTCACACTATGGTACAACTATTGAGTACACATCAATCCCAAATTCTAATCAATTGGTTTTGTCTGGAGGTAGCTGGGTACTGTGAGGTTAATCATGCGGTTTCATGGACAGTTTTCAAATTATATTGTCCGGAACTAGCAGTCAGATTGTGATGCACTTGTTTCCTCTTTATGAAGAAGCAACATTTGATAATATTCTCTCTGTGTATAGTGATACCAATCTTTAGAACCAGGGTGCTGCTCTGATCGCATCTATTCCAGAGGTTCCAGATGTGTTTAATGCTGTAAAGACTTGTTCAAATACAAACAAACTAATTCTTCTATCAAGAAGTCTGCTGTTTTGATTATTTCAATATAAAATTTGTCAGTAAAAGGTCATTTATTCGCTTTTCCAACCTTTGCTAATGAATAACCTTATAAAATGAATAAATCCTAATTACAAATGACAAATGTTTATTGATAATAAAGCAACAAGCCGGGCCAGACAACGCAGTCTCTGGAAAGGCCTCATTGAGGAGCAGTGGTTGTGAGCGTATTTTGAACAAAGTTTGTTGTTAATTTCTGATGTTTTCTTCGCCTTTACAACATCAGAGAGCTCATAACAGGTAGAAACAGCTAAGTGTGGAGGGAGGATGACAGTACACGACCGTACAGTGTTTTTATTTACCGGAGTAGCTCGGAATGGGAACTAAACAAATTTGGAAATGCATGCTGAAGCTGGAATGAAAGGAATTGTCTGCCTAGGTTCCAAGTCTTAAAGTTAAGATAAACAGTCTCCAAAATATCAGTTTATTGATATTTATAATGACCTGGCCTTCTGTTATTGTGCTAAAAGTAGACCATAGCAAAGCAAGTTCAGTATTTCTAGTTTTATGGGCTAGAGATACTGAACTTGAGCTGACAAGACACCAGGACTAACTGTAAACAGATACATTTTACAAGCAAGTTTAATGCATTACAAATAAGTATGGACAATAATAATAGAAAAACTTGAGAAATCTTTGGCTATGCAGCTATAATTATGTATTAACATACAAGTATGCAGATGTGAGAAGGGAAAAAGTCTTTAATTGCGTGTTTTAAAGGGTTTGGCTGCACGCGAGCAAAACACAAAAGAATGACTTTATTTGGTGAATTACAAACAATTCAGCTTTTTATAATTAAACTGCATTCATGAACAACAGCTGGCAGGCAAAAGGAAATCTTGACCTTGGCATTTTCTTTTTAAGCTGAAAGTCCAGGAAAACTGGCAGCTACCCACCGAGGCCAAATCGGTAAACATGGTGACAGATTAACAGACTGTACAGTGAGTGTCAAAATCTACCTGCTGCTGAAGATCATGCAATTAAAGCACCTCCAACAGCACTAAGTTATAAACAGAGATAAAGGCAGACTTAAGGCCACCTTAATTTTTTCCTTCCCTGTCTCATTATAAATCTAACTAACTATAGGAAGGGGAAAAAAAAAAAGACCATTTTTTCAACGGGTGCAACTTGAGACCTCCGTCTAATTTTAAACTCCTATTTAAACATTTATGACTTGGCAGACTCTTTGTCCGAGGCGACGTACAAATAAGGAAAGAATCCACGCTGGAGTGGACTGAGAAGCCTTTTAAGCAGGTGAATAAACACTCATCTCAGTGTTCAGCTTCATAAGCATATAACGAAGAACTTATACTTGAAGCTAGAATTGAATATTACCTTTTACCACTGCTTTAAAACATTATAGATGCTTTTCAAAATAAATCCTTCATGTGTTATATAGTAAAAGGGTTGTAACTTATCGACTAGGGACAGATGAGGATCTCGAGGCTCCACCAGTAAGGTAAAACCAGCCGAGTTCTGGACGTCTGACTGACTGCATGACATTTAGACTGACAGCTAATTTTCCACTCCACTCGGCCCATTAAAACACACACACTCACACGCGAGGATGTTTGACTGTCCTCCACATATGCTCCAGAGGACAAACATGACCAGACTACTAAGTAGGAAGATAAAAGTGGAAGGGGGATAGATAAGAGTGAAAGTTGGTATGGAAAGTGGAGGCACACGCACACACGCTCATCTGTTGTTACATCATAGAGTCGCGAGGTAACTGTGATTTGACAAAGAGGCATTTACAGCACTGTAAATCCTCTTATCACCACACTCACACACCGTTACATCACTATCTATTTACCTCATCAACCACTCATGATCAGCCAGCTGGTTTTGACCATTTTGCAAAAAACTGCTTTAATAAATCTCAAATACTTAAATTCTCAGTTTTAATGTAAGGATTTGGACCAGGGAAGAACAAAAAAAAAAAATTCAAAGTTCAGCAATTTTACAAGCAAATCAAGAGCTGAGAGCGAAGAGGCCGAGTGTGCCGCTGCAGCAATGCTGGAGTCGTCATGACAACAGAGAGGGACGATGCACCGAGGGGAGTCGGAGGAGGAGAGCGGAGTTACATAACTGCCTCTGCAATTGAGGGGGTATCAGAGACAAAGACAGATGCTGACTTTCAGAGGAATGTTGTTGACGTGAAGTTTAACATATTAACAGAAACGTCAGCCGCGAATGATTTACACTCTTCAGTGCGCGATGTCGTCATTCATCCGTCGTCTGCTTGGGGTTTAGTCGGCTTAAAAATAACGAGTACTCAAATGTCAATCCTGGTCACAGACTTTACTGCATTGACTTTAAATCTGCTGTAATCAATATTTCTGCATTAACCATGCCTTCGAGGACTATCTCACATGATTTATCCCCTCATACCTATGAATCCTATAAAGGCCTTAATTACTGTTCAACCGTAAACTTCAACTCTAGCGTCCAGAAACCACAACATTTCCCTTGGGAATTAGTGTACACCAAAAACAGAACAACAAAAGAGCAAACACGATTCCACATAAATGGTAATGTTGCTCTATTTGTTGTGGGTTGCATGTGTAAACTGTTAACACGTTTGTCATATAAACTTTACAGGGGGACAACCTGTCAGTGGACATTATGTAACAATCCTGAACAGTGCAGCTTCAAACGAAATGGGCCGCTGAGGTTTAAGAGGGTTGGGTGAGTCCGCTACTAATGACAGGGCCGAGAGTTCAATTCCCTACTCAACTGCAGGTTTTGCAGAAGCCAGGTAAACAGTACTGTGCAAAAGACTTTAGCCTACCGCGTTTTCTTCATATTTTACCAGGAAAATGCAAAAATAGGTGCAGTGATTTATTGAATGGCAATGCAAAAACAGTTTGCACTATTCTAACGAGTTTCATTCAAGTGGTTTTCATAGAGTCAGCAAAAGGGCATTCAAAGCTCTTTTTTTTTGGTTCTCCATCAAGATGATCAAACACTGCTTCAATAATGTTAAAGTCTGGGCTCTGGGGAGGCCAATCCATGGTGTGGTATGGTATGCTTTTACTGTATTGGCACTTTGCTTGAGATCAAATACAGGTGAATCAAAATCTGACATTACTTCTCTCTGGTCATACTTCCAGCATATTTGAAGATTTTCAACACCAATGGCTAAACCCCCCCCCCCAAAAAAAACCCAAAACCCCTCAAAACCATGGCCAAGCCTTCACCTCCACTGTTTACAGATAGCTTTATATACACTCACTGTTTAACCTCTCTGTATATACCGACAAGATCAATCAAATCTCAAATTTGGATTCATCACTCCACCAGACCTGTGGCCACTGAATTTCAGTCCAGTTGTGTAAACTGGCATCCCTCAGCTTTTTCTCCCCATTTCCTTTCCCCAAGAATGGCCTCTTGACAGCGAACTTTCTACTCAGACCATTTCTAAAGAGGCTTGCGTCAACAGTAGATTGATCACCTGAAGGCCTAGATGCATCTTTCAGTTCCTGTGCCAGGTTTTTACTGATTCCCCCCCCCCCCAGTTTCTTAAGGATATGACTTTCAGATACTGTTGATCTGCTGCAGACTACCCCCCCCCCCCCCTTTCTTTTAGGCCCCCACTACTTGTTTTATGCTCCACTTGTTCCAGTTTTCTCAAACTTCAAAGACATGCTTAAACACCATGCTGAGATATGCCAAGTTTTCAGTCAATTGCTCTTTATTTTATCAACAAGGTGATTCCCAAACAAACACTTATGCCTGTCAAACTGTTATACTGTTTTGGTTTGTTTTGTTTTTTTCCACAAGCAAAAGAAATGCATATACTACCAGGTTATCACAAAAACACATATGCAACATAGTACCTAATGATACAATGTAAAACGGGTTCTTTGCTAATGTGCCTGTTATGTGTAAACAACACTGGGTCATCCTTTGAGTTGGGTCTATTTTTATGCTTGAATGATTCATAGGTCAGTACTAAGAGGCTCAAAAACATTCCTCTGAACATTTGTCAAAAAGTCACCATCCTGGAAAACCATAAAAAAAAAAACTTCTCTGAATAACCTACTATTATTAAGCACCCGATTGCCTGAGCTGTTGAGGGAAAATGATTTTATTTATTGTTTTTTGTTTTGTTTTTTTAAAATCAAGATTTGCACCAAGATTAGACAAAACAAGCAACAATGAGGACGTCACCTTTCCAGCAGTAGCTTCACAGACTAAACTATTAACACTGCAAAAAATAAATAAAAAATAAATATAATTGGCAAAGATTTAGTGATTACAATGTGTAGCAGTCAAATTTATACCAGGATTTTAACAATGTGTGAAGCTGCTGACAGTGTAGTTTGTCAGATGTTTGTGTCAACTTTTCATCCAGTTTTTCCTCGTTCCTTCCAGTTTGAAAACATCTCTTCTCTCTGAGCCAGACTTTGGTGGTTAATCAGCGCGTGAGAGCTAACCACACCCAGCGTCCCACAAAGAGGGGAGGGATTTTTCCATCAGTGTGTCTCTAGGGCATCACTACTGTGTAAATATAGGAATACATTCAACCCAGGTTCAAACACACAAAAGACTGCAGCTACCACTAATAATTATCAACTTAAAATTAGTCTAAATAAATAGTGAAATCCTACAATGCCACAGTCATAATAAAGTCTTAAAATTGTTCTGTGTATATTTAAGCTACAGTGATAAAAACATGAAGCTTCCACCTTCTAATAACCTCCAAGAATCTCTTATTAAATAAGTGACTTTGTACAAGAAGAAGAAATCCGTAAAGGGGCAAAAACAAAAGAAACAAACTAAAGAAAAGAATCAGCAAAAATAAAAAAATTAAAAAAAAAAAAAAACATTTAAAAAGAAGTTTTTCGTGGTGTCCACGAACCCCTGAGATGTGAGACTACAGCGACTCAGACTACAACAACAGCTCTCCCTGTAGTCTGTGTGTAAGGTTTATTTTCTGCTCAGACAGGTGTGTACGTGCATGCGTGTGTCAGATAAGAAAACTTTAATTTGGCTGCCAGAAACACATGAAGGACATCTCAAAAGAACAATATGCTTGTTAGATTTGTATAGTTGGATTGCCATTTATGCCTAGAAATATATATTTATATATGCTTAGAAGTATATAACCATTTGTAGATTGAAAGAATGTCTCATCCTAGGAGGTCTGTAACAACTCTGTAGCATGAAGAGGGGAGTGCGTTCACTCCTCTTCAGAGGGTTCTGGCATAGATCACACACCTAGGAGAGGTCGTGTCTTCTCTTGCTGATATATGGTATAGCAAACACACGTATATCTGTCTAAGTGTAAGAGCCTTTTGTTCAGATGGACCGCTAGACTCCTGGCACCAGCTTTGGGGAGTCTTCACACCCACACCCACACACACTATTCATTGTCCACATGTATACCTATACGAAACGTCATATGTTAATGAACCTATGCATATTCATGTAACCACAATAAAAGGAGTGCTATGGGGAACCTGGCTGAGAGTCTGACGGAGGTCAAGTGGGTGGAACGACACTTGGCTCCAGGCAGGTCTCCCTCATGCATGAGTAACACAAAGAACTTTGCCTACTTGTGTCTTGCTTTTTGCTGTGTAGTAAATTGTCTTGAACGTTCCAGCGAATAGGTTTATGCTACAAACCTATCAATGCTTCTTTTTTTTCTTTTTTTTTTGCTTTGGGGCAAATGAAGGAAAAGAAATGAAGATTATCATTACTTAAGCCAACCCAAAATAACAAATGCCGTTATTTATTTAGCAAAAACTAAGCCCAGAAGCAGTATGTGGAAAAACTAAGTACAATCTATGATGCATGATAACTTGAAGTCAATCTTTTCTGTATGACTTTTGATGAATTTTGGCCCGCTCTTCTTCACAGTCCGAACTTTAACTGAGTCATTGCGTTACCTTGCTTCTTTTCTCTTTCAGCTGTTCTTGGGATCATCGTCCTGTTGCAGGACCCAATTCTGACCCAAGCTTGTTAGACAGACGAATACTTTGGTATACAGAGGAGTTCATGGTCAACTCAAAGAGCAGCTGGTATGAGGTGTTTGTGCTGAAATGCTGGGTTTGGTTTTCCCCAAACATAGTGCTGTACATTATGGGCTCATCTGTTCAAAGGACATTGTTTCAGAAGTCTCATGATTTTTTCAGATGAAACTTTGCAAACCTAAGCTGTGCTATCATGTTCTTTTTACAGAGAACAAGCTTTTTTGCAGTAGCTGCCATTCCAAACTCAGTGACTTGTTCTTTTTTAAAATATTGTACTGTCATGAACTTCAACATTTAACCTCCTAACCGAGGCCTGCAGAGTCCAAGATGGAGCTCTTGGGTTTTAAACATTGCACAGTGTGACCTCAGGGTGAATCTGCTGGAACAAGCTAGAGTCTCGGATGTTTTCCACTTGTGAATAATCTTTCTCAATGCACAGTGATGGGCTTGGAATTGTTTTGGAAATGGCCTTATAACCACAGCAACAATCACTTTTGAGATCATTGCTGATGTCCTCCTCTGTGTTATGTTAACAGACAGCAGACAAACAATTAAAACTGCTTCTGCTTTTACAGATTTGCTGATGATAACTTAATCGGGTGTATTTGACTTAGCATAATAACGGCTACTTATCCTCTTAATTCCTACGCAAACAGTGAGGGTGAACTTAGTTTTTCACACACTTTCTGCATTTTGGCTCAATACACCATGCCATTATTTGTCAAGTCATGCCTCGTTTCAGAACCCAGTAAAGGTCAGATGATTTTTATTATATTCTGAGATGTAAACGTCCAAGGAGTTGCACCAAGAAACTACAACAGGGAAGCGACAAGATAATCCACAAAAATTCTCATCTCCTAAATATAGACCTGTGACTGCTAAGTGTGGTCACAGTGAATCTTCACACGAGACTTTCTGATCTCGAGAAGTCAACAACAAACACCCTCCGAAAATACACACTGCGTCACATCTCAAAATACACACACGCAAGCTACAATTAAATTTGTTACAGTTAAACATTTTCAGCTCAAACATAAACCAACATGCATGGCACATTTAAAATGTTCAAGACATTAAAAGCTGAATAATTTCTACATGGAACCGCTTTCTATCTGGTAACAACAAACAAACTGTCAGAGAGAAAAAGTAAGTATGGCTGGCGCTGTGGCCGATATAGCCTGCTCCGGTGCATGTGCCTTCACTGTGATATGGGCTTGGCATGGCACGGCAGTGAGGAAAAAGAACAGACTCGACACAAACAAGGCACCGAATCTATTTACAGCTGGTCTCCCAGCACAGCAGTCAGAAATACACTGCGACTCTGACATAAGCCTGAAGGGCTTAGAGGCCGAAGAGCCCGAGTTGTGAAACACACCTTAACAGACCGGTTTGACAATCTCGAACTTTCTCTGCAACATAAAATGTAACTTCATGTGAATACACTGAATAAGCTTTGTGAGACTCAACAGTTACTGGACCCTGTCTTTTATTGCATTGTGAACCATTTTTTGCAGTTTTACACATTTAAAAGTAGGCAAAAATATAGCACAAAAAACTAAACCAAATAAAACAAAACACACCTGGAAAGCATAAATGTGCACTTTTATATCATCTCGGCTGAATTTAATCAGATTTATGGAGCTCACAGCATTAAAAAAGGAAACATTTAAAGAATTTAACACCAATGCAGGCTGAATACTAAATATCTCTCAGCGATTTCTTTAGAAGTAGCTCTACTGAAAACAGCCCAAACCTAAATCTGTGACTTGTTTGTTGACATTTTAACTATACTGTGACGGATCAGAAATGTCAAACATTTATAATGAAACTGCAGAATCTGCAGTGCTAAAAGCCATCAGAGGCAAGTGAACAAATACATTTTCTTTTCACTTGGAAACAACAAATTATTCAACTGTGTGAAGCTGGATCTGAGAAGTATGAATCTTCCCTGAGGGCAGAGAAGATATGATTAGCAAGATTTCAGGTGGTTACATAATGCTGCTGATATCAAACCCTTTCCTGACAAGCTAGACATTATAATAAGGTGCAGTGGACCCTTCTATGCCTCTCAAGACTCATCTATCTGGTGTGCTGTTGTCCAATTTTACAGAACACTTAAGAGATTTAACCCTCTCAGGCTCAAATTAAACTTTTTGTTGCTAATGTACAACCAAGTCCTGCAGTGGTACTTCTGAGTAAAAAGAACTCACAAAATATGTATGCGGAGTAATCAGGTTGTTAGTTTGCAAATGGGCAACGCCTGCCTTGAGAGGGTTAATGCAGACGAATGAAACTGTCTCTTGTGAGACACTGAAATCCTGGTCACGGCTTGCAGAAAAGTTCAACCTAATCTATTGTTTATTTTCTCAACTGAGTGAGAAAACGCACAACCACTTAACTTGTCTAAATGAGACACGCTAGATAAAGAAGTCCCCTGAGGACAGGTGTGAGGGCACTAAAAAAAAAAAAAAAAAAAAAAAAAAAAGTTTAGTCATTCGTGACTCAGCGGCTGTCGTCACTGGTGTGCCTTTGCCCAGACAAGCTTTGCTAGACACACAAAACACAGACGTATGATGAACAAATACCCAAGAAATGCATTGAGCTTAATGCTTTTTTGAAGAAAACATTCTGCGTTTAACTCAGATTAATCAGCTAAAGCCAAGACAACGGTTTGAAAACAACCCAAGTAGGGTTTGTGCAAGCTTTACCGTTTCCTATATTTACGACACAAAAGAATTTAACTTAAAGTAATAAAACAACATTTTTAAAAATGCAGTTTTGATTGAAAATGTATATATTTTTACACATGCAAGTGTTTTCAATGTTGTTCTTTCATTAAAGTTACTTCTGATGGGTCATATTCTGTGAGCTCTCATTCCAGCTTCTGATCTCTACATCTGGAAGGGGTGAGCAGAAAGAGAAAAAGGCAAAAGAAAAAAAGGCCAGCAGTGAGGGCAGAGAAAAGAAAAACAGGCAGTCAGGTTTGTGAGAGCAGATGAGTGTGTAAGCTGAGAGCTGCAGGGGGACCGGGGCTGGAGTCCAACAGAGGATCTGATATCTGAGACTATGGAACAACAGGACACACAACACCAGCCGGGCTGAAGGCAGTGCTGAACGGCTCGACCCCAATGTCGCTGCTGACAGCAGCAAGGAAGTCATTATCAAAATGGTTTACTGAAGGAGTCTGCTCGCTTCAGTGTCAGAAGTCTTGTAAAACTATCTTTCTTTTTAAAAAAAAGAAATTAAATGATTTAGCGACTTCTCCCTCAGTGTGCCACAGAGCAAGAACAATGTATGATCACCTATTGAGTATATACATATACTGCAGTCTGTATATAAAGTAAGAAATCACTGCAGCAAAAGGAGCAAATATGTCTTAATTAACACTGTTACTGGGTCAGAGTCAGGATGACTGCAAATACAAGCAAAACTGGTCAGCGTTACCAGATCTCTGTGCATTTCTCTGTAAAAGATGATCAGTTTGCTCTTCTGTACTTGCTAAACTCAGAAAATAATGGACAAGATGCATCATTATCAATAAAAGCAAGTAAAGAAATAAAAAGGAGGGAACTACACTCATTTTTTGTGTTATTAACATTTACATTACTAATTCTAAACTACAAAATTTAGAATAGATGTCAAGTGATGAGAGTAGAATTAGAGGAAAGTGAATGAAACTGCATTTCCCAAGTGCAGTAAAAGCATGTAAGAGAAAAAAGAAAAAAGATGAAACCATGTGTAGGAGATTATTCAAAGTATAGAATAAAGCAAAGACTTTATAAAGAGTCTTACAGAAAAGGAGGTCCACCCGACAGATCATAATATTGAGCATTATAATCAGCTATGCCTCAGCTATGGTTTAAAGACCATAGCTGAGGCACACAAGTATAAAATATCAATACAATTTAATATGCACAGACGATGCCTTAATCAGACACTTCTACAATGCAAAGGGAAAGCATGATTGATGTCTATAAAATGCAAATTGCAACATAGTCCCCAATCATTACAATAATAGTAATCAAACTGGGCAAAAATTAGTCTTCTGTATAAGCTACAAAGTAGTGCAAAGATAATAGGAATCTTTAAAAAGTGTCATTTAGAGAAATAAAAGGAAAAAAATTAAATGTAATGGGCTTATAAAAGGTCAAAGCCTTTTTCTTCTCTTTTTTTTTTTTTTTATAAATAAGACGCTATGAAAAGCAGACTTGTAAAACTAGTATTAGTAAGAGTGCATAAAAAGGTTAATGGTAGTCAAAATATCATATTAAATACACGTTTTCATTTTAATATTATAGTTAAATACTTAAAAACAAAAGCACAGCAATAGTGTGAAACCCACACAAATTTTTTTTTTTAATTTTATAAAAGATTTTAAAATGCAGCGCCTTACCTTTTTCTGGTACCACACCACAGCATCTTTTACTTTGGAAGCCATTTACATTTCCTTCCTCACCGCCTAGGGCATCTTAGACTGAAAACACACAGCGAGAGAGAGAAGAGCGCAGCGTGAGTGACTGAGTACTGGGGACAGGGAGAGGAGGACTGGGGTCTATACCTGGTAGGCAGGTGTGTTGTGACAAATAAAAGAGGGAGGGGACTAAACACACCCCTCCCACAATCAATTTTTAAAGCAAATCTCACTGACACGTCTAATAGAACCAGGTCACTCTTAAAAAGCAGTGTTTTAATCTCAGTGAGGCTTTTAAGAGGATAAATAAGGGATGGACAGTGATGTGATGGATTCTCCTTGTACACAAATCTGAACATGAAGTCTAACCTGTACTAATCAATGTGAAACGTGTCCAAACATAAGACATGTACGCACTGAACAACACACCTTAGTAATAAGCCTAGTCACTTTTATTTTTTTAATGTTGTTTCCCTTGACACCCATCTTACAATACAAACAAGCACTCGTTTAGAGCTGGTTATTCCTTTTGAATCCTCACCTGAACCCCCCCCCCCCACACACACACACACACAAAAAACAAGACTTCTGTGGAAGCGGTTTGGTTATGGCTGTCTGATTTCTTGCAGTGGTTTGGGTGTGTATGAATGGAAAAATAGGTGCAAACACCCATTACACACACCCATATGCACAGGCATGCAATCCAATGGACACTTATGTCACCTTAACGCAATGCACGCACACATGAATACACACTGATGGTTACAAAATGTCAACATGTCATTAAGTTGGATTTATGAATGTGTTTGTCATTAATGTGCGTGTGAGTATTTGGACAAAGACACATCTTTGGTGTGGTTAACTTTGCCTGAACACAGCACCACACTGAATTTGAAATGAGTTTAAACTCTTACTGGATACAGTGTGATGATTATTCTGTGCGCAGTAGAGTCAAAGCAAGTTGATAAAGCTTTACCCTTATGCGTCAGGGTGTTCCCTTCAGTTTCTCCTTCACTTGTCATGTCCAGTTTAAAACAAAAACAAAAAACACAACAACACAGATGGGAAACTGTGTTGAGGCTTTAATACAAGACTTCACAAACAATGGGTTACTATGTTCATCTTTTAACTACATCCATCCATCTTCTACTATCTCTCTGGTATGGATCACAGGGGAAAGCATCTCAGCAGAGATGCCCAGACTGTTCTCTCCCCAGCCACCTCCTTCTGCTCTTCCATGCGGAAACCATGTTCTAGGTCTTCACTGGGGTCTCCAACCCCCCCCCCCCAGTAGGAAATGCCCAAAACACTTAGGAGGCGCCTGGGAGGGCTCCTAGTCAGATGCAAGAATCATCACAGCTGGTTCTGATTTTTGATACAGAGTGGCAGTTCTACTTTGAGCTCCTCACCTCATCCCTAAGGGACACTGCATACGCTCTTCAGATGACTCATTTCCACCACTTTTATCTATGATGTCATTTTCTCGGATTGTACCCAAAGCTCATGGGCGGAGACCAAAATACAAACTATGGAACTGGACATTTTTCCTGCACAGCCCACCACTTTCAGAGGCACAAAGGAAACCTGACATCATGCCTTGTTATTTTTCTGACACGTTTGCACCCACAATCTTAATTAGCCGATGCAAAATGTGAAAGAAATCGCAAATCAGAAATCAGAGAAGGAACCGACAGCTCTGTTTTCAATAACACAATCCAATAAGCAACAAACTTTATCCTTGTGGAGGCAATGGAGAATTTTGGGGGGGCGGTTGCTGACAATTTATCCAGATAGGAAATTATGGATGTGTGATTTAAGTCCTCCTGTTCTGGGCTCCAGCCATTTTTTGTCTGAATAAATAAAGGGACAAAAAGAATGACATCAAAGTTTTAGCATTTAGTTGACTTTTTAAAATCAAGGTCCAAAGAAATTATATTATTATAGCCTGACGTTACTGTTTTTGTGATTTGGTGCTTTATGAAACTGCATTGACTGCTCTATTCAAGACACTCTACCTCAGCAACAAACCATTCATTTTACAACTCTGAGTTGATCATCAGTATTTGAGTCACTGATGGGAAGAGCATACAACCATGACAGTTTCCTGGCTGTAGTTTCACTGTGCACTCTGCCAATATTACAGGAAGCCGTCACTGAAACACGCTCCACAGATGGGTGGAGGTGATGAGAACATGCTAGCTGTGGTTAAAGCAGAGTAGTACTGGATCTGCTTCAATAAGCCTGAGCTTCAGAGTCATTTGACACTTGATATAACAAAAAGATGTAATTGCACATGCCGATGCATGCTGCACAAGATTACAGACACATTTTCATTAAAAGTTATTCCATTTTAAATCAGCTTACTGTGGGTTTCTGACTTCTCTCTATAAAGATTTGTTAATCAAATTTTCATGACGATTTTATTAATATGACAAGTGCAAGTGCTTTAATAATAAGTAAATAACTCATGGAGATGAAGGGGAAGACTAGGACAAAATGTGGTTAATGCAAAGCTGTCAAGCGGAAAACATGGAGGCATGCGGTTAGCCGCTCTCCTCTCTTTCTTGCCCTCTCTCTTTTAGCCTCTCTTCCTTCCTCTATCTTAAGTCTCCTTGTATCCCTTTTCTACTTCTCTGTTACATAAGCACAGCGTTGTCCTGCTGTGTGAGTGGGAGGGACAGAGGGCATCGGCTGCAGGCCAGGCTGACTCACAGGGTAGCAGTTGCTCTCAGCTTTTCTTAAGTCGTGGATTATATCATAATTCAATCAAACATGGCTGCAGACATATGCTTTTCAGCTTTTTGAGAAAGCTAACTAAGGGCTGCCATTTCTCCCGTTTTTCTAGCAAAAGCTTTTCTCACTCGTCTCAAGATTCGCACATGAGACGGAACGTTTAATTTCAACGCAGCCAAGTGAAAACATCCTGCTTTGCATGTGAAGGGTTGTCTGTGCTGTCAGCCTCAGTCAGCAGGGTAATCAATTCCTGACATTTTCCAGTGAGTGTTTTGGTCATCGTTTCCAGTGTGGTTATGTTCCGCGCATGTTCTGATGTGCACCTGCTTTTTAGAGATATAATGACAATTATAATACATGGAACTAATGATTCAATTTTGTGAGACATGCATGTTGGAGACCATAGTACATAGTGTTTGATAGCGCCATAGCCTATCTGTCATCTGCGAAACCACAACACAAATGCTGAATGCATGATAAAAGTGCCACTTTAAAGAGAAGAGTATTGGCTTGACTGTGTGCGTCAAAGTCTATGCCGTTCAAGCAGCCATTGCTAGGTGAACCCAGACTTGTGTGTGAAAATGTAAGCGTCCAAAGTTCAAAAGCAAGAAGGTGAGAAAATGTTATACTTGAGCCAACTGTGAAAGGTTTCAAGCTCACACAGAAATACTGCAAAACCACCAGCTGACTAATACTCAAAGCTAAACAAACAAGTTCCTGCACCACAACTGCTGCATGCACACTGCTTATACTGTTGGAAAGATATGCGCGCATGTGTGTGTGCGTGCGTGCAGCAGAGGGCTGAAGACATTTTTAGACACAGGAAGAAAGGTTTCTGTTTTTGCAATGTCTATACTTACAATCTAGACTCCTCCCTCTTACTGCTGCACCAGACTGTATTTGATATAAATTGCATTTAATAAATAAATAAATGCATGCTTTGCCTTTAACTTAAGCAGCAACAAAGCATGCTCTATGCTCATTTATCTGTTTTATTCCCTGTGGTTACACATGTAGTGTGTCAGTAAAGACATTTCGATTAAAACTTAAATTAAAAGCAGAGAGATCGCGATAGAAGTGGTAAAAGGACAAATGAAACTAAGGATTTAAACAGAAGAGTAAGCTTGAAATTCGCACGTGCACATTTTAAAGTGAGCGTGAGGATTAAACAGAAAAAGCATCATGTCCAGTTTGGGAAAACTGCAGATCATTTTTGTATAAGTGAAATGACATTCAAAGGTTTAGCTAATAATAAATTAATTAATCAGAAGCAGAGATTTCCATTAGCAGCATTATAACTCTATCAACTGCATCAAAAATCACAACGTAAAATGAGATCTACAATAATAATACTGTATGTTGTTGGAATGTCTGTCTGTTGATTCTTTGGAACATCAAAGGTCTTCACACTTTAAATATTCTAGTTACACCAACATAAAAACAGACAAAACAGGAAATCCTTGCAGAAGCAGCAAATGTTTTTCAGTTTCTGCATGATAGGTGACTCAAACTATCGTCACAACTTGGAGTGAAAAACAAACAGGCTATACAGTAAAAAAAAAAACCAATAAGGTTCTTCTGCATGCAGAAGCTTCTTGGACGAGAGGTGAAATGTCTTCAAGCAACTTAAAGAAGTCCAGACTCTTTTCTTTCCAAGCTCCTTAGACCAGCGGTCCTCAACCTTTTTTGAGCCACGGACCGGTTTATGCCCGACAATATTTTCACGGACCGGCCTTTAAGGTGTCGCGGATAAATACAACAAAATAAAACTAATACCGGTACCGAAAAAAAGAAGATTTATTCATAACACACTTGAAAAGACCCAGGGACACCGAGTTAACGATAAAAACGATAACAAAATAACGCTGAAAACCGATAAAAACCATACATTTCACACCTGAGCCTCAACTCTCGCGGCCTGGTACCAAACGACTCACGAACCGGTCCGAGGCCCGGGGGTTGGGGACCCCTGCCTTAGACTACGATGACTTGGTTGACTGAGAACCTTCACAGTCAATAAGTTTGGGTTTCTGAAATCGAGCATGTCAGCTGTATATTCTGTTTAATTTTACCAGGAATACACTCAATTCAACTTTGCTCATACCAGGTTGACCTCCTTCTGCTTTTAAAAATGGCTTTATGCTTTGTGACAGAGATTCAACAAAGTGTTGGAAACAGTCCTTGGAGATTTGGTCCATATTAACATGACAGCATCACACAGGTGCTTGTTTGGCTACACATTCATGATATGAAACTCCCGTGTTCACTAGATGGAAAATAGCGAGCAAACCGTACACTGTAGCCATAAAGGGATGGACATTGTCAGCAATAATTAGACCACCACCACCAGCAGCCTGAATTGTCGATACAAGGACTTGGGAGTGCCCATTTTTCTGTTGATGTAGAGCAATGGGCACTGAAGGTTATTCAACTGATTTTTGCAGCACTACTTTTAAATGCACAAGCAAACTTCTGCAATTTGATGTTACATAATAAACGAATTTCTGAGACCACATCACTCAAGTATGCTATTAAAAAAACAAAACAAAAAATGCCTTGTTGCTGTGGTCTGGGTCAACAAGAACCACTAACAATTTCTGCGATGAGAAACTTTCAAAATGCACAACATAAAATGACGATGGTAAGCATGAGCAGAGAGACAAAAACAGACTAACCTAACGGGCAGACACCTGTCATTACTGGAGCTGGGCACAAACAGCGGTGTGACGGCTTTAACGCCACAAATCCTCCCCATGTTGAGGCAGCGATAAGAAAAGCAGGCACTTGAGGCCAGCACCAATCCACAAACAGCATCAGACAAAAAACACCAGCAGAGACGCATATTATTGCCTAACACAGCTTCATACAGAGGATTGTGTGTGAGCTGCATGGTTGTTATTCTGGCTGGAAAACACAGCAAGAAGAAACAGTTCTTTCCTAACACGCTTTTTTCCAAACTACACATTAGCAGCGTTCCCAAAATACACTGTGGTTTCCTGAAGGGTATTTAGGGAACAGAGCCCAGACAACAGAAACACATGCAATCATTACACATATATGGTCACAAGAGGCTGCATTTGTAGATGTTCAAAAAAACCCAAAAACAAACAAAGAAACAAACAGGGTTTCGTTGGGTCGGGTAAACATCTTAGATATTTCAGGGTTTTAATTTTTCCTGATTGGAAATTTTAACAGTAAAGACACACAGTGCATGCAGCAGTGACTCTTGCGAAATCTGTCTGGGCACCAGTCTGTCTGAACTGACCCATTTAGAAAAAGAAAGAGGGAGAGTGCAGTCAAGTTAGAAAGAGTGCATTATGTAGGCCACGGTTTACAGGAGGCTCTTGTGCTGAGGACACGGCTGTGTGTGTGTTTGTGCATCTCTTTGTGAGCAGGAAATGGTTGAATGCAGTTTGATGTATGTTAAAGCGGAGCATCAGTGCCAGAGTGTGCATCTGTGTGCGTTTGTTTTGTTTGTTTGTGGTAGTATAACTGACCAACAAGGAAGTGACACCAGCTACTGTAATTTCACAGCGAGGTTAGGACCTCAAATATTTCTCAATAATGTTAAAACAGAGTATTTTCATTATCAAAACCAGTGACTGTGTCTGTATATTTGGGTGTGATTTGGATTATGTTTGCCCTGCAAAGTTTCTACTTTTAATATTAACAACAGACAGTAATAGATAGTTAAATCATAAAGTTGATTTGTGGTCAGTAAGTCTCCATCCACACATCTGCTGCTTATCTGGGGCTGGGTCATGAAGGCAGCCATTTAAGCGAAGCCTAATCTTTCCTCTCTGCCGCCACATCCACTCCAGTGTGTTCTGACCTCCTCCTATTTGATCTCAGGAGGTATCATAGTCAGATCCCCAACTCACCTCTTTTTGAAGCAGAGGACTAGCAGCTCTACCTAGAATCCCTCCCAAATGACCAAACTCTTCACCCCCATCTCTAAGGGAGAGCTCAGACACCCTTCGGAGGAAGGTCATTTCCACTATTTGTATCCATGATCTCATTTTCTGTCACTACCCAGAACTTGTGAGGATGGGAATACAGATCTACCAGTAAATCAACAGCTTTGCTTTTACACTCAATTAAAACAATCAACGATTAATGCAAGCTGGCCAGATCAAAAATATGCAGACTTAAAAACGGGATGCAACCTACTAGTAAGCACAAACATAGTAGGCAATTGATTTAACTGTGTATAACTGTAGTTATAACATGGCAGAACCAGCAGATGACTCCACCTGCTACTAGCCCTACTACACGGCAGCACCCCGCTCTCTTTCTGTGATGGAAACTTGCAAACATGCAAGGTAAAAAAAGTAAGACAAGACTGCTGCACCATGCAGTACTCTTTGATGTAGAAGTGAGCAGGTGTATGTGTTCAGCGAACACTGGTATATAGCCACAAAAGCAAATGTGTAACCACGTTGTGCACAAGGCTGAGGACACTGGCCTGACAGGAAGGAAGGCTGCGGGTGATAGCGCTTCTAATGTTAGCCACACTGGGCAAAGTATGACATCATTTGTACGTATCAGCACAGTGCAAAGGGAAGCATTTCTCACAGACATTTAAAACATCATTTGGTTTTTAAATAATGGTAATCTTAAATACACAAGCACTATTTGTATGGCAAATGTTTAACCCTGACCATTGGTTGTTTAAATACTCATAAAACATTCAAAACCAATGTTAACTAGTCACCACTTGCAACAGAGAGCAGCGTCTCCAGTAACGTGCCTGTCGAAATGTGAAACAAAGTCACAATTTCTACTTCTAAGACCATGAAGTCACAATGAAAGTTGACCTTTGAGACAAAATGTTATGCATTCATCCAGTTAGCATGTGTGTTAAATTCCGTCCTAGCTGCTAATGGGGTTGCTAAATTATGGCCGAACATGTGTTTTATGGTGCAGACCTTTTATTACCAACTTGTAATCATGACATGGAAATATCATGACGTAAACCTAGATAATCTAATCAGTTCATTCTTGAGTCCAAGTTATATCTGAAATACTTAAAAGAAACTTCCTCAAGGTTTATATGATCAGGGTCAAAAAACAAACCCACCACCCACAGCTGTCTTTGACCCAGAGGCATAAAAACATCTCTCTCAAAAAAATTTGTTTTTTGGCATTTTCCAAGAAAACATGAGCTCCATAAGTTCTGAGTGAGGGTGAGGGTGAGGGTGAGGTGACTACAAGTGGTGTGAGGCAGATTTTTTTTAAATAATAGTTCTCATTACATTTTACATAATTGGTTACACAACCTGCCACCCTCTGACTTTTTAATCTGGCACCTCACAGTTACACTCATTTGCTCTGCAAGACACAGAGACAACCACACACAGAAAATTTCACATTATTGGAAGTAACTTATAATGTTCAAATTAAAAACAAAACATTATTCATCACATTTTTCTCAGTTAATAATTTAGCTAGAAATTTAGGTTCTTTCAATGCAACCCATTCATCTCATTTGTTGGGCAGCTCAGTGGAGCTGACGCTTACTGCAAATAATAATGCAAGTTGCGGGCTTTGGTTTGTGTAGGTAACCCTTTAATGTCTAATGTATCAGTCCAACAGATGTAAGTAAACGTAGAGTGAGAGAGTGCACATAAAAAGCAGGTTGTGAAAGGATCAAACACGAAACCTTCACCTACAAGAGTGTGGTTTGTGTCTCGTGTAAGTAAATGTGGTCCAGCAACTCTGTTACTGTCTATCACTGCCTATTACAGTAAATCAGCACTATTTAAGTCTGTTATTTTTAGACCGACTACACTATTTTCACATTTAAAAACACTGGTTAGGCTGAGGCAAAAAAACAAAACAACAAACAAGGCCCAGTCTTGCCTGAATTTTAGAGCACATCCTTTTATTTTTAAAGACATATACGATAAGCTTATGCCAAAAGAAGCAGTGACACTACAAGACTGAAAATAGAGGACTATTAACTCGTTTGAACTTTGAGCTCACAGCTTTATTTGAAACAGGATGCAACAGTGCAGCAGGTGCCTGGCAGCAATGACGCACACATGCACTTTTCTTATTCACAGTATTTGAAAGTGTTTAAACCAATGAAAGACACTTTTCAACACTGGGGGGGAAATAGCAAAGTAAAACTTTACCAACAGGCAATGGAAGCCAGATTCAAGAGTCCAATATTGGGCAAAACTGACATGCTGTTTAATGTTTTGTTCCCTAAATTTCCTCTAGAAAAAAAAACAAAAAAAACAAAAAAACAAAACAAAACACAGCTACGGTCAGTAAGTGCAGTGTATGCTTGCCTAATCCTTGTCATATACAAGTGTATACATTGTTTCACTTCCTCATCAAACCAAATTAACATCGGAGGTTTTGGATGCTGGCTAAAATGAGTCACTTTAGGTTTTACATTTGTAGCAGTAAGAGTTCACGAAACAGGTTTTATCTGCATATAAGGAAAGCTTACATAGCTAAAATGATGAGCTTAAAACGATGGGCTGTTAGACTAAACAGGTTAGAGGCCTTCAATGCTGTTCAAACTTCAAAAAGAGATGGAAAAGACAAGAAATTCCGCTTCTTTTTCCCAATTTTGCTACTTGAAAACAAACCTACACATGACTGAAAGGGTCAGGTAGGGTTAGAAGAAGGTGCCTCATCATGGTCCGATCTTTAGCAAAGCAGTTCCCAGAGCTTGTTTTACAATATCATAACTAGACATGTCTTCAGTCAAGACAGAAAACTGCATTATAAAACAAACTTCTTCATTTTTCCATCCTACTCACTTCTAATACAAACTGACAGTCGGATCATGTGTCTTTGGGATCTCTAATGAAAACATGAGCACAGGAGGAGACCTCCTTCACAAGTCTCGTATCTTGTGATGTGTAACACTAGCTGCTCTCCTCCTATCTGGGTGCTTCATGTTTCATGATGGGAGTAGGTTACCTCTCTGGGCTGGGTGAGAGGGCACATGTGTGCATGCCTGCAGGAAACATGAGGCTGCACGGACGGCAATAGAGAGTCAAAGGTGTTCTAGGGTGATTTCCTGACTATCTCAAGTCACACCAAACAACCTTACAGTTGATCTACCGTAAACCCTTATAAACAGACAGCAAATTGGACATTTAACTGTGATGTTTGTTTAAGCTGAACAGTTTGTTAGACAAGACAAATCAAATGAGCAAGACTTTCCAAAAAAACAAAAAAAAAAAAACAAAAAACACAACAGCTTCTTGGTTGTCTGTAGCAGTTTCACTTAAATACAGGCTTTAAATGAAGTTATATTTACAACTCTAAACATAGAAAAAGGCCTTTGTGGTTGGAGGACGCAGCCAGTGTCATCTGTTTTTAAGTTTTACAACTAGGCTTCAACAACATGCAAAACACAAGTTAATTTTATCAAAACAACCACACGCTAAACTTCAGTCCCTTCATGTGAGAAAAACTCAAAACTGCAAGCCAGTCAATTCAGAAATCCATCCATCTGTCAAGCCTCACATCTCATTATTTGGACAAATAATTGAGTGTAATGATGCCCATTAAACTGATCAGAGCAATCAGGAATGCATTCAGATACTAAAAGCCATGAAGTTAAAATCTGGCTTAAACTGTGTCTGCCAAATTTGAGATCTGCCACAAAATATTCCATGTTTATGACACATCCATCTAGAGTAACTCATAAGCAGGAGTCAGGTTAATTTTCAGTAGTGGAAAGCCTTCAGTGCTGCTCTACATCCCAGTAAGTATTGAGGTATAAACTACAAATACCTCAATGAGAGACCAAAGCGAGCAATAATCATAAAACACACCTGTCTTCCATCTCATAGGCCTGATTCTACAGCCACAGGAAGAATGTAACGTGTGCATGTAGATCATTCGTGTGTTCATAATTTAGGACCAAGCATCTGCACGTTTCCCTTGTACAATTTTCACTGAGCATTATTATTACTACGCTTCAATAAATAAATATATTCATACAAAATGCCTCAGGTAAGCAGCTTTTCTGCCTTAGGCACAACTTGAAAGCAAACTCGAATCATCTCATATGCATGTCCAACATTTGGATGCTTCATCAAATTTGCACTGAAACAAACAAAAACAGAATATAACAATGCATACATACATCTACTACTACTAATAATAATAATAATAAATTCATAATGCTTATAAACAAAACAAAAATTGTAATGTTATTAGTTCACTTTGCCTTTTACGTGTCTTTTTGTGGACAGCGGGTTTCATTAAAATACAAGTGCAAAGAGCTGGAGAAACTATTCAAAGAAAGATTATGTCCGTTGACTTAACTTTGTACAGCAGTTGTAGCTACACTAGATAATTAGTTATTACTGCAGCTTGTTTTGATTGTATGATTGGTGGCTACTGGCATAGTTACTATACTGCACATAAAAAGGAAAAGTGTAGCCACTGTGATTTCATGCCTCTCTGTTGAGGCAGATGATGTTTCACTGTCAGCTGACACCATGTTTTGGACCCAGAGGAGACCATATTTGTACATGTGAGTGGAGACTGTACAGCTGAAATGCAGACCTGCATGTGTGGTACTTTTTGCTAACAGGTTAACGTGTGTTTTATGGCATCATGTTTGTGTATTTGCAACCAATGCAAACGTACTAGCGTGCATTCTTCCAACAACTCAGCAGCATGTAGTTCGACATTTAAGCTGTAAAGTAAGCTTAAACAAGGAAGGGAGAGGCAGGGGAGTTTACCACAAAAGTGACAGGGGCTAAAAAACATCAAAGACTAGAAATAAAAACAAATAAAAATAAAATAAAACAGCATGAGAAGCACAGATACATTGCTCAAGTTCATCAGAAAGCAGACATGTCTGTGCAAACGATGCTCCGCCCCCTCCTCCCCCACTAACATGTAGCAGGTGAGAAAGACGACCATGTGTAGAGCTACTTTACAGCTGTAAATGAAAACACTGCTAACACTGACACGGGTTGGAAGGAGACTCTCTACCGTGGCAACAACACCAACTTAAATAAAGACATGAAAGACCACAAAAAAGAAAAACCCTTTATCCCAGAACAAACAGAAAAAGAAACGAAGCGAGGAGGAAGGAAATTAATCACACAGACCCAGACCCCAGCACAGACACAGCTCACCGTTACACTTCTTTCAGAGAGGCAATGAGTAACCAGGTACATAAGATCTTCAGCATTAGTTAATGTTAGTTTAGACTGATTACTACAGACTATATTCAGACATTAAAATAATAACAGTATGACAATATGTAAATTATTCGATTTTAAACAAAAAATGTATATATATTTTTACCTGAAACCTGATTTATGAAGAATGTCTGATTATAATAACCTTTAACTGTAACCTACAAGTCTTTAGGCACTACTGTCCTGTATTTACTTTTGGTATCGGATTGATACCGAAAGACTCAGACGGACTGCAAGTCACAGACACCAACATCCTTTGTCAGATAATTACAGTGAAAATATTTGAAATGGCACTGAAACAAACAAACATTGCTCACAGGTCCAGTTCAGTGCGTCGAATTAATAAAGGTGAGGCCTCGCAAGTAACTAAGGTTACAGCTCCTTTGTCACGGTAGCTGCCAATCAAAACAGGCACATCCCTAAATTTAAGCCTTCAGATGAGTGTTGCACAGGGTAGTATTCTAGAGAAAAATACTTTTGTTTAATTTGGGGTCTTACTCACTTTTGGAACCTGTGGCCATTAGAGGAACTGGAATTTTTGACACTACCATGATGGCTTTAATTTCATTTTTTTAAGTTGCTGATGGATATGAAAGCCCGTTTCCGCCACACAAAGAAAAAAATTTCGAGAAAATAACTCAAAATTTCAAGTTATTAACTACACATTTCGAGAAAAGTAGCTCGAAATTTTGACTTTTCTCCAAATTTTTAGTTAATGACTCGAAATTTCGAGTTAGCGCTGCCAATCAGTAATCTACGTGAATGACGTCATTTCCTTGTTACCCGGAAACTGAAGCCCTCAGCTACAAATGCTACAGCTAAGCTACCAATATTACAGCCAGTCACGAATGCACAAATTGCTGATTATTTTCAGCATGGCTTCACAAATGATGAAATCCTTGTGTTATTAGCTGAACAACATGGCGTTACTATCAGCAAACGTACTCTCAAAAGCGCCAATTTGTTGCGATCCAGTTTTGAGGGTGCATACCACGTAGATTACTGATTGGCAGAGCCAACTCGAAATTGCCCCAAAAATGTGTATTTTTTGGGCAATTTTCTGTCACCCCTAGTCAGTGGCAACTTGTTGGACTGGAAAACACAGTCCAACAAACACACACACCACGAATACCAACCACAGACTTTGTTCACTTGACGTGCGCACACACAAACACCAAGTGTTTGCTACTTGTCTGACCTTCTCAAAAGGGAAGTATTGCTTTTTTCACAGTCTCATTTTTCCATCTGTCTCTCTTTTTCAGACACAGTGAACAGAACTCATGAACTGCTGTTGCCATCTGAGCAGAGCAGCTCTGTGTGTAAGCTTGACTGAAGACACCCTCATAACCGTCTGTGTGAGGTTTCAAGAATCTCCTCCATTTCATTCAGAGGGCACTCAGACACAGGACTCACCTCTGTTTGGGCCGTGTAGCTTGACTGGAGACTGTTGAAACCAGACGACTGTAAAACAGAAAGAGTGTCGTTTCAGACTACTTGCAATGAAACGATCGCATTTGAGGTTCAAAGCAACAGCAGGTGTTTGTGTGCATCTCAGGCTCTCACGTACTATACTGGCTTTCTGGTGGTCACTCACTAAAATGGGGCTCTAATGCATGTGCAAGTGCCTCCTGAGCACTGTGTAATTGGACTTTGGCATGGGTCCATGTCACGAGACTCCACAGGGGGGGTTAAAAAGCAGCGTGTATCATTTGCTGAACTTCAAATGAACACAAACACAGAAAGTCTGCCTGCAGACAGTATGAATTCTCAGAAACTGTAATGATTAACAACAGGCAGCAAGGGACCCAAATATTCAACCTAACAGGGCAGCTCTTGTTTAAAGTCAAGAGAAGGGGGTTGGCAAGATGGCGTCGTAGCGCGAACACCCGTCTCGCTGTGCTCCGGTGAGGTCCCCCGATTATCAGTCTAAAATACGTGTTCACCTGGTGAAACGTTACAAATGTGCGTGGGAGTAACTCTATAATGAGTCTGGACGACTATTTTTCTAAAATGCCTAACGTCAGGTCTAAGAAAAAGACAGCTCCGGTTGTGCAAGCTAGCGACATTGTGGGTCCTATGGCGGCTGAGCCTGAAGAAGCTAACGCCAGCGACACAGAAATCTCCGCTGACGCTGAGGAAACTGGGAGTGATATCGACCCGAATATCCTTGCGGCTCTGAGTAAGATAACTGACAGCATTACAACTTTATTGGATGTTAAAGTTGATACTGTGCTGGCCGCAATCCGTGAACAGACGTCTCGGATCCAGGCTCTGGCGACACGGGTGGGAGACGCCGAGATACGGATTTCAGGCGTGGAAGACACGGCAGGTGTATTGCAGGCGAAAGTGGCTCGACTCGAAAAACAAGTAACTGACATGGCAGACCACATGGACGATTTAGAGAACCGCAGCCGCAGATGTAACCTTCGCCTGGTCGGGCTTCCCGAGGGCACGGAGGGAAATGATGTTGTCGCCTTCATGGAGTCATGGCTCCCCTCCTATCTCGAGCTCACAACTAAAAATGGGAAGATCAAACTAGACCGCGCTCACCGCTCTCTAGCACCGAGGCCGGGCCCCAGCCAGCGCGCCAGACCCATCATTATGAAGCTTCACAACTTTGCTGATAAACAACGTGTGATGGCCGCAGCTCGGCGCCTGGCTACGCAGCCGAACCAACCAACAAGTCGGATCAAAGTCTCCTTCTTTAATGATTATTCAGCGGCGGTAGCCAAGAAACGCAAGGCTTTCGACGAGGTGAAAAGCTGCCTGAGGAAGAAGAATGTGGATTATGCGCTTCTCTACCCCGCCACACTGAGGCTGTTTGCCAACGGCAAGGAGAAGAGATTTAACACACCGGAGGCAGCTGCGTCCTACGCGGACTCGCTGCCCTGAATCCCCGTAACCACCGGAGTACTCCTTTTCTTCACACTATGCCTTAATTAACCGGTGTGAGTACTTGCCGAATCTAGGCGTATATGACTCTTTTTTTTCGTCCTCGCTGCTTATAAGCGACCAGGTGAAATCTTCCACCCCATCGGGCACCGGACGGACTGTGTTTTCGTCTATGGGTAGGCGTGAGTTACGCGCGTGCAATGCCCTTCGGCTTTCCCGACGGGCAGGAGGAGATTGGTTTTTCCCTACATGTTTAGTAGGGCTGTTGCCAAATCACTGTTCTTTGAATGTTCCGTCACACAGCTCTTTCATGCCTTTTTTATTTTTATTTTATTTATTTATTTTTTCAACCAGGGTGTGGTGAACCCTTTGGCTCAATATGCTTTGTGTGATACATGAATAAGTCTAATAATGAGTAGGCTGCGAATATGCACCTGGAATGTACGAGGGGTTCACAGCCCTATTAAGAGGAGGAAGATATTTACTTGTCTAAGAAAGGACGGTGTAGATGTTGCTATGTTACAAGAGACACATCTTGATAATAATGAACACTTGAAGTTGCAACAAGGATTATATGGACAAGTGTTTTTTTCATCCTTCACTACAAGAAGTAGAGGAGTGGCAGTGTTGATTAGGAAAAATGTACCTTTTGTAGTAACTGATTGCGTTAAGGATCTGAAGGGCCGCTACGTGATAGTCAAAGGGATTTTGCAAGGCCAAAATATCTTATTACTGAATGTTTATTTTCCACCTGCCCACCCAACTACCTTTCTTACCAAAATGTTTCTGGAATTAGCCCCATTTCTTCCTAACTCTACCGTTATTATTGGTGGTGATTTCAACTTAATGTTAAATCCGCTTATGGACAGATTTCCACACAGCATTGCAACTCCTTCTCCTCAGGCCAAAGCGCTTCATGCTCTATGCGACGAGTTTGGACTTGTGGATGCTTGGAGATATACTCACCCCTCCGATAAGCAATACACATTTTTTTCGGCTCCGCATAGGTCCCAAACTAGAATTGATTACTTTTTTCTCCCGAAAACTGACTTAGGTTCAGTAGTATCGTGCGACATAACAAGTATAATCATCTCAGATCACGCTAGGGTAATCATGGATCTCGATCTTAAAGCTGCGCTTCATAGGTCCCGCCACTGGAGGCTTAATACCATTATTCTTAAGGATGAGGAATTTACCTCTCACTTCTCTGCAGAATTTAAAGCGTTTTTGGATATCAACACCCCCTCAGCTACTACTGCCTCTGTTTTGTGGGAAACATGCAAAGCTTATGCGAGGGGCCTAATTATTTCGTATTCTGCGACAAAGAAGCGACAACGGATGGAGGAACAAAAATCTTTAGAGAGCGAATTGATGGATAAGGAGAAAACATATATTGCCTCCCCATCACCACCATTATGGCAAGAAATAACCGCACTCAGGTCAGCGCTGAATTGCCTTCTTACCAGAGATGCAGAGAAGAAACTTAAATACACCAGACAGAGGTTCTACGAGCATGGAGATAAGGCCGGTAAATGTCTGGCGTACTATGTTAAGAAGCGCGCAGAATCGAATACCATTGCAGCGATATCTGATGAAGGTGGCCACAAGATATATGAAAACAAACTGATAAATGACTGTGTTAAGAAGTTCTACGAAGCCTTGTACTCTTCTCAACAAGTCCCGGAGGGGGTGCAGCTGATGCATAATTTCTTCACCCAATTCGACTTACCAAATTTGTCAGAGGAACAGAAGACTGCCCTTAACAGCCCTATAACTAAGACCGAAGTGTTTAAGGCTATTAAATCACTGCGAAGTGGAAAGTCGCCAGGGCCTGATGGCTTCTGTTGTGAATTTTATAAACAGTTTCGGGATATTATTGTGGAACCGCTTCTTGATATGTTCAACCACTCCTTCATTACGGGTGAATTCCCGCAGACACTGAAGGAAGCCAACATTTCCCTAATTCTAAAGAAAGGGAAGTGTCCTGATTTGTGCGGATCCTATAGACCTATAGCCCTCTTGAATGTAGATAGGAAACTGCTTTCTAAAATTCTGGCCACCCGCTTAGAAAATTTTTTACCTGTGCTGATAAGGGAGGACCAGACAGGCTTTATAAAGGGTCGAAACTCAGCCACCAATGTTAGACGCTTACTGAACGCTATTGTAGCTTTCAAGCAAAAATCTATTGACGGCCTGGTGCTTTCTCTCGATGCGGAGAAAGCATTTGACAGAATTGAGTGGTCTTATTTGTTGTATACTCTGGGCAAATTCGGCTTAGGGGAGAACTTTATAAAATGGGTCAAAGTTATCTACAATAATCCACAGGCAGCAGTCCTGACTAATGGACTTAGGTCTCATTACTTCAACACTCATAGGGGAGTTATGCAGGGCTGCCCCTTATCGCCCCTTCTATTCGCTCTGGCCATAGAGCCTCTTGCTGAGGCCATAAGGGCGACGCCCACAATACGTAGTTTAGAGATTGGACAGCTGTGTCATAAAATAACCTTATACGCGGACGACATCTTGATTCTTTTGACTAACCCTGTAACATCCGTACCCAGTCTCATTGAGGTGATTGACAGGTTTAGCCATTTCTCTGGCTATAGAATCAATTTGGCTAAGTCAGAGGCCATGCCTCTCGGTACTCTTTTCACAATGCCGGCTACTGTTCCTTCCTTTCCTTTTAAATGGTCTCCTAATGGATTTGTGTATTTGGGGATCTTTATTACCCCGTCTCTCGACCAATTGTACAAAGCCAACTTCACACCCTTATTTGGCAAACTCAAACAGGACCTAGAGCGGTGGGCGTCACTTCCTGTCTCCTGGCTAGGACGCATTGCCCTGATCAAAATGAATGTGCTGCCCAGGCTATTGTATCCTATCCAAATGATCCCCGTCTTGTTCTCTAAGAGAGTACTGAAGGACATAAATGGTTGGCTCACCTCTTTCATCTGGAACAAGCGCAGACCCAGACTCAAGATGGCAGTGTTGCATCTGCCAAGCTCCAGGGGCGGCTTGGATCTACCTAATATTAGATTGTATCAGCTTTCTGCCCATTTAAGATTTGTGAGCGACTGGGTTAGGGGTAAAACCTCAATCTGGTCGGATATTGAGACAGCTCTGTCACAATGCAAACTGAGCGATCTATTATTTTGTAATGATTTTAACGGAATTAAGGCCCTTTGTACAAATCCTGTAACAATCAACACCCTAAAAGCGTGGCGAATTGTCCGCCGTCTTGAGGGAAGATCGAGAATAACATCAACCTTTACCCCTATAATGAATAACCCTGCTTTCCCTCCGGGTTCTTTGGACCCCGGCTTTCAACGATGGTCTGATAAGAATATTAAGTCTCTTGGTGACCTTTTCTCAGGTGGTGAACTCATGTCGTTTGAACAGCTTACCAACAGTTACGGCTTGCCTAGACAGGATTTCTTTCGTTTTTTGCAAATACGACACTATATCACTCACAATACAACCCTTGCTGAGCACCCTGAAGTATCTGATGTTGAGAGGGTTTTGTTTGGGCAACAGCTGATGGTGTCTCTGAGTTCATTTTACCATGTGCTTAATGCTTTGACTACCACTGATGCGCAGGGGATTAGAGGTGTGTGGGAGAGGGAACTGTCGGTAACCATAGATGAAGATAAGTGGGATACCGTTTGGTCTCTCGCAAAAAGGATTTCAATTTGTACTCGGACAAGAGCAATCCAATTTAAGATTTTACACAGATTACACGTATCCCCTCACCGCAGACACCTCTTCAGCCGCTCTCTTTCCCCTGTGTGTCTTAAGTGCAAAACTGATGTAGGGACTTTAACTCACTGTTTTTGGTCCTGTTATAAGCTTCAAGAATACTGGGCTGACATTACAGGTGAACTGGGGAAAATCTTCCACGTTGATATAGAGATGGACCCTTTGTCCCTGATTCTAGGTCTTCCAAGTGACCGCCTAAAAGCGGCGGCCAACAAAAGATTGTATAACACTCTAACATTTGCAGCCAGGAAAAATATCCTCTTACAATGGATCAACGATAGGACTCCCACTGTCTGTGGCTGGCGCAAAATAGTTTTTGAACTGATTCCTCTGGAATACCTCACACACGTTATACACCACAGTGTGGGTCAGTTCTATGGGATGTGGCACCCCTTTTTGGACTATATTGGACCGGACCTTTCCGCTATCTTATTCAAAGGACTACTACACACGTGATCACCACCCGGGCGCTGTAAGACTGACTCACCACCTCTTGTATGTTATATTTTGTATTTTGTATCTTGTATTATGCCTTATTTAAGAGCTGTTGTGTACGTTTTGTGTTTGTACTGTTTTGTTGTTCTGTGTCTACTGTCGAGACACTGTCGTGTTAAAGGAAAATCTGCAATAAAAACAATGATGAAAAAAAAAAAAAGTCAAGAGAAGGATTGGAATAATCACAATCATCCTCACAATTCTTCCTTCATCATCGACATGCTGTCGTTATTGCCATCAATTTACCCTCAACAATAACCTTCCAGGTAATAACAGGGCAGGCAGTCCCAGCATGTCCTGAAGTAATTCCTAAAACGCCACACTTTCCCCCTAGAATCAGAGTTTTACGACTCAGAAAATTATGAGAAAATTGCATTTACATTTAAACCAATCAGACTCAGATAAAAATAAACAAACAAACAAACTCAGGTAATTTGTGCTAGTAAATGATCAGATATGATTAGCATTATTACATTATTGTAATGTCATACTGAAGTGATGGACAACAGTAAAAACCCTTCGCAATTACCCAAGTTAAAGAATGACTTGTAACCTCAGGGAGTCATGAAATGATCTCCTTATCGCATTAAGAGAGATAAGACAGGATGCTTATTTAAAAAAAAAAAGTTTGCAACACAGCTGAGACCTTATGACTTTAGATATGAGGCTTTGTGGTAAGTTTCACTTATAGTCCAGTATTTTGTTTCACAGTGATGAAGATGTATCCCAAATGGGGGAAGAAGAAACACGAAACAATCACGCTGGTTGGTTACAGTAGCTTAGATGTGTAAAAGAGGGGAACCTGCCCTTTGCTGCCAAAAAGCCAATCTAAGATCTCAATCACTTTGAATTGCAAAACCTTGCAAGAGGCGTCCGGATGCTCCTGTCAGTTTGGCTGCACTTCCTGTTCACAATAATATTCTTATCAGCTCGTGATGTGTGACCAGTTTGCAGAACTTTCATACAGAGAGCTCTTTTCTGAGAAAAATTATTAAAAGCACCTGTGTGTGTACATCAGCTGGCACCAGTAGGATAATGCTGTATCAATCCAAGCAGAACTACAGCGTTTAGCACGGATCCTCATCGGGTCCAGAGTCAAAATGCTCCCACTGGTAAAACCTGATGTACTGAAATGCCTACCAGCTCTCAGGACATAACCTCTTGATCCACCACTAAATATTAAACATTTGATTTTATTTCTTTTATGTAGGTGGATTTTCTTCCATTTAACATGTGCTCATTAGAGACCTCCAGCTGTCAAGAGGAGACTATATTGAGCTTTAATTACACACAGTTCTCATAAACTTTATAGAGTCTTTGACAAGTGGCATTTATAACCAGAGCATTAATGAGATCTAGCTCACAATTCACAAGCTACTGCCTGTAAAAACAGCAAATGTAACCTTGACCTTGAGTACAACTTGGGTAAAGATCCGTTTGATAAGGTCACTGGTCCTTCACTCAATTGAGGACAAGTCCTCAGACCCCATTAAGTCTTGGGGGAGATGGTTTTGCAGTGATTTGAGTTTGTGCCACACAGCAAGGAGCTGCTGGGCTCAAACACCTTTTCTGAGGAGTCTGGCTGCTCTGTTTGGCTTTCCTGTCCAACTACTGCTTAAACAGGTGAGTCTAAACTGGTTGACGGTCTATTAGCAGTCTGATGGACTGTTGACCTGTCCATGATGTAACCCACCTTTCACCCTATATCTAAAACTGCCCATTTTTCTTCTTTAATGTTGCTGTGCATTTTGACTGCTGATTTAGTATATCACAAAAAAAGTTATCTTTTTACCCAGACTATTTTGTCCTCATAATCACTGAAAGCTATAATCGCCACTGAGATTAAGCTCAGAATAAATGGCCCAGTCCTAGTGGATTCGGGACGTTTATAGAACAAGAATTTCCAGAGGCATTACTAAATGTTTCCTTGTTCTTATTTTGTATTAAAGCAGCATTCAGACTTAACAGGATGCGTGCATTTCTGTGACTTCCTGTGTAAACTGTTGGAGTCCCAACTGCAGCTTCTGGTCACTGCCACCTTGTTACTGACTGCTCTTTTAGCTGCAGTACAGCTAAGGTGATAACAAAGAAATGGTTAAGTGATTATGAGGTCAACTGACCTTTCTGCTCACAATCACCACTGCAGTGACTTTATTTCTACGCATGATATCACTTCCATGCAGGCCAAGCTGCAGCCGTAGCATAAAATAATATAGCAGATGAGTGTGTGATATAACCATGTTGCAGCTGATGATATAACAAGCTCTGCAGGCAGATTCACGCTCCACAAAACAAAATGCAATCCATCGTCTCAGAGCTCCTCAAAGAGACAAATAAATGAAGGGGGAATGCAACAAGGAGACAACTAAGGCGACTAGGTGAGGATGAGATTGAGATGCAGAGAATGCACTCTCACGTGTGCAAAAGTAGAAACTATTTACAGAAACACTGCTTTTATTTTAAATTACTTTAATTACTAAAGCTAGAAATAACAGCCCAGAGAACATATGCAAGAAGTGGGATCTCTCTCTAGCCAGCCTTGGGCATGCCTTCATCCACACTTTGTCAGGTGAAGACAAATGACAATTAAGGCCTTGCAGGACCAAGAGACTCTTGCAATGTCCAAAGGGTGTAAAAATATACAGAAGGCCACTCAACGAGGGAGTCACTCTCTACAAGTCACATTTGTGTGTGCACACAACGATGCGGTGCAGATACATGGTCTGACTTGTAGTAGTGGACCAGCAGATGATTAATCAGTGTTTTAAAGGCACACGAGCTGCCGAGTCCTACCCTGTTTGTGTGTCTGGGCATTAACAGGAATCCCATGTGTGTGCAACACCACAGTGAATATGCAACATAATACAAAAGTGAGCTATTTTCTGTCAGGAAGAAAACAAACAAACTGCACTTCTGAACCACAGCTTCCTGCAGCGAGGCAGGAAAACGAGCACTGATCTGCCTTGCTCAAAGGCACTTCATAATGGATTTAAGTGAGATCTCTGATATCATTCCCAGTTTTTTTCTTGTTAAACAGGTAGTTCCTAGTAGCTCCTTTTGGGGAAAACCCATTCCTGTTGATGATCATATGACTAACACAACCCTACTGAGTCTAAGAAAACTATATTTCTCTACCCCGAATATGAGGCCCTACAGTATAAGCTGTACATGGGGTTCACAGCAAGCGAGATTAAAGGTTTGCTTAGCTGTTGCACAAGTCACATACTTGCAGTTTGATTAAAAAAATAAAAAAATAAATAAAAATGTTCCACTCCTGGCTGAATTGCAAACACAGTCAGGTATAACTGCTCCAACAGCGGAAAAAACTCAGCAGCTGATCATTTTTACTGCTGTTGTCACCGTGTTTGTAAGGATAATCAGGATAATCTGATCTGCTTCTTCAGCGTGTATGGCTTAATAGGAAAAAGTGATTTTTAGGCTTAAAAGCAACTCAACCGGTGCGACACAGCGGACTAATTTAGAGGTCGAATTATGACTGCAGATAGAAATCTGGGTGAGCGATGACTTTGTTGGTCAGACTTTGGAGCAGACAGACAGGCTCAACGATAAACTTGTTGGATAATCAGTAGGCCTGCCAAACTGAGAGCCTGACCCCCTGCAGAAGCCTGCAGCAGTTTCACTTCTCTGACACAGTCACTAACAGGTTTTAAAGCAGAGTAAAATAGAGTAGAAGAGACAGATAAAGATTTGAATAATGTAGATGAGCACGAGGCGAACTGCTGTTACTGGCCTATCACATATATTGGCACATCTGTTAGTCGAGATACACAGATATGAAGGACATGCACGGACATTTGTATTGTTTTTTGTTTTTTTTTTTTTGTTTTTTTTTTAAATAGAGTGGCTGTAGCCCTCAGCAATATCTGCAGCACATGCAGCAGAGTACATCACAGCTTAGCAGACTATGGGCACCCTGATGGCTTCCGATTACCTGTATGCCTGCAAGCAGTTGGCTGGTTAAAAGAAATGCAATGTTTATGGACAGCCACAAAAAACAGACAAAATTATAGCTGCTTAGATGCATGTTTTAATTGATTTAAAAGACTGTGTAGGAGGGCACTAATATTTTTTGTGCCATTTTATGTCCTATACGCTACCTTTCACTGTATTTGCTGCTTTTTTAAATATTGTGTTTGTATAGCTTGAACCAGATTTGATATAAATGGGTCTTCGTAGTTAAATAAAGTGAAAAAGCATTTGCCTCCCTCTAGACTTCTTCCTGTTTTTGCTTGATACGTGTGCATGTTTCAGCTCAAATACATTTTACATATCAGGCAAAGATAAACCTAGTAAAGAAAAATCTGATTTTAAATCATTTGTTATGCGTTTCACGTTACTGTGGAGGAATTTTGGCTCATTCTTCTTTGCAGAGTTGTTTTAAATCAACCACACTGGAGAGTTTTCCCAAGTATGAACAGCCTGTTTAAGGTCAAAGCATCTCAATCAGATTCAAGTCTATTTGGAGGTGGACTTGGTGTGTTTTGGAAAATTTGCATAACCAAAGCGAGCTTGAGTTTCAGGACACAAACTGATGGCCGGACATTCTCCTTCAGGATTTTCCAGTATAGAGCAGAATCCATAATTACATCAATCACGGGACGCTGTCCAGGTCCTGAAGAAGCAAAGCAGCCCCAGACCATCACAGTACCATGTTTGAATGTTGATCATGTTTACACAGGAAGTCACAGAAACACACATCATGACGTTCATTTTGTGAAATGCTGTGTTAGTTTTATGCTGGATGTAACAGGACTCAGACATTTTAAAGCGTTCAGCTGGTGTTCAACTGGTGCACTCTTGGAGTATTTTTTTTATTTTTTTTTTTAAAATAGGCTGGCCACTCCTGGGAAGGGTCAACACCATTTCAGGTTCTCTCCATTTTTGGATAATGGTTCTCACTGTCCTTCGCTGAAGTCTCAAATCCTTAGAAATAACCTTTTCCAGACTGAAGATGTCAACAACTTTGCTTCGCATCAGTTCTTCAGTTTCACTTTAGATTGTGAGACGAAGAGTTTCTTTTTGAGATCTTTTAGCCTTCTTCATGTTGTCAGACAGGTTCTAGAGAAGCGATTTCACGAGTCAACAGACCTGGCAGTAGGGCTGGGCCATATTATACCGTTCACGGTAATACCGGTATAATGTTAGGCAACGATAGGAAAATGAAATATCGCGATAGAATGGGAGTAAAACGCGCATGCGCAGTGCCTTTGTTTTCATACGCACATGGCCGATTGTTGAGTGAAACAGATGAACCAGAATTGGTTTGTAAAAATGGTGCAACTTCCGTGATGTGGAACTGGTTTGGTTGTTGTCCGTCAGATACACGACAAAGCACATTTTTTTGCAGAACATGCAAGCGGCCGTCGGACTAAGATGCTCTTATATGTGGGAGTAATCTGGGTCCTAAACTCCGTATGTTTCAGGTCAAACAACACTGCAGCATCACTGAGAGTTAAAAACTGTCTAAATTCTTTCATCTTTAATAAAACGATCAACATTGCTGCTTTACCAGGTGTAACTATAAAGTTTAACTTCCAGGCATCCATGAAAACAAGTTATTACATTTAACGGAGTTAGAAGTTAGCAGGAAGCTAGCGGAAGTTAGCTCGCTAGTTTCGCTAGTTACCTAAACATGATATAGCATGTTCTGACTGAGAGATTTCTGAAAAAATTCAAACGTACAGCTCTGCTATCACTTCCAACACAAATGAAGACAGGAAACTAAACAGCAGTGACGTTTGTAGGGTTACTGAAGTTGGGCTAGCTGCTATATAATGATGTGCTACGTGATCGCTAGCGACACAGCTATGTTAGCATAACATAAACAGTGAAGCTGGAGGACGAACACTAACACTTTTCCACTTATAAAAGTTAACGTGAAGGTTCCTCATGGTTAGAGACAAATGCAATCGCATGGCAGGATGCTGTACACGGACCAAACTTCAGTCAGGAGAACAACTGAGATAATCCATCCACAATACGAGGTTAGTCATTAATATACTGCAACAACATGGGAATAGAGCAGCTGCCAGAGAATTCAACATTAATGAATCAATGGTACAGAAGTGGAGGAAGCAAGAAGAATGAGTTTAATAAAGTTTGATTTATCTGACTGCTTTGTTTCGCTTAATGTGCCTTATAATCCCGTGCACCTTATGGTCCGAAAAATGCGTACTGCACACTGCAGTTTAATGTTGCAAAGCACCTCTTTTTAACTTCAGTGGATATTATACATGGTTATGCTCAGGATATGTCAGCCTATTTCTACTGGAAATGTCTTTTGGTTAAACTTTCAGCAAGGAATTTGCATTTGCACTGTTACATTTTTATAAAGCTTTAATGTACATAAAAACCAGCTTCTTGTTTAAGTGAAAATAAATGGAAGGTTGTCTTTTTGCGCTAGTAATGTTGTGGAGTTGTATTTTGTCTCGCATCAATTATATCGTCAGTTATATCGTTATCGCAAATTTTCAAATATATATCGTGATAAATATTTTTGGCCATATCGCCCTGCTCTACCTGGCAGTAATTAGGCCTGGGTGTGGCTAGTTAAATTGAACTCAGCTGGCCAAAAAAAAAGTGGTTAATCACATGGGGGCAATTATTTTTTTACGTAACTTCAGGTAGATTTGGATAGCTTTTTCTCTTAATAAATGATATCATGACTTAAAAACTGTATTTTGTTTCACTCAGCTTATCACTGTCTAATATAAAAATTTGTTGACCTGAAACATGCAAGTGTGACAAATGTGCAAATAAATTAAAAAAAAAAAAAGCAGGCAAATACTTTCACACAGCAGTTTAGCTTGAATAGTAAATCAGTCAGAGCCTAACAAAATGCCATGCAATAAACGGTATTACTATAAAGGTGATAGTTAAGAGCAACCCTACTTGCCTATTTTATTTTTTATACAAGTTTGATTGCTTTCTCAGTTGATTTTTTATCTTTTTACTTGCTATAGAAATACTGTTAGAAAAGATTGTACTAAAAATCTTATTCTTAATAACATTGATGTGGAAGATTTAAAAATAGCAAAGAGGTAGAGGAAGTAAAACACAGGCTAAAAATGTCAACGTTTGCATTACTGTGAAGTAAAGCTCGGTCCACTATAAGTGGGGAAACACATGCAGCTAATTTTGATGCTAGCTGGCATGTAGCTGGAAGCAGCCACTGTGCTTTCGGGCAGTCTTCGTGGTTATCTTGGTTCATATACAGACAGTCCTCCTCCCTTCTGCCAGGCTATATGTTAGCTGAGCCACCGGCAGGCATAACAGCCCACACAGCTGTCTTTAACCCCGAAACCCTGATTACTGCCGTCTAAACGCGCCGTGCAGTCGCTCAGTCTTACCTCTTTGACTGCGAAGGCGGCTCCAAGTCCACAGACAGAGCTCAGGCGCGCTTTCTAAGCGTAGTTTATAATGAACTTGAGCTAGCCAGCCTTGTCCATTGTCTGGAGGAGATGCTGAGTATCTGCTCGCCAGTGTTTCAAGCATTAGCCTTTCCCTTTCTGTCTCTCACTGTAAAAATACTACTTCGGCCCCCTTACCGTAAACCGCCGCATAAAGGCGCAGTTATATTTTCAGCAAATAATCGCCATCGATGGTTGGCAAATAGGAAAGAAGACTAGGGTCACACATGAATACAATAAGTATTTCGAAAGTCAAAAAACGAGAAAATACAGGGTTAAAATTTTAAATACCATCACGACGAATAGGATATAATCAGAAACGCCGGGGGGGGGGAATAAAAAGAACTTTACTTACCTCTAGTGGACGTGAAAACTCACTACAGGAAAACCCAACAACTGCTTTGCGCATTCGTGAACACTTTACGGTTACAACGCAGCGTGACGGACATTAAAACAAACGTGAGGAGCACCAATCGGCTCCCAGGAGAGGCGGGACCCGTATGGATAACAGACCTAAAAAAATCTCCCAGTCTATTTTTATTAACGGACACGTTTGCTGATAATTACATGACTGGCTATAAGAAACGATATGAGAATGTGAATGCGTAGGACACATTGGAAGGAAGATGCTGTCTGCCGAGCTGGAAACACACTAAAGTAAGTCACAGCCAGCGATTAGCACAATGCTATTAGGCTGTAACAGCTAGCTCTAATTGCAGTGTTTTTAATCTGACAATGAATACAATTATGGCATTAAATTATTATTTCAAAGCGGCCATCAGCGAAATGTTGTTTGATGCTGCAACGGAGAGCATAGCTGACACCAAATAATCCAGTTAGTTCTGATTCCTGCCTTGCTGTCAGTTTTTAAATCCACGTTTTATGCTACAAAAGCATGCATTTATCATTATTTAACATATTTTCTGATTATAACACGTGCACATGTGGTCTGTCTGTGTGCAGCTTCTGTCTGTCTCCTCCTCTGGTCTCCACTGAGTGAGATGTCTCTGGCTCAGAGGGTTTTGTTGACCTGGGTCTTCACCCTGGTTTTCCTCATTATGCTGGTGCTCAAATTGGATGGAAAGGTAACAGTTTTCATAGCTTCATCAGCAATCTCCACCCAGTCTCCATCCAGTGACACATTCCTCCCAACAACCTCAACTATTAGCATCTTCTCCCTTTCCTCTCTACAGGTGCAGTGGAACTGGTTCCTCATCTTTCTCCCTGTCTGGGTTTTTGATGGCATCCTCATCCTCATGCTCGCCATCAAGATGGCAGGCCGCTGCAAGCCGGGATACGACCCGCGCAACGGCTCTCCAGACCTGCGCCTGCGTAGCTGGTACCTGACAGCCATGCTGCTGAAGCTCGGCTTCTGCCTGACGCTGTGCGCCAAGCTGGAAAGGCTGGCCGACGTGAAGCTGACGTTTGTGTGCATACCACTGTGGACCATGTTAATGGGGGCGCTGGTGGAACTGGGGTTGAATATCTTTCCTGAAAGGAGAGAGGCTTAGTAGCCGCCTAAGATCTCAGCGTGATTTGCATCACCCTCGACAAACCTGTGTAAAAACACGAAGGCAGACATTGGGAGGAGATTTGTGTTTATCTGGTCTCGGCTTTGTGAAATAGGAGCTTAGCCTGATTATGTTTCCAGAGAAGAATCAAATCTCCACATCAGCTATCAGTATTACTGTTAAGAACAAGAGACTTTGTGTAGGCAGATCACACAGTTGGAAGTGCACAGATTTCGTCATAACTTACTCGGAAAATGTGGCCTGACCTTCATCACACTCACAACTGCAGAGAAACACAATCTGGCTAAACTAATGAAGCACAAACTGGATTTTGCATGATGTTATAAAAGATGAAATAACTCCCATGCCCAGGCTGGAGAATGGACGTGAATCTGAAAAAGCACCTCAATGAGATCAGAGAGCAAACAAAGCCTGGTTCTTTATAAAAATCTGCCTTTTTAAAGAAAACCTGGAAGGGGTGAACCACGCTTTCGTTTCGGTGACTTTCCCAGGAACTTAGAAGCATTTGCAGGTTCACAAAACTGGAAAAATGTTTTTCGAGTCACACTAAGAAGAACTCTCAGAGGATATTCAGGAAAGCTGCCACCTTGCCAGGGAGGTGAAAAAGAAACCAAGGGTAATGACAAAAACACCTCCAAACAGCTGAATAAAGTTTACCATAAGAAAAACACTTAAGAATGATGTTATTGGAAGAACTTGAGGAAGAAAAGCACACTACAATACATGCCATATTTGGAAAAGACTATATCTGAGCACTCAGTCTTTTGGACAACAGTAAATAAAAGCTCACCCCAACAGCGAAGCACGGTGGAGGTACCATCATGGTTTGGAGCTGCTTTGCTACCTCACAGCCTGGACACCTGTCAGAATTTATCACCTTAACCCGAGTGGACATTGTTGGTGCTAAAGGAAGTGCAATGGGCCTGGACTGTGAGCGATCACGCTGTGTTTTTTATACAAATATATACATGCTAGTTTAGTCATATTATAATCTTAAACCTTTCTTGCAGCTGTGGGTGTTCAGGCCTCATCAGTGTTCATCAGTAGAGCTGGGACTCTACTGAGCTGCTACTAAGTCATGTAAACATGGCAAAAATAGCTGAAAGAGGGCCATATGGGAACAGCTGTATCTGTAAAACTACTGTGAAGCCAACACTGGAAGCAAAAAGCCCAAAACATCCTCTGATGCTTTGTGTTTTTATGGATTGAAAATGTCCAGTATTGTTTTCTAAAGTTTCTTTTTGCTGAATGTAAATGACGGCAGCTGCACAGGCAGGAACTGAATCTACTTCCTGTGTAACTATCACGCTCGCTACAAACTACGGTGTAAATTTTTGACTTGTTTTCCAGGTTTATTTTTTAAAACCTTTAAAAGACAGCAGCGAGCTTAGCTGCAAACACAGAAGTGGGGGATTTAAGAAGCATCTGATGTGCCATTTTCCACAGGCTGCCCTCTCTGCCTTATACAAGTTCTCTTTTGTACTTTCATCATCATGTGTTCTCTTTAACTCAGTCTCTGCACTCAAGTCCAAAACTCTGATCACAAATAAACCTTTGTGTGGTTAAAAAAAAATTACAGTTTTAGCCACGAGAGCACCGAGCTGATTCCAGTTTCATAGTTTCATAGTCGGTTGACTCTGTGCATGGGTGAAAATGTATTTAGCGCCATCGGTTGTTTCCTTGTGTTATTTTGCATTGAAATTTCGAAATTGCATGCATGTGTTATAATAATAAACTAGTGATTTACACTACACTGTGTGTCTCAAAACGATGCTTAAAAAGTGGTTCCAAATTGAAGGTTGGCATCAGTTAGAGCTTGTTGAAAACAAAGTATTGTGGTTGGGAAAATCCCTCTGGGACGTAACCTGAAATGAACCGTGAGGCAGCCAATCAGCTAACAGCAGGGTGTGCGTGCACGCTCTTACACATTAGCTCCTCTGAAACGCGCGCACGAGTTTATCTGGCGTTACGTAACACTCTAATTTAATGGTTTATGACAGGATTTTAAAGTTTAGATGTATTTGTATTGTGAAAAAAAACTAACTATGAGAAACTATCCAAAAACACCTTTAAAGAAGATGGAAAAGGCAAGTATCTCATTTTATTTTATGCGACTAAATGTTATAGCACCTTTTTTTTTGCTTCACTTAATGAGCAGCTATGTTTGCAGGTTAATTTAGCTCTTGAATGCTTTATCTTCACAGCAGTTAAGCTCTGATTAAATAAAAGGTTATCTAAGAAACAAATGTATCCTAATGTATTTTGTTTGACATTAATCAGCACACAACTTCTCATCTTTATCTTGTAGGAGGGGAGCGCACATCAAAGCACTTGCTGCTGCGTGAGAAAGAACATTTTCACATGGCTCTCTGAAGTTCTCTGAAAAACTAAATACGCCCAGTAATAACTTGAAGTCATCATTTCCTGTATGACTTTATCAGTGTCTCACATCATTGTGGAGGAATTTCGGTCCAGTCTTCTTCAATCTCGCTGCAGTATTTTAGTTCGGTTGAGTTCTGGACTTTGACTTGCTCCGGTCCTGTGGATGCAAAAGGAGCTCAAATCAACATCCCTCCATCGCCGTGCTTCACAGTCGGGAAGAGGTGTGTGTTTTTCACCGAACATCTCCATTTTGTTCTCGTCTGTCCATGAACATTGTTACAGACGTCTTTTGGACTGTCCAGATGTCCAAAGAGACTCCAAATAAGCCATATGTGTTCAGCCCTTTTCTAGTTGCACTGTCATTCATTTAAATATTTCACATCCTAACAGTCCTGTTGTGTGTCTGTTTTATAGAGGTGCTCACACTTGCTGATGATCAGTTAATCAAGAGCATTTAATTAGCAGCACCTGCCTGCTAACTACCCCTTAATTCCAGTGGAAGATGTAAGCATGTACTTTGAGTTTCACACACTGCTTCTGCATTTTGGCTCAGTTTATGTTAAGTAATAATTGTACCTGTTTGTAAAACTAGCTCCAGTTTACTTTTTAATGAGTAGCTCATGTAGGACAGGCAGCATTATAAGGAGCAGGTTTTTACCTGTTCTAAGACATTTTCTGCAGGTTCTTACTGTTAATAAATTAACTTATTGCATTGGTTTTGGTTTGTACAGTTTCCCAACGTGCAAAAACGTTTCTCTTACTGGAGTAATTAGAGTAGCATTTAGTTAAATATGGGGAAGCAATAGTGCATCTTTATTAGCAATCTTGTGGTGTAATATGTAACAATATCACTCTTTAATGCCATTTGGCAGTTTTTGCTTTACTAGTTTTGTTGTTTTCACTTGTATTTGTGTATTATATTCAGCATTCTACATGCAGTTCTATTGAATTAAATCTATTTCTTGACTTATTGAGCTCCTTTAATGTATTTTTCCTATTGAATTAACTCATTTTAGTATCATTTGTGTTTTAACTGTTCCACTTTATTCTAATAAACCATTTATTTAGTTTATGTTTAATATTTTGGCTGTTACAACACAGGAAATTCCCAACTTTTGCAATAAATATAGTACATCTTATCCTATCTGCAGAGTACATAAGGATTATTTCACATTTCATGCTACATAAAAAAGCAATGAACAGAATAAAATTAATAGCACCCGCAGTAATTTACTAAATGAAAGAATACCATGTGCTCACTGACTGAGTGCATTCACAGTTGAGTGAGTTGGTTTATCATGAATGATCCAAAACTAATTTCACTGTCTCTGCAACAACTTCCTGCCTCGATCCTGCACTTTAAAGGTCAGCTGAGCTCCTCTGGCAGGAAAGGATGAAGAGAGGAGGGAGGAAAGGCTCTTCTTAGCTGGATTTGACCCGACACACAGCAGCCTTGAATCACAGAGCTACTGCATTGTGTATGTGTCGTCTACTCAAATCTGGACCGTTAAAAACTGCTGAGCTCACTGCCGTAGACTGCAGTGAGGGGGCGGCTTGCATAACAGGGAAACAGAAGCCGAAAACACAGGCAGGTGTATGCTGGACAGAGGTGGAGGAATGGCTTTGAAAATAAGAAAGATGCTTTCAGTAAATTTCAAAGTCAGATGAGTGTCTGTAGGTTTTAAGCACATTCACAAAGCCTTATAAAGGACTCGCATGGCTAAAGTGTAAAGTTACACTTAACACATGAGTGATGCTTTAAGTAGTATTTTTTTTCTTTACAGTGGCTGCTACTATTTGAAAAGAGTTGCAGATATTCTAAGGATGTGACTTCACTTCTAAGGAGCTTTAAAGTGTCTTTTGGGCCCGTTGAATTGATTATTTTTTAGCATCAGGCCTCCCACTGCAAACACTTTTAACATATCATCTTCAGAGTATGTCAGGGTAGTGTTGACGGTTTTATATTTCTGCCCCCAAGTGGACAAAAAAAAAAATTCAGTTATTGCAGGAAGTTTTGTGGAAGCTTACTAAAAAATGCAATTATTGACATAAACTGTATATAAAAGATGGTTGCACCTATAGTGAACACTCATTTAAAAGCTAAATTACAGATTCATAATATTTCACTCAAAACTGAAGAACAAATGGCTGTTAGTGAAATCATCCACACAGAAAGACATTAACTGTTAAAAATTCTTCAATACTGTCGGCGCACACCTGACGATTAAAGCGGCAACCTTTAATGGCTCGACTCCCACCTGCACTAAAGTCTTGCAAGAGTGTCATGCACGGTGGAGAAAACACAACCAGACCAACGAGAATCAAGTCAAACATTGAACCTTTTATTAGCTAGGCTCATATTTAAAGTAGAAACCACACTACAAGTATTTCTTTCCCCTTTACAAAACTCATTATGTACACTACAGTGCTGACAGTTAAAAAGAACAGAAAACAAACAAACAAAGAAAAACTGGAGATAAATGAACTCTGTGAAAACAATTCTAGCCCCTGAAGACTTTTTGTTTTCAGCCATAACTTTTTTGTCACATTTCTACAAAAAAATAGAGAAGTTCCTGTCGTGTTTCTGTAACATCCAAAAGCCAAAAAGCGTATAAAGAGCGGCATAGCGCCTCACAACTGTTATCAAGTGCTTAATTATCACCTCGCTCTCCCCCAGAGCCATACAGTGAAGAGTTCTCACTGTGAACGTTGAGGCAAACTGACGACAAAAAGCTAAGGCGTTATCTGTCATTTTCCAAAATTTTTCAGGCTTGTGGTGAAACGAATCATTAAGGAAAAGAAACCCAAAAAACCTTCTGAACACTGCTGAACCCTCCGACCTCAGATGTTTGGAGAGCTTCCAGCGGCTTTAGACACCAATTTAAGGCTTTGCTCTGATTTTCCAGTTAAAACTAAGACCCCTTCACTGTATGTCTCTGGACCATCTAGTATTTCACAGTTAAGGACAGGCACTGGGGAAATGTGGGCTACATTAGCAATATCGATAGTAAAAAACAAAAAAGACAAAACAAAATCAAGACACCAACAAAGATACACAACTCTGTGACATGCACCGAGACAGACGAGTTTGACTCTCATGATCAGATATTTGGAGAAACATATATTCTTCATAGGCGCTGCTAAAAATTCCACATAAAATAATTTACTGTACTTTTAAACACTTCAGTCTGTGGTTCATAAATAAAACATTTCATAGACTCCACACTGTAGAGAAAGCAGACTTCAGGTAAATAGATAAATAGTGCTTTGGAAACGAGCTCTTGACAGCGTACCGTCTGTTTTCGAAGTGTAAATAAAAAAAAAATAAATAAAAAGTGAGCCTGAATGCACTGAAGTTACAGTCTTGGAAGAACCTGAAATTGCCCTGTGGATAATCTAATGGAATCTGCAAGTCTCGACTCAAAGTTTCCACAATAATACCAACTGCATTTTCACACGCACTAAAACTGCTGTGATGAGTCACGTTTGGGATGTCTTGGCTATGCTGCATCTGTATGATATTGCTCTTTGAATCCTAGCTCACAGTGAGCTGTCATCGTAGCTGCTTGTTAATAAAACACAGATCCGGTTAAGGGGATAAAAATCGAGGTTCAGGATGTGCCCTGAATGCGTTTTCCTGAGACTTCTGGAGGCCCTGGGTCGAGTTTGTTCACAAAACTTGTTCTCAAAATTAAGAAACCCTGGCACACATCCAGGAGACGGGCGAAAAACAAAAAGAAAAGCAGCAAAATTACACAAAGAGCCCACTGTGGCGTTAAGGGCAGCCAGCACAGGACAACCTCAGTACTTTGAAAAATGTGACTCTTAGTGGCCTGACTGAATGCAGTTCTACTGCATGCTGGAGCTCAGATAATGTTGAGTAGCATTAAAAAACTACAGCAACATTATAGCATTATAGCTCTAAATACAATATTAGGGAAAAGTACTGTGATAGACTGTATAGTGCAGTACAGTAATGAAGTGTAGGAACATTAAATCAATACACCAGCGGTGATCCATCATTATTTCAGAAACAGTCTTGGGCACGGAGAACATACGAGAAAAAAAAAGCCACAAAAATGGAAGCATTAGCTGCAAGTTTCACAAAAAGGCCACACTTACAACCTTTATTCTATATTTATATAAATATCTGACACAAGTCTGGAGAAATCTTCACTTCCTACATCTGACAGGCTCACAGATAATCTGATGTTTGAAAGGACTTATGCTCACTTCACTTAAAAACAAAACAAAAAAAACAGAGCCAGACAGCAGTTTGGCAGACGACAGGGCTCATTTGAGCCTGAATAATCTCTCCTTCAGAGTTCAGATGGCTAAAGGCCAAAGCTACCTGTAAATGAAAGGAATTCTCCATCACACTTTTTAACCTGTGCACGACCAAAGCATCTGTACAATCTAAGCCAGTTCAGTCCAGAGGTCTGGGTTATATCGAGTCCAACGCTGCTTGATAAACTATGATACTGTGTCTGCTTTCTCCCTCTTTAGTTATTTATTTTACATTGTTTTACAACAGCACAACCAAAATGAAACCTTATACGTATACAGTCATTTAAAAAGAGTTTCATTACGTACAAAAAACTACTATAAAATCTGCTTCGGCTCCTCTTCATGGTTTGGGGGTGGGGGGAAAACAGCAGGGCGAGGTTGAGGTGGTGGGTGAGGAGGAAGAGGGGGGGGAGGGGGGTGTGGGGAGGAGGATGGCGGTGGAGGAGGAGGTGGGTAAGGGAAAGACTGTGACAGGGAGAGCTGAACCTGCATGGATGCTGAGGTCTGGTATTGCGGTTGTAGGGGGTAAGCACCCGGCGGCTGCGAGAGGAAAGGCTGAGGGGGGAGGAAGGGGTGGGAGGTGAAGCCGGGATGCTGGGTGGGGAAGAAGGTTTTGGCGAACTGGTGTGGATGGGAAAGGTGAGGGGAGAGAGACTGGGTGTTAGTGAGGGGAGAGCTTAGAGGAGGGGAGGCCATTAGTGGGGGCTGGAAGTACGGCTGGGACTGTGTGGTGATATTTGGTTGGTGATGCAGGTGAAGCGGGCTCAGGTGGACCGAATGTGGCGGTGCTTTCTGGGTGAGAAAAGAGTTTAGCGTTTGAGGCTGTGTGGGAAGGGAAGGACTGGAGAGGGTGTTTTGGGGGAGCCCTGGAGGTCTGTGAGGGATGTGGGAATGCGGCAGGAGAGGGGAGAAAGAGAGGGGAAGCATCTGAGGGAGGGGAGGAGGTGGGAGATGCTGGGGTGTGTATTGCTGCATGTAGTTTCCTTGCCTCGAGGCGTCCTGTGGTGGATGTACTGGCAAATCCACGGATGTCCTGGAGTCTGAGTCTAAAGTGTGAGTCTGTGCCTCTGGGCGTGTTTGTGTCCGCATGTCGATCCCTGTGTAAGTCCATGTGTTGATTTCGGAGGGGTGTGTTTTTACATCCACAGTGGGCGACCCCTGTGACCACCCCTGTGTCTGTGTGTCTGTGACCGGGAGCGAGTCTTTGTCCTTCGGTTGATCTGACTCCGAGGAAGGAAGAGGCTGAGAAGAAGGAGGAAGCGTGGAGAGAAGAGATTCCACTGCAGGCTTGAGACTAGTCAGGGATGAAGAGGAAGCTGGCAGAGGGGAAGATGTGGACACCACAGCAGAGGAGGAGGAAGAAGAAGAGGTAGAAGATGGATGGGAAGCTGCAAAAGTCGAATGCAAGCTTGCGACAGGTGAAGGTGAAAACGCTGACGAGGTGGAAGACTTTGGGGATGATTTCGGAGAAGCTGAAGAGGAGGAACTTCTACTGGAAGACGTTGTTCTGCTGTCTAAGAGATGGTGGTGGTGGTGATGAGGTTTAGATAATATTTTGGGTTCTGTGTCCCGATCAAGAGGAAGGAAAGCAGGAGGGGACATAGTGCGAGGTGGAGGAGATTTATTCTTGCAGGCAGGGGCTGGAGATTCTGCCTTCACCTTTGCAGGAGGTGAATCCTGCCGTTTAGGCCCTCTTTCTTCAGCTGCCCTCTCCATCACCTCCTGTTTGTCTGAGTGTGCTGAGAGAGCAGGCTGGGATGGGGGAGGTGGATGCTGAAGGCAATCACTGTCCTCCTCCTTTCTGCCAGTTGGCAATGTCCTGCTTTCTGCCACCTCAACCTCAACATCCTCATCCTTTATCCTCTTCTTCTCATCCTCCTTTTCCCCCTCAAAAACCGATTCAGTCTCTTCCACTTTCAGCTCAACCTTCTCCTTCTGCTCCTCCTCCCCCCCTTCTCCCTTGTGGTACTGCAGGAGGCGGACATGCCATGCCAGGCTGCAGACAGCAGAAACTGTCTTGAACTGGTGGACCACATTGCGGGGGATGAAGTAGATGTCATCGTGGCACAGGCGGATGCGAGCATAACGAATGCCTTCCCGCCGCAGCTGGTTTAGTTTGGCGTCGTCCACCCACTGCACACACTGTACAGAGAGAGGGCGGGAAGACGGTTAAAAACGGAGGAGAGGAAGAAAATAGATGTCATAATACCATGAGAATAAGAATTTGAGCAGCAGAGGGCCATGCTGACTTAGATAAAGTAAACAAAAGGACATGCATCGCAAAACTGATTGAAAACACATTTACACGTCAGAATGAAAGTATTACTAACATTAGAAAACAAATTTATTTAAATTCTTTATTAAGATTTAAATTAGCCTACATCCTTCCAGTTGTCTGATATGCACTGCTTCACAGGACACTGAGAAAACCGGCTGCATGAAGTTAAAAGGCAGCAGCCTCTTGCTAACAATTCGAGAGTTGTTTTGGTTTCCTTTAAGGATGCCGAGCTGCATTGAAATGGTCTGCAGGCTTGTTCCAATCCCCGGGGGGGACATTTTGCTGACGCACGATTCAAAACTCACAGATTAAATAAATTCAAAATAGAATTCCTTTGCATAACGAGTCAGAACAGCAGCAGCAAGACAAAATCTTGTTCTCTGAAGTTGCTTTTGATCTCCTTGAGTGCAGGTTGTACTTATGCAGTCTGCACAAGGGGAGCTGGAGTCTCTTTATCTCAAAAAGGAAAAGAAGCTACACAGACTGCAAAATCAAAGCTGGCAGAAAGGACTAGAGGAACTTTAATGTGTTTTTTTAAATAATTTGTATTTTTGTCATTTTTTTAAAAATAGGTAAAAAAAAAAAGAGCAGTGTGTTTGTTGTTTTTGGTGAAGTTAGATTGTTTTGGCAGTAATTCATTAACTATACTGCTCAAATATTTATTTCACTTTAAATAAACATTTATCTTATGGGGGATTTTTCTGAAATTTAAATAAAATTCACATGATACATAAATAAATATGAAAAAACAGTTGGTGATCACAGAGGACGTCTGGCAGGGACCTGGATCGAGACTAGTGATATTTAACATTTAATTCTTCCTCCACGGAAAGATGTCTGCGGGTGCAGATGGACACAACAAGAAGCCTGGTTATTAATCACTTGGTGTGAGTTTCCTTCATTGATTTTGAGAAAAACAAATACCAGCAGCCAAAAAACAATCTGCATTTACAAGCAGCTAACTGTGAGGTGCAAAAGATCAGCATGGAAACAAACTAATCGAAAACTTCAAATGGCATCTGTGAACAGACTGACTATTAAAGCTTGTTGCTCGTTACTCGTTACTTAATAATCTACGTAACAAGGATTGCTAAGCAGATTAACCCGGAGAAATAAACTAAACTACATAAGCAAAAAATAAATACAGAAGAACTATAACTATAATTATTTACTATAGTAACACTTGTCTTTTCTTGTCTTAAGACAAACCTCTAGCTGAGGTTAAAATTGTCCACCGGGTGGCAGCATCCATCATCAGGTTTACACTCAGTTGATATTTTGGTAACACTTTATCCAATATGAGTTATTATAAAGGTCAATTTACTGGGAGTAATAGGAGTGAGTGAGCACAGGTGTGTGTGTGTGTGTGTGTGTGTGTGTGTGTGTGTGTGTGTGTGTGTGTGTGTGTAATGTAACACCTGAGACAGCGGGGGTTCATGTAAGTCCAACTGCAGCCTCTGAACTACATAAGGGAAATCACCAGCGTGGAAACACACAACATCTTTGGTTACACGAGGAGGCTCCAAGCTGAAAACGAGCAAGGGGGGAGGGAAGAGAGAAGGATTATATGATATCCGTCAGTGACTAAGCTGTGTAAATACAGAGCGTGTGTCACTTCCACACAGACGGCTGCTTACCAAACTGTCTGACATTTACAGCGTGCGCTACTGTCGCTTCAACGCCTACCTTTCTACGGAGCATACGGCCTTCAGCACCCCCACGGCCGCCGTGGTTTGGCGCTCGAAACCCTGTCCGATGTGATCGGCGTGGGCTCGCGTCCGATCCTCGAACAGCATCTCTCTGGGCTCGCTGGTCCTGGGTAGGGACTGAAGCAGGTTCTTCACCTCATTTGCGGAGCTAAGAGAAAAAGCAGAGTGAAAAAGTAGAAAAACACAGCGTGCCCACACAGTTTGTGTTTCTCACCCGTCTGCTTCCCTGCTGTCTAAATAAAGAAGGAAATGACTAAAGGTGAGTGGGATGCTCACTCTCCTAGGCTCTTTCTTTCCCGTCTGCTTTATAACAGCACAAAGAGACCTGCTGCTGTTGCTGTTGTATTATCAGCATCAGCTAAGACAGAGACAGAAGCATCTACAATAACAAATCAATCAGCCATAGGGATACACAGAGCGATACTGCCTTTAAATGATTTGTAAATAAGATGGATTTTACCACAATCAGCAACCAGTATTTATCTCGTCTAGTCTAAATTTTAAATGTTCAAATCCTGCCTGTCAAAGCGTTTACAACATATAATAAAGTAATAAAGACTGCTTTGTTTTTGGCTTTAAGGGGAAATAAATACAACAAAAATAATGAAATAAATAGATAAACGATTCAAACATTGACATTGAACCACAATTTTGCAATTGCCGCCTCTGTAACAGCCAGCGCTGATGTCATGTTATACTTTGTTCCTTATTAGTTGGCAAAGCTATGACTTGGCCTAGATGCTTGCAGGTCAAATTTAAGACCTTTTTAATAACACTTAGAACAAAATTTTACACCAAGCTTCACATCAGAAGTGAAAAATATGTTCTCTCCAAGTAAACACATTAATGTCAGTTCAAACAATTGTTATTCGTGAGCCATTTGTCATGAAAGTCACATCTTCCCTTTTCTAATGAGCACGCTGGCTAACAAAGCCGTCATCATAGTCGTCCCCAGTGTTTCCATCAGTGTGTGCAAGACGGGCAGCAGGCCAGGCCTAAGCACTGGGGGAATTTTTGTTTATTTTGGTTTGCATTTATTTTCTGGGGAAAATCTTTAATTGGCATCAGCACAAACTGTCCGTACACATATAAAAATATTCTGAAAGCTTTAGGTGAACAGGTGATCAATTACATTATGCTATCTAATTCTTTAGAGACCAAATAAATACATAAATAAATAAATAAAAGTGAAATATTTAAGATCCAATCAAATTTAAGATATTTTAAGGACCCATAGACATCTTGTCTTTACTTTTCCCTCATCTTATCCAGTGTAGCTGGATCTAATCTAAAAATCCTTATCCTTGATCCACATGCTGGAATTTTTGTCATAAATGAAAAGGTCATTTGTGTACGAGTATGGACACTTTTGCACTCGGCTTATTATTTTTCATATTGTTTCCTGTTAGAGATTTGTTTGTTTTTCAATTGAACTATACAGGTTACAGGTCACATTAAATGTGGGACACATTTTGAAATGATTTATTGTAGTCTCATTTTTAATAATCACAAAAATCTGGCATTTTAACAGGGTTGTCTACACTTTTCACATCCACTGTATACCTCAACTATTAAGCCAGAACGTGGAAACTTCACAGCCTGAGGGTAAGCCGATGTAAACTTAACGAACAAGCAGGCATGTTTGTTTTAAAAAGACTTACAAGAACAAACAGATCCCTAAAAACTGCGCGTTATTTAATGAAAGTGTCAGCGCTCACAGTTAAGTAGTCGATACGTTTAATGTTTGATAGAAGCAGGATGAAAAAGGCGTGTTTCAGCCTGTGGCTTCAGTGAGAGTTTCTGAAACATTTGTGGGTGTAACCCTCATCAAAGCACCATTCATGCTCAGTCTGGTTTCCACACCACACAGAATTTACCCATGTATTAATAACTCCTCCACTTTGATACATAACACACATATTAACAGTATAAAATACTGCAGATAATTTACATATTTGAGGTCATTTTATAAATGTAAGAATTTATTGCACTTCTCTGATTCACATGCAAGATGTAGTATGAACCAAAAGATGAAAGATAAAACAACAAACCCACAATGCGTCTACACAATTACTGCAGGCCTTCAACAGATATGTCAGATTTTCTAGCTCCGGATGCCCCCCCCACTCCCAAATCTAATCATTTTATTCAATTCAGTTTTATTTATATAGCGCCAGATCACAACAATAGTTGCCTCATGGTGCTTTATGGTTCCGTGTTTGCTGCCGGCATAATGCGTGTTTACAAATAAGTGTGAAAAATTGTAGATCTACAACATTCTCTCGCATAGAGCCCAAAAAACACAAGCTGCGTTTCAAGCAGTGTAACGGCAAAAGCTAGACGATGTACACATACGAAGTCTGCGCTTGGCTTCATGTGTGCAGACTGAAGAGCTGTGAAGGAAAAGCATAGGAATGAGCCGTGCTGCCAAACAATAGAAGTACTGCAGTCAGCTCACTGCTGGATCAGTGACTCACACTGGAGCTGCAGTCAAATTCAAACAAGAGTATAAACACACGCACAGAGTTTGCGAGAGAGTCCTTCGAGAGAGTAACACACACACACAGACAAGCTTCGAAACTACCCGTGCTGAATGCTGAATTGTGCGTTCATTCATTCAGAGATAAGAAGAGAGAGGCATGAGCTGGTGGAAGAGGAAGAAAGAAGCAGGGGAAAATAGTGCAGAGAGTGGATGGGGGTAGATGAAAAACACACACACACACACACACACACACACACACACACACACACACACACACACACACACACACACACAGAGCTCAGTGTGTCTGAGCTGACTGCAGGCTGACAGTAATAAATGTAAAACCAGGAAAGCTGGTAAGTGAAATTGTGAAAAGGGAGAGCGTAAAGGGAAGAGTGCTGAATGTGCACATCTTTGAAGCCTACCATCCGCTGCAAATCTTTAACTACATGTGAGGTCGTGTTATTCTCCCACCGTGTCTGCTGGTAGTGTGCACCAAAATGTCAGGAGAGATTCCTGCGCCTTTATTGCCAGTTAAAGCAGGACTGAGGGGTAGATGAGTAGAAGAGGGCGCAAGGAGATAATAGGGCTGGTGGGATAAAGAAGGAGGGAGGTGGGGAGTATGTGGATATAAAGGGAGAAAGCAATGGAGGAAAGCAATGCTCTCTGAACATACAAAAGCTGTTTTTTGTGTGTGTTAATTATATTGATTTTTGGCCAGGTTCTGCATTTAAAACTCAATTTAGCCCCAAAGTAATATGTGCCAAATGAAATTCATCAACAAAAGCACACAAATGTTGTTAATGGTTGTGTAACTCTATTCCGTAATATTTTGAAAAATGTAGATAATACCAGAATATATGATATATTAATAATTGGGATACCATTAGGGCTGAACGATATATCGCATTTGCGATAATATCGCGACATGATCAAGTGCAATTTTCTAACCGCAAAGGCTGCGATTATACTCTGGACATGTCCAAATTCATGGGCTGCATCCTCCTGAGGCCGCATTTGTAGACCGATTACGTCACAGCGACGCGCCGAAGGCTGTCCAAATTACTACCATATCCCAGAATTCATAGCGCGGCCCAGCCAAACTCCAGTTTCCAGCAATGGCGGCCGCTACTAAGTTTTAAAATTACTCATACTAATCTTTCTGGGTCACAAAATAAACTTTTAACATATTTTCAGGCGAGAAAGTAGTTGTGTAAACATCAAATATCTGCTCGGTTTATCAAGATATCCCATATTTGCAAAAGTGCTTCGACGTTTTCAGAGGCGTCTGCTACCCACCAGCTCGACAGCTAGCCGGGAGCTCGAGGGTTACTGATGAGGCCGAGAACGGCACAACTCCCGGCACATCATTTTCAGATCACCGCGGAGTTTCGCTGCTCGGGTTAAACGTAATATATAAGTCACTTAGACAACCTAAAAATGTTATTGTTGGGCTTTTTTCAGTGTTTTGTTTGTTCGTGAGTAAATCGGTTTGGCTGAGATTAAAGTTATTAGATTAGATAAAATAAAACTTTATTAATCCCCCGGGTGGGTTCCTCCTTGGTTTTCACACAGCTGACTAAACGTCAAACAGAAAACTTATTAAACAGAAGTATGAGACAGTCGAGAATTTACACCAGTGTCTGGTTATATTTTAGATAGCAAGAAGCAGACGGCCGAGTTTATTAAACTCCACCGAGACAGCGGTGACGCTAATCAGAACTAGACCGTCCAATTTCACGCCTTTAAATTTTAAAGGCGTGTTTGTGTGTGTGTTTATACAATTGCTATTATGTTTGCACTTTATGTGTAATGTTACTGACTGCAGAGATCAGTAAGATGTGTGTATTTTTTATTTATTAGTTTTATTTATTTTATATTATTTTTTAATTGAATGACTGTCTAGTAGTTCACAGATGTCGAAAAACTGAGTGTGGTAAAGCCACTGATTTTTTTTATGTATATTTCTGCAATCTGCACATTGTACTGACTTTCATTTTAATGTTTACACCAGGGTTCCTTGTCAGCACTTTATGCTCAGATGTTTGTAAGCTAAAAATAAACTATTGTGTATGTTCAAATATACTGTTGTGATTGAAGAAGTTAAATAAAAATGTCAGTCATCAATTCATGCATCACCTCATGTCATCATAACAGAGGTCTGTCTTCCAGGAAAGAACAGTTTAAAATTAATGTAATATAGTATTGGCCATACTATATGATGTATTGCTTGTCTTTGTTTAATAATACAGAAGACAAAGACCTTAAAAAATAATCGCATATCGCATCGCAATCGCAATATTGGGGCAAAAAATCGCAATTAGATTATTTTCCATAATCGTTCAGCCCTAGATACCATGTTTGAAAACTGATCATTTGTTATATTCTCTAGTGGTTTATTTATTTGGAGCATTTTAAGCCTTTATTTGACAGGAAAGTGAAGGGAAATGAAGGGACTGGTGGGTTGCCTTGTCAACCAGGTGAGGTTGACAAAGCAAAACCGATCAGGAACATGTATACAAAATCTAATAAAATATGAAAAAACAAAGGTAAAAGTTAATCTGGAGTAAAATGCAATTAAAAAAAAACTAATAAAACAATTTCAACTACACAACAAAAGCACAAATACAGATCAAAATGCAGTAAATGTGGTACTAAATGTAGTAAAAACAGCTCAGTAAATATCAGTGTAAGTATAGTAGACAGTGCAGAGCACATAAAGTGTGAAGTGCTTGAAATAAAAGGTTAACGTCACGTTAACATCCTTTTTTCTTTCAGAAGCGTTCTACCTCTGTCTCTTCGTTGCTAAGCTTTGCGGGTTTGATCAGCTCACGCTGGCTGTCACGCTCACATCACATTCTTCGTCAATCCTCTGTCTTTCTTCAAAATGGTGCTGGCCCCGGCTGCTGCTGCCGCTTCTACTATGCAATTACAGTAAATCTGTGTGAGCGTGGCGCCCTTTCACCAAGAGCTGAAATATTTTGGTTTATTTTCATCATCTGACCACTATAATCAAGCTGAATTCTCAGACTGAGAGTCTCAGCGCTGTCAGAAAGGCACAACAGTTTGACCTTTCCACTGAAACTACTGAGAAATAAAAAGCAGCGCCGCAAAGAGACAAGGACTCGCTGCAAACATCACGTCCTCCTCTCCTCCTCACTACTTCTCCATATTTCTTTTGACATGCTTTCTTTTTTGATGTCTCTTTTCTTATTCACACACTGACAGACATGAAAAACACCTGAGCTCCTGAGAACAGCAGCATGTGAAGTCCTCAATAAATCAACTTCAAGCAGAAAACAGAAGTCAAGAAGAAGCGGAAAACAGACTGTAATAGAAACTATCTGTGGAGGTAGCAAGGACAGAGAAATGAGGCCGGAGCTGCAAGGCGGGTGAAAGATTGAGAAATTTCCTACATGCAAGTCTGGTTTTATTTTTTATTTCCGTTAATTGAAAGGTTTCATTTGCCCCCCTCCAACATGTACTTTTAGTTTTACTAACTTTGGTCTAAACCCAGTGGACCATGAAAAGACAAAACACATTAATGTGTACCATAATATAGGAAATTTGGTGCACACAAATTGAAAAGCAGGCACACTTAACCTAATAATTAAAAATAGGACATCTCCTATGAACTAAAGGACTAAAGCTGCTAATAAAAGTGTGCTTAGTTGAAATCGGCGTGAAATCACAGACTTCTTCCAATAAAGAATCATCATCTTATCAACTGACTCATCTCTTAAGCTAAAAATCAACCAACCAACCGATGCCACCACTAATGACCTGAGACATGAGAGAGAAATAAATGAAGCGAGGCAGGAATGTGTGTGATGTGCATTGTCCCACGTTTGGCTGGCTGCCATGTGAAGTGGTGTCTGATGTAACGATGATCTCATCCTAGCGGTGAGCCACATACCGCTCCCATTCACACACACACACACACACACACACACACACGTTCTCTCTCATGGTCTCGCTCGCAGACATCATGCATTATGAGGCAGAGGCCGTGTTTGAGCAGCAGCGGCACAGGCAAGCAGAGAGGAGGGTAATCGTCTCATCTGGAGCAGCTCGGCTTCAACAAAGCTGCACGCTGCTTCAGATTGGAACGCTTTTTTAGCCTATAATCAGTCCTCATGGGCAGAACGGAGGGTACAGAGGCAAGCTGGCTCAATAAGTTACACAAACACACACCACCGAGGCTTGTAAACAACATTCATAAAGAGCGAAATCCCTCCTAATTCCATCTGTCTCACTGAACTGGAAACGTGAGTTGGCCTTATTTGTGCGCATCTGCAGTCTGCCGTTCACCGTTGGACTCACCGTTTTCTTTTAAAAGGAGACTTTGGTATATCAGCTACAGGTATCATCTGCTCTCCTGGTCTGACCCACATTATAGGACCGTCGTCGCTCTCTGTGGGACTCATCAGCCTCAGACTGGAAAACGTTCCCCATGGAAGAGTCCTCTGGAGCCAGACAGACAAGGAGGAAAAGAAGGAGGAGGGAAAGTGAAGACACAAGGGAATAAAAATCAAAGCATCGCCTTTTTAGTCGGCAACCAATTCATCAAGTGTTTTATTTAGCTCGTGTGCAAAAACTGCTCCCCTGGCAAAACTTGTCACTGGCACCCAGGATGATTCGGAGGGTGCTGAATCTGAGCCAAAGCCGTTCATAGACAGGAAACGCCAGAGGATGTGCGTCTTTTGATATTCAGCGTGCGACGCCACTCCTCCGCAGCGCGAGCAGGAGATTTGAAGTCTCAACATAGAACAGCAAACAGAAGACGAGCCTGTCACTCATGCATTTAAGGGACAGCAGTGAGTAAACGCAGCGTTTCGTGGTCTGCTCCTGCAGACAGAAACAACTTCCTGGACTAAAACAGGGAGCTGCGTCAATCGCTTGACATGCCTCTCATTTGCCAGCCACTGCTGAGAGTCTTAGGTGTTTTGTCTTGCAGTATTCTCCATCTGCTCGGTTTGGTGTTTCCAAATGATCAGCGGTGCAAATGCGTCAAAATAGTCTAGTTATTGAATGCAATATGAGACCATACATGTGGTACTAGGAAGTAAATAAGTAGAGTAAATAAATCCTACTTTAGAGTTCAGGGATGACACTATGTCAGCCAGCTGAACATCGTCACACAACAGCTTGACTAAGCGTGCACAATTTTACTAGAACAGATGATGTTTTCTTGGAACAAATAGTAGCACATTATGAAAATGAATGCTTTTAGAGCATGAGGCAATGAGCGATTAATAAGGATGTCTCAAGAGGATACTAAGGATGAGTATCTGGGCCGACCCAGCAAAGTTTTAATGGCTCTCTTCTGGCTAAAACAAAGAAGATTAAAATCCAGTTCCTAAAGTATTATTATTTTCTGTCGGCTACTTTTTTCTAAAAGGCATTTCACTGCATTCAGTTCAGGTCGGAGACAAACATTTTGCGGACTCACTTCCATATCCAGTTCAAGCTCAAATCTTATCTGTTTGTTTGAATCCTTCTGTCACGTTTTCCATTCAGTCATTCTGTCTTTGTCAGGATTACTGCCACGCTGCTGTCCCACCCAGACTCACCTTGAGGAAAGGTGACTCTTCCAGCATGCTGAGGAATTCTGGGAAATAATTGCCGACCTCCTCGTCCACAGCTCCCACCAGGCTAATCTGTCTCATGGCCCCAGCTCTGTATGTGCCATGACTGTAGGTTTTCTTCACCTGCAGCGGGAATATAACAAACACACGCACATACTCTGTGTTATGGTGAAGTGAGGTTGATTCCTGCTGCATAATTAATCATAAAGTGGGAGTTCAGTTCAGTGTTTAGCTAGAAGCATGCAAACGCTAATATTTAACATTCTCTTTCGTGTTGTGCACAGACACAGAGGTATTATAACGATAATCGAATTTTAAAACAAGTTTCCCTGGCAAACTGTAAATCACAGCTTTATTATTTCTCATCCAAAGGAGTGCAGTTCAAACAAACCATTTTCAATGTGATACACACCCACTGTTTATCATTTCACTCTCAAATCCAACTCAGAAGAAAACACATTCTCTCACTCTAACAATAAACATATCATGCAAAGTGATAAATGGAAACTAATAGTCAATAATCATCATCTGGGAAAGTTGTAGCACCTTCAACAAGCTCATTAAAGACCTCCCACTGTTGTAACAGGGGCTAGAGCAGCGTTCCCCAACCCCCGGATCACAGACCGGTACCGGTCCATGAGTTGTTTGGTACTGGGGCACGAGAGTTGAGGCTCCTGTGTGAAATTTATGGTTTTTAGGGTTTTTTTTTTATCAGTTTTTATCTTTTTTTTTATCATTTTTATTATTAAATCTGTTTCCCTGCATCGTTTCCCGTGTGCTATTATTAAGTCCTTTTATTTTTGGTACAGGTTTGTCAGACATAAACCGGTCCATGGTGCAAAAAAGGTTGGGGACCGCTGGTCTAGAGGATCTGAGTTCCTTTTTAACATACAACAGTTACCTGGTGACCAGTCCTACTAAAGAGCATTTCACCCACTTGTTTTGTTTTAATACCTTTTTTTAACACCTAAAATCATCTAACAATTTTTATGGAGGGAATTAATTGTGGTTATTTCCAGCTTAGTATAGTTGCCTGCTGGACTCTACTAGAGTAACTCTGTATAGTCTATAGTTAAAACAAACATGAATGGGTGCCAGTTTAGCTCACAGGTGGAGCAGGTGACCATATGCCACAAGCCTAAATGCTTCAAATCCAAGGCCCTGTGCTACGTGTCTTCCCCCAGTCATCCTCTCTCCCTACTTTCCAGTCTGCTCTCCACTGCACTCTGATAAAAGCATAAAGCTCCAAAAACTACTTGTTCATCATAAACTGGGTATTAGTTCATCCACTACGTGAAATAAACAATTTAATTTCCTTTAAGCCAGCTTTTCCCTGATTGGTTGCCCCTTGCAAACAGAAGGTGTGAAGAACAGGTGGGTGGGATTTATGTGCTCAAAGACAGACCATTTGCCAGACACTATATTAGGCATTTAGTGTCTGGCAAAGACATCATAAACAGCTAAAAGTGATAAACAAATGACAGGAAGCAAAATAATATAATGGTCCCTTTCTCCCTCCTACAGCAAGTGTTATATGATGATATTATTTATATTAAATATAATATTATTCATGCCAATTTGGAAACACACGAAAATCTGAATTGGAGGCAGAGATCCGCATAGAAGCTGTGCATCATTACTGGGTGTCAAAATAGACACTGTGTGTGTGTTGGTGCCTTCTTTTGATGTTTCTGCTCCAGTGATGTGACTCAACGCTGTTTGCTGCTTTTCACTTGGCTGACAGAGCATCGCGCCTGTGTGACTGTGTGTCTCTAACCCGCCTCTCATACCCTTGGCCCTCAGCAGTGCCTTTTGTGTGTGCATGTGCGCGCAGTACGTGCAGCATGTGGCCTGCATGCGGTACTCTTGGCTGATCGCGATGCATGTGTGTCTGTGCGCACGCCAAATCCTTGGCTGCACGCCTCCAGTGAGTCACCACTTGACAACGAGGCAGAGATAAAGGGAGAGAGAAGGGAAGAGAGGCAGACCAGAGGGAGGAAAGAGACCGAGAGAGAGCGAGAGAGGATACACAAGAGAGAAAGGATGAGGGGAAGAGAGACAGATGGAGAGAAAAATGTGTAAAGAAGAGGAAGAGAAAGTTTGGGAAGACAAGCTGTGAAATGCAAGCGAGACAAAAATGAGAAAAATATCTAACTGTGACTCAGATGAAGATCAGAGCACATTGTAGGATTAATAAATGCAGAAATCCTCGTAATTCCAAAGGGTCGAAGAAAAAAAAAAAAAAAGGAGGGAGGGGTGTTGATGAGGAGAGATGAGTGAAGGTTTGAAAAGATGGGAGGAGGGAAGTGAAGGGGAAGTAATGAAGATGTAAACACTAAATTGTAAAAGGACTGAAGGGGAGGGTGTTTAGCAGCTCCCAGGTGCCTTTTTATATGTAAGGTACCAGATCCCCAACAGTAGCTTAGAAGACTGTGAATGCTGGCAGCTTCAGTATGTAGAACATGTTTTTTACTCAGTAAAGGAAACAACATGTCTACCTTAATAATTCCTTGTAAATTGGTCCAAACACTTGTGATGAACAGATGTTTACAGCTTTTAATTCTATATTAAACTAGCAAAAATAAATCAGTGTATCATCCATAGTCATGCCGAGCCACGTGGCTGTTTGTTCACGGTTTAATATCCTCATAAGATGACACTGGCTAAAAGCTTGACATACTGACTCCATAAAGACATATAAAGACAACTTTAAATAGTCTCACTGAGTCAGTGACCTAGTTACACAGAAGGGGATGTGTTGATTCCAACACCATCGGGCTTACAAGTAATTCCTGGCTTCCACAATGTTTCTTAGCCACAGTGTGTGCATGTATTTTTGTAGTGTGTGTGTGTTCTTTTTTTTCTACATGATTATAAGTGTTTGCGCTTATGAGTCTCTATTTTTGTGCGCGTGTGTTTACACGTGCGTAACTTAACACCTGACTAAACCCCCATGTTGTTTGCAAAGACAATATTCTCTCACTATCACAAGAGGATTATTAGGAAACGCGACCTGTGACTCAAATGAACGGATAAATTTAACACCCACTGGTACTGACACACACACACACACACACACACACACACACACACACACACACACACACACACACACACACACACACACACACACACACACACACACACACACACACACACACACACCTTTTCTATTTCAAGTGAAGGCAAACAGAAGGAAACAGGAAATTTGACAGACTTCCTCTGAGCTACAGTGTTCAAGATGCTCCATTCCTTTCTCTTCTCTGCGTACGTGCTTGTAAACACTGACTTCACTTGGTGTTTTACTCGCCTTACCCATTTTTTTCCCCCCTCTCATCTCCGTCAGCCTCTCCATCTCCTCCTCTGCCTCCTTCCTTCATAATGCTAACATCCCTGGTGGGAAGCCTATTAGATCAATCCTCTCTCCTTCCTGCTCTCCTTTCCGCCTCTGGCTCCCTCACTTGTTAATTCTGTAACAAGCTTCTCTTTCCTTCATCAACTCATCTTTGACCTTCTCCTGCTGAGTTCATGTCATACCATCATCTCACTAATCTGTCCAACCTCTCCCTCACCCCCGCATATCTCTTAAATTCTTTTCTCCCTCTCATCCAATTCTCTCGCTGATCATTATGTCCAGCCAGACTGCAGAGTGCTAGGTTTATTAGTCTATTTCCGTACATGCGTCACAACAAAGCTTCTGGCTGCTGACTGGTGCCTCAAACACAATTGGACATGCTTCTCTTTAACAATCTCCCACTTGGCTCGGCTACAAAGAGAGAGACGTGAATGAATGCACATCCACACTTCAATTAAAAATAATGTAATGGTCCCTTTCCGCCTCCTTTGTTATTGCTGATGAATTCTTGTAAGTTAAAGCGACACCACACTGATGCTAAGCCAACTTCTAGGTACACTGTGGAGGCTGAGCGTGGCAGCGTTTCCTTCAGGTCAGTGAGCGTCAAAAGCCTGGAGCAAGGTGCCTACACAGGATGAGGCTTTAGCTAGAATCAGATGAGCTACACATGCCGATAACCGGCATTCGATGTAGCTATAGGATTCTCAATTTAGAGATTTGAATAATCAGGGGTTTTTTGTTTTGTTTGTTTGTTATTTTTAATATGAGAAAAATTAACCATCTTAGCCTAGGGGCACAACATCTCTCAAAAAGAAAGCACCTAGAGAAATATCTATGTTAGTCTAAGCACAGCAGCTGGACTCAAAATTATAGGCAAAAATAACAAACAAAAAAATTTGTTTGTGGTGTTTTTTACGAGACTAAATGATCTCAGCTCGTTTGTTTACCATCCTTCTCACTCACAGCAGTTCTTATCGTGCTTCACCTATTTATTGCAGGTTTAGCAAATTTGTCACAACTTTTCATACTAAATTGTCACCTAATTTATTCACGCCAGTCTCAATTTCGCCTACTGTGGAGGTCAGAGGACTTCAGCAAATAGAGAGAAGAAAACGCACTGTCATCCTGTCTTTTCAGTTACGATGACTCATTTTACTGAAGTCTGTGGCTAAGTCAAGAAGCTATTGAAATATAGTAAAAAGCTGATGGTGTAGTCAATGTGAAATACCTACAAACTGCTGTTAACCTCCTCTATGCAATATTGGGTCCCAGGCAGGTCCAGAGAGTCACATGGGAAAAATGTGCATTACCCAACTAGTTGGGAGCTACTGGCAGAGTGGTAGTAAAACTTCAAAAAGTGTGACATAAACCAGAAACAACTAAAAGTTGTGCCTTGACTCTACTCCCAGCACATATCAAAAGGAGCAATGTTTACTTTGAAAACAAACAGTTTCTGGTTTCTGTCATACTTTTCAGTTTTACTACAGCTCGGAGAGTACCTGGTGAGTAATAGCGGTAGAACAGAGACTACCAGCAGCCTCCTGCAACTACTCACCAGCGGGTTGGGGAATACGTCTTAGAGAGCCAGCTAAATGGTAGTATTGTCCTGAAAGACTGGGCTCGCCACTCAGACAAACCCTCAGCACTGATATAGGATTTTTGACCCCCCCACCACAAAGTCTCATCTTTTCAAACTGTTGCAACATCTTCCTCTGTATAATCGGAATTTCTGAGCTCTTGACCAGTATTTGCTTTGAACTATACAGTATTTGTTTGCATTAAGTTGTAAGCTGCCCTTACTTACTTACTGTACAGTCTCTTATTTTATATGTTCTTTACTTTTGTGTGAATCTGCAAGCTCCATCTGCCTGTCACTTTGATGCTGAATTTCCCTAATGAAGGACAATAAAGGATATTTCTATTCTAGTCAATGATTTTACACATTTATAAAGTACTGGGCTTCTTTTTCCCCCACTCTGACCCATAAACCTGCTGGCTTTTACTTCATTTACATATGAGGCATTGCTGTGAATGTTTTTCTGCAGTGATAAAGCATTAACACAAGCACATTATGAGCACAGATTAATAAAATATTAAAAAGCTGCATTGTGCTGTTTCGCCTCGTTTTAATCTTTTGACGACGTACCGACATCATTGCTCTCAGTGACTAAAAGGAGAAAGACCAAATTACCTCAGCGTCCTAGCACACCACGTATTGACTGTTGGACTGTACTTGCCCTGAGAAAATGGAGAGCTGTAATCTTCCATAATTCTTACCGGTACTGAAAATGGCTTTAGACAGGTGCTGAATACAAAATACAGGCACGCAGCCTGAGCAGCAGCAAAGCAACTTCGGTGCCTGCGGTCACATTGTGAGCATAACAAACATCCTCTCTTACACGCTATTCATTATCAATTGCTATAGGTACGCAAGTAACTTCGTGGAGAAGTGTATGGGTGATTGTGTCTCATACTGTGGGAGATAAATTTGAGCACAAACAAAGAAGAAAAGATTGCAAGCGGCGGCAATTTGCTTTGCTCTCCTTTCTGCACACACCAAACAAAAAGCAGCGGTCCAGTCATTTATGGCTCGATAACAGAAACATGGAGGAGAGAGATAAAAGAGAGACAGACTAACACAGCGGGAGGGAGAGAAATGGGGATGATACAACATTAATCTCTGTATATATATATGTGTGTGTGTGTGTGTGTGTACTTGTTCCTGTGTATTTACTATCAGTATGCATGCTCACATCTGTCTGTCTGTGTGTGTGTGTGTGTGTGTGTGTGTGTGTGTGTGTGTGTGTGTGTGTGTGTGTACACTTGTTCCTGTGTATTTACTATCAGTATGCGTGCTCACATCTGTCTGTGTGTGTGTGTGTGTGTGTGTGTGTGTGTGTGTGTGTGTGTGTGTGGACTGTAAGTGTACTTCCCAAGGTCACTGCCGAGAGCTTGGAGGGAGGGGAAAAAAAATTAACAAGACCAGTGGACAATGACGTTAGCCCTGCAAGGAACATTACTCTTAAAGGGACAGCACGGGACACAGGTTTGCAGGGAAATTTAGACAAAAATTACACATTAAGGATGTTTCATGCTTTCATTTCAACTGGATTTAATTGATTCACAGTCATGCTGAGATCAAGGTGTTCCTGTGGAGGCAAAACTGTCCAAAAACAGAAGGAAATACAGGGAGAAAACATTATGAATATTCCACACAAAAGAAGAAAACAGCCAGAAGGAGAGCATTAGAACGCACAAACTGATCTACCCCCTGTAGTACACCACACACACTCTTTACAAGAGTATGGTAACCAATCCTGGCTGTACTCACATTGAAAAAGAGCAGGCGGTATCTCAGTACAAAGCCACTCAGGAGGTTTGAGGCAACAAAAAGCTTTTCATTAGTGAACTATAGACATGGGACAACTTGAAATGAAAAGGTCTAGCTTTGTCACTGTGCCCAGAGGAGACAATCCATCCCAGCAACACACCTACATAAACAGTTCTAGTTTTTCCCGCTGTCCTCAAAAGTGTTGTGGGTCGAAAAGTGGTCAGGAGGTTTGAGAAGAAAAGCACCTTTTTGTTGATGGAGGTGAGTCTCCAACCTGCTTTACCGTGAAGCCACCACCTGGCTGACAGCAGTCATTTCTCAGAGTCTTTAACTCGACTTCTTCCCTCTCATCCCTTCGCTGCCATTTCTGTCACATTTCTTATATAAAATTCTCTCTTTCTCATCTATTTTAGACTATGCTTCATGCAGCCTCTTGTGTTATATGCTTTTAATAGTCTCTTCCCTCTCTAACAAGTATGTCCACTTGCTTTGAACGTTGATATCTCAAGATTAAGAAGCGTCAGAGTAACAGCCACGTCCAAACGTGTGCTGCACACAACGCTGATGTCGTTGATAATGTTGTCATTAAGTCTGCGAAATCAGACATCAGTTTAATGCCAAAAGCCGTTTTAATTCTGAACAGATGGAAGCAGATGACTCGACCAGATGGTTAAAGCCACAACAATACAACTTTTTCATGTTCACAGCAGCCATCCAGTCTTTTCATTTAATCATTACGTTTCCCTCCCCATCATCACATCACCTTCTTCCCTTACTTTCTATATTTACCACCAGGGAGAACTGGAACAAGTTGACGACAAATATCTGAAAACTTGGCAGTTTTTTGTTTTTTTTAAATAGTTTGTTTTTTTTAAAGGTACTGGGAAACAATATGTGGAATAATAGCAGCAAGTGTAGTGGCATAATACTTAAAGACAATTAAAGCCAGCATTTTTTAAAAACAGATGCAATACTTCAAGCTTTTCTAAGCACCTCAAATCCAGTCAACTTACTCTTTACACTAAACTCAAGATGAATGAATTTCACTTGTCAACTCTGCATTGAAAATGTCTTCAGAATGTTAATTCTGAGCCTGAAAAGTTATCTTTGCAAATTGTGACAGCTGCCAACTGCTCTAGCAAAGCTAATCACCCAAGATCCACAAACGCTGACGCGTTCATCTTTAGGCTAGCATTAGGGATTGTTGATAAAAAAAAGAGCTGGGAGCTACTTGTTGCCTTAGTAGGCCATATTCTAAATGGGTGAAATGGTTAGCATCGTCATCCTGGTCGCAAGAAGGCTCTGGGTTCAGTCCACCTGGCACGCAATGGCCTTTCTGTGTGGAGTCACGTGTTTTCCAGGTACTCCAGCTCCCTTTCACAGTAAAGACATGCACGATAGGTTAATATCTGGTGATTCTAAACTGGCAGCAGGTTTGGATGTGTCTGTGTGTTTTTCCCAGTGACATCTGGGAGAGGCTCCAGTCCCCCGACCCATGACACCAAGGTGGATAAGGAGTTAGGAAAAATCAGTGGAATGTAAATAAATTTAATATTCATCTGAGGGGAAAAGAAAAGAGGAACTCTGCGCAGTTGATGCGTACAGCTGGGTTTCCACTAAGAAGGTTTTTAGTGCAGAGGGGTAGTGGATGTTAATAGAGAACTATGCATCTATAACTGTGCTGCCTGACTGATAAAAGCTTCATGCACCACAGGTCTCTGACAGTCTGATAATTCCCCATTTAAAGCTGAATAAGAGAGAAGTGTTGTTCCATTCTTTTCAAAGCAGCGCCCACTCAGTGTTAAATGTCCATTTTATACATCTCAACCTTAATATTTTATTTAAAAATTAAGGTGTACTGTGATTAAAGTGCAGACTTTCAGCTTTAATTAAAGGGGTTTAACAAAAATGTTCACATTAACAGCTTAAGGAATTACATTCATTTTTAAACACAGTATCCCATTTTCAAGAGAAGCTTCATGGCAAAGCAGGGCCAGTTCCTGTTCCCTTGTTATCATAAGCTGAATGCATAAAAGCTCTGGAGCTGATTCCAAGTGTTGAACTTGCATTCATGTCAGAAGGAGCCCATCATTGAGTTGCGGGGGGAAAAAAACCCCAAACTTGAGCAGCTGCCAAATCAACAATATGGTGCACTCTTAAAAAAAAATAAAACAAAACACTGCACCGGTCAGCTCAGCAACACCAAAGGCCTGAACATACTGCACACCACAAGTGCTATCTGTCAACCTAGTAGACACACCGATGGTATCACTTTCAAAATCTTCCATTAGCTTGTTCTTGAGTTATCACAGTCAAGTTTTCATTTCAGTTTTCAATTTAAAAATCCCAGGTGATTTCCTTCTTGAATTATTGTATTCACAAGATTATAAATCTCTAAGTTTTGATCTCCCGAGATTTTAGTTGACACCCTTACTAACTGAACTTAGGTGCCCTAGCAGGGTGACAACAATACCCCATCAGCCTTTTTACAGCAAAGAAAAAAAATCAAGAGACAAAAAAGAATATGTTCTTTTTTCCCTGCTGTGGATGTGATATAACAGTAAAATGCTTTGGATCTGTGTTTTGTTTTGTTTTTCTTCAGGGTTTTTTTTGTTTTGTTTTTTTTCCAAAAATAATTTAATAATTTCCTTTTTTTTTCAGTTTTCAGAGTCTAAGTTGGTTCAGAAATTTCTGGTATCATAACTTCTCTAATTCCTGTCTTCAAATCTTTAGATCAATAGAGGTACCTGTATAAAAAACCCCAACAACAACAACAACAACAAAAAACTGCTGCATTTGAGGACTGTAACACCAACTTGGTCCATTTCAGTTTCCTGAAGTTGGTATAAAGTGAACTAATGAATAATTCAGACTGAACTGCACACGGCATTACTTCTGAAAGCCATCTCGCTTAACTTTTAAGTGTAAAACTTCACACACTACCGTATATCTGTTAAAGACATTATACTAAAAATAATTCCTACAATTCTTATTGAATTTTACTCGCACTCGTGAAACAAAAAAGGTTGAGCCTTCATAAACAGCCCTTGTATTTACTTCTACAGTGACAGAAAAATTGCTATTACTGCTAAGAAAATGTTTTATGCAAACCTTGAGGAAAACAATATTTATACAAAAGTCACTTCAAGATTAACTCCGATTAAGAAAAGCAAAGCACTGAAGTGTAGAGGAAACACAGAGCTGTAGCTTCTCAGGTCAAACGCCATTTGTTAAAAACAACTGTTTTTCATGCATCGCACCACAGAAAGCAACATAATGCATTTAAGCCAGAAACAAAAGTGTGTGTATGTTTATACATTTGCATATACAACATGACAAAAGGCCTCCACCTCTTCTTGCAACTGTTGCATGGACAGTCCTAGCATGACATCATCTATCCTGGCCTTCACATTGCATCCTCAATTTACCCTGCATCACACAACCTTCTAAGTGTATACTACATATCCCTTATTTCCTGTCTTCATAGACGGTTGTAACACCCAGACTGATGCAAACGACAGACAGTAACATGGAAGCATGTGGCCTTTTCCATTTGATGCTTTTGAGCTTTTATTTTTCATGTTTGAAAGCTTGACATTTGTTTTTTGCTCTCTGGGGAAACTGCTTCAAAACTGCACAAGCAGCAGCAAAAACGGTGTAAATCAGAAAAGCAACTAGTCAGCATGGTTGCAGAACTGTCTGTATCAGTTCCAATAATATCCAAGCCACAGCACACATACAGCACCACATCTATTACACCACTCTTCCCCTTTATGTGCCTGTGTTCGACTGACCTGAGAGTAGAAATTAGCCATAGTCGTGGTTTCTATGTCTTTCTTTCCAATTATTTCCATTTTCACCGGAGCCGACGGAAACTTGGTTGAGAAGTAGTCCAAAAAGTCCGGCAGGTACTTGGCTTCTCCGTGGACGATTCCCATGACATAACGAGCAGCCTGCAAAACAGTCAGCAGTTTTAATTTAGATCAAGATGATGGTTTAGGAAAAGGATTTTAAATTACTAGTCTAAGAGTTTAAGTATAAATGAGGGATGCACCAATCCAATTCATTTGATCACAGATATGCTACAAATACCCACAGTACTGATCTGATACCATTATGAAATTAATAATGTTGAGTCGTCACTATAGGAAAAGATTGCAATTTATTCTTTTATGGTTAAAGATATGGGAGTAGTTGGCAACCCCCTGGCAACTAAAAATCCTATAACAACCACTAAATGACTGAAAGTGGTATCAAGGATAACAGATTTTTCCCTAGCAACCAGTGGCTGTCAGGAGATAACTGACTGGTCTCTGAGCATCTGTGACGGTTTTAGGCAACAAGTCTAAACTACAAACTCACGAAAAAATAAATATATAAATTAATAAATCCAAGACTATATATTAACTGAACTGCTATTTATTAGTGAAATAACAGCTTTTCTGTCATGTGAAATCCCTTGACAAAGTTCAGTTTGTAGTCAAGTACAAAAACTTTTGCAATCAAAGAAGAGAAAAGCTGTAAACACACAAAAAGGTCAAGCTTCAAGCTCTCACTTTTCATTCACATTATGAAAATATCTGACTGAATCCTGCCTAACCCATCTGAATAGCAGATCAGTGCATCCCCCGTCTACATAACTTAAAGGGTAAAGAAAAACAGTGTTTTTAATGAAACATAGTCAGCAGCAGGTGCTACACTGCAGCTGCAAACAACACTGCACTGAACTCAACATTCAAAGATCAATCTGATCAATACACATGCTGCACCTGGGACGCGTCCTCACTGAACACCAACGTGACAAACTCCTGAGCAAACCTTTCCCTCTGGTCCACTGAGAGAGAGGAGAGCTGCGACGTGTAGGCGTGAGCCACTAAGGCGCCTCCGTTAGGCTGGTTTTCTATGTGAATGTACGAGGCAAACTCCAGATCCGCCATACCGGGATACGAGCATTGCGGTTGGTGTTTGGTTGGGGAGGAAAGAGGTGACGTGGTGGACGACAACGGAGAGTTAAGTGAGTTGTGAAGAGAGTTCAGGTGAGATTTCGAAGGAGAGGAGGGCGGGAGATGGGAGCTTTTGTTGTTAGGTGGAGGATAAACAGGTAGAGGGGACTTAAATAAAGATAGGGAGGAGTCGTGTTTTATTTCAGAGGGGGAGGAAGACGAGGTGGGGGACGTGGAGGAGGGAGGGAGGAGAAGCAGGCCAGCACAGATGGTTTGGCAGGACCGGTGGTACATCTTCACATGCTTGTGCTTCTCCCCTTCTTTGTGTTTCTTCTTCTTTTTCTTCTTCACTTTTTTGATTTGCAGCTCCTCTGAGTTGATCTTGGCTTTCTCTTTGTCATCTGGACAGAGCAACAGAAAGAGAGAGAGAGAGAGGGGAGAAAGGCACTATTGAAGGATTTTTGTGCAATACCACAAAATAAGAAGAAACCCAGCTCTGAAGAGGCTTTCATGACAGATTTGTTAGAATCCATCATGTGTTATTTGATGCACAGTGGATCAACAAACTCTCTCAGCTCCCTGCTGTGAGAATAGATTTCTCCAAAGTCCTTCTAGAAGCAAGTCTTGCAAGTTAGCAGCAATCTTAAAATGCCAGGAGGCACGTTTATTGATGCATCATCTGAATTAACTTTAATTTCAGTGGTCACTGAGAAATAAATGCGCGAGTTATCAGTCAAACGTGATAAAACCCACATCAAAACTTGGCTGACTTTGCCCCAAAACCCCTTTCTCCTGAAGTTATACTTCTATTGCCATCTGCGCCATTGCAGAGTCCTCCTATAGTTTTCCTATCCAAGCTTTGAGTGCCGTGTGTCTCTTATGTCACTAAATAAGTGAAATCAGTCTTCTTGCAATAACTGCAGCTCTGAAAATGCAAGTAAAATAAAGTGAAGGGGTGGAAAAATGGAGGCTAGAAGGAGTGAGCTTCTGAAAACAGGTTAAAAAAAGAAAGACAGTAAAATTAAAAGCTTTACTCAGATTTTTGTTATTATTGATTTTAAAGTGTCTAATAATAAACACATTCAGGTACACATTTAATGCCCTACAAACAAAACAACTGAGAATAATGAGTACTAACTGTTTTAAGCAGATGACTCACTGCAAGTTTTCCCCCAGTTGGCATATCTCCTGAGGTGTATGCATAAAATAAAGTGAAGAACATTGAAACTAAATCCCTTGAGAAAAGCAGATATGACTAAGCCAGGAAGCACACTCTCCAGTGGCATATTTGCAAAGACATAATACCGTACATGGCAGTCCATCTCTTCAACGCCTCAGGCAGGACAACATGGAACATGCAAATTTATGCAAAGTGCTACTGTATCTGTTTGTCTATGTGTGTGTGTGTGTGTGTGTGTGTGTGTGTGTGTGTGTGTGTGTGTGTGTGTGTGTGTGTGTGTGTGTGTGTGTGTGTCAAAGCATGACAATTTGGATACATGTTGCTTTCTAGTTTCTGATTCCACAGTTATTGTGTAAACACATGGACACGTATGCATTTACAGTAAATATATACGTGCACTTCAGTCATGATGACAGTGGTGCTGCTGCCCTCACCTCACTAACGCACATGCACAAATACACAGCTTTAGTCTAGTGTGTACCCCACACAAGTTCAATGCCACACAAGAAAGGAGGGAGACAGAAGAAAGCACAGTGGGGGTGGGGGTATTTGCAGTACAATAGCTGAGCTACTAATCCAAAAGCGCTTTAACCCATAGTCACCCTCCCCCAATTCCCTGTACACCCAAACAGACGTTTATTCCTTCAACCTCCATCAAATCACAGATGAAGCAAGTTCAACATACCCAGGATCTCTTTCTGTGATCTGGCTTCACTTACCCCGATGTCAGGCTAAGCAGTCACACAAAGGCGGTTATCAACTGGATAACTGAACCCAGGGTTTCCCAATCTAGCTACACATGAACGAGGCGGTGTTGGCAGCGTGTGACCAATCACAAACATGGAGAGGCCAACCGGCAGCACAGCGGAATATTTTACCTATAACATTAAAACAAGTGTGAAGTGATTGCTGAAGGCAGCAAAGCTGCTATTACCTAAACAGCAGTGTGATTGATAGAAAAAGCACTGTACAGTAAGTGTAGTACTACAAAGCTCTGTCTGAATGTGTGCACTCTAAAAGCTTTAGTCAACAAGACTTAAAGTGCTATGCCAGCTATGTAAGTTTACCAGTTTCACTGGGTCTATCTTTAATACGCCGGAGAATGTGACAGTTATGATCATGTCATAACACTGTATACAAGGTTACAGTAATATGAAACCATTTTAAAATTGCTTACAGCCAATAGTAAGAAAAAAAGCAAAACTATATTAATGCTCTTTAGTGAGACACAAAAACGTCCACGGTCAAAAGGTCCCAGAGATCATCCAGGAAATAGCCTAATATTTTCCAGACAACTGATTGGTCATTAGGTGGTGATTTTGTACCTTTCAGTCTTTTATCTGGAATATAGCCTGCTTTGAAGCACATTCAGTGTGCTTCATTGTTTATCGTACCAACGCTGAAAGTGTCTATTAATGAATATAACCTATTTTTCTGAAAAATTATAATATATACTTGATTTAAATAAATAAATAAATAAAATAAGGCCTTAAAAAAATGAAAATCATAATAGACAAATGGAGTTGCTGCAACATGTTGCCACTTGAAAACATGTTTTGTCTGGTTTTAAATCTTCTCTGGATTATAAAACTCAATTCAATACTGTTTTATTTTACAACAGTTGCCTCAAGGTCCTCTGTATAGCAAGGAAAGAGCCTACAAATTTTCCAAAGAAAAAAGCCCAACAATCACATTGGAGTAAACACTTGGCAATAATGGGAAGGAAAAAACTCCCTTTTAACAGGAAGAGCAACAAATACCTTGTTAAAGGAATATAGTTCACAGCATTTCTATTTGTGATCTGTAAAGGGGAACAAGGATCTACACTTCTATCAGAAACCAATAAAAAACTGTTTCAACTGTATAATGTTTACTTGATGGTACAAACAGTTGATGGCCTAACTGTCTTTTGTTCATTTTATGTGTACCCTGATGAAGGCTACAGGTCAAACACATTGGTAAAGTAATAAAGTTGTTCTTCAAACTACAAGTGTTGTTCGACCTTCAACCCAGAAAGTTGGAAGCAGGTGAATTTATGCCATAAACATCTACTCTACACAACAGTCTATGTTACCAAGTCAGCCGCCTATTTCTGCAAATTTTACAAAGAACAAGTTATTGTGCTCCTTCTTTCTATTTGGCTTAAAACCAACATGCTCCCACTGGTGATGTTTTGGCTTAACAGCTAAATCCATGCTGTTAATTCTCAACAGCTGCTTATTGCAGTGCAGCCGGCGCAATAGTTTAACTTGATCACCTTGAAGTGCCATTAATAGAAGAGGGCAAAACTGGTGAAAAACAACATGAAAATAGTGATGTCATTTCATCCAGCTGTGTTTAAAGAGGTACAATTAGTCAGCTGAAATTATTATGATCAGGTGATTGTGAAGTAAATGTGACAGGCTTATTATTACGTGCCAAACATAAAAAAAAAATCTTGTATCAGTCAGGCTTGTTGCATTCATTACTGTAGAAAATCACATTATATCTAGGGTAAAATACATTTTCCTAAAATAACCAATGAACTAAATCATTAGACTTAATTTGATCTGCTAACAACCAGTTTTAATTATCCGTTATAATAGGTCTACTTGCTCAGCCATTGGCAGCTGCTCTAAAAAAATTAAAATTGTAACTTAATATTGCATATACATGTTCACTCTGCTGATGACTTTTCCTGGGCAAAAACTGCAACTTCCCTTTTGTTTATACACAAACAAATGCATAGTTGGACCATTTGGCTGGATGGTCATGATCAGTTTATGGTCAGATAAATTCCCACTCAAATAAACACACACACAGACCCACTATCAAACAGCCTCACTGGCAGTAAAGCAGACTTACTGTCAGAATGGTCATTTGCTGCTTATTGATTTCCTATACACGTTTCCACTGGCTGCCCCTCTCTCTCCTGGTCGTCCTTTTCAATTGTAAACTTAACACTCTCTCACTGATTAAATTTCTAACTTTCACTCCCGGTCTCTCTGTCACTGTAATACCCTCTGATTAAATGCCACACTCACTATTACAGAAAACCTTCTCTCTGGTGGGGAGAGCCCCCCCTGCCCCGCCTCAAAAATCTAATCGCAGGTTTCAGTGCGTCCCTTAAACAAGTGATTAAATAGCGGACTCTCTCACACGACGGCTGCAGGATTAACACATGCCTCTTGCTCTCAGTCCAGTCTTTTCTTAACTCTACCCTCATAATGAGGGAATGAACCAGCATTACTAGGAAGTGTGGCCTTTTGACAGAAAATGGGAAGATTGAAATAGTGCACCAATTTATCCGTCTGTAATTTCCATCTGCAGCCACTGGTCACACTATCTGCCCAAAGCACAGCTGACTCCTTGAAATGTCACAGCGGGGTCGTGACATACCATAACAAACTCCCCCAGAGCTCTCCAGCAAATCAAATCAATTGAAGTAAAATTGGCATTCACACGTGTCAATAAGTGGTTTGTGCGTATGAGCCTGTGTCACTCTTTATTAAAAAAAAAAAAAAAAAGAGTGGGATGGGGTGGATCTTAAAAAGCAAAACATCCCTGTTGATAAACGGCTGAACTCAGATTACTCGCGCACAGTTAGGTGGAGATTATGATCACAGCGCTCTGCAAATAATTCACTACTGTCAAAAGGTTAACAATGAAAGTCGCCGCTGCACCGCATTGATAAGGTGTGCACGCACACGCACACAGGTGAGCCTGACTTCATCACCAGCAGGGTTGCATCAATAATGGATGCAGACAAGTGTTCAAAGAAAACCGCCATCTTAACGTATACAAAACTGAACAACAAAAGAAATGTGTTTAAGGGCAAAAATATATTTTTCTCATCATTCTAAGAAGATCTGTGACAAGAATATTTAAAAGTTTGATCTAGATAATCACCCATCAGTCACACTCTAATAAACAGGAAGTTAAAACCATGCCTGACAACAGAAACAAGCACAGAAAGGCAATTACATGAGAGAGTAACAAAGCTAAACATATTTAGGGTTGCAACTATTAATCATATTAAAATGAGTTGGGGGTTTTGTCAATTGTTTTAATTAACTATAATATAAAAAGACAACCACTTTAAGTTTTCTATTTCTGGGACAAGAAAACGGATTTTGAAGAGGGCCAATCACACTCAAGTTTTGCTTGAGCTGCTTATAATTTTTGCTTTGATCTTATACCAGGCCTGTGTGAGACCAATCAGTTCATCTACTGTCAGAAACTAACCATTTTGGCTCCCTTTCTTCCCCCTTTAAGCCATCTTTCTTTTCATTGGCTGCCTATCCCAAACTGAAATTTATATTGGCTATATATAATAATGATAATAGATTACATTTATATAGCGCTTTTCTAGACACTCAAAGCGCTATATATACACATCAAAATATGTTTACAGGAGATGGGATTTAATATAATCTGGTATTTAGCTGTGCTGATGCATCTAATCAAACAACTGTGTGACATGCGTATAGTAACGAATAGGTCATACACTCGCCTTCGTGATCACCATCTAATCCTTTATGACCATCTCCCTGAAGATGATCATCTTCAGACCATCTGCTGCTCAACACAGAAGCTACCATTAATGTGCTGCTCTTATTTCTTTGGTGTTTGTATTTTTTTTTTTAATTCAATATAAAATAAGGTCAATACAGCATGTAAGCTGCTGGCTTTGGGAACGTGGAAAAGCATTAAAAGTAGCATGAACACAGTCAGGTAATTGCATATTTAAAAAAAAACAACAACAAAGTGATTTTGGCCTTCCACCAAAGAACCAACATTTTTTTCAATATTTAATAAAGTTTAATCAAACTTGATATACATTTTTGTTTATCAAATGGGTAGTTAACAGGAAAATGTATGCAAAACTACATGAGGACTTGTGTTTACACACAGCCTTCCCCTCAAAGGCTCATTTAACCCAGGAAAAGCCCTGATCAATGACATTAAAAAAAAGAGGATTTTCAAACTGAAATTACAGTCAGGACCTTTATATGGAACAATATTTGGAGCATTTTTATTCTGTTTGGACTTTTAAAAACACAAAAATAAGACTGCACATAAACAGAGCTACTGTAAAACATGTACTCTAATGGTCAAACATTAAAGAATCCCATCAGAAATACTTATTTAAACCAACCTGAGAACAAGAGCAGGCAGAAATAAACACCAATAAAGCTACAAAGATTATAAAAGACGACGAACTAGCAGAGACAAAGGGAGCAAGAAATGGGAACAGGAGGGGATGACAGACTGTGAAGACTCTCAGCTTCTCCTATTACAACCACTGCTGCCTTAATTCAATAAACCATAAGGGCTAAATAAACCATAGGCACCAACTCTACATGTGAGGAGCAGCAAAGTGCAAAGGTCAACCTAACACCAGGGATCAAGTTCTCAGTGAAAATAAAAGGTTGTAACTCTGGTCACACTTGAAGAGTTCAGCCATGACAGCTAAAGTGCTAAACTGGACCTTTTCTAGCACACTGGTAGAATTCTTTTTCTGTTTTTACCCTAACACCCACTGGGATGCTGAGCAGTTGTGTATGCAGCTTGTACATTGGAAACATAATGATGATTTACTGTACAGCGCACTGTGGAAGTGGGTCATGTTTGGTTACCTTAGCAGCAGAGCTGAGCTCCATTTGTATATGGAAAAAAACAGTATTTATGACTCAATGCTATGCTACTGCAACATGTGTGATGTGTTTTATTTGCATGGTTTTTGTTTCATTTATTGCACACAACACACTTACGTTTGTAGTTGTAGTTTACTTTTATTTTAGTAGTTATATTTTCTGCCAGCAGCAGCAAATTAAACGCTGATCCATTTTAATGTGCAACTTTCTCTAATAATAGAAAGAATCATTTAATTCATCTCTATAAAAGTCACTTAGTATGCATGTGTGCAAGTTTCCACCAACCTTTAATCGGCTGCTTGACTTCTCCATTCTCCCTCTTGATCTCATTCATCACTTTGTGCTTCTTCTTCTCCTTTTCTTTCTCTCGCTCTTTGACCTTCTTCTTCTCCCTCTCCTCTCGCTCCCTCTCCTTCGCCTTGTCCTTGGTGGAGTGATCTGTGGAAGCAGTGAGCAACGTTTCATGTCTCGATGGTGAAAGCACATTAGCATAAGATCTCAGATGTACCCCCACGCAAGCATGTACACAGATGTTTGAGTGCACTTTGCTCGCTCCGATTTGCTTCTCTAACAGCTCACCTGTTCTCTTGCCAAGCCCTTCACCTCTGCTATCACTCTTGACTTTTAATTTTGTTGATCTTTCCTCTACAAATGTTTTTTCCCTACTGCGAAAGGAAAAAAAAAAATCATCCCATCGCCAAACCCATACTTTTATCTAAGCCCTGCAATGACCTTCCCTTTGAGAATGCAGCAGCCGCTCTGCAACTTCACTCAAAACAGCACAGTTTCATCAAGACACACCTCATCCCCAAAAAACGTAACCCTCTACTATCATTAATATGTTCCCATTTAATTTTAAAAGTCCTAAAATCCTCTCTTTGCTTTTCAGCTTATTTTCTTTTCCTTTTCCTGCACGTCTCCATCCAAGTGTTGAGCAAGTGTAGCACATTGAGGAATTGGAGTGCGCTCTAATGCAACACTCAGTGCAAATCGCTGCGGATGAGAGCATCAGTTTTAAAATGTCAGTATCACATGCACACACCTTTTCAGCTGGATTGTTGGAAAGCTTTCGGAAAGGTGTGTTTAAGTGTGAGGCACCCCGGCAAACAGACATTTATTCTTTAAATCTGCACGTCTCCCCTCCAGCTGAGCTAAAAACCCTTACCCATCTTCAAATAACCCTCGTTTTATACATTTTTGTATTCCTTGATTTGCTTTATATTTTTTAATTTCCTCATGAAAAAAAAATCCTTTGTGTTTTCCATAGTGTTATTTTGTCCATTCCTTCTTTTCCTTCCCAGAGAACTTTTTTCCCCCCTTTGAACTCAGTCGGATCCATCTTTGAAAGGAAGCCGTGTTTTCAGACTGTTCACTCTTCTGTGGATGTAGGGAGTGGGAAAGTGAACACAGTGTGGTTGCACTCCCTGTTTGTGGGATAAAAGGAGAAAAAAAGCTTTCAAAGTAAAAAGGCTTATAGGAGCATTAGGAGAATTAGATGTACATTGATACATTTTTCCATCATAGTACTTAAATACACTTCAGCAGACTGTTTTGCTTTTACTACTTAAGACGCAGGTGATCGTGCTCCTCATAGCTTGTGGTGAATAGTGGAATGCCAAGGATGTCAACGTTCCCTATGCAAAAGAAATGCTGCTAAATTACTAGACAGTGTAAGCTGCCTAGTGGAAAAAAACAGCACGTCTCAAAACGACAATTTAGCTCCATAGGAAACAGCCTACAAAGGAGCGCTCACTCAGATCTGTTGCCAGATTTATAAAAACATGTAAGGCCATGCCAGAGCAGTAACATTCATAAGCCTTAACTTTAGAGGAAATGGCAGTAAATTAGTCCAGGTGGCTGATGTGAACTGAAAATATACAGTGAAGCATGTTGATTTCTCTCACCTCGAGAGAAGGGGCTTTCCCGTGAAATAAAGAAAATAACAGGGTGAAACCAGGGTTTTAACTGATGACACGATCCAAGAAAAGATGTCAAGGCTTCGATGGTCACAAGTTCTAAAGCTAAGTTCATATTTCCAGGGCAAAACAGCACAAAACTAGAGATCTGAATGAATTTGAAATGAACGGTATCCATGTGACTGAAGCATGTTTTCTTCCCCCTCTTCATTCCGTTTTCTGATTTTCTAGCAGCAGCCAGTTAGGAAGGGAAACACAGCAGGTAGTTTTCACGGTTTGGATGATCACAGGAGAGATAAAACTTTGAAAGACAGAGAGCCAGAGGCCGGCAGTTAGTAAACTTCAACGACGCAACCACTCATCTATATCTCATTTCTTCTTATCAAGAAAAATTACGCCAAAATAAAAATTATCAGAAAATATAAAAAATGTGCATTCTGACATTTTAAAGTTGTTACATTTCAAAGGGAACCCCAGATCCCTCCAATTGTCTGCCATTAAAAATTAAGTAGCAATAACAAAGCATAATTTATAGTTTCAACATCAAAAGTGCACCAGCTTAATGCCCATATTTACCCGCTAGCTGCTAATTCACATGATAAAAAGTGCATTTTGGGTAAATTTTAAACAGTCATATCACCATTAGTGATAGGTGGCTTATTATGTTAAAGGTCTGCTTTATACTGCCATTATGATACCAGGCTTATCCTCTAGCCAAGGTTTCTCTTGTGGCAAAATCATTTTCGAATACAGGCCAAAGTTTCATTTGAGGTTCTATTTACTTGGGAAAGGTGTCACAGTGGTCCAGTGGTAAGTAATGTCACTTCACAGCAAGAAGGTTCCACCCAGCTGCAGACTTTCCACGCATGCATGTTTTTTGCTCATTTGTCGGCTCGTCTCCCTGTGCCTGTGTGGGCTCCCTAAGGATACCCCAGCTTCCTTTCAGAGTCCAAAGACATGCTTGTTAGGTTAACTGGTGATTCTGGGATTGGATATCAGTGTAACAGTGAGGCTGCGTCCACACAAGAAACTATCGGCAGCAACCTGGCAACCCCAAGAAGTCAATGACTTCAACAACATATGGGAGGGGAAAAAAGAAAAAGAAAAAAAGAAGATCATTCTAGATATAAAACTTTTCTCAACAGAAACTACCAGTGAGACTGCAGGATACTGCTGATTGACATATGACATGGTAGTAAATACATTAGAGGCTTACCTAGGCAACGAGTGGCCATTGCCCAAGGATACGCTACCATTGGTGTCACTATCTAAAGCCTGGAATGTCTACATATCTACCAGCCGGTAACTTAGAGGGATGGGCTTCTTCTTCATCTGTTCATTGTGCTTTTTTCTTTGTTGGGGGGGATGGGGGTGGTAATTAACAAGACCATGCAAATCTTGTTTTTTCTGGAAGAATCTGAGGCCTTCAAAGATTAGACACACTGAGCTCTCCACTGTGAACAACACAGTTTGAGCAGAATTTTCATGTGAAAATGTGCTGGATACTTGCAAGCTCACATTTTCAGCAGTAAACATGCTCTCTGTGAGATGCTGAGCATAATGGGAAGAAGAAAAAAAACTTGCCCAAGGCCAAGCATGTGTTCATATTTTAAGGAGAAAAAAAAATCAAAATGCAAAACACTGTAACAGGGAGCTCAGCATTTTATCAGTTTCCCATCAGTATATACATGTACTGCAACTGTAAATACGGTTGCAGTACATGTTAAAATGAAGGCGATTTTAATAGAAAAAATACATGATATGTGTGAAACTAGCTGTTAAATCTAAGCATGATCAAAAAACATTAAAGAAAAAAAAATCACTGCAGGGCTGCAGGTACACTTGTCTCTCAGGAAAATCCTGCTACTCCAGATGGTCAGTCCACCCCTGCTGGTGTGGCAAATCCATGCTTCACCAACCAAAACGATTTAGCAATAGGACTCATACAGTGTTTGTCATTGTATTGGCAATGCACACGCTGTGCTAAGGATCTTGCCATTTTTTTCAGAGGAAAAAATACAAATTAAAAAAAAAATAGCCAAGAGAAACTTAATTGGGCAATGATGGTAGTTAAGCTTCATTTTCTCCTCAGTGTAATTCAGATGTGCAGCTCCAGACATATTTGGTGGTTCTTTAAGCATGGTAAATTTACATCCACACAATAAACTAATTATGGGCTTTTAACAGTAGATAGAAATGCAGAGAAGTCAAAGCTACAACACAAAACAACCGTAACACTTGCCAAAAACAGAACTGGTTACATGAATTTTAATCTCTGCATTATGCAGCACAAGTGTCTGAATGGGCATAATATTAGGCTTTTGCACAAACAGCTACACTTAAGGACTTGATAATATTCTTGCTTCTGCATATTAAAAATGGAAACAGACCGGAATTATGCTTTTAATATCACTATAAAATTGCAAAAGGTAATGACGAATTAATATCTACAGAATCTGCTCTCAAATTTGTTGACTGTAAGCATTGATGGTCTAAAGCTCCCACTAAATGAAGCTTCAATTATTCAATCAATAGAAAGAGAACAGCACTTTTGCTTTTTCCGTTAACAATGGTTAGTATTAACAAAGGCAAGTTTGGAGACTCTAGCTGGTAAAAAAAACAAAAAAAAAAACCGAGTAAACAGCAACTACATGATCTGAGATAAGCAGCAAGCAAAGCCTGTCTGGTTATAAGCCCAATAAAACCAAGGTAAAACATCAGCTACTGCTACTTGAGAGAGGCTCGCTGACAAATCATGGCCGGTGGTAACATTTTGTGCAGCACTACAGTAAACTTCATTTATCAACAGTTCATGTCATCCTGTGATATAGCAGTGCAGAACAAGAATTTCAATTCAGTTAGTGGCGGGCAATGTACTCGATGATTAAATAACATACAAGTACCAGCTAATATACCTACTATAGCTTCTCAAAGGCTTCTTAATGTACAGTTTGTTTGGCTGCAAATACCTCCTGGCATAAAGTGCTGGAAAGATGAAGCCTTTCAACTTCTTATCCTCGTTGCTTGTGGTATTAATTATGTGACACAACAATTAATGAAAGTAACCCTCTATAGTAGGTCTTGGAACTGAGCAGAGAGACTGAGAATGAAGAGAGGAGACTGGAAGCACATCTGAAGAGGAGAGCTACGTCTGCTGTTTGGAGGTTTTTAAAAATAAAAATTGGTATTGACGTCATTTTTGTGCAACATTTTCTTTGTATACTGGAATGCTTTCACTGGAACTTGGTCTGAGAACCTCTGATTATGGCTAAATGTATTCGACAAACTGCATTTGCAATATCAAACTGTGTGTAAATATAACAACAGCTCAGAAGGCTGCATAAATACTTTACACAAGGTCAAACTTGATTTGCAACTAGCTCAACTTCCCAATTATACCTACAGCTTAAAAATTCCCTTTTCTTGGTCTACTGCTCACTGCACTTTGTCTGACTCATGTATCCTATTTCAGCATCAAATGTAACTGGCAGTCACAGCTCCCTGGCACTTGCTTTTGCCACTAATAATATTACCATGATGATGTGATACTCTTTGGATCCCTGTAGGAAAGATTCTTTCCTTGCAGGAAGGTCAGAGCATAAATTTGCCTCAAATACATGTCCTTCCGCAGAACAGCAATCTTGTCAATTTTCTCATTTTGTTTAGAATTAATGTACATTTTGAGCTCCACATTCACATTCACACACTTCCTCATCTTCGACTTAATATAATTACAGTCTCCTACTGCTGGCCATTGAGCAACTCACTAAAGCAATTAGAGGTTCAGTGCTTTACTGAAGAGCACCTCAGTGAAACTGTTGCAGGAGCGGTTTTAGTTATCACTACTAAAGGCTGCATCTATATTTAGCCAGTCAGGTCCAGAAATGAAAATCATAAGCTGCACTAAGTGACTTTAAGTGTTATAACTGCCTAATGGAAAATATTCATTACAGAGTTTGGGGTGAAAATGACACATTATCTGCAAAGCAAATCATGTGATGTTTTGTGGGTAATCGTTAAAGCCACATCTATGTGTTTTAAATAAAACGCTGCCACCAGCCACATATTTACATGAACATATTAAAGTTGCACTCAGCGCAGCCTGTTTACAAGACTGCGTGTCTCAAAGTGTTTAGGGCTACAGGCCAACAACACGTTTCCTTCTGGTACCCTAATTGTTTGCGGTGACTGTTCAGAGTATGTCATGATCTCTTAAACTACCCAACTGGAAAAGGGTGACATCATGCAATCACATGTGCCCACCCTTTCTAGTGTCTAAACATTTAACAAGTGAATACATGTCCACACATTGGCAAGCACAAATGTGCATATGCATGGGTTTTGGCATGATGCTTTGGTGTGACAAAAGGACGCTGATAATAAGTATTTGCATCCTTACTGACTTCTTGGTGTTTTTTGCATATTTGTCAAACTTATGTTTGAGATCATTAAACAAATTTTAAATGTTAGACAATGATAACCTGAGAAAATACAAAATTAAGTTTTATAATAATTTCACTGATTAGAGGAAACCAACAACAATAAAAAAAATAAATTAAAAAGAAACAATCAAACACAAAAAAATGCCCAAAAAGCTAACAACTCTCCAAACCTACCTGTGGAAGAAAATAATGCCTTGTGAACTTAATAACGGGTTATGTCACCTGCCGCAGCAAGAACTGCGATCAAGTATTTACAATAACCAGCAATGAGTGTTTTACATCGCTGTGGGGAAATTTTGGCTCACTCTTTGCAGAATTTTTCTTTTTTTAATTCAGCCACAATGGAGGGGTTTTTTGTTTTGTTTTTTTTATTTTTACCATGAACGACCTGTTTAAGGTCATTCCAAAGATTCTTAAACTGATTTTCTTTACAACTGAATGAGCTTATCACCGATCAATTATGGGATGTCACCCAGGTCCTGAAGCAACAAAGCAGCTCCAGACCATCACCATCATTTAAGTGATTTCTTGTTTTCAAAGCTCTGGAAGTGATCGAGCCTGCTTTTAATTATGATTTAACAAGGAGAGGCAGTTACTTTTTCACACGGGGCCGGGTAGATTTAGAAAGCTATTCTCCTTTAATACATTAAACCATCATTTAAAAATCTGTTTTTGTATTTACTCAGGTTAACTTTGTGTAATAGCAAATGTGTGTGATGAACCGAAACAAATGTGCAAAAAAGAAATGAGAAATCAGGAAAGGGGAAAATACTTTCACAACACCATGCACCATATTAAAGGACGCAATCGAGAAAATAAGACTATTTATCTCCCTCTCCCACCCAACCATCTAAATGGCATTTAACAAGTGCAGTGGCCACGCTCAAAACAAAATATTCTCATTAAAGTCCAAGTGTAATTACAACATTGTAGCAATAAAGATGTCTGTGTAGAAATGAATGCTTTGGGGGTGTGAAGGTTGAATTTCTGCATGTACAACTGTAGATGATGCAGTATCAACAAGCCACGGAGCTCTGTGTCTGTTTCCCCTTACAGCCTGGGGTTACAGAGGGGGGCGTGGTGCTCTACCAAAACAACACTTACCCTATAATGGCGGGCGGTTTTTATATTATTATGACAGCACACATGTAACGCCAGGACATACACAGTTCCCAAGGAAAATAAATACTTGCACGCGCAGGGATGTCATTGATTAACGAGTCTCAACTATAACACTGGTGTGACAAATGACAGCTCGTTTTTATAAACGTTTTTAAGATGCCGTTATTTATTAATTTGTTTATCTTTTAACTGTACTGGGTCAGTGGTTAACGTAGACAAACAAGGGTGGATATGTTTAGTCAATGCGACGTTAATATGTTTAAAAAAAAATTACCGCAGGACGAGCGCGGCTGGTTGCGATAACGGCCAGGTCGCGCGACTATACTGCTCTGGAACGCGGCTCCAGTAGAGCTCGAGGGTTCACAAGCGGGTGAACAAGCGACGGAAAGCTGGCAGCCATACTCCGCAGAGACTCCATCGATTAAAACTGCTGCGCTTTCACACGCTCCAAACTCGACGCGAACACGTTCCCGAGCGACCAAATATCAATTAATGCAACGCTCGAGGATTTTTTTCGGGCATCTTGCACGACGTTAAGGGGCGCCCTTTTCAACAGCAGCCATTCCGAAAAACGGGACCGTTTACAGGCAGATGAGAAAGCAGAGAAACTGTACACTCCGGGGCACATGTTCGTATCCCGAGCGGCTAGCCAAGTCACTATAAAAGGGCAGAACTCTAGCCTGCTTATAATAAACACAAAGTTTATTAATGCCACTAACTAACTCACAAAATAGATGAAAACATAATGGCTTACCTTTTGGTGGCAACGTGACATCTCCATTTTCTTTCTTCGCCGTAGAAATGTTATTAAATTTACCGACGTCGTTATTAACAGTAGTCCCAGATCCGGAGGTCAACAACAGTTTATGTTTCTTTTTCTCCTCTCCGCCTCCTTTCCCTTTTCCCCTCTCTTTCTCTCGCTGTTTATCCTTACTTAGTTTCTTGGATTTGGAGGAAGAAGGTGCCTTATGGAGGAAGAAATCGCTCTGTTTAAAGACTTTGTGATGGGTTATCGGTGTCTGGGACCCACCAGTAGCACCCACCGGAGACCGGTTGTTGTTGCTGCTGCTGGTGGCCGTCTTAACCGGACTACAGCTCCACAAGCCCGAGCTGCTGCCATAACTCTGCAGCTTCGTGTGCTGCTGGAGTTTCTCTTTACCGCTACCGTTGCCTCCCACTCCTCCGTCCCTGTTGAGTTTCTTGGGTTTAACGCTCCTCTCTTCGACTCGGACCTTCTTGGGCGGCGGCGGCTGGTTGAAATCACGGGAAGACTGGGAGTCGTTACCAAGGGTTCCTTTCGCCTCGGTCGGCTTGCCGAGCGCGCTTTGAACGGAGGCTACAGTAGGAGTAGTAGCAAGGGAGGCAGCTCCAGAGAGGTGAATACTGCCCTGCGAGTCAGCCATCTTGAGGCTTCTCTCTCTATTTACTCTCTTCCCCCAACGGCAGCCGATGCTGCTTTTTTTCCGCGACGTTCAGACAGGCGATGAAGGGGCGGGGCCGAACTTGAATTGACAGCCAGGCAGCGAGGAGGCGGGACTCAGGCTCGACTGACAGGTAGCGAGGGGAAAAAATAGAGGCGGGGCTTAAGTATCTGTGCCTTAGCAGCATGTGTTGTATTTTACGTACGATCTATGGCATTTTGTGTTTATGAAACAAGGAAAGGTGTAGATTTTAACTATGAGGAGCCAAATATTTCTAAAGCTCAACAACTTTTTGAGTACTGAAATGCAGCCCTTAGATTTTTAAGATTAAATTTAAATCATATGCCAACTTTCATTGCTCCAAATCGCAACAAAGTTATATTTTTAAAGGTAGAGATCCTACAGCATTATGGACCAAAACCATAAAATCCAACAGTTTTCTCTTGCATAATATTTGGGGACAGTCCCAAAGCAAAACTTACAAATAGGTTCAAATAAGACGTATGTTTGCATGCTTAATGTCTGTGGCTGACCTGATCATTTGAACACTACCGCTAAACCTCAGGTATGAGGGTGTTTTAAACAGTGGACCTTGTTTCTGCTGAAAAACAAAAACAAAAAGAATCAGTAATAAAAAAAAAAACTTGCCATCCCTAAGTAAAAATTAAATTTTCAGTGATATTAAATCACTTTGAAGTTTTCAGACATGTCATTAAAAAGACTGCATTAATCCAACATCTTAAAAGGTCCTGCACAGACGTCACTGTAGTCTATGTGCTTATATTTTGGAAGAATGTCCATAAGCTGACTGGCAGAACTTGTGGACTCCCATTAAAGAGATAAATATGCCCTCTTTAATCTTTACAACTGAATGCGCTTATCACTCTCCCTCGCACAACACATCATTAGACCGTGTCATGAATCCTCTGGCGTTGTTTACACTTTGATTTACTGAGATGAAAACATTTTCTTCAATCAGACTGGCAGAGTTCTCAGTACAAGGCCTGTCAGCGTGTGACAATCAACCATGAATGGCAAACATGATTAGCAGCTGCACGAGGGGAATTGTAAAGTTACAGCTGGTTATAAATATTGTGACAAGATTATTGCATGATGCAAGTCACGAGCAGAGATTTGATGTCTGTGCATGCAGTGACAGAAGAGATGTGTGTAAGCATGTGCTGAGTCCAGCATCGACTTTATGTGACTCATATAGCTACAGTAAATCTGTATTTTAATATTACAGGCTTTAAAAGAGAGCTGACACAGTTTCTTCTGTGCAGCCTGCTGCTCACATATCCAACACTGACTGGCTATATTTATAAGCCATTACATAACATGTTAAACTGCTCATTGGGAAAACTGAGGTGACCCAGTTAAGACAGCAACCTGGCTTAATATTAATACTCAGAGAAACAGAGAGAGAAAGAAGGGTGCATGGTGCATTCATACTGTGTTAGTGTGCAGCCGAGAGGAAAACTTTGCACAGATAATCAGGTGGTAGTAGAAAGTGTGCATAAAGTAAATAAGCACTGGGGGTGAGAGGCATGTGCACTTTATTATGCTGTGTATACAAATATCGTGCACGTGAGCCACAAACATTTAAAAAGGGTGAAGGACGTACTTGTATGCTGTGCTGTGTAATCTTTTCAAAGTAACTTTTTAAATATGTGAATGGAAGTCAAGGTGGAACCGAAAGCTACTTGTTTATTTACATTTCTATTCTATGAAAATATACAGGAAACATCCTCATTCTTCCGGACTGAAGAACTCAGAACTGAAGAAGCTTCTCGGATGAGAGGTGAAACGTCTTCAAGCAACTTAAAGAAGTCCAGACGCTTTTCTTTGCAAGCTCCTTTGACTATCAATGTAAAGTGTTTTTAACCCTAACCCAGGATAACTTTAAAAACCCATCAGTGCCTGAACCACGGTAGTTGTACTGTCCATGATTGCATAATTAATTTGAAATGAGCATTGACTACCTGTGAGCACCAGCGAATAATTATAGTACGAGTGCCCTCCTGCTGTGCTTCTCTGTGTGTAAAGTGAATACAAATGCAAAGCCCTCAAGGTCTCTGAGAAAGCCAGTGTGTGTTTATGACCCCTGCTGTGATTAATTGTCATATTAGTCTGTGTGCGTGCTTGAGTGAATACAGTCGTCTTGGCAGCTCCACAAGGTGTGTGAGCATTTCCTGGTGTGACAGCGTACACACAGACACACAAAACTCACACTGACTGAAAGTTCACGAGTTCATTTTGAAGTCAGTCACGTCTGAAAACATCAGATTACAAGTCAGCAGGCGACTAAGTCAAAGTGATGCATTAGCCATTTGACTGGTCTATAGTATAAAATAATGCTTCCTGCTGAGACGCACACATTCAAACTCACAATTATTCAGGAATATTTACATGAATGAAGGCGAAAGAGGCACATCTTTACTTAAGGTCATTTTTACTGATTGATTTCTGCAACATACAAACGTGTGTGTGTGACAGGATGGGGCTGAGGGGGCGTGGCTGAATGAGAGTCCCACAGGAGGCGATGAGCAAGCAGCAGCGAATCACATCGCTTATGGTCATGCCGCTAATGATGATTGGAGGGCAGAGGGAAAGGGTGAGTGCGGGCAGGCAGGCTCTCTCTTAAAGGCACAGGTGGGCTCTTTACTGAGATCGAGGCGTGTGCATGAGTGTGTGTGTGTGTGTGTGTGTGTGTGTGTGTGTGTGTGCGTTTGTTTTTCTATCCTCCTGGGGTCCATGACCTGAGATATCAGTCACGCCATGGGGACCAATTTTTCCCGTGGGGACCGAGCCCTGGTCCCCACGGGCACAACCATTGCATTCAATAGAAAACAGGCTGCTGATATGCCTGGTTAAGTTTTTTTCAAAAAAAAAAAATGGTCCCCACAGATTCAATTTTCACAACTTTGTGTATGCCCTGGTGACCATGGGTGGTATTGCAGTGTGTGAATTTGCATCCGTGGGGACATTTTCCTGACAGTGTGTATAAGTGTGTATCCCAGTGGTCTGAGATGGTATTGCAGTGTGTAAACTTGCATCTATTGGATCCCTTTTCTGACAAAGTGTGAAAGTATTTATAAGATACCACTTTGTTCCTTTATTAATAGTATTAGAACCTGCTCACTTTAATGTGACCAGACTTCTATTTTATTTAATTATTTGTACCACAGTTACTAAGGAAGCTCATTTATTTATTATACTTCATTTTCTTACGATTTTTTACACAACTGATATCATTTAAGGAGACAAAATATCAAATCATTAAAGTATATAATACTTATTATTTTTAAATGAATAAATGGTCAACTTATGAAACAATAAAACTGGGATAAATAAGCATTTTCAGCCAAAATACTGATGACAAATTACAAAGAAATTCAGGAAATGCATCACTGTATTATGCAAAGTCAACCCACATTATTCAAATTGTTTACTGCAGTTTGAATAATGCCAACCATTTTGAGATTCAAGCACAAAAGCAACTACATCCTCTAAATTAGAGTATAAGCAAATAAACAAGTGATATAAAAGTTAAATCCACTCACCATTGACATCAAAAAATCTTTAACTTTTCAATTAAACTCCAACAACAACAGTCCACTTGTATTCCCAAAATTTTAGATGATCCAGTTTTGTAAAATAAATAAAATAAAATATTTTGAACACAGATTGCCGTAGCACCTAGCAATATGCTAGCTTTGCATATTTTCAAATTTGATCTCTGTAATACAAAACAGAGACGTGTGGGTGACCCAGCCATTTCAGCAATGAGTGCCCCACTTATGGAGGTTGGCCAGGTGGTCTGGGTCACTGGTACTCTGACACATTTTCCGGTCCTGGAGCGACATGCAACATTATGGTCAGAATACAAGGGGATCCAGCCTGAGCAATGGTAGATTACAGCTGCAGGCAGTCCCTAATTCACCAGAACCTGTGTCTGTTACTGTCCTGGGCCTGTGACCCAATGTTTTGATTTTGTATTATGCTTTATTAGTCTGTTTTCCTTTTGGTTCATGGTTCATGACTATTGGGGTTTTGGTTTCTGTTCTCTTGTTCTTCTGGGATTGTGAATTCTAGCTTTTAGGTTTAGTTCCACCCTTGTGTTTATTCTCTTGTTCCCCAGTCATGTCTCATGTCTCTCAGGTCCCTTTATTCTGTGTTCCCTCTGTTCTCTGTCGGTGTTGTACTTCTGAGTTCTGTCCATGGATTTCCTGCTTTATTTTGAAGGTCCATGACTTATGTCAGTGTTTTTAGTTTTGCTTCCTCCATCTCGTTAAGTCTAATTTCTCCCGGCTGTGTTCCCACATGTTCGAGGCTCTATTTTGAACTGTTTTGCATGGGCAGCCCAGGCAAGGAGGACTCAGTCACACTTCTAGAAACCCTCACTGCTTGGTCTGTTCAGTCACCAGCTCAGTCAGTCACTCAACCACCTGATCCGCTTCTACCACAACTACCACTTCGGCCTGTTGCCCAGTTAGCCGCCCGGCCTGTAGCTCCATTTTCACCTCAACCATTACTTCAGTCATTATCACAGTCTCCTGCTCAGTCACTCTCAGTTCAGTCTCCTGCTCACTCGTCTTTAGCTCAGTCTGTTATTCAGCCTCCTTTGTTGCTGCTAGCTCAGTCTCCTGTGTTGCCGCTAGCTCCACTTAGCACGGCCTGTACCTCTGGCATTAGCACAGCCTGCACCTCAGCCATTTATTTTATCATCAGTCCAGTCTGCAGACCAGCCTTTAGTTTAACTGCCTGTTCAGTCTGTCGCTCAGCCCCTAGCTCACTCACCTTTAGCTCAGCTGTTAGTCCACTCATTGGTTCAATGACTCATCCTACGCAGGGAAAACACGTCATGAAAACATTTGCTGGTTCTCAAAAGGTGGCCATGTTAGAGACAGTAACTCAGTCCAGGGCCTCCCCAGAGGCTGAGTGTCAGCCACCAGCCGACTCTAGATTCCTGGAGGCTAAGGCGCCAGTGCCAGCTACCTCACCGGGGAACTCCACTGAGCAGTCTCAGCCGTCATCACCCGCTGAGAGCTCCAGCGAGTTCACCCATCCGCCTCCATCCTCTGCTGGGTGTATTAGTGAACACTTTCAGCGCTCTCAGGACTGCATCCCACTGTCGCTGCCTTAGCCAAGCCAATGTGCTGCTCAGCTCCAGCCAGTGTCAACACTGCCAGAGGTCCCCTCTGCCTGCTGATTCTGTATCTGTTCCTGCTGGAGGGTCCGAGGGATCCATCCAGCCTGCAGCGCCACCTACTCCATCATTTGCGGCTGCCACGCTGTCATCTGGTCCTGCCTCGTCTGGTCCTGGTCCTGCCACACCGCTACCTCGTCCACGTCCGGCTCAGCCTGCTCGACCTTGTCCGTGTGTGGTTTGGTGTCAGCGGCCACCTTCCAGGTCGCTGACTGGACTCCGTCGCCGACGCGGTCGGCATCCTGAAATGCTCCGACGCTGCCGCTGCCTTCCACGCGGTTGGCCTTCGGATCGCCTACATTGCCACCGCTGCCTTCTGCACGGCCGGCCTCCAGAACTACTTGGTTTCTGTTGCTGGCCTCCTGAACTTGTGTACCTTGGACCCTGGTGCCATTGACCTCTGGGTTGGCCCCCAGAGTTACCGTCTTGTATTATTGAGCCACTGGCCTCCGGGTCGGCCCACTGAGCTGTGTTTTTGGACTCTGTGTTTTTGGTTTTCTCAGCTCATCTGTTTAGTTTTGGACTCCTGTTGCCGGGATTTTGCTTTGTTGGACTCCGAAGCTTCTGCTGGTTTTCTGGTTTCTGTATTGGAGAGGAGTGTCACCCAGGATCAGATTTGCTGACAGAGGGATCGAACTTCTGGGAATCCTGTTCGCAGCCGGTCACCATGCTGTCACTGGAAAACTACTGAAGACTCTGATGTGGTCCCCCAGCCACCAAGGTTTATCCCAAAAAGAACCCCTGGTGTACAGCCACCTCTAAATTCTGGAAATCCATCAGCAGGTGAAATGTGCTCATCTCCTTGTTGTTTCTCTGAAATCGGGATGCCCACCAGCACCGAGCTCCAACCATTTTGCTGTCCCCACAAGCAGCAGGGAAAGACAGTCAAAAGCAAGCATGGCCACCCAAGGAAGGCGAAAGTGCACTCTGTGCAAAAGAAAAATTCCCTGGCTGGGTGTGCAGTGCAATGTGGGTCTCTGTCTCCAGGTGGGTAGGAACTGCTTCAGGGTCTATCACACAGGCCCAAAAACGCCTGGACGCTTGTAATATAAAAAGGCCAATAAATTAAAAACTGAGTGAGCGAGGATTAAAAAAAAAAACATTTTTGTACATATTTATTATAGTTAATATTGCAAGTTGATGTTGTGTTGTATTTTGTTATTGCTGAATATCAGTTTCCACTATAAATCTCAAGTTCTTTTTTTTCACTTTAAACTGTTGTTCCACTTTCATAACAATAAAATAATATAAAATGGCTGCCAGGTATTGAAAGCTGAGATTATTCTAAAAAATGGGACAAAAGCATTCAGTTATAGTATGTTTTTTGACCCTTTTACAGCCAAAATTACCAAAAAAGTCCAGGTGGCCTAAATTGGTCAATAAAAGTTTAATTAATAATTTTGGATGTTAAAACCATATTAAACTAGTTTTTCTTGGATACATTAATATTTTGTTAAAATACAAGTTCAGCAATCTAATGCTGACATTTTGGTGCTGAAGGGAAGGGATGAGGGAAAACACACTTTTCCTGACTTTTGCGGTCCCCACTTTACCTATTCCCATCCCCCACCCGCTGCAGTCACAGGCTTGCAGGTGTTGCTAATTAGTCGCGTGCTCGGTGCAGCCAGACACGCGGGGCGTAACTCGGAGGCGAGAGGAGACGGCTGGGAGTATGAAGAAGCGTGACAGAGAGAAAGTGGAGATGTCCGACAGTCAGAGAATAGAGGATGAAGGGATGAATGTGGTAAGTACATTAAACAAACTGTTTTAGTGTTTACTTAATAATTAGGCAAAGTGAAGTGTTTGCAGCCGACAGTTTGCTCTGTAGTTAGCATGCTTTGCTAATGCTTGCATGACTTAGCTTAATGGGGTGTTCGACGACATTCTCCTAAACTGTACAGTTTTTAGCTGATATCTTAACATTCATGCAGTCATGAATGTCTGTTTTGGACACTTTTATTAGTTACTGTCGTAATTTTCGGGCGTATGTGGGACTGAAAATGAACGCTTAATGAGCAATCAATGAGCTTAATGAGTAGCTAGCAATAGTGTTAGCTCTAAAAAGTGAGTAAATTTCTAGAATAACTTCGTTCAACTATAGGCCTGAAGTATTCACAACAAGAAACAAGCTAAGCAGCTACAGAGTCATTTCTTTTCAAAGCGTCAAGTTTTTGTCGTGGCGGGGAGGGTGGCAGTCGGAGCAGCGAGACAGACCCGCCGAAGCTAATCCAGGAGTCTGGATTAGCTTCGGCTGTCGAGGACCCAAGTTCATAATGCAATTATTGTCGTGACGAGCTAAGAAATGGCTAAAGTGTAATGTTGTGTCGTGGTATGCAAAACGAAGCGTGAGGTCGCGGGGGCAGCGACAGTACCAGAGCAGCAGGCGAACCGACTTTTCCCTCAGTTAAATATTCAGCCGTGGAAAGTAATTTAGTGGTGTTTTAAGTTTTGTTGTGATTGTTTATGATAGACAAAAAAAATACGTTTTACTTCTGCAGTGGCTTGATTGCTGTTAATCACAAACGATGAAGTACTAAAAATATTAAATAATAAAATTACTATCATAGTAAATTAAGATAAATAAACCTAACAATATTAAGCATGTGAACAGACTATTGCACAGCTTCATTTAAACTATGACTTATATTCAAAAGATTGATTTTTATAAAACCGTATTCATATTTGCACCATGTCTTTATAGTGACTAACATATGTGATTAGACCTATTGATGTCACCTTAAATACTATCCCGTTATCACTAAGTGTGTATTTCTTACTTGTTGATGTATAAAACTATTGTACTTCAGGTATGGACATGTTATGTTAGCTGTTTTGTGTTTGACCTCATCCAGAGTAAACAATCCACCAGACTGAAGGCACGTTTGCAACGCCTGAGAGACCATCATGATAAATGCTTGTCAAGAGCCATGGACTCCTTAAAACACCAAACACAGGTAATCATAATAGGGTTTTGACTTTTCCCATATTACAATATTAATAAATACAGTGGTGCTTCTGACTTAGATTTGTGACAGTATGAATGCATGTGCCAAAACATTCTGTAGGGGTGTGTTGGTTTGATTACGCAGGTGTACTGAAAAGATAATTTTTTTTTTTTCACCAAAGCCAGGTGCTGAAGTTTTTTTTTTTTTTTTTTTGTGTGTGTGTGTGTGTCTCTAAAGCCTGATTTTCACCCAAGCGACTTTAGCATCATGTCAGCTCTTTAGTTAACTAATTTGAAATGGCTTTTGTCATGTGTGGGAGGAGCGGGGAATAGTGTACAAACCTAGGACTGACATTTAAGCAAGACATATTAGCCTTTTATAAAGAAGTAGAAGCTGTACCCAAATGTCATTCTAAACTAAAATGTAAATATTTGTAGAAAACTAGTACTTTGGTAAAAAAGAACATTAAGTTCTCAAATATCTGATATATTTATCTAAGTATCATAAATGTTACCTGGCAAATAATGTACTTCAATGTCAAATGTATACATAAAAGCAAAGTGTGTACACAGTTACATGTATTTCAGGGGGTGTTATCAGCCTGGCTGATCTGAAATTCAGCTTTTCATTTTTTTTTTTTGTACTTCTGTACAGTACTTGAAAAAATGTTTGGTACATCCCATCACTCAGTGCTAGCTGAAATTGTTTACAACAGTACTGAGGGCCACTTTTTAAGATGGAGCCATGTTTAGTCAACTATAGGCTAATAGAAAGGGTTTTGGGTGTTTTTCTTTTGGTTGTGCTGTAATTAAAGCCTTCTGAATTTAGACATCAAAACCAAAGTATGTGTAGTAATGCTGTGTTTTCTTACACAGCATTAGGTTTAAATAAAACAGAGGATGCATTTAGGAGTGTATTGGTCTTGTTCATCACCTTTTTGTGAACCTTATCAAAAGAAATTTTTGTCTCTGTAATGTTTAGCCATCGGAGAGAACAAACCAAGAGGGTGAGACTTCATCACAGCCCCAGCTCTCACCTAAGCAACTTGCAGCTTCCAAGACTTTGGTAAGTAACAAATTAACTTGTGGTATATAACAGGCTCAGTACTCTATAAGTTTAACAGTTTACCATGTAGATATAGATGAAAAATTAGCTGTGGTGCTGGTATCGATAAATAAATAAATAAATGTGACAGCTGCCAGTCATTATGTGGCTTTTCTGCCTTTCTTTCACTGCATGTTAGCCTAATTTGTATAAAAGATGGGTTATGTTCACACACACGTAGGTGACAGAAGCAGAACTTGACACACAAGCGCAAGAGCACAGCCCACAGTAGTGATAATGAAATGGACTTCAGGATATACCTCATGATTGAGAATCCATAACTCATTACCCCCCTTAAACCACACTATATTAATTTTCCACAGTTATATCTAATGCTAAAGTGACTTTGTTATCCTCCACAGCTCATGAAACTTAATAAAAATTTGCATTCTTTAGAAATTGGTTGTATATTAAGATGGTGTGCAAAGTATGTTGACACTCAAGCTGTGTCCCAAAACCTAGGCTGCATCCTTCGAAGACCGAAAAGGCCGGAAGTGCGAGGCTTGTAAAACGGGACGGTCTAGCATTAGATTTGCGTCACCAGCTGTCTCGTTGGCGTTTAATAAACTCAGCCGTCTCACCTGCTCGAGTGACCATTGAACCCTCCGGTCAGCTATCGAGTGGCTGGGTAACAGAAATCTCTGAAAACGTCTGAACACTTTTGCAAATATGCGATCTCTTGATAAACTGAGCAGATATCTGAAGTTTACACAGCTACAGTCTCACCTGAAAATGTTAAAAATTTATTTTGTGACCCAGAAAGAGTAAAAAGGTTAATATTAAAAGTTAGTAGCGGCCGCCATTGTTGGAAACTGGAATCGGCTCGGCCGCGCTATGAATTCTGGGATATGGTGGGGCACAAAGGATACACCCGACCCATCCTTCAAATCTGGGGAAAAGGAGGACGCATTTGTCGGCCAGATTCGGAGGAGTCTACGAATTGGGACAGCCTTCGTGGCGTCGCTGTGATGTAATCGGTCTACAAATGCGGCCTCAGGAGGATGCAGCTGACGTTTTGGGTGCCAGCTTTAGTGCCAGTCAGGACAAGAAACCAAACGCATCTCTCATTTACCTGAAAATGTACTAGTCCAGTGACCCTGAAGAGCATTTTAATAAGTTTAAAGGCAAGCTCTGTTGTATTGTTTTAAGGCAGATATTTCCATGATTTTAAGTGTTTACATTTGGCTTAGATATGTTATATGTTCGGTTATCATATCGATATGTGGAACAAAGACTTGACATGGTTAAACAACATACAGGAGTGATTCTGTAACTTTTTTCATAACTAAGATATAATTATTGTGGTCATGAGCTACGTACTTCTGCGCTGTACTGCTTCTTAATTATAGAATGCTTATTTTTCAGTTCAGGATTGTTAGGAATTTTAAAAATCCACATTCAACATTTAGGATTGAGTAAACAAATAATAAAAGCCAATGGCAGTACTTCAATACCAGTTCTTGTTACCCATCCTGTGTGAGAGGTGAAGGAGAGCCAGAATTGTCTGCACTGTTTCTGATGTGGATTAGATGTCATTCATATTTAGTGTTTTCAAGGTGCAAATTGCTGAATTGACTTGCATGACTTTCAAAATTGCAAGTATGCTTTACCACACATCTTATCTAACATGTTCCTCATTAACATTATGTATGTAGACATGGTAATACATGTGTCCTTTTAATTTTATTTTAAAGCCCTCAGCAAGTCTTAATCAAGAGGGGGAGACCTCATCGTCAGATCTTTCATTTGAGCTACCAACATCATCTGAGAGCATGGTATGTGTCAAATAAGCACTTTTAGCTTATCCCATATGGCCATAAGTAGCTCTGAAACTTTTTCATAACTTGCAGGTTTTTGCTAGAGTGAGTTAAGCTGTCAGTTTTAAAGAGAACCAGCAAACACAGCCCTGACCATGCATTCACTTTTGTTAGCATGTACTGTCTTTATGTCACATACTGTCACACGTGGCCCGGCAGAGAAGTGAACAACAGGAGGTTCAATCTGGCCTATGGGTGGCTTTGCTTCAGCTTTCATGCTTTGCAATCTTGGAGTTGAATTTTTCATAAAATTAACTGTTTTCCTGGTGTGGTGAAGTCAGCATAAGTCTACACAGGATTGCAAATGTATGGGAAGTTAAAATTTCTAGATATGTTATTCAAATCAAACTCATGAGGTTGTTAGTTTACTTGCAGAACTGAAAATGTAAAAATTTCTTTCTTAATTCGCTTGAGAAGGGTTGAGAAGTTAAAAATCAGGTTTGATATCTTTCTCGATGTATTACAGTCATTGCTGTCAATGTCTTACATCTCCCCTCTCTCCATAGGAAATAATTGTTGATGTTGATGCTGATACTGACATCGATATAATCACTCCTGAAAGTTCATACTCTGATGCTGCTGACCCAGATGTGCCATCACTCAAACGAACTGACAGCATATTTGTAAGTTTGCATAATTCTGGTCATTTCCACACTTTTATTAGGGCTGTAACTTACTGTAGAAGACTGGCATTGCAGCATTGCAATTTTTGAACTATATGTACTTAAGAAAAATCTTGGGCCACTCTTCATTCTTTGTATTTTACTAGCTATATGGGTATAGTTCTCCAGGCTTCTTGAAGGACATTTAAAGGTCCTCTTTGGCTGTTTCTGCATTTTGTTCTGTTCAGTCAGATGACTCCACACTGCTTCAATAATGTTAAGTCAAGTGATGTTTTAGTGACAGTCTGCTAGAAAGAAATTACCTACAGATAACATTTAAAAAATTTTTTGTTTTCTAAGTTGTCTATGTGGGGACACAACACTGGTTCATCTCTCAAGTTAGGAGACTTTTTTTTCTTTTCTTTGAATGATTCATAGGTCATTGTTAAGTAGCTTAACAAACAAAAACATTCCTCTGAAAATGGTCAGGTACAAGGACTGGACTCAAATGAGTGAAAAAGTAGCCAATGTCCAAAGAAAAACTTCGAAAGACCTTCCGAATGTCTGGAGAACTATTGCTCAAGAGCACTTTAGAAATTACAAGTCTGCCTCCTTGGAGTAAAAATGTAAAGTAATGAGAGAGAGGAAAAAATACAGGAGTTTTCATCCAATTATTTGAACAGCTCTGTTCAACAATTATTTTACAGGTTGTTTTTTGAGGGGTTTTTTGTATCTTGTTTGACACAAACATTTGACATTTGGTTGTCAGCTGTGAATTCTTATGGTAGTGCTGAAATGGTATCATCCAGCCCTAATTTTTACTTGTTAATTTTATGGTTGGGTTGAAACTATCGGTAAACAAGTCTTTCTGTATACAAAGCTAAAGTTGTTGATGAAAATGACTAAATCCTATAACCCTTTAACCTGGTAACAGTTCTAACAAATTAAAGTTCACTTTAATGAAGCTGTTAAAGGGGTCTCACAGACGGTGTAAGATTTTCACACCTGGGTAATTATTCTTGCAAATTTAGCTATAAATGTCTCTATCTGGTTTTTCAGCTTACCAGTGAATACCTGCAGTCAATCTCCAAGGTGGCTGACACCTCAGAAGCTTCTGGAAGTTGTATTGAAAGCACTGATGAATATATTCCATCAAAAGACTCACGGAATGAAAGCAGTTCAGAGGGATCTGACAGTCCTGCAAACAGGGTCCCATTGTTGAAAATTAAGAAAACAAAGAAGTCACAAAAGACTTCCAGAAGAAAAGCACTTCCAAGTACATCTTCGGGTAAGGACCATGAGACAGTAGAAAGTGAAAGCTCTCAACCTAACCAGGGAAATATTTTTGTGATGAAGCTGCAAAAAAAGAAAAATGGGGCTAGAGTATACAGTAAAAAGCATCACTGCTTATACTGTCCACAGGAGTGCCATAAAATGGCAAGGCACTTAATACGCAAGCACAGCAGTGAACTGGCTGTAGCAGAAGCAATCAGTTTTCCTTTGAAATCAAAGGAGCGCAAACTACATTTTGACCTCATTAGAAACAAGGGGAACCGTGCACATAATATTGAGGTTCTGAAAGCGGGCTGTGGAACACTAATCCCAAGTCAGCAAACTAAAAAACCAGTGAAGCCAAATGACTACATGCACTGTGTTAACTGCCAGGCACTGCTGAAAAGACATTCATTATGGAGACACATGTCAAGATGCAAGCTTTCACAGAAGTGCAGCACAGCAAAACCAGGCAAAAGTCGGATCCAGTCACTTTGTGCCTTTGCACAGCCTGTCCCAGATGGTGTCAGCAGAAAGGTTTGGGAACTGGTGAATGCTATGCATCAGGATGAAGTCAGAAACATCATCAGAGAGGAGAAAAGTATCTTGCGACTAGGAGAACACTTGTATTCAAAACATGGACATGACAAGACCAAACATAAGTACATCAGACAAAAAATGCGAGAAATGGGACGGTTACTTCTGCGCTCACGGGAAGCAGGGACACTGAAAAAAATGGAGGATTTCTATGTACCTTCAAATTTCAAGTTTGTGGTTCAAGCAGTAAAGGATGTGGCTGGCTTTGATGAAGACAAAAACATCTACAGAGCTCCATCATTGGCTCTGAAACTGGGCCATAGTCTCAAGAAGATTGCAGATATTCTTGAGTGTGAAGCAAAGATGGCAGATTTTCATGATGAGGAATTTCTTAAGAATCTGAAGAGAAGCCGGGATCTTTATGAGAAGAAATGGGATGTGTGTGTTTCATCTCGTGCCCTGCAAACTCTAAAAGAAGGAAAATGGAACACTCCTCAACTCCTCCCTTTCACCGAGGATGTAAAAACCATGCACATGTATCTTGATAGGTACAGAAAAGAATACCAAACCAGACTTGCCAGTGATCCCAATAAGAAGAACTGGTCAATGCTGGCCAATTTGACTCTTTGCGAAGTGATACTGTTTAACCGGAGGAGAGAGGGTGAGGTATCAAAAATGCCACTAACTGCATTCACCCTGCGAGACACTTCAGGAGTCCATTCGGATTTGGCAGTAGGACTTTCAGAGTTGGAACAAAAACTTTGTCGCCATTTCCAGCGCATTGAAATAAGAGGGAAAAGGAACAGAAAAGTTCCTATCCTCTTAACACCAGACATGCTGTCCTCAATGGAAGCCTTGGTTTCACATCGGCGGGCCTGTGGTGTGTCTGATGAAAATCCCTTTTTCTTCTCTAGACCTGAAGCAGACACTCACTTTAGGGGATCAGATGCCATCAGACAGATTGCAAAGGAATGTGGAGCGAAGCATCCAGAAACACTGTCCTCAACTAAGTTGAGAAAGCATGTGTCCACACTGTCCACAGTCCTAAACCTGAGAGACAATGAGATGGACATCCTCGCAAATTTTCTAGGCCATGATATCAGAGTCCATAGGGAGTACTATAGACTGCCTGAAGGAACACTTGAGTTGGCTAAAGTCAGCAAAGTGCTCATTGCTCTAGAACAAGGCCGACTGTCAGACTTCAAGGGAATGAGCCTCGATCAAATCCAAATTAATCCCAATGGTAAACAAAATGTTCTTATATTTTTTTATTTCAGAGTAAATGTCTTTTGTGCTACATGGTTTTCTTATCACTGCTTTACAGAAGAAATGCAGGAAGATGTGGAAAGTGATCTTTCAGAGACAGATTCATCAAAGGAGTCATCGTTCAGTTCCTCAACATCGAGTAGGTGACAGGTTTAACTGTTTTTAGCATCCAGCCATTTACTGCATATAAAAATAGATGACATGATGGTTTTTAAATTTGTAGCAAAAACGTGGAATCTTATAGTGGCAGACTGTTAACAGAGGGGACAAACTAAAACCTCAAAGTACATGTCAAATTGTTCCGAAAGAGTTTCTCTCATTTTACTTAGTTATCACATGAATGTATGTTCAATTGTTAAATTTTCTGATCAGTTTGGTTTGAAGTGTACTTAAATGTTATAAAAAGGCTGTGATCTGTCAGTATTGACAGCTGATTTCAGTTAGTTGCTGGCAGGCAGATGGACAAGAACTGTATCCCTTGCTGCACTGCCCCATCACTATTGTGCAGACACTTGATCCAAATGACAAGCAACAGATGTCTGCGCTTGTTGTTATGGCTTAATATTTGAATAGTGCAAAGATGTGGAGACATGCCATTCATCTTTACATACAGTTAATAACTCTAACAAAAAATACATTGCATAGTGTGAAGGCTGAATGGGCACAGAGTTCAACCATATACCATTACTGACAAATTTGACTTTTGACTTTTTTTGTCAAAGGATCCCAAAGATCGAGAAGTCAGCCAACCACTGAGTTTGATGAAACACCCACAGGTATCCAGCAGAATAACCAGATGGTACCTTTTTAAATTATTTTGTGGGTTTTATAAACACAGAAATTTAAAATTTTTTAACAGGATCCTCAACACCTAAGAGAAGAAAGAAGACAGGATCTGACATTGATGACCCTAAAGAGGGTACAGCTCACACCCACCGCACACCCTGTTTTGCCTCAGGTACCTGTCTTAATTTAGCCTCTAAGCAAGCTTCACAAAAACCTAAAAAACAATTACAGAATTTTGATTGTGCGCTATCTCAATTTGTTAACAGGAACTTCAGAAAAGGAGTCTGACACTGATGCCACTAAAATGGGTAATTTGCACACAAACTACAGGACTTTAAGTCTCCCCCCCCCCCCCCCCTTCCTTTTTTTGAAAGCTGCTTTTACAAATTGGTAGAATTAAACCAAACAGGAGCACAGAGAGTATAGATGTTCTTCTTTTGGGTATATTTCAGTTGTGCAAACCTGAAAACCTTTTGATTGGTATGACTGTCTAGAGCAGATTTCACATAATCCACAAGAAAAACACAATTTCTGTAATTGTAACTGGATGTACTGAATGTACTTTAAAAAGTAGGTTAGAAGTTTTTTAGACTGATCATTTTCAGTATCCCCTACCAAAGAGCCTGATAGCACTATTGTTGCCTGTATTGTGTAACCTTCTTTGTACCCTTGCGTGCTTATTACTGTTAGCTTTTTCTATTGCTGCTAGCTGCTTGCCCACCATTTTATTTTCAAGCCACGTCAGTTCAGTTGGCATTAATTCTGTATATAGAGAACCATGAATGGGTAAAATCGTTTGTTTCAACCTTTGTGATTGTTTTCCTTCAAGAGCTCTGCCAAAAAAAAGCACATTCTTTAACTGAAGGAGACTGGACTAGGTATTTGACTGACAGTGTAATATTGAAACTTTTCAAATATTTTAAATTTTAGCACAGATGAGTTATGTAGCAGGGTGATAAGACTGTACTGCATTGCAGTCACAATTTTGCATGTTTTTCAGTATTTGTCTTCTCTGTTCCAGGCTCACAAGGTACATATTTTTTCTACTTACACAGTTTACTCTTCTTCTCATAGGACCACCAGGATTCAAGCAAGGACAGTGGACCACAGATGAGCCTGATGGTGACCACCCTACTGCAGGTATCCCACAGACTCTGAGGCTTGGCATTTGCCCACATTTCTTCTTTACCCATTCCCTTTTCCACACAACAGCTAAAAAGGCTATACTAAAATAAGCACTGATTTGCTTTCTCACCCTAATAATTCTTTTATTTCAAAGTTGTACAAATGTTCTTAGTACAACCTATCTAGACTTGATGATGACATGATGATGAATTAGTAATGATTAATGTAACAAGGCAGTAAGAAAAAACGGAGGTATTTCAGTTCAAGGCTTTCATCAGCGTTACAGCAGGTGAAATGTGTGCCAAATTTATTAAGGCTGACTACTTATGGGTGATTAGCTGGTTATTACTCTTGTCCAAAATGACTGTTACTGGTCAAAGAATTTACTGTTGTTACTTAACAGAAAAACACTTCTTCCTCTGTCAGCTCTTTTTTGAGAGCTCCAGTAGGTGAATACTTTTACCTGAAGCAACCAAATTCATACAAAAGTCTTTATGTCATGTTAATTCTGGACAAGATCATTCCAGGAATCAGGGCTCTGTGCCAGAAAACATGTTTGGCTAAAACTAGGTAATCCAGGTTTTCCATTTCAGAGTGAGGGTGGATGCTGAGTCAGACCCTGTAAACCTAACCTGCAGGATTTCTTTGACTCCTCTCCTTGTCCTGGTGTATCTGAACTGGCTGACTTGCATTTTTTTTTCTTTTTCTCATCCATAAAGTTGCCATCAAAGGTCATAGTTGAGTGGTTTATTTTGCAGAAATGTACATTTTTACAGTCATTGGGAGACGTAGTGAGATAATAGTTTGTACTTAACAAGACCGCATTTTATAATGATTTACCAATGTAAGAATGGAAACAGAAATGACATCAGATTTACTATCAGTTAAAGATGAAATTTATAGCCCATTTTCTAACTCTGGATGGTAGTACAGCTGTTAGGCTGGTAGTTCCCATGTATTCAAACATTTCCTGTGCGTTACTGTTTAAAAATATCTTTTTAATACCATGTAGTGAGTGTCATCAGATATGACACGCCACAATATGTCATTTTTGATGACAAAGATCTCATACTGATGCAAATAAATACACTGGGTGCATCCTAATTCACTAATTTTCTTCTTTTTTTAAATTGAAAGTTGGTTTGATTCTAACTCTTGCAGGCCATCTCAAAGCTCGTATTTGATGAGTGAGGCAACATTCACAGAAGCAGGCTTCACAAAAGTAGTTTTCCATCTGACAAGCCACCCTATTTATATATTACTGATATTTTTATTTATTTATTTTTTTGAAGTGGCTGAGCAAACTGGTCTAATCCATCACATAATCACTGAATTTCATACAAATGATGGGGTGTTGGATAAAGTCAGTCTGTCAGCAAGAAACACTGATAACTAAGTTATTTGTTATTTCTACTAACAGGCAGATCGTTTCTAAGCATCTGATTTGATCTTTGAAATTTCATTTTTGTCAACCATTTAAATTAAATGGTTTCTAGTATTATGAATATACTAGAATATTTTGTATTATTTAAAAAAAATTAAGTTCACAATTAGAACTTAAGTACATACTGACACTAATTCTGTAAGTGGATTCTGTCTCTGAGCAGGATGCAGTATGAATCCAGATGGCAGCTTGTTACTTATCTACAGGTGCTAAAGTGATAGCAGGCTACAGGGAGAAAACAATGCTGCTTTCAAGTGTTTCTATTGTTATTCTCAACTGTTAAAGCTGACTGACAACTGAACTGTGGTTAGCTACCTCACTTGTTAGAAGTGGATGTTGCCTTAGATTTTCTTGTATCTATCCTCCATCCTTCTTAGGAGGTACTAAGAAGCAAGGAAAAAATGCAAATGATAGAAAAGTGTAGGCAGTTTCAGGGACCTAGGATGTATCCACATATAACTGTGATAAAGAACCTAATGTGTAATTTGCCTGTTCACTGACAGATTTATTTTATTAATATTCTGAAAATTAATGATTTAACTGGACCCTCAACAGCTAAGAGGAAACAGTGCAAAATTTAAAAGTGATTACTCTAAAACTGAAGCGTCTACCCTTTTTAGTTTTGCCTTAATTTATCTTAAATTAATTATTACAACTGTATTAAGTCACTTTCTTTTCTATTTTAGGAACATCAAAGAAGAGGACTTGGACATCAGCTGAGGTCCATGCTGTGGAAAAGACACTAATGTCCTTCATTGAGTCTGGTAAAGTACCAGGAAAGTCGGAGTGCGTTGCCTGTATTGAGGCTTCACCGAAAGCACTTAAAAACAGAACCTGGACAGGGGTAAAGTTCTATGTAAAAAATCGAATCGCTGCAATGCAGCGTAAAACTGCAAAAAGAGTTTAACAGCCTGTTCTTAATTGTTCATTTGTGCCTTGTTTGCCCCTTTGCAATGTTTTTACGTTCTGTGCTAGACCAATGTTTTTGGACGTCAAAAAAAAAAAACGTTTGGAAAGATTCATGTTCCATTTGAATTAGTTTTAATTATGTTTTGAAAAGGAAAAGGCATTCCTGTTCGGACATGTCTAAAAATGCCACCTTGCTTATCAGGGAGTACTGTCTTATATATACTTATATTTATACTTGTATATAATATGATATATAGAGATAGATATATGTATGTGTGCGTATATAGATAAACACATACACTGTTTGTTGGATGTAAGGGGCTGAAGGTCTGACTTTAAAAGGCTGAAATAAATGTTATGTGAAGGCATAAACTCAGATTGTCTGCCCATTTCGTACAGTAGGTGACTTCTTTTAACCGTCAAATGTGGTTTGGTAAAAATATTGGGGTTTTTTTCTGTTAAAGCAGATCTGATGCTTAATATCTGATGAAAATCAACTGACAAACTGAATTGATTTAAAATTATTTTATTTGCATATGTTCAGTCATACCAAGTAAAACACTATAGAAAATGTTACCTTTTGCTCAACTTTTACAACATTCTTAAATTTCATAAGTAGTGTTTGTGTAATTTCATAACTTCCTAACTAATATTTTAGAATCAGATTTAAAAAAAATAAATTAATAAAATAAGTATCTGGCAGTCAGGATGAGATTAATAAAACAATCCATCCATTTTCTTCCACTAAACCAATTCAGGGTCTCAGTCATTATGTAATATGATGGTAAGGTTTCATGGATCAGTGTTGTTGACTGTATGCTCATAGACACATGACTGGTCCCCAGTATCAGTAGACGGGTCATGTCTGGTCCCCAGTAAAACAAAAATTCAGGTTTAAAATTTATTTGAGAGTGTTTGACTTTTCAAGTCATTTTTAAGTTTAGATGAATTTATTATGAATTTAGGAGTGAAAATCATGTCTTTACACCCTTTGGAAAGGGTGGATCCCATCAGGCACCTGTCACTCATTGGACCCCACGATGTAGGAAAAACAGGTATGTGTGTGTGTGTGTGTGTGTGTGTGTGTGGGGGGGGAGTGGAAGTAAACAGAAAAATGAGGATAACGAATTATAAGAGAATCAATAAAGTTAAAGACAGTCTCTTCTGTTGTGCGTGGGCATACAGATGTGTTGGAAATGACAGCCTTTCTCAAAAAAAAATGGGAAAAGGCAGAAAGGAGGGCAGGAGTGGGCGAAGATTAAAGAAGCAAAAACAAAATGGGAAGTAAGTAGGAAACGACAGATGCTCCTTGTAGAGGACAGGACATTCATCTCAGTTGCGCCTTTTAAAAAAAAGAAAAAAAAAGTTCAAAAAGAATAAGAAATGATGGAGAGGAGAGTGAGTGAGAAACGTTGATGTTTGGGTGGGGAGGGGGGGGCAGTGGACTTGTGTCACAACAAACAACTGCATATACAAAAATAACTTTTCAAATACCATTTACAAAAACAAACAACCAATATTATCATCATTATTAATATTATTATTACAATCTTGTTCAGAGCCCGTTGTAGTTATCTCAAAGAGGGCTGGGCTGGCAACCTCTGCTTTTCCTCTGCCAACCAATTAAAAACTTTGTTTTTAATCTAAGCATATAATTCCAAAAAAACAAAGAAAAAAAACAAAAACCAAACCCCTGAAATATTTGCCAGAAGCAAAAACAAAAGGGTAGCAGAATAATTTACAGTTTAAAGAAAAACATTGTGTAGAGGGAGGATTCATCATCATGCACTGATTTTCTTACATCTTCTGTTAATAGGAACATTTAGGAGATAGAAAAAAAGGAAATCTGAAGTATTTTATACCTAAACTGTCCTGTACAGCTCTTTATAAAACAATGCATATACTGTATAGTTATGGCAGCTAATGAAAGAGAACAAAAAAAGAAGGAAAAAAAAAGAAGAGAAAAAAAAAAAGGAGTAAACAGTAGTAGTCCTGGGTCCCTGGCTGCTGTTGTCCTATTGGATCATTGTCTCAGAAGCAGGTAAAGAACAACACGCCGTCAGATGAGAAACCAAACAAGTCTGACTTATAGAGAAGGCTTGGAGGTTTAATTTCAATCTGTCGAGTCAAAGGTTCAAGCGTTTCAGGCGATGTGTAACATTCAGACTCCGAAACACCGGGGTTTGTCGTGAGCAAACTGGCAGCTGAAAGGAAAGAAACTTTCATGGTCGATCAGCTGAGGTTTGGCAGAAGGAAAGAAACCCGACAGAAGAACAGCAAATAAACGGAAGAAATATGAGTCCCGAGCAGACGAGCCAGAAACACCGAAAGAAGAAAAGAGCAAATAAAGGAGGGCTGCCATCAGCTGTCTTCTCTGAAAGGTGGACTAAGGCAGGCTCATGGTCCCAGTTGTGAGAGTCAGAGTCACAGAGCTAACAAGTTCGGCTTTTTCTGTGTTTAATGTCATTTTATCTCAAACGTGGGTAGCTTAGAAAAAAAAATTCTCCAATTCATTAATTTAAGGTGGGACTGTACTCTTTGGTTCAGCTGCTTGGAGCTCACACATATATACTACACTTTACACAAATTCATTGGCTTTAATCTTACCGTTTTTGCTTTCAGACTATAGACTGTATATAGAAGATGTAACCACCATCTGTTTTTGATTTCCGTTTTTAAAACCTCAACTTTTCTTTTTCTTTTTTTTGACAGGTCATATGATCCGTAAGTGCTTAGTATTAGATTAATAAAATGCTAGAATTTCACTCACTGACACTGAAGCACAAACTTCTTTGATATGTCTGTGCAACAAGTCAGATACAAAAATGCCCCATAAATCACCAGCATCGCAAAAATGCTTCCTGTTTGGGTAAACCTGTCAATCAAAACAACGCCCCCCCACCCCAGCTTTAAGCCTCACCAGTACCCATGTGAATAAGTAATGTAAAAATCCACCCACCATATTCTTTATATAAAGAGGCAAATAAGTTATAGAGCCCAAAAAAATGCTGGAAATTCAGAGATTTTAATATGGGACTATGGACTCTATGAAGCCTCAAGTGGCCACTACAGAAACTGCAGTTTTTGCTAGTTCGTTCTCATTTTTTTTATTTTTTTTTATTTTTTAAAGCTCAGTTAGTTGCCACTGAGACATTGACACAACTATTACTGCCCGCTGCCATAAAATCACCAGCTGCACTTTAATGAACACCAAAATGGCCAAACTTTGTTAACCTGTCACTCTGGCAGAGAAGCATGGACGTGTAAAATAGCAGAGCTAACAACAGCAGTGAGAAACTGGTAACAGTGAGCTCTAGCGCTTTCGTTTCCGTGACGATCCTTTGTAATGTAGCACCAGCACTTTGAAACAGGGAGAGAGAGACAAAGAGAGAGCACCCTGGCAACCTGTGCATACCCAACAGAAATGGGTAACAGATTATCGAAGTTCGCTTTCAAGATTGTTGTTCGTTCAGTAGGAGGCAACAGACAACTTCTGGGAGTTCAGCCTCCCACAGTAGTTTTTCTAATTTAAGGTAATTCCTGATATAGGAGGAAAAAAAATTCTCATTTGGCTTTAAACAAAGCGCTCAGCCTGAACACTTATTATTTATATTTGACATGTAACAGCCTTAAAAGTGAGGTGTCTACAGCTCATGGAGGAAAAACATGCCCGCTCTTAGTCTTCTCTCCAGTCACCCCCCCCCCCCAAAAAAAAAACAAAGGTGAGAAAACCCCCCCACAGGAATTATCCTTTATTAAAACCGGGAAATAACTGATCCCAGGTCAGCATCTAGAGTAGTCAAACCTGCCAACATCAGCAAGCTGAGGAGGAGAACATTCTAGCCTCTTGACTGTCCCTGCTCGGCACAGTGGCACTTTGCAGGGAGGACTGAGGAGGAGGAGGAGGAGGAAGAGGAGGGTACTGGCAAACAGTCACTCAGAAGGTTTTTCTATGAAATGCGTAGCATCTATCATCTTGGTTTTTGGACCAGCCAGGTGAGGTTGGTAGACCCCATCTCCTGACAAGGGAGGACAGTGGTGGTGGACGGGCAGCTGGACTGTTCCATCATGTCCACTCCAGGGGGGGTCGTCGAGGACCTTTGGGCTGAATGCAGCGGTTACCGAACCCTGGAAGGAGAAAATGTCTTAGCTCAGTTTGTTTTACCTCAACACCAGAGGGAAAACCTGCCTGTTCTCAAGAACCATCAAACGTTTTCTGCACATGTAGGCCAAAGCGAGCTTTCTGATCAGCAAAATCAGTGGCACAAATCAAAAAATGATGACCTTAATAGAAACCGTGTTTGTCAGCAATATTTCCTGCACAGATTCACCATTGATGTTCCTTCAAAGGCTCAACTAGTAGAGACTTGAACAACAACAGTATCCAATCACAATTACAAAATAAAAGCCGTCTACAACAAATGAGACAGTAGACTTACCCACCCAGCTCTGGCTTGCTGTTGTTGCTTGTTGTGGTGTCAGCAGATGGAAGGTCGGCTGGAGAGGTCGTCACACAGTCAGACGCATCTACACATAATCAAATGCAACAAGAAAGATAGATTAATGGGGTGGAAGTATTCTTGAAATAACAGTGGTGTATATGCTACTCATAATTCAAGTCAATTACATTATAAAGCAGATTTTAAAATGAGTTCGTTAGAGTGATATAGGATCATGTGAGAAAATATAAAAAAAACATGAAGTCAAGAAGACAGAAAACATGCTTAACAAGACAGTACAGGATAAACATACAAGACTCTTAAAATAACTGAAAACAAAATGAATTACAGTGAAACCTTAAATGTTAAAATAGTGTAATCATTAAAAACTACCAACAGCTGTAGAAAGCGTATGTAACAAGTAGATATATGATAGCTTACAGCATTTATTGCTCAAGTCAAAAGTATACTAGTCAAAATAAAGAAACTCAAGTTTTGTGTTTTAAATAGATTTTAGTTAAAAAAATTTTTTTTTTTTTTTTTTTGGGAGATATGGCCTCTGGACGTGATTCAAGCAGTCACTTGTCTGCTCACGGACCACACAAGTATTTTGATTTGCTGTTGAGGAGCTGCTTTCCATTCCTGAATGAGTGCAGCCACCTGCTGTGCAAAGATCATTGATTGTGGATGCCTCTCATGAACACATTAACCCAGCATCCAAACACTTGTATTGTATGTTCTGAGACCACCGGCTTGAGAATACAGAAAATTTAACAAACACTACAAGAGAGGTTATTTGTATCTGGTAAACGATCATGACCAACAAAAGTAAATGCAGTAAGAAGATGTTGTGTTCTGGTCTAGTGGAGAATCTACATTATTGTTACAGCTAGCTGCTAGCCCATTATAACCGTTTGTGCACTTTGCACATCTGTGGTACCCAGCTGTATCCCAGAATGCAAAGCACACCTGACCACATGAAGGACTTAGCTCAAACCTGCAGCATACACGTAGATGCAGTTTGCTCGGATTGCGTTCACACCACAAACAAAGTGCTCTGGCGTTCTGAGACCACCTCAGGGTCTCGGTGGGGTTGCTTTGGTATGCACCCGAGTCTGAATACTGCGTTCACACCTGCACACCAAGAGGGGGAGGGACCGAACCAGAGAATAATTTAAACACACCAAATACCACAGGTGCAAAAAACAGCCTACCAGGTTAAAATGTTGTAGAGAGAAATAGATTTAAGACAAAGACGAACACACAAAATGTGTGTTTTTTGGGTTTTTTTGACGAGGGCTTTAAATGTTTATGTATCAACACGTCCCATGAGACAACATCTGGTTCACTAGGTAGTGTTACTGTGCAAAAATTCAAACATTTCTCTCCCATGAAAGTTTGATGCTAAAAGCCCGGCTTGCAAAGCAGCCTTTTTATACTTAAGAAATGCTCCTAGTGAGTTATACTCATAAAAAGGTAAAAAAAAATATCCCCACTGAATTAAAGTCAAATAAGCTGTCATAGCCACAGTAAAACTACTGAAGCAATAAATTGGCATTAACCATCATCACACAATCCTCATAGCACAGATAAGCATATGCACTCATTATAATTGCAGCTCTCTCTAGACATGTTTTATCTTTTTCACTCCCTTTTCCCCCTCCTCCTGTATCTCTGTTACTCTCTCATCCTCGCAGCGGTTTTTCTGACCAACGCTGTCAGTGTTATCATCGGCAGGCTAATTTGTAAATCACCAAAGGTCCCTTTCCTGCTCCGCTCTGCTGGCCAACTACTGTGAGCACAAAAAAAATATCGGGGAACATGCAGAGAGGCAGGGACGGAGAGTTCAAACAGAGGTGAGAGATGAAGAGAATTAGTGGACTAATGATTTGTGCGTTCGCACCTTTATGTGAACTCCACTCGGCTGAAGCTGATGTTTTCGCTTCCAAAGGGTCTGGCGGAGAGGAAGACAATCGGTGAATTTAACACAGGATGGGCGTTTGAGGACAAATGATCAAAAGACACACAATACAGCACAAATGCACACACATTCCCACATTCAGACACGCTTAAAAAATCACAGTCAATCCTCAAAAAGGTGCTCCCAAGTTGTGCCTGCATTTATGTAAAACATTTGAAATAATTAATTGAACCATAATGATCCGGGCGCACACAGCAGACAGCCTCTTAAACTGCTTTCTTTAAATTAACCTCATCTTTCTGCCCTCTTGTATCCATGTTTCTATTTGTAACTCGCTTCCCAAAGCTGTAACTATGACCGTCTCCATCTCTGCATGGCTGAAATAAGCAATGCTGACCTCTAGTGTTTCAAAACTGCCAAAGTACCTCTCAGCAGTGGTTTAATTCTTAACACAAACACCTCCTTTTCATCTCATGTGCTCCCTCGTGGCGGAATATTTTTAATACTGTTTTCTTCCACTATCAGAGGAGCTGTGCAGGGAGGAAGGAAAAAAAGAAGAAGAACAGCAGAAGGCAGCAGGATGGTCGCGCTAATGGCGAGTCAATCCTGTGAACGAGAGGCCTCCTACCTGCAATATGCGAGTCCATCTGGTTGTTTGAAGTGAGGATGACAGAGACTGAGGCCCCTACCTGTTCATACGCTGTACTAGGCAAGAGAAGCAGAACACAGAAAACCAGTTTCCTCCTGTTTCAGCTCACATCAGAGGCTGCCGACTGCATCAAACAACCACTGCTGCCTGGCTTTACTCTCACTACCAAGTTCGCGAAAATATGGCTAAACCACACAGCAGCACATGAATCTTTGATCCAACTGCCTCTTTCCCTCCCCCCCTTTTGTTAAAAGAAGGACAACACAATAACGTGGCCGCCCAGTCAATCCACACCACTGGGTACACACCTGTGGAACTTGACCAATGCAAACGCACCTGTGGCCAGTATGAAGGACTCAGGGGTTCGCTCGGGGAGAGGGGGAGGGGAGTCGTCGCTGTCCCAGCAGTCTGGGTTAAAAAGGTCAGAGGTCAAATGAGAAGCAAGGTTAACTACTGGCCGAGAAGAAGGGCAAAAAGATCGGCAGTCATATGGAGACAAAAAGGCAAGAATGTTAAATGTTATATAATTTGTCTGCATATTGTTACTTTTTTATACAGATATTCACTGGTTCTATTTGGTGTATATCGTGTTATCATTACTTCATTTTAGGGATCAGAGAAATGTCCGTATAGTCTCATGTTTGCCATGCTGGCTGCCACTGGACTACTGGCAGATAAGATGACATTGACCCTTAGTAGTGTCGCTTAGTGATCTGCTCATTTTGTCCTTAAAAGATCTGGGATCCAGTTTTTGTTCAGCAAAGTTCCATTTGTGCTTAAAGATTTTAAAACCGTTAATAATCTCGAGCTTCCTCCCAGAGTCCAAAGACATGCAATTAGTGTGATTAGGTTAACTGGTGATTCTAAATTGCCTATAGGTAGGGCTGTTCGATATAACGATATATATCGGATGACGATATAAAAACGTCTATCGTTTCATTTTACGCTATCGTTTGTTTCGTGGTGTCGTAAAATAAACCGTTTACAGCAATATTTTTTCATCGTTTTGATGGTCACTGTAGTGGCTATATTCATTTCTTAAAGTTCTCTCTTTCTCTTATATTTAATATAACCACACTACTGACGGACAAGCGGCTGTTTTTATGCGTTGTCGTTAGCAACAACAACAACGGTAACACCATCGCGTGTCCGCTTGTTTATTTTCCACACAAACCTTTCACAATAAAGCTCAAGATCCTGTTGAGACTTTTCAAAATAAACTGAATCACGTGAAAGAGCAGATTATTTACGGATGAGAAGTAAAAAAGAGCCGCCAGGTGCTAAAAAATAAACCTTAGACTCAAACGTTAAAGCAGGCTTTTCCCCGCAGCACGCCGTGTAATAAATACTCAAAGAAAACGGCGGCCGTTACAACTTATGTCTAAAAATGTATCGTTTCATGCATCGGTTAAAATACTCGACTCCAGGTACACGATGCGCAGGTGTAAACACTTCACGCAAGTCGAGCTGCCTGAGATTCACAGAATTTACATAAAATGTTACAATTTTGTGATTTATATGTTATCAGATGATAGATGTATTATATCGGGATATGAGATTTTGGTCATATCGCACAGCCCTACCTATAGGTGTGAATGTGAGTGCAAATGGTTTGTCTCTCTGTGTTAACCCTGCATTCCTGCAGGTGACCTGTCTAAATTTTAAAAAAATCCCAAATGTTGTCTGAAAGTTTTTAGGTGTAGATGGGACACAACACCACCTCAGCATAAACTGTATGCTCTGGTAAATGTCATCTTGTTTGCAGACAGTCCAATCACAATCAAAAACGCAAAAGCTTAAGAAATGTATTAGACCACCTGTGTTAAAAACAAGAAAAACATTTTGTATTAGAAATGGATCAAAAACTGATTTTTTCTGTAAACTGTACATATAAAAACTCATGAATAATGTGATAATTATATTTCAGAATTAAAAACACTGTTTTGATTATTTTTATAATTATAAACTAAAACATTAGCTGTATATATTTGATCCCTCCATAATTTCCTGCTCATTTTGCTTAATTCTTCTTTGTTTGTTACAGGCTTGTAAAGCACTGTGAGCTGCACTAATCTCTCTAAAATGGGCAATTACAAAAGGTGTGAGTGATTCATTGGCAATGCAGTCAGCAAAACAGGCAGCCACCAGCTTTCTATTGACCAACCACAAAGCAGCAATTTGCTCAGTGCAACTCCTCAACAAAGCAGCCATTAGATGCTTGCAACCAATCAAACAGCAGCTGTTAGCTTTTCATAACTGAAGCACTGCTGCAGCCCAGACAGAGTGTGAGAGAAAGCCAAGCAGACTGAAACAGTCGACGTCAAAACAGACACATTTTCACATCCGATTTTAAATATTGGAAATACTCGAGGAGAGCGTGACATCAGGTATAATGCCAGAGATTCAATGGCATGTCAGTATATTTTGAATTTAAACTGCACAGACGATTTAAGCCCAGTCCACTCAATTTCACGTGAGCTCAGATCAAAGAAAGAAGAGCAGCAGAAGTCTCAGTCCTCACACCCCACCAGGAGATTAAAACCCACTTCTTGTCACAATCACATCAATCCCAAACAGCGTGACACTGTCTATTTGACCCAACGTGCACCAAAGTGGCGTAAGTGCATTCATCAGTATCATGCAGTGTTGATCTTTCCCCATCCAACATGCACACAGTTTTCTGCTCGCAAACACACAAAACAATTTCATTCATCCTTTCTCCCATTCACAAATTCCCTCACTTAGACAAACACACATAAACAAGCTGAAGGAGGAAGAGTTGTTTCCACACATGTCCATATTTGCAGCATTCCTCCCAAACCAACCAATTAGTCAAACAGTCATGCTTTGTGTGAGACTCACTGGAAACTATCTCTCTCCGATTTTCTTGTCATTTCCTCTTATTCCTTTCTTCCATTCCTCCTGTTTTGCCCTCTCCTGGCCTCTAACTCCTCAGCAGTGAGAACACAGTGTGTGTGTTGACAGATATAGCTTGTCATTAGATTGTTGTTTGAGACCTCTGGCTCCTTACCGACCCAGAAAATTACTCTACAGTGTGATTTTTTTTATTTCCTGAGTGTACAGTAGTTGAGTGCAAGCTTACTTGGTGCCTTCATGTGCATTTCAGGGAGATTGTTCTTGACTATTTGCCTGCTAAACCTCATTGTTTAGTGTTTAGTTTTCATAATTTCTTAATTAATTTCACATATTTTAAAGAATTGAGAAGGAAAGCAGTTCAAGCAACTGATCGACCTACTTGCTAAGGATGGAGAGACCGTTGGTGTGATCTGCCCTGCAATTGACATCGGCGACACCTTTCTGACCGGCTGCTGGTCTCCATGTTGAGAGGATGCCGTTACGGTGGCAGTCGCTGTGGATACGCTTGTACGAAAAGCTTCCTTTCCTCCTCCGGACATCTCCTCGGACACCTTCCCCTCCTCGTCCGAGTTGTCAGAGTGCAGGGGGTTGGTGAAACTCAGGGCAGTCCTAACAGGTGTGGAGGAGGAGGAGGAGGAGGAAGAGGAGAGGTGGGAGGAGGAGGATGAGGATGGAGCCACACGGTCTGAGGAGGAAGAAGAGGAGGTGGTCTTGGGGTACTGTTTGTCCGGGCTGTTGCTGTGTTGAGTCCACGCTGCATGGCCGGCTTTCAAATCCCCTCCCTGCTTCTCCACCTTCTCTCCACTCTTCACAGGAAGGTGGTTCGGCCTGGCGAGGCTGCCTCCATCTGCTTGACTCTCTCCACATCCACAAGCTCCTCCCTCTGTGCCAGAGTCCTCTGACAGAGAGGAGCTGGATGTCAGAAGGGACTGACCAGTGCGAGCTTTAAATGCGTGACTTCTTTGCAGTGCGCAGCTGTTGTTACTAGAACTGGAGCCTTGTCCGCCGGCTACTCCCATCGACGAGGAGGTGTCAAAGCTGCGAGGTCCTTCTTGCAGTGGCACCTTTTTAATCTCAATGCTGAGCTTCCTCTCGATTCGAGGAGCACCAGAACAATCAACAGCTGGGGAGAGGGGCGAGGATGGGGTCTGAGTCTGGCTTTGGCCTGATTCTGACTTTGAAGACATTTTGTTGTTGTAGTTGTCATTGAGATCCAGACTTGAGACCTGACTCTGCTGTTTTCGGCTTAGTTGCTCTTGATCTTTCTGCTCTGAGGGACTGGTCTGTTTGTTTGGACTGGGCTCTAGCTGATTCTGCTGCTGGTCAGTGTTCTTATCCTGAAATAAACGTAAAGTAGAACAAATGAGACATGTAATCTCCCCCCCTTCACAAAAAGCAAAACATTCACACGCCACCAGAAATCTTTGATGTTTAAGTTAGAGTTCAGAAAAAGCTGATTAAGCAGGCCCCACACACAAAAAACAAACATGAGCTGTAGGAGAACAAAACAACCTTATTTATATTCATGCATTTTCATACTTCTGCTGTTATTATAGACTGTGAGCCGGTTGTTTTCCCTTCTAGACTGAAACTTAATTCTTCTGAAATAATAATTTACTACATTTTACTTGCACAAAAACAAAAGAAATCATCATAACAGACACATAGATCATGGAATCAGCTGCAGTTCTTTAGTGATGTTACGGTTTGTTTAGAACATAAATAATGTCAAAAGACAAAAATGCAACTTTTTCCACTGCTAAAAGATAAAGATTTCCTTTTTACAGCATCTCATTTTGATACTTCCTGTAAAGTTACACCTATACCTACATGATGGGAACTTTTCATTGGAACAAAAACAACTTAAACAACTCAACTTGGTAATGAACTTAATTTTCCACTTAAATGTGTAATTACGTGCTCCTAAACCAGGACCACTGTAATAACAGGGAGTACCCATGTCAGAGGGCTAACTCCTACTTTATGGTCTACGTACTGGCTGCGTCCTGCCCCATCTGTGATATCTTCACAACTATGTAACTGATGCCCCGTGAGCATGAACGAGTGGCACAACACACACACACACACAAAAAACCCCAAAGCAAACAAAAGCGATGGATCAACGACAGAAAAAGCTCGAGTAGCCCACAGACAGGATGTACCACATATTTTTAACACTGCCCCTCTATCAGCCGTCCCTGCAAGTATATGGACATCTATAGCTGCCAACAGACTGCCCACGCACTATCGTTGCTAAATCACAGCTTCCCCATCATTCAGTCTAGGAAATTCCATAACCATTAGCTGACTTAATATATAACAGGTTTTACCAGACCAATTACTATTCTTATATCCGTGCAACTTCCCATGTACAATAAAAACCCTTTAGATACATACCATGTAGTTCTATACACAATAGTATCCTATAAGTTGCCAATTTTTAGTTTATGTCCAGCTCACCTCTGTCACGTTGTGCTGCGCAGTAGCGAGGACATGGATGACGGGTTTGGGATGGTAGCGGTCATTGTCCTGTCGCACGTTCGTGACAGTCGGGAAGGCTGACGGAGGAGATGGGGTCAGAATGGGTGGTACGGGGTGAGCCTCTGGGGGTTGGAGGATCTCTTCCTTTACGTCGCCTTCTACCTGCGTACTAGACCGAGAGAAAGAGAGGGAGAGGAAAAAAAGAAAAGCCCACAAGAGTTTGTTACTGAATAAATATTACAGTTGACAGTGAGAGTGACAGGCTTTTGATGATCTTTAATGAGACATTCCTACAGAGGCCAAAATTCATAAAAATTATTTTTTTACTGTTAAACTAAACCCTGGATTTTCTAGCCTGGATAAAAAGTTATAAAGTTTTGTGCTGCGGGTAAGAAAATCAAAATGATGCAATGGCAAGAAATTCATCCTGCTGATCAGGAAACGCCCAGAAATTCTGACATCCTAAGAAGGGCGAATTACAAGACTTATATGACGAAATTAACTTTTAATCTCATGTACGTATAAAACTAAAAGTAGGTCTGTGCTATGTTTTGTTCACCACTAGATGGCAGAATTTGAAAAAAAAGTCTATACTTTTAGCCCTGTAGAGACAAATTCCATTTCTTATGTGATATTTTAAGACTTCTGCTCTCACCCATATTATGTGGCTTTAACAGTGACATAACCTGCCAATGTGACAAAGTGAAAACGGATCAGTGCTAAAGAGTTTCATTTCTCAAAATATAAATGGTGCTGTAACCAACAGTCTAAGACAGCTTTCTTCTTAAAGTATCGAAAGTATTTTATTCTCTTCCGTGCAGCTTCCTCAGAGCACAGAAGCAGAAAAAGACAAGTGTCAGTAACATGACAGCATCTATGGCTATTCAAGATAAGTTGTGAATGATTACTTCACCGTCCCACATAACTTTACCACATGTACAGTATTTTAGTAATGTAGCCTACTAATAAATAGTTCTGTAAAGCTCGCAGTGTAGGTGTGTGAGTTGCATACAGGATACAGTGGTTATGACAAAGCTAGCCACAGAGAGATGGAAAGTGACACAAGCAAATATTGTTCAATACATTTATATGCTGTACGCATGCAAAAATATAGATACAGAAAAGCAGTCAAAGGAAGTGGTGGTGTACCAATTTAGGAGCACATGACCAAGACAAGAGCCAGCATACAGGCTGACAGCACATGATGCTGTGTGTGGATCAGAGGCAGGCAGACACAAAGTCAGACACTGAAGTCGCAAGCTAGAAGCTCGGGGGATTTCCTTTCATTGAGCAACTTTGGAGTTGCAGTCAAACCATAAAAGCCTTCCTCATTAAGCCTCAGAATTGCAGCACAGAAGACGTTCTTCTTTCACAGAGGCTTAGATCTGCCGTGTGTATTCTTGTTTACTTGCTCTTCCAGACAAACATTTGTTCACATTTTTTAATAACAACAGGCTAGGATGCACACTAGATTAAAGAGCCCAGCTGATAATGGATTCTTAAGGCCGGTGCAGTTTTGATGTTCTCCAGAAATGTACACTTCCCAACCCAAAGAGTCTCACACACTAGTATTTCAGTGGACTGCCTTTAGCTGTGATGTGGCACTGTTTCAACAAACTTAGGGAGTGTTAGAGGATTTGGACCACTGTGTAAAGTCTTTTGCAGCACATCCCAAAGGATTCTCAGACGGGTTCAGTTCTGAACTCTGATGATCGATTCATGTGCAAAAATTATGTCTCATGCTCCCATGTGAACCCAATGAATCCTGGCATTGTCATCTTGGCCTATGCCCGTACTACCAAAACAAGACAAGAAAACAAACAAACAAAAAAAAAACACTGATGCAAAATGTAAGCAGTGTATTCAAATAATCAGCTGACCAATAGAAGCAACCCAAGAATCATAAAACTGACCTCACAACCTCAGTAGGCACTAGGCACGCCCGTGATGTGCGTCTAGAATCCATGCTTTACATTGCCAAGCAAACTGACAGCTACACAGCTGTTTAGTCCCAATCTCTTGGGTTCTCTTCATATTTTGCATTTAGAAATGATCTTATTTTCACTAATAAACATAGTAATACTAAACACAGTAATCTCAAACCACTTTCCTTATAGATTTATTCCTGACCACACCTGACACTTTAATTGAACACTTCATAACGTAGCATCAGTAGTTTCTGCTTCTTTTGCTTGATGCAAAATAATGTAACCTTTCTGAAACATCTTTTCCACGATCCCGGGACATGTCTTCTGACATGTTTTAAGCAATTATCCATTGGAAGACTGTTTGCATTTGCTTCCTTAAATTAAGTAGCCTTTTTGGCTAAATTGTGTATTTCACAAACTAGTTAGAAACTTGGGCTCGTGTCAAAATGACCACATCCACAAAAATATGACTACTTGACATTTCCTAACAAGAAGGCTATGGACATACAAACCTCCAGTATCCCAATATGACGGGCTAATATCAGCTAATAATATAGGCCACTGAATAAAGCCAAACTAAGTTGATTGTATTGTAAAACTAGAACTCGTGTGCATAACTTTTCCTCCAATTCTTGGAAGGGTGGGCTGTTCCAGAACAACAGCATATTTAGCTTTCAGGCTCAACATAACTTAAACTAGACACCACTATCTCTTTGTTTTCTTTAATGAAAACTTTAATTACCCATGAGAATTTCTTCTTCTATGTCATCTTTGTTGCCTGAGCAAGCATGAGATATTTAACAACACAGATTCCCAACTGGATCCGGTTATTTCCACGGGGGATTATAGACATTCGGATGCCACAAAGATTTTTTTTTTGGGCCCTATAAGATGAGATGAGATTAAATTTTAATGATTCCTAAGGGGAGGTTGAGCTGTTACAGGAGCAAACACTAATAAGTCACTGAAAAACAAACAAGGCGTAAAGAGAGGAGAATAAAGAAAAAATGAAGCTGCAGGCAACTCAGTGACAACTGCAGCATGTGTGACGAAATGTAAACATGTATTACAAAAATATAAGAGTTTAAATCAAATGCAGAAAGTACTAGTACTGCTGCTTTCCTGAGGGATCTAATGATTAAATAAAAAAGCCCAAATTATTCTGTTTAATGATAAAAGATGAAAAAGATCCAAGATTTCTCTCGTTTTGTTCAACAGAAGCAACAACACTTCAATTCAGCTCACTCTAACTTTTGCTAAAAACTGCTAAAACTATCCTGCAACAATGTCAGTATACAAAAAAATGTATTAGTGTCATGTTGTCAACCAGCACAATGTCAAAAATCAGTCCTATCATGTTAGGACACTGGTGACACAATCCAGAAGAGTTCATTGTGACTATACCAGGATCTGCCCACAGTGTTCTTCATATTGTGTAGGTAGTAGGGGTGGGGGGGGAAATCGATACTGTGTAGTATCGTGATATTTTGTTTGCTAATAATGTATCGATACAGGGACAGCAGAAATCGATATTTTGTTACAAAAAAAAGTTTGTGGAATGGAACATGCTCTGACTTCAGAGCATTTTGATCCTTTTTCTGAGCAAGAATCCTGACATTCCTTCACTGTCCAAATGTGTTTAACTTTTTTTTTTTGGCAGCAATAAACATGACAGTTTACTTATTTTAATTTAAGACATGTTTTATTTTAATTAAGTTTAAAACTTTTTTATTTAATGTAAAATTATATTTTGTTTTAATTTACTTTCAAATTCTTCAGTTGCTGAAGGGGCTGCATAGTTTTCATAAATTTCAAAGTTCAGAATAGCTATAATTGTACCAGATGGTTGCATTCAGTTAAGTTGGACTAGACTATAATACAAACCGTTCAGTTTGTCAACAATAAAACTGACTGAAATGAGAGACTGAGTGTGAGACTTTGATATTAGATAAAATGAATATTGATAAAGTTTACCTTTATGGACAGAATCTGAAGATCGCAAAATATTTTTAAAAAATTGCAATAATATCGTATCGTGCGTTAAGTATTGTGATAATATCGTATCGTGGGATGTATGGTGATTCCCACCTCTAGTAGGTAGCTCCCTTTTCGCCTGCTAAACAACCGCTTCCCCATTGTGTCCTTTAAAGATGTCCTATAGTGACTGGCACCGACACATGAGCAGCAGATCCAGTCGTGCAGGGTGTAAAGTGGGAGGGTCAATGGATCAGACTTGTTTTTCCAGCACATCCCAGGGATGCTTGATCAGAATGAGATCTGGGGAATTTGAAGGCCATTTCAACACCCTGAACTCTTTGTCATGGATCTCAAACATTCCTGCTGAAGACTAAGGATTGTATGTAGCATGTTTGCAAGTTTAGGTAGGTGTAACAGTCACATCAGTGCCACAGCTGCTTCCACTGGCTTGTGTTCTATTATCTTTTGCCATCTTTCCCCCAACATGCACCTAGCCACAGAGACAAGGTAAAAGCGGAAGTCTGATGTGTTTTAGCAACCAGCAGTAGAGTTTTCAGAACTTTGGTTTAGACTCCCTTCAGGTCTTGTGGCATCATTGAGTCATGCTCAGTTCTCCTGTTTTGGTAAGTACTAATCATTGCTTACTGGGAACACATGACATAATGTGTTGGAGATGCTCTAATCTAGTTGTCTTGTCACTACCTTGACAAAGTCACTCACTTTAGTTTCCAAGTTCAGCACATCAACTTCAAGAACTCTTCACTTGTTGGTTAATAGTGATTATCGTGGCCAGTGTTGGGAAGGTTACTTTTAAAATGTATTCCATTACAGATTACATGCCCCAAAATGTATTCTGTAACGTATTCCGTTTCTACTTTGGCAGCTTCTTACTCGATGAGAGTAACGTATTCTGAATACTTTGGATTACTTAATATATTATCATGCTGTTTACAACTACGTGAATGTACTATTGCTGTGATTTATTACCGTTACCGAACCATAGTAAAGGGACCTCTGGCTAATACGTGGGGTTCGTGTCGGGCTCGTAGCCGAAAAAAAGCTTTACTTTGTTGTCTGGGTCAACTTTTCTTGCAAGAGACAGAGAGAGGCGTTGAAAGGCTGCTCCAACGGAACTTATTGTTTCGGAGGAAAACACAAACACAGCGTACAGTCTTAATAGCTTACTTACACCTGGGCTCGTCAGGCACTCTTCTTGGCTGCAGTGGTTATTATTATATTTACATGCTTCCAGCTCCTGTTTTTGCTCGATGACAACTCGTACTTTTCCTTTTTCTCCCTCCCTCGCTCACAGACACATAACGGGTATGACAGTCCATTCTCCCTGCAGCACGGACTACACTGCCTATGATGCTACATTCTTTAGAGCATTCTTTAGAACATCTGCGGTACATGTATTCCGTTACTCCCCAACACTGATCGTGGCTCATAGGTGCACACACAAGATTATTCGCTAATGCATACATTTCTCCTGTAAACCTTAAAATCCTTCATTTTCACTCATAAATCAATCCACAGACACGCAAAAACAAGTTTGGAGCAGCAGGTGGTTGCGGCTTTGGTGGTCACAGCCAGAGCTCTGTGCCTGCCTCACCTTCCTCAGCAGAAAATAGAAGGTAGAGGATGCTTTGTAAAATTAAAAGCAATTAGAGGAGTCACTATACAGCATCACCCATCTTTTGTTCCACTGGGACAACTAAAAATGTGTATGATATAATGTTTAACACTTGAGTATCATACTATTGCTCACATTTTACTACCTCAAAAACACAGATGTCAGTTTTGTTACGTCATAGGTTACATCACCAAGATGCTACTGACACATTTTAGCCAGAAGCCCAGAAGTATTGAGGTTTTAAACCCATCCCTAATGGCAGAGCATGAGTAAAAGCCATGACTCCCTCGAGTTCCTGCAGCATCTCCCCTCCACCCTTCTCTCTCTCCCTCTCTCACAACCAAAGATTCTTCTACACATTTACACCACTGCAGGACCCACTGGGAGTGTGGCCGGCAGAGTGTGGTTTATGTCTGTAAAAATAGCTCTCGCCATCAATAGAACACTCTCAGGCTTAAACTAGGCCTTGACATCATTTCTTTATAAACACAGGGATGATGCAGAGAAAGAAAGGAACATACTGATAAGAGAGAGAGAGGGAGACAGCATACACTCCTCACAGGGTGTCCTGCTTCAAGGAAGTGTTTCTACTTTGGCAGCTTCTGCAAGTTCCCATTTGTATGTTTTACTAAGAACAGGAAAGAAACCGTCCAGTAAACAGATAACTTGTAGGTACACACTAAGATTAGAATGAGCTAAAAATGTCTGCTCTCTCATAAAACTGCCTTGTGCAGGAGACGAATTAAAGAAAATGAGAAATTTAGTGCAGTAAAAAGGATACATTGGCTCTTAAAAAAAATGTAATAACCCCAAATGAGTACTTTCCTCGAGGTGCAGCTCAATCTGCATAATGTCTAGAGGGGCTTTGGTGGATCCTTTTTCATGTGCTTTAGCTCAGGTATTTTGTTAGGCTGTCTAGAGGATACTCTGCAGGCATAGCAGCTCTTCTTTGGGCTTGTTCTGTGCCCTTCAAATGGCATATTTTCTTTATCTAAAATCATCCTGTAGTAGATCTGCTTTAATGTTTACTTACAGTCATAGTTCTGCTCCATCACCCCTAAAGAAAACTTAACTTGGGAAATTATGTCACTATCAGTGAGAGAGCAGATGTCCATAAACATCATCAAGATTCACTTTGATGATATCTCCACTATGCATCAGGCTTGAATACGCCTATTTAATGACATGGTAACACAGATGGAGACCAGTTCATTTATGCTGGGGGACTTTAACATATCCCTACTGATTACTGGAGAAGGGAAATTCCTTCTCTCCAACCCTACCCATTCTAAGGAGACATGGGTAGCCACTGTGTGGTGCCCAGGGATTAATTCCAGCTGTAAGCCAGTGCGCTTCAATCAAGGACACTGTGACAGGAGAATTATCCTAGCATGTCATTTCTTTAGAAAGAGCGAGAGCACTAAATCATCTTCACATGCATTAAGGCTTACGTACCTACTAACTGATGCATGATTTGAGAACCCACTTCAGCTTTATGCAAATTATGTGTTCACAAAGACAACCCTTTGAGGTTTGATTTTTATCATCTTTAGCAAAATATTTGTGTGTTTTGAAAAAGATAGCTCAACCAGTTCCTCAGTGTAATAAAATGCCTGATAAATTGTTGATATCATTAGCCTATGGGTAGGTACACTTTCCCCCCCCCCAATCTTTGCTGTGAATGTTTAAATTATATATTGTCCGCAGAAAAGAACAGTAGCATCAGCCGTGTTATTAAAGTGGAGTTTGTCAGCTGATAATTATTTATTCAGGACAAAGAGTAGCAGATCACTTTACATCTTCTTGCCACTATAAATGTAATCACGCTGATAATCACAGAGCCATTGTTTCTTACATTAGCACAAAAAATATGCTGTCAAAACAGCAAATCTTTAGAAAATGCTTCCATCCATCCATTCGCTTCCGCTTATCCTTTTCAGGGTTGCGGGGGGCGCTGGAACCTATCCCAGCTGTCATAGGGCGAGACAGGGGTACACCCTGGACAGGTCGCCAGTCTGTCGCAGGGCTAACACACAGGGACAGACATCCATTCGCGCTCACATTAATTAGACGGTGGGAGGAAGCCGGAGTACCCGGAGGGAACCCACGCAAACACGGGGAGAACATACAAAGTCCACACAGGCAGACCCCGGCCTGATGGTGGAATTGAACTCAGGACCTTCTTGCTGTGCAGCAACAGTGCTAACCACTGTGCCACCGTGCTGCTATAAAGTGCAGTTATAAAGTGTTTTGCTGTGTTAACGGGGAGAGGATATTTTCAGGTGTGGATACATCATGAGTAGAAAGAAAGAGGGCTGTAAGAAAAGTGTACACCCCTGCAGGCCCGAAAGGAAGAGACAAAAGACAGCAGAGAGAAGCAAGATTTAAAATAATAATAATAAAATAATTGAGTAATAAGATGGAGGAAAAATGTATAAGACTGAATGACAAAGAATAAGAGAAAAGAAATCTGTATTTATGAATGCGGCAGATAAAGTGTGTGTATGTGTTTGAAATAAATTCCCTGCATTTGCATAAAGGACTGTTTGTTCTCAAAGAGAAGGAGATGAAAAATGTAACAGTTCTACTTTAACTAGCCTTGGGTTGTGGTGTGTTCAATGCCATGTCGTGTTGCAGAGCATTGCAAAGTGTTGCAAAATGATCTATAAATACAGCTCCTCCTCCAGTAGGAGCAGCAGCCAAACAGAAGTTAACTTTGGTAAAGTGGAGGCTGTTTGTAACTTTGGGCTGATGGGGAGCTACACTGTAACAAAATACTGGGATATTATTTCTTTTTTTTCTTTTTTTAAATATGTTTTCTGTGTGTTTTGTGTGTTCACAGTGTTCTCCAACAAGCCACCTCTCGCCTGGCGTGAACGCCTGTGTGGGCTTGTTAACTAATCTGTGTTGAGGACGAGGTAAAGCAGGTGAAAACTAAAACGCAGAGTCGACCAGTTGCAAACATCCTTAATGAAAAACAGGCCGGAACGATTTAACGATATAAGGAGATAAACTGAAAAAAAAAAAAATAAATGTCAGACAAATGTCCTACCTGCGAATGCGGGGAGGTTTTGGAGGTGGAGTGTCCCATGTATCATCCGATAATTGGTTGCTTGCTTTGTCAGGACTGCTTTCATCCTGGACACACACACAAGAGTAACAAAATAGTTGGACACGACATTTGTGAAAAGTGGAAAATAAGGGAAACCCTCTTATTTTTCCTTCCTGTCATATTTAGATGCTGGAAAGCAACTACAATCATCCCTACTTTTAGTTAATCAATATATTTAATTTTTTGTATACCTGTTTGCATATTTACATGAAAGATGAAGCTTATTTTTCATCAAGGCCTCTGGACTAACCCTCTTTCTTCTCACCTAAATGTTCCTGAAGCAGAGGTAACAAGTTGCTACAAAGTTGCTTCACCAAACGATGAAAGACTTATTCTGAAAGAAGCCCTCCCCCAAACAACAATTTTTCTCTCTCTTCCTCTCAGCTCTCATCTTTCCTCTTCTCCCCTGTGACTCATTAGTTTGACTCCCTCCCCACTCTGATAATGAGAAGATGACAGGCCAACTTCAGTTGTCAAACTCATGACATAGGGGCAAACCGGGCCATTTGAACGCTCTAGTCTGCCGAGGAACTAAATTCTGATCTAAGAAAAGAGGGCAGGAACACAGCTTCTTTAGCTCCGTATGTCCACGTATGTTGTGAGAACCGATCTAGTGGGACGGTTTCCTGTGAACAAAGGCGGGCGTGAGCGTGCGGAGAAACATGTGGGATGCGTGTATGTGGAGGCTTATTGTTCCCAATGCCACAGAGATCACCTATGTGGGTGTTTTAGTCACCAACAATGGCTGACTGGACATGAGTCAATGCATGTATGGACTGAGTCAGTACAGCACAGCAATACTGATGTGCTGTTTGTGCGTGCAGCGTTCTTCTTGGACTTGCAACTAAGTGAGATAACAACAGGGTCACGATCAGCAGCTATAGACTTGTGCTGCAGTTTATGTCACGCTTGGTGCAAACCACACCTTATCCTTAAATGATTAATAGCATAAATTTTAAAACAAGGGAAGTAGTGATACAGTTTGTCCACATTTTAGAGCCGCTCAAAGATATATTGAGCTCCACTTTACAAAGTATGTCAGCAGATTCTTTTCTAATGTCAAAAACAGTTGTGTCCGTCTGTGTGACCGTGTCTTGCGAGGGTCGCCCTTTCCCAACGGATGTGTTTTTCTATTCTCAGACTCAGAGTGCATTATGGGAGAGAAGTGATGTCACCAAAGCTTCCTAAGCAGGAAGTGAGCTTCTGGATTACTGCCAGCACACTGGCTCTGTATCCCCCCCTCCCCCCACACCTCCCACAGTCTTAAGATTTGCCAGTCTTAAAAGCTCTCTCATTGATTCCCATTTCCACCATGTCTATGTTTTCACAGGTCAGGTGGAGCACTCATTTCTTGATGTTACCTCACCTGATGCTGCTTTGCATCATTTTAATTTCTCTTTAGGATTAAAAGGCTGTGAAATGGCACCACCTCAACACAGCTAGCACCTAAAGCTTCCCATCTTCTTCAGGCAGAAACGTTTGACACAGAAACTGGTTGCATTACTTCAGAGGCCACTGGTGTAAAATGCCGATGGGTATTTGTATAGCATGTTGCATATGCTGCACTTAAACTTGCATTTGTGAGCTTGTTTCTCTTAAAAAGCAACTGAAGCAAACATGCCTCAGAAAGAGGCAGCAGATTTATGGTCTGGTATTTTATCTGCTCACAATACATTTATTATTACTTGCAATTATTCTTCACTTACAGTAACAGCAGTTTCTGTTTATATCACTTAATGTGCTCTACTGATTTCAGCCTCTTACAGTGAAGCTTGTGCAGTCCTTCTATGGTCTAGCTCTCTAAATATAGAGCAGCTTGTAGTCTCTTTAAGGCTGCTTGATGGGATGACAGGAAGAATCTATAGTTAAATGATAATTTGTGTTCCAAAACGAGATTAGAGCGTGAATATTTAAAAACACAAAGTTTTGGTGTCTTTCAAGTTTGGGAAATAATATTTGTCCCTCTTTTTTTGTGTTGTTTTGTTCTTTAGGCTGGGTATATGCTGTGCACTGTCCTAAATGAAAGGTCATTGTGAAAAAAACTGGTGGCATCGGGTCATATCAAAGTGTCCATATCTATGAGCCATCCATTCCCAGTTGTAGCAGCCCTATTCAAACTTGAGGACGAAACACAGAAGAAGAAATTCTCATACAGTCTACATACATCAAGCTTTAGTTTCATTTTATTAGACCTACGTTGTACAGTGTCATTTGCAACAAACTTTGATCATATGAGAAAAATTTTTTTGGCCATGGGAGGAGGACCAGAGACAATTCAGGACACTTTGTATAGAGCGCTTGTGTATTTGGGGGCAATAGAGGATAATGTAAAGCAATTTAAAATGAGGTCAGTGGTAAGTGACAGAGCAAAGCGCTTCCAGTTGTTTTTAAATAGCTGAAATTGTCTGCAGTCCTCAGAGTACTCTGTACAGAGATATCTCTCGTTTTAAGCACAATCACAATGACTCTTCTTTTTCTGTCTGTAAACAAAAGTTTTCTTTAGACCTCTCCACACCATCTTCTCCCCTGTGACTAATTATCTGTATTTTTTTCCCCTCCACTCCCAGTAAGTTACTCAGCGACATCCTGTCTTGCTTTAACACTACAGAGCATGCACAGTGTGTGTGTGTGTGTGTCATACCATGCCATCATGGATCTGTGTGCTGGTGGGACTCTCCAGCTGCTGTAGCTGTTTCTCAAACAGTTGAGCGATGGCTCTATGAACCAGCTCATACTGCTCCTATAGATAGAAAGAAAACAGACACATGATGAGGCAGGAGGGAGAGAAAAAAAAACTGGTGCATGAAGAAAGAGATAAGGGTTAAATGCACAAGATGTGAGAGGAAAGAGAGAAGTAGAGGAGGGGGAAAAAACAAGTTTCAGCAAATCAATATCAAATCAAATATACTTTCCACTCTATCAAAACAGATTTCATTAGTTACAAGCTTCCTACAGGATGGCGGTCTGAGACTTTGAACTCAAACCTGTGTCAGCGTTTGGCAAATCAATTCTGTAATTCAATTAACCGAGCTCATTTTCACTCCTGGGAGAGAAAAAGAAACAGCTCGGACTAAAGGTACAAATTTGACTCTATGTCAAAGTGCAAAATGCCTCCTGGCGAAAATCACACATTAACTACAGGAAGTAAACATGAAAACACACCCATGTTAAAAATTGTGGCAAAACAACCTCAACCAGTTACACGCAGCGATGGGAACGCGAGACAATGAAAGAACCTTTTCAACCAGGTATGTAGCAAAACGAGATGAGAATGAAGGGGCGACCTTTAGCAGGAAATAAGCTTATTATTACAGCTGTGCATTCGAACATTATACCCTTAAAAGAACAGAAGGTTAACAATATCTCTTTTCCAAATCTTGCAGAAATACAGTTTAACACTTCAGTTATATGATAACATGCCTTTTTTTTTTTTTAATTACAATGAAGGAAATGAAAATCTACTTGGCAGCCATTACCACACATACATTACAGCCAGGCGATCAAGGTTCACATCAACATTAAACAAACTTTATCCTGCAGACACAGAACAAACTGTGTGGTGTCTGTCTGATTGAACCCATGTGACAACGGAGCAGAAGACTGTCCAAAGAATTCCCACTGAGGGAGTGTTCGTGCTGATTTTAATTACCTCCTGCCTGCGGCACTCTACCTAAGTGCCACTTCTCATCTAAACCGAACAGATTATTTCCCACGACCGAGTATTAGGGCCACATTAAGAAAAATATTTAAAAATTGTGTGCATTTTGAGAAAAAAGTCAAAATGTGGAGATTACAGTTGCCAATGCCACGGCTCATATACATTCTACAAAACGCCTTGTGTAGACGAGTCAGTGAAACTAACTGATCAGCTGTCCTATTGCCTCTTGTGATTCCACTAGTATCCTTTCACCTGCCCATTTCATTTTGGACAAATCTGGCCAAGTCCTCCAACTTTGTGTTTGCTTTTTTTTTTCTTCAGTGTTCTTTTACTTATCACACCACTGTGTTTATGTGCTAAAAGAGAAATTACTTCCTTTTAAATGAAACCAAGTACGATCTCGCTAACTCAGCGACACAAGGCATTTTGTAGAGGGTATAGCAGCCGTGGCAGTTTGTCTTGAAACACCTGTAATCTCCATATTTTGACTTTATTTTCAAAATGTAAATGTTTTTCTTTAAGTGGCTCTAATACTCCTACATAATTTCCAGTAACGAGAACACATCTAATACAGAAAAACCCTATATATAAAAAGGGTGTTATATATGACGACGTCTCAAGTTCGTGACCTCAGGGCCATGGTTGTGCGTGGCAGCAGTAAAGCTTCTGAGGACTGATTAGCATTTCTGTGCTGGTATGGAACAAGTAAATAAATGATCGCTCTGCATAAACATCCGTTTCATTAATTTACATCTGTAATGAAAGCTAAGGCAACAAACCTTGGTTTGAACAGCCGAGTGTCGCTGTGTCCTCATCTCTTGGATCAACCGGAATACATTAAAATCTTCTGGAATTTTCTTTACAACGTTAAAGAGAATTAAAAGAAATGTTAAAATCGATCTAATGTGTACATTTGCACAGGTAAGTGTGTGTTGACATACCCCGGCTTTGAGGAGGTTCCATGTGTAGTCAATAGCACAGATAGCTCCTGTCCTCCCACAGCCTGCACTGTGATTAGTGGAAACACACACATATACACAAATAAGCTTTTGTTGTATCGGTGTACTAGATAACTAGATTTCTATTACTGAGAAGCATCTGCTCTTTTTGTATGTTGTTTGCATGTGTGTAATAACACCTCATCCAGACAGGAAGGAGACAGGAGCCTCACAGAAGCACACACACACACACACACACACACACACACACACAAAAAAAAAATCATAAAAAGTGATCTCACGCTGTCAGCAAGCATTCTGCTACTATAAAGAGTACCGTTTCTCCACACAAACAGCGCACATCAACCCACACAAAGCATCTTAACAGATGCAGAGATGCAGCTTTAAGTCCTGCTGTGTAACAGAGGAACCAGGAAATGTCCTCAGGCTGCTCATTATAGCTCATTACACACACATGGAGACGAGTGTGTGCATTGTGTGTACACCCATGCATGTGCGCAGCAGAAAGCTAGAAACTGTGGGCTTGTAATTATTCTGCTTTTGTTTACACTCAAGTTGATAACTTTACCATTTAAGCTTCTTACTGTACTATACTGATAATATTTACATTTGTAGCCTAGAACTTTCTGTCAAGTCTCCAGCTTCAGTAAATTGGGTAAAACCTGCTTTGTTTAAGGCAATTAAGCATTTTACATGAATCCATTTTTAGAAATTTCATATATTTCACATATTAGCTGAATTTCACCAAAACAACAAAAACATTAAAACTCAATTTCAGCTAAGAGTAGATGCATGCATAACTACCTGCAGTGTACACATATTGGGACATCATTGTTCTCTTGGTATTCTCTCATCAGCCCAATCATATCCAAAATGGAATCAAATGATGAGGGGACGTCATGATCTGGCCAGTTCATATAATGGAACTGCGTTATCCTACGGGATTCCTGCAGGAAAACAAACGTTGATAACTGAGTGGAGAGTCAGATGAAAGCTGGTTCAGTGGTGAAGGAGTGAAACTATGATATGCCATGAACAATGTTGCCAAACTGAATCTTTAAAAAAAAAAAAAAAAACTTTATTGACACACAGTTTAAGTATAATCCCACCCCATGGACCTCCAACTTGTACACAAAGGAAATCGTTTTTCACACTAACCCAAACAGCTCTCTCCAGATGCATCTGTAGTCTGCAGTATTCAAGCCTGAAGACGGTGCATCAGATCTGGAGCATGACCAGTTGTTTTATTTTTGTTTGGATGTTTTTAAAAAAAAAAAAAAAAAATCCCTCACACACACAAAAAAAACCCTAAACAAACAAATAGAAAAAAAAACAAGAGTGCAGCGTGACTGTCTGACTGTCTATGCAGACCTGTCAGGATATTGCACTGCAACAGCCTGAGACGTCTGAAGGATGTTTGTGGTCATTCAGCACAAACGGGAATTTTTTAATGCACCAATCGTCCTGCGTGCAACATTTGGCTCCTGGTCAAATGGCTCCTTTTTCCTCAAACTCAAATTTAAAGGTTGGCGTTTAGATGCATGCAAGCAGTTGAAGGGGGACTTTGGGTTTATGGCTGCAAAAAGAAAGCCTAATTGTATTTGTTGGAAAACATGTGGATATGAAGTTTATTTGTAGGCAATCTTGTCGCTATTGTGATAGGCTGTAGCGTTATCTGAAAGTTAACACTTACTTTAGACTGGTTTCTTGATAAACTACATTAGGTATTAATGAAGAGGTCTCGAGAGAAAGCACTTACATTTTCATACTGTGCTGTCAAAGTCCTGATGAAGTAGTCTGTTCTGGCCTGCTCCGATTCCTAGAAAACAAAAACATGTGAGAAAAGAGGCAGTCCCAAAACGCAGACCTGCTACGTGCACTCGTCTCACACTCACTCACACACACACACACACACACACACACACACACACACACACACACACACACACACAGAGCTGTATCATCACAGATTTGTCTACTTACATAGGAGATTCTGAAAGGGCCAAAGCTCATAGGCTGCTCCCCCTGCATCGGGAAATACCGCTCACACTTTTTCTAACCAGAGAAGAAAAGTTAGCTTTGGCTGAGAACAAAATACGAGACAGACACCACAGCTTCCTGTGAACACACACTTTCAGATTCAAAATAAACAATTAATGTGACATGTAGAACATAGATGGTGACAAATATAAGTGACTAATTATGTGCTTACTATAGCCATACGTGCAAGCAATATAGAGCTCAAAATAAGTGATCAGTGTGAATTCACATCGTCTCTTTCCACAAACATTTTTTTTTATTAGAAAAAAGAAAAGCAGTTGTGATTTTACATGTGCAAAAATGTGCACACTTACTCTTCCCATCTCAAACTCTCGACAAGCCATCACAATAACCTGCGAAGACACAAAAAGGAAGGATTACAATATAAACATTTAAGCTCTCAAAACTAAAAACGCAGATTTTTATTCATTCCTGCGTGCTTAGATTTAAAAGAGTTAGAGAAACTAAGCAGAGCATCCTTCACGTTTGATCGCACATTTCCATGCAGCTGCATTTCAGGTCATTCCCTTTGATCCTACAGGAGTAATTATCAAAGCTGCAGACTCATCCCTCTTCATAGCACTAGTTAAACCTAATCATAGCCCTCCTCCCTCTTCTCATCTTTGTCCATCTGGTTACAGCATAAGCACTCTCCATCTGCCTCTTAATTCCTGACGACACAATTAAATATTTATTTTGAGTATCTTCATTATTACAGTCTTACTTCGTACACTTTATTTAACCGCCACTAATGTCAACATTTTTTCTCCAATTTGTGTGATGACGCAAACCTTTTGTTCTTCCAAATCTGCACTCTTGGAAAGAGTAAGCGCTCATTTAAAAGAAAACAAATAAACAAAAAAAGGAGAATTACATTTTACATTAAAAAAAAGAAAAAAAAAAGTCTTCTGTTAGCTGCGGCTAGTTCTTGCAGCATTTTGCAAAAACACATTAGGTAATAAACCCTCTCTTCCTCTTCAGCCACCCTGCTAACAAAAGATCCCCCGGCAGCACAGCAGTTTTTATGCTTTTTGTGGCTAGCTTGCCAAATACTTGCACTGTTAAGGTGCCATTTCCAGCTCTTGCAGCACCACCTCTCCCTTGCTATTGTGCTCTTCTAGTGGTCACTCGCAGTACTGCAACAAAACAGTCAACGCAACACCCCGAAGCGTTTTTCCCCCCCTCATAGAGCTCGATTACTAAAAAGACATCTTTAAACTATTGAACTGAACTGCTTTACCATTCCCGTTATAGAATATAACCTAACCTTAACCTTATATATTGTAACCCTTACAGAGCCTAGAAAGGTTTGTTTCGAGCAAGCCGACTCGCTCAGAGACTAGTATAGCATCATAATCGACAGTACTATTTACTGATTTAAGAATCCAACATTCTGATATATCAGCTGATATTTTGTATTTATGTGTGACATGTGTAGTTATTTTTTTGCTTGTTTATGCTCTGCTCAGACAACTTCGCCCTCTGGTGGACAAACTTCAACAAGAAGGTTGAAGGGTGTTTCTTTGATCTCTTCATCACTTTTTAAAATATTTTATTTATTATATATTATAAATACCATTATTTATAAATTGGCAAATAACCAGGTTCTAGTTTTAAAGACTTTTTAATTCCATTTAAATCCTCAGTAGATAAAAGTTTACATTGCTGAAATTGGATCAAATCACTGCAAAGAAGCCAATAATCAGATATCCAGTCTATTAATGAAGACGGGAAGAAAAACCCCCCATCAAGTGCATCCAAACTGTACATCAGACTTTTCCTGCTCTCTTTACCTTCAACGTTTTAGCTCAAAAACAGCACTTAGATACACGATTCAATTGTTCACAATGAGAAAAACAAAAAAAATATCCCCATCCATTGACTTCCAGTCTTCTAGTAAGGAAAACTCACAGCAACATTGTATTCCCAGATCATCCTCCAGAAGTCGATGACAGTGTTCGGCAGTGGACCCTGAGTTGCAATATAGGCCTCTGGGCCATCCATACCCTGAAAGCAGAGAAAACATGTTCACCGATCAATTATATTAACACATTCAGCGAGGATTAATCACATGACTCAGTACACTATAAGAACTTTTCCACTAAACTGTAAACAACATGCCAGAGAACATGGTAAAGTAACCTGACATTTACCTTAATGAAGTTAGCATTGATGTAATCTGTGTCCTGATTGGTTGTTTTTAGCTTCAGCTTCACTCTACTGTGATCAACTGGGGAGGAAATGGAAAGAAATATTTTCTCTATTAAAACATTTTCTTCTTATTGAAACAAAAATAAACAAAAAATGAATGAGGATATAAGTGGGAACAAGTAAAATATGTGATATAATGGACACAGTATTATCCTCCATTTTTATGTACAGTGCGTGTGTGTGCATACACATCTGTCACAGATGAACCAGTTTTTCCTTTGCCTTGTCAGCAACCCATTCACTAAAAGCCTTAATGAATGAATGGACAGAGGAGAAAAGCAGGATAAAGGTATAAAAAGTAGGACAGATGTTGGATCACGTAAGCTTCCCCCGAGGTTATTATTAAGTACCGCAAGACCTCTGTGTAGGAAACCATTGCATGACCTACGGCAGCTGTAGCTGCTATAAATGGATCTCTAAATATACTTTATTTCCTAAATTTCATTCATTTAACCAAGTAGTTAGAATAAAACCCTCAAAGTAAACACGAGCAGGTGACAATATCTAAAAAGATATTTGACATTTGTTGGGGCTGTTACCAGCTTTAACTGAACACCGTTTTCTCTGGTGTACAGTGACCTTTAAAGCTGAGCTGATATGTGCATGACGCTTATAAGCTGCTCGTCATGCAGGGAGCAAAGTTTCATATAGATTATATTGTCAGGCAACACTTCTGATCAAAACGCCAAGTGAAAGCAGGTGCGTTTATTGCTGTGAATCAACTACAGTCATGAAAAAGATGCAGAATGATAAGCTAGTGCAGCACATTTGGCCTTGATCTATGCATATATGTGCGCATACATAAAGGCCAGATGTGCATTTTGATAAACAAGATGCCAACCGGAAGGAGTAAAGCAAAAATCGTCCACAGATATTTTTACCTACTCATAGGCAGCACACAACCACCAAAACCTACAACAATGCTAAACATTATGCTCCATTTAAATCCTTGTTTATAGCAGCATTGTAGCGTAGCAAGGAGGCACATTAATGCAAAGGCCAGGTGTGACCAAAAAGTTCCCATAAAAATCAAAAGTTAATTTCTTGTGCACCTCCAATTCTCCTCCCACTTTTCAGAGTTAACTAGGTAAGTAGCATCTGAAGGTTTGGGCATACCAAATTAACAGAATTTGCCCATTTTGTCCCCTTTGTCCTCCCCATGTCTTCTTAGTATGAAGAAGCCTTGTCTATTAATTTTTGATTGAATACATTGAAAGTTGAAAAAAAAAAAAAAAACAAGAGAAATTTGAACTAACTAAATCACGTGGAAGCTATGAGATAAATTATGCCACTCTAAGCTAAAGAAAAAAAGTTGGCATCTTTACATACCAACCCCAACTTTTATCCTGTTTTCTTAAAAGAAAGTGGATAAATCAGCAGTGGCTCCATTCACCGAGTTGCCAGTATAACATACAAGAAAGGTACATCGAAAAGTAACATGGTCATAAATTTTTATTAGTTTCACCTGTTTCTGATAAGTTCAAATGTGTCCTGTGGGAAAGAATCTTTCATCTGTGGAACATGACTTACATGGCAGTATATCTTTATATCTGTTCTTCTTCACATTCTCCTCTCTCTCCCCTATGTTGGTCGGGTAGATCTTCTCTGTCCGGTATTTGGTAGATAACCGTCGTAACCGCTAAAAACAAACAAGAGAACAGGACATAGACTGTAAAACACTGCTTTTCTCTTTAGCAGTTAGACATTTACCATGTGAAGTGGTTAAAAGTATAAACTGGTCTTCAAATAGAAGAACTCAAACATTGATTATTGTATTATTATATGATAAGACAGCAGGGTCAATCAGTGATACAAGTCAGACACAAATCAGCCTATCAACATCAGTATCACTCAAGAGAGAAAACTGGTGAGCTCGAATGAGAAAGCAAGCACTAGACAACAGCGCTAAAACCCCCAACACAAAACAAAAAAATAGAACTTACAGATGATGGTTAATAGACAGTGTTCAGTGCTCCCAACATACTCTTTCTTTAGACTGTCAACCGGGGTATATACCCGGCAACTCATTTCAGCATTTTCATTTTTAGTTTTTATCTGTCTGAGAGAAGACCACCCACAATTCACATATTCGTGGGAAATAACCTCGCTCTTGTTGTGAAAGTTTAATTGTTGATAACCAGCCCACATTCCAGATCAAGGCACCAAAAACTGGTTTGCTAGCACGTTGCCTGTAGATCGTATGGAAGATGCTGAACTGTCTGCCAATGCTTGCCTTCTACCTGCCTACTAATACTAACCAGGCCTTCAAAGTAAAAAAGTCTCGATTTAACGCTGCAATCAACACATTTCATTCTTATTCTGAAGGCCACCCGTCACGTGTCACACTTTTCACATTCTCACCACCACTTGACGAGTAGTTGCCAAGTCACTGAGGACAAGTCTGCATTTTTCATGCAAACTACAGGCAACGGCAGCAACCACAGCAATTGCAAAGAGGTTCTCAGTGTACCAGCATTTCTCTTTGTGACCAATTTTACATAGTGACTGCGAGTTCCCCAGGTGTTCACCAGTAATGATCAAGGCACATACTTTTCCAAAGAAGGGATTCGTGAGATTCCCGTGGTTGCCGGTAGGTAGCATAACAACAGCAGTGGCTGCAATGACTTTAGACATGCTCGCAAAAGTATGGGTCGACTATCGTACGACATATACCATGCGTCCAGAGGGGTACACATCAAGCACTTGTAAACACTGCAATATATTCAGCCACATATTTTAACCTTTACTGCAAGCTTTTAGGTTCACAACTTGTTTCCGTCAGCTCCACTCCAAGCCCGAGTGCGTGCAAGGAGCTGAAAAGGTTGGATCCGTGCATCCTTGTTCATTTAAGAAAGCATGTTTGCCTCCTTTCGTTGCATCCACTCGCGCCAGACGGAAACTAAATCGGTGGGAAACATGTTTCACTTCAGTGTTTGTCTTAGCTTAGATACAAGCAGGTTATTCCCATTTATAAACACAGAAATGCTATTTTATCAGTCCTTCTATGCTGACATCACTATTAATACCATTACACCACAGTCTAACACACGAACTCCCAGTCCTCTCTGTGTGACAGTGCATAAAGTTAAGTGTGTCCAAATCTAATAGTGGCTGACACTGATGAAGACACACTCAGTTAATGGGAAATGGGAAGAGCACAAGTACGTGGGTCTCTTGTGTGACAGCAGGCCAGAGCTTAGCTAGCTGTCCTTGAACACTGCAGGCAAGGATGAGGATATCTTTACAAAAGGAGAACACTATATTTTCTTCTGTTTACTCGTGTAACTACAGTCATTATGTGTTGGGCTTCGGGCGTTTACAAAATGAAGGTGACCTACACTCAACACCGAAAGCGCCATTTGTGGCCACAGAAGACTGAGCTAAAAAAAAAAAAAAAAAAAAAAAAAAAAAAGCAGCTTAATACACTATAAAATGACTTTTCAATGAGTCTCTTTATTGTCAAGACAACTGCTACTGTGATAGAAAATGACATCAGGAAGAGGAAAAAATTTTAATTTAAAGAACCACATTTTATTAAGCCTATTCTGAATCCTTTGTTTTTTTTTAATCTTCATTCTGGTCTTGAGTTTAACAGTGAAAGTCTAAAGAAACTTCAAAAGCACAGCAAAACTTTTGTACCATTATAAAACTCTTGCTGCTGAAGTTAGATAGCATTCGCATGGTGTCACTCTCAAGGGCCTTAAAAAAAAGAAGATATTTCTGAAGTCTGTTTAATCTCTTTCCTCTTGGTTATTCAGACATTGAGGAAATTAGGAATCTCTCTCTCTCTAAGTCTGAGAAAGTCGGCGTGGGCGTTCAGGCTTCTGGAGCCTCGTGTGAAAAATGGTCCCACCTCTTCTCTCTGGCTTTCCTCCTGTTACTGTAGCACGGCACTGCACACCCCAACTCCTTGTGTTTCTTCCTCGTTTCACTTTTGTAACAACTACAGTGCTAGTGGACATATTAGCATTGAATAAATGTGACATTTCAACAAAAAAAAAAAAAAAAAAAAAAAAAAAAAAAAGACTATACTTGATTTTTCAAAATCTACAATGCTTACAGAAGTATTAGATAGTGGTTTCTGTGCATCAGTTTTTTCTTCACTCGTAAATAATTAAAGCATTTCTGACTTCCAGAAAGTTGTCTTTTGAATCTTTTTATATTTTCTGAGCACAGCACACAAGAATCCCCCCAATGACATGATCAGTTTTTCAAAATTTAATTTTACGAACTGACGGAGAGAAAAGGAGCGCGAAACAGAGACCGTGGGCGGCAACACAGCTGTGCATGTGTGTGAGAGTGTGTGTGTGTGTGTGTGTGTGGTAATAGCGTTAGAGCTCCTCTGGCCTCATGTGAATTACATTTGCAACAGAGGTCTGCTTCTGTGTTGGGCCACAGCCCGGGCAGACATGCACACAAACACACTCTCACATAGACACATACACAAAACGAGTAGAGAAGTCAGGCAGTAATGATGATAAGTGGCTTCCCTTTGTAGCCCCTTTTGTTTCATTTACAGGAAACCCGGGGAATCAAATTCATTTTCCCCATTAAATCCTGTGGATTTAGACATTCGGTGGCACCTGGGCGTACAGATTTTTGCCCCCTTAATCACCCATTTTAATCTTGAATGACAGAATATATTATCTGCCAGTTAGGACAAACCAAGCAGTAACAGCAGCTACACTCAAAATTTCTGCAAAATTAACTCTAGGGCAGGGGTGTGCAGCATAAGGCCTAAGGGCCAGAATCAGCCTGACACAGACTCAATATCGGCCCACTGTATGACTTTGGAAAATGTATTTTTTAGGTGGATAGTTCTGGTATCTTCTGTTTTACAGTTACAAGACAGTCTGGGCAATGAGCTACTTACTCTATAAGCCCAGGGAGACAAGCTGATAGATTTTTTTAATTTACTACAGCAGTATTTCTTTATCATGTAGAAAAACTGAGATGTAATGTTGAAATTACAAGTCTTCTTTTTCTTTAAATATATCTGAGGGATAGAATGTGTAGTTAAACTTTGAGTTTTTACTCCAGTGAATAGCTTTGCATCGTTCACAGTTCGATGTAACTCAATCTTATTCTGTGAGATGATAAAAGGTCCTTAGTTCACTCACTGTCTACCATGCTGCTATAAGGCAACCCTATCGTTAAGCAATCTTCTTATGATAGACACAAAAAAGGTGTTTTTTGGACAGCAAGTGGGCGGGGCTTCTTGATTAGATTTTAAGGATACCTGTTCAATGACATAACGCAGAGCCAAAAGTAGTAAAACCTGCCTGAAACTAAGTGTCAAGAGCAATCTGAAACTTGAGCTTTTAGCTAACAAGGATTAGCAACACACAAATGTACTATAATAACAATCATAAACATTTGTAACTGATACGTTTTAGTATCCCAGGTTTCACACAGTCACTGATAACAAATCTGTAAATTATACTGATGTTCTTAAATATAATTAAAAGCATGTATGCAAAACCAGTAGTTCTAAGTCATGAATTCACCATAGAGCGCTATCTTCAGCATCACTGACAGCGCCTTTATTTATCACTTGTTAATCTGCTGATAGAGCAGGGCTGACTTGTCTGTGGAGTGTCACTTACAACAATTACAGGAATGGCAACTAGGAACTGCTTCCAAATTGTCTACTCCATCAAAATATATGCCTTTAAATGTATCAGTTCCTTTAATCAACGCTAGCATATTTTCTGAGAAGTTGTGCAACAATGGATGTAAACTCAGCATGGCCTTTTTTTTTTTCCTGTCTTGACCACAGAGACAACTGAAAAGGAATTAATGAAACAACCAACAAAAGATCAACCCTATAAAGGCACTTGTTTCAATATCAGTCCTTAGTTATAATTACTAATATTATTACCAGTTAAAACCACTTGTTTAATTGAAAGCCTATGTGATTTAAGGTAGAGTAAAAAGATACCTCTATAATATTAGAAGATTAGATGAAGAAAATGTTAACAGTACTCCAATCAGTCCTGTGAAAAGCTGAGCTCACACCCGCACGGCTTCCATAGTAATTAAGAGGTTAAGTAGCAGCTATGTGTTGCTAATCAAATATACCTGATTAATTGACAAACTTGTCAATTAAGGCAAAAGTTTCATTTGCAGTTTGTAGGTCTGGGGCATTCTGGTGGGTTAACATCTTGCCACAATCTTCTTAGGAGGAGATGTTCCAGAAAATTCCCCACAAGATTAGACAATGCTCAGAGAAATTGGAAAAAACAAAACAAACAAACAAAAAGCCCCAAGTGCTACATCTCACACTCACACTCTGCAGGCCTCGATTAGCTTGTTAAATGTTGAAGTTCACCCCAGTATAATTAAAAACAGCTTGAACAAGAATAGCTTGTTCGGAAGGGTTGAAAAGGGGAAGTCTCTTCTTATTATAAAAACAAAACGAAACATAGCAACACAGTTTAGGTTTGCAAAGTTGCATCTGAACAAACCACAAGACTCCTGGAACAATGACCTTTTACAGACCAGACCAAAGTGGAGATGTTTGGTCATACTGCGCAGCACCATGTTTGGTAAAAACCAAACAGCATATCTGCACAAACAACTCATACCAACTATAGAGCACGGCGGTGGAGGGGAGATGATTTGGGCTTATTTTTCCAGCCACAGGACGTGCGCACCTCGCAGTCACACTGTCGACCGTGAACTCCTCTGTAAACTATTCTAGAGTCTAGACTGAGAACACCAGTTCAAAAGCTAAAGCTTAAATCAAGATTGTATCATGCCACAGGACAACGTTCTCAAGCACATCAACAAATCTACAACAGAACGGCTGACGAAGAAAAGAATCAGGATGTTTCAATGGTCCAGTCAAAGTCAAGACTTCAACCTGACTGAAATGCTGTGGTGGGACCTTAAGAGAGCTGTGCATAAATAAATGGCTGTAAACCTCAATGAACTACAACACAGTAAAAAAGCGTGAGCCAAACTTCTTCCACCAATGATGTGAGACACTCATAAAATCATATGATTATTGTTTCAATCAATTTCAATCAAAAGGCAATTTGTGCAAAATATTTAAGCTCAGAAAACGGAGTAAGCTGAAAAAAACAAAAACAAAACAACTCTTGAGCTTTTTGTTTCTTTTACACATAAACTACAGATGTGGCAGTTTAGGAAATTTCAAAACAGCCATAACTCTCCATGATTTATGTTTACTGTGAGAGATATGTGTTTGCACCGTTTACATATTTCTTTTGTCGTTCAAACTAAGCATGTTTCTTTCACTGTCATTTATCACTCAGTATCATTACAGATTAACAAAAAAAATACTGCTTTACCTTTACTTGTCCTAAATTTTATTTCCAATTATTCTTACATAAAACACAGAGATACACCAAAGCATGTGTGTCCTCTCACAAATAATTTCAATGTCTGAAGAATTGAAGAGTGTGACGTTTATAAAACAAACTAACAAGAGAAGTGAAGTGTAAGAAAATTCGAGTGGAAAAAAGAGGAGATCAGAGCTTGCGTATTTCAGATAAAGGAGAAAAAGTGATCTGAGGTCAAATATAAAAAGAAAGCGGAGGCAGCAGGAAAAGATGGGGGGAGAAAGGGGAAGCAAAGGACAAGGAGAGAGTCGAGGCTTTCAAGAGGCTCATGATAACTAAGCTAATGGGTTCTTTTATTGTTGTGTCCGACGTTTATTCACAAGCTCCCGTTGTACTCCGTCGCTTCATACTAGCGTCTGTTCTGAATGGAGAAGGTGGGGGCGAAGAAAAGTAAATATCCCTGTTTCTATTGGGATTCAAGTGCACTCCTCTATTCAAGTCTTGTTTGTTATCTAGCAGACGGTGGATGTATCGTTTCTGCCAAAGAGCACCTCTGGGTGGGAGAAATTAAGCAGGAAAAAATAAATAAAGAGAATTTTGATTTATTGTAACAGTAATAAATATAAATTCAACAGAGAATAATCCATTTACTACCACATTTAAAGAAATGAGAACCAGGATTCAGCGCTATTTGATATATCCCTTAAAATGAATCAGCTGTTAAATAAACTTCATGCAAACTTAAGAGTTTCAGCAGTTCTGTACTGATTTCATCCCAGCTGATCACAACAATGACTGGTGGCAATTTTAAACCAAGAAATACAACTGCCTATAACTCTTCTACCCTCAGGAAAGATGTCAGCACAATGAAAAACACAGGTACCCAACACCACAGGAAACTGCTGTGTTCTCGGAAAAACTTGTGACAGGTCCTGTGGTTTTCACACCCTTAAAGTCATCACATCATTCTCGTGTACAAAGTTGAAATTTTAAAATCACGTAATGCTTTCAATACATTTCTGTTTTAGCTTCTGCCTTTTTCTTAAAAAAAAAAAAAAAATTAAAATAAATTGATCACCTACTATGACATTTACGTGCTCTGATTGTTTAGGCGCCACTCACCAAGAGGTGCCAGCTAGCAAAACCTTCACCTGCAGATGTTCGAAGAACAGTAATTTTATAGCAATCTACTTTAGTGGGATTGCCATGAAAAATAACAGTAGTAGACTTCTCAAAAGCTCGAGATGCATGGAAACGTGTGTTTCCTCTTGCAGCCAACAACAGAACATCTGATGTACTTTGGTTTACAGTTAGAAAAGCACCTCTGGCCTTGAAGTGCCACATTGTTGTTTGTTAAACTAATTGGGGATGAAGCATATCTGTTAAGAAATGATGTAGATCAGTCACATGAGAAAAGAGCACTGCAAATGGGGCAATTCAGCTGCATTTCAAAGTAATTAAACAGTAATTGCACCTCTTGAATCGAAGTTATTAGTTTGCACTCTAATCACATGTTTATTGTTTCATTTTAAATTTACTGTGGTGGTGTACAGAGGCAAAAATTGCGTCAGTGTCCACACACTTATGGCCCTAACCACCAAAAAATAAATTATCCCCCCCAAACCACTTATACAGGAAAGAAAACCACAGGCAGAATACATGTGAGTAATATGAACAATTTCTAGGCAAGACCACATTGAAACCACTGGATGGTTGTGGCTCTGACTGCAAATGGATGTATCTTGAAACCTTACCTAACAAAAGCTCATTAGCATTTATTTGAAGACAACTGTCGAATTGCTCCAATATCTACAGGGCTCCAATTTCCTCCATTTTATCATGTTCTTTTGGTGCAATAAAATAAACTTCAGAGCAATAAATGTTTTTTTTTCTTTTTTTGCACATTTATCATTGTTACCATACTACTCATTATTTTTCTAGTTTTCCCAGCATTCACATGTCTCCCGTTGCTCAGTTTCCTTACGTACTCTGTTTCTACCTTCTGTTACCGGTAATGTCCGTTTCTATCACTTTCTTATTTCCCATCAGTCTGAGAAGTTAAACAGTGTGAATGAGCTGGCCAATTTCCTGTGAACGCTTGACTTCCACTGCCATGCACACGCAGGGCGGTGCCCCCAGCAGCCCAGGGCTGACTTCACAGACCCTCTTGAGGGTGTGACTGAATCACATGTGCTCAGAGACACATTTCTTCACAATGACTTGGCCTAAATGGCTTAAAGATGCCAGGGCAGTTACTGGGATGAGAAGCAGACTGAGGAAGTATAAATATTAAGAAAATGATTAGGGCTGAACGATTATGGAAAATAATCTAATTGTGATTTTTTGCCCCAATATTGCGATATGCGATTATTTTTTAAGGTATTTGTCTTCTGTATTATTAAACAAAGACAAGCAATACATCATATAGTATGGCCAATACTATATTACATTAATTTTAAACTGTTCTTTCCTGGAAGACAGACCTCTGTTATGATGACATGAGGTGATGCATGAATTGATGACTGACATTTTTATTTAACTTCTTCAATCACAACAGTATATTTGAACATACACAATAGTTTATTTTTAGCTTACAAACATCTGAGCATAAAGTGCTGACAAGGAACCCTGGTGTAAACATTAAAATGAAAGTCAGTACAATGTGCAGATTGCAGAAATATACATAAAAAAAATCAGTGGCTTTACCACACTCAGTTTTTCGACATCTGTGAACTACTAGACAGTCATTCAATTAAAAAATAATATAAAATAAATAAAACTAATAAATAAAAAATACACACATCTTACTGATCTCTGCAGTCAGTAACATTACACATAAAGTGCAAACATAATAGCAATTGTATAAACACACACACAAACACGCCTTTAAAGTTTAAAAGGCGTGAAATTGGACGGTCTAGTTCTGATTAGCGTCACCGCTGTCTCGGTGGAGTTTAATAAACTCGGCCGTCTGCTTCTTGCTATCTAAAATATAACCAGACACTGGTGTAAATTCTCGACTGTCTCATACTTCTGTTTAATAAGTTTTCTGTTTGACGTTTAGTCAGCTGTGTGAAAACCAAGGAGGAACCCACCCGGGGGATTAATAAAGTTTTATTTTATCTAATCTAATAACTTTAATCTCAGCCAAACCGATTTACTCACGAACAAACAAAACACTGAAAAAAGCCCAACAATAACATTTTTAGGTTGTCTAAGTGACTTATATATTACGTTTAACCCGAGCAGCGAAACTCCGCGGTGATCTGAAAATGATGTGCCGGGAGTTGTGCCGTTCTCGGCCGCATCAGTAACCCTCGAGCTCCCGGCTAGCTGTCGAGCTGGTGGGTAGCAGACGCCTCTGAAAACGTCGAAGCACTTTTGCAAATATGGGATATCTTGATAAACCGAGCAGATATTTGATGTTTACACAACTACTTTCTCGCCTGAAAATATGTTAAAAGTTTATTTTGTGACCCAGAAAGATTAGTATGAGTAATTTTAAAACTTAGCAGCGGCCGCCATTGCTGGAAACTGGAGTTTGGCTGGGCCGCGCTATGAATTCTGGGATATGGTAGTAATTTGGACAGCCTTCGGCGCGTCGCTGTGACGTAATCGGTCTACAAATGCGGCCTCAGGAGGATGCAGCCCATGAATTGTATAATATAATCGCAGTATAATCGCAGCCTTTGCGGTTAGAAAATTGCACTTGATCATGTCGCGATATTATCGCAAATGCGATATATCGTTCAGCCCTAAAAATGATGTTTTTAAAAAAAATGCCAACAGAGATCATGATGGAGACGGAAAGAGTGCTTTAGATGTAGTTGTTAGTGGATCTAACCTACTTTCTGTTTCCTGGCTGAACAAGTCAGCATCAATGTACTTCCCTGGTACACTGAATAATTCACACACATACATAGAGGCAAGCACATTCTGTTTCTTCAACTCTTCTTCAGCTGATTGGCAGAAAATAAGCTCTTCCTGCTACAGCAAAGGGGAGAAGGTTTTTGAATGTGTGTGGCCAGGAAATGCGGTTATTGAGCGCTACTGGCAGAGAGGCAGCACTGACGGTCACCTTCCATGCAAACACACATACACACACGCCAAAATAGGTCACTCCTCACAATGTTCTCAGAAAAATCCATCTCCCGCGTTGCGAGCATGCAGGGAAAAGATGCACTGCTACAGCATGGAGACTAAAAGGGTCTGTGTGAGTTTGTTGCTGTGCTTCCCTCACTCAGACAATTCAATCAGCCTGATCTGTGTGCTCTGCCTTTCTTTCACTGTGGCATTAATGTCCCCGATCAGTAAAAGGCTGCACAAGTGCAAAGTCATATTCAGTTATAAAGAAAGATGTGGCTAAGACAAAGCAACAACCGCAGAAATATTAAAGGAACAGCTTGACATTTTGTGAAAATATACCGTCTCCGTCTCACTGACTTTCTTACCAAGAAGATCATTACTAAGCTAATGGCTTTAGCCGAAGCTAAAAGCCAACCCCTAATATAAAACAGCATGTTGATGTTTTATATACAAGCTTTTATATTCAAGTTTTTCTTTGAATAAAAAAAAAAAAATGAATAGAAAACACTTTGTGAGTTTTGCCCCAACTTTTTTTCATGTTAATAATAGTGCTGTCAAAATTAACACTTTAACGCGGATTAAGCCGTCATCACGATTAACTCGATACAAAAAACTTTTCACGGTATTGGCGCATCTTGGGTGCAGAATGACTCAAAATTCCTGAAATGTTTCTGTCAACGCATTTCGGGCAGTTTGTCCAAGTAGAGTTACCTTTCCACATGCGCAAATGGGCAGTTGATCTAGTAGTGACGGGCAGCTGAACCAATCAACTCAATTTGAAGGAGGATAAACGCAGATTGGCCCTCCAGGGCTCTAGAGTGCGACCAATTTGGTCGCAAATGCGACCAAATTTTTCAGTGGTGCGACTAAAAAAAAATAAAAAATATTTGGTTGCACCTGTGCGACCAACTGTTTGGGTAGCAAAAAAAAAAAAAAAAAAAAAAAAAAAAAAAAAAATCTGCAACATTCCCTGTGGTCAACAACAGACACACATTATGCCCCTATCGTGGACTAAACCAATCTGAGATAGTCAGGGGCGGGACCTCTCTGATTGGCCTTGGTCCAATTGAAAGTGCAGGTGGAAGTGGGAGGTGAGTAGCTTGAATAAAGCGATATCAATTCATTAAATCCTGAATCGACTTTTAAACATAACTGTGTTTTGCCAGAAACGCCAGATTCTCAGATTAAAGCTCACAAAACCATTTCAACAACAACCAAACAGCAAATGAGAGCAGGTACACGGATTCCACACAAAGACGTAAACACAGAGGACCGACGCATCAGAATCAGCTTTGTCTTTCTCGGCTTTCTCAACCGACGGCCCGTAGACGGACACGCTGTCGGAGCTTAGCGATCCTGATGCGTCCGGTCCACGCTGTGATTACGTCTTTTTGCGCTGATTCTGAGCTGCAGGTTTTGTCTCTCTCCAACCAAAATCCACCGAGCCAGCAGCAAAAGAAGCAGCAAACTGCGCTTCACATTTGATCAATGTCGTCATGAATTTTGCTGTTTTGCTTCCACGACTATTAAAATCACACTTCATGCACAGCTAGCTCTCTCTCTCTCTCTCTCTGTACTTCAAGAACAGTTTTCCGTCTCCAATCTCCATCTCCGTCCATTCTGGCCCGTCTCCGTCTCCGGGACTTTGAAAACCAGAATCGAATGGATTATAGAAATCAGTGATGATACCCAGCCCTAGTGAGCAGCCTAGGCACGACAGAAGTGGATGTAGCTGTAATAGGAAAAGAACTATTGCTAACTTTTCTGTTAAGTTAAGGCCTGATCCTTCTGAAATTCATAGCCAGTGCTCTGACACGGTGTCATCAATCTTTGAATGCTGAAAAAGCACAGTGTATCCAGAAAAACACATTATATTATATAAATTATTATAAAATTTGTGTACGCCTAACTTTTGTGCCGTACCGGTACGCCCATGGCAAAAAGTTAGTCTAGAGCCCTGCCCTCTCTATGGGAAATTTGAGCATTAAAAAAAAAAAATAACAAGACGGAACAGTTGACCGACAAAGTATTATGCACATTGTGCAGGAAGGAATTTTCTTTTCACCGAAGCACTTCCAGCTTAAAATATCACATTGACACGATGTATAGGTTAGCCGGGGATGCTGCTAGCACTTTGGCTAACGCGTCACCCAGCTTGCAACCAGCCACTCACGGAGCATCAGTAAGTCTACCTCGGACATATTGACTGACACAGTGCCAAGTGGATTGCAACAACCTGCGACCTATTAATATTGTTGAGAACACGCGCTTTACATAGCTTTGGTTCCTCATTTCAAGGACTTGAAGTGCCCATTATTCTGTTAACACTACATTAATAAAAAAGCAGCAGTAATTATAATGTTTGCTACTCATGTCCAACATGAACATTATCAATCATTATTAGCCACAGCTGCTAGCTGCTACCTTAATGACAACTTAACAAAAAGGCTAATGTGGCTATCAGGTTGCTGTTAACTGTTAAATGGCTGGTTAACGTTTATTTCACTGTTGTTGAGATAAGACCTTTGCTGGCTTCTCAAAATATCTCACATTGAGATGTTTAGTGTTGAAAATGACAACTTCAGCTGGAAGTGAGGGGAGTGGCTGCCTATCTGCAGTGCTACTATGTGTTGTGCATCTACTGTGGGAGGCAAAGACGGCACTGTTGACACAGTTACAAATGAGTGTCTAATCCTTTATTAATTTGTTAGTATTGATTAGTATAAGAGTATTGATTTTTTTTTTTTTTTTAAAACAAACCTTGTCAAGATAAGTATTTTTGCCGTTGCCATTTTCAAACCAGATGAATGGCTGAGAAGCTGCAAGCTCACTGTCTAAAGATTTGTGACTGACAAGTCATTAGCCAACAAGCATACTCTGGACAGCCCCCCTTATTCCTTGAGTGACTATAATTTACACAGTGGCCATTATGTTGTATTCAGCATTACTTGAAATTAGTGAATGAGCGCATCAAGTAATCAGCAGTCTTTTTCCAAGCACAGGAGTCACCATTAAAAGGATGACTTCAGTGCTGGTTTCACTTTTCAGACCCAGAACCAATTTCTGTTTGTTATGCTACTATGAGATGAGCTCATTTCAAAACTGCAACAATTAAATTATTAACTGTGTGGTTGATCAGATATAACAATTTCTTCATTTCAAAGGCAAAAACATCTATTATTCCCTGGTTTCATTGTCTTAAAATTGACAATATACAGCTTTTGTTTTAAAAAGCTCAAATAGGCTTATTCAACCACCACCTTTATCTCAGAAACTATCTATTGGTATTTTTTAACATTTTATACTCTAGGCCAGGGGTCGGCAACCTGCGACTCCGGAGCCGCATGCGGCTCTTTAGTCCTTATAGTGCGGCTCCACGTGGTTTGGGAAAATAAATTAGAAGTATTTAGCTGAAGTGTATTTTACTTATGTTAGTTCTTTTTTAACTTGAAAAAAAATATTATATTCTATTATTTTTTTCATCGCTCAAAATAAGCGCCACACTCGCGGAAGCCAGTGTACCACAACGGCTCACAACAGTTTTTGTTTGCTACATGGATCATTTTAGTTCTGCTGGGTGTCTTTCCTTTTGTTATATTTCTTAAAGAGTTCAAAATGTGTTAATTACATAAATAAAATTTAATTTTCTCTGTAGCACTTCATGGATTTCATAAGCAACACACCTTAGTTGTTCACACAAAGCATAAAGGTAAAAAAAACAATATATACAGTGTTATCTTCATTTTAGATGTCAAAAAGTATTTGTGGCTCCAGTGTTTTCTTTTGCGTGGAAACTGGGTCCAAATGGCTCTTTGGGTGTTAAAGGTTGCTGACCCCTGCTCTAGGCAATTCACAGAGGAAAATAAGTAGATTAAAACAACATTTCAAAAGCCAAAATACTAGTTGTCACCATTTCCCATATTAATAATGGGGAATGGCAGCAAAAACCACATCACTGTTGGGGCAGGGATAGCTCAGTAGGTAAAGTGGTCGCCCCATGATCGGAAGGTCGGCGGTTCGAATCCACTTAACGGCTACCCCGAGGTACCCCTGAGCAAGGTACCGTCCCTACACACTGCTCCCCGGGCGCCTGCTTAGTGGGCTGCCCACTGCTTCACTGAGTGAATGGGTCAAATGCAGAGAAAAACAAGTAATTTCCCCATGGGGATCAATAAAGTATCCATTATTATTATTATTATTATTATTATTATTATTACATCATCATACAGTGGTCCCTCGCTATAACGCGGTTCACCTTTCGTGGGGGTTTACACAATTTTTTTTTAGACCATTATCAATCAATCAATCTTGTTCCGTGTCTCCTGTACAGTACAGAATGCGTTAGGCTTGTCAAATTTACATAAATCTTTGATCGCAGTGTGACTCTGAAGTGCTGTACTGTATGTTTGTAAGTTTTCTCCCCAACAAACACAACAATGTCAATGAACCGTTTTGCACAGTCAGAAGGCACCTGCGGGTGCCTTTGGTTTGATTATACAAGAGAGAAAAGTGTGAAAATGTTCATGCCTGTCTGAGAAAAGCATATAAAGTGTGTAGTGAGGGGCTTTACAGTCTTAAAACATCTATAATAATTGTAAAAAATAAAGTTGGCTACTTTGCGGATTTCACATATCGTGGGTTAGTTTTAGAACGCAACTCCCGCGATAAACAAGGGACCACTGTAACTGAATTTCTGTGGATGTTTTGCAGTCAAAGTAATAAAAACTCAGCTTTCAGAGAATAAGTGAGCATGTCAGGTCCCTGCTATTAGTTGTATAGTTAAACAGAGCTTATAAATCATGCTCATTAACAGAGGAAATAACATCAAACCACACCCTGAGCACTGGAATGAGTCAGGGGTTCGGACCTCAATGTCAAAGATCTCAACAAAAATAACGTCAAACAACTTAGCATGAGAAACCAAGTTCAACATACGCGCTCATATGCACAGTGCACTCATTTACACTTGAAGGCAACTGGCCAATATAGGTCAGTGGAGCACTGACAGAATCAGTGCATAAACAATCACACAATGAAAAACAGTGGTGCGACAAGAGTGACTTTTAGTGACACAAAGCAGAATGATTTTTTTCAGTTGCCATTGGGCCTTCCTTTTTTCCTGTCACACTTTCATTTTCAGTTCTAATGTATCTGACTGAATAAGTGGGGTATACCGTGCTTTTGCAAAGGTCCATCATGACGATGCACAAGCATCATGTAATGTTAAAGGAATCTCAAGTAAATATTTTGTAACCATATATGCGATTCTAACTTGTACATGCAGTTAAAATGATTGAAATGGACTGCGGGAAGCACCTGTGCTGAACTGAGCACACATTTAAAACCACCATTACTCCTGAGTGCCCACTTCCTTTGGGACCGCGAATGCCACCCATGCATGTACAGTACAGAGATCATTGTAGACAGACATGCACCAAAACCTACTCACACTTCTTCCTCCAATTTAATGAGTCACCGTGTTAGTGGCTTTGTGATGTCAAAAGACAAAACAAAAGTGACCAAACAAAATAAAAGCAGAAGCGGAAGGAAAAGAGACTGGAATACAGTTGGACAACCCAATGAAGGAAGTGGAAAATTAAATAGTCGAAAGACAACTTTTGAATGTAGAAAGATTTCCTGAACAAGTGTTTAGATGTTTAGCTGGTTCATGCACATTTTAATGGCAAAAAAAACCCCTGGGAGACAAACCTTCAATAAATATGTAATTAAAGGAAAAAACAGAATGAACAGAATGGTTAAATTACAACTTTCAGCTCTTGGTTAAGTGTATTCAAAATGAACACTTAATGGCCCCCTCAGCTCATATTCTGTCCTGAACAGGGTCTTTTAGCTCCTCCATCCTTTCTTCTTATTGGCTGCCCCTCACAAACAAGATTTGAACAGGAGATGGGTGGGGCTTTGTGCTCACAGCCACAGTTTTGTGCCTGACATATATGACCATATTAGGGTCTGAAGCTGAGTGAGAGTGAACTTAATTATCAGCATGACCTCTCCTCTGCCTTTAATCTATTCTGTTTCTCTAAAAGTAATCTGAAATTTAACCAAATTCTTAAGATTATTAGATAATAAAAAATTAAAAGAAAAAAAAAACCCACATCATTGTGAAGGAAAGTGATAATGAAATAATTCACACCAAAAAGCAATGAGATCAGGTACATTTGTAGAGTCCAAACACAACCACATGCACGCATAAATGGTTTGCATTTACCGGTATCGGCTTGTTGGTAGTTTCCCACCCTGGATCAAAGCTTACAGCAGGAAGCAGATGTGAACAGACCTCATAATCCCAATCATCTGGGACAGGGGCTCATTGTGTGTTTCGTGTGTGCTTGGTGCCTATGTGCACGTATTAATCAGCTCCCTGCTCAGATACTGTATTCACTCTCTATATTAAAGGTCAAGCTGCTGACCAAATCTGCACTTTGCTGTGCGATTCTGTGGATTAAGATGACATTTTGGATATGATATTAATAACGATAATGAAATGCAGGATTATTTTCTTCCATAACACACTATACATCAGCAGGGCAGAAGCAGGATAGGTGTGAGTGCAGGTAAACGAATGTGGGTGAGGTGCTATGAACGATATGACTCGTCCCCATTTCCTTTCACGTTAGTCACACATTGCACACACAGGTCATCATTTCCTGAGTATTTCACTGTGTTGGTCCCTTATCTTGATCATTTAAGATGTTCTGGGTTGTTGGTGGGTAAACTAGCTTTTATATACACACACACACACACACACACACACACACACAGCAAAAATATTGCGTTACATCTTCTGAGAAACACCCAGCTTAGAGGCAAAAGGCTCTTTTTTGGGTTAAGCCACGGAAAAAGGGCGGTTGAGAACGAAGGAGGCTTGTGACACGACAAGAAATTGGGAAGTCTTGTTTCTTGTTGTAGTAACATAAGGCGGGCTGATGGCGATTGCCACACAGACAAAAACAGCAGCAGACCCCTGCTGTGTAACCCTCTTTGACCCATTCGCACAAACAGGCTTATAAAAGTTAATTTACAGCAGCCATTTGAAAACTTCTTACCAAGAAAGTGCAAACAAATCAATTTAAATGTGTTAATTACCTTTTTTACAATATTGTTAAATGATTACTTAAATATTTGAGATTTTTGTGACATTTCTCTCCAAGTACCTGTAACTTTTAATTATTCAATATTTTCAACTATTTGTTCATTAAAAATAAACACCAGTGTGCAGTTGTAGATTTGCAGTAGCCAGTTGTGGACTTAAAATATTATGCATGTTCTGTCATTCAGTGCTGTGCTATAATTATTATGTTTACAGCTCAGTTGCTCCAGTGGCATTTTATTTATATTCAAGTTAAAATAGCACAGCTGTAACACTATAAGCGACACAGGACAGTTGGGTTAGCGATCTTGGTGGAGAATTTGCATGGCTGATGCTCAAGCCCAAGTAATCACTCACTTGTATTTCTAATGCAAGAGTAATGTTTTAACCTTCAGCATTGTGTGTGGACTTCACTAGTGCCTACTATGCCTGGTGTATTATTGGTTAGTTATGTCACCCGCCTGTTAGTATATTTTATTTGCATTTTGTGCTTTATATTTGTATTTATTATTGCTCTTAACTCATTCTGTGAAGCACTTTGGCATACCTGTGGTTTTTTAAATGTGCTATATAAATAAAATTTTATTGTAATGAATGATTGTTTCAGTATTAACATTAAGATTGTAAAATTTAAAATAATCAGCTTCCTTAATTTCTGAGTTCTCTAAACTTGGGATTTACAGTGTACATGCACTCTGTGGATTAAAAGAAAATTGCCTTGGCTTTGGCAGAGAATATGTGTACTGGATTGTGTAGACATATAAGGTAATCAAGTCAGGTTATCAGTTAATGGTGAGACAACATTGGCAAAAAAATGCCTTTTGACAATATAATCAAAGCAAAAAACAGACCACATGTCAAATAACAAAGAAGCTCTTTTACGCAAGTTTAAGAAACCACTGCTAAACAGCCGTCGTAAACAACAGCATCGGAAAGTAGCACCTGATAAGATAAACCAGTTGTATCACTCATTCTTTTCTGCTATAAATGGTAGAAAGACCATTTAAAATTATCTGTACCTACATGATGGAGCCCAGCAGACTCTACATTGAACCGGCAGTAGACTGGTACAAAAAGGAGACTGGTTAATGGCCTCACTTCCAAAAGTTTTCCAGGAGAAAAATAATATATTTTGGTATTCAACAAATTTTTAAAAAAGGAAGAAAAGCATTTTATCACACAGGGTTGAGTAGGCAACCCACATGCCATAAAGTTGAGGCCTGGCTTTGATTCGGCCCCATAGCCATTTACTGCATGTCTGCCCCCAGGGCTTTCTCCCAGATTTCCCATCTTCTCTACATCATCTGATCAAACAAAAGCTGCAAATAACCCCCAAAATGTATATATAAATATTTAAAATATTGACACCAGTCTTAAACCTTGGGTTAAGGCCACAGACGACATAAAAGATGGACATAGACATTGTGATGTCACCTGCCAGTGTTTCCACCACAATCACCAATGATCACTTTCTAGAAGCCAGATGTTACCTTAAATGGATAAAATGGAGTGCTAATTTATCAGCTAACACTAGTTAGCTTGGTGTATTCATACATAACCCAGGTGCAACAGAGAGACATGCATATTGACTAAATAGTGCTACGTAACAGACTAATAAAATACCTGAATTTCACTCAATAAAATTAAAGCAAATTTCTTGGATGTTCTGTACCACACAACAACCCATAATAATGAGATACTCCATTAAAAATGCTTCCAAAGGCTTCAACAAAACACACTTAGTGAAATGTTTAATGTCTAATAGTTGTGGATGAGGTCTTGCAGACTGAGCAGGACACCTGGCAATCAGCATAGCCATACTCCTAACACAATTATCCAGGTGGATTAGCTTTAAAAAATTAATTTTAAAAAAATCCACCCCACTTGGATATTGGATCCAGTTGGATATTTTATTAATAGGAGAGTCTGTGGAGACTGAATAAGTGTTGCCAGTCTCAGGATGGCACCTTAAGGAAACAGAGTTTCTGCCATTTTCACCGAGGTAACCCCTTTGTTAAGACTGATGGGCCATTTGTTGTTAACATTTATATAACTTATCAGGCCAGTGTTTTCTCTTTCTCTCTCAAAAAGAAGTCACACTGTGCAAATACCTGCTGAAGAATTTGTGTGGTTGTGTGTGGGGGTTATACATAAGCAAAAAAGGCTTTCAGATTCTACACTTAATATGCGAACACACACAAACAGACATATACACACTTCACATAAGGGAAAGCCCCCTCGGTGACACTGGAAATTGTTGCCACACACAATCATAAACCCACACAAACACACACGCATTGTCACATCTCCTTTTTTTCGTCTCCTTGCTGAGCGTTTAATGTCTGTGGCCTGATGAGCACTATAGAGAAGCATGCGTGTCTGCACTTTTTCACTTTCTTTGATGTGCTCCTTCAGAGTAATCTGCTTGCAGGAAAGAAAACACACACAGAGAGAGGCTGAACTCCAATTTCTAAACCCCGTCTAGACTACAAAATTAAGTCCAGTGTTCCCAAAACAGGTACATGTGTTTTTATGAGAGTGTATTTAGAAATAATATCACCCCAACACAGTCCATAACTCACACTTCAACTTTTTCCTTGTACTGAGAGGAGACTAACAGACTTCCAGTAGTGTAAGAAGCTCTGGTTTAATTCTGCACAACTGATGTCTGACAGCATTTGGAGACGCAATGTTACCGAGGACAGCTCTGCAAAAATCCATGCATATGACCCCATGAGGCATTTGGATCAAACTGTTCACTAAATGTTTTATCAGGCTGCATGGTGGCCCAGTGCCCTATAACACGGAGGTCACAAGCTAAACCCCTGTAGCTTCTATGACAATCAACCTGCCTTGAGCTAAACTCTATATTCTATAATCAGACTTTCTCACCAAGTGTAGTCAAAGTGCAACTGTTGTCTGTACAGAGGTCACGTAATGGGTAAATGCGCTTGGAAAAAAAAAAAAAAAAAAAAAAAGCTACTCACAGCAAAGCCCATTCAAATGTCTTCCTTTCCCTTTAAACCCAAATGAAAAATACTTTCAATTAGAATTTTTGATTGGCTGATTAAAAAGGAAGTAAAGTGGAGGCACTACTTTAAATAGGATCCTTCCTCTGCCCACAGGAAGTTACATATAAAAACTAAATCGTCTCCAGGAAGCCAGTGAGAGCTTACCATGTAGAAGTTGAGCTCATTTCACCACGCCAGATTGTGAGTCAGTGATGCAACTTTAGTCACAGCATTATTTATGACACAGCTATTTCCAGGTAACTGACTGATTATTACAATCTAAGGATCAAGTCATAGCAGCAAAACAGAAGCGATCTGATTTTAAATGTGAATACTAAAACATTGACCTTGTCAAGGGGGCGGTCATGGTGTAAAATAAATAACTAAGTAAATAAATAAATAAATATTAAATTAATTAAATTAAATTAAGGTGCTCTTCAATTCACTTTTAGTTCAACAGATGAGCAGCTTGCTAGCATTGTGTGATATTAAGCCTTGAGTTAAAGCAAGGCCAAAGCAGGTCTGTGATCTTCTCCAGCCTATGCAGCCAAAACATTTTGCCATATGTTTAACATATATGCAACATATTCGTTGCAATAATTTGTTAATTTTAAGGTACAAGGTGATGGGTAACATAGGTGCTGCCAAACATAGATTGTATAAAGAAGATGGTAGTAGGTCTGAAAAGTGAAAGCAATAATAACTGCTTTTTAATAGTCAGCAGAGGGAGATCTGCTGGTTTCAAAAATACTTCCAAAATTACAGACGTTTATGGGAAAGTGGTCCATGCTTCCTTGCTTTTTGACCTCTAAGCTGTAAGCACTTTCCTGATGACTTTATGGGCTTAATCTCAAGTTCTGGGTCATACTGACTAAAACACGAGGCACCATCATGGGTCATGGGACTTCACTAACCAATTGGTAACATTATTTTAATCTTTTATTTACAGTCTATGTCATCAGCGTGTGAATGGGTTGTGAAATTAAGTTAGACATGTTAAAGGGATTTTTTCCCATTTCTCTTTCAAAGCCTTTTCTGCATTGTAGTTAAAATGAATTTTATTCCTGGGAAAATCCAAAGTACTGCTTCCCACACAGAAACTTTACTTAGGCACACTACGCAATAATAATAATACCTGCTCAAAGAAATCTGAAGACTCATTGTGGCATTTTACATTTTGCAATCTGTATGAGAGAACTATGCCACTCCATGATCACTTTACATCCCTGCTTTCTTATTTTGAATGGTCACTGCTAACCAGCTAGGCTGCCTGATGATTGTGCTGATCGATACTGATCGCCGGACTCCCCAGAGACATGCGTCCATGGCTGAACGTACCCATTCACCCATCTTTGATTGTAGCTGGCAACTGCAGTCTCTGTTACTCTGAAGATCAGGTCTGGTCCGTAACTCTAAGGAGAAGCAGGTGGAAAACGACTTTGTGTTCCCAAACAGAGCTCACAAGAACTGCCAATTTCAGTAGAAAAGGGTGGAGCTGAAGAGCACCGGTGAGCTGGTACAGGTGGCTTTTAAAAATATTTAGTCATTTATATGGCACAAAAGGTTTGTAATGATATATTATATATATATATATTTTTTAATTTAGAGCTGTGAATCACGCAAAGCTTTTTAAGTAGATGCCAAGGGAAAAAAATATTGAGCTGCAATTGATGAGAACAGGTCAACTTTAACAACAAGGCTTTTCAGAAATTTGCACAGAGAAACTTTAAATCATAATTTATGCCCACATAAAGCCTATACTTTAAAAATAAATGAATTTCAATATTTTTTCTCTTTTTTTAAGTAAACTCGATGGTTCATCTTAATTCCTCCCCTTCGTGTCTGGTTGACCAGGCTATTAAAAAAGTAAATAAATAAATAAATCTGGCTCTCTTACATAAGCACTAATAGCTGGTTTGAAAAGTCGTGGGTTGAGAGAAACAGCTGATAACCCCCCTTTTTCTGAAACAATTACAATTGCCATTGTTGCATCTGCACAGATGGTCCAAATAACAGCACATATTTGACCTTTTTTGCATGTGTACTTTTTGGATTAAGTCACCATTACAAAGCAAGAGTGTTTACAGTAAAAATGCATCTACCTTTTACTGATGACATTGCTTAACCTTAAAATGGACCAATCATGCTCATTTCCACCTCCATATTTTTTTTTCCCTTGGGCTCTAGTAGAGTAGCTTTCCATGACTCAAAAGAACCCCAAACTTGTTTATCCTATACTTGGTCTCAGCTTATTACCTGGCTCCTCTCCCTTTAAGCCAACAGTCTTCTGATTGGCTACCTCAGCAAACAGATGGTTTGAACACCAGATAGGTGGAGCTTCTGTGCTACTTCTTTCACATCATACAAAGCCAAAAGTAGGGTATTCACCATTGCAATAGTTTATATATGACAGATGGAAGGTGAATCACTTCAGAGCTGACATAAAATGCTCTTCAAGAGCTCAGTCATATCTATAAATAATGTAGGTCCTTGGAGCAAACATTCAATTCTCAATGTACATCTTTATCCTCCACTTCATAAGTATGCAGACATACATCCCATGTAATCTGCCTCTATATGACTGCCACTGAAACAGCTCACTGTCAAGTTTTCTAATAAGGTCAAACATGGCCAGATACCCCACGATACTTTCCAATTAGCGTCCCAGGTGGAAGAAAAACCTGAAGTTTCCCCACTGCATCAAACAGCAAAACAACTACTGAAATAAACGTATAATCTCTGACTCTTTGGCCCACTAGAGCCTGTAATTATGTCAATAAAACACATTCTATATATAAACAACAATAGGCAGTTAAAGTGGGTGTTATGTCAGGGTGTTCTGGTGACTCACTTCATAGTGAAGCACACCCCATGTGCTTGTGGTATTGCGAGCTTGACTCCAGCAATTGAAAGCCTCACACAAGACTTGAAATCAACGCCACAGGCTAGCAGCAACTGGCTAAGACACTTACTTACATGTTTGCTGCGGCTTGTGAGCGTCAACAATGCTCTGTACACTGGCACACAAGCCACATGTGCTCAATCAGGACAAATTTTCTTGACAGCTAGCTGGTGCGTTTGCTAAATAATTTAGCTGAATCTCAACATTCACAAGCTGCTGCCAGCTGTTAAGAAAATTTAGCTTGAAGCCCAATTTTTATAAGCCTCATTCAGTAACTTTGCATGTACAAAAATAACCCCGATTACCATGACTAACGAGATAAAGGATAATTGATTTAATGGAAGCACTTGAATGCCCCAGCGATTAAGTTTATATGAGCTGCATGATTGTCAAGGGACTGTCTAGAGACATGTGCGATAGCCTAAGGCTAACAGGAAATATATTGTATTTCATGCCAATGAAGTTCATTTGAAAGGAAACCACAGACATCACACAAATAATCAAGAGTTAAAGCCTGACAAGCAGTCAGTAGTGTCCTACAACTTCTTAAAAACACCACATTTAATAGCCTAAAAACGCTTGGTGGGGTGTTTTGCTGGAAAAACTGACAGGAAGAAACACTTTCCGCTTTAAAAGCTTTAAAATTGTTCTCTTCCCATACAACGTGTGGTTGTTGTAGGCAGTTTGACAAGGCGTGGACGTGTGTAATCTATGAATGGCAAGTATAGTGGTGCTAAAAGAAGAACCTGCATTTAACCAGTTGAGTCTAGAAACAGAATTTAAGGGCGAGAGAAAACGGGCAGGCAATAAAATCACAAACATATGGACACTGTACTGAGTCTACCGCGTAAAAATTCATCTAAAGAGGGCATGCATGGTGAAATGAATCTTCTGTAAATAAGCCAAAAGCAGACTAGTTCCAGCTCCGTAGCTCTCGTCCACCATGCACTTCCTTAATGCCTCTCACATAGCTGAGAACTAATTTTTTTTTTTTTGACGAACATCTCCCAGCTCCTTGTTTTCTGCAACTCTCACTCAAAAGACAAGACAGAAGGCTAAGTCATGAGCACAAAATTAGACACAGATTCGCTTATTATAGAAACTGTTATGTACTTAATCTGAACGAGAAAGAGAGCCCTCGATCCAAAGTGTGCCAAAGAGTTGCATTTTTATAGCCAGGACAAAATGTTATGAAATGGGCCAAGAAAGAATGTTGCAAGCTCCAGCAAGCAGCTTGCATGAAGTAGGGAAGTGAGGAGAGTCTGTGTGTGGGGGAAAAAGTTAACCATTCTGGTGCTGAGGAGCTTAATTCCCACATAATCAAACTGCAACATGATTAACATGAAACTAGGCTGGATGATAAGGCTGCTCATGAAGGAAAGTCTAAACCTGTTAAACTGTAAACTTGCTGTAAATTAAGATAGTAAATCAATTTCCACCGAACATTTCTAAACATATCTAAATTAAAGTGGACTCAACGACAGAAATGTTTTTATAGGAGTGACATTCCTGTTGTGGCATTTTAAACCATTTCACAAGCCTTGGTCCTATTTTGAGTCCAGACTTTCAACACAGTGACATCCAGTTATGTAGTGAAGGCAAACTAATGGACTGTGGGTCAGCAGTCACCGCAAAATATGTAATCAAAATCACTTCAACAGCAAGCATCTCTAATCTCAAAAGATCCTCTCCACATGTAAGAAAGTTGCCAGATTAAAACTAATGCTGTTGTAAGGTTTAGTTTAAATCAGGGATGTCAAACTCATTTTAACATTGGGGGCCAGATACAGCCCACTTTGACCTAACTACATGTTTGAACTGAATGATAGAAAAATAGTTTTGTCTGTCAGCGTGACTCTTAAATTGTAAGAAAAAAACCTGTAAAATTACATGCTACAATTAGGTGTATCCATTGCACACATAAATGACCTAAAAATAATCAAATATAGCAACCATACATTTCTATAATAGACAAAAAACTGGAACCTTTCAAACATTTAATTTTTAAAATCTTTGGTGTAGCTTGAATCTCCATGTGGGTGCCTTTAGAAGTAAAGATAAAGCTGTAAAACATTTGAAAATACTGTTAAAAGTCCAAAATTTATACCCTCAATCATGTCTTCCAAACTTTGTAGTAGGGTCTGATTGGAGTCTTTGCCTGGCCTCCAAGCCTTAGGTTTGACAACCCTTGTTTAAACGGTCTTTTTTTTTTTTTTTTTTTTTAAATATATGGCTCCAGTGTATGGGGAGCTCTTTGCAATTTGCTTTCCTTAAACTGGAAATGTAAATAAAAGTTTGCAAGTGGCCAGATTTATCAATGACCACAATAGATACCTGCTAAAACTTCTACTAAAATTGAAGTCATTTTATAAATAGTTGACAGGATTTTTTTTATTACTGGAACACAGAGAAAACCACAGGAAATAAAGCATGCAATCAAGCTTAGGTTTGTGGATATTTAGTGCTTATGAGGACAATGAATCACTGCACTGTCTCAATCAAGCATATAGCCACAATAAAAGATATACCTACAAGCTGCTCCAGCAACGTCATTAAAATAAATAAATAAATAAATAAATAAATATATAACCAAGAGCTAGAGAGACAATAATATATCTTGTCTTTATCATTTGCCCTTTTTAAAATTTTTTTAAAGAAACCGGAATCGGCTGTATTTCTGTGGCATGGGAGACAATGCTAGGCCGCCATGTAAAGCCTGGAAATGGGAGGAAAAAGGAAGAGGGCAGTGTGGCCACCCCTGCCTCACCTCCTGGGGGATACACAGAGAACCAGGAGACGGGGGGGAGGCTGGGTATGATATGAAGGGTCAGTATGGAGGAAAAGGTGGAGGTTATAAAGGGAAGAGGGTACATGTGAGACAGATATAGGATACAAGAGGCTAGGTGGAGGCGCCTGTTAATTTTGACCCACCATAAAGTCGCTGCCGAAGTTATCCTCTCCCCTCTCATCGTTCCCTTCGCTCATGGCCTTCACCCCCTGGATAAACTTTCTCAGGATGCCGGCTTGGTCCATTTCTTCAATCTTCTTGTTGCCTTTTCCTTTAAAAAATCTCCCAAACTGGCAGGGGGGTAGGGGAAATGTTACAAAATAATAAAACAAAAGCGGACACAGGGAAAGAGGGAAGAAGGAAGGGAGGGGAATAAATAAAAATAAATAAGCTTCACGGGTCCTCCCAGAGAGTCATCGTCCGCTCACAACACAACACCTTTTTTTTTTTAATTATCGCCCCATGTTGTTTCTCCCTTTCCTTCTTTCTTTCTTCTGGACTGTTTTCACAACGACAGCGGTTAGTCCCAGAGAAAAGCAGCAGCGGCCGGATTTTCTGCCCCGTAAACAACTTCACAACCGCGGCGGTGCACGAACTGTAAACACTTGGCTATGCGAGAAAAGAAAAATAAAGGAAAAAAGACAAGAGCCTGGGTCTGGCCAGCTTATGTACCCCTCCCTGTCTACCTCGGTTGCCACATTCACACACTGCTGCTCGTTATTCGCTACTGGGGAACATCCGGACTGGGTAAAGCCAAGGAACAATTAGGCCCGCCCCTTCCAGGATATACTTATATCTGATTGACTAACGCTGACCAGGAATTAAAATCCAAGTGGCTAAACTGGGTGTCGCTCCACCCAATAGCGTGTTCTCATTGGATAGAATCTGTGCCTGTCGTTTTGACGCTATTCGTCATTGGTGAGCTAAATTACGATCCAAAAACGTAAGGTTTAAATAAACGGCGTTACTGTTTTGCTGTAATTTTTATCGATACTTTAAAAAATTATTTGTTTTTATTCGATAATATGCTGCTTCACATAAAAAATGTTTTTTCTTACAGTCTGATAATTATATATCTAAATAGGTCATCAGTATTATTACATTTAAGATAAGATAAGATAAGATAACCTTTATTAGTCCCACACGTGGGAAATTTGTTTTGTCACAGCAGGAAGTGGACAGTGCAAGAGTTATGAGGCAAAAATTAGAATACAATAAGAATAAATACAGTACACAACTGTACAGAATAGAATAAAATAAAATACTATATACAGTAGAATAAAATAAAATAAATATACAATAAGATAAAAATAGAATACAAATACAAATACTATATACAACTGAGTAAAAATACAACGATGGCAGAAAGGATTATTGCACTTAGTATTATTGCATATGTATGGATGTGTGTGCTTGATCAGTTAAAGTCTTTATTATGGAGTCTGACAGCAGTGGGGAGGAAAGACCTGCGAAATCTCTCCGTTAATTTAATTGGGAAAACAAACACATTTATATCTTCGTGAACGATATAGTCCTACTCTACTGTACATTTTACATAATTTCATTTGTCTAAAACTTTAGTAACCAAATTATTTCTCAATCCTATCTTAGTATTGTAATACTTCGCACTTTACGAGTATAGGTATATATTGCAATTCACTCTGCGTGTCAGCGCTACTTAACAAATACTAATTTAATGGGAACTGTTTATCAGAATGTACAGATACACCTTTCTAGATCTGTCCTGGTAATTTGAATTACTATAACCTTCTCTATAACCTGCTCTCAGAAAATGCCACTCACTGAATATTTTTCTTTCTTTTAGACCATTCTCCATAAACCCCATTTAAAAAACTCAGTAGATCATCAGTTTCTGAAATACTCAAACCAGCTCATGTGACACCAGCAACAATTCAGAGTCACTGGAATCAAACTTCCTCCCAATTCTAATGCACAGTTTGAACTTTTGCAGGTCGTCCTGACTATGTCTATATGTCTATGTCATGCGTTAAGTTGATGCCAAATGAGTGGCTAATTAGATATTTGTATTATAACAGGTGTACCTAATAAAGTGGAGGTGAGTGTGTATATATGCATGCATTTCTGTTTCTTCACATCGGTGGAAAAACATTGTTGGATGATTTTTTTATTTGTCACTTTCTTAAATCAGTGATCACATTCATTATTAGAAAAATAGAGGACATCAGTAAACGTTTGCATACATTTGCATACATGTATTGTAATGAAATCTATTGGCCTTCAATATCTAACTATCCGTGGTCTAAAATCAGAAAGAATAACTATAACAAATAATCCTAAAACTAAGATAGATAGATAGATAGATAGATAGATAGATAGATAGATAGATAGATAGATAGATAGATAGATAGATAGATAGATAGATAGATAGATAGATAGATAGATAGATAGATAGATAGATAGATAGATAGATAGATAGATAGATAGATAGATAGATAGATAGATAGATAGATAGATAGATAGGAAGAAGCAACTAACAGCTAAGAGATTAATGGGTCAGATATATAATCTGGATTAAAATGTGACAGAAATAGAGACAAAGAAACGTATCATGTATCACGCACATATTTAATTCTCCAGTGTGACTGAGTGTGTGTGTGTTTAGGTGATGTGTTTTGTCACATACTCACTTTTGCAGTGATAATGCTGATCTTAATTTTGTTGTAAGTTTTTTTTTCAAAGACAATAAAGGCCTTCTAATTCTAATTAGGCATGCAGACAGTGTAAAATTGTCACTATTGTGGTAGCAAAAGTAATAGCAGTTATTAGTACTATAGCAGAAAATGTATTAGCATTGAAAGTACATGGTATATAGCAGAAGATTGGTATTATGTATGTGTTATGTAATAATGCTAAGAGGTTCTAATTTGAACATCCAGTTCATTTAAATTTGATGTAACTGACAAACTGAGGAGAAAGTGCGAATGACAAACGGAGAAAAAAAGAGAGGAACCAAATTGGTATTCAGGATAAAGCTGTCTGGGGACGAGAACTCAATAGACACTTATGCACGACGAACTGTCTTCCAATAAACACAGAGGGGAATCAAGTCACTTTGTTTTCCTTTAGTTCTAGCACTGACAACAAACAAACCCATCTATTCAGCTAGAGTAAGAGGGAGAAGGAGAGGGGACGCTGTCACAGAGCCAACAAGCCTTTCCTCACACAAACTGCTTTTTGTTCCTCTTGTCTTTAAACTTATTTGCTTGTTATCCCAGTAAATATTCACTGTTTTCTTTGCTGTCCCAGTTTCATGTCCTTCTCTCTTTCCTACATTTTCTCTCTCGTTGTTTAATTTTATTTCTGAGCTGAGTCAAACTTTCTTGCCCTTAGCTGTGCCCTGAATGGAATCTATAGTTGTTACTGTATTTAAGAGATGCATTATCTACTAATCCAATAACTGAATTCTGAACATTTTTGGGGGATTAAAGAGCCTAAGAAAGTAGAACCCAAAGATATTCAGCCAAAAAAAAAAAAAAAAGACTCTCATACACACTGGTGAGGGTTAACTATATAAATGAAGACAGATTGCTAACACGCTGCAGTCAAGCTAAGTCAGTTTGCACTTTTCAGTGCAACTTGTCTACGATGCACCTCTTTGACTCAGCTGGTCGGGTTGCTAACTGGTTGTACTCTGGTTATATTCCTATATAAAAGCATTTTGGAGTTAAATTGCTGCCCTGCACCGACTACATCAGAGGTTGTGGAAGAATTTCTCTTACAAATCTGCTAGGTTCTCTCTGGACTCTGAATGTAAGTAGTCAATGTTAATTTCTGTGTATGTAGATGGCAACAGTTTCCCCAGTTTTTCACAGATAACTGCTGTAATATCACAAACAGATTGCATGTAATTGCCAACTTGACCCCATTTAATTATAAATTATTGCAGACTGACTCCAGCTTTTCACCATCTTAACCCAACAAGGTTTCTTTAAAGAGAGCACCTGACCCCGCCTTCGAAAAGACTACTTCGAAGACAATAAGACTGCAAGTTCATTGCACAAAGTTACCACAACTGGTACCCAACCACTGCTTTCCCTAATGTGACTGTAGCATACGGTAGCTTTTTCCTTCTTTATAAAAAAAATTCTTACTCATTATCATGTATCAGCTTGTTTCCCTCTAAGACCACTTCCTTTAACCCATGTTTCTTCTGATTGGCTGCCCCTCTCAAGCACAAGGTGTGAATACAGGTGGGATGGAGAGCAGGAAAAGCATACTGTGTCAGTTTTAAGGTACATAAATAATGATTTCTTTGTGAGTCTGCGCAGAAGGATGTAATTGTGTAGCTGGATTATTCTGTTTCCTCCCAGCATAGTTCATTAGAAACAGGTCAAGCAGACTGAGGAGATAAACACACATCAAAGAGCACTGTGGTCTACTGTACTCTGTGTGTGTGCGCGCATGTGCATGACTTCTCTCATGGCTGTATGATGAGGAATATTTTAGGAAAGAGCTTGTGGCCTTCTCTCTTTTCTCAGCACTGGCTCTGGTTGCACTGCATCTGACCCTGACCTCTGATCTCCATGCAGAGAAGATGGGAGTCAAAATTTCACAAGAGAGGGGGGGAGGATCAGTTACACATGATATTTTTATGACCCTTTTCCCTTCCTTTACCAATTTCCTCTGCCAGTGCATCTCCACTCTCTTTACCCCTCCTTCTCCACAGATACGTCTACAGCTCTCAAACATATACACACTCCCCCCCCCCCCTCCTTTTTTCACTGACTCTTCATTTCCAGTCCTTCCTCATTCTATACTCTCTTCTTTTTCCTTCCTCCCTCTCTTTGTGGAATGTGCTGTTCAGAAGCAGCTGAGTGGAGGAATGTTGCTGTAACAAGCCCATACAACAACCCCAAGGTAGGGAGGTTCCCCCCTCCCACACACACAGTCATGTATTTACACCTTAATTTTCTGCATGTCACATACTTGCCTGCAGTAGAAGAAGAGCATTAAGATGCACAGTTGCGGGCGTGATAGGATGACTGTGACAGTATCTAGTCTGGACACACACATGCACATAGAAAAAGGCGTAGAGAGAGAGACAGAGAGACAGAACGTGAGCCTGCCTGTTGGAGCAAGGTGAAAATGTCTGCCCTCCGGGTAGAGGAATGACTCAGTGGCATGTTACAAAACTACACCATGCCCCCTTCTGTTATGTGCTTCGAAAACACTGGTATACATGCGGTAGCATGCAGATGCTTCCCTGCATGTGACATTAATATCATGCTCTGTGACATGATCTGCCCCATGATCACAGTGTCACAGCCAAAAGACATGAGGCGTTACTAAAGAGCATGAAAACAATGCCAACCATAAGCCATAAGGCCTTCACAGCCAGGATATCTCAGCTTAATTGAATACCCATAAATCAAAGCATCAAGCCCCAGCAGCAGCATCCAAATATCTAATGATGAAATCTCTCCCGGGTGAGTAATGTTGGGGACCCACAGAGCGAGTGTCATAGTCTTTTGGTTGTAACACTTCATTCTTGTTCTCTTATTTCACGTGCCTCCTGCGTTTTCTCATTCTCTGCGTGTCATTGCTATCTGTGAGTTTATTCCTGCTCCCTCTTTTGCTTTGGTTCCTGCTTTTATTTTGACAGTTAGTTCCTTGTGTAGTTTTCTGTATTTTTAGCTCCCTCCATTGTTCTTTTTGGTCTCGACTTAGTTCACCCGGGCCTTACTGCCTCTCTTCGTGTTGTGTGTCTTTAGTCTTTAGTCGAGCAACCAGGCGTGTGCCCTCGAGCACCCCTCCAGTTTTGTTCCAGGGTTGGGCCAGGGCAGAATAAAGTCGTCCTTTGATCTCCTCTGCATCAGGATTTACTGAGAGTTAAGAAAGTTGAGAACTTCTGCTATGCAGAGGAGATCAAACTGACATGGGTGGATGACATAACAAGAGCATTATAACCTGAAACAGCCAGACATCATTGTCTTTCAGTTCCTCATAAACTGGTCATCTGTTCCTGCAGTCATGAGGGGCTGGCTAGTTGTGGTTCTTGGCTTTGCCTCTGAACAAGAGAAATACAGTGAAGGGAATCTTCAAGCACAAAAAAACTATTGTCGCGAGCCCATGTACAGTGCTTCTGGCATTAACAGAGATGTTAATGTCACACCGTGAGAGAAGCGCCACTATACTTTTTATTTCCTTGATGAAGGGTTTCCAGCTGAAGCCTGAGATCTATGAGAAATATGAAAGTAAAGAGTTTAGACAAATGGAGGGGATCCACATGGGCAAACCGCTGCCATCCAACAGCCAGATCAAAGCGGGTTAGAAGAAGGGGGGTGGACCCAGTTAGCATCTTGGTATTTAAGATTTACTCAAATGGTTGCTTTTTAAATCTCCCTCTTGTTCCTTTATCATTTCTGTGTCTACATGCATTTCTTATGTTCTTGTTGTTGTTTTGGTTTTTGTCCATCTTCTTTTTGGTTTTATGACACTTGAGTCTATCACATGAAATAGCAGGGCCACACTAAAAGGGCTCAATGTTCTCTGAGATCATGGTGAGGGAAACTGAAGTGTTTTACAATGTATCCAATTGTTATGGAGCTATTTCAGATTTAACCCCACCCCCCACCCCCAAATGTGACACATTAATGACATCAGCGAAAACAAAAGTCATCAAAATTTCAGTTACAGTCAGAATAATATGAAACAGGTTCAGTGAACCTGGAAACGAGGGTGTAAGTGACATGTGTGTTAGTGTGTGCAAAGTGGACATAGCAATGTGGTGGGTGATGTGGCACTGCTCAGCACTTGTGTGTATATATAAATGTGTTCTTGAATGCAGTGACACCCTCAGCATAGGTCCTCCCTCAGCAGATTCCAGCCAGCCTGTCTCTGTCTCTACCAAAGACGGGGACACACAC